>NC_141094.1:5853334-7075834 GCF_041138505.1 Cibotium barometz | reverse complement strand
TACTATATGCATCACATCATTTGTATATCTTTCATAGGTTGGATGATCACATGAAAAGTAAGAGTTTATATTTTGCAAGCCATTGGTTAATCCATTAATCAATTGGCTTGAGAATGGTTATGCATATATTTTATAGATTAAAAAATTTGTACTAATTTACTATAAACCAAAGTTAGAAGTGTCTTATCATCATACATGTCCTAACTTTTCATAAAAATTGTGAACAATCATTACTAGTTTAGTTTCATGGTGTGGACCATTTCTCTGGTTGATTAGTGTGAAAGCAGCTCATAAGGAAAATTTCACTTATGCTAATGAGACAAATAAAGCTTAAATAATAAAAAGTCTACACATGATTTTATGAAAAATAATTTGAGCTCTAAATGGTTTATTTTGAGGTGAGAAAGTCTCTGAATGCTTAAAATACTTAGGAATTTTGTGAAAAAATATGGACCACAAGAACCCAAAATTATATATTTTTATTTACTTACACAAAAAAAGATACTTTTCTCAAAAGTGTAAAGCATGTATGACATGAACAAAAGAAAGTTAAAGAAGGCATTACATGAGGAGGGGAGGGAAAGGTGTGTACTTCAGAGAGGTCATATATAGGGCATACTTTTACTAGGGAAGGCAATGAGCCATCACCATTAACTAGGTAGTTCAATCCTTGAACACATGGCATGCACAAACAAAGGAATCAAAATAAAGTCTTTAAGTGGGTGACTTCATGGAAAAAAAGTTGTACAATTACAAAATTTTGTTGACAAAAAGTGAGGCTAAAGTTCATTCAAAAGGGAGTGACAATTATGCTTAGATGGTACTCCTTTATAAGTATGTTTCCTAGTGAGAGGTACTCTAATCAACATGTTAGATTGGTAAAGAGTGTCCTTAAATACAAAGGAACGAAAAACATAAGCGTGTGCTTGTAAAGTACTCTCATGTGGATGATAGAGGAGAGTCATAAGTGGGACGTATTTCCCGCCCAAGGTCACCAAATAAATTCATGTCTAATAACATCGATGGCAAGGATGAGGTCTAAAAACACGATGACATGAGCCTAGCCAAGCCAAACGATCCATAAGACAACATTTAAGTGCAATAAATGGTACTTGCACTCATGATGTCTTGTATAAGAGCCATAGACAGAAATTGCTACATAATAATACAATAATGCTACAGATTTTAGGAGAACAGATCATGGATTATTTAGCAATTGAAGTGTAAGGAATGGGATGTGAACTTAGGATCTATAGGTTAGGAGCTTAATGCACAAATGGTTGTGCATGTGTGTGTGAACTTACAATCTATAGGTTAGGAGCTTGATGCACAAACGGAGGTAAGGAGCCTGATGCATAAATGCTTGTGTGTGTGTGTGTGTGTGTGTGTGTGTGTGTGTGAGAGAGAGAGAGAGAGAGAGAGAGAGAGAGAGAGAGAGAGAGAGAGAGAGAGAGAGAGAGAGAGAGAGAGAGAGAGGCCCATCGTTTGGTGAAAAATAGCCTTATTCATGGCGATGACTTTAGGGTGTGGCTAGTTGCGTGTGGGCTCAGGCCTTGTTTGAAATGTCATTACATATGGGATGGGGATAGCTTAACAACAACTAATTGGAACACTTGAGAAAGATACCACCTTCCGTGATTCAAGGTGTGTGGTCAAATGCTTGAACTACCTCTAGCACAGGGTGATACAATGAGGCGAGGGTGTTGTTAACAAGTATATTTCTCTCTTGCGGCCTAGGAAGCACCTTGAGTTTCAACTTACATTTTTTGGACTATATTCTTTTTTTGTCAACTTACATTTCTTAAAAAGAAAGTTAAAAGTGGAATGATGCATAAATCATATTAACTTGGAAGATCAAAATTTCATCATTGATGAGAGCATAAAAAAAAATCCCTTAAGAATGCATGCAAGAATTAAAAACCTTGTTAGCACTATTTGATTCCCTTTAGACTAGAGTACACCAACCATATCACATATAATACTTTTAGAATTCTTGCATATTTTGTATTTAGTGC
The DNA here is from genome assembly GCF_041138505.1 of Cibotium barometz. Taxonomy (NCBI): domain Eukaryota; kingdom Viridiplantae; phylum Streptophyta; class Polypodiopsida; order Cyatheales; family Cibotiaceae; genus Cibotium; species Cibotium barometz. The sequence continues at coordinate 7,073,819 of NC_141094.1, read as the reverse complement.
ATTGCAAAGTAGGGATGATATTGATCAAAGTTGCTAGAACAATGCTATAAAAAAATCATGGGATCATTGACTTTACCAGGCTTTCTATTTTTTCTCTATAATAGTGGCATGTATGATGAATGCTTGTTTTGATAAGTTTATAACTACATTTGAAATTTCAATTTAAAACTTAGTAATGGTCGGCCTTTTTGTTGATATATTTTGAAGCACTCATTGTACGTATTTTTTAAATCAATCCTTTCTTAGAGGCTTTAAAACATAATAAATCAAACTATTAACACATGCAACATGTGGAATATATCATCGACATGCATCACATCATTTGTATAATTAATTTCATAGGTTGGATGATTACATGAAAACTAAGAGTTTATATTTTGCAAGCCATTGGTCGATCCATTAATCAAATGGATTGAAACTTCTATCTATGAATATTTACAATTTAATGAGAATGATTATGCATGTTTTTATAGATTGAAAAATTTGTACTAATTTACTATATTAAATCAAAATTTAAAGTATCTTGTCATCATAAATGTCCTAACTTTTCAGAAAAATTGTGAATAGTCGTTACTAGTTCAGTTTCATGGTGTGGACCATTTCTATGGTTGATTATTCAAACTCATGTCTAACATCATTGATGGGCGAGGATGAGGTCTAAAAACACGATGAGCCTAACCAAGCGAAATGGTCCATAAGACAACATTGAAGTGCAAGAAAAGGGACTTGCACTCATGATGTATTGTATAAGAGCCATATACAAAAATTGCTACATGACAATACAATAATTCTACGGATTATAAGAGAACGGACCATGGGTGATCTAGCAATTGAAGTGCAAGCAATGGGATGTGAACTTAGGATCTATAGGTTAGGAGCTTGATGCGCAAATGGTTGTGTGTGTGTGTGAGAGAGAGAGAGAGGGAGAGAACTTAGGATCTATAGGTGAGGAGCCTGATGCACAAATGGTTGTGTGTGTGAGAGAGAGAGAGTGAGTTAGAGAGAGAGAGAGAGAGAGAGAGAGAGAGAGATTGAGAGAAGCCCATCGTTTGGAGTTAAGTGTGAAAAATGGCCTTACTCGTTGAAATGTCATTACATATGGGGTGGGGGCAGCTCAACAACAACTAATTCGAACCACCTTCCCTGATTGAACGTGTGTGGTCAAACTCTTGAGTACCTCTAGCAAAGGGTTATACGATGAGGCCAGGGCGTTGTTAGCAATCATATATCTCTCTTGCAGCCTAGGAGGCACCTTGAGTTTCACCACGACCCCGCATCATGAGCAGGGAGCACCTCCTTGAGATACCTCCGCAAGCTGAGTCTTTTGCCAAGATCAGTGTGAGGAAGCTGGACCGTTTTGCTGAGGACACGGGCGTGCCCATCCTTAAGGGGGTGTCCCTGGACATCCCTGCGGGCGCCGTTGTGGGCGTCATAGGGCCAAGCGGCAGTGGGAAATCAACGTTTCTGCGAGCTCTCAACAGGCTATGGGAGCCTCCGGCAGACTCCATCTTCTTAGACGGGGAGGACGTGACGGGTCTCAACGTTATTTCTGTACGTCGTAGGGTAGGCATGCTCTTTCAGCTGCCGGCAATGTTTGGCGGTAATGATCATGGCTGCTGCCTTCATCACATGCGCCTTAGCCGTTTGCATATCAAAGGAGATGATTCTTTGAGACTAATTCTGCTTGCTTTTGTGCAGCTGCTATAATTTATTTAGTCTGTTTTGATGCACAGGAACTGTAGCTGATAATGTGAGGTATGGGCCGAGTCTTTGTGGGGATAAGATAGATGACTCGAGGGTGGAAGAGCTTTTGAAGCTTGCAGATCTGGATCCGTCTTTTGCTTCAAAGGCAGTTGTGGGTCTGTCAGTGGGGCAAGCCCAGAGGGTGGCTTTGGCGCGCACGCTTGCAAACGATCCTGAGGTGGGACGTGTATGTGTGTTTGAAAGAGAGATAGAGAGAGAGAGAGATTAATTAGTGATTGATCTCATTAATACTGTGGCGGCTTAATTAATGGTGGTTTTATGAAGGTCCTGCTGCTGGATGAGCCCACAAGTGCCTTGGATCCGATATCCACCCATCACATTGAAGACGCCGTGAGCACCCTCAGCAAGAAGGGCCTCACCATCGTCATGGTCTCCCATAGCGTTAAGCAGGTCCAACGAATTGCCTCCCTTGTTTGCGTCCTGGTCAACGGCGAAGTAGTGGAAGTTTCAGGGGCAGATGAGCTTGCCAATTCAGCCCATCCCATGGTCAAGCAATTCCTCGAAGCCAGCTAAACAGTAATCTTTCGGTAGAATACACAGGATACATAGAATAATGCAACGTGATATAAATGCCTTTTTTAATTACTGTGTTCCTTAAGCAGAAGCTTGTGAGACAAGAGTTATGTTCGAGCTCCTAATGAACATTGTACCAGTGAACATTGTATCATGGACTTGTCCTAGTGAACATTTTATCATGGACTTGTGAATTTGATTCGAGCACTTTGGTACTGAGCATATACGATTTGATTTTAACACTTTGGTATCCACTACGAGCACTTTGCATATTTATACATATATTAATTTGGTATGGGTGGAGAGTTAGTACACTTCTCCTAAAAAGTTATAAGGGCCAAAGAATGTGCCCTTCATTAGAAGAATGCTTTTGTTCTAGTACACATTGTACAATGAATTTGTGGATTTCATTCGAGCACTTTGATACTCCATCTGAGATCAGTTCTAAAAACTTTGATTTGAGTATTGTTTTGTTTCAACAAACTGATTTTGAAGCTTTATAATATGCAGATTTTATCAATAGGTAGCAAAAGTACATACACACTTTCTTGTAAAGACACAATTAATACATGTGTAAATATATACATACATACATACATACATACATACATATATATATATATATATATATATATATATATATATGTACACACACACAATATATATTTATACGTGTGTAGATGTGTATACAAAGATATCAAAGATCCCATTACGATAAGCATACTCGTACTCCTCACAAGAAGGAGAGTGGTCCAACACATTTTCCTACATATTTAAACACACATTAAAAAAGAACAATTTATATAAGTTTAAATTCTTTGTAAACCAAAACTTTAAATACAAAATGGCAAGCACTACAACAAAAAGATGGGTTAGCGATGATGGTTATAGCTTGGCTTTTATAAAAAGGTTTAGAAAAGTGTCAGGATGAAAGCATCGCTACTTTTTTGACGCTATAACCACTACTGTATTCTACGTTATAACCATCGCTATATGTCAAACTATTTTTACCGCTCAGCAACGCTGTCAAAAAAACATTCACATTGCTATTTTTGTCTCAGCGATGCTGTTAAAAACATTAGCGTCACTATTTTTGTTGCTTAGCGGCACTGATAAAAAAAATTAATGTCGCTATTTTCATCTCTCAGTGACATTGATAAAAACGTGAACGTTGCTATTTCCACCGCTCAGCGATGCTGTAAAAAATATTTTTTGGGGTAGATTAGGGATAATGTCCTAATTTGCCCCAAAAAATTTTAATTCAATATATTGAAAACAGTTCTAATTTGTACAAACAGACATATCCTGCAAAATCTTAATTGTATTAAATCCCAAACGCCATAAAAGGCAAATTACATCCAAAATGTCATAACATGCGAGTTACATTCAGTATGAAGTTACAAAACATTAAACACAATAGACTAGTCTCTACTAATCCTCCTCCTCCTCATCATCCTCCTCGCCTATTGCCTCTTCATCATTTTCCTATATCACACAAGATCAAGTTATGTTAAAACACAAACTAGTTAAATTTCAAAAAGCTGATAAAACCAAAATAATATAAACTTATGGCCAGCACGCATAGCTTCATAGTTCAATGTGACATCTTGCTGTCGCAACCATTCAAATGTGGCAGAGATCTCATTATGATACGCAAAGTTGTACTCTTCATGATGAGAAGAAGAACAGCCCACCATATTTTCCTACGTAAAACATACATTTAAAAAAGAACAATTTATATAAGATTTAATTCTTGGAAACCATAATTTTGAATACAAAATATTAAGAGTTCGAATAATCACAAATTGAGCGTCACAAATTGAGCGAGGAAAGATGGCCTTCCACCTGATCCAAGATGAGAAGCCCGTCTTTTATACATACGTACACAAGTTGCTTCTCTTTGTTGCTTGAATAGATCAGGATTTTCCTGGTACATATTTTGGCCTTCTTCCAATCCTTTTATGATTCTCCTGGTGGCTTGATATGTCACCACGCTTTATGCATAGAAAAATTGAAACCCCAGCATCCAAGGGTGCAAATAAATGTAAAGAATAAGGAATTTGGAGAGTACCTCAAGAGGTGGAACAATACTGGAGTCATTCTATATAGAAGGAGGGCACAACAAGAAGGACCTAAAAAAACATAACATGCAAAAACAAGCAACACATTTAACATGCAAAAAAAATTAACACACTTATAAGCTTAAACCACATAACATGCATTGAGATTAATACATTAAGCTTAATGCATGAAGATTAATACATAAGATCAATGCATTAAGCTTAAACCATAAACGTTAATGCATGAGGCCTTATGCATTAATCTTCTTTAAGCTTAATGCATGAATATTTATGTATGAGGCTTTATGCATTAATCCTATGCATTAAGATTAATTGATAACTTAGCTTAATGCATTAATCTTAATGCATAAAACGGAATGTAATAAGATTAATGCATTAAGCTTAATGTAGTAATCTCAATGCATTAAGCTTAATGCGTAAAGATTAATGCATTAATCTTTATGCATTAAGATTTTTACATTAAGCTTATGCATTAATATTGTGTATTAAGCTTAATGCATTAATCTCATGCATTAGGATTAATTTATAAGGTTTATGCATTAATCTTAATACATAAAGATTAATGCAATAAGATTAATTCATTAAGCTTAATACATTAATCTTATGTATTAATCTCTATGCATTAAGATTAATGCATTAAGCTTAATTTATAAGCTTAGTGCATTAATCTCAATACATTAAGACTAATGCATAAAGTTTAGTGCATTATTCTTAATGCATAAGGCTTTATGCATAGAGCTTAATGCATAGATTAAGCTCTATGCATAGAGCTTAATCACTATGTATAAAGCTTAATCTATGCATTGAGCTCTATGCATAGAGGTTAATATATGCATTATGCTCTATGCAAAGAGCTCAATGCATAGATTAAGCTTAATGCATATATTAATCTCTATGCATAAAGCTTAATCTTTGTATTAAGCTCTATGCATAGATCTTAATCTATGCATTAAGATCTATCTAAGTTAATCCTGAACCCCGACACCCAAGGGTGCAATAATAGGTAAATGAAAAGCATAAATGATAAGAGGGCTTACCTCTTTTTGGTGATATTGAAGGAGAGGATTAGAGGACCTATAAAACAAAGATTAAACAAAGTAAATTAGTAATACAAAACTCTAAAAGCTTAGTGCATAGATACAAAACCCTAAAGTCTTAATGCATAGATACAAAAACCTAAGGAATACAAGAAAAAGAAAGCTTACCTCTATATTTTCTATTCTAAAAGAGATGATTATGCATAGGGCAGCTTAATCTATGCATAGAGCTCAATGCATAGATTAAGCTCTATGCATGCATTACGCTCTATGCATAGAGCTTAATCTATGCATAGAGCTTAACACATAGATTAATCTCTATGCATAGACACAAAACCCTAAAATTTTCCTAAAAGCTTAATGCATAGATACAAAACCCTAAAGAATACAAGCAAAAAAAAGCTTCCCTCTATATTGTCTAGCTAAAAGATATGATTAGTGCGAGACACCTACACACAACATAAAAAGGTAAAAGAGTGATTAGCTACTGTTATATGTACATTATGTGTGCTATGTTATATACACATTATGTGTGCATATACTAGGAGGCTAACCCACATTAGGCTTGTGAGCATGGGAGCATGGGAACAAGCTCTAGTGGAGCATGGGTTAGGACTAACCTTAAGGTTTAAGGTTAGGGTTAGGCATCCAAGGGTCACACATGAGGAATGGAAAGTCAAGAGTCACTTGAGGGCTCTCCTATATAATAGGGGCATGGGGCACACTCATCAAGGGGGCTTGGAGGCTAGGAAGCTTGAGGCTTATGCTATGGTCTCTTGTGTAGAGATCCATATCTACTCATCTACCATTTCACACTATAGCTACATGCTATTGGATTGGAGTTATACCTCTTGATGGTTTGGGACATCAAGGTAGAGGTATGATGTATTTCATTTATTATATTCATGTGTGCATCCCTTGGGCTCGGGGGGGTGGTTGGGTGGTTGAGTTTATGCCTGATTTATGCATGTTTATGCATAATAATTATCTAGAGAGATCTTAGGGTTTTAACAGTGGTATCAGAGCAATCTCTATTTAATTGTTGATTTTTTTAGTAAATTTTAATATTTACTAATAAAATATTATTTTTTGTTGATTTGTGTTGATGGATTGCACGTGGATCATCGATATGGTGATTGGAACGTGTGTAACTACAATTCAATGGACGAATCGACGTTGCGGGGGAATACCGTGAGTTAATGCTATTTTTCTCTATTTTTTATGGTTAAAATCGAGCATTAATGGAATTTTTTACAAAAATACCATAAAGTTTATGGTGGATATTTTTGTAGGATGGATTCCCTGAATTTCTAAAAAATTTTAGAAATTTTTCCTAATTTTTTAGGAATTTTTTGAGCATTTTTATGATTAAAAATGTATTTTTATACATTTTTGCGGGTTTTTTCCGCGGGAATGTGATCAAACTTCTGTCAATTTCTACTGAAAATTCAGTAGGGGACAGTGTCTTGATGCATGAATTGCTCTCCCGTGTGCGTGGGGTTCTCTGCACCTCTCAAATCTGATTTTTCTTTCTCTTTTCCGGGTGAAAATTCTCTTAAAAATGAAATTTTTTTAAACATTAATCATAATTAATGCTAATTATGATTAAGGGTTTAATTAAAAAAGCTTAATTAAAGATTAAGCTAATCTCTGATTAACAGAGAAGGGTGGAGAAAGAGAATGGAAAGGAGGTGAAGGAGAGGAAAGAGGGGAGAAGAAGGTTTTCACTCTCTCCATCTCTCTGTCTTACTGTCTTACGCGCAGGCGACGGGAGGGGGGGGCTGCGCTGCAGCCGGGCGAAAAAAATCGCCCCCCCCTTAAAAAAATCAAATGGGTAATAACCCAATAAAGTTTATTTTTTTCATTTTTAAAAAAAATGAGTTTTTTATTTTAAAAAAAAGCTTTTTGAATTTATTTCAAAAAAAAGCTTGGAAAAAGCCTGGAAATTTCTGAAACTTACTGGATTTGAGTAAAAAATCTCTGAAAAATTCCTTGAAATTTCTTATTGAAAAATTTTGGCTTTTCATCTTCCGGAAAACCTTTGGCTTTCCGTTTTCCCGAAACCTTTTGGCTTTCCGAATTCCGGAAAAACTTATGACCTTCCGTATTCCGGAAACCTTTGACCTTTCACATTCCGATTTTTTTTTTGTCTTTTCATTTTCCCAAAACTTTTGACTTTCCGTATTCCGGGAAAACCATTGGAATTCCGAAAATTTTTGACCGTTTGTATTCTAAATGCGTTCGGGGTTGATTAAAAATTTTAAAAAATTCTTGCAAATTAGTGGAAAATTAGACAAAGGTTATTTTAAATTTTGGAAAAATGTGGGGTTGGTGTTTGGCACGTGGTGTGTCCATTCGGGCGCCCGTGACCATTCAAATTCCTTTTAAATTATATTTTTTGACCCAAAAAACTAGAAAAATCCATTAAAATTGAAAATTTTCATTGGATTTGAGAATTGTTGGGCGGAATTGGAAATTTCGTGAACGATGGGATTCTAAGAAAAAATTAGGAATATTCTGAAATTATTTTTAGAAATCCTAAAAATTGATATTTTTAAAATATCAATGGTATTTTGGCAAATTAAATTGCTAATTTTTTTTTGAAAAAATATAGGTTTGGAATGCCATGAGATAGGTTTACTGGAATTCAAAATTATTATATTTTGAGGCCCTATAAATTAGGGAAAATTAGAAAAAAATCATGATAATTCTTTTTCTCGAGAATTTAATATTTTCGAGGGTTATTTAATGTTGAAGTACGTTTTCTCGTGCAGACATTAGATAGATGTGGGTTATTCGTATATTATTAATACGATTATACCCCGTATTAATGGATAATTATGTTTAGATTAATTTTAAACGATGTATTCATGATTTTTTACCATTGTTTAGCCATTCTTTTTGGACATGTTCCTTAATTTCTTTTGATGGCTATAATTTACGTTCAAAGTGTGTTTCACCTTTGATACTTTTCCATGATAATTTATTTTGCACTTATTTAAGTGTGGTTTGTGCTTAATTTCTTAAGCCTCTATCATGGGTTAGTTGATCGGTTTGTTTTGGTGGATTTTATTGGATGTTTTCCAAGTTTTATATGGACTTATCAGGTTTTGCCTAGATCACTTGTGTCTAGGGTTTTCTTATTGAGTGCTACACACATGTGTTTCACTTTCTTACTTTGGAGTTTTATTTGAACAACACAATGTTCATATACTCCGGATTGATGAGTTGGCCACCAATTTTAATGCTTCTTTTGGCATGATTTATGTCCATTAGATAGTATGCATTGATTTTTATGATCAACTATGGTCTTTATGGATTCGAGGAGCTTCTATGCTTTTATCCATGATGTTATAAGGATCCTTTGATCTTTTGGATAATTACATGTGCTTTGAAGGTAGCATTTGCCTTCGTTTTTAGCACATAATTTTGGAGTATATTTATTGTACTCTTGTGTATATTCTAACTCGGATACCTAGTTACTTATATATCTAGGTGAGTTATTTGTCTACCCTAACTTTATTGTGTTTTGGGTAGTTATCATTAGAAAGGCACCAATAATTCAATTTTTTTTCTAATGATGTACTCAGAAGGATTTATTCCTTGATGTAGTCTCAAGTATATAGAGACAGGTTTAGTATGTGAAAGTCTGGATAAAGCCATCTTATTCCTTTTATATAGGATTTTATTCATATTTTCCTAGACAGCATACTAGGGAGTTTCAAATTGTTAAGGTATGTATGGGTGGTATCATGGTGGTATGGGACGCTAGTGATCTCTCACATATATTATCTTATGGGATAATTTGGGCTCAAGATTGTTGCTTTGCTTATATCACTTAGCATGTTGACCTCAACATTCAAAGACAATCTTATTTTCTAAATTCACTAGAAGTTATAGTGTGAGCATTCTCTAGATAAACTTCTTTTATCTATAGCCTGCATGTTTTGATGAGGGTAATCTCATCGGCATTTTTACTTGTTGAAATCTCTTTCTTTAGAGTTCAAACAAGTTTATCTTGTTGTGTTCGGATAAGGAAATTTGGATTCTTCTTTTGTTGGCATTTCTTTCTCTAGTTTCGTACTTTAGGTGATTTACACAATCAACCTGATAGGTTTACGGATGGACATATGTAACTCATCGAGACGTTGATGATTCTCTATGTTGATATGGGTAACTCGAGACGTCGATTATTCCATATGCAGATGTGGATATATCGGGGCACCGATGAATCCTTGGTTTCTACTGTTATAATGCCATGTTTTCCTACTTTATTCCGAATGGTTTACAACGAGGAAGTTACTTTGAATGTGAATTGTTCTGATCATCCGCAGTAGTCTGATGGGCAAACAGAGTGTGTGAATCAGATTATAGTGTATATGCTTCGTGCATATGTCTCTAGAAAATCATCATATTGAAAAAAATATCTTCCAATGATGGAATTTGCCTATAACAGTTTTAAATATACGGCTATTGGTTTTAGTCCGTGCATACTTATGTATGGGTATTAACCCAGGGCACTTATTGATGTCGATCTTAAGGACATCAAGCTTGATGCATCGAGGGATTTCTTGCGAGATATGCAGGAAATGCTGACCGAAGCTCGGGATTCTATCAGGAGTGCTCATGATAGGGCACGGTTTTATGCTGATAGGGGACGCTCATCTCGGTCTTTTGAACCAGGAGCGTTGGTTTATTTTAATGTTCCTAAAGATTTTCAGACTTTGTCAATGGAAAAATGCTCGAATTTATCTCCTAGATATTGTGGTCCATTTCGAGTTATATATCGGATTGGCACGGTTGCGTATGAACTAAAACTACCTCCAATTGTTAGAGTTCATCCATGGAGCATGGGTTAGGACTAACCTTAAGGTTTAAGGTTAGGGTCAGGCATCCAAGGGTCACACATGAGGAATGGAAAGTCAAGAGTCACTTGAGGGCCCTCCTATATAATAGGGGCATGGGGCACACTCAAGGGAGCTCAAGGGAGCTTGGGGGGGCTTGGAGGCTTGGAGGCTTATGCTATGGTCTCTTGTGTAGAGGTCCATATCTACTCATCTACCACTTCACACTTTAGCTACATGCTATTGGATTGGAGTTATACCTCTTGATGGTATGGGACATCAAGGAAGAGGTATGATGTATTTCATTAGATGGTATGCATTGATTTTTATGATCAACTATGGTGTTTATGGATTGGAGAGGCTTCTATGCTTTTATCCATGGTTTTAGAGGGATCTTTTGATCTTTTGAATATTACATGTGCTTAGAAGGTAGCATTTGCCTTCGTTTTTTGCACGTAATTTTGGAGTATATTTCTTATACTCTTGTATATGTTCCAACTCAGATACCTAGTTGCTTATATATCTAGGTGAGTTATTTTTCTACCCTAACTTTATTGTGTTTTGGGTAGTTATCATTAGAAAGGCGCCAATAATTCAATTTCTTTTCTAATGATGTACTCATAAGGAATTATTCCTTGATGTAGTCTCGAGTGTATAGAGACAGTTTTAGTATGTGAAAGTCTGGATAAGGCCATCTTATTCCTTTTATACAGGATTTTATTCATAGACGGCATACTAGGGAGTTTCAAATTGTTAAGGTATGTATGGGTGGTATCATGGTGGTATGGGACGCTAGGGATCCCTCACATATATTATCTTATGGGATAATTTGGGCTCAAGATTGTTGCTTTGCTTACATCACTTAGCATGTTGACCTCAACATTCATAGACAATCTTATTTTCTAAATTCACTAGAAGTTATAGTGTGGGCATTCTATAGATAAATTTTTTTTATCTATAGCCTGCATGTTTTGATTGATGAGGGTAATCTCGTCGGCATTTTCACTTGTTGAAATCTCGTTCTTTAGAGTTCAAACAAGTTTATCTTGTTGTGTTCGGATAAGGAAATTTGGATTCTTCCTTTGTTGGCATTTCTTTCTTTAGTTCCGTACTTTAGGTGATTGACACAATCAACCTGATAGGTTTACGGATGGACATATGTGTCTCATCGAGACGTTGATGACTTTCTATGTTGATATGGGTAACTCGAGACGTCGATTATTCCATATGCAGATGTGGGTATGTCGGGGCGCCGATGAATCCCTGGTTTTTGCTGTTATAATGCCATGTTTTCCTACTTTATTCCGAATGTTTTACAATGAGGAAGTTACTTTGAATGTGAATTGCTCTGATCATCCGCAGTCTGATGGGCAAACAGAGTGTATGAATCAGATTGTAGAGTATATGCTTCGTGCATGTCTCTAGAAAATCATCATATTATTGGGAAATATTTCAATGATGGAATTTTGCCTATAACAATTTTAAATATACGGCTATTGGTTTTTAGTCCGTGCATACTTATGTATGGGTATCAACCCAGGGCACCTATTGATGTCAGTCTTAAGGACATCGAGCTTGATGCATCGAGGGATTTCTTGCGAGATATGCAGGAAATTCTCATTGAAGCTCGGGATTCTATCAGGAGTGCTCATGATAGGGCACGGTTTTATGCTGATAGGGGACGCTCATCTCGGTCTTTTGAACCTGATAAGGTACTTGAATTCAGGGAAAGGAAACTTTGTAGTTGACTAATCCCTGAGGTTAAAATAAGGTGGAAAGATAGGGAAATTGAGAATTCGACTTGGGAGTCGGTTGAGATTGTTCAGCGCAGTTCTCCTTCTTTTCATTGCAAGAGTGCAATGTTTTGAGAGAGGGGAAGTATGTTATATGTACATTATGTGTGCTATGTTATATACACATTATGTGTGCATATACTAGGAGGCTAACCCACATTAGGCTTGTGAGCATGGGAGCATGGGAACAAGCTCTAGTGGAGCATGGGTTAGGACTAACCTTAAGGTTTAAGGTTAGGGTCAGGCATCCAAGGGTCACACATGAGGAATGGAAAGTCAAGAGTCACTTGAGGGCCCTCCTATATAATAGGGGCATGGGGCACACTCAAGGGGGCTTGGAGGCTAGGAAGCTTGAGGCTTATGCTATGGTCTCTTGTGTAGAGATCCATATCTACTCATCTACCATTTCACACTATAGCTACATGCTATTGGATTGGAGTTATACCTCTTGATGGTATGGGACATCAAGGTAGAGGTATGATGTATTTCATTTATTATTCATGTGTGCATCCCTTGGGCTCGGGAGTGGTTGGGTGGTTGAGTTTATGCCTGATTTATGCATGTTTATGCATAACAATTATCTAGAGAGATCTTAGGGTTTTAACAGCTACCTACCAAACACAAGAAAAACACAAGAAACATACAAAATACCAATACACATTAAGCATAGACATAAAAAGGAGAAGGAGAAGAAGCAAAAGGTGAAGGTTAGTACTCTATGCATTAATTTTAATCTCTTTATGTTTCTATTTAATCATTAGGCTAAGCATAATAGAAGAAAACCCTAATCATTAGGTCAAACCATCACTTGTAGAGTGATGGATAGGAAAAGAAAGAGGAATAGCAAGGGGAAGGGGAAGAAGAAGAAGAGCCATAAACAAATGCATTAGAAGAAAACATAAGAGAAAATACCTTCAAGATCTTACACTCACCATAGCCATTTGGTAATGAATATAAAGAGTCTCATGAAGAGGAAGGGGAAGGGGAAGAAGAAGGGGAACATAAAGATTACAAATGCATGTGAGGGGAGATAGCTTGATGGAAGGGCGATGGTGCAGGAACTCAAGGAAAGTAGTGAAGGGAATTTTTTGGGAGAGAGAAAGATAGTCTCATCAGTGGTGCTGTAGGCTCAAAATGTTAATTTTCTCAGCGTAAGCATCGCTAAAAATGATGCTTAGCGATGGTTAAATCAACATTTATAGCGATGCTGGGTAAATTCCAGAGAGTAAGTCTATGCATATACCATTGACGCTGCTAAATTTAGTGCATGTATTCATATTCAGTTTTTTAATTACACACTTTTTGTGCCCGATACAAGTGTTTTCTACTAGTTTGGATAGTGATGGATCACCATTAATTAGAGTTCCAAAGTGGTTGTAAAAAAAGAAGAATCCCTTATTCATGTGTAAGATGCAAGAATGTTTGTGTACGTGAACATCAAGTGACATTGGAGCATATTAAAAAATGGGGATCATTTGGACCAATGCCAATAAACTTGAAGTTGCAAGCCAATTCCTCGCTTAGTATATAAAATTATGCCTTGAAATGTAAACTCGTGGTTTGTCATATGTAATGTTGAGTGTCATTTTTAAATATGGTTTGTTAGGATGATGACCGCATGGGCATTCGTGCATAAGTACTACGCAATATGCCTCATTATTCTGCCATTGGGGGAAACTTGAGGAAGGAGTACTAGCATCATAAGTAGTACTTGGAAAGTGGAGCATGTTGAGTATGTTTGGAAGACCCAAGATTTCCTCCACATGAGATAGAGAAAGAGGATGTCATGGAGGAGATGATCACTCACATTTTTGAAAGCGAGGTTGAGGAAGAGACACCTAACCTTGAAATACATGAAAGAGTGGATGTGTTACACAAAGAGGCTATCACACCATTGTACGAGGGTGAAACGTACTCAACTTTGCAGGCATGTGTGGAAATCATCAACTTGCAAACAACATATGGATGGAGTGATAATAGTGTAAATAGCCTACTCCAATTATTAAAGAAGATGATCCCAACAAACAATTTGATGCCTGCAAGAAGAAGTGATGCTCGAAGAATTCTTTCCAAGCTTGGTATGGATTACACTTGAATTTATGCATGTTATAATGATTATGTACTATTGAGGGGTGCCTTTGCAATTGTCATACAATGTCCAATTTGTGGAGAGGATCATTTTTACAGGAAGGATTTACAAGGTGAAAAAATTCTCCAAAAGGTAATGAGGCACTTTCCTATTATTCCTTGCATTCAACATATGTTCGGTGTTAATCCATCGCTGAGTTAATGACATGGCATGTGAACCTTTGTTCAACCCCAAAGATATGATGAGGATTCCTGGTGACTCACTGGCTTGGGCTCACATTGAGGATGGATGGACAGAGTTCAAATATGAGACCCGTAATTTACAGCTTGGATTGGGTATGGATGGGGTGAACCCATTTGGATCGAGGTCTACATCATGGTCCACATGGTCATTATTGTTGTGAATTACAATATTCCTCCATGGATGTCCATCAAGAAGGGTCATGTGATGCTTGTGCTTCTGGTGGCCGAGAAGCACAAGGTAGAGACTATGGATATATACCTTGAGCCCTTGATTGATGAGCTCGAGCAATTATGGAGAGGCATAAGGGTGCATGATGTTTCTCATCCAATTTCATGTGGCAATGCAATGGTCAAGGGTATCTTTATGTGGAATATGCATGATTTTTTGGGCTATACTCAGGTACGTCATACTCATAAATTGATTTTTATCAAAGCATACACAAATGATTCATTTATAACTCTAATGTATTATAATATCTATTAACTTTCAATTCTTACATGCCAATTTCGTAAGTCTCACAACTGTAGGATATAATGCATGTCCAATTTGTGGTCCAACACTTGTTTCCAAACAAGCACATGCAGTAAAGAAAGTGGTGTATGATGAACATCATCGATTTCTTCCTCTAAACCACCCAAATTATGCTCCATATCAGAGGTTTCTCTGATGATGAGAGGTGTAGAGTGGGAGGCCATCTGGCATTCACCTCCGACAATGCCATTGGAGGGAAGGTGGAGAGATGGAGGGTGACTCCCATCACAACACTTGTGGGTATGAAAAGGTACTCAATCTTCTATCATCTACCATATGTGACACAGTTAAGAATAAATCCTGTTTTGGATCCAATGCACATTTTTTAGAATCTGACATCAATGATTAAGGACTATCTAATTGTTAAAAAAGACACCCATGCAATAAGAGTCATTGACCTAAAGGATATTATACACATGGAAAATGCATGGCCAAGGGTAGTCAATGACAAGGTGGTTTTACCAAAGGTGCCATGGAGGTTGACAAGGTAAGAGGAAAAGAATGTCAAGAATCAAATTTCATCTTTTTGTACACCACGACGATGTAATGCACTCATTAGAGGGTGCATTTACAATAACAAAAAAGAAGGGCGAGCATCAATTGTATGGTATCAAATCACATGATTGGCACAAGATGATGTAGGTACGTACATAACTATATCTATTTTTGGGCACTCCTCGGTTTATGTTGTGTGGACTTTATATTGATTTTCTATTGTTTTCAAAAATTGATTGCACTAGTTCATAATTCCAATATCAATTGGTGGGTGCGGAGAAGAGAAAGCTTGGTTGAGGGGTCTCCAAACAATGGGTCATACCATGGGCCATGATTATGCCTACCATGGTCTAACACATCAAGAGATGTACCCAAGGTAATAATTACGGGCAAAATTTAGCCCAAAGGCTATGTTTCAAGGGTCTTCCAAGAGTCTTGGGAAATTTTAGACCAAAAAATTTGCTAGATTTTTAAATATATTAGTCCAAGGTATCCTTTTTTGGGTCAATTTTGAAGGAAAAATCACCAACACTGAAAGTGAGCATATATCCTAAATTATTTTCAAAACATTCACCAAAATTACACTGAAAGTGAGCATATATCCTAAATTATTTTCAAAACATTCACCAAAATTCTTCACAAAGTCTACCACTACAACAAAATGAGGGTCTAGCAATGAGAATAGCAGCGTTTTTATAACTAGAAATACAGCTAGGTGTCGGGCCATTTTTGCTGCTAGAAACACTGCTATTTTTGTTGCAACGGGTCCGTTGCTTAGTAGCAAAATTATCGCCCTACTTTTCTAAGCAACGATATTTTGCTATAGAACAATGAAATATCGCTGCTTAGTAGGCAACTAATATGTTCGTTTTGCTGAGCAGTGAAGCTCCGCACAGCAAAAAAAGAGTTGGGACAGACCGGGGAGTCTGCACATGACTCCCCGATTGCCCTATCTTACAATTCAGATTATGGTGGAGAATACACAAATATAAATACAAGAAACACAAACACAAATACAAGAAACACATACATTGTGGCGAATGTAATTGAGCCCAAAAATTTATTATTTTTCCTGAAATTGTTGGGCCTTTGGCCATATATACATAAAGTTTTTACAAAAGAGGTATGAAGAGGTGGGTGTCTTTGGAATCCTCATTGAATTCTAAGTGATCTTCATAATCCGATTCCTTGTCCTCTTCACTTGCTTCATGCTGATAATCTAGATCCTCTTCTTCTTCCCCTTCATCCTGCATACATGCCATCAAGCATAAGGTAAGGAAAGCATGGAAATACAATTAGACATAGAAAAGAGAATGGTTTAGGCAACACATTACCTCATCAGCTTGAGTCCCCAAAATGGACTCATCCAAGCGTACACCTCACGTACGCATCCACGCCCACCACAATTGCGAACGGGGAGCTCTATACCCATGGTCATATTCCTCCTTTGTTGGGTCCTCTATAAAAAATAATTAAGAAAATATATAATTATTTCAAGAAAAAAATATAGTACAAAACAAAATGAAAGGAGAGAAGAAATGATACTTGCGAAACAAGTAAGAAAGGGGGATTTCCTACCGGAGCGGAAGTACAAAGCCCCTCACTTTCGTAATCAGGAAGCACTCGCCACCGCTTGTTATTGAAAAGCGCCTGGGTGCTTTTTCTTCATGAAACAGCGTGTATGCCTCCACTCCTCGGCCGTACACACGCTAGGCTTCTCCAAATTATTTTTTGCTACTCTCTTGATATTTACTCTCTTATTAAGAGCAAAAGCTTGATGTGCCACTTCATCCACTCCTCGAAAAAGCACAGACCCGGATGTGCACATCGATAACATATTGCTTAGAAAGTTGATCTTTCTAATTTTTAAAGAAGTTCACGAACTCCAGGTTCACAAGGACATACATACGATTCATGACTTGTTTACCTCGTGCATCCATTCACGAGGGCCCCATCAACATCCACGGTGTATGGTAGGAGTCGTGGATCGAACGATGGAAGGGGTCTTCTGGGGGCTGGCTCATAATGTGTAGCTGATGAGCCCCCTGTTGGGGAGACGCATCAAGAGACCTAGTGTTGCTTTTTCCAAAGCAAAAGAAGCCAGCTCACACCCCGCCTAGCACATCTACTAACCCCCCAGACTCCCTGCTACGTTGTCGCTATCATGGTGAAGACGGACGTAAGGGAGCGGGGGTGGTTGTAGTAGAGGAAGGTGGTATAGGCTCATCATACCCATACCGTGAGTGATGGGCCTCGCACCACTCGGCCCCAACGGCGTCGGCGGACTTGCCAAGTGGGGTAGTCTACCCCATGGCGTCAACTGGCCCACCGACTCTGCAAGCCTACCTACATATAAGATTAAAATATATGACTTTAAATAGAATGCATAAAAGATTAACTTTGTGTATGTGAAAAGGTTTGATGGAACCATCCCTGTGCCTACTGCGACCAAGCTTGCTTCCCATATCACTCATTTATAATGGACAACAGATTGGCCACATCGGGATCTTGTTGACGAGTCGATTGACATTGATGCTACATACATGCATAGGCAAAAAAACACGATTTCTCTAACCCAAGCCATACTTAAAGCTTAGGCAAAGAATACAACATGTGATATTAGAACATTTAAGTTTGTAATAAAGCTTTAGTTAAAAGTCTAAACAAGGACTATCATTGCTATAGGTTTCATTATTGGTGATAGTAATGCAGACATACATGATGCCAGGAGACTTTGAAGTAGAAGATTGAGATGAAGGATTTGGGTAAGTTGTGATATTTCATGGGCAATGAGGTGGCGAGATCATGTCATGGCATTTTGTTGTTACAAGGGCAGTATGTCTTAGACATGTTGTCTAAGTATGGTGCCTATTTCAGTGCCATTGAAGCATAACACAAAGCTTTCCATAGATACAGGTGAGCTTTTGGAGGATCCCACTATGTACAGGTGTGGATCTACATGACCATTAGTAGGCTAGACTTGAGCTATGTTGTTAGACTTGAGTCATTTTATGCAAGTCCCTAGTAAGCCACACTTGGATGTGGCTAGATGAATTCTCAATACATGGAGTCCACATGTGATTATGGACTTTTCTATGAGACTAGAACAAAGATACAACTACATGGGTACAAAGATACTGATTGGGCTAGTAGCGCTGTAGGCAAGAGACTTACTAGTGGTTTTATGTTTTCTTTTGGGAGGCGTGCTATGAGTTGGAGTAGTAAGAAACAACCAAAAATTTCCTTATCAATTACAGAGGTAAAGTACATGGCCATTGCTATGGCAGCTTGTGAGGTAGCTTGGTTTGAGAAGCTACTTGGTGATATGGATGAGCCCATGGATAGGGATGTTGTCATTTATTGTGACAATTTAAGTGTCATACACTTGGCAAGTAACCTAGTATACCATGTTAGAATGAAGCACATTGAGGTGCATTATCACTATGAGAGGGAGAAGGTTCTAGAAGGTAATGTAAGTATGGTATATATTAGCACAGAGGATCAGGTTGCTGCCATCTTCACAAAGGAATTGGGCACAAAGAAACTCCACAAGATTAGGATCTTACTTGGAGTGAAGTGTTTGGAGTTGAGCTTGAGAGGGAGTGTTCCGATATCGAGCTCAACTAGTGCTATGGACATTAATGATCCGTTTGGGTGATAGCTTCTACACTTATGCGAATAGGCACAAGCTGTGTGACAACTCATGTAGTCGGGCTCACACTATGGACCAATCGTTATATGTTATAGTAGGAGATTACTTTCAAGTTACTTTCCCTAATAGTATGTACTCTTATCCCTTTATGTCAATGGTTGTAAAAAAGAGAAGAAGACAGAAGAAACTTTAACCACCCATCCCTCTCTTGTGCCTTTTTCTCTCTTGTGTGTGTGTGTGTGTGTTTTCTTGCAATGAAATCAAGATCTTCCTCTCCCCCACATTCTCTTTAATCTTTCGTAAGATAATGATGGAACATAAAAGTGGACCTACCCTGTCAAATAGGGAAAGTGTAGAGGATCCATGTACATAGATGCTTGCCGGCCCATTTTTAAGTTTGGCTTTTCTAGTCATTTGCATGTGTCATTTTTTTACAATAAGAACACACAATCATTTTCTTGAAATTATTTACTTTTGATATTTCCTCTTCTCTCTTCTTTCTTTCTTGTATGCTATTGAATATTTCTTGCTTTTGATGGATACATGCTAGATAGGTTTAGTTATAGGTTGCCTTCTTGCATTAGCCTTCTTGCATTAGCCTCCTCTTCATTCCCTACATTTTATGAGAGAATCATCAAAAGAACTGCTTTGAAGTGGGGCCTTTATTGAGGTCGGAGGCAAGGCCTTGGTTGCCATCGTAGTAGTGGTGCCAATCCCGAAAGGCTTCTAGAAGTGTGATAATGAGGTGGAAGAAGCAGATGGTGGCTACTATCCACTAGATCAGGCACCTCCTCATATTTGTCAAATGAAGGCATGGATCTTTGTGAGCTTAGTGGCCTCAGTGCAAGGGGCTTTGGGACGTGGGTGGGATGAAACACGTAAAGTTGTATTGGAGCTTGGGGTGCATTGCCTACTCCTTATTGAAGAGGTCCCAAGCCCAGTGTCAACAGATGGGCAAGTAGGCGGGGTCGATCCATAGATGGCAGGGCACCTTGCAATATTGCTCCCATGTCAATGGTGTGAGAAGAAGGGGCTGACACTAGGTAGGCTGCTCACTGATAAGCTCAAAGGTGATGGGTTGAGCAGTGGAAGGGGTCACTCGTAATGTCCTCGTTGTTGCTGATGGGGGTGTCAAAGCTTCCATGCGTTGTGCTTGGCATCCAAGTTGGGCCAAAGGATATGGATGTCCATGCAGTCTGTTAACCTGTTTGATGGGTTGGAGTTGTCGATCAAGCAAGACCTTGGAATATTGCTCTCTGAGATCAATGGTTTGAGAAGAAAGGGCCGACACTAGGTAGGCTACTCACCCATAAGTTTGAAGGTGATGAGTTGAGTAGTCGACAGAGTCACTGGTAACCTCCTCATTTGCTGACGGGGGTGTTAGCGATTCCATGCATTGTGCTTGGTGTCCAAGTTGGGCTGAAGGATATGGATGTCCATGCGGTCTGTCAACCTGTTTATGGGGGCTTCTTGGAGTTTTTGATCGAGCACGATGTTGATGGCCTGCTTAAACTTCGTGCAATCCAAGGGGTCACACTAGCTGAGAGGGTTAAGGAATGGCTCTATTTCTTCGTTTTCCTGCTGCTACGAGGGTAGCAGGGGGATCTTGCCTTCCTCTAGAGGTGTTGGGGAAGGGAGGTTGGGGAGTGATTGTGATGAGGATGGAGGGGCTGTTGACAAAGAGGGTCCCATGGCAAGGGTTGTGGTAAGGAGAGGTGGGGGCCTTGCTGATGTTGAGGGAATATCCTTTAGCTTGAAGGGGAAGACCAAATGAAGAGTAAGGGTGGGGGTGAAGGAGGGGTTGGTGATAGATGAGGATTAAGTATGTGGGGGGGGTGAAGGAGGGGTTGGTGATAGATGAGGATTAAGTATGTGGGGGGGGGGGGTGTAGAGGATGGTGAGGAAGAAGGAAAGGATGGTGGTCCCTAGTGGTGGTGGGGGTGGCGGTGGTTTTGGGAACTCATGTTGGGTTGGGATGGATGAGGGGGGTTGAGGTTACGAGGGTGGGGTGGCTCACTGGGGGCTGAGAGCATCTCCTACGTTATTGTTGTCGTCGCGTCGGAGGAATTGTCCGGACACTTGGAGTAGAAGTAGCAGTGGGCGTTGTGAGCCTCTTGGGGGGAGAAGTCCAAGGGGAATGCCACATGGAAATCATCAAATCAGATGATCCAAGTGGCATGGATTATCTAGGGCTAGAGGTGGCACCTATGGTAGAGGATAACAAGGCCTTGGTGGGTCTAAGGGGGAGCTTAACAGTGGAGGGATTTGTAGATAGTTTTCCATCCCCAATGGTGGAGGAAGTGCAGGGCTTTGGCGGTGCAAGACGGGAGGGTACAGGTAGGATCAAAGCACATTGAAGACGGTGAGGTCAATGGTTTCATCAGTGGGGGTAGGGTTCCAGCACACCAAAGAAGGTGGGCCTAGTTGACGAGGTTGGTTTAGAGGGGGTGGACAAGGAAGTCAAAGAAGGTGGTGGGTTTAGAGAAACAGATTTGGCCCTAAAAGAAAAGGATGGCAAGAAAGGAAAATGGAGGCCTCAGGGGGGGGTCACTCATAAATATGTAGACATAGCATGTGAGTTCAACAGAATGGATTTTTAAAATCCTTATTTTACACATTTTTTACATACAAAAGGGTACCATTTAAAGGAGGTATTCACAGATTGAAGTTGGTGCAGGAGCTCAGTGAGGGAGGCAAGGGTGTTAGTGAGGATAGCTTTGTGGTCCTCCAAGGCTGCTTAGAGGTGATGATTGGCCAAAGTGGCCTCATGGATGGCCTCTTGGGTCTACCTCTGCTGGTTAGCTTTCACAAAAACATCATCATCTGGTGCTGCAAAGGTGACCTGCTCTGCTCCTACTGCTTGTGCATGTAATCTGTCATCTGGTTCATTAGCTCTCAAGCTAGGCTAGAGAATCCCTTGGTAAAATTGGGTACCACCCAATTTTACCACACTAACTCCATATTTGGATAAAGATGGGGTTGGCCAACTCGATCCGGCGGACCTTGGCCACTTCTCCAATATTGGGTCATTTGCTGCATCATCAAGGCCATCTTCAACTTGTTGTTGTGAGAAGGACTCCTTGCCTTTCCTATCAGATCTTGTGCTAGTAGTTTTGAATGATGCCTCGGATGTGCCCTCATGCAGTTCTTGTGAACGAGTTTCCTTAAAATTATCCTCAAAGTCTATAGCTCTTCTTAAAGGAGGTGTGAGCCAAAGTGTATAAGAAATTGTGCAAGGGTACATCCTCAAGGCCCTCAAGGCCTTCAAGGAACTTGCCGAGGATCAACCTCTCATTTGAGAACTTACTTCTATCGGTATAGTGGGAATGGAGGTATCTCACCTGGTTGATATAGTCCCAGATGGTTTCCACATCCTTCTGTTTTACATTGTGTAGTTGCTCAGCTGGGCTCCATCAGGCTCCTTGGTGGGAGTATCTACCCTTTAAGGCCTCTTTTAAGGCTTCAAAGGTGGCCTTAACCTTAACCTTTAGTGATCTAAACCACTTCCCAACTTTGCCATCTAAGGTGAGGCCAAAGGCACTCACCTTAACTTTGTCATCCATGTGGCCAAATGCCTCACAGATCTGATTAAAAATTTCCAAATGTGGTATGGGATCTCCAGTTCCATTGAACTTGGTGATTAATTTAGAAATGTTGGCCGATTTCTTTCGTTTTTATCTCGGCCCTTTTGTTGGCTGAATTGGTGCTAGGGTAGCATTACTCCGATAGCTATCCCCCTCCCAATTTCCATGGCTATCTTCAACATTTCAGGAGTCAGCCCCTGCCATAACTGGAGCTGGTGTAGGTTGGGTTAAGATAGGCGACGAGGGTGGATAATTGTAAGATTCCTCCTAGCCCCTCAAGATGTCTAGTTGCTTCCCCTGTAATCAATCCCCTTTTTAGAATTAAAAAAAATTCTTGTTTACTGTTTTGGCCTAGAGAGAGAAAATATTCTAGAGAGAGGTAACTCAATTTTTAGATATCTTTGGATGGAAAAATATCCTTTCCTATTAAACTAAATTCTCCCAAAACAGAAGTTTAAAAAGAATTATCTAAGGTGCATTGGAAATAAATTATAATCTCCTCAAAAGGCCTTAGCCTAAGGGTCCAGATTTTTTGAAAATTTTGGATTAAGGCTCTGAGGGACCAATTAGATTAATCCAAATGTAGAGAGGAGATAAATTGAAGAAATAAAGAAAAATCCCCCAAAAAATGAGTAAATACTCACATAAGATGAAGAGTGGACTAAGGACCAAGGAAAATAGTTAAAAAACTAATTTTTGACACCTCAAAATGGGGATTCCCCCTCATGAAGAAGGCACCTTTTTTCTCATCATTGCTTTCCATTTTAAATAAAAAAATGAGATATTTCATCTCTCCTCTCTCCTAGTTCAAGTATAGTTCCAAAAAGTAAGTTGAACTAACCCAAAAATGGTCAAAAATTAACCAAACTGATCTGATTCCTCCCTCTAGCTTTTGATGGTGATGAAAAGATGTAAGAACCTCCCCTTCAGTCTCTTGTAATCATTCCCCCCCTTCAGAATGGAAAAAGATCTTGTTTGACCCTTTTTGGTCTAGAGAGAGAAAATATTCTAGAGAGCGGTAATACAGTTTTGAATTATTTTTGGATAAGTATTTTCTTCTAGCCAATAGGTAGTGATCCCCTGAAAGTTCTAAGCCTTATTAAATTGTTTTGAATTTAAAAGCTCACATGAGGGGAAGGTTCCTTAATTATGAGTTTTGAGATATTTTAGGAGACTTTTGGGAGGTTTTGTGACACCTCGGGAGGAGAGGGAAAACCCCTCATCAAGAAGGCACCTATAAATCACATCAAGGAGGCATTTTTTAATTCAAAAATATCATAAAGTGGCTAGATATTTCATCTCTCATCTCTCCTCTTCCAAACTAGATATTTCATCTCTCATCTCTCCTCTTCCAAACTAGATCAAAAAGTGGGCAAAACTAGTCTAAAACTGTCCAAATTGGATCAAACTGAAGCTAGAAGCCTCTAGATCCCAGTTGGGCTTGGTTTGGTGGCCTTCCTCACCTATAAATAGAGCCCCATCCCTTTGTATTTTCATCTTAGAGTAATTCCATGCTAGTGTAATTTTTATTTTAGTGTATTTCCTTTATCCCTCTCCCTCTCCCTTGCCTCTCCATTGGGAAGCTTTGGTGCTTCACTAAACCTCTTCTTCTCTTGAAGATTACCCTCTTCTCTTGGTGGCCAAGCCTATTCCTTGAGGGCTACACATCTTTTGCAAGGTAAGGAATCAAGCAAACCAAGGGTACTAAGCCTAAACAATGAACTTTATTCTCTCTTTTTGATGTTACTCTTCTTCCTAACCTCTCTCATGTTGGGGAAGCTTTTGATTTTATGGTTTTCCTCTTAAAACCATGATTTTCTTGATTGATGTTATTGTTTAGATGAATTAATTTTTTGCACCATTTGGTCAGCCCTCCCACTTCAACCAAACATAACGAGTTTTAGCATCAAGATATCTTTGACCCCATCTTTTCGCATCGTTTGGCGATGACCTCCTCAACACCATGGAGCAGCATGCAGGTACTTCAGCAATAGGTCTATTGTGAGATCTTGGATGAAACACCTAGTGAAAAGCCCCTTGACTTGACGCTCAAGGGGTGATGTGAATTAGGTTTCTTCAGTGTTGTAAGAGAAAATTTTAATATAGATTTTGATTTAGAAGCTCTTATTAATCAATGTAAGTTCTCAATTCATAGAAAATGGAGGGAAGCTATGACAAAATCTTTATCATTAGAAAATGAATTATGCATAATAAATTTTATGCTAAAAGTGGAGTTTTGGGCATTATTCATTTACTAGAAAAATATTAAACAAGGTTATGCACAAGTTTTATAGATTCATTCAATTTATGAATTATGGAAATGATTATGAATATAATTCATTTAGATAAAAATGAATTAGTATGTGTGCATAAGTATTTTATGCTAAAAGAGGAATTTTCACGATATTTTATTTTGGGGAATATTGAGAAAAGAATGTGGAAATATTCATAGAAATGCATCGAGAAAACATGGATAAATTTTAATCAGAAATAGGAAACATGAGCATATTAAACTTTTGGAAAATTTAAGAATAAGTCTAGAATCTCGAGAAATAGAATCTTAAATACACTCTGAACGGGAAAAGAATTTCCTAGAAAATGACTAGAAACATACTTAGTTGGATGAATGTAAATACTTGTGACTGACTTATTCCTAGATACCCTGGAAAAGGATTCTAGAAGTCTTGAAAGGATCTAGGATCCAAAAGTGAACGGAAATTTTGACTTAAATGAATTGAGTTGAGAAAAAATTGCCTTCAACTAAGCCAAGTAATGGCCAAGACTTAGAAAGTTCCCTCAGTATGAAAAGTAGAGTAACTGTAATCTTAATGTGGTTGATTGTGGAACAAAAATTTTGATAAAACTAGATCAAGGAAAGTTGATAATCAAACTTGATTCACTTAAAGCAAAAAGAGACCATCTTGTTTATGGAGTGATGTGTGGGATGTGTGGGATGATGTGGTTGATAACTAGATCAAGGAAAGTTGATAATCAAACTTGATTCACTTAAAGCAAAAAGAGACCATCTTGTTTATGGAGTGATGTGTGATGTGGAGTGATGTATGGGATGTGTGGATTGATGTGGATTGATGTGGTTGGTGTGGATTGATGTCAATGGATGTGGAATGCTATGGGATGATGTGAATGAATGGGGGATGATGTGAATGAATGTGGAAATGATGTGAATGAATGTGGAAATGATGTGGGATGATGTGAATGAGTGTGGAAATGATGTGGGATGATGTGATTGAATGTGGAATGACGTGGGATGGTGTGAATGAATGTGGAAATGATGTGAATTGATGTGGAATGATGTGGGTTGATGTGGAATGATGTGGGTTGATGTGAATTGATGTGGAATGATGTTGAATGATGTGGAATAATGTCGAATGATAAGGATGATGAGAAATGATGAGGAATGATGTGAAATGATAGAATGATATGGAAAGATGGAAATTTTACTTGGAGATTGTATTTGCATGTGAAACCTGTTTTTTTAAAGATTGTTTTATGTCAAGAATGTTGGGGAAGCATTTTGACTATCTTTATGGAATGAGGTTGTGCGGACCTAAGTGGAAAATGTTGCAATAATTGACGGAGAGTCAAAGAAGGATGTCTCGCCTGGCAAGGTTGACCAAGTTCTTGACCAACCTTGGTTTGGTTAAAATGGTGAGCTTCCGGGTACTATGGTAGGAGGTCACCCAGGATACCCACACGTGCGTCGAGGAAGAAAATGAGTTGGAGTTGTTTTCTAAACACGGGCATGGATCTCGTTGATTGGCCTTGCTGGTCTTCAATGGATGAGTTCATGGCTCTTTTAAATGGATATTGTTGGTTGATCTAGCTAATCTTCAACACAACGGAGAGTCCATATGGATTTTATGAGATTATACTCCTAGGTACTATGAGCTAGGAACTATTGAAAAGGCCCCCAAATGATGAGGTGGTGAGCGTTCTGGTTGCCAATGATGCCATAGGTACGCTGAGGAAGGAATGAATGGAATGTGGCTTTTATGGAAAAATCTTGATTATACTCCTAGGTACTATGAGCTAAGAACTATTGAAAAGGCCCGTGAGTGAAGCACCACTAGCCTAGAGGGACTGACCAAGTGGTGAGCGTTCTGGGTGTCGATGATGCCATAGGTACACTGAGAAAGGAATGATCAGAATTTGGATTTTATGATTGGAAAGTGGAAAAGTTAGAAATTGGACCCTGGAAATGGAATACTAAGGATTATGGTAGAAACACTACGGTTTTATTGCAATGCTATTTTGGAAATAGTTGAATCTAAGAAAAGGTAATTTTATATCAGGTGCGTAAGTGGTGTGTCTATTTAAATTTTGTAGGAGTGCCAGCTAGGGAGCCCGGGAGCACTTTCCATGGTACCTAGGGCAAAACATAACCAAATTTTTATAATGGATCTTATCAATACAGTGGTTGGTAACCCATGGGACTGAATGACGTTAGGATGGATCGATGGATTCCTATAATAAAATTCAATTTTGTTCACATATGTTATTAACATGTTCACATGTTCTCATTTACGTCAGTGAAATCCCTGAAAAGAATCAACAGCTGTGCCTCTTTTGATGGGGAAACAAGCATTGGTCTCTATGAACCGAGTGCAATTTTCTTTGATGATCATGGATGCCTATGCATTGACACAACCATAGTCTATCATGCCTTCACTCTTGCACATGATGTATTTTCCTATGATCCGAGTGGGTGGTTCTATATAGGCTATCATGTACCTACAGGGTCCTATGCATGGGTGCATTATGTTATTGGAAGTATCTCATTGATAGATGTCGTGAGTGAATTACATCATCCATTTGATCGAGGAGGATGCAGGATTGATTTGGTCATGGGTCAGACATGTCTTTTACTTCCATTCAATCCACGCATTATTATCACTAGCCTCACTATCGAGATGACACCCTCCTATCCTTTCCATTTGATGTGGGCAGGCGTTGTGGACATGTTTTTGATGATGGATACATTTCGGCTATGAGTGCATTTTCGGCTTTTGTATATAGCCTCTTGTATATGTTTGTGCACGACCACCCTTTGATTTTGAGGATGAAATCATTATAGGAGGGGATGGTTTGTAATGAATTAGATTGTCACATGAACATGGGGGATGTGGCCTAGGAACTTCGGCCTAGGGTCATTTACATGTATGACTTTGGGGGACTTGGGCTATATGATACATTGGGCTCATGGGAATTGTACACACATTATCGATCATTTGACTATTATCTTTCTTGGAGCTCTCATGCCCAAGCTTCCATGGTGAGCTTCTCCCATATGAGATGTGAGGATGGTGACCCACACCCATGTTGTCACTCCGTGCCTTGAGTGGCTAACCCTAGTTTCTTGCACCACTCTAAGCTCACTTGCCACCACCTACGTCTGCCCTCCGGTCCATTTCATCCACCACGCTCTGCCCCTCAAGGTACCCTACAAAAAAAAAACGTTAGTGCTCAAGGCCATGGCCAATGGCCATGGCCATGGAAAGAGCACCCAAACCATCCATACACACGTAGCTGGTCTAGGTGCTCTTGCCATGAAGGACTTACCTTACCCATCACTCGCCCCTCCTGAGCGTGAAGAAGGTAATGTATGTTGCTTGCTCACAATGGAGTTTCCTTTTGCAATGGAGATGGTGGAGAGCTATCCCATATAATACTAATGGTGGCTATGGTAGCATCCACAAATTTGGTGCTGCAACAATTCATGGACGCTATTGGCAGGGCCAGGCCTTTTTCTTGGGACCAATCATGCAAGGCATGGGGAGGAGGAAGGAGATGGTGTTGTGTAATGGCTGCCCTTCCTCCTCCTCCTCCTCCTCCACTGCCTATTACAGCATCAGAGAACAACGAGGATTTAGACCACAAGAATGAGGTTGTCGAGAAAGCATGCGCTAGTAGAGCTTTCTTGATGGGTGTGAAGTTAGAGAACTCTAGCACAATGATCATTCCAAATATTCATGAGGATACTATGCTGATTGTGACTGAAAGTTGCCCAGGGTGTGGCCTTGGATGATTTGAAGTGGACTACTCTGTTGTTGGTTTATTGTTAACCTATGAACGGACATTCAGACGTACTATGTTTTACATCATTAATTTAAATATTCTGAGTCATGGGCCGGGCTTGTCGGCATCATATGTTAAGGATGAAGGGATTGGGTGATCGCTGATGAGAGGCGCATCTTGAATATCAGTAGGATAAGGGTTAGGGTCGGCCGTCCATGTATGGGCGCCCAAGTGTGAACGGCCAAGTCACCTATAAAATGCCTACCCCAATGATGAGCATAACGGAAAGTGCACCTGTTACCGCTGTAGTTAGTACGACGCCGCTACCTAGTGGAACAGTACATATAACAGTGCGTGCAAGTGCCTATCAACCATATGTACCTATCGCTACTCATGCTCATGTAGCTCCTACGCCTCTCAGTATGCCAATGGCGTATGCTCCACGATCGCCTTATCATAACCCTTATCCAAGAGGAGCTAGGCCTAGCCACATATCATATCCTATGTCATTTGCCAACATACTCAGACCAACGCCAACTCCTATCAGCCAGGCTATCCTAGAAGTGCCTCCACCAGCTATGCCTGCTCACCTAGGTGATCTCGCAGCATTTGCTCAGACGATCGGACGATCTATTGCGAAAAACATGCGGGGTATGCCTGAGAGAGAACCTAGAAGCAAGGCAGTACAAGTGGCTAAGCTCACTCAAAACTTCAGTGGTAACGAGGATGTTAGGAAGCACATTGAAGTCTTTGAACACGTGTGTGATTCCTTGGAAGAGCACAATGAGCTGCATAAGTGTAAAGCCTTAGGCTTAACCTTGAGTGGGAAGGCCGGAGATTGGTATCGAACCTTAAGGGTTGAAGAGCGCACTCACTATCCCACTCTCAAGAGGTTGTTCTTGAAAGAATACATACGTGAGGGTGTGCTTTGGGGAGTAGCATCTCAACTCCAAAAAGTTGAACGCGAGGAAGGGGAGTCAGTGAGAGACTTTATAAGTCGATTGAAGCATCTGAATTCTCGCTGCACTCCCGATGAGCGCTTCAATAATAACCAACTGCTCGATAGATTCATCTGAGGATTGCGCCACGAGGACATATACAATGGCCTAGTCATTAGAGGTCTTACAACATGGGAAGCAGTCACTGCCAATGCAATCCAGTTAGAAGACAACTTGATGATTGCAGGTAAAAAGGTGTCTTCGGAGACAAAATCCGTTAGTTCGCAAGTATCTGGGCACGAGCCAATGACGGTGAAACCTATTGCTAAGGAGCCCAAGATATCTGAAATGTCTGTGTGATCGAACTTACTAAGGCTCTCCAAGAATACTTTAGGGGTAATCGAGCTCCTCAGAATAGCCATATGTACCCAAGGAGAGAGCAACAATGGTGCTCGGTGTGCTTAGGACCACATAGCACGAGTGAATGTCCCACATTTAGAGTCAAATTCAATGGGAATTGCAATGCATGTGGTAAGTATGGCCATCAATCTAAAGATTACCTAGTACTTAAGCGAATGTTGGCAAATCAGGCACCACTAGCCTGGTCAAACACACCTCAAGTACCCGCGCTAATGCCTACACAACCTGTCGAGCAATCGTCACAGCACATAGTTCCAAGGAATCCGAATGTAGTCCAGTCTGTGCCGTTACCACCGCCAGTGCTAGGACCACAACCTCTACATCCAAGGATTACCCCAATAAACCAGATGGGTTGTGAGTCACATAGTGCGTGTGGGGATTATGAAGAGGAGATAGACCCCACTGCTCCATACGAGATTGATACGTTTGAAATGATTCCCCAGTACTACATGGAGGATCATTTCGGGCAAGTCAAGCCTGTATATCAAGCGGCTGCTCTCGCCACTAGAGGGCAAAACCTTAATACTTTGGCGAGGAGACCACCTCTTCAGCGGAGTGCCCTAATAGGTTACAGAAGATCGCTACTCACATGCAACCAAATCAAGGGAGCACATCGGGAATGCCGGTACTTACATGTAATCGTTGTGGCATAGATCATTTGATTGCTCAATGTCCACATAATCCTAATGCACCCAAGATTACGCCATTGAATTTGGTTGAGGTCACCAACCAAGCACGAGGAACCACACCCGTTGTACCCGCGAATGTAGTTACACGGTCAATGCTTCAAAATCAAAACTACATTCTTGAAGAGAGGGATACTGCATCAATTGCTCAGGCAAAGAAAAAGAAAACACGACGGAAGAGATCGCTTAATGCCACGAGTTCCAAGCCTAGTTCAAAGACTAACATAGGGACAGGAGATGACCCCGTGTATATAAATGATCCTGAAGATGATTCCGATTCAATAGAAACCATGGGGACCAAAGCCACTACCTTAAGGGGGGAACCCACTCGGGAGCTCAATGAAGGAGAATCAAGCGAGTACATAAATAAAGGGAAACAGAAGGAAACTTCCTCGGCCCCACAACCAAGTCCGTTAATGTCCTCTCGACCACCCAAACTGACTGACAAGCCACGTGGGCCAAAAACCCTCAAGAAAAAGATTAGAACTTACCCAAACCCAGTTGAGGAGATTGAACAAGTGCAACACTTAAGGGGTTTGGTGGAAGAAACACAAAGAGAACTGGAGCCAAACCCAAGAAAAATCAAAATTCCAGACACAGTGTTTCCTACACAAGTTCAGCCTCACAGGAACCATAAACCGTTAGCTATACCTAGTATCATTCGGGAAGAAAGTGAGGATAGGACATCCGGAAGTGGAAAAACACCCTTCTTGCTTGCGAAGAATGTTTAGTGAGGGAATGTCTGACCCCATCGAAGAGGAAGTGATTCCATTTTCACCAAGGGGCGATATCTCGAAAAGTACCGTTGAATGTGTCCAAGCTAATGGATTTCATGTCCTCTGAGATCAGAACCACGATCATATCTAAATTATACAGAGATCCTGAGCTATTCTTGGCTCTTTGGGCGTTTCTCAATGGAGAACTAAAGGCGGGGCTGCCACAATTTACAAATATGGATAGACTCGACACGCTTCAAGATGAAGGGGAACATTGGGATCTACAACCCAACCTAGATGAAGACTCGGTCGTTGAAATACCTGTGAACAAGTTGGGACAGTACTTTGAAGGGGACGAATCTAATGCCACCCTCCCCATTACTACCAAGGGATTAACTCTAAAGGGAATCCTTGATGGTGGTGCTAGAGTGAGCATTGTGAATAAAAACTATTGGGAATCTATGGGAAGACCTCACCTGGAAGTCACAAACATAGTGGTTAAAATGGCAAATGGAACTATTGCTAAACCTATTGGAATGTTAAGGGACCTTAAGATCAAGGTTCTGGGATACAAGGTAAAACATACCTTCATTGTAATGGATTTCTCCAAGCATCCTATGTCATATCAAATGATCTTAGGACGTCCTTTCATGAGGGAAGCACAAATGGTACATGACTGGTCGAAAAACCATGTCTACCTACAATTCCAGGACTCTGTCATTCGAGTTGATCTTGACAATGGTCGTGCGCATCCTTTAGGAAGCAAGGTTATTATCGATAATCGATCGGATACCACTGTTCACTCCGCCCCATTAAGGTATTGCTATACATGCAAAAAAGAGACTGATGATGGGAAAGATTCTCCTTATATGGATGTCCTACCGGGTATGACTGAGTTGGATAACGTGGATTGGGTACACCTAGCGGCAACCATAGACACATGGGGAAATAGAGGCACAAGTTGGGTAACACCTGAGGGGCAAGATATGCCACCGTTAGTGCCAATAAACATGATAGGTGTTATGCACTTGACTCCTGATGGTGGCGAGAAGGCAAACTCCCTTGACAATGACAGTAGCGACGACTCTGACCAATGCAACTCTGAGTCATCTGAATCTCAAGAAGAAACTGACTTTGAGCCTAATGGGAGGGATGAATCAAATATTCACCCAAATGGGGAAGCAATGTGCTCAAGGCCTAGGACAGTGACCTCTTGCAGTTCATCCGAAAGTGAGGGAGACACAAGTGAAGGTCGACCAAGTGAGTTTGAATCTGATAGAAACAAAAATCAAAAACTTGGTAAGAAGAAAACGAGACATAAGCACCAACGCTATCGAGCTAATGTACGCACTGCAACAAACAAGGAAAGATCCACTGCAGAATGGCTTAGTTATGTAGGAGCCATTGATGCTCATCGGTCGATGCTCATCGGTCGATGCTCATCGGTCGATGCTCATCGGAAGTTCGCGGATAATTGGGGACAATACCTCCAAAGTGTCATGTGGTGTATTCTGCAACCTCATGACGTCGCCCAATTAGAAATCGAAGAGAAGCCGAAACTAAGTCATACTGCAAGAAGGCGGCAAAACCAAGAGTTGGCTCAGCAACAAAAGGAAGCGGGATTGAAAGAAAAAAGCTTGGCAAAACAAGAACTAGTAGACTTACACCCCGCACCCGAGCATTTCAAATCATTTACCATAGGGAATGTAAAGTGGTCTACACAAAAGCCCAACGAACGCCTACCAATGGGAGTAGCGGTGTCTACGACGGCCCTGCGGTAGTTAAGGAGATAGACTTAGCAGATCCGGGTGAGGAGTCTAAACCAGTTTCTATTGCTCAAGACCTCACCAAGGGGCGGAAGAAGCTGCACTTACGAAGCTTCTTAAAGAATTCAAGGACATATTTGCTTGGACATATCATGATATGAAGGGTGTTCCACCCTCGGTGGTGCAACACACGATTCCAATGATTAGCACTGCTAAACCAGTCCAGCAACGTCCCTACCCAATGAATCCTAAGTACGCAAAGATTGTACAAGAGGAAATTGAAAAGCTTGTAAAATGTGGATTCATATACCCTATTGAGCACTCATAATGGGTTTCTTCGATAGTCATCGTACCAAAGAAGAATGGGAAACTCAGAGTGTGCGTTGATCTCAAAAAGGTTAATGCAACCACCAGAAGGGATCATTACCCCTTGCCATATTTTGAACATGTGCTTGAAAGAGTGGCAGGCAAGGAGGCATATAGCTTTTTAGATGGGTACTCGGGTTACAATCAGATCACAATTGCAGTCGAGGAGGACCAAGCTAAAACAGCATTTATCACGGAGTTTGGAGTGTTTGCCTTTTGCGTCATGGCTTTTGGCTTGACCAATGCACCTGCAACATTCCAACGATTGATAAACACGGCCTTTAAGGAATATCTAAGGGACTTCTGTGAAGCTTTCCTAGATGATCTTTGTGTTCATTCCTCTTGGGATGAGCACTTGATGTGTTTACGAAAAATATTTGAAAGGTATAGATTATATCGCATCTCCTTGAATCCTTTCAAATGCCAATTCTGGGTTAAACATGGAGTTATCTTAGGACATATAGTGTCCAAAAATGGGATTTTCACTGACGAGAGTAAAATCAAGGTCATTCTGGAGTTGCCCCCACCTACCAACTATAAGGGAGTCCAACGCTTTATGGGCCACGTTGGTTATTATCGAAGGTTTATCCTATTCTTCACCGAGATAGCTCGACCATTGTATAAGCTTCTCATTGAGTTTATTTGGACCGAGGAATGTGACCGTGCTTATGAGCTATTAAAGAAGGCCTTGGCGAGTGCTCCAATCTTGAGAATGCCTAATTGGGATTTACTCTTCCATGTGCACATTGATGCATCAAACTTTGCTATTGGGTGTGTGTTAACTCAACCTGGAGAACACAAGCTAGACTACCCCATTAGCTTTGCCAGTCTTCGCCAGTTGAACGATGCAGAGATGAACTACACCACTACGGAGCGAGAAGGGTTGGCAATGATATATGCAGTAAGGAAATTTCGTTATTACCTCCTTGCCACCAAGTTTGTTTTCTATGTGGATCATCAAGAATTGTTGTATCTGGTAAACAAACCATGCTCCACAGGAAGAATCACACGATGGCTATTGATTCTTCTTGAGTTTGATTTCACTGTTGTTGTGAGACCTGGCAAAAAACATGTTATGGCTGATCATTTGTCTCGCATACCTAATGGTGAGACTCATACGGGGGTTGATGATGACTTACCTAACACTTCCCTGTTCGTGGTGGAGACAATGCCTGAATGGAGTGAGAAGATTGTTAACTTTTTGGTTAATGGCTTTCCACCCAAGGAGCTTCGTAAAGATCTAGCTCAAAAGTTGATCAAAGAATGCGAACCCTATTGCATGATAGCCGGGACTCTTTATAAAAGAGGAAAGGATGACGTTCTTAGGCGTTGTGCCGGAGAGGATGAGTATCTATACATTTTGCAAGAGGCACATATGGGCGTAGCCGATCACTTCTCAGGAGACTTAACTGCACGAAAGATCTTACAATCAGGGTATCGGTGGCCCACTATGTTCCAAGATGCATCACTCTTTGTGAAGGGTTGCGATGAATGCCAACGATACAAGAAACCCCAACGGAAACATCAAATGCCTCTACATCCAATCAAAGTAAACCAACCATTTGTAAAGTGGGGTTTAGACTTTGTAGGTCCAATTAGCCCAGCGGCCCGAAACACACAATCTTGCTATATTATTGTGGCCACTGACTATATGACCAAATGGGCTAAAGCGAAAGCGACACGTAAGGCAGATGCAAGGACAACAGCCAAGTTCCTCTTTGAAAATATAATCACACGCTTCGGTTGTCCTTTTGAACTTGTGAGCGACAATGGTAGGCATTTTATAAATGAAGTGATTAAGGAGCTCACAACAAATTTCATGATCTCCCATCATAAATCTACTCCTTACTATCCGCAAGCGAATGACCAAGCCGAGAGTACAAACAAGACATTAATCTCTGTTTTGACAAAGACAGTTGAAGCTCATCGCACGGATTGGGATCTAAAGCTCACGACAGCTTTATGGGCCTATCGTACTGCGTACAAAGTGGCTATTAATTGCACACCATTCAAAATGGTATATGGCCAAGAAGAAGTCATGCCATGGGAATTCGTCATTCCTAGTCTTCGTGTTGCTACTCAAGAGGGTTGGGATGGTAATCCCTTAGTAGAGCGTCTATATATCCTTGAGCGGCTAAAAGAAGAAAGACAATTGGCTGTATACAATGCCCTTGTGGAGAAGGATAGAAGGAAAAAATGGTTTGATCGCCACCTCAAAGACAAGGACATCAAGGTTGGGGATAAAGTCCTGATGTATGGAGTGCGTAACGAAAAGAAGAAGCTCAAATATGCTGGTAAGGGACCGTATAGAGTATGTGAAATTACCCCGCAAGGTACCATCCGAGTGGAGACTCTCGACGGAGTTGAAACCATTGGATTCCTTAATGGGAGTAAATTCAAAAGATACTATGACCCCCTGAGCCAAGAGGAGTTACATGCAATCCATCAAAAGAAGGCAGCTAAAGAACAAGCTGAGCTTAAAAAGATACAAGCGAGAATTGAAGCCAAAGAACGTCAATAGCGTGCTAGGCGACAACGAGAAGCCAACTTGGGAATTACGTAAGTATTTTTCGAGGAAGCAGAGGAGGATGCACTGGAATCTTACCTGCCTCTAAGATACCCAATTGAGTTACAGAGTCCTTACGGGGAGGTGCTGTATAATGCATTATTGGATACAGGAGCGTGGATACAGGAGCGTAACACAACTTGCTATCATATGGCGTGTGGTGTCAACTTGGAAAACCACCTTTATCCAAGAGTGCTATCCAAGTTCAAGGTATCAACAAGAAGAAAACCCCTGTCTCACGAATTCTACACACTCCGGTTGCCTATGATAAGGGGACCGTAATTCAAAGCTTTTTGGTTATGCCTGCTGGTACTATGGAAGGCACTTGGTGGTATGGGACACTAAGGTGAAGGTATGTGGTACTCCATTATATTTCATGTGTGCAACCCTTGGGCTCGGGGGTGGTTGGGTGGTAGAGTTTATGCCTGATTTATGCATGTTTATGCATGATAATTACCTAGAGAGATCTTAGGGTTTTAACAGTGGTATCAGAGCAATGTCTAGTTAATTGTTGTTGTTTCTACTTTCTTATTCCAATTTTTGGCATTTTTTTTAAAGTAAATTTTTATATTTACTAAATAAAATTTTATTTTATTGGTTTATTTTGGTGATTTTGCTCGTGGATCGTTGATATGGCGAGTGGAACGCATGTTACTTCTACTCAATGGACGAAATGACGTTGCGGGGGAATCCCGTGAGTTTAATGCTATTTCTTCCCTATTTTTTATGGTTAAAATAAGCATTCATGGAAATTCTTACCAAACTTCACATATTTTATTGTGAATATTGTTGGTAGAATGGATTCTCTAAATTTCTAAAAATTTTAGGAAATTTTTCCTAAATTTTTAGAGATTTTTTGAGCATTTTTTTTTGGTAAAAATGTATTTTTTAATACATTTTGCGGGTTTTCCACGGGCATGTTTTCAATTTTCTGCGAATTTTTCTTGCTGAAAAGCAATGTGGGGCAGTCAATTGATGCGTGAGTTCTCTACCGTGTGCGTAAAGATCTTCTCTTCCTCAAAATCTGGATTTTTTACCTCCATTTCTCTCTCATATGTGGAATTTATTTTAAATAAGATAATTTAATTAAATATTAATCATAATTAAACACTAATTATGATTAATAAGTAATTAAGCATCTCTCTAATCTCTTAACAGAGAAGAGTAGAGAAGAGATGGGTGGGTATGAAAGGATAGAGAGAAGAGAAGAGAAGAGAGAGGGCTTCCTCCTCTCTGCCTTTTCCACGCACAGGCGCAGGGCGGGGGGCTGCGCAGCAGCAGCTGGCGGAATCGCTCCCCCCTATAAAGTTTTTTTTAAAGCTTTTGATTAAAAGCTTATAAGCTTTTTTTGGGGAAAAAAAATCTTTTTTTTAAAAAAAGGTATATTTTTTCAAGATACCTTCATTTGGAAAAGCTTGGAAAAAAGAAAAAAATTCTGAAAAAATACATTATTTCTCTGAAAATTATATTCTTTATTCTAGAATTTTTTTTTCTCTTCATTGAACCTTTTGGCTTTCCATATTCCGGAAAACCATTGGAATTCCGAAATTTTTTGACCGTTCGTATTCTAATGCGTTCGAGGTTGATTAAAAATTTCAAAAAAATTCTTTAGAATTAGTGGAAAATGAGAGAAAGGTTATTTTAAGTTTTGGAAAAATGTGGGATTGGTGTTTGGCATGTGGTGTGTCCTTTTGGGTGCCTGCGACCATTCAAATTCCTTTAAAAATATATTTTTGACCCAGAAAATTAGAAAATCCATTAAAATTGTAAATTTTCATTGGATTTGAGAATTGTCGGGCGAAATTGGAAATTTCGTGAACGATGGGATTCTCAGGAAAACTTAGGAAATTTCTAGAAATTATTTTTAGAAATCCTAGAAATTGGTATTTTTTTTTAAAAAATATCAATGGTATTTTGGCAAATTTCTTTGCTAAAATTTTTTTGGAAAATTATAAGTTTGGAATGCCATAAGATGGGTTTTGGTGGTTTTCAAAATTAACATATTTTGAGACCCTATGAAATTAGGGAAAATTAGAAAAAAATCATGGTAATTCTTTTTTCTCGAGAATTTTTTATTTTCGAGGGATATTTGGTGTTATAGTACGTTTTTAATGTACTCACACTAAACAAATGCGGGTTATTCGCATTTTATTAATACGAGCATGTCTTGTATTAATATTTTAGTCGTTTGGATTGATTCTAGACGATGTTTTCATGATTTTTTAGCCAATGTCTAGCCACCAAATGCAAATAAAGCATTTTTCTTATGTGCAGTTATCTCTAGTGAATTAATTTGCTAGAACTTTTGGTCAAGTGGGGTCAAGAAAAAGGTGAAGAAAAGTTTAACCCAGATTCAAAGAGAACTCATTTACCATGGCTCATATTGACTTCTCAGTCAATGATAATGTCGATGACATGAGTGATCATCCCAACCTTAGAAGGGAAGATCATAAGTTCCATGAAGAAGAAGAGGAGGCAGTAGCAAAGAGCGAATTTTTGGAGGTGACACAACGTCTCGAGGCTACTATAACAAAGTGCCATGATGAGATGGAATCACTTAAGGTGCAGATTTTAACTCTGCAGAAAGCTCTTCTGGCCACCTCACCTATAGCTACCAAAGCAGTTGCTCCGTCTTTTGCACCAAAGGTGTATGGCGGAGAGAAGAAAGAAAAGACACAAGAATGTGTGGATGCCTGGCTTAACAGGTGGAATACACACTTTGATTTTCACCCTTTCACTGATGTGCAGAAATTACAAATGGCACAGGGTTTATTAAAGGGGAAAGCTTTGACTTGGTGGAAGGATCTAAAAGAGGATTCTATTCCCACTACTTGGCTAGATTTTGAAGTTGCATTCAAAAAAGAATTTGTCCAACCAGAGGATGAATTCGAAGTTATTGCCAAGTTGGTTAAAAATAGCATGGCTAATCAGTCTTTTGATAACTATGTGCAAAAGTTTAGACAGTTGGCTGCTAAAGCCAAGTCTGATGATCATACTTTGTGTGGTATTTTCATCAATGGATTATCTCGTGATTATCAATACGAGGTAAAGAAGTGCAAAGTTAAAACGGCTGAAGATGCTATTCAGGCTGCTCAGGTTTTTCATAAGACAATGGTTGGCGCCAATTCATCAAAACCAGCGTCAAATGAAAAGAAACCCACGATCACTTATTCAAACAGTGGACAAAAAAGGAAATTGGTTTTCATACCAAAACCCAAAAATGGTGACAATGCCAGCAAAAAGCCGAAGTTTGTGAGTAGGGAAAAACTCACATGCTTTAAATGCAAAGAGAAAGGGCATACAAAGAAATTTTGTCCTTTGAATGAAGCTACAACAACTTCGGCGCCTGTTCAAAAGGCAGCACCGAAAAAGTTTATTCCAAGGAAATCTGTTCACATTACAGAACTTCAATTCTCTGAAGTTAATGTTTCACATCTTGAAGGAACCCAATGTTCAGATTGTACTTTCAATAAAGACGTTTATGGTCCAAACGAATTATTTCGTGTTTATGGATCGGTAAAAGGACATCAGGTTCATATCTTGTTTGATCCTGGTAGTACTCACAATTTTATTGACAATATTGTGGTACAGAAGATGAAGCTAGAAACCATGCAGAATGATCACATGTACAAGGTCAGGATGGCTGGAGGACAAGTCCAATTTTGGGACAAGAAGGTATCAAATTTACTATTAGACATCCAATTGTACTCAGATAGGCTTGATTTCCATGTCATGAGCGTGGGTCATATTTTTATAATTTTGGGAATGGAATGGTTTCATAGCAAAAATAAGAATTTTTCTATTGATTGGGTCAAACATTTGATGTCTTTTCATCACAATGGAAGCCTTGTAACTCTTAAAGGAAACATTGTTGTACCCAAGGAAACTTTTATCAATGAGCTGGAATTAATGGAATATATTTTTAACTATGAACTTTTCCAGTTGGTTATGGATCCAGTGTCTTCGTATATTCATTTTGATGCAAACACTGTTTCTTTAGATGTTTGGGAAAGTAAAGTGTTAAGTTCCATTAAAAGCGAATTTCAGGATGTATTTCTTGATGAATTGCCTCATGGATTACCTCCTAAACGAGAGGTGGACCATAAAATAGAGCTAGTAGGCAGAACCTGTTAGTATTCCTCCGTATCGGCTTAGCCAATCTGAGGAGGATGAGGTAGCCAAACAACTAGCTGAATATTTGAGGATGGGTCAAATTAGACCAAGTAAGTCTCCTTGGGGTGCACCAGTTCTCCTGGTTAAGAAAAAGGATCAAGGTACCTGGAGGATGTGTATTGATTATAAACGTCTTAACAAGGTTACAATTAAAAATAGATACCCATTGCCTAGATCAGATGATCTTATTGATAGGTTGCATGGAGCTAAGTATTTTACTAAGCTTGACTTGTGAACAGGTTATCATCAGATCCGTATAGCAAAGGAAGATGTTCCTAAAACTGCTTTTAGGACAAGATATGGCCATTATGAATTTTTAGTGTTACCCTTTGGTCTCACTAATGCACCAGCAACTTTCCAACAGATGATGAATTATATATTCCGAGATCTGTTAGGAAAATGTGTGGTGGTTTTCTTAGATGATATTTTGATATACAGCAAAACTTTGGATGAGCATGAGAGTCATCTTAAAGAGCTTCTAGGAAGGCTCAGGAAGCAAAAGCTGTATTGTAAATTATCTAAGTGTGATTTCTTTAAAAAGGAATTGTTATATTTAGGTCATAAAATCTCTCGAGATGGCTTAAGTATAGACTTGGATCGGATCCAAAAGGTTTTAGAATGGCCAGTTCCGCGTACGATCAAACAGCTAAGATCTTTCTTAGGTTTTGTGGTATTTCTTCGAAAATCTGTTAAAGGTTATTCGAAGTTGACTGTACCTTTTACCAATCTTCTTAAAGGTAAAAATAAAAAGTCCAATTCTCAATTTGTTGGAATGATAAGCTACAGGAGGCTTTTGAAATTTTGAAAAATAAAGTTCGAGATGCTCCTGTGTTAGCTTTGCTAGATCCTAGCAGACCTTACATTGTTGAGAGACTGATGCTAGTGATTTTGCGGTAGGCACAGCTTTGTTCCAGGATGGGAAGCCTGTGGCCTTCGAGAGTAAGAAACTCAATGATGCACAGACTAGGTACCCAGTTCAGGAGAAAGAGTTGTATGCAATCATTTATGCTTTAAAGGCATGGAGACAGTATCTTTACGGGTCTCAGTTTATGGTCTTAACAGATCATCAATCTTTACAGTATATTTGTGATCAACCGGACTTGAAGGGTAGAAAAGCAAGATGGGCTGAGTTGATGCAAGATTTTGATTTTATGATTAAATACAGAAAGGGTAGCTTAAATCGCATTGCTGATGCATTGAGTCAAATCGGTGAAGTTAATGAGCTTTGCTTCACTGAGATTACTTCTAACTTGTACGATTCACTCAGGGAAAAATGCAGCACAGATATTTTCTTTGAAAAATATTAGAATTTGGCAAAATCAGGGTCCAACTCTGAAGTAGATCAAAACCTGGTGAAAGGAAAAGCCAACCAATTTTTTCTTCGGAATGGTCTTTTATTCCGAAATGATAAGGTTTGTGTGCCGGATGTGCCGGAAATTAAGTTAAGGATCCTATTTGAGTGCCATGATGCACCATCGGCAGGACATCCTGGCATACAGCGTACCTTGGCTTTAGTTAGAAGGACATT
Source organism: Cibotium barometz (assembly GCF_041138505.1). Classification (NCBI taxonomy): domain Eukaryota; kingdom Viridiplantae; phylum Streptophyta; class Polypodiopsida; order Cyatheales; family Cibotiaceae; genus Cibotium; species Cibotium barometz. The sequence goes on along the minus strand of NC_141094.1, from coordinate 7,031,998 downwards.
TTATTGGCCAAAAATGAAAGATTTTATTCAGAGTTATGTGGTCCAATGTCATCAATGTCAAATAAACAAGGCTGAACGCCTTAAATCTGCTGGGTTATTACATCCTTTGGACATTCCGTCTAGAAAGTGGGAAAGTATTTCCATGGATTTCACGGGACTTCCACATACCAGCAGGGGTCACGATGCCATTTGGGTAGTCGTGGATAGATTGACAAAGATGGCTAGGTTTTTACCCACAAAAACAACAGTTAAAGCTTCCGAATTGGCGTACCAATTTGTCGAACAACTGTTTAGACTATATGGTCTACCTTCTGATATTGTGAGCGATCGGGACTCTAAGTTCACAGCTAATTTTTGGCAGGAAGTTTTCAAGAAATTGGAAACAACTTTAAGTATGAGTTCCTCTGATCATCCGCAGTAGTCTGATGAGCAAACAGAGCGGGTGAATCAGGTTCTAGAGGATATGCTTCATGCATATGTCTCTGGAAAACCATCAAATTGGGAAAAGTATCTTCCACTGATGGAATTTGCCTATAACAGTTCTAAACATACGGCTACAGGTTTTAGTCCATTTATGCTTATGTATGGATATCAACCCAGAGCACCTATTGATGTTGTTCTTAAGGACATCGAGCTTGATGCATCGAGGGATTTCTTGCGTGATATGCAAGAAATGCTGATCGAAGCTCGGGATTATATCAGGAGTGCTCAGGATAGAGCACGGTTTTATTCTGATAGAGGACGCTCATCTCGGTCTTTTGAACCAGGAGCGTTGGTTTATTTAAAAGTTCCTAAAGACTCTCAAACTTTATCAACGGGAAAATGCTCGAAATTATCTCCTAGATATTGTGGTCCATTTTGAGTTATTCATCGAATTGGCACGGTTGCGTATGAGTTAAAACTGCCTCCACATGTTAGAGTTCATCCAGTCTTTCATGTTAGTAGATTGAAAGAGAAGCTGGGAGGTGAGGATAACATAGTTACTCCTCAAGAACTCGTTGAAGTCGAAGATTTATCTTATGTTCCACATGAACCTGAAAGGGTACTTGAATTCAGGGAAAGGAAACTTCGTAGTCGACTAATTCCTGAAGTTAAAATTTTGTGGAAAGATAGGAAAATAGAGGATTCGACTTGGGAGTCGGTTGAGAATATTCAGCGTAAATTTCCTTCTTTTCATTGCAAGAGTGAAATGTTTTGAGAGAGGGGAAGTATGTTATGTACACATTATTTGTGCATATACTAGGAGACTAACCCACATTAGGCTTGTGAGCATGGGAGCATGGGAACAAGCTCTAGTGGAGCATGGGTTAGGACTAACCTTAAGGGTTAAGGTTAGGGTCAGGCATTCAAGGGTCACACATGGGAAATGGAGAGTCAAGAGTCACTTGAGGGCCCTCCTATATAATAGGGGCATGGGGCACACTCAAGGGATGTTCTCTTGTGTAGAGGATTGTATCTACATTCTTGCCATTTCACTATAGAGCTGAGTGCTGCTGTATTGGAGTTATACCTCTTGGTGGTATGGGACACTAAGGTGAAGGTATGTGGTACTCCATTATATTTCATGTGTGCAACCCTTGGGCTCGGGGGTGGTTGGGTGGTAGAGTTTATGCCTGATTTATGCATGTTTATGCATGATAATTACCTAGAGCGATCTTAGGGTTTTAACACCAACCCTTGCATGGTCTTCTTTCTCTTATTCTCTCCCTCTCTTGTGCAAGAAGGTAGCATGATGATTTGGTTAACACCAACCTTCAACTTTTGACTTTGACTTGTGACTTGTCGACTTGCGACTTACAACTCCTAACTCCGGACTCCGAACTCTTGAATTTTGACTTCTGACTTTGTATTCACACAAATCAGACAATATTTAGAGGATTGGACATATTGGTTTTTTTTGAATATTTGACATCCTCTAGGGACTTTTCTATTAGCTCTACTAGGAGAGAGTACTTGCCGTGATGTGCATATGCCAAAATAGCACAACCTAAAGCCCTTTTGTTTTTTCATATCTACATCATGACATGGCACACACGGCATTCTCAATGTTGGCTACATCATGGTAGCCCAAACTCCACGAGCTTTGTTTATCATCATGATGACATGCAATGACTGAGAAATGGATTTGGGCTACTTCACCTCACAGCTACATCACAACATGATACGGTATGGCTTTGGTGCATATAATGGACTAGGTGCAATGAGATTAATAAGTACATGTAAGCAAAACCCATCATTTCACATTTAGATCATATGTCCTTCTCTTTTATCATGTACTTTTTCTAAATTTTAATGGAAGTATTGGGTTTATATACATGATAGCTTTCTCATAATATTGTTGGTGTCCCGTTATAGGAATTTAGAGACATTATGTAGTTGTTGTTGCCATTGGTGGCATTTGGAGTCATATTTGAATATGTTGTATTTTACTGAGAATGTGATGATGGGGTGATTTTGTGCATGTTCTATCTTACGTATATATACTAGTGGATTATGAGTGTATGCTTATAGGTTTAGGATTGATCTCCTTTTTGCATGTGCATACACATCCATGGTAAACTTTGCGAAGCCAGGTCTCTTGATAGCCATCAAGAGATCATTATGGACTCTTAGTTTGAGAAGGTATGAGATAGGCAAGGACATGGTAGAGTACTATGTGTTGAGGGTTGATGAGCTCAAGGTTATTGTCACTCGGCTCTCTTGCTCTCCTTGCGGTCCGTAGTCCCTGGGGAGGGCACCTCTAGATCCATTGGAGGAGGAGAAGGATCCATACTAAGAGGATCAAGAGGAGGGTCAAGACCAGGAGGGTTAGGAGTAGAGCAAGATGTGGTGCCAAAGGATCAAGATCAGGAGCAGGACGTAGCATTTTGGAGGATCAGGATTAGGAGTAGAACATGGTGCCATGTAGCCAGATCAGTATGCATGATTTCTATAATTTGTCTTTTTTGAGCTATCATTTGTTTAAAACTTGTTACTTATATTTGGTCAATTGTATAGGACACAGAGGAGAGGTACACAGGGGCTTGGTTATGTCACTCAAGACTCTCAGTAGAGGCATTGTCGACATAGGTATGAAGTATGTTTTGTATATTATAATAGTTATTTCAACATCTAATAACTATTTGTTTTAATTTCCTTATAGGAGTGATGAGTGGACTTTCATAGATCTGCCCAAGAAGCCAGTCCCACCACCATTGTGGTGCCAAGATCTTATATAGGGGGCAAGCACGCAGAGCGCTCCATCAACCAACAAGGGACACATTGTGAACTAAGATGGAGGGAAGGTATTTCATCGTCGGCTCCAAGACCTTATCGGGACCTCTATATACCTAAGGTCGACAAGTTATGTGGGTAAGATATCATACGAGATGGTTGTAAATTGTAATTAAGCTGATTAATAAACATAGAGTTTTCTTTTAAATGCAGGGATCAAGATGAGCTCAGCAATAAATTTATCATTACACATCTAGAGCTAGAGTTCAAGGTCAGGTCGATGAGCCACGAGGGTGTTCTACCAGAGTGTGTGATATTACTTAGGTGCCGAAGAGATAACGCATGGTAATAATATGCAATCTTGTTTGAAAGACGGAGTAGATAAATGTATGTGTAATGTTTGAAATCTTTGAAAGCATGTGACACATTAAAACTAGTAGGGGAATCATTGGTAAAGTAGGATTATACCTCAGTTTCAAGGACTGGTCTCAAGAAAATGTCAATGTAAAAGAGCAGTTCATCTTTGTCCTTGCTAGCTTCTTGTACTTCCTCTTTTATTAGCTCCAACACAGGTGGTATAGGTAAAGTAGACGTTACAAGATCTGATACCTTCTCAATGCCAAATAGGGAGATATTCATCCCCCTTGTCCTCATCTTCCTCCTCTAGTTACTCATTCACATTAGATGGTCTTGGTCTATCACCTTGGGTAATCACCATCACGTTGAGGTCACAATGTGTGTAATCCTCCTCGACTCACTGATGTATCTTCCTAGATATCAATATGGTTGCTATCCTCGATCAAGGAGGCAAGTGTGTTATCAAAACATCATCAACCTCAAGGTTTACTTGCACAATTTGCCACCATGGACTGCCATTTAGATTCTTGTAAAAGAATGCCTGTTCATAGTACATTGGAAGAAGGTAAGGTGCTTTGTTTACTCATAGCATCTTGGAGGAGTTGATAGACCGAAAACCCATGGTCTCTCTTTTCATGGTAGCATCTCTGCCTCTGTATTATATGTACGGAACCGACGAACCTAAAAAATGAACTGTAAAATAAACACTCTTGAATTAGCACAAAATATATTATCAACATGTGAGAGATTGAATCAATTTCTAGTCAATCTATACCTATTTCATGAAACGATAATTAACTTCATTGACAAGGTTCGTGTCATGGGCACTTGCATGAGATTGTTTTTGAAATGATTCAACAATACAAAATATATTATCAACATGTGAGAGATTGAATCAATTTCTAGTCGATTTATACCTATTTCATGAAACGATAATTAACTTCATTGACAAGGTTCGTGTCATGGGCACTTGCATGAGCTTGTTGTTGAAATGATTCAACAATACATGAGTTGAGTAAGATGCATATCATCAATCCTTTTGACTCGAAGATGTTGTTGCCATAGGCCCAGATGTTGCTATATGCCTGAACCTAAAATCACAAGCGTAGAGAATGTTAACATCACAAAAGCACGCACATAGAATACTAGAAGCATGTGCTACCATGTCTTACCTCATTATCACACCCAAGGCTGAGCTTGAACTCCTCATGCGTAACTTGCGCACCTCTCTTTGCACCTTTTTGACTCACTCTTGTACTCATGTCATTCGCATGGTGGGAGTCACCCATCATTGCCTCTTAGATGTTCTTTGTATATTTGTTGCCATACTTTGTCATGCTCTTCAATCCATTTTGCATACACTCTAAATTGTAGATCATGAAAATACTTAAATTATCTCGCTTTCGTGATCAAGGCGTATTGGGAGTCCCTTTCCACATAACACCTCTTCTAATAAATTACTTGATTCTTCTATCATCCAAATAGGGGGAGACTCCCTCATCAACAAGATACAAGTACTTAGAGGGATTGTACATGCACTTAGAGGGATAGTACATGCACTCATGATGCACTCATGATGCAACCATCCCTCTGCCATAGATCCTTCGGACCTTGCCCTTTGATGCACAAAACCCTTCAAGAATCCCATTAATCTTTCAACCCAAACATCCATTTTAGGACTTGGATGTCAAAAAAGGATGTAGGAAATTCTTTTTCCATCAAGCATAGTAGCTCTTTGCTTGCAGGCCAACATTTTTTGTGAAATCTCTTGAGTGTCTATTTCCTTTGACGTGATCCACTTGGAAAATGACAAAACACTGATCAACAACCAACTTCAATTGCAAAGAAGAACCCTAGGCACTTTTATAAAAGAGAAACACCCGGCAAGTGACCCCAAATGGTACATGATATCTCAAATGTCTTCAATTCAGCATCCATCAATTTACAAGTGGCAAGATATGCTACAAATAGTCCATCTTTGACATTAGTAGTAGGGACAGAAATTAACAAATGTTAAGACTAAGATTCAGAGCCATGTCCTACATTTAGAAAGTTATACCAGTCATGTGTCTTTAATCCGTAAAGGCAGTTATCGTCCATAGTAAACATGTTTTGCAATGATGCACCATCGCTTATAGGTGTATGCATATATCTCATCCTATCATTGATTGTGTTTATCTCCTCCTTTATGAGTACCCACGACGTGTGATGATAAGTCGTATTTCCTGTTTAGGACTTACAATAAGCCATAAAGATGGTTTATAGTTTTGTTCCTTTAAATTTGCCCTCGTAGCCTCTATATCTTTGATATCCACAAGATGTTTCCAAAGAAAGTGTCAACATTTTTGAAAATATATAACACACTCTACTGATAATCGAGACTGACCTTGATGATATAAGGGCACATCCTCTACAATATCATAATCTCAAACTTGTGATCCAATACAAATTAGATAATCATAAAGAGAGAAAAAAATATAATAATAAGGGTACCAACAAAGTAATAAGATAAGTGACAGTAAACACATTTACAAAGTCTCATCAAATTTTGACATCATGTACACATGTTGTTTCAAATATACTTAAATTAAATACTTGAGTGCCACAAGATATAATAAGTAAAAAATGTAAACATCCTACTAGAATGTCATGGATTGAAGCTTTTTACAAAAGAAATGGGCACTAAAAAAGTTATAAATACATCTATTCTCTATGTGAAGCTCAGGGTTACCTACGCGCCAACCATAATTCACTAGAGAAACTCCTCAGTAGCACATGCAATGATCTAATAGCATTGACTACAATGTATCTAGGCACATCTCTACTCATGTGCACTAGATCATGACCATTATCACACTCAAAGTAAGTAAAATTAGTTCTTTCTTTCCTCCTTCTACCTACTATTGATTAGCCCCAATATATTTCCTTGAGTGTAAGATCTGCCATCAATATACAATCTCTTTGATTCATTATGGGTAATGCCTCTTCCAACGAGAGAGGCAACATTAGCACATAGTCCATATGTGGTCATACTCATGATGTGGTTATACAATATCTCGGATTTGTTATGGATAATGCATCTTCCAGCCAGAGAGGTAACATTAGCACATAGTCCATATGTGGTCATACTCATGATGTAGTGATAAAGTTGATGCCATCGACCCCATGACTAGATAGGTCCACAAAATGTCATAAGAGTGAACTGGGACATGTATATCTTGTGCAATAAAAATACTTTGACAATCATAGATGGCACAATTACATAGTGAGCACCCCTAAAGTTAAAAACCTCTCCATCATCGGAAGTGATGCTCCCAACCACCAACTGCCAGTGTCTGCGATTATTTGTCTCTATGAGAGGTAGTAGGTGATTGGGTAAGGGATGATCATTCACCAAACATCTCGAGCTAAGAACCAGGAGGTAATTGGTGTGCATGTGCCTCCATCTATAATAACTGAAGAACAACTAACTGTGTCACGTGCAAGGAAGAATAGATCAATCAAGCTCATGAAATCTATTGTCATCCATTAAAAAGATGTACAACTGGATTTGTCCATGATGATTGTACCGAGATGCATGTTATATATCACTTTATCTATCAAGATCATATAGAATTTTAATGAGTCAATGTACAGTTCTTAGAAAAAAGAAACATCACTTACCATACGCTGATCCTATTTTTCTGTTAACTAGTGCATCATGATTAAAGAGAATGTGGGGGGGAGAGAGAGAGAGCTTGACTTCCTTGCAAGCAAACAGACACACACCACAAGAGAGAGAAAGACACGAGAGAGAGATGCATGATTGAATTTTCTTCTATATTCTTCTCTTCTCTATAGCCATATAACTAAAAGATAAGAGTACATACATAAAGGGAAAGTACTCTCCTACAACATACAAAGTGGTCGGTCTATAGTGTAAACCTGACTATATGAGTTGACTCTATAACTATTCCATAACTTTAGTACTCCAAAGTGGATGTCACATAGTCTGTCATCTACTAGCGGGGCAGATCAACCATAATCTAACCAACCATGGTAGTGGCATAAGTGCGGAAGCTGTCACCCAAGTAGGTCATCAATGTCCGTCATCGTCATAGCACTAGCCGAGCTCGATATAGATCTTCACTCCCCCCTTGAGCTCAAATCCACACACTCCACTCCAAGGAAGTTCCTAAACTTGTGGAGCTTCTTTGTGCCTAATTCCTTCGTGAAGATGTCAGCCACCTGATCCTCTATGCTGACATATACCGAATCTACATCACCTGTGCTAGAACCTTCTCCCTCACAAAGTGAAAGTGCACCTTATGTGCTTTGTTCTAGCATGGTATATGGGATTATTGGCCAACTGTATGCTACTCATGTTGTCACAATAAATGACACAACTGCCCTATCCCACGAGCTCACCCATATCACCAGTAGCTTTTTTGAAACCAAGCTACCTTAAAGCTACCTTAAAGCTGCCATAGCAGCACCCCTACAGTCTATCTCTGTACTACAAGTGGCTGCTTCATACTACTCCAACTCACAACAACACTCCTGAATGAGAACATAAAATCAATGGTAGATCTCTTGTCTACAACACTACCAACCCAATCAACACTACCAGCCCAATCAGCATTTGTGTACCTATGTAGCTGTATCTCTATACCAGCCCAATCAACACTACCAGCCCAATCAGCATTTGTGTACCCATGTAGCTGTATCTCTATACCAGCCTCATAGAAAAGTCCATAATCTCGGGGGGGTCACTATATGTAAAATATCCCTATCGCGTGCGTTCAAGGCCTATATTTTAAATCCCTTATTTGTGAATTTTTTAATCTATATAATATCCCCTTTTCTTTATGAATCTGTAAATTTTTTTGAAAATTTTTTAAATCATACCCTTATGTAAATATATTTCTGTAAGTTTCATAAATTAAAATTATGCTTCTGTTGAACGCACGTGATATTCACATTTTTTTGTGAGTGACCCCCCCGAGTCCATAATCAACTGTGAACTTTATCTACCTAAGAATCTATCTAGTCGCATCGAGGTGTGGCTTCCTAGGGGCCTGCATAATCTGGCTCACACGTCCAACAACATAACTCAAGTCTAGCCTAGTAATGGTCATGTAGATCAAGCTACCCACTATGCACTTATATATGTAGTGGGGTCCTCCAAAAGCTCACATGTATCTGCAGAAAGCTTTGCATTCTGCTCCAATGGCACTAAAAGAGGCTTACATCTTGTCATACCATACTTGGAAAACATGTCCAAGCCATATTGCCTCTACAATAACAAAATGCCATGAGGTGATCTCACCACCTCTATGCCCAAGAAATACCATAGCTCACCCAAATCCTTCATCTCTCAAACTTCTACTTGAAAGTCTCTTGACATCCTGTATGTCAATATCACTATCACTCTAGTGATAATCAAGTCATCCCTCTATCTGTCTTTTTCACATAATGTGAAAAATCTGCATTGGATATCTGAAATCCAATGGTAACAAGATACTCCCCGATATAATTTAACCATGCTTTGGGTGCCTGCTTCAAGCCATATAAGGCTTTACGTAACCTACACACAAAATTTGGGTCTGCATCACTCTCATAACCTAGTGTTTGCATAATGTACACTTCTTCCTGTGCAAATCACCATAACAAAAGGCATTCTTTACATCCATTTGATGTAAAGACCAACCCTTTGCTACAGCCATAGCAATGACAGCTCTCACGATTCCATTCTTGCAATCGGCTGAATGTCTCTTCATAGTCAATGCCATAAGCATGTGCATAGCCTTTGGCCAATCTTGCCTTATACCTACTCACTAACCCATCAGCATTATGCTTGACGTTATACACCCACTTACATCCAATTGCCCTATTTTCCTTAGGCAAAGGCATGAACTTCCATGTTGCATTTGAATCCAGTGCTGCCATCTCCTCATTCATGGCATCTTCCCATTTCTTATTTCCAAGTGCTTGCTCAAAACAAAAGGGCTGCAATTCCTATATTGCGTTAACCATGTAAGCATAACGATGGGTTGTATATCCATCATATCTCAACCTGTAAATAGGGTACCTAACTCTAACGTACCCATCTTCACTAATAAAGAAATGTCCATGTAATTATGAGTTTTTATGGTATAAATATCAATAATTTTATTATTTGAGTCATTTACACTTAGAATCTTCAAATTCTGAGCCCAAATTTGGAATCTGCGCGCGATTTTACCCTAATATAGGATTTTACAGCATCCAAAACGGACACCGGATCAAGCCTATACGCTAATTTTAATCATTTTAGTTAAAAAACGGCGACCTTTAAACCTTAATAAATGCACGACCGCACGTCCGATTGACGAACGGTCTGAACCCCTGCGACCAAGAGAACCTCCCGGACAAAAAAAATTTTCGCCCCCCGGGGCGGTCCGGCACGCAAATCGAGGCGAGCGCCCCAAATTTGGGTACCCCGCCCCAAAATTTGGTCCGTACACACTCACTAGGGCGCCCGTACAATGGCCGCCCAAGAACCAAAGGACGGCCGCCCACTGTTTGGTCCACGCGTACCCTTGGGCGGACACCCAGACCGGATAAGGTACATGCGTACCACTCCTTTCCCAGACAACCGACACCGCACCTTTCCGGTAGACCCATGCAGGCCACTGATCCATAGCCTTTGAAGGTACACCGTCCTTTCGTCCCTGCTTTGCGCAGCGCCCGTACCCTCACCCCTCAGCTATATAAACCCCCGGGGTGCTCCTCAGTCGGCACGCACTTCTGTGTAGCGTATGCCCTGTTGTGCCGCCGTCCGTACCGCCATAGCGTACTTGCTGCAAGTACAGCCGCCCTTGCAGCCACCCCTCTCACACCCCCTCATTTGGCTCTTTTCAGATAAGCCAATTTTCCTCCATCCTCCTCTTGCCATGGACCAGTGTCCTTAACTCTTCTCCCCCCCCCCCCCTGTGTGAATAGACTTACAGAGAGGCTTGCAGCCACCCCTCCCAGCCCTCTCCACGTTTTTGCCTTTGGCCTTAAGGACATCCTCACAATTCCCCCCCCCCATTTGCGTAGACTTTAGTAAGGGATTTTTGGCTCAAGCGAGGGTTCGTGCGCCATATTGTTTTGCTCGTACGGTGAGCAAACGAGCTCGGAATTCAGATTCGACTGAAGCGTTTCGATCGCAGCAGCGAGCTCTACAAGGCGACACCTAAGATGGCCTCATCCCGGAGACGGCAAAATATTGCCTCAAGAGGCGCACGTAACAACGAGATGGAGGGAGATGCGCCCAACGCGGCTCCAGTCCGCCCTTAGACCCCGCCAAGGTCAAGGATATTCTAGAGTGGCCACCCCCTAAATCAGTTCGTGAAGTTCGTGGGTTCTTGGGAATCACGGGTTGGTATAGGATTTTTATCAAAGATTATGCCTTGGTAGCTGCACCCTTGACAGATCTTCTTAAGAAGGATTGCAAAATAGTGTGGCTGCCAATCCATCAAAACAGCTTTGATCAGCTGAAAGTCATTATTACTTCTGCCCCAGTCTTAAAGCTTCCTGATTTCTCCAAGGAATTTGAAGTGGTTACCGATGCTAGTAGTCTAGCACTTGGTGGTGTCTTAGGCCAAGAAGGAAGACCAGTCGCTTATACTTCCCGCAAGCAGAAGCAATATGAAGCAAACTATGCCACCCATGATTTGGAACTCTTAGCAGTTGTTCATTGCCTCAAATTATGGAGACATTATCTCTTGGGAGGCAAATTCCAGCTTGTAACTGACCACAAAAGTCTAAAGTGGATCTTCACCCAGCCTAACCTCAACATGCGGCAAAGGAGATGGATTGAAATTCTGTAAGAATATGATTTCGACATCAAATTCCGCCCTGGAAAAGATAATGTGGTAGCTGATGCACTTAGCCGTAAATCTTTCTTGAATGCAATTTCAATGCCAAATAATCCCATACTGGTCAAGGTGGAAGAAGTCTCATCTCATGACCCAGATTATCAGAGGATGATAAAGTTAGTAGAAGAAGGGGGACATTCAGAGAAAGAGAAGAATCTAATCAAGGGATACTCCACTCATGAAGGAAGCCTCTACTTCAATCACAGGCTATGTATCCCTAAGGATCCTGCTTTAAAGAAACTAATCCTCCATGAAGCTCATGATAGCCCTGCTGCTGGACACCCAGGTTATGCAAAAACATTAAATGCGGTAAGAAGGAGCTTTCATTGGGCAGGCTTGAAAAATGATGTGCTTCGGTACTTGAAACAATGTCTCTCATGCCAAAGGATCAAGGCTGAAAGAGTCAAGATGCCTGGAAAGCTTCAACCCTTAGATATTCCCCAAATGAAGTGGGAGTGCATTAGTATGGATTTTGTTACAAGTCTCCCCACTGTTCAAGGAGGATATGACTCCATTCTAGTAGTAGTAGACTTACTTACCAAAGTAGCTCACCTTATACCAGCAAAGAAGACCTTCAAAGCTTCTGATGTTGCTCGTATATTCATCAAGGAAGTCTTCAAACTTCATGGTCTCCCAAAAAGGATAGTAAGTGATCGGGATTCTGACTTCACCTCAAAATTCTGGCAGTCTCTATTTCAAGCTCTGGGGACTCAACTTTGCTTTAGCACAGCTTATCATCCAGAGACCGATGGCCAGACTGAAAGAGTCAATCAAGTAATTGAAGACATTCTCAGAGCATACTGTGGACGGGAACCCAGAAGGTGGATTCAATACCTTCCTCTGGTGGAATTCGCCTACAATGCGTCTTATCATCAAAGCATAGGAATGTCACCATTCAAAGCACTCTATGGGCAAGAATGCTTGTCTCCTCTAAATTTCTCTGATCCGACCATAAGAGTTGAGGCATCCAGGAGAATGCTCGAAGAGATGGAGGAACAAACCAAGGCTATCCAAAAGGATATTAAAGCTGCCCAAGATCGACAAAAGCATTATGCTGACAACAAGAGGTCTGAAAGGATCTTCAAGGAAGGAGACAAAGTTCTTCTACGGGTGCGACCCAAACGAAGTTCTCTATCACTTGGGAAATATAAGAAGCTCAGCCCTAGGTATTGTGGTCCTTATACAGTTATCAAGTGTCTAGGTAAAAGTGCCTATAAACTCCAACTTCCAGCCCATATCAAAGTCCATAATGTATTTCATGTAAGTTTGTTAAAACCATATGTCCCCGGTCTCGATCATATTCTTGATGATGAACAAGTTGTAATCCCTACTCAAGGAGTCCTTGAATTACAGCCCAATAGTATCATAGATTCTAGGGAAAGGCAACTCCGAAATAGAACTCTTGTAGAACATCTAGTTCAGTGGAAAGATTACCCTGAAGAGGATGCAACTTGGGAAGATGAAGCTACACTCTTAAAGGATTATCCCCAATTCATGACGAGATGAGGACATCTCGATTTCTTTAAGGGGGGAAGAATGTAACGTACCCATCTTCACTAATAAAGAAATGTCCATGTAATTATGAGTTTTTATGGTATAAATATCAATAATTTTATTATTTGAGTCATTTACACTTAGAATCTTCAAATTCTGAGCCCAAATTTGGAATCTGCACGCGATTTTACCCTAATATAGGATTTTACAGCATCCAAAACGGACACCGGGCGGATCAAGCCTATACGCTAATTTTAATCATTTTAGTTAAAAAAATGCGACCTTTAAACCTTAATAAATGCACGACCGCACGTCCGATTGATGAACGGTCTGAACCCCTGCGACCAGGAGAACCTCCCGGACAAAAAAAATTTTCGCCCCCCGGGGTGGTCCGGCACGCAAATCGAGGCGAGCGTCCCAAATTTGGGTACCCCGCCCCAAAATTTGGTCCGTACACACTCACTAGGGCGCCCGTACAATGGCCGCCCAAGAACCAAAGGATGGCCGCCCACTGTTTGGTCCACGCGTACCCTTGGGCGGACACCCAGACCGGATAAGGTACATGCGTACCACTCCTTTCCCAGACAACCGACACCGCACCTTTCCGGTAGACCCATGCAGGCCACTGATCCATAGCCTTTGAAGGTACACCGTCCTTTCGTCCCTGCTTTGCGCAGCGCCCGTACCCTCACCCCTCAGCTATATAAACCCCCGGGGTGCTCCTCAGTCGGCACGCACTTCTGTGTAGCGTATGCCCTGTTGTGCCGCCGTCCGTACCGCCATAGCGTACTTGCTGCAAGTACAGCCGCCCTTGCAGCCACCCCTCTCACACCCCCTCATTTGGCTCTTTTCAGATAAGCCAATTTTCCTCCATCCTCCTCTTGCCATGGACCAGTGTCCTTAACTCTTCTCCCCCCCCCCCGTGTGAATAGACTTACAGAGAGGCTTGCAGCCACCCCTCCCAGCCCTCTCCACGTTTTTGCCTTTGGCCTTAAGGACATCCTCACAATTCCCCCCCCCCCCATTTGCGTAGACTTTAGTAAGGGATTTTTGGCTCAAGCGAGGGTTCGTGCGCCATATTGTTTTGCTCGTACGGTGAGCAAACGAGCTCGGAATTCAGATTCGACTGAAGCGTTTCGATCGCAGCAGCGAGCTCTACAAGGCGACACCTAAGATGGCCTCATCCCGGAGACGGCAAAATATTGCCTCAAGAGGCGCACGTAACAACGAGATGGAGGGAGATGCGCCCAACGCGGCTCCAGTCCGCCCTTAGACCCCGCCAAGGTCAAGGATATTCTAGAGTGGCCACCCCCTAAATTAGTTCGTGAAGTTCGTGGGTTTTTGGGAATCACGGGTTGGTATAGGATTTTTATCAAAGATTATGCCTTGGTAGCTGCACCCTTGACAGATCTTCTTAAGAAGGATTGCAAAATAGTGTGGCTGCCAATCCATCAAAACAGCTTTGATCAGCTGAAAGTCATTATTACTTCTGCCCCAGTCTTAAAGCTTCCTGATTTCTCCAAGGAATTTGAAGTGGTTACCGATGCTAGTAGTCTAGCACTTGGTGGTGTCTTAGGCCAAGAAGGAAGACCAGTCGCTTATACTTCCCGCAAGCTGAAGCAATATGAAGCAAACTATGCCACCCATGATTTGGAACTCTTAGCAGTTGTTCATTGCCTAAAATTATGGAGACATTATCTCTTGGGAGGCAAATTCCAGCTTGTAACTGACCACAAAAGTCTAAAGTGGATCTTCACCCAGCCTAACCTCAACATGCGGCAAAGGAGATGGATTGAAATTCTGCAAGAATATGATTTCGACATCAAATTCCGCCCTGGAAAAGATAATGTGGTAGCTGATGCACTTAGCCGCAAATCTTTCTTGAATGCAATTTCAATGCCAAATAATCCCATACTGGTCAAGGTGGAAGAAGTCTCATCTCATGACCCAGATTATCAGAGGATGATAAAGTTAGTAGAAGAAGGGGGACATTCAGAGAAAGAGAAGAATCTAATCAAGGGATACTCCACTCATGAAGGAAGCCTCTACTTCAATCACAGGCTATGTATCCCTAAGGATCCTGCTTTAAAGAAACTAATCCTCCATGAAGCTCATGATAGCCCTGCTGCTGGACACCCAGGTTATGCAAAAACATTAAATGCGGTAAGAAGGAGCTTTCATTGGGCAGGCTTGAAAAATGATGTGCTTCGGTACTTGAAACAATGTCTCTCATGCCAAAGGATCAAGGCTGAAAGAGTCAAGATGCCTGGAAAGCTTCAACCCTTAGATATTCCCCAAATGAAGTGGGAGTGCATTAGTATGGATTTTGTTACAAGTCTCCCCACTGTTCAAGGAGGATATGACTCCATTCTAGTAGTAGTAGACTTACTTACCAAAGTAGCTCACCTTATACCAGCAAAGAAGACCTTCAAAGCTTCTGATGTTGCTCGTATATTCATCAAGGAAGTCTTCAAACTTCATGGTCTCCCAAAAAGGATAGTAAGTGATCGGGATTCTGACTTCACCTCAAAATTCTGGCAGTCTCTATTTCAAGCTCTGGGGACTCAACTTTGCTTTAGCACAGCTTATCATCCAGAGACCGATGGCCAGACTGAAAGAGTCAATCAAGTAATTGAAGACATTCTCAGAGCATACTGTGGACGGGAACCCAGAAGGTGGATTCAATACCTTCCTCTGGTGGAATTCGCCTACAATGCGTCTTATCATCAAAGCATAGGAATGTCACCATTCAAAGCACTCTATGGGCAAGAATGCTTGTCTCCTCTAAATTTCTCTGATCCGACCATAAGAGTTGAGGCATCCAGGAGAATGCTCGAAGAGATGGAGGAACAAACCAAGGCTATCCAAAAGGATATTAAAGCTGCCCAAGATCGACAAAAGCATTATGCTGACAACAAGAGGTCTGAAAGGATCTTCAAGGAAGGAGACAAAGTTCTTCTACGGGTGCGACCCAAACGAAGTTCTCTATCACTTGGGAAATATAAGAAGCTCAGCCCTAGGTATTGTGGTCCTTATACAGTTATCAAGTGTCTAGGTAAAAGTGCCTATAAACTCCAACTTCCAGCCCATATCAAAGTCCATAATGTATTTCATGTAAGTTTGTTAAAACCATATGTCCCCGGTCTCGATCATATTCTTGATGATGAACAAGTTGTAATCCCTACTCAAGGAGTCCTTGAATTACAGCCCAATAGTATCATAGATTCTAGGGAAAGGCAACTCCGAAATAGAACTCTTGTAGAACATCTAGTTCAGTGGAAAGATTACCCTGAAGAGGATGCAACTTGGGAAGATGAAGCTACACTCTTAAAGGATTATCCCCAATTCATGACGAGATGAGGACATCTCGATTTCTTTAAGGGGGGAAGAATGTAACGTACCCATCTTCACTAATAAAGAAATGTCCATGTAATTATGAGTTTTTATGGTATAAATATCAATAATTTTATTATTTGAGTCATTTACACTTAGAATCTTCAAATTCTGAGCCCAAATTTGGAATCTGCGCGCAATTTTATCCTAATATAGGATTTTACAGCATCCAAAACGGACACCGGATCAAGCCTATACGCTAATTTTAATCATTTTAGTTAAAAAACGGTGACCTTTAAACCTTAATAAATGCACGACCGCACGTTCGATTGACGAACGGTCTGAACCCCTGCGACCAGGAGAACCTCCCAGACAAAAAAAATTTTCGCCCCCCGGGGCGGTCCGGCACGCAAATCGAGGCGGGCGCCCCAAATTTGGGTACCCCGCCCCAAAATTTGGTCCGTACACACTCACTAGGGCGCCCGTACAATGGCCGCCCAAGAACCAAAGGACGGCCGCCCACTGTTTGGTCCACGCGTACCCTTGGGCGGACACCCAGACCGGATAAGGTACATGCGTACCACTCCTTTCCCAGACAACCGACACCGCACCTTTCCGGTAGACCCATGCAGGCCACTGATCCATAGCCTTTGAAGGTACACCGTCCTTTCGTCCCTGCTTTGCGCAGCGCCCGTACCCTCACCCCTCAGCTATATAAACCCCCGGGGTGCTCCTCAGTCGGCACGCACTTCTGTGTAGCGTATGCCCTGTTGTGCCACCGTCCGTACTGCCATAGCGTACTTGCTGCAAGTACAGCCGCCCTTGCAGCCACCCCTCTCACACCCCCTCATTTGGCTCTTTTCAGATAAGCCAATTTTCCTCCATCCTCCTCTTGCCATGGACCAGTGTCCTTAACTCTTCTCCCCCCCCCGTGTGAATAGACTTACAGAGAGGCTTGCAGCCACCCCTCCCAGCCCTCTCCACGTTTTTGCCTTTGGCCTTAAGGACATCCTCACAATTCCCCCCCCCCATTTGCGTAGACTTTAGTAAGGGATTTTTGGCTCAAGCGAGGGTTCGTGCGCCATATTGTTTTGCTCGTACGGTGAGCAAACGAGCTCGGAATTCAGATTCGACTGAAGCGTTTCGATCGCAGCAGCGAGCTCTACAAGGCGACACCTAAGATGGCCTCATCCCGGAGACGGCAAAATATTGCCTCAAGAGGCGCACGTAACAACGAGATGGAGGGAGATGCGCCCAACGCGGCTCCAGTCCCCGCCCTTTTCAAGCCCCTCAAGGAAACGGTGGCCAGGTTAGCTTGGCTAATTTTTAAAAGAAGAGATTTTTTCTTAAATTAGTATTAATGAATGGTGTCATTCGAAAAACCTTTTCCCTTCAAATTGACCCCTGGAGCTCAGCCAGTAGCCCAGGGCACGTACAAAATGCTAGTCCCTAAAGCCATTGAACTCAAGGAACATCTTAGGTAGCTGTTAGAACAAGGGTTTATAACACCCAATGTTTCACCTTGGGGAGCGCCAATTCTCTTTCAGAAAAAGAAGGATGGAACGTTAAGACTCTGTGTGGATTACAAAGGTGTCAATCAGCTGGATAGTTAAGAATAAGTATCCTATCCCAAGAATTGATGAGCTTCTAGATAGGCTAAATGGAGCCTCGATCTTCACAAAGATAGATCTCAAATCAGGGTATTACCATATCAGGATTATTGTCAAGATATCCCGAAGACAGCCCCATCAATACTTGCTATGGGCACTATGAATTTACTGTCATGCCGTTTGGATTGACAAATGTCCCAGGTACATTCAATGGCCTAATGCAGGACATTCTCAGAGAATACTTGGATGATTTTGTTGTTGTTTTCTTTGATGATATTTTGATTTACTCAAAGAATGCAACTGACCATGAACCTCACGTCCGTAAAGTTCTTGAGATTCTAAGGAAGCACCAAGTCTTTGCAAAAAAAAACAAATGCACTTTCTCTGTCGACCATGTTGAATACTTGGGCTTTCTGGTATCCAGAGATGGAATTTCTCCAGATTCCACAAAAGTTCCAAGCAGTCATAGATTGGATTGAACCAAAGACAGTGAAAGAAGTCATGGGATTCTTGGGATTAACTGGTTGTTATAGAATTTTTATACCTAAGTATGCTCTCATAGCTTCCCCCTGACTAATCTTCTCGAGAAGAATACCCCGTCTCAATGGTCTGCCAGGTGTTAGAGAGCTTTTGATAAGCTGAAGACTGCCTTGGTAACCAATCCTGTTAAGTTGCCAAATTTCTCTCTACCCTTTGAGGTAGTAATTGATGCCAGTGGTTTTACCCTGGCATCAGTGGTTTTACCCTAGGAGGTGCGCTCATGCAGGAAGGTCATGCAGTGGCCTATGAATCCCGAAAACTTAGAACGCATGATAGAAATTATGTTGTCCATGACCTGGAGCTACTTTCAGTAGTATATGCCCTAAAGTTATGGAGACATTACCTACTAGGTCAAAGATTCACTTTGATGAGAGATCATCAAAGCTTAAAGTGGATCTTCACTCAGAAGGATCTCAACATGCGCCAAAGAAGGTGGATGCAGACCCTACACAAGAATTTGATTTTGAAATCAGGTACCGCCCAGGCAAAGAAAATGTGGTAGCAAATGCCCTTAGCAGAAAAGCCTCCTTGCTTGCAATCACAGTGGTGTCAAATCCATTGATTAATGAAGCAAGAGAGAAGATCATGTAGGATAGATTCTTTGGCCCTATTGCTACCTTACTTATGCAGGAAAGCAAAACTCCTCAGGAGTTGAACCGAGTTCAAGGGTACAGCTTGAATGAAGGAATTATGTATTATAATAGCTAGCTATGCATTCCCAATGATGAGGGAACTAAGGGTCAAATTCTTAATGAAGCCCATGATAGCCTTATAGCAGGACATCCAGGTTTCATCAAGACCTACGTGTCTGTAAAGAAAAACTCGCTTCTTATCACCGAAATATCAGGATGAGCCCTTTCAAAGCTCTATATGGTCAAGACTGCCTAACACCATTAACTTGGTCTGACCCATTGATTAGGGTCGAGATGTCCAGACAGATGCTTGATGACATGGAGCAACAGATGCAATCAATCCGCAAGGATATAAAAGCTGCCCATGAAGTAGTATGCAGATAAGAAGAGGTCAGGTAAAAAATTCAAAGAAGCAAATATGGTCTTCATTTGAGTCCCCAAAAGAAGTTCTCTTTCTCTTGGAAGGTACAAGAAGTTATCCCTCCCAGATACTGTGGGCCATACTAATTAAAAAGAAAGTAGGTGACTTAGCCTATGAACTTCTTCTGCCTCCTCATCTCAAAGTACATATTATATTTCATGTCAGCCTACTTAAGAAGTATGTACCGAGCCCGAATCATGTGCTTAATGAGATGAACTCTTAACTTCTTCAACCCAAGGGCAGATGGAACTCCAACCTGAAGAAATCCTTGATGTTCGAGAGAAGGTTCTCACAAACAGAATTCTGAGAGAATTATTAGTCAAATGGAAGTTCTATCCTTTTCAAGACGCCACCTGGGAGAAAGAAGCCGAATTGATGTGAGATTACCCCCCGGTTTGTGAGATGAGGACATCTTGCGTTTTTCAAGTGGGAGAGGATGTAAGATTCCTCCCCAGCCCCTTACGATGTCCAATTTCTTCCCCTGTAATCAATCTCCTTTTCAAAATAATAAAAGATCTTGTTTCTACCTGTTTTGGCATAGAGAGAGATAATTCAGTTTTTAGATATCTTTGGATGGAAAAATATCCCTTCTTATTAAAATAAATTTCCCAAAAACAGAAGTTTAAAAATAAATTCCTAAGGTGCATTAGAAATAAATTATAATGTGCACAAAAGACGATAGCCTAAGGGCCCTTGTTTTCAAATTTTTTTGGATTAAGGTCCAAACAAAGGTTTGACAGGCCAATGAGATTAATCCAAATGTAGGGAGGAGATAAATTAAAAAATAAAAGAAAAACCCCCCAAAAATGAGTAAATGCTCACATAAGATGAAGAGTGGACTAAGGACTAAAGAAAAGAATTAAGAAACTGAATTTTGACACCTGAGTGTGGGGATCTCCCCTCATGAAGTAGGTACCTTTTTCTCATCATTACCCCCAATTTTTAATCAATAAAATAAAATATTTTCATCTCTCCTCTCTCCTGTTTCGAATCTAGATCGAAAAAGTAAGCTCAACTGACCAAAAAATGGTCAAAAATTGACCAAGCAGATCTAGAAAATTCTAGAATCAGTTTGCTTGGTTAGAGGCTCACTTTTTCCTATAAATAGAAGTCTCCCCCTCTGTAAAAGCTTAATGGTGTTTATGCACTGTTACTCTACTCCTGTCTTGAGCCATCTACATTGAATTTTTTAATAATTCAATTGTTTTTGGCCTAATCCTCTCCAAAGTGAATTGGTGGCCACTATTGCTTCAAACAAGAGTAGGACCCTCAATCCCTCAAGCCAAAGGAGAGCTTACAAGCTCCATGTAAGCTAATTTTCTTACTTTGTTTACGAATTTTAATGAAAAATCTTTGGTTTTCTTGATTTTTGTGTTTTGCAAATGATTGAATTAAATTCAAATGTTATGCCTTTGATGAAAAGGCCACCCCCTTCTCTTCTTTACATTCCAACCTTTCTTAATCCTAGAAAGATTAACTAAGTGATTGATTAAACTCTTCTTAATGTTTACTCTCTTGAATTTAGAAAATTGTGTACATTAGAGTTCTATAATTCTAAATTGGGTTAATTAAGTTAAGTGAAGAAAGCTAAAAAGGAGAAATGGTCAGCTATACAAAGGAGGTTATGGCAGAGTTTTGCAAAATTTTGTGAAAAAGAAAGTTGGTTTTTATGTTATTCCAAAAGAGTAATTCCCACCATTTTTGCATCTAAAAGAAATATTCTAATTACTCCATGTACATATTCACCTATGAATATACATGGATATCACCTGATATTAATTATTAAATTTTATTTCTATGCATAAAAAGATGCATAAAGAAATTTTTTTTAATTATAAAAGTGTTATTCTTATTAAATTTTATTTCTATGCGTAGAAAGATGCATAAAGGATTTTTCTTATTACAAAAGTGTTATTCTTATTAAATTTGATTTCTATGCATAGAAAGATGCATAAAGGATTTTTCTTATTACAAAAGTGTTATTCTTATTAAATTTGATTTCTATGCATAGAAAGATGCATAAAGGAATTTTTTTAATTATAAAAGTGTTATTCTTATTAAATTTGATTTCTATGCATAGAAAGATGCATAAAGGAAAATTTGTTTAGTATAAAAGTGTTATTCTTATTAAATTTGGTTTCTATGCATAGAAAGATGCATAAAGGAAGTTTTTTAATTACAAAAGTATTATTCTTATTAAAATTGATTTCTATGTATAGAAAGATGCACAAGGGATATTTTTTTATTATAAAAGCATTATTCTTATAAAAATTTATTTTTATGCATAAATAGATGCATAAAGAAATTCTTTTTATTTTAAAAGTGTTATTCCTATTAAATTTGATTTTATGCATAAATAGATGCATAAAAGGATTTTTTTCTATAAAAGTGTTATTCCCATTGAAGTTGATTTTTATTCATAAATAGATACATAAAGAATTTTTATATCAAAATTTGAATTCTCTTAGATTCTATGAGTATTTGATAAATGAATAATTAAATACTCTAAGAGAGAAATTTCTATTGTTTTATATTCACACAGATTGTAAAAAGAAAATTCAAGAAATCTATCAAGATCGAAATATTCAGATAAATGATTACTTTATTCCTCATTGGAATTCGTTAACTAATTTAGAAATCAGTTAAGTGAATATTCAAAGAAAGAAATTTAGTAAAATAGTTAACTGAATTATCAAACCTTTTCGAGAAAGATAGTTCAGGAAAAATCTTATCCGACTCGAACCTTGAATCAGACTATGACCAAAACCAAACCCTTTCGTCAGTTTTGAGGAAAGAAGGTGTGACTAGTTTAGAAAAATACACTCAAAATTTCCACCAAATCTGAAACTAAGTTTGAGACCCTTTGATTTGATCTCTGGATCAAGGTTATAGAATTCAAGGAATTCTGGTATGAAATTCAAAATTCCAATCAAGAAGTTTTGGGGATACTGATTCAAGAAATACTCCTTGTATTCAAAAGAAAATCAAACTGAAAACTTGCATAGAAACTGTGTTTTCTTAAAGGACTGTCTTATGCTAGAATGCTAGAGGGAGCATTTGGTATATGTTTTTTTAAGGGAATTTCGGTTGCAATAGCTGGCCGGGAGTGATCAAAGGATGGCTCATGCGGCAAAGCCTTGACCAGCCTTGGTATGGTTAAAAAATGGTGTGCTTCTGGTACGATGGGCGAGGGCCAATGAAGCGGTCCCTAAGTGAAGTGCCAAGACACCTAAGGAGGATCCTAGAGGGTTCTGACCAGGAGATGCACGGGCTCGCGATGCCTCTATGACACCCATGCGTATGTCGTGGAAGATATGTATGATGGACGAAATGATTATTGTAATCTATTACTACTGGATCTCGTTGTTACTGGCCACTACAGAGAGTCCAGAGTGATACTGTTTTTTGAGAAACAAGGGACTGGATGGAATTTTTGAGTTATGACATCTGTAACCAATAACTATTTGTCAATGGATTATTTTATATGTTAAAGTTTTAAAGAGGAGTGTGTGTGTATCTGTATTCAAAAGCAAAAGTTAAGAAAGGCATTCAATTATGGGTGGGTGAGTAATTGTCTAGTTCTACTGATTCTAGTGGGGTGGTGGCTAATGGGCCGATGACGTTAGGCTAGAATTAGTGGAGTTTTAATAATTAAATTGAAATAATAGGAATACGCTTAGAATTTGAGTAGTTAAATAAAAACCTGAAGAATTTCTCAAATGAGTAGATTAATGGCTCTGTCTGACTTCGGTTAAGAAAAAAGCGTTGATTTCCTCAAATGATTAGATCAACGACTGTGAGTGATTTCGGTTAGGAAAAGAGCGTTGATTTCTTCAAACTAACTCAGTGATAGTTTTCCTTCTATTTGGTTTAATTAGGTGAAGGATAGTTTAGTCTCCTGACCCGGTTAGAAAATTTGTTAAGAAAATAAAAAAGGTGGAATCGTCCCCATTTTTCAGGCAAGGGAAATTTTCCCGGTTTCGGTTTCGGAATGAACACCAGATTAGTCTCGTGTCCGGACATTCGAGGGCAAGGCCGCGAGTGGGAAACCCTGCCCCGCGCAAGAGGAAGCTACTTTCGCTGCTAGTAACCGGGAATCCGACGCGCGGAGGGGGCAGAGGGGTCTCACATCCACATACCATGTATCTTGATATCCTAACACATCTCCTGTTTTATAGAACTGAGCATGTGCTGCATCACAAACTAATGCTCACTTCTATCATGACCTCTCTGTTTACTAGATGATGCATAGTTGCCTTATTGCAACTTTCCACTTTTAATGTCATTCTACGTTTTATAGCAGTCCTTTGCTGTTGGAATTAGGGTTGCATGAAAGCACACAAAGCTTGGAGAAGAAGAAGCAAGAATGCACACAACACACAATGTATTAGATTGTGTCAATGTACAAAAGATAAGTTAGCCCTAGAATGATGGGCGTATATACAAGCCGGGGGAAAAAACCTCCTAAAGAGAGAAAAAGTGCCCCAACGGTCCTAAGTGTGTTCACACACATCACTGCCTATATATATGGCAACAAATCCCCCCTAGGAGTGATGGTGTGAACGAGAGGTGGCACTCATGTATAGGGAAGTGCCATGCCCGAAGTAGATCAGCCCACAAAGGGGAGCAAGCCTAAAGCTTTTCGGAAAGCTTCAAACTTCTCACGAGGAAGCGCCTTTGTGAAAAGATCAGCGAGGTTGTCCTGTGTTGGCACATAGGCCAAGCTGATCTCTCCTGCTAAGAGTCTCTCCTTGACATAGTGATAATGCACCTCAATGTGCTTTGTGCGAGCATGAAAAATTGGGTTTCTCGCAATTGCCAATGCGCTCTGACTGTCAGTGTAGATAGAGGTGGCAGACTCCTGTCCAACACCCAAGTCAGCCATAAGCCGTCTGAGCCACACACACTCAATCGTAGCTGTGAAAGCTGCCCTGTACTACTCAGCTTCACAACTAGAAGTGGCCACAGTAGGTTGCTTCTTGCTCAACCAAGATATGCATGAGCTATCGAGCGTGAAACAAAAACCACTTGTGGACACTCTTGTGTCATAGCAACCAGCCTAGTCTGAGTCTGCAAAAGCATGTAAATCTAGCGGCAACAATCCCCCCTTGGGATAAAACAAACCAAGATGTATGATGCCACTCAAGTAGCGAAAGATGCGTTTAACTGCCTTCCAATGTTGAGACCCTGGGCTATGCATAAACCTGCTCACTTGTGAGACTGCAAACTGAATGTCCGGCCTCGTAATGTATACATAAATGAGGCAACCAACAACTATCTGATAGAATGTGACATCAAGGTGATCTCCAGCATCATGAAGACTCAACTTCAAATCTGTCTCCATTGGAGTAGCAATAGGCTTGCAGTCTTCAAGGCCAAATCTCCGCAACAATGTCTCAATATACTTTGTCTGACACAAAGCAATACCTCCATCACACTGCTTAAATTGTATCCCCAAATAATGATGCAAATGCCCCAAATCTGACATCTCAAAAGACGCATTCAAATCAGCCTTAAAAGCAGCAATATGACTCTCATTTGGTCATGTGAGCAGCATGTCATCAACATAGAGAGCAATGATTAGATGTACATCATCCACACGTTTAACATAACATACAAAGTGCTTTCTGTTGGACTATTGTGAAAACCATGTGCAGTCAAATATGCATGTATTTTTTCATACCAAGCTCGTGGAGCTTGCTTTAAACCATATAAAGCCTTTTTCAACCTGCACACTTTGTTTTCCTGCCATCTTTGAACAAAACCACGAGGCTGCAATACATACACCTCCTCATGCAAATCTCCATTCAAGAACGTAGTCTTTATGTCCAACTGATGTACATTCCAACCATTATGAGCTGCCAATGCACAAATGCTACGAATGGTAGTCAAACGACAAGTGGGAGCAAAGGTCTCATCAAAATCAACCTCTAGCTTGCTCATTTTCAGCCCTACCCTCATAAATTACATCCTATAAATGTGCATCAGAAATAGGCTGATCTATGATGTCATTTGAAATCTGCATAGGCTGAATATTTGCCTCATTAGGACTTACATTTGAATTTTCACCTGTAAACAGAGGCAACAACGTATCAAATACATCTCGTGAGCTCACACCTGTCTCTTTGGTACATGATAACAAAGGTTGCACAGCATCTTCCACAAAAACAACATCTCGACTAATTAAGATACGCTTTTATCGTGGATGATACAATCTATATCCCTTGCTCTCAGCACTGTAACCAACAAAAATGCATTTGATAGCCTTATCATCCAATTTTCTATGTTGCACAGACACAAGCATAGGCCAAGCAACCAAAGACACGCAAGTGACTAATAGAAGGCTTCCTGCCATGCCAAGCTTCGTATGGAGTAACAGACTGCAAGGCCTTAGTAGTGGGACACGTGTTGAGTACATATGCAGCACACATGATAAGCCAAAACGCATGTGGCAAAGCTTGGCTCTTGACCATACATCGTGCCATCTCCATAAGTGACCTGTTTTTTCTCTCAGCAACACCATTTTGCTGAGGGGTATACGGCACTGTACATTGGTGTTTTATCCCACGACTAGCTAGAAATGCATCAAACTCTTTAGACATGTACTCCCCCCCTCGATTAGAACGGAGGGTGCCCACAGTATAATTGGATACATTTTCAACCATAAGCAAAAACTATTTAAAGCACAAAACACTTCGGACTTTGCCTTCAGTGGATATACCCATGCATGCCTTGAGTAATCATCAATGAAAGTCACGAAGTACCAGTGTTTACCAAATGACGGAGTACAAGTGTTTACCAAATGATGGAGTTTGCATAGGCCCACATACATCACTATGTACAAGTGTTTACCAAATGATGCAGTTTGCATAGGCCCACATACATCACTATATGTACAAGTTGCAATTTGCGAGTGGCCCGCACAGAACCATCCTTTGGAAACACAGAATACTGCATTTTGCCCAAAATACAGCCTTCACAAACATGTTTCAATGGTGCCTCAAGAGGGGGCAATGAAGCAACCATATCAAATTTCTACAAACACAGCAAACTAGCAAAGTTCAGATGACCAAAACGAGCATGCCATAGTTTTGCATCTAAAACTACCTTTTCATCAGAAACTGCATTTGCTGAATCTTCCACACACTTGTCATAAGAATTGAGCCTATACAACCCACAAAACAAGGTGCCAGATGCAATAATCATATCACCAGAAGTCAAATCATGATGAACAGTACATCTGTCATCCACAAATTTGACTACGAGTCCAAGTCTAGCAAACGCAGACACAAACAATAGATTCTTCTTTATCCCTGGCACATACAAAGCATTTGAAAGTGTAAAGGCGCTGCCATTTGCAGTAGTAAGCATAATTTTACCAATGCCCTTTACTGGGTAGGAAGCATTATTGGCACATGTGACAGTATTCCCATTAGGGACAGCCTCAAGACAAGTGAACATATCACGATGTGAGGCAATGTTCTTTGTAGCACCACTGTCAAAATACCATACATCAGAGTCAATAGAAACTGCCAAACATGCATTATGTACAGATGGGTCATACTGGCAATACATGCTAAACGCCCATTCTGTATCCTGCACAACATTTGCAGAATCTGCATTTATAGAAGCATCCGCTATTGTGGCTGCATTTGACTCTTTCTTCTTTGCCTCTTTAGCCTTTAGCTTAGGGCGATTCTTAATGCCTAGAATGATGGGCGTATATACAAGCCGGGGGAAAAAACCTCCTAAAGAGGGAAAAAGTGCCCCGGCGGTCCTAAGTGTGTTCACACACATCACTTCCTATATATATGGCAACATTTGCCATGTGCCCTGGTTTTCCACAATAATAGCGCTCTATGATATTTGCATTTTGATTTCTTTGCTAACCACCTCGGCCTCTTTGGTGCTTCCCCTATCTCTAGACTGGCCTCTTCCACCTATGTATGATTGCTACTATGAATCATTGGATTGTTATTGTCCAAAATTCTTATTTCTTTGTCGGCCACTACCACCTTGGCATCGACCATGACCTCTATCTCTGTCTCTACTACCTGAATTGGAGTAGAAGGCATGTTTCAATATGTTCTTTCTTTGTGATTGAAGAAGAGGCCTCACCTAAATTTTTTTATGCTATGATCAGCATAGACACCAGTTCCTAAAAGTTGGGAATATTCTCCCTGATTGCAATGGAGGTCTTGAATGCCTTGTACTCTTTTCCAAGCCCATTCAAACCTTGGGGGGGTCACTCGTATAAATATGTAAGTATCACGTGGGTTCAACAGAAGGACATTTTAAATATTTAAAACTTACAGAAATATATTTACAGAGGGGATAAAAAAATTACATATTTGAATAGGAAAGGATACATTATATTCACTAAAAAATTCACAGATAAGAGACTTTTTAAATAGGCCTTGAACGCACGTGATATAGAGGATTTACATATAGTGACCCCCCCGAGATTCAAACAGACAGTTACCAAGTCGTCATATTCCACCGATACACTGATAGAACCAAGGTATTCAACAATGCCCTTGATCTTTAAAACACCCTTCGCTAACTTAGGTGTGCGTTCCCCGGCAGCGGCGCCATTGTTTGGGACATCATAGCATAGCGGAGGCTACACTCCAACCCACACACTTGTCAATCCATGAATGCAACCCGGTTAGCGCCGTATAGAGGCTATCCCGAATGGGAGAAGATGAGTTAACCACACACTAATGACTTCTAGTCCTACTCAATCCTTCTTCAACACTCAAGCAATCAATCTTACATAATCAAAACATCAAGATTAGGCTACACTTAAGCATAAAAATGCAAATTATGCAAAGAATCTAACATGCAAAGAGCTATCACACAAGCCTTAACTACACATCATTTCATGCACAAGCTTCATCACATGCACTCTACAACTCACAAATCAAAACATCATTAAGAAATCTAGATTAGCAAGTGTGTAGACCAAAACCTCATATCATTGAAAATGTAGAGAATAGAGAGTACAAGATTGAAGCAAGAATGGAAATGGAGAGCCTTGGGAGAGCACTTGAGAAGGAGCTATGGAGCAAGCTCTCTCTATGAGCCTCTCAACCAAATGACCAAAGAGTCCTCCCTAGCTCTCAAATGGGCCACCTTTTATACAAAAATTCTAGAACTCCCAAAAGTTCCCATGTGGGATTATTGTCAAGCTTTCTCCCACATTCATCTACAACTTGGAACTCTTTTCAAGAGCTCTAAGTGTCTTTTTTGTTGCATCCTTGTATTGATCTTCATTCGTCATGCAACACTCCCCCCTTCCTATTTTGCGCACGTCCTCGAGCGCGGTAGTAGCAAGAGCTGCAACAAAAAAGCAATGGATACAAGTAAAGTCTTTTATTGAAAAAAAGAAAAGAAAAGAAAAACCAGCAATGATAATTTCACACGTGAGCATACAAGTGCAAGGTTGATTAAAGTTTTAATGAGTACTAAAATAGGTGAGTAAAGACTAGTCACAGTGAGACTTAAGTGGTAGATAGTGCTATGCAAAGGCTAGTGTGCTTTGTACATCGCCGGTTATGACCGCAGTCTCAATGTCCTACAAGTATGTAAGTTATTCCTAAGTGGCAAACCTACTCCTAAATTTGAGCAAAGGTGATTGGAACTTTTTTTTTTGATGTGTGTGTAGAAGGTGATAAAGATTAAGGTTCCATCCCAAAGAGACCCAAGCAATGGCCAAGAGACCTCCGCCAAGAGAATCTAAAGACCGCTAAGTATCTCAAGGGCGACAGACCCTTTTTCTTTCTTTTATGACCTAAGGAGTACCCCATGAAGATGAGGGCATCGGTCTCGAGGGCCCATAGTGTACCCCAGAGTCCTACCAACATCCATTAAGGCGATAGATTCCTCAAAGGTCTTTTTCTGAAGCTTTTAGACATCAGTGTTCACCCCATGGAAACCAAGGCATCGGCCCCAAGGTGCTAAGACAACCCCATGTCCTACCAAGCATTCCACATGGCTGTAGACACATCATGTCTCAATTCACTTTGTATATATATATTTTTAGGGTATAATTTTTTTATAAATTTTTATTACTCCTAGCACCTAGCTCATATCTAAGAGGTAGCTACCACTAGGGATAACTAATATACCTTGAAAGCATAAGAACTTGGCATACTCCCTTGGTATATATTCTACACTGTCTTTAGATAGAAATATCTTTTACTAAGTCCTCTAAGAGTCTAGAATTCACTCACCATATTTTAACAACTAATCAAAAACTTAAACTAGCCAACATTGTGTGAACATGCAAACCATATATTCGAAAGATAAGAGCACATAAAGAAATAAAGATTAAGAATTGAATACACCTGTTGTAGTGCCCTATTGATGTTGTTCGTTTGCATTGATGCATTGCTGATTTTATGCAGATTGCTCCTCCTTGATCTTTGTAGGCGTAGCATGTCTCCCCCCTTCCTAATTTGTGTGCACGATAGGTGAACTATTGGGGCGTGTTTTGATGCTCTTGTTTTTTATGGAGATCTCTGTAAAATTTTTATTAAAAAACAAGAAAAGAAAAGAAAAGAATAAAATTTGCCATTGGTGCCAAACACCGAATATAACCGAGGGGAAAAACCCAATGGGAGAAAAGTGCCCTGGCTTGTCAATCTTATTATGGAGTCACTGAACTTACCCTTGCGCTGGTGGTGGATCCGCATCCTTGTCTGCTGGAAAGATGGTATCAATTTCCTCAGGATGCAGAGACAACCCCTCACAAAAACCGGCCGCTGGAGAAGGTGGTAGAGGAAGGAGTGCTTCCTCACTAAAATATGGCATTGGTTCTATGGGAAGGTTAATCAGACAGTTTCGATTTTGGAACTGCGCAATATAGGTACTCATATTTATCCAATATTGACATGTTGAGGCTTGGGGAAGGAGGGCTTGCAAGATCGGTGGTTGCAAGTCATTTAAGCTTGTATCCCTCCATTGTTGTGCTTGAACCTCCTCAGGTAATCTACGTTGATTTGGTTCTCTCTCTGGTATTCTCACATTAAGAAGATTATGGCGTTGGGGTGTAATTCCCACAATTTGCTTCATTAAGCCCGTGCCATATCATCTAAAGTAAGAGCGGCATATCCAACAAATATGTGAAGCTTCTTCTAATACGAGCCGTGCACACTCTTGACAATGTGGAAATGGGTGATGCTGTTGATAGAATAACGTGACAAAGTGATGCCCATAGCAATTTTCACCTAAGGGAGCATAGAAGTACCTAGAATGTGTTTGAAACGGAGGAGCACTATAACCCCCGCGATGATCAGGTCGAGTACTATCGGGGTCAATGCATGGTGGACATGTATCTCGCCAAATATCCATCAGGAGTTATGTGGACGTAGAACAATGAAATTTAGAACACTCATATCCATCATGACAATTACAATAAAAAACAAGATTATCTCAAAGAGAACACATCTTCTAAATGCATAAGGAACTACATTATTCAAACATTGATTTACCAAAGAGCTTTAATTGTAGTGTTAGATGCAATCAAAATCAATTTGCAACTTGTATTGTCTATTCTTCCAATCTAATGAGCAATTGGTAGCACTTAACCACGATCTACCGAGAACAACCTCTACTACTGCCTTGGACTTACGTGCCACATAAAAGGGCACTGACATCTGGTGATCTTGAATGGTCATCATAATGACACATTTTCCCTCTATAGGGTTATCTTCTCCTGAGAAGCTTCGTAGGTCCACAGGAATTTGCACCAGTGGTGGTTGACCCAAGGCTATCCAGGTGTCAAACGAGAGAACATTATAATCTGCACCAGAGTCAATTAAGGCAGAGACAAAGTAGGTAGTCTCATGAAGATAAAGGCACACTTGAATATTGAATGGATCAACATATGGCTCATCAGTAGCCAACTGTATGGCCAACATAGAAGCTTTGCGATGCTCCTTGGCTTTTGCAACTCTAGCTTTAGCCTCCTCTTGAGCCTGACGTTTAAGTAGGTCAAGTGCTTCTTTCCGTGTTTGTGCAGCATGCATCTGTTGAAGCATGGCTTCAGTTAATGGTTCATTGTATTTCTTGAGACGACTTCCATTAATGAAGTTAGGCATTTGCTCACCGTCTAGTGTCTCTAAACGCACTGCACCACTTGGAGTAAGCTCATTAATCACAAACGGTCCTAGGCCACGTTTTTTGAGCTTTCTCTTATGTTTCTTAAGTGTGTACAAGAGCACCAGGTCTCCTTTTTTGAATCGGCCAGTTGTTACATTTCTATCATACCATTGCTTTTGTCTCCTCTTCTCGGCATACATCCCCATTACCGCCAATAAGCGGGTCTCATCAAGCTTTTCCAATTCGTCAATGCGTTGTGAAAGCTCATGACCAGTCCAATCCAATTGTTTAGCTACTCGTAGAGTAGGTACAAGAAATTCAATGGGAAGAATTGCATCTAGCCCAAAAGTAAGTTCAAATGGGGTTGTGCCCACAGATGTTTTATAGGCTGTCCTATATGCCCAGAGAACCGAGTGCAACTTTTGCTCCCAATCAGTTCTATGTCCCTCAACAATCTTTGTGAGTGCTGTGCAGAGAATCTTGTTAGTACTCTCGGATTGTCCATTGGTCTCGGGATGATAGGGTGCAGAACGCTTGTGAATTACCATAAATTCTTGAAGTAAAAACTCTATGACTTCATTCACAAAGTGCACACCTTGATCACTAACAATTTTAATAGGTAAGCCATAGCGTGTAAACACGTACTCATACAAGAACTTGGCTGTGGTTCTGGCATCATTTTTGACTGTTGCCTTTGCCTCAACCCATTTGGTCAAATAGTCAGTTGCCACTATAATATATTCTGCATGCCTGTTACGAGCTGGAGGTTTAATGGGACCGACAAAATCAATACCCCATTTTGCAAAAGCATGTGTGCTTAACATAGGTCGCAATGGCATATTGTCCTTTGTGATGGGAGGTTTGGTCCTTTGACAATCGTCACAACGTTTCACATATTCTTCGGCATCCATTTGTAAGGTTGGCCACCAAAGCCCAGACCACCTAATCAACTTAGCTGTGGTATTGCCAGAAAAGTGTCCACCACCAACACCTGCATGTGCATGAGTTAAGATTTTCAGATAGTCACCTTCACATACACACATGCGTAAGTTGCCGTCCTTGCCCCTCTTATAGAGTTGGCCCTCTATCAGCATATAATTTGCCGCTTCAATTTTAATAGCATGCTTTCGATGTTTAGGAATTTTTTGATTCGTATGACCATGCTGAAGATAGTCCACAATATACTTACTCCAACTTGGTGTAGTTGAAATTTGGAATAATGTGACATTATGAATTGGCTTCTGAATTTTACATGAAACACAGTTACGAACAAATGTTTCAGCATCTGCATGCATGGTAGGCCACCATTGCCCATCTTGAGATATACGTCGCACATAAGTAGTAGCTGATGCATGGATTCCATCGATACCCGCATGTGCCCATTCCGAGATCTCCTCATATTGGTCGGGGTTAGGTATAAGCCTCAACACTCCATCATTACCCTGACGATATAATCTCCCTGAGATTAACGTGAATGGTTGCCATAGGTCCACATTAGGACCCGCTAGTTGTATTTGCCCACTTGTCAAAATTTCTAAAATGGATTCAGACCATTTAGGAGTTGTCTCTACAAGGAAAAGTGTTGAATCTAACATATCATCATCCACACCCACAGGAGCTTCGCCAGAGGTGATTCGAGACAAATGATCTGCCCTTAGATGAGTTGTTCCTTTTCAAACTGCAACTTCAAAATCAAACTCAAGAAGGATGATAAACCACCTTACTATCCTTCCAATTGCACAAGGCTTATTCACCAAATATAGCAATGCTTGATGGTCCACAAAAAATATGAATTTGTTTTCCAAAAGGTAATGGCAAAACTTTTTCACTGCATATATCATGGACAATCCTTCTCTTTCTGTTGTGGTGTAATTCTTCTCAGCATTGTTCAACTGTCGACTAGCATATGAGATTGGGAAATCCTTATTGTGTTCTCCCGATTGAGCCAAAATACATCCAATTGCAAAGTTTGAAGCATCAATATGGACATGAAAGATTTGGTTCCAATCTGGTGCCCGTAAGATGGGTGCAGTCACTAATGCTTGTTTCAACTTTTCAAAGGATTCCTCACACTCATCAGTCCAATTCAACTTTACAAGAAGAGCATATAACGGTCTGGCTAGGACAGCATACATGTAGATGAATCTACGGTAATAGCCACAATGTCCCATGAATGTTTGTACCCCTTTAGGGTTGATAGGCCGAGGTAATGAGACAATGACATCAATTTTATCCATATCTGTTGAAATCCCATTGCGAGAAACAATATGGCATAAAATTTTTCCTTGTCTTACCATGAATTTGCACTTGTCAGGATTCAAGCATATACGATAAAGTTGACACTTTTGAAACACAAGTCTCAGGTGTTCTATATGATCATCACACTCTTGTGAGTGAACACATAAATCATCCATGAAAATCTCAAGAAATTGCCTAAGGTACTCCTTGAATACATGACTCATTAACCGCTGAAAGGTTGCTGGTGCATTTGTTAGACCAAATGGCATAACACGATAGGCAAAGATGCCATCTTCAGTAGCAAAGGCTGTCTTGTGTTGATCCTTTGGATCAATTGACACTTGATTGTACCCGGAGAATCCATCCAAGATACTATATGCCTTTTTCCCTGCAACTCGTTCCAGAACATGATCCGTGATTGGAAGTGGGTAATGATCACGCACAGTAGCTGCATTTACCTTCTTGAGGTTTATACATATTCAAAGTTTTCCATTTTTCTTGGGCACCACTACAATAGGGGAGACCCATTCAGTGTGTTCAATCTCATAGATAAATTCTGCCTCTAAGAGCTTGTCTATTTCTTCCTTTATCTTCCGTGCAAAATTTTCATTGTAAGTATAAGGACGTTGCTTGGAGGGTTTTGCATCCTCTCGCAATGGAATTGTATGCTGACATATGCTTGGATCAACTCCTTTGAGGTCTTTATAACTCCAAGCAAAAACATCGCGATACTCCTTTATTGTTTGTATTAATAACTTCTCCTCTTCTAAGGACAAGTCTGTGGCAATCCACACATAGCGAGGCTCTTCTCCTGGCTTAGCAATATCAATCTTTTTTGCATCTTCTGGACCATCGTATGAAACCCCTGGCACGCTTGGTTTTTGTCGCATGGGCTGTTGAAGAACAATCTTCCGATCTTGAAGAGTGTACTGTGTGAAATTGGGAGGAACATTTAGACCTTGTTCATGTCCACTTGAGTCTTCAGTCATTGAAGACCATGCGGTTTTGAGCTCTCCTTTGCCATCTTGCATCGGATTTTTTTGTTCAACCCTTGCCTTTGCACTTCCCACACTCTTTTTTGAATTGGTTTTAGACTTGAGTTTTGGTTTTTGTTTCTTCGTTTTTTTACAATTTTTGCTAACAGTTGTTAGCTTTTCCCCTACTTGGAATCCATCTGATCGTTTTATTTGGTCTTTGATACTATCTTGTGCTTGGACATAGTATAGATATCCGTTCTTTCCTGAGAAGTGAGGTGGTGGTCGAGAGTTTTCACTATTTGAATTGTCGTAGTCAACAACCCTCACAGGAGCAGTCCCTGGAGCAGGAGGTTGAGCACCAAGAACAGGTCGTGCTTGCTCTTGTGCCATCGGTGGCTTACGTTCAAAATTAGTATACTGTTGATACATTTGTGGAGCCACTGCACCCCTTTGCTACTCACATTCTTGTCTCATTCTTACAATGCGAGTACATTCCTGTGTGGTATGGGTAAAGTTCCAAGCACAGGCTTGGCACCACTTTTTTGTGGGTTGGTTTGTGACTAGAGGAGAAAAGGTATTACATTCCTCTGTTTTATGGTTACCGCGACATGCTCCACAAAGATGAGGACCTGTAGGAAGTACACTCCTCATTCTCTGCTGCTGTTGTTGTGGCTGCAAGGGTGGACGATAGGTCTGTCCCAATCTCCTTAGTACTAGGTTAGCTATCTGGTCTGGATTTACTAGCGCGCTAGACCCTGAACTTTGGTCATCACCCCACTGATCTCTAGGTTTCACCTCTGGGCCAGACCCATCTTGGAATTTGAAGTTATTGGTGAAATCCATAGCATCATGGCAACACTCATTGAAATTTGTATGTTTCTTCGCATAGAGATGTGTATGCAGTGTTGAATTTTTTAGTCCTTTTAAGAAGAGAGAAATTAATCGACTTTGGGCGGGCTTCTCATCTTCTGGGCAACGATTAATGTACTGCTTCATTCTATTTACACAGTCTCTAACACTCTCATTCTCGCCTTGCTTGAAAGAGTAGATGTGTGCTACCGTGTCATGTTGAATTCCCATCAAGGAAAAAGCAGCAATGAATCTCTCTTCCAAAACTCGTAAAGAAGATTTGTCTGAAGCCTCTAATGCCTGAAACCAAGCCAGGGCTTTTCCCTCAAGAGTGAGTCCAAATCCTTCAATTTGAGTATGCTTATCAGCCACTTGCTCAGCTCAAACTGCTTGCCTAAATGCTGC
Organism: Cibotium barometz; assembly: GCF_041138505.1. Taxonomy (NCBI): domain Eukaryota; kingdom Viridiplantae; phylum Streptophyta; class Polypodiopsida; order Cyatheales; family Cibotiaceae; genus Cibotium; species Cibotium barometz. The sequence continues at coordinate 6,995,941 of NC_141094.1, read as the reverse complement.
TACATGGTCGTATGGATCTCCCGATCCTTCATACTTCTTTACCAGTTTCTGAAGAGTTGATGGCCTTACTTGTCTTGAATACTCATCATAGGGCCTACGGCCTCTCACTCTCAGTGGGAATTGTTCCTCTCTTTGGAAAGATGGTCCACATGCATCAAAAATTGGTGTGGGTACCCTATTACCAGCCTCTCCAAACCCCTCCAAAGATCTTGTCACCCGCATTTCAGGAGGTGCATTTATGGGAGGCCGAGTTGGCTCCCCTACCCTCCGATTGTTATAGTGAGAAAGATGTTGGTGTGGTGTGACCTGTGGTCGCACATTTGGTGTAGGACGATATCTTGGTGCTAGAGTTGGGCTACTAGCAGTGGTCCACTTGGATGTTGAAGGTCCCTCTCTAGTGAACTCTCGTAGGGGAGGAGCAACAGTTTCTCCAAGAAAGGCTGTCTCTCCTGGTTTGGCTGTATTTGTTGAGAGCACTTCCATGAATAATGGTTGTCCTTTCCACGTGAGTTCCCGAATCTCTTTCCAATCTAAGGTTCGGTATTCATTGGCCCATTTATCAATTATTCTGTTCATGTGTCCTGCAAGCTTCTCAACTACCACCACATAAGCTAGAGGAAGATCCATCTCTGGCAATTTAGTTGTGGCATAATATCCCTCTAACGAGTCCTTATAGACCTCTTGAAGTGGGTCATCCTGTAAGACCTTTGTCACTGGAATTTGTCGTACAAACTCCCATTCGCTTTCAGCCCCCTGATCCATTTTGCTCTTGCCTTTCCTATTCCTTTCCAAATTTAGATCTACAAGAAGTAAATCATCTATGGATGGCTTTGAGGACTGGGCATTGGAGGGTCCAGGCATGTCCGGCGCAATGAGCCAGTCATCTCTAGACTCCCTTGCTCTGGAAAGTTTTGATAAGTCAAAGAACTCGATTTTAGAGAGCTCCCCTAATTTGTCTACCTTTTCTGGATGGTAGGTGACTTCGTAGCGAACACCATCTCCACCCATGTACATGTTACCCTGGTCATTGACTAGAGGTGCTCTATCAAGTTCTGAGAAAATGTCTGCGATCTTAACAAGATACCGTTGTTGTGGGTCCCTAAAGATCTCAGCTCCTTGAGCATTTGTGTAGACATATTGGAGTCTCACATTGAGTGTTAACCCCATGGTGTCGGCTTCAAATGGATTAAAGGATCTTGTGGGTGTTCTATTTGGGGCTACGGGATGACTATTTGTTGGCCCTAGATTGTCCATGGACAATGAACTAGTTGTTCTGGAGGAAAGGGTATCGGATTGGGATTCAGAAAGGGTTTCAGCAATATCTGCCAAATTGCCTACCGATTGGGTCCCACTTTCTTGCGTAGGTACTCTAGAAGGTGCCCTAGGCCCTATGGCAGAATCTACAAGACGTCCCGACCGCAAGTGCATAAGGTCAAATTTTTTTGGTTTTTTTATGTGTTTTTGTTTTGTTTTGTTTTGTTTTGTTTTTTTTTAAATAAAATAAATAAATAAATATATATGTATATATATATATATATTTTTTAACCTACCTAATCACTAAATGCAACTAAAAGGAGTATGTGTGGCGTAACTATCTATCCTATTTTTTTTAATGATTTTTTTTGTTTAATGATTTTATGATGATTTTTTTTATTTTTTAAATTTATACAAAAATTATGAATCACACTAAAAAAAAATACTAATTATGCACAAAGTTACAAAAATTAAAAAATACAGGTTAAAAAAATGAAGAATTACAAAATATGCAAAAAAAATAGACTCCTAAAAAAACACTTAATTTATAATTTTTTTTTTAAATTTTCTTTTGTTTGTTTTTTTTATTGGTTTTTTTTAATTGTTTGTTTGTTTGTTTGTTTGTTTGTTTTTTTAAAACTACTAAATTTCGTGCCTAATTACAAAAAATATAAATCTGCTAATTATGTACGTAATTACAAAAAATAAAAAATGCACGCTACTTTACTTATGCAAAAATTTAAATAAGGAACAATGGATTCAAAAAAAATAAAAAATTGTTTTTTCCCCTTTTTTTCTATCTCTTTTTTTCTTTTTGTTTTTTTTTAAATATTTTTTTAAATTAAATTGTTTTTTTTTCTTTTTTCTCTCTCTTTTTTTTTTAAAAAAAAATCTCTTTTTCTCTTCTTTTTTTTTTCTTAAAAAAATACCATATTTTTTTTGTTTTTTTATATTTATATTTATTATTATTTATTTAAAAATACAAAAAAAACATGAAAAAATATAAAAAAATAAAAAAAATAAAAAAAATAAAATTTGCACCCACCTTATCCTCCACGCTCCACCGCTCGGATTCTGCGCCTCACCGCTCGGATTCTTCAATGCACCAGCTCACCACCGCTTGCTTCCACCTGCCTTCTCTTCCCACTGCTGTGCAGGCGACGCTTGTTGCCTTCTCTTCCTCTGCTGAGCTCGCCTTCGCACTGCTGCTCTGCAGTCGCCACCACCTCTTTGTATTAGCCGGCTCCACTTCGCTTCTGCCGCTCTCCCTCAGCCCTCCTTGCTACAGCCACCACGCCTCCGATGTACAGCTGCCCGCCGCCGTCGTCGCCGTCTTACAGCTGCAACATCTCCGGCCAACACTGCTCGCCGCCTACGCCGACACCGCCCACTCCTCTGCTGTCGTCTTCTACTCCTACTGCCAATGTCGCCCACTCCTCTGCTGTCGTCTTCTACTCCTACTGCCAACGTCGCCCACTCCTCTGCTGTCGTCTGCAGGCTATGCCCACTGCAGGCGCACAATGCAGACGTAAGAAATCATATATATATATATATATATATATATATTTTAAAAAAAAAAACCGCCTTGGTCTCCTTTCAACCGGCCGCCCCCTCTGCATGTATATATATATATATATATATATATATGCTTCGATTTATACGTTGAGTGTTGTAGCAATGTAGTAAGCACCAAAATTTAAAGGTGATATCGACTCTTTGCTGCGTTTATGGAGACGCCTCCCCACACAATAACAAATCAAAACAATAAAGGAAAGAAGGCCGCTTCCACTACTTCCTACCTACCTCTCGCCAACCCCGTCAAAAATACAAAAACTTGAAGTACTTAAATCTGATTAGTGGCGGGATTTCTCTACCGCAATGAGGTTTTAATTAATTTTATTTTTTTTTGCTTCTAATCAAAAAACCGAAAACACACAAGGCACCCTTGAGATCACACACTCAATGCCCTTGCAAACTCTACTCTAATCTACCCTAATCCACAATTTTGCAATCAATGGAGCAGTGGTTAACACCCTTCACTAACTTAGTTGTGCGTTCCTTGGCAGCGGCGCCATTGTTTGGGACATCATAGCATAGCGGAGGCTACACTCCAACCCACACACTTGTCAATCCGTGAATGCAACCCGGTTAGCGCATAGAGGCTATCCCGAATGGGAGAAGATGAGTTAACCACACACTAATGACTTCTAGTCCTACTCAATCCTTCTTCAATACTCAAGCAATCAATCTTACATAATCAAAACATCAAGATTAGGCTACACTTAAGCATAAAAATGCAACTTATGCAAAGAATCTAACATGCAAAGAGCTATCACACAAGCCTCAACTACACATCATTTCATGCACAAGCTTCATCACATGCACTCTACAACTCACAAATCAAAACATCATTAAGAAATCTAGATTAGCAAGTGTGTAGACCAAAACCTCATATCATTGAAAATGTAGAGAATAGAGAGTACAAGATTGAAGCAAGAATGGAAATGGAGAGCCTTGGGAGAGCACTTGAGAAGGAGCTATGGAGCAAGCTCTCTCTATGAGCCTCTCAACCAAATGACCAAAGAGTCCTCCCTAGCTCTCAAATGGGCCACCTTTTATACAAAAATTCTAGAACTCCCAAAAGTTCCCATGTGGGATTATTGTCAAGCTTTCTCCCACATTCATCTACAACTTGGAACTCTTTTCAAGAGCCCTAAGTGTCTTTTTTGTTGCATCCTTGTATTGATCTTCATTCGTCATGCAACAGTGTCCTATCATCGTGTCTGTGACATTAATTGAAAGCTAATACATGACTTTCCTTGTACCCTGGTTCCAATCCTTGAATTCCTTTATGTTTACTGGAGTGGCACTCTATTCAGACAACTCATGAGGCTCCTCATTGTCTCCTTCGAGATAAACCCAAAATCCTGAGAGAGAAAGACAGAAGAGGGAGATGCATGGCTGAATTTTCTTCTATCTTCTTCTCTTATCTACAACCATATAACTAAAAGATAAGAGTACATACATAAAGGGAATGTACTCTCATACAACATAGTGGTCGGTCTATAGTGTGAACCCGACTATATGAGTTGGCTCTATAACTATGCCATAACTCTAGTACTCCAAAGTGGTTGTCACACAACTTGCCATCCGGGTTGATCAACCATAATCTCACCAACCATGCCAGTGGCATAAATGTGGAAGCTTTCACCCAAGCGGGTCATCAATGTCCACTGTAGCACTAGTTGAGCTCAATATCTCAACAATGATATCTTCCAAAATCTAGCTTGTGGATACGGCATTTCCATCTTGTCTGTGATGAGTGTCTCGACAATCCACACACCAACATGGAACTCTCTCACTCATAGTATGTCTGTGTCTCATCATCTTCATGCTGCATGGATGTAGAGGACATTGGAGAAAATGTCAATGAAGATGAGGATACACATCCTCACCCTATCATAGGAGCTCATAGGCCATGCTGGAGGAGGCAGTGTACGGGAGGATGAGTTGGAGCCTTTTTGTCATTGTTGGAACAAAAGAAAAATTACAGAAACTGCTCGTTAAAGTCAGTTATGTATGATTTTTTAGTGAAACTATTCATAGCATGTTCAGTTTTTTTGGAGCTACTCACTCATATGAACATAGTAAGTATTATCTCTAGTTGTAATCTATATTTAGACTCATTGTTTGTGCTGCAACCTATGTCTAGGTGACATGAAATTTGATAACTTGATGGGTGAGTGTGTCATAGCTCACAGTTGTTGTTGATACATACATTAATTTTTTACTCTAAATTCTTGGATGTGACTTGGAAATGTGTAGGAGATATTTCTAAGGGCGGAGAATACCCACCCCACTAGTATGCATCCTGAGTTGTGGAGGGCCCTTCCGCTCTGGAGATGCGACTCAGGACACATTGGGATCATCAGAAGGTATAATATTTACTCTCTAGCTATGTACTAGTGCTTGTCTTAAATCTTAGGTCTATGTATACATGTTTTTTAATTCCGAACGTATGTCTATAGGATGTAGAATGAGCTTGGGCATACATCACGTCTTGGCAAGATGGGCAAGAAGGGCTTTATTGCCACTTTTGTAAATAATTATTAGAATGTTTACATTTGGTCTTACACGTGCATGGAGGTGTGCATCATAAGTTCTTTATACCCTGATAATTTGTATGTTCCAAGTGAGGGCCTATGGTTGCAATCCCACTCCTCAGAAGATAGAGACAGGGTTATAGGCATCTATAGACCTAGCTACTTCCACTAGGTACTTTTGTAAGTAATCTTGACTAAATGTCATTATATTTCTAATTAAAGTATTCAAAAATTATCTAATTAAGTTTTCTAAAATGTAGGAGTTTCACAACAATGACATGACAGAGGTAGATCGATAGAGTACCATTGGGCACAGATCTACATCAATGGAGCAGCCTGATCGGGGAACAATGATGTTGAGGATGATGAGGATACCGATCATGGAGACTAGATGGCCCTCCTCCGAGCCCTAGCTTGTTTTGAGCCTCATTTAGGCATTGTACATAGTTATACTATGTGACCTATAGCCTTTGTATAGGATTAGGTAAACTATGCCGGCCTCATATTCTACCATTTGTACTCATCAGATTTTACCATTTGTAGACATTTGATCACTTTATATACTTTGTACTCTTGTATGCTTACATATATTTATATGAGATTTTTTTTTGTTCAACTTTGTGCACAAATGTAAATTTTCAAAGTATAATTATGTGCTTACTGGTGTTATAATCTGCCTTGTTGAACTCATCTTTGCTCACTTGTGTGCTTAACCTTCAAGAGAGAGATTTATTAAATTTTTGCTTAATATAATTCTCGAGAGGAAGAGAGAGGTGTGTGTGATAAAGAGAGAGAGGGAGAGAGGTGTGTGTGATAAAGAGAGAGGTGTGAGAGAGAGAGAGAGAGAGAGAGAGAGATAAAGAGAGAGAGAGAGAGAGAGAGAGAGAGAGAGAGAGAGAGGTCATTAGGGGAAGGTTGAGGTCTATAGGGGCCCTTTAAGCTGCCATATTATGATTTTAATGACTTTTTGTTAAAATGTTAAGTTTCTTTGACTTTAGATACCTTCTTATTATTCAAATGGCTAGAAGTTTGAATTTCAAAGTTTCCCGCCAAAATTGAATTTACAATTGAGTGGGCAAAACCATATCATGTGACATATCTATGGAAAGAGCTCAGCGAAGTAGATTCTGGATCTCTAATCTCCGATAAATTTTGAGCTCATATGTAGAAGTTATGGATGTCTGAAATTTCAAAAACTTTCCCCTCCACTTTTTGGGAATGAAAAATACAAAAAGGTATCTTCTAGAGAATCTTTTGACCACCTTTAATCACCCAACATTTTTGTATACATGGCATCACATGATTGGCCCTTTTCCTTAATAACCTTTTAATCACATGGCATCTTAAAGGGCCCCTATAGACCTCAACCTTCCCCTAATGTGTGTGTGTGTGAGAGAGAGAGAGAGAGAGAAAAGAAATCTTTTGGTATTGTATGTATGTGTGTGTGTGATAAAGAGAGAGGGAGAGAGGTGTGTGTGATAAAGAGAGAGAGGGGTGTGTGTGTGACAGAGAGAGAGAGAGAGAGAGAAAAGGAGTCTTTGGATATTGTATGTATGTGTGTGTGTGGGAGAGAGAGGAGTATTGTAATGTGTATGTGTGAGAGAGACAAACAGAACTATTGCACTAGTATGCCTGTTTTTAATCGGGTAAAAGAGACATTGGGCATCTCTTAAGTGTTTCCCATTATCGCCTAGGTGACAGAGCATTTATTTTTAATGAACTGTCTTTATGCAATGGTAGGCATCAATTAAATGACGCACATGTGATGCTCATGCAACAGTGGTTTGTCATTTTAAGTGTCACACACATGGTGCTCAGTAGAGACGTGTATAACGATGCTTGTGCAATGGAAACAGGTGTCGCTAAGGGGGGGATTGTGTTGTAGTGCAAAAGAGCTAGAAAACATTTTCAACTCTTAGTAGCAACAAGAGAAATATGCCAATCAAATGCTCAAGGCATTCGGCAAGCATGAACAAGCTAGTATCCCAATGGAGGTTGACCTAAAGCTACTCGTTTGTGACCTTATGGGATGAGACCTTATATACAAGAAATTGGTTGTAGTCTTATCTTATTTTGTAGTACTAGACCAAACATCATTACTCTTGGTGTTTTGAGTAGGTTTTCCAACAAGCCTGTGGAGAATCACTAGAAAGTAGGTATTTGGGTGTTATAATATATATCCAAGGTACTTAGGAGTATAGCATCGCCTATGTTGTGTCCAAGACTCTCAATGTAGGTTGACCTAAAGCTTCCTATTTTGTGACTTTGTGAATGAAACCTTATACAGAAATTGGTAGTCTTATCTTCCTATGTAGTACTAGACTAGACATCATTTTTGCTCTTGGTGTTTTGAGTAAGTTCTCCAAAAATCCCATGGAGAATCATTGGAAGGTAGCTATTCAGGTGGTGTTACAATACATCCAAGGTACTCGTGTACTACTCAAGAGTACATCATCACCTATGTTGTGGCCAAGACCCTCAATGGACTTTTTGACCTGGATTGGACAAGTGATTTGGACACCACAACTGCTCTTAGTAATCGGGTATTGTCTTGGTTTGGGATGCAATTTTTGGATTAATAATAAATAACCCACTATTGGAGCTTCATTAAGGCTGAGGATAAAGGTACATTCTTTGCATCATGTGAGACATTATGGATGAGGAGGATTCTATAGGATGTGGGAGTAGTACAAAAGTGTACCGTTTAACATTGTAATGTAGCAACCAAGCTTGCATGCCCATTTCTTGGAATATCATGTGTTTCATGCTTGCATAAAACACATTAAGATTCATCACGAGCTCACCTTGTTTATAAGGAGGTCAAGCTGGTATGCTGCCCAATGAAATAATTGTGAAGACATCTTTTTACAAAGGCCCTTACCAAGGACTAGATGGAGAGGCATCTTCATCAACTCGGCATTGGATCTCACAGAGGTAGTTCATCTTCAGATGGCCACCACTGGGAGGGGTTTTGGATATCAATGCTCTGCTCTCATCTTGTATTGCCAAGGCATCAATTATCTCATGTTTATATGGCCCCCATTATGAGTAGCCATGGTTGAGCACCTCGGATACTTGACATCCCCGTATTCACTTGGAAAGGTGGCCAAGGAGTCCATATGGTTTAGAGATGGCTTGGATTAGAGTTTGCATACTACCAAATAAGCTACATACTGTTGTTATCTCATAATGGCTCACACATGCAGTATGTAGACTTTGCTCTTAGGCACCACATCTTCATATTACGAAGCCTGTTATCTCATAATAGTTCACACATGGAGTATGTAGACTTTTCTATTGGACACCACATCCTCATATTATGGAGCCAGAATTGTATGTAGTCTTTGCTCTCGACACCATGTCCTCACATTGCGGGGCCCGAATCAGGCCCAAGATGAGCCTAACCTAGCTAAATCCTACCCTAATCAACCAATCACAAAATCAGTGAATGCTGAAGTAAATCATATTTTTTCTAGATAGATAAACCTTGGATTTGATCATCTCATAAGATAAGGATAGTAAGTCAAAGACTTCAGTCAGAGCCTAACCTAGCTAAACTCTAACCTAATCAACCAATCCGAGTAAATGCCTAAGTAAATCGTATTTTTTTCTAGATGGCTAAACCTAGGATCATAAGACAAGGATAATAAGTCAAAGACTTCAATCTAAGGAAGATCAAAGCATAGCAAAGGTTAATGAGTACCTTAAAACAAATGGCGATCTAATTGCAATAGAAAAATAGTGATAGAAAAAATCAGGGTCCATTGAAAAATCCACTCACAAATGAGCAAGGACTTAAATTAATTTTTATCCAAAGGAAGCATCTTTAGACCCACAATTTCCTCCCCCCATTTACTTTTACTCCAAAGGAGGTGTCTTTAGATCCACAATTTCTCCCATGGTTACTTCCATGAAAATCCCTTAAAATCTTTCAATCACAAAGAATCTATCTTTTTCTATATTTCTCTTTGTGAGAAAGAAGAAATGAGAGAAGAGACAATGTAGTCAAGAACTCATCAATGAACCACTACCCAACATTTTTAGAAATGAACTACAATGCCTCATATATATAGGCACAAGATGAATGGATCTCTAGTAAAGTTCCTCCACCCAAAAATGTGTAAATAGGAAAAAATGGAAATGAATGCTATAAGTCCCAAAAATGCCTAGAGGCTAGAGTGTGTCACTAGCATGACACCATGTGGAGATGACACACCTATCCAACACCTCCACTTTAGGTCCAGATGGGAGGACCAATGCCAACACGCTAAAGAATATAATCCAAGGTAAGAAATCTCTGCTTGCATTGCTTCACACCAATGTAGTAAGGAAAGAGCTTCCTTAACCGTTTCAGGCTCAAACACATCACCAATATGAGACATCAAGGCAATATTTACTGAAGGGCATGTACGTAAGACATGTGTAGTGTAGTAGATTGTTGAGCATTTGAAAGTGATATACCTAAATCCTGAAGTAGAGAGCAAACCCATTTTGGAGGACCAGAAGTCCATGTAGAATCCAATGAAGTAGTAGGTGTCGCAATTGAAATGGATGAAGGGGATGAAGTGGGAACTGATGGTGTAGATGAGGATGAGACTGGGGAATGAGAGAGGCTCAAGCTCAAGAGATGGAAATGGATCTGAGAGACATGTAGAAGGTGGTAACTCATCAAGACCAAAAACATGCTCATCAAAGATGGCACATTAGGACCTCAATGGAAGGCTTCTTGGGCCCTTTTATTTGGCAGTTTAAGGGAGTCAAACCTTTTCTCTTAAGAAGAAACGTTTTCTAATTAGAAGCTTCAAAACGGCTACTTTATTCGAATTTGAAATTTGGGGGGGAAATGGAATTTAAAATCTAGCAGATAAAACCATATCATGTAACATATCTATGGAAAGCTCTTGATGCGTAGATCACGGATCTGTAATCTTCGCTCAAATCGGAGCTTGTATGTAGAAGTTATGGAGGTCCGAAAATTGTAAAATTGTCCCCCCCCCCTTTTTGGGGGAAAAAGTGCACCCTTTGACCACTCTTACACCTCTCTTAAAAACCTAACATTTTAGTCCACATGGCAACCCCCCATTTGGCTATTCCTTAATCACCTTGATTAGGCTTGGGCAAATTAAAGGGCCCAAGAAGACCCCATTCACTTCCTAATGTCACGTGAAAGAACAATATCCTCACGAGAAGGATCCCAAAAACGAAACCCTTTGGAGTGAGAAGCATATCCTGTGAATATCATAGGTTTGGACTTAGCATCAAGAGTCCTCCTCTTAGAAGAAGGCACATGCACATGAGCAACACAACCAAAGACATGAAAATGAGAAACAATAGGCTTGTGGCCTGTGGAAGCCTCCTCTGGAGTCATGCCGTCCATTGCTTTCGTAAGAGAGCGATTGAGAAGATAAACTGAAGTAGCTATAGCCTAACCCCAAAAGGAGGAAGATAGCATTGCATGATGTAAGAGGGAGCAGGCCATTTCCTTCATCATTCTATTCTTTCTTTCAACCACACCATTTTGCTGAGGAGTGTAGGGTATGGTGGTTTGTCGTTGTATGTCTTTTGAAGCTAGAAAATCCTCAAATGTTGTAAACTCACCTCCATTGTCAGTCCTTGAGAAAAGATACCTTTTGACTTGCTTGATTCTCCATTTGGGCAAGCCAAACCTTGAAATGAGAAAGAGCATCAGACTTCTTAGGTAAGAAATAAACCCATGATTTGCGAGAGAAGTCATCCACAAGAAGCATATAATACTTGGATCCACCAAGCGATTGTACTTCCATAGGTCCTGCAAGATTAGCATGAATAAGCTCAAGTATGCATGTGGCCCTATGAGTAGCCTCCTCTAGAAAAGAAGCCTGATGTTGCTTTCCTTGAGCACAAGAAGAACAAATGTGATGGCGAGGTTTCTGAAGTTTTGGTACACCTGTAACCATGTCATGTGAGACAAGATGTTGCAAAGTAGCAAGAGGAACATGGACAAAGTGGAAATGCCATAGATCACTATCTTCATTAGAAACAAGTGCTTTAGGAGAAGCAAATAATTGATGAAGATGAGACTCATGTAGTGGCAACTGTGCTGTAAAAGAGCTTATATGATAAAGCTTAGCATTTTGATAACCATGTGCCACACAAGAAAGTGACTGTCTATCAACGATTTCAATCACTTCATCATCAAAGTAAACCCCAAGACCTTTAGAAGTAGCCTTAGAGGTAGAAAATAAGTTGGCAGACATCTTAGGAACATGCAAAACATTATGTAAGATAGCATCTCCAAAAGAAACATCACCAATACCAATCACAAGGAGAGACGAAGCATCACCAATGTGTACTGATAAAGAGATAGACTCACTGTCGGCAATCCACTCATCCGCAGTATGCGTATCAAGATCTTTGCTTACCACAAGTGATGTGTCACATGAAGAAGTAGAAGACATAGCAACATATGCAACCTTGGCGTTACCATCTTCCTTCTTGTCTTGGTCTTTGTCGTGAGAAGATATTGATGTAGAAGAACCCTTAGATTTGGATTCAAGTTCAGCTTTTACCTTCTTGGATGCCGCCTTCTTAGCAAAACAACGATCCTCCGTATGGCCACTACGACCACAGAAAGTGCACTCCTTGGAAGAATCCTTTGATTTGTCCTTGTTGCCTTTGGTTGAAGAATCTTTAGCATTGGAATTAGAGCCTTTGCGTTGGAATTAGAGCCTTTGCGTTGATCATTCCCCTTGCCTTTGCCTTTTCCCTTGCCTTGGCTTACAAAAGCCGAGTCCTTTTTGTTTTGCTTGCGAAGGCACTTATCAAGAAGAAGACCCATAGTCTCTTCAAAGGAAGGGAAAGGAACTCGAAGAAAGATGTTATCTTTGAACGATTGGCAATTTACCAACAAGTAGCTTTTGGACCGGATTGCTTTTACCAATGTACCAAACTCTTCAAGTTGCCGCTTGATTCGATTGAATTCTCCAATCTTCTCCACTATGTTGTCGGATTCGGAGATAGAAAGCTTATCCAAATCTTCTTCCAACTTAGCCATCTTAACCGTTGAATGTCTTCCATATTGCATTTGTATAGTGTGCCATAATTGTTGAGCCGTACTCCTTGTAGAAAGAAATTGAGACAGAACCGATGTAGACATGCCATGCACAAGTAAAGCTTTGGCCCGTGCATCCATATAGGTTTGATATTGAGAAGGCACCATATGAGGAGAAGTGATTATAGACCACACCACACCCCGGCGCTTTCCAAAAGAAGTTGCATAAACAAGGACCAAGTGTGGTAGTTGTTTGGGGTAAGCTTTTGTGAATCGAAAAGACTTGGAAGGCTCAAAGATTGAGTGAATGGGTTAAAGGGCTGATATGATTGAGTGGGGAGAGGAGTAGTAGTGGAAGTAGTAGTGGGAGGAATCATAGTAGATGAAGTTGCCATAAAAGGCATAGATGATGTAGGGGGATATACCATAGAGGACATAGAAGTATGTGGATAGGAAGGCATAAAGGACAAAGAAGAAAGAGAGAAAGTAGAAGCACCTACTGAAGAAGGAAGTGCACCAACTTCCGTTGTAGTAGTTGCCGGTCCATCGTAGGAGATGTAGGATCCATAGTATCTTCAAGTTTGCCTTTGTCTTTTGGAGTAGAGGACTTCCAAGATCCCATAGGGAGAGGAGGGTGGAAAAACACAAGGGAAGAAGTGTCGCACCAACTTCCGTTGTAGTAGTTGCCGGTCCAACCATCATAGGAGATGTAGGATCCATAGTATCTTCAAGTTTGCCTTTGTTTTTTGGAGTAGAGGACTTCCGAGATCCCATAGGGAGAGGAGGGTGGAAAAACACAAGGGTAGAAGTGTCGTACCTCCAAAAATGCAGCCAATAGATGGGCTGTCCACCAAGGAAGTATCTCCAAAATATGCACAAAGATAGTGCGAAAACACAGCCACAAAACACAGCCGACATATGAACCAATAGACTCCATAGAAACCACCAAAAAAGGGCTAAGAATGTAGCCTTAGGTAGAACGAGTATGGAGGAGTTAATTGTCCACAAAAATGCAAACACAAAGTGTGCAGCAAAGTGGAATTTTCAGCTGGTAGAAAGGTGTAGAAAAGAGGATGAATATGTACCTCAAAACACCATGAAGAGGGCTGAAGTTGATGATGAAAACGCAGCCTAGAAATGGATACAAATCTCTCCATAATAAGCCTCCAAAAAAATGCTACCGCATGTAGGGAAAACTAGTTGGCAATGTTTTCACCGCAAGTAGAGTTGTAGGACTCGGATTGAAGTGCTTTAAAAACACACTTGTAGAGGATGGTAAGGGGCTGGTTTGAAGCCTTTTGCATCATTAAATGAGTGCAAGGATGATGAGTAGCCAAGAAATGGCTACAAATCTCTCCACAAGAAGCCTCCAAAAAAATGCTACTTACATTCCCATTATTATATACACACACACACACACACATTCCCCCCCCTTCCCCCCCCATCTCTCTCTCAAACACACACACACACACATTGATAGTGTAGCGTTTTTTTGGAGGCTTCTTGTGGAGAGATTTGTAGCCACTTCTTGGCTACAAATCTCTCCACAAGAAGCCTCCAAAAAAACTTACAAGAAGCCTCCAAAAAAACTTAGACAAGAAATGGCTACAAATCTCTCCACAAGAAGCCTCCAAAAAAACGCTACCGCTATCTGTGGTATTGGAAAGGCTGGAAACCCAGATATAATGGACTGTGTCACATGTGGAATGATCGTTGGGGTGAGCACCGAAGCTATTTGAGTAGAGGGACTTATTTAGACTGCAAGAGGAATTGATGCTCATGTTTATTGGATTTGTCCTCAGTTTGCTGAGGAAGACCATGATCATCTATGTCTTTTTAGGAAGCCTGTGAATAGTGAAGGTGACAGGTTTCTGTGGGCCTGTTGGCTATGGTTTAAGGTGTTTATGGGATTATGAGCTCTCTTTGCTCATGGTTTTTTTTTAATTGTGATGATGTTTATATAAATGTGATGCCCCTTGAAGAATTATATGTTGTGTTTCTTTACTGGGATTTTGGATGTAACTCTCACAGCCAGACACGTGTTCCCGGCTAGACCGCACACGTCACGACAACGTCCTCGGGTGCGGTACAAACAAAAGCTGCAAAAAACAATGGAAGACAAGTAAAGCCTTTTATTGAAAAAAAAAACCAGCAATGATAATCACACGTGAGCATGCAAGTGAAAGGCCGATTAGAGTTTTAAAGAGTGCTAAAAGAAGCGAGTAAAGACTAGTCAAAGTGAGACTAAGTGGTAGATAGTGCTATGCAAAGGCAAGTGTGCTTGTACACTGCAGGTTATGACCGCAGTCTCAATTTCCTACAAGGGTTTAAGTTATTCCTAAGTGGCAACCCTACTCCTAAATATAAGTTATGGTGATTGGACCTGTCTTCTTTTTTTTTCTTTTTTTCTTTTTTTTTCTTTTTTTTTGTGTAAAGAGCAGAGGATTAAAGAGAATTATTATTTTTAGCTTGATAAAGAGGAAGGTTCCATCCCAATGAGACCCAAGAAATGGCCAAGAGACCTCCGCCAAGAGAATCTAAAGGCTGCTAGGGTGACAGACCCTTTTCTTTCTTTTTGACATAAGGAGTACCCCATGAGGATGAGGGCATCGGCCTCAAGGGCTCATAATGTACCCGAGTCCTACTAGCATCTATCAAGGCAATAGAGTCCTTGTAGGTCTTCTTCTTAATCTTTTAGACATCAGTGTTTACCCCATGGAAACCAAGGCATCGGCCCCAAGGTGCTAAAACAACCCAAGGTCCTACCAAGCATTCCACATGGCCGTAGACACGTCATGTCTCAAGTCACTTTTATATATTTTTTAGGGCATGTTTTTCATGAATTTTTGTTTATTGTAGCACCTAGCCCATACCTAAGAGGTAGCTACCACTAGGGATAACTAATATACTTCTAGAGCATAAGAACTTAGCATACTCGGTTGGTATATGTCTTACACCGTCTTCAAATAGAAATACCTTCTACTAAGTCCTCTAAGAATCTAGAAATCACTCGCCACATAGTAACAACTAATTTAAAACTTAAACCAGCCAATTGTTTGTGAGCATGCAAACAATATATGCAAAAGTGAAAAGCACATAAAGAACAAAAGATTATGATTTGAATACACCTGTTGTAGTGCTCGTTGATGTGGCGCATTTGTCTTGATATATTGCTGATGTGCAGATTGCTTCTTTTACTCTTTGTAGGCATTACATGTCTCCCCCCTTCCTAATTTGTGTGCACGGTAGGTGGACTCTTGGAGCTTGTTTGTATGCTCTTGTTTAGCTGAGATCTCTGCAATTAACAAACAAGAAAAGAAAAGAATAAAATTTGTTATTGGTGCCAATCACCGAATATAGCCGAGGGGAAAAACCCAGTGAGAGAAAAGTGCCCTGGCTTGTTGATCTTATTTTGGAGTTGATGAGCTTATCCTTGCACTGGCAGTGGATCCGTGTCCACTTCTACTAGAAAGATGGTATCAATCACTTCAGGATGCAAGGACAACCCTGTACAAAAGCCGTCGGCCTCTAGAGAAGGTGGTAGAGGAAGGAGTGCTTCCTCGCTAAAATATGGCATTGGTTCTATGGGAAGGTTAAGCAGACAATTCCGATTTTGGAATTTCTCAATATAGGTGCTCATAGTGATCCAAAATTGACATGTTGAGGCTGGTGGGGGAAGAAGGGCTTGCAAGATAGGTGGTTGCAAGTTATTTATGCATGTATCCCTCCATTGTTGTGCTTGAACCTCTTCAGGTAATCTACGTTGATTTGGTCCTCGGTCTGGTACTCTCACATCAAGAAGGTTATGGCGTTGGGTTGTAATTCCCACAATTTGTTTCATTAAGCCCGTGCCATATCATCGAAAGTAAGAGTGGCATAGCCAACAAATGTGTGAAGCTTCCCCTAATACGAGTCGTGCACATTCTTGACAATGTGGAAATGGATGATATTGTTGATAGAATAAAGTGACAAAGTGATGCCCACAGCAAATTTCACCTAAGGGAGCATAAAAGTACCTAGAATGAGTTTGAAAAGGAGGAGCACTATAACCCCTGCGATGTTCAGGTTGAGTACTATCAGGGTCAATGCTGCATGGTGGACATGTATCTCACCAAGTATCCATCAGGAGGTATCTGGGCATAAAACCATGAAATTTAGAAACTTCAAACTTTATACACTCATATCCATCATTACAATCTCTATCAAAAACAATGTAGCTAAGATCATCTCAAAAAGAACACAATCCTGTAAAGGCAGAAGGAACCACATTAGTAAAAGTGAGACTATTCAAACACTGATCTACCAAATAGCTTCAATTGTAGTGTTAATGCCTTACCTTTGGTTTTGGGTATGTCCTTCTTAAGAGGTGGGAAGGATAGCAATTGTTGAGGAATTTGAGCAAGATAAGAGGATTTAGGCAGTGAAGTGCTAGAATATATGCTCAAAGGAGACTCATGTAAAGTTGGATTTGTCTTAGGTACACAAGTTGATGGTGGAAGTGTGTAACAAGGAGAAGTTGGGACAACTGGTGATTCAATACATGTTTGGGGAAGGTATACACAAGGAGATTTGTAGGTGCTATCACAACCACCTATCCTATCTTGAAGAGGTTGTGTTGATTTTATTTGCACCCACTGATATGAAAAACCAAGAGTGGCTTTTGGAATCTTATTGATACACTCTTCTGGCTCTAGTAAACCATGGCATTTGGGAAGCCAAAGTGCTATTGCACCCTCATAATAGTCTTGTGCTTTAAGAACATGCTTTGGGACCCAATGAGTAACAATCTGAGGTTTAGGCTTGGAAAAGATATGCTTTTTAGGAGGTTTAGCAACTAGGCTAGATGGTACAAGTTTGTACGCATCTTTGGGTAGCCGAATTGACAATTCCTTCTTGCCTGGCCTTCTTTGAGCAGTGACTAGAGTAGTTGGAACATGCCAGCCATGGCCCTCATTTGAGGACTCATCGATTATCCACATCATTTGTCTTGGAGCTTGAAGAGCAGATGTTGAAAGTGGGTTGTGTAAGGTAGAACTACCGCCCTTTTGACATGATAAAACTTGTGGAGCAGCAGATTCCAAGATGCAATCAGAATCAATTTACAATTTGTATTGTCTATTCTTCTAATCTAATGAACAATTGGTAGCACTTAACCATGATCGACCAAGAACAACCTCTACCACTGCCTTGGACTTACTAGCCACATAAAAGGGAACTGACATCTGGTGATCCTGAATGGATATCATAATGACACATTTTCCCTCTATAGGGTTATCTTCACCTGAGAAGCTTCGTAAGTCAATAGGAATGTGCACAAGTGTTGGTTGTCCCAAGGCTACCCATGTGTCAAATGAGAGAACATTATGATCTGCACCAGAGTCAATTAAGGCAGAGACAAAGTAGGTAGTCTCATGAAGATGAAGACACACGTGAATATTGAAAGGATCGACATATTGTTCATCAGTAGCCAACTGTAAGGTCAACACACAGAAGCCTTGCGACGCTCCTTGGCTTTTGCAACCCTAGCTTTAGCTTCTTCTTGAGCCTAACGTTTAAGTAGGTCATGTGCTTCTTTCCATTTGTGGGCAGCATGCATTTGTTGAAGCATGGCTTCAGTTAATGGTTCATTGTATTTCTTGAGACGACTTCCATTAATGAAGTTAGGCATTTGCTCACCTTCTAGTGTCTCTAAACGCACTGCACCACTAGGAGTAAGCTCATTTATCACAAACGGTCCTAGGCCACGTTTCTTGAGCTTTTGCTTATGCTTTCTTAAGTGTGTACAAGAGCACAAGGTCCTCTTTTTTGAATCGGCCAGTTGTTACATTTCGATCATACCATTGCTTTTGTCTCCTCTTCTCGGCATACATCCCCATTATCGCCAATAAGCGGGTCTCATCAAGCTTTTTCAATTCATCAATGCATTGAGAAAGCTCATGACCAGTCCAGTCCAAACCAGTCCAGTCCAATTGTTTAGCAACTCGTAGAGTAGGTACAAGAAATTCAATGGGAAGAATTGCATCTAGCCCAAAAGCAAGCTCAAATGTTTTATAGGCTGTTCTATATCCAAAAGAACCGAGTGCAACTTTTGCTCCCAATCAGTCCTATGTCCCTCAACAATCTTTGTGAGTGCTGTGCAGAGAATCTTGTTAGTACTCTCAGCTTGACCATTGGTCTGGGGATGATAGGGTGCAGAACTCTTGTGAATTACCATAAATTCTTGAAGTAAAAACTCTATGACTTCATTCACAAAGTGCACACCTTGATCACTAACAATTTTAATAGGTAAGCCATAGCGTGTAAACACGTACTCATACAAGAACTTGGCTGTGGTTCTGGCATTATTTTTGACTGTAGCCTTTGCCTCTACCCATTTGGTCAAATAGTCAGTTTTGCGACTATAATATATTCGGCATGCGTGTGACGAGCTGGAGGTTTAATGGGACTGACAAAATCAATACCCCATTTGGCAAAAGCACGTGTGCTTAACATAGGCCGCAATGGCATATTGTCCTTTGTGATGGGAGGTTTGGTCCTTTGACAATCGTCACAATGTTTTACATATTCTTCAGCATCCATTTGTAAGGTTGGCCACCAAATCCCAGACCATCTAATCAACTTAGCTGTGCTATTGCCCAAAGTGTCCACCCCCAACACCTGCATGAGTCAAGATTTTCAAGTAGTCAGCTTCATATACACACATGTGCAAGTTGCCATCCTTGCCCCTCTTATAGAGTTGGCCCTCTATCAGCATACAGTTGGCCGCTTCAACTTCAATAGCATGCTTTCGATATTTAGGAATTGTTCGATCAGTATGACCATGCTGAAGATAGTCCACAATATACTTACTCCAACTTGGTGTAGTTGAAATTTGGAATAATGTGACATTATGAATTGGTTGTTGAATTTGACATGAAGCACAGTTACGAATAAATTTTTCAGCATCCGCATGCATGGTAGGCCACCATTGCCCATCCTGAGTTATACCTCGCACACAAGTAGTAGCTGATGCATGGATTCCACCAATACCCTCATCTGCCCATTCCAAGATCTCCTCATATTGGTCAGGGTTAGGTATAAGCCGCAACACCCATCATTACCCTGATGATATAATCTCCCTGAGATTAACTTGAATGGTTGCCATAGGTCCACATTAGGACCCGCTAGTTGTATCTGCCCACTTGTCAAAATTTCTAAGATGGGTTCAGACCATTTAGGAGCTGTCTCTACAAGGAAAAGTGTTGAATCTAACATATCATCATCCACACCCACCACCACAGGAGCTTCGCCGGAGGTGATTCGAGACAAATGATCTGCCCTAAGATGAGTTGTTTCTTTTCGGACTGCCACTTCAAAATCAAACTCCAGAAGGATGACAAACCACCTCACAATCCTTCCAGTTGCACAAGGCTTATTCACCAAATATAGCAGTGCTTCATGGTCCATAAAAAATATAAATTTGTTTGCCAAAAGGTAATGGCGAAACTTTTTCACTGCATATATCATGGACAAACCTTCTCTTTCTATTGTGGTATAATTCTTCTCAGCATTGTTCAACTGTCGACTAGCATATGAGATTGGGAAATCCTTATTATGTTCTCCCGATTGAGCCAAAATACATCCAATTGCAAAGTTCGAAGCATCAATATGGACATGAAAGATTTGGTTCCAATCTGGTGCCCGTAAGATGGGTGCAAACACTAATGCTTGCTTCAACTTTTCAAAGGATTCCTCACACTCGTCAGTCCAATTAAACTTTACAAGAAGAGCATATAATGGTCTAGCTAGGACAGCATACATGTAGATGAATCGACGATAATAGCCACAATGTCCCATGAATATTTGTACCTCTTTAGGGTTGATAGGCCGAGGTAATGAGACAATAACATCAATTTTATCCATATCTGTTGAAATACCATTGCGAGAAACAATATGGCCCAAAATCTTCCCTTGTCTTACCATGAATTTGCACTTGTTAGGATTCAAGCATATACGATAAACTTGACTTACCATGAATTTGCACTTGTCTTACCATGAATTTGCACTTGTTAGGATTCAAGCATATACGATAAACTTGACACTTTTGAAACACAAGTCTGAGGTGTTCTATATGATCATCACGCTCTTGTGAGTGAACACATAAATCATCCATGAAGATCTCAAGAAATAGCCTAAGGTACTCCTTGAATACATGACTCATTAACCGCTGAAAGATTTCAGGTGCATTTGTTAGACCAAATGGCATAACACGATAGGCAAAGATGCCATCTTCAGTAGCAACAAAGGCTATCTTGTGTTGATCCTTCAAATCAATTGACACTTGATTGTAACCGGAGAATCCATCCAAGAAACTATATGCCTTTTTCCCTGCAACACGTTCCAAAACATGATCCGTGATTGGAAGTGGGTAATGATCACATACAGTAGCTGCATTTACCTTCTTGAGGTTTACACATATTCGAAGTCTTCTATTTTTCTTGGGCACCACTACAATAGGGGAGACCCATTCAGTGTGTTCAATCTCGTAGATAAATTTTGCCTCTAAGAGCTTGTCTATTTCTTCTTTTATCTTTCATGCAAAATTCTCATTGATAAGGACATTGCTTGGAAGGCTTTGCATCCTCTCGCAATGGAATTGTATGCTGACATATGCTTGGATCAACTCCTTGGAGGTCTTTATAACTCCAAGCAAAAACATCGCGATACTCCTTTATTGTTTGAATTAATAACTTCTCCTTATCTAAGGACAAGTCTGTGGGTGGCAATCCACACATAGCGAGGCTCTTTTCCTGGCTCAGCGATATCAATTTTTTTTGCATCTTCTGGACCATCATATGATACCCCTGGCATGATTGGCTTTTGTTGCATGGGCTGGTGAAGAACAATCTTCCTATCTTGAAGAGTGTACTGTGTGAAGTTGGGGGGAACATTGATACCTTGTTCTTGTCCACTTGAGTCATCACTAATTCAAGACCATGCAATTTTGAGCTCTCTTTTGCAATCTTGCATCAGAGTTTTTCGTTCAATCTTTATCTTTGAACTTCCGACACTCTCTTTTGAATTTGTTTGAGACTTGAGTTTTTGTTTTGGTCTCTTTGTTTTTTTACGATTTTTGCTAACAGTTTTTAGCTTTTCTCCTCGTTGGAATCCATCTGATCGTTTTACTTGGTCTTTGATACTATCTTGTGCTTGGACATAGTATAGATATCCATTCTTTCCTCAGAAGTGAGGTGGTGGTCGAGAGTGTTCATTCTTAAACTCCTCGTCTTCTTTTTGTATTCTCTCACATCGTTCCCTCTCATCGTGTTTACGGATTCTCTTATGGCTCTTACAGCATTTATGTTTAGGTCGGCTTCGAGGGATCTCTACTTGAACCTCCCTTCCTCTCAAGAGTAGGCGCGCCTTTCCTAACTCTTCCTCGGGGATTATCACATCATCATCAAAATCAAAGTCCCATCCATCTTCCTTATCAGCATCATTAGCAGATTCGAGTGTTAAATCCTCCACTAAGACTTCCTCTACATGCAATGCTGTTGTGGATGCATCCCCATAGTACAAATCATCTAGAAGGTCACGTGGTTGTACCATTCGTATAGGAATAATGTCATATCCATCTGAGTCACAAAATTGAATTGGCTTAGGTAAAGCACATGTCGATAATGTTGCAAGGACATGACTCCATTCTAGGGGATCAATTAAGTGCTCAGGGAAGGGTTGTGGAATGTATGCCTCATCTGATACACTTTGATTACCCTTAAGTCTCTCAGTGTTGAAATCCTTACATGAGGCTCCACACATCCACGAATCTTCTCGCCCATTTGACAATGTAACTCTTGAGCCCTCAGATGAAGCCAAATCAAACTCATCTATTGGAGACCGCGTTACATCACGATATGAGTGATTCTTTAGGTTGACCCTTGTGATGATAGAATCATGTCGAAGGTACAAATAATTGTATCCCCAATCTTGAATCATTTGAAATTGTCGCATGAATGGTCTACCCAATATCACTTCATAGTTTAGATGCTTTCCAAAATCCACTACTGTAAATGTGTGCTTATATTCAATCCCACATGTGGTGACCAATATGTTCTCTAGATGTTCTAAGCTTCCATCTGCTATAGCTGCAAGCGCATCCTTGTACTCCTAATAGCTGGTTTGCCCCACTTTTCCCAAATGGACCTTGTCACAATGCCCACTCCTACACCACTATCAAGTATTGCAGTTGAAGCTACTTTTTGCACTTCTAATGGGAGGGTAGCATTTCCCTGATCGTCCTCACAAAATTTTCCTACTTTGTTGATAGGAACTGGCATAACATGCTTTGTCTTAGGGTGTATAGTACATTGATGGTGACCCTTTTGTAGCAATACCTGCTCTAACAAACATGTGGCAATATCTCTGGTTGTTATCAAATCAAGCAAAGGTAAGGTACAAGCCACTAGTAGACAAAATAGCTTGCATGATACCCATATCCATCTCCTTTGTCAACCTTCTATGCATGGAGGGTATCCTCAAGGTTTGAGAATATTTCTCATATTCTCCCAAATAAGATGGTAAGGTTTTCATTGTATGCGTACTTCTAGGAGAAACAATTGTTTGAACTTCCTCCTGGGTGCTTAGGCGTCTAAAGTTGTTTTCTGTGTCCCTGGTAAAATCCACTTCAGAGAATGGAGGTGAAATAATAGAGGACATATTCTCATTAACTTTCTCATGAACTGCTAGTCTCTGCCCACATCTCATTTGCCATGTCCTCGCTAGCATCAATAACTTCATCATTGCATGGGAAGGCAAGACGAGGTGGTGGCAGAATGCCTTCTTTCAATGGGGTGTCAATTGGTGCAGACTTCTCGCTATGAGCTTGTGAGATTAGCTCACTTTTCATTTCCCAACTTGATGACACTTCTGGTATGGTTTCTAATGTTGGCTTAAGAGAGGTGGGGCCCCGAGGGATAGGTGGAGGTGGGCCCTCAAGTATTGATTGAGCTTCCCTAATGAGTTGCTGATGTACAGCTAGATTGATCTTCTCCTCATGAGGGTTTGGGTATTCTTGAAGCTTCTTGGTGGGTAGCTTAGATAAAGCTGCAATGCGACTTCTATGAGCATCAATGATGGCATCTAGAGTCTCGTTCACCTTATCCACAAAAATAGAACCCCTTGAACTATCCTCGGTTGTACTAGCCTCATCTTATTTAGCACTAGGCCCAGGTTGAGGTTGATGCTCCTCATGCACTTCTTGGGATGTAAAAGCTTGATCCCTCATGTTTTGTTTAGAGACTTCTTGAGAACTAGTGGATGCACTCTTAGTTTGCTTGTTGCGGTTCTTTTTCCTCCTAGTGGTCCTTTTTCTATTGGAATGTAGGGCCTTGTTCACTAGATTTGCCTTTGCATCCCTAGTTCGAGGTGTCTCATTAGTCTGCATTTCGGCATTTCGTGTCTGTGATCTAGTCATGACTCTAAGTGGCACGACATCCTCATTCTCTGATGAAGGTGGCGATGGAACTGCCTCTACAAAGTTGAGTGAGACCTTTGGTTGAGAGGTGCCTTCCTCAAGTCTCTACACATATTTGAATTGTTGTGGTCAACAAACCTCACAGGAGCAATCCCAGGAGCAGGAGGTTGAGCTCCAAGTATAGGTCGTGCTTGCTCTTGTGCCATCGATGGCTTACGTTCAAAATTAGTATACTGTTGATGCATTTGTGGAGCCACTGCACCCCTTTGCTACTCACGCTCTTGTCTCATTCTTGCAATGCGAATACATTCCTGTGTGGTATGGGTATAATTCCAAGCACATGCCTAGCACCACTTCTTTGTGGGTTGGTTTGTGACTAGAGGAGAAAAGGTATTAAATTCTTTGGTTTTATGGTTACCACCACATGCTCCACAAAGATGAGGACCTATAGGTAGTACACTCCTCATTCGCACTACTGTTGTTGTGGCTGCATGGGTGGGCGATATGTTTGTCCCAATCTCCTTAGTAATAGGTTAGCTATCTGGTCTGGATTTACTAGTGTGCTAGACCCTGAACTTTGGTCATCACCCCACTGATCTCTAGGTTTCACCTCAGGGACAGTACCATCTTGGAATATGAAGTTATCTATGAAATCCATAGCATCATGGCAACACTCATTGAAATTTGTATGCTTCTTTGCATAGAGATGTGTGTGCAGTGTTGAATTTTTGAGTCCTTTTAAGAAGAGAGAAATTAATCGACTCTGGGTGGGCTTCTCATCTTCTTGGCAACGATTAATGTACTGCTTCATCCTATTTACACAGTCTCTAACACTCTCAGTCTCACCTTGCTTGAAAGAGTAGATGTTTGCTACTATGTCATGCTGAATCCCCATCAAGGAAAAAGCAGCAATGAATCTCTCTTCCAAAACTCGTAAAGAAGATTTGTCTAAAGCCTCTAGTGCCTGAAACCAAGCAAGGGCCTTTCCCTCCAGAGTGAGCCCAAATCCTTCAATTTGTGTATGCTTGTCAACAGCTCGAACTGCTTGCCTAAATGCTGCTACATGGTCATATGGATCTCCCGACCCTTCGTACTTCTTTACCAGTTTCTGAAGAGTTGATGGCCTTACTCGTCTTCGGGCCTATGGCCTCTCACTCTCAGTGGTTCCTCTCTTTGGTAAGGTGGTCCATATGCATCCCAAATTGGTGTGGGTCCCCTATTACCTGCCTCACCAACCCAAATTTGTGTGGGTCCCCTATTACCTGCCTCACCAACCCTCTCCAAAGATCTTGTTACCCACATTTCAGGAGGTGCATTTATGGGAGGCCGAGTTGGCTCCCTTACCCTTCGATTGTCATAGTGAGAGAAATGTTGTTGTGGTGTGATCTGTGGTCGCACTTTTGTAGGATAATATCTTGGTGCTAGAGTTGGGCTACTTGCAGTGGTCCACTTTGATGTTGAGGGTGAACTCTCGTAGGGGAGGAGCAACAGTTTCTCCAAGAAAGGCTGTCGCTCCTGGTTTAGCTGTATTAGTTGAGAACACTTCCATGAATAATGGTTGTCCTCTCCACGTGAGCTCACGAATCTCCTTCCAATCTAAGGTTCGGTATTCATTGGCCCATTTATCAACGATTCGGTTCTTGTATCCTCTTGCAAGCTTCTCGACTACCACCACAAGTGCTAGAGGAAGATCTAGCTCTGGCAATCTAGTTATGGCATAATATCCTTCTAAACAGTCCTTATAGACCTCTTGAAGTGAGTCATCCTGAAAGACTTGGAATTTGTCGTACAAACTCCCATTGGTTCTCAGCCCCTGATCCATTTTGCTCTTGCCTTTCCTGTCCCTTTCCAAATTTAGATCTACAAAAAGTAAATCATCTATGGATGGCTCTATGGATGGCTTTGAGGACTGGGCATTGGATGGTCCAGGCATGTCCGGCTCAATGAGCCAATCATCTCTAGACTCCCTTGCTTCGAAAGGCTTCGATAAGTCTAGGAGCTCACTCTTAGAGAGTCCTCCTAATTTGTCTACATTCTCTGGATGATAGGTGACTTCGTAGCGAACACCATCTCTGGCCATGTACATGTTACCCTGGTCATTGACTAGAGGTGCTCTATCAAGCTCTGAGAAAAAGTCTGCAATCTTAACGAGATACCGTTGTTGTGGATTCCTAAAGATCTCAGCTCCTTGAGCATTCGTGTAGACATATTGAAGTCTCACATTGAGTGGTAACCCCATGATGTCAGCTTCAAATGGATTAAAAGATGTTGTGGGTGTCCTATTTGGGGCTAAGGGATGACTATTTGACGGCCCTAGATTGTCCATAGACAATGAGCTAGTTGACCTAGAAAGGGTATCAGATTGGGATTCGGAAAGGTTTCAGCAATATCTGCCAAATTTCCTACCAATTGGGTCCCACTTTCTTGCGTAGGCACTCTAGAAGGTGCCCTAGACCCTATGGCAGTGTCTATATGACGTCCCGACCGCAAATGCATAAGGTCAAATTTTAAGATTTTTTTTAAAATTTTTCTTTTAAATTTTTATTTTTTTTCAAAAAAATGTAAAAATTTTCAAGTTCGCTCAAACTTTGCTAGAACCCATTTTGAACCCCCTCGAACACATTAGGCCAAAAAAATAGCGTATTTCTCAGGATAAAAAATCGCCTAAAATTTACCGATTTTTCATAATGAACTCACTATGGGAAAATGGTTCCGGGAGGACCAAAATCTCGACGATGGGTGTTTTCTAACTCCTCTCGAAAAGTTAGATAACCTCCCAATTTTTTGCGACAGAAAATGAAAAATTTTCCAGACTCCCTTATCCGGTGTGCGGTGGCGCGGTCTTTATGGTGCGGTGTGTGGGTCTCTCCACACACGGTGCGCTGTTCACGCATAGCCGCCTTCTTTTATTATTATTATGTTTTTCTTTTTTGAAGTGCGTGTGCAGTGAACTCAATGCATGTGCAGTTGTGAGATTTGCGAATTCAATGCGTGTGCAGGGAACTCAATGCGTGTGCAGTTATGAGATTTGCAGCAAATTCGAAATGTTCAATCTTCATGTGTGTGTACAGATTTCAGTTTCTCTACAGGTGCAGGTTTAACAGAGAACTAAAATGCAGGTTTAACAATGAACTAAAATGCATAAAATTAAAGATGCACAAAACTAAACTAAGCTAAGAACAGAAAATAAAACGAACATGCAAAAAATTGAAACTGTAAAAATTAACCTCAAACAGCAAAAATTATCCTCAAACAGAATGACAGAAATGCAAAACAGCCCTCTCTCTTTCGCACACAAATTGAAATTGGCAGGTTTAGCGCCTACCTCCAATCCTTCCCGTGTGTTGAATCCTTGTCCTGACCTCAAGGGAGAAGCGTAGCTAGCCAATCGCACTCCAATTGCAAGATAATTAAAGAGAATTTAACAGCAGATTAGTCTTAAATAAGTACCAAAATTAGTCCCAAAGCCTGCTCTCCTATCCAACAGTTTTGCAACCGATTGGAGCTTAACAACAAGGATTGGTAGTGTGTGTATGGTGCTCAACTAATGTAGGCACTCGTTCCCTGGCAACGGCGCCATTGTAGAGCACTTCTCTCTACCATGCAATATAGTGCTCGTAGAGTACTACCGATCAACAAATGTGTTGAGAAACACAATGTCAATCCGAGGACTCGACCCGATTAGTGCATGAAGGCTTATCCCTTGTGGGAGAGCTCATATATGAACCACCACTTGACGATTCAACCATTCAGCACCTCAATCAATCTCTCGATCCCTTAAACCCACTACACTAATCAAGAGAACAAGCAATGCATAGCAATCTCTTAATCCCATTCAAACATTGATTAAATCTTAGCTTTCCCTAATGCCAGCAAATCTATAAGCATGCATCTACTGACCCACAAGCTTAAGCAAGCATAGAATGTAACATTCACAAACCCACAAGCTCATAGAGAGAGTCTATCCATGAATAACTCATTGCCAATGAAGTGGGCAAGAGCTTGCATCAATGGAGACTACACACACACACACACTACAAGCATGCAGCATACACAAGAGAAAGAAAGAAGCATTCAACTAATCATAGATTAATCTACTTCAATGATGCTAAAAGAGATTAAGAGAATGAAGTGGAGCTATACTCATTGGAGCTTGATGCTCATTAGAGTACAATAGAGAGAGAGTCAGAGAGTTGCCATAGCTTGAGAGCTCAAGAGTTTCACTTATGAGAATGGCCAAAAACGTCCACTTTCTTTAGCTAACATCTCTTTTATAGAGATATCACTGACCCTAACCCTAGGCCTCTTTCACACATGGGTGGACAACCCCATAAGTGAGCCTTGCTTAATACACTTAGAACTCTCATTTAGAACCCACATTGGCCTAAAACGATTTACATTGCACTTCGGCATAAAAATATGGAAAAATTATGTGCGTCTTTATGTTCCCATGGCTACAATCCCGCTCTCTCGCATTAATTGCTTCCGGCCTCCTTCCATAATCCGTGTTCCCGTGAGTGTTCCCATGGAGCAATGCCTCATATACATAGGCACATGATGAACGGATCTCTAGAAAAGTTCCTCCACCCTTTCCTCCACCCAAAAATGTGTAAATAGGAAAAAATAAAAATGAATTCTATAAATCCCAAAAATGCCTATAGGCTAAAGAGTGTGCCACTAGCGTGACACCATCTGGAGATGACACCTATCCAAAACTCTTAACCTTTTAGTTTTGCATTTCACCGATCAAAAGGGTGCCTTTGATCTACACATCACAAAGAAAAGCTTTGATATGAGGCCCTTTAGGACTTAACTTATGTTCACACATTTACAAGGCTCATTCACTTCCCCTCAAAAGACACATCAATATATATATATATATATATATATATATATATGTATGTATACATGGCCTCTAAAAGGTTCTGTATAAGACATTAACAAACAATACTCACTCAACACCATTCAGAGCACAGACTCTGATTTATCACGACAGCATAATGATTGCACAAACATCAAGAAAGACATGATAAACGCTAAGCAAAGACATAGCGAAACTTCTCGTTCATTCATTAGCGATCAGAATCATCGCCATTCCCTAGATGCAACTGTCAGGGAATAACCACTCGGTTCAAATCCCAAAAGGTACGTCCATACGTAACTAACCCCCAAGCCCTTTGACTAAGGTCTAAGAATTACATAAGAAAGCCCTAACACTTGGCACAGCTTGGTGGCTAAATTTTTCCCAAAAATTTGACCTGAACCCATCAATCCTTGATCAGCAAAATTTGATTTTTGCAAATTTAGAATACATCCATATGGCTTCATACAAGCTAAAAATGAAGAATCATAGATGAATAAGGATATCCATACTCCAAGAACATGGAATAGGACATAAGAATCTGCATGACTCTTCAGCATCTGCATTATATCTTGATGAAAATCCTCCAACAGCTTCAACATGTACCAGAAATGGCACTCCAATGTACTTCAAACAAGTTAGAATCATTATCATCATGAACAATTGGTTAATTGAAACCATTACATACATCTTTGGCTTCAAAAATTGATTCAGTAAATCAAAAATATGCTTCAGGAAATTTGCATTCTAAAAATTCTGATTTGAAATCTAAAATTCTGAATTTTGAAAATCTGCATCCTGTAACTCTAAAATCTGATGTTCAGATTCTGAAATTTGAAAATCTGCAATAATCTGATTCTCTGAAATCTGTTTTTCAGATTCTGCAACTTGAAAATCTGCAATCTCTTTCTGAAAATCTAAAATCATAAAATCTCCTAAAATTGCAAATCCATCTGTCTTTTAAAAATTTAAATTTTTTAAAATCTGATCACGTACTCCTATTAATCTGTTCTGAGAGACCACTCCCAACATGATGTCAGATTGAAGTTTCTGAATTTTTGCATAAGTCAGAATTCTTGAAATCTGAAAATTTTTGTTTTTTGAAATCTGATTGTATATTTTGAATTGGAATAACACTCCCAAAACTTGAAACTGAATTTTCTGATCATTCTTTAAAATCAGATTAAAAATCTCAACAATCTGATTCAATCTTGTCTTTGCAAAAACTTTATTGACACAATTCTGATTTGATTTGATTGCTCCTATGACATAATCTGATCCCCATAAAGCTGGAAAACTTTATTGACACAATTCTGATTTGATTTGATTGCTCCTATGACATAATCTGATCCCCATAAAGCTGGAAAACATGATTTCCAAATAGTTTGAAGCTCTGCCCCTCTTGACAGGAAAAATTGACTTGCATTTGAATGAGTTTTTCTTCAAATCTGCAACTTCTACTATATTCTGATCATTGTTTCCATGAAACACAAACTGAATAAACACTTCTCTTCTATCAACTTGGATTTTGGATTCATAAACTGCATAAAATACATTCAGGTAGAGTTTCTCAAAATCCTGAAATTGATTTAAACCAATATGATCCACTGTGATCACTCCTCTTACTTCATTGAGCAATATTTGAAGTAGAAAACCTTTATTGTGATCATACAAAGACTGATCTCTTTGCAGTTGTAAATTCCCCTGACTTTGTTGAGAACCCCTAACTGCTTCTCTTTCAATCTGATTCAATTTCTTCCATATCTGATCCATTCTGAGTATGCATTTTGCTTCAATGATAGTCACACACCATTCAGATTTGAACCAAACTCCAAAAAATAAACACAGATCTGAAAATATGATTCAGTAAACATTGAAACTGAGTTGCTCCAACCTCAGGTTGTGCAGAAATTTACCTCTCCTGCATTTGTCGATGGTCAATTTGAACATCCAATGGATTATCAAATATCAGTTGCACCATTTGGTGAAATTCCTGACTTTCAGGAAAACATTCCTGTCTTTTACTGATTGCTCCCTATAACATACCCATTGTAAATAACAATGTACTTGCTTCAGAGTTGAAAAATATAACTTAGTTTGTCATTTTTACGATCAAAAAACTTCTATTTTTGGAAAATGAGCCATTTTTGCTTAGAAATTTGTAATTTTGAATCCAAATTTGGAATCTACGTGTAATTTTACGCTTAAAATAATTTTTTCTGAACTAAAAACGGGCACCCGGAATGGGTTTAATTAAGCTTTTAAGCCTTTAATCTGCGAACTTCCGACCTAAAATAGTAACTATCCAGGCGTCTAATCAACGAATGGAACACGCCCCCATGGTCACGGGGCAAGGCCGGACATTTTCGTCAAAAAAAAATTTTTGACCCCCCGGGACGACGGGGGCGGGCGGCCGGCGTAGGCCCCACCACACGGGCGCCGCCCGTGAAAAAAACCGACCCGGGACACCCAAGCGTGTACACGACCTAGACGCACCCTCCACGTACCCCCTCCTCCCAGAACCCTCTATCCACAGGTGTCGCGCTCTCTCTCTCTTGGGGACACCTCCACCCCCATGTGTCACACTTTCTCTCTCCTCGAGACACCTCCACCCCCAGGTGTTTCACGTCCACACTCTCTCCCGGTGAGACACCTCCACCCCCAGGTGTCTCACGTCCACACTCTCTCCCGGACACCTACACCACCCACGTGTCACCACCCGGCACCCGGACGTCCACCTTCCAGCACCTATAAAAGGACCCTCCCAGCCCCCTTCTCGAGACAAGCCCCCAGCAAGGCCCTACGCGCAAGCCCTACCTTACTCTTAGAGATAACCTCTAGGCCTCAAATATAGGTCAAGTCACCATCAAGGGGGGGGGAATATAAATATGTTATAAAACCTCCTATTTGACCACCTTAAGTAGCCCAAAGATTTGGCACCAAGGGGGGGTGTTGATAAATGTGGTGCCAAAGAGAGTAATCCAAAGAGCACAAGGAAGAGGTAGGGAGTGACTTGTGTAAGCCAAAGAAAGTGCAAAGCATAGCATGCATCCACATGAGCAAAGGCATATATCCTGCATTGTACAAGCCCAAGGGTGTATCTCCTCATATAAAAGAAGGCCATTTCGAGCAATGGAACCATATCACTTGCACACATCTCAATCCTCTTTATGAGTACAAGTCTTAATCTTGTAACCTAAGTATGCTTGAGTCTATTGCACATACTCATCATCACGAGTAAACTTAGATTACATCCACCTTAGATTAATCACATTAATCACATTAATCACTTTAATTAGTATACGATTAGGCTTGATTATGGGCTTATGCCTGTAGATTGCGTGTCATCTTCCATGCCATGTTGGATATACCAAAAAATTCCTTGGCCATATCAAAGATTCCATTGGATCTTGCAGGGGAGGATGGTTTTTCTTCCTCGCCGCCAAGGCCAGAGAATCTTAGCCCTTCTTCCATGGACTCTTCGCTACTTGTATCAATGGTGGTCAAATTCCTCCAACTTGAAACACTCAATTGACTGCTCCCTGAGTGGCATGAACCAAAACTCCATTGGTAGGAAGAACGTGGGTGGTTTGATGCACTGTCGTTTGGGAGTAAGGTCATCTCCAATGAGTTTACCAAACCTCAAGTGCTTGAGAGTGTATTTCGACATGCAAAATTACTACTCTAACTTTTTCAACTGGTTTTCTGCCAAACAGTCTTTTCTTGCCATGAACTAATAGCTACCCACCATGAAATTGCAGAGAATGGTTCACACCGTGAAGTAGCAGAGAGTAGTTCACATGAGGTAACAGGAAATGGTTCACGTCGTGAACTGTTTCTTATGCTACAGGACTAATGTTTCACGTTTTGATTTTTATAGCTCAGAAATACTTCAATTTAAGTTGGATTGATCCAAATGGTGCAATTAGTTTCTTCACATTCGTTGTGTCAGATGTGTTAAGATAAGGTGCCTTATTTTTAGCAAAGTAATCCCGAAAATCTCAGTGTTGGTTGCCCGAAGCTACTTCACTCCGTGAAGTAGCAGAAAATGGTTCACATTGTGAAGCATTTTCTACACTTTCATGTGTTTAACTACCATGTTGACAGAATGATGTTTTGGAGTGTTATTTCACTACAACACATCGGGGGCATAGTAACGTTAATTTTGTCAGGATGTCAGGGATTCAGTTCACTACCCCGCAATGAAATAGTGTTGCCCAGCAGCAAAATTTTGCTGCTCAATAGTGTATTTTCACTATTCCCCAGTGCTAATAGCAGTAAAATTTCACTGCTGAGCAATGTCTATTAACAGTAAAATTTCGTGCTATATTGTGATTTCGCTGCTGTGCACAACAAAATTACGTTGCTATTTTTGTTGCATGAAATTCTAGAGAGTTTTTGCATACTGAATTTAAAAAATAAATGTCACATACACATAGAAAATGATTTATAGTTTTTAAAAAACATCCATTGGAACCCTTGGATCCATGTTTCAAGCAAAAAAAAAAGATAGTTGAAAACTTTTGAGAAGCGAAACAATGTTAATATCATGAATCTATCCCATCTTGTAATAAATCCATGTGTTGCTTCATCAATGTCTATATCTAATGGAAGCTCAATGAAAACATGGGGTTCCATATCACTATCATGATCCAATGAAGCATTATCATGATTGATAGGTGACTCATCATCTTCTTTAGATTGATTTTCCTCGTGCTCTTAATCGAGCTCCTCCAAAATGTTTTCTTCATCGTCTTCTTCCAATGAGCCAATTTGAGGTAGTACTGGCACCTCATCCAGAGATTCAGCCTCCACATCTTGATCTTGAAAGATATGTTTTGAAGGAGGAAAAACTTGTATAATATACCACCATTTTGGATCAATTTTATCAGCATGAAACAGTCGCTCTCAGGATTTGCTCAGGCGGCACCCCAGCTCCTAGTGGTTGGTCACACAGCCAGGAGCTGAGAGGGGGTGTTAGAAGTCATCTCCTGTCCAGTTTTATACACCAGGGCCTTTGTTGTGGGTGTGCCCGCCCTTATGAGGTGTTTTCCCATTTATCACACAAAGAAAAGGGGTTAAAGTTTTATTATACCACATTAAGATTTAATTTAGAATTGGTTGGGTTACTAACCTATTGACAGTGTTGAGGTAGTACAAAAGTATCTTTCTCATCATTCAAAACTTGGTAGAATCAATTTGAAAGAATCTATTTGGATGTTTCTTCACGGTTTCTTGAGCACCTCTATATATCACCTTGAACCATTTGACATCAAATATGAATAGACTAAATGCTCTAAATCCAAACTCAAGAATATCTTGAATAGTTCCACAATACTCAAGATTGTCCTCTATGACATTGGTATCATGTCTACTAGGTTGAATTTCTTGCTCAAAAGTTACCATCACACCACAATCAAATGTGTTACTTTTGGAATCCACATGCTCTATGCAAAAGTGCCTTCCCTCTAACCATATTGCATCATATAGTTTGTACTAACATTAAACAAAAGCATGACATTTAGTATAGTGCATTAAACGTGTATATACATGAGACAGAGATGAAGAATGTCCTGACTTGAGGGTCACATCCTCTTGCATACTCATGCTCTTCTCTTGTGATCATCTCTCCATTTTGTGATGCCATCAATATTTCCATACAAAGCCATTCTATATTGATCGCATTTGGTAGAGGTTCCAAGCTCAACGGGAATGGAAAGCATCTATTTGTTCGTCTAAAATCTCTTCTCTCATCCTTTTGTCTAATGATTGCATCCTTGTATCTCCTAATACACTTCCCCATGATGGGACTATTTAGAATGCAGAATGTATTCACCTTGTGGCATAATACTTTATCCGTTCTTCATTGCCTTCCTTTTCCCTGAGGCGGCACATTAGTGATTAGTCGATCATCCTCCTCATTTCTCCATAATCATGGCATGGAAGGATCTATGCGAGATAGATGTTTTGAGATATACACAAGAGACTCTTGCATCAACCATCACTCTGCCATGCTTGCTTTTGGCCTTGCTCTTTATCTCACAAACTCCTTTAAGGTTTTCATGAACCTTTTAAGGAAAAACATCCATTGAGCATGAACACCACACAATGCCACTTCATCAACAAAATGCACCACAAGATGCAATTGGCTAATGAGAATTGTTCTAGGAAAGTTGTCCTCGGTCATACACACTATTTCAATATCATTGAGACAAGCCATCTCAATGGATGTAGGATCTATCTCCTTTAAGGATATGTACCTACATACGTAGCAATCATGGGTACTATTTACCAATACATAACTTGTGAGCACATGAGAATACCAAAAAAGCAATATAACTTAGTTAGTGAATTGAAGAGAAGATTCATACCTCACCAAGCTTCCCATTTTGTAAATAACATCTCTCACCTTCTTTTCTCCTTAACCAACTATAGCAATTGGAAGAATAAACTATGCATAGAAAAAATGGATGTTAGTATATGAGCCTACAAATTATGTACCACAAAGAGAAAATGAATAAGCGAATATTTATATACCTATAATATCTTGTGCCAATCATGTATCTTGTTGCCATATAATTTTTCCTCTCCTTTCGTTTTGGTCTTGTGAAGGCACCCTCCTTCAAGGAATGTATTACTCCTGCTGGTGTACGAAAAGAGGCAATCACACTTTTCGCCTTATTGTGCTCCTTCTTGGTTAATACCCATGATTCCTTTGGTAGGACTATGTTGCCACTCTCATTTTCAATGGCCATGCACTTTGAAGGCGTCCGATATTTTGTAAGTCATCCCTTGCACCCTTTATATCTCTTTTACCAATTAAATGGTCCCCAAATATTTTTTGCCACATTCTTGAAGATATGCATAGGATTTAAGTGATGATTGATCTTCATGTCACACGAATATGGAAGTGAAAAGAAGATTGAGTGTCTAGACATCCCTTTTGGTAGTGGATTGGGGGTGCTTCTCCATGTCTGAAACCAATCTCTAGCTCTTATCAGAAGTGGTGAGACATCATGTGGCACATACTTGGGATGTGAAGGAGGGAGAAATCGATGATGTTTGTCATACACCACCTTCTTAAGTGTAGAGGGTCTTTCTGAAACAAGTGATGGTCCACAAATCAAACATGCATGATGTTTGGAGGTTGCCAAACCTATTTTAAAATTGAGAAGATTGAGATAGAGATATAAAGTTAAAGGTTAAAGGTTAAAGCCTTATGCATATAAGGTTCAAGTAGGTACCTGAGCACTCCGAGAATCTGAGATAGTCATGCATCATCCAAAGAAAACCTCCTTTCACCTCTACGTCACACCTATTTATTGGCCTTGAAACGTCATGTACTTTGATACCTTGCCATAATGTCTCAAGCTCCTCAATCAAAGGCTCAAGGTATACATCCATGTTTGCCACCTTATATTTACTTGGTAGAAGGAGAGCAAGCATGATATGACCTTTCTTGATTGCTACCCATGGAGGGAGGTTGTAATTCACCAATATAATAGGCCAAGTAGACCATGATGTGGACTTGAAACCAAATGGGTTAACACCATCCATGCCCAATCCAAGACGTAAGTGACAGGTCTCTTATTTAAACTATGGCCATTGATGCTCCACATGTTGCCCTGTCAGTGAATCAGCTCTATGATCATCATGATGCCATCGGTTGAGCAATGGGTAGCATGCCATGTCATGAGTTATGCAAACATGTGTTGGATGCAAGGAATGATAGGGAAGTGTCTCAAAACCTTTTGGGGAACTTTATCTCCTTACAAATCATCTCTATAGTGGCTCTCTCTACATTTTAGACATTGTGTTACCCTTCTAAATAGCATGCAATCATTGGGACATGCATGTATTTTTATGTAATCCATACCTAGCATAGAGAGAATTTTACGACTCCCATCTCGTGAGTTCGGTAAGAAATCATGTCAAAATATTAGCAAGGAGAGTATATAGAACATAAAATATTTTCTATTTGAGAGAAAAAAATGAGGTGGTCTTATTGAAGAAAACTTGTGACACTTGCATCACTCCATCCATAAGTTGTTTGCAAGTTTAATAGCTCCAAGTTTGATCGTAGTGTGGAGTACGAACATCCCTCATACAAAGGGGTGCTTGGCTCTCTATGCAAGGTTTCATCCTCTTGTGGCATTGGATCTTGCTTACTATCATCTATGACCTCCCATCCAAATAAATCATTCACCATGTCATCCATGATAAGATTCCATGATGAGATTCTCTTCCTCCTCATGTGGCAATGGTGGAGGCACCTCATTCATTGGTTGGGGAAGATGAGTCTCAGCCATGCTTTCCACATATGAATCCTTGCCACCTTCCACACTTTACCCAATGTCACCGAATGGTGTGGCATGTTCGTAACACTCTCCTATGGTTCTCCTCCATGTCATTATCCACACCTGGTCGTGCCAATGCCTCATGAAGACCATATATCCGGACATGCTCAATTGTTATACGACATTTTTGTACATATTGGCCCTTGCATCGATCACACACACACAACGAATGTTTTCTCTCAACCATGCCTTGGAACCAACTTTCAGTCCTTGATGATCACTATCATACATATTTAACCTGGCCAAAACTAATTTTAGGTTCATACAAAACACACGACACTATCCAGAATTGCAAATAGATAATTTCCCAGGGTTTTACTACTACACAATGACTACAACAGTATTTTTTTGCTTCCCAGTAACCTGGGAACTGAAAATCTTGCCTAAAACATCACTGACGAGTGTTAATAGGCTACCTACTTTATCTTGCATATGCAGAGGCTACGCCTGCAGCCCATCTATTCCTCCCAGCATAGCTCCAAGGGTGCCAGGGATTAGAGTTAGGTCAATAGGCTATGCATAATCCCTCTTGTAATAGTCTATGCATAAGCCCTTATGCAATAGGCTATTTCATAAGGCTTATACAATAGGTTTGTTGCGTAAGACTTATGCAATAGGCTATGCATAAGCCCTCTTGCACAACAGGCTATGCATAAGCCCTTATGCAATAGGCTATTACATAAGGCTTATGCAATAGGTTTATTACATAAGCCTTATCCAATAGGCTATGCATAAGGGCTTATGCAATAGCCTATTGCATAAGGCTTATGCATAAGTCCTCTTGCAATAGGCTATGCATAAGCCCTTATGCAATAGCTTATTGCAATAAGTCTTATGCAGCATAAGCCTTATGCAATAGGCTATTGCATAAGCCCTTATGCAATAGGTTTATGCATAGCCTTATGCATAAGGCAATAGGGATTTTGCATAAGCCTTATGCAATAGGCTGATGCAATAGGTTTATGCATAGGCTATTGCATAAACCCTTATGCAATAGGTTTATGCATAGCCTTATGTATAAGGGTTCTGCAAATAGGGCTTCTGCATAGGCTTATGGAATAGGTTTATGTATAGGCTTATGCATAGGCTTATGGAATAGGTTTATGTATAGGCTTATGCATAAGGCTATTGCATAAGCCTTATGCATAAGGCCTATTGCATACTATGTTTAAATGAACTAATTTTTTGATTTATTATGATAACTTTTTGTAGGTCTATTCAAGCGAACAACCACCAAGGGTTTAGGTCACAAGGCGGCTCATACAGATTCGGCTAGAAGAGGTAAGCTCATTCTTTGTTTATGCTTATTCTCTTGGTGTTTTTGCACCCTTGGGTGCCGGGGATTAGGGTTAGGTCAATAGGCTTATGCACTATGCATAGTGCCTATGCATACCCTATGCATAGCCTATGCATACCCTATGTATAGTGCCTATGCATAGTGCTATGAACTATTTTTTTGATTTATTATGATAATGTTTTGTAGGTCTATTCAAGCGAACAAACACCAAGGGTTTAGGCCACGTCGTGGTTCATACGAATTCGGCTAGAAGAGGTAAGCCCTCTTTTTCCATTCTTTGTTTATACTTCTTCTCTTTGTGTTTTTGCACCCTTGGGTGCTGGGGATTAGGAGTAGGTCAATAGGTTATGGCCCCTATGCATAGCCTATACATAGGGTATGCACAGGCTATGCATAGGGTATGCATAGGAGGATATGCGAGGGCTATGCATAGGCTATGCAAAGGGTATGCGGCGGCGACTATGCATAGGGTATGCATAGACTTATGCATAGAGATATGGGGCATTGTTATAGGCCATCTAGAATGCTGCGTATGTCAAGTTAGGAGTGGTTATCCGCAAGTAGTAGGTGGTTATAGTGGAGAAGGAGCCATCAATCTTCTCACTATCCTTCTCTTGTAAAAAGGAGGAGTTACCTTTGGCTTTAATAGTGGGGAGCATGTGGAAAGTCCTTAGAATCTATCATACAAAAGGGGCATTGTCTACCCCGCTTGGCTAAGAAGTATTGTAGGAGGTCTCAACAATGTTCTAATATCATATGTATTGTTTGTCTAAGCTTTAAGCATGGATTTTGTTAGAGAATTCGTGTTTTGTTGCCTCATGCATGTATGTATAGGCAATGGCGATCGACTCCTTATAAGCACCCTAATGTGGCAAATCTGCTATCTATTATAAATGAATGATATGGGCATCAAGTTTTGTCTAAGTTTACTCAGGCATAGGTATGATTCCATCAAAACTTTTCACATATAAAAAGTTAATCTTTTATGCATTCTATAAGTCTTATTTTTTATTCTTATATGCAGTCTGGGTTATAATCGGGCCAGTCGCGATGCCATGGGGTAAATCTACCCCACTTGGCTAGTTGGGGCAGACCATGCTGCAGGGCCAAGTGGCAAAGGGATGAGTGTTGTAGGACCATCACGATATGGTCATGATAAGCCCCCACCACCACCTCCTCAACTAGACCCACTCCCGCGTTCATCTTCACCACCACAGTGACGGCGTAGTAGGGAGTCTGGGGGGGGTAGTAGACATGCTAGTGAGGGGGAGCAGGTTGGTTTTTCTTTAGCAAAAATAGCACTAGGTCTTCTGATGCATCTCCCCATTAGGGGGACTCTTCATCTAAACATTATGAGCCATCCCCCAAGAGACCCATTCCACCATTCAATCCACGCACCCTACTATACAACATGGATGTTGATGGCGCCCTCTTGATGGATGCATGAGGAAAGCAAGTCATGAGCTGCATGTGTGTACTTGAAAACCTGGAGTTCATGAACTCCTTCAAAAAGTGGAAAGCACAAGATGAACTTTTAAAGCAATACTTCATTAATGTGCTTAACACTAGTTTGGTACCAAAAAAGGACACTTAAGTGTCCTTTTTCGGACGATGCAAATAAAATGCTACTTGCGCTAGGAAAGACATATTCAAAATCCCTCTTGAGGAGTTTGAATATGTGACTTAGTGTGTCTTTAAAAAATGTAACCTTGCAATTTGGATGTTGGCACGATAAGGAATTACACCCATAAATAGGACTTGCATGAGACTGCAACTCAGGTTTGAGAAAACTGCCTTATAAGCTTAGAGAAAAAAATCACTAAGCCCTAGGAAAAATTCAAAGTAATTATTTCATATTTGTGTCAAAGATTTTGCCAAGTTTCACATGAAATAAAATTCAATTGAGAGTGTCTAAAGTAGTAGGAAGTTGTGTGTGTTTGATACACCACTTTTTAGCATCCATTTGTATCCAAACCAATACATGGTTTTAATGTGTTTGCAAGTTTTTTAAGGTGATACAATGCTTACTCTATCCATTGAGATCTTAAAGTTATATGTAAAATCCCCTTAGTAAGCTACAAATATTAATTGTTTCAAAATGTCAAAAACTGCACACAACAAAAATTCTGGATTTAGATTCTTGAGTCATACGCATTACATTCCTTAGTAAACTTGCAACATTTTGTCTGTATAGAATAATTTCGCTAAGGTACATTGTACAAACATAATTTAGGCACCTAAAACCTTTGTTTCATGGTTGTTGAGAGAGAATTTAGAAATTTTGAAAAATGTAGCACAATTGAAAAACTAAGATAGCGCTCAAGTAGCAAGATTTACTTGAGCTTGGGACCCCAAAAAATATGTATTAACTTGGTTTTGAAGTATATAATCATTTTCGATTGCCAATTTGCACTAACATAACCCTAGTTTTATGGAAGTACCTTTGGAAGGCCAAAATGTTCCACGGGAACACTCACGGGAACACGGATTATGGAAGGAGGCCGGAAGCAATTAATGCGAGAGTGCGGGATTGTAGCCATGGGAACAAAAAGACACACATAATTTTTTAATATTTTTGTGCCGAGGTGCAATGTAAATCGTTTTAGGCCAATGTGGGTTCTAAATGAGAGTTCTAAGTGTATTAAGTAAGGCTCACTTATGGGGTTGTCCGCCCATGTGTGAAAGAGGTCTAGGGTTAGGGTTAGTGATATCTCTATAAAAGAGATGTTAGCTAAAGAAAGAGTACATTTTTGGCCATTCTCATAAGCTATTGAGTGAAGCTCTTGAGCTCTCAAGCTATGGCAACTCTCTAACTCTCTCTCTATTGTACTCTAATGAGCATCAAGCTCCAATGAGTATAGCTCCACTTCTTTCTCTTAATCTGTTTTAGCATCATTGAAGTACATTAATCTATGATTAGTTGAATGCTTCTTTCTTTCTCTTGTGTATGCATGCTTGTAGTGTGTGTGTGTAGTCTCCATTGATGCAAGCTCTTGCCCACTTCATTGGCAATGAGTTATTCATGGATAGACTCTCTCTATGAGCTTGTGGGTTTGTGAATATTACATTCTATGCTTGTGGGTTAGTAGATGCACGTTTATGGGTTTGCTGGCATTAGGGAAAGCTAAGATTTAATCAATGTTTGAATGGGATTAAGAGATTGCCATGCATTGCTTGTTCTCTTGATTAGTGTATGGCAAAGTTTGAGCCAACTTGAAAATTTTTGGAATTTAAAAAAAAAAAAACTTTAAATTTGACCTTATGCACTTGCGGTCGAGACATCATATAGACACTGCCACCATAGGGTCTAGGGCACCTTCTAGAGTACCTACACAAGAAAGTGGGACCCAATCGGTAGGAAATTTGGCAGATATTGCTGAAACCTTTTTCGAATCCCAATCTGATACCCTTTCCAGGACAACTAGCTCATTGTCTATGGACAATCTAGGGTCGTCAAATAGTCATCCCTTAGCCCCAAATAGGACACCCACAAGATCTTTTAATCCATTTGAAGCTGACACCATGGGGTTACCACTCAATGTGAGACTTCAATATGTCTACACGAATGCTCAAGGAGCTGAGATCTTTAGGGAGGATCCACAACAATGGTATCTCGTTAAGATTGCGGACTTTTTCTCAGAGCTTGATAGAGCACCTCTAGTCAATGACTAGGGTAACATGTACATGGGTGGAGATGGTGTTCGCTATACGAAGACACCTATCATCCAGAGAATGGAGACAAATTAGGAGAGCTCTCTAAGAGTGAGTTCCTAGATTTATCAAAGCCTTTCGGAGCAAGGGAGTCTAGAGATGATTGGCTCATTGAGCCGGACATGCCTGGACCATCCAATGCCCAGTCCTCCAAGCCATCCATAGATGATTCACCTTTTGGAGATCTAAATTTGGAAAGGGACAGGAAAGGCAAGAGCAAAATGGATCAGGGGGTTGAGAACCAATGGGAGTTTGTACGACAAATTCCAGTGACAAAGGTCTTTCAGGATGACCCACTTCAAGAGGTCTATAAGGACTCTTTAGAAGGATATTATGCCACAACTAGATTGCCAGAGCTAGATCTTCCTCTAGCACTTGTGGTGGTAGTCGAGAAGCTTGCAGGATACAAGAACCGAATCATTGATAAATGGGCCAATGAATACCGAACCTTAGATTGGAAGGAGATTCGTGAGCTCACCTGGAGAGGACAACCATTATTCATGGAAGTGCTCTCTACTAATACAGCTAAACCAGGAGAGACAGCTTTCTTGGAGAAACTGTTGCTCCTCTCCTACGAGAGTTCACTAGGGAGGGACCATCAACATCAAAGCAGAACATTGCAAGTAGCCCAACTCTAGTACCAAGATATTATCCTACACCAAAAGTGCGACCACAGATCACACCACAACAATGTTTCTCTCACTATGACAATCGGAGGGTAGGGGAGCCAACTCGGCCTCCCATAAATGCACCTCCTGAAATGCGGGTAACAGGATCTTTGGAGAGGGTTGGTGAGGTAGGTAATAGGGCACCCACACCAATTCGGGATGCATATGGACCACCTTACCAAAGAGAGGAACCACTGAGAGTGAGAGGCCATAGACCTGATGATGAGTATTCAAGACGAGTAAGGCCATCAACTCTTCAGAAACTGGTAAAGAAGTACGAAGGGTCAGGAGATCCATATGACCATGTAGCAGCATTTAGGCAAGCAGTTCGAGCTGACTGACAAGCATACGCAAATTGAAGGGTTTGGGCTCACTCTTGAGGGAAAGGCCCTTGCTTGGTTTCAGGCACTAGAGGCTTCAGACAAATCTTCTTTACGAGTTTTGGAAGAGAGATTCATTGCTGCTTTTTCCTTGATGGGGATTCAGCGGTACATTAAGCCCAGAAGATGAGAAGCCCACCCAGAGTCGATTAATTTCTCTCTTCTTAAAAGGACTCAAAAATTCAACACTGCACACATATCTATATGCAAAGAAGCATACAAATTTCAATGAGTGTTGCCATGATGTTATGGATTTCACAGATAACTTCAAATTCCAAGATGGTACTGGCCTTGAGGTGCAACCTAGAGATCAGTGGGGTGATGACCAAAGTTCAGGGTCTAGCGCACTAGTAAATCCAGACCGCCTAGCTAACCTAGTACTAAGGAGATTGGGACAAACCTATCGCCCACCCATGTAGCCACAACAACAGCAGCAGAGCAGGTGAATGAGGAGTGTACTACCTGCAGGTCCTCATCTTTGTGGAGCATGTGGCGGCGGTAACCATAAAACCGAAGAATGTAATACCTTTTCTCCTCTAGTCACAAACCAACCCACAAAGAAGTGGTGCCAGGCTTGTGCTTGGAATTATACCCACACC
Source organism: Cibotium barometz (assembly GCF_041138505.1). Taxonomy (NCBI): domain Eukaryota; kingdom Viridiplantae; phylum Streptophyta; class Polypodiopsida; order Cyatheales; family Cibotiaceae; genus Cibotium; species Cibotium barometz. Next base: position 6,952,229 of record NC_141094.1, on the reverse strand, counting down.
ACACAGGAATTTACTCGCATTGTAAGAATGAGACAAGAATGTGAGTAGCAAAGGGGTGCAGTGGCTCCACAAATGCATCAACAGTACACTAATTTTGAACGTAAGCCACCGATGGCACAAGAGCAAGCACGACCTGTACTTGGAGCTCAACCTCCTGCTCCTGGGACTGCTCCTATAAGCTGTTCTCAAACCTTGAGGATACCTTCCATGCATAGAAGGTTGACAAAGCAGATGGATATGGGTATCGTGCAAGCTATTTTGTCAGCACCAGTGGCTTGTACCTTACCTTTGCTTGATTTGATAAAGCTTCGACCAGAGTTGTGGAATGATATTGCCACATGTTTCTTAGAGCAGGTATTGCTACAAAAGGGTCACCATCAATGTACTATACACCCTGAGACAAAGCATGTTATGCCAGTTCCTATCAACAAAGTAGGAAAATATTGTGAGGATGAAGTGATATTGGGTAGACCATCAATGCAACAATTTCAAATGATTCAGGATTGGGGATACAATTATTTGTACCTCTGACATGATTCTGTCATCACACAAGGGTCAACCTAAAGAATCACTCATATCGTGATGTAACGCGGTCTCCAATAGATGAGTTTGATTCTGCTTCATCTGAGGGCTCAAGAGTTACATTGTCAGATGGGCGAGAAGATCTGGGGATGTGTGGAGCCTCATGTAAGGATTTCAACACTGAAAGACGTAAGGGTAATCGAAGTGCATACATTCCAACCCTTCCCTGAGCACTTAATTGATCCCCTAGAATGGAGTCATGTCCTTGCAACATTATCGACATGTGCTTTACCTAAGCCAATTCAATTTTGTGACTCAGATGGATATGACATTATTCCTATATACGAATGGTACAACCACATGACCTTCTAGATGATTTGTACTATGGGGTTGCATCCACAGCACAACATGTAGAGAGAGTCTCAATGGAGGATTTAACACTCGAATCTGCTAATGGATGCTGATAAGGAAGATGGATGGGACTCTGATTTTGATGATGGTGTGATAATCCCTGAGGAAGAGTTAGAAAAGGCACGCCTACTCTTGAGAGGAAGGGAGGTTCAAGTAGAGATCCCTCAAAGCCGACCTAAACGTAAATGCTATAAGAGCCATAAGAGAATCCGTAAACAAGATGAGAGGGAACAACGTGAGAGAATACAAAAAGAAGACGAGGAGTTTAAGAATGAACACTCTCGACCACCACCTCACTTCTCAGGAAAGAATGGATATCTATACTATGTCCAAGCACAAGATAGTATCAAAGACCAAGTAAAATGATCAGATGGATTCCAACCAGGAGAAAAGCTAAAAACTGTTAGCAAAAATTGTAAAAAAACAAAGAGACCAAAACAAAAACTCAAGTCTCAAACCGATTCAAAAGAGAGTGTCGGAAGTGCAAAGATAACGGTTGAACAAAAAGATTTGATGCAAGATTGCAAAAGAGAGCTCAAAACCGCATGGTCTTCAATTAGTGATGACTCAAGTGGACAAGAACAAGGTCTCAATGTTCCCCCCAACTTCACATAATACACTCTTCAAGATCGGAAGATTGTTCTTCAACAGCCCATGCGACAAAAGCCAAGCATGCCAGGGGTTTCATATGATGGTCCAGAAGATGCAAAAAAAATTGATATCGCTAAGCCAGGAGGAGCCTCGCTATGTGTGGATTGCCACAGACTTGTCCTTAGATGAGGAGAAGTTATTAATTCAAACAATAAAGGAGTATCGCGATGTTTTTGCTTGGAGTTATAAAGACCTCAAAGGAGTTGATCCAAGCATATTTTAGCATACAATTCCATTGCGAGAGGATGCAAAGCCTTCCAAGCAACGTCTTTATACTTACAAACAATGAGAATTTTGCACGAAAGATAAAAGAAGAAATAGACAAGCTCTTAGAGGCAAAATTTATCTATGAGATTGAACACACTGAATGGGTCTCCCCTACTGTAGTGGTGCCCAAGAAAAATAGAAAACTTCGAGTATGTGTAAACCTCAAGAAGGTAAATGCAGCTACTGTACGTGATCATCCCACTTCCAATCACGGATCATGTTTTGGAACATTTTGCAGGGAAAAAGGCATATAGTTTCTTGGATGGATTCTCTGGTTACAATCAAGTGTCAATTGATCCGAAGGATCAACACAAGACAGCCTTTGCAACTGAAGATGGCATCTTTGCCTATCATGTTATGCCATTTGGTCTAACAAATGCACCTGCAACCTTTCAGCGGTTAATGAGTCATGTATTCAAGGAGTACCTTAGGGTATTTCTTGAGATCTTCATGGATAATTTATGTGTTCACTCAGAAGAGCGTGATGATCATATAGAACACCTTAGACTTGTGTTTCAAAAGTGTCAAGTTTATCATATATGCTTGAATCCTGACAAGTGCAAATTCATGGTAAGACAAGGGAAGATTTTTGGCCATATTGTTTCTCGCAATGGTATATGGATAAAACTGATGTCATTGTCTCATTACCTCGGCCTATCAACCCTAAAGGGGTACAAATATTCATGGGACATTGTGGCTATTATCGTCAATTCATCTACATGTACGCTGTCCTAGCCAGACCATTATATGCTCTTCTTGTAAAGTTTAATTGGACTGATGAGTGTGAGGAATCCTTTGAAAAGTTGAAGAAAGAATTAGTGTCTGCACCCATCTTACGGGCACCAGATTGGAACCAAATCTTTCATGTCCATATTGATGCTTCAAAATTTGCAATTGGATGTATTTTGGCTCAATTGGGAGAACAAAATAAGGATTTCCCAATCTCATATGCTAGTGAACAATGCTGGGAAGAATTATACCACAACAGAAAGAGAAGGTTTGGTTGTCCAATGATATATGTAGTGAAAAAGTTTCGCCATTACCTTTTGGCAAACAAATTTATATTTTTTCTGGACCATCAAGCACTGCTATATTTAGTGAATAAGCCTTGTGCAACTGGAAGGATTGTGAGGTGGTTTGTCATCCTTCTTGAGTTTGATTTTGAAGTGGCAGTCCCAAAAGGAACAACTCATCTTAGGGCACATCATTTGTCTCGAATCACCTCCGGCGAAGCTCCTGTGGGGGTGTGGATGATGATATGTTAGATTCAACACTTTTCCTTGTAGAGAAAGCTCCTAAATGGTCTGAACCCATCTTAGAAATTTTGTGAAGTGGACAGATACAACTAGCGGGTCCTAATGTGGACCTATGGCGACCATTCAAGTTAATCTCAGGGAGATTATATCATCAAGGTAATGATGGAGTGTTGCGGCTTATACCTAACCCTGACCAATATGAGGAGATCTTGGAATGGGCACATGAGGGTATTGGTGGAATCCATGCATCACCTACTACTTGTGTGTGAAGTATAACTCAGGAGGGGAAATGGTGGCCTACCATGCATGCGGATGCTGAAAAATTTATTCGTAACTGTGCTTCATGTCAAATTCACCAACCAATTCATAATGTCACATTATTCCAAATTTCAACTACACCAAGTTGGAGCAAGTATATTGTGGACTATCTTCAGCATGGTCATACTGATCGAACAATTCCTAAATATCGAAAGCATGCTATTGAAGTTGAAGCAGCCAACTATATGCTGATAGAGGGCCAACTCTACAAGAGGGGCAAGGATGGCAACTTGCGCATGTGTGTATGTGAAGCTGACTACTTGAAAATCTCGACTCATGCACATGCAGGTGTTGGAGGTGGACACTTTTCGAGCAATACCACAGCTAAGTTGATTAGGTGGTCTGGGCTTTGGTGGCCAACCTTATAAATGGATGCCGAAGAATATGTGAAACGTTGTGACGATTGTCAAAGGACCAAACCTCCCATCACAAAGGACAATATGCCATTGCGGCCTATGTTAAGCACACGTGCATTTGCCAAATGGGGTATTGATTTTGTCAGTCCCATCAAACCTCCAGCTCGTCACACGCATGCCAAATATATTATAGTCGCAGCTGACTATTTGACCAAATGGGTAGAAGCAAAGGCTACAGTAAAAAATGATGCCAGAACCACAGCCAAGTTCTTGTATGAGTACGTGTTTACACGCTATGGCTTACCTATTGAAATCGTTAGTGATCAAGGTGTGCACTTTGTGAATGAGTCATAGAGTTTTTACTTCAAGAATTTATGGTAATTCACAAGCGTTCTGCACCCTATCATCCCCAGACCAATGGTCAAGCTAAGAGTACTAAAACAAGATTCTCTGCACAGCACTTACAAAGATTGTTGAGGGACATAGGACTGATTAGGAGCAAAAGTTACACTCAGTTCTTTGGGCATATAGAACAGCCTATAAAACATCTGTGGGCACAACCCCATTTGAGCTTGCTTTTGGGCTAGATGCAATTCTTCCCATTGAATTTCTTGTACCTACTCTACGAGTTGCTAAACAATTGGACTGGATTGGGAGCTTTCTCAATGCATTGATGAATTGGAAAAGCTTCATGAGACCCGCTTATTGGCGGTAATGGGGATGTATGCCAAGAAGAGGAGACAAAAGCAATGGTATGATCGAAATGTAACAGCTGGCCGATTCAAAAAAGGGGACCTTGTGCTCTTGTACACACTTAAGAAGCATAAGAGAAAGCTCAAGAAACGTGGCCTAGGACCATTTGTGATTAATGAGCTTACTCCAAGTGGTGCAGTACAGTAGAAGGTGAGCAAATGCCTAACTTCATTAATGGAAGTCGTCTCAAGAAATACAATGAACCATTAACTGAAGCCATGCTTCAACAAATGCATGCTGCCCACACACGGAAAGAAGCACATGACCTACTTAAACATCAGGCTCAAGAAGAAGCTAAAGCTAGAGTTGCAAAAGCCAAGGAGCGTCGCAAGGCTTCTGTGTTGGCCTTATAGTTGGCCACTGATGAACAATATGTCGATCCTTTCAATATTCACATGTGTCTTCATCTTCATGAGACTACCTACTTTGTCTCTGCCTTAATTGACTCTGGTGGTGCAGATTATAATGTTCTCTCATTTGACACATGGGTAGCCTTGGAACAACCAACACTTGTGCACATTCCTATTGACTTAGGAAGCTTCTCAGGTGAAGATAACCCTATAGAGGTGTTGAAATGTAGAGAGAAAGAGATGAGACAAGAGACACATCATGTAAGCTCCCAAAGACTGATTCATATTGAGGACAAGATACATATATATAGGTGAGACCAAGTTAGGTAGAGTGAGCCATATATAGAGCTCTAACACCCCCACTCAAACAAGGGTCTCTAGCTATGGATGAAAAAACCCTTGGGGAGTACAAGGGAAAAACCCAAGCCCCTATACAAATGTGAAAATATGAACCAGAAGTAATGATGTGAAAGTGCATTATGCATCTATGTACAAATATACAAAAGGACCAAGAGGTCATAGTGTGCAATTGTGAAATGTGCAAAGTGCATGGTGTCTCGAAGATTACAACGATATATGTACAAATCTACCATAAGAGTAAAGAGCCTAATCTAGAAAGAGTGAGCCCGAGGCAACTCCAAGCTCTGAGCGCAAGAGAATGAAGCGTGACTCATTGAGACCTTTGGTAAGAATATCTGCAATCATCTGGTCACTTGGATAATGTTCAATCATGATAGTGCCTTTGCGTACTTCGTATCGAACATAATGGTAATGCACAGCAATATGTTTTGACTTGTTATGTTGGACATAGTCTTTTGCAAGACTAATAGCACTCTGATTATCACACCGCAAGGGTGTACTAGAAAGAGGAGAATGGCCAATATCTGTCAACACTTGTCGAAGACAAATGAGTTCACGAGCTGCAAGCGATGTCGCAACATATTCAGATTCGGTTGCAGAAATTGCAACACAACGTTGTTTCTTGTTGCTAGAAATAAGACAACCATTAATGAAGAAACAATTGCCACTAGTAGATCGCATAGATAAATGTGAGCTGGCCCAATCTGCATCTGTGTAACCCAAAAGAGAAAGAGATGGAATGGAGTCGGATGTGAGTTGTCGTTGATAAACCAAACCATAATCTGCAGTGCCTTTCAAGTATTTCAACACGCGCTTTGCTGAAGACCAATGCTTAAGAGAAGGACATGCAAGATGTTTCCCGAGATAGTTAGCAATAAACAAAATGTCAGGACGAGTGTTCAAACCAACAACTTGAAGACATCCAACCAAATTAGCACTAGAATCATATGAAAAGTGAACCATCACGTACATGAAGTATTCTGTCTGGGGGAACTGAACATAAAACACAACTTGTTTCAGGCACATCATTATCATGATGCTTGACTGCATATGCTCGATTTCGATCTACATCAAATCGACGCTTAAAGCACATGGAAGAGGGATGATCAAATTTTCCACAATAATCACAAGAAGAAGAATCTCTAGATAAACGTGGTTGTTTTGTGGTAATGTTGTGTTCTTCATCATATTGACGTCGTGCCCAACAGTCATCTTCAGTATGACCATTCCTATTGCAGTAAGAACAATGCTTGTTAGGAAATTTGAGATGAGAGAAACTACCACCACGATGACCACCTCTGCGGTTTCCTCGTTGAAAAGGACGCTTTTGCACATAAAAGGCCTGTTCCAACTGTTGGGACTCATGCTCCTCTTGTTGTGAAAACATAGCTGCATCATGACCAATGCTACGTCGTTGTTGACGTTGAGAATACTCAATCAAAGATATGCAAGTTTGGTCAAAATCAAGACCGTCCTTGTTAGAAAGAATGGTAACAATGTTGTCATAAGACGGATCCTTTATCGTATCAAGAAGAATTGTAATAAGTTGCTTTCGTGGAACAGGATCACCCACAGCAGCAGCAAGTTGATTAATAATAGATTTGAAAGAATCAATATACCCCATCATAGCAGTACCAACTTCATACTGTAACTTTGAAAGCAAACCTCTCAAATAAAGTGTTTCTGTAATAGACTTTTTCTGAAAATTTGCTATAAGATACTCCCATACGTCATGGGAAGTAGGAAAGTCATACACATCAAGCATGAGAGAATCACTAAGAGCAGAAAGAATGTACCGACGAGCTGCTTTATCACGCCTCTGCCAATCCATATAAGCAAGACACCATGCATCAAAAACAGGGCCTTCTGTGATAAGAACGTTGTCAGAATCCGGAATAGTAGGCTGAGACGGCGGACATAGAGAATCGCCAATAACAACATTGGAAAGCTCATTGCCTTCAAGAATTAACAGCATCTTTGCTTTCCAACCGGGAAACCCTTGGCCTTGAAAAGAAGGAATAGAACGTTGGCCAAAAGGAAAACCATTGACGAGAACAGTCATAGCCATATCTATCTGCGAGAAGACGTATAAGATAAAATCACAAAATCTGCACACCATAGACAAGGACGACCGCAAGAGATAAGAGACGTCAATAAGAAAAGAGTCCTCAAAATAGCGAGACGTGGGACGCAAGATTCATTGATAGACGCTTGATGAAAAAGCTAGATTGGTCGTTTTGCTGAAAATAGCAAAATAATAAGCGACGCTTGACGAAAAAGCTAGATTTGGCGGTTTGCTAAAAACGCTTGACGAAGAAGCTAGATTTGACGGTTTGCTAAAGACGCTTGACGAAGACGAAACCTGTGTGCTCACAAAGACGCTTGACGAAGACGAAACCTGTGTGCTCACAAAGAACCTGTTTGCTTATTCAAAGAGCCTGTTTTGCTGTTACAGATGCAGTTTGCCTGAACTGTCATAACTTTTGACTCAGAACTCCGTTTGACAAACTTTTTTGATAGGATTCACCAGCACAATACAATCTACGCACCTTTTTTGATAGGTTTTGGTTTTAAGAACGCGATTAAGAAACAACTCTAATTACAACAAGTTAAGCTATAAAATCATGTAGACAACACATAATCAAAGAACAATCTTGTAAGACATCAAATTATAATCATGAATTTAACAAGAAGACATAGATGCTTCCCTTATAGATGCTCTGATACCATGTTGAAATGTAGAGAGAAAGAGACGAGACAAGAGACACATCATGTACGTTCCCAAAGACTGATTCATATTGAGGACAAGATACATATATATAGGTGAGACCAAGTTAGGTAGAGTGAGCCATATATAGAGCTCGAACAAGAGGGAAAATGTGTCATTATGATATCCATTCAGGATCACCAGATGTCAGTTCCCTTTTATGTGGCTAGTAAGTCCAAGGCAGTTGGTAGAGGTTGTTCTTGGTCGATCATGGTTAAGTGCTACCAATTGTTCATTAGATTGGAAGAATAGACAATACAAATTGCAAATTGATTCTGATTGCATCTTGGGATCTACTGCTCCACGAGTTTTCTCATGTCAAAAGGGTGGTAGTTCTACCTTACACACCCCACTTTCAATATCTTCTCTTCAAGCTCCAAGACAAATGATGTGGATAATCGATGAGTCCTCAAGTGAGGGCCATGGCTAGCATGTTTCAACTATTGTCACTACTGAAAGAAGGCCAGGCAAGAAGGAATTGTCAATTTGGCTACCCAAAGATGCGTACAAACTTGTACCATCTAGCCTAGTTGCTAAACCTCCTAAAGGGTGGTTGCAAGATCAGGGTGCCCAGTTTTGTCCACTCAGGCACCCTGTAAACAGTAAAAAAACAGGCATTTATTTACCTTTAGTGGCTAATCTCTCCTAGTAAATGAAGGAATTTCATTTCAAGTTCTTTTGTTGGAACATCATATTCAAAGTTGAAAATATAGTTGCATAATTTGATTAAGCATTAGATAGTTAAAAGTCCTCATTTTCTTAGGTACAAAGTCAATGTATACACCTTGTCCCAAATTTGAACTGATTCCATAAAATGCTAATATCTTTTACATATAAACTCATATGAGATTCCCACTTTGTACCTTAGATCTTCACATAATGTGGAGCTTAACTTGATTTTTTGAGAAAATTTTAAGATATTTGTCTATTTTCTTTAAATATTTCAAGGTCTTTAAAGTGTTATAATATATGCCACTTTTGTACCCACAATAGCTACCACTTAAAATCCTTAATCTTGTAGATCAAAAGAGTGGACAGATACTGAGACATTAGTGGAATGTGGTGGTTAGTAAAAATTACAAATCCAATGGTTGGATTTTTAATGATCTCTTTTTCAAAATTCTTCCAGACTATCAGAAGGCTTGCAAATATTAAGAATCTAATTAATAAAATTACATTTTTAATGTGAATCATCTAAAATCTATAGGGACTAGTGTACTTGTAATGGTGCATCTATGGAAAAATAAATTGGATCACTCTAAGTATGGAACGATCATTTGTTTATCATTTCATCATATTTTTGATTAATTTTAATTAATTAAACTAATTTATATTAATTTAAGTTATATTGGGTTAATTTAAGGACAAGCGTATTTTCTATTATTTGCTTGATCTCATTTTAAGTACCTTGCCCCCCAAAATTTGCTCTCCAAGCATTGTCCCAGTCCAGCATAAACTGGATAAAACTGGACACCCTGATCTTGCAACAACCCTAAAAAGCATATCTTTTTCAAGCCTAAGCCTTTGATTGTTACTCATTGGGTCCCAAAGCATGTTCTTAAAGCACAGGGCTATTATGAGGGTGCAACAGCAGTTTGGCTTCCCAAATGCCATGGTTTGCTAGAGCCAGAAGAGTGTATCAATAAGATTCCACCAAAATCCACTCTTGGTTTTTCATATCAGTGGGTGCAAAGGAAAACACAACCTCTTCAAGATAGGGTAGGTGGTTGTGATAGCACCTACAAATCTCCTTGTGTTGACCTTCCCCAAACATGTATTGAATCACCAGTTGTCCCAACTTCTCCTTGTTACACACTTCCACCATCAACTTGTGTACCTAAGACAAATCCAACTTTACATGAGTCTCCTTTAAGCATAGATTCTAGCACTTCACTGCCTAAATCCTCTTATCTTGCTCAAATTCCTCGACAATTGTTATCCTTCCCAACTCTTAAGAAGGACATACCAAAAACCAAAGGTAAGGCATTAACACTACAATTGAAGCTCTTTGGTAGATCAGTGTTTGAATAGTCTCACTTTTACTAATGTGGTTCCTTTTGCCTTTACAGGATTGTGTTCTTTTTGAGATGATCTTAACTACATTGTTTTTGATAGGGATTGTAATGATGGATATGAGTGTATAAAGTTTGAAGTTTCTAAATTTCCTTGTTCCACGCCCAGATACCTCTCCTGATGGATACTTGGCGAGATACATGTCCACCATGCATTGACCCTGATAGTACTCAACCTGAACATCGCGGGGGTTATAGTGCTCCTCCTTTTCAAACTCATTCTAGGTACTTTTATGCTCCCTTAGGTGAAATTTGCTGTGGGCATCACTTTGTCACTTTATTCTATCAACAGCATCATCCATTTTCACATTGTCAAGAGTGTGCACGACTCGTATTAGGGGAGGCTTCACACATTTGTTGGCTATGCCGCTCTTACTTTCGACGATATGGCACGGGCTTAATGAAACAAATTGTGGGAGTTACACCCCAATGCCATAACCTTCTTGATGTGAGAGTACCAGACTGAGGACCAAATCAACGTAGATTACCTGAGGAGATTCAAGCACAACACTGGAGGGATACATGCATAAATGACTTGCAACCACCTATCTTGCAAGCCCTTCTTCCCCCAGCCTCAACATGTCAATTTTGGATCACTATGAGCACCTATATTGGGTAATTCCAAAATCGAAATTGTCTGCTTAACCTTCCCATAGAACCAATGCCATATTTTAGCGAGGAAGCACTCCTTCCTCTACCACCTTCTCCAGAGGCTGACTTTTGTACAGGGTTGTCCTTGCATCCTGAAGTGATTGATACAATCTTTCCAGTAGAAGTGGACACGGATCCACCGCCAGTGCAAGGATAAGCTCATCAACTCCACAATAAGATCAACAAGCCAGGGCACTTTTCTCCCACTGGGTTTTTTCCCTCGGCTATATTCGGTGATTGGCACCAATAACAAATTTTATTCTTTTCTTTTCTTGTTTGTTAATAAGACATTTTGTAGAGATCTCAGCTAAACAAGAGCATACAAACATGCTCCAACAGTCCACCTATCATGCACACAAATCAGGAAAAAGGGGGGAGACATGCAATGCTTACAAAGAGCAAAAGAAGCAATCTACACATCAGCAATGCATCATCCACATCAACGAGCACTACAACAGGTGTATTCAAATCATAATCTTTTGTTCTTTATGTGCTTTTCACTTTTGCATATATTGTTTGCATGCTCACAAACAGTTGGCTGGTTTAAGTTTTAAATTAGTTGTTACTATGTGGCGAGTGATTTCTAGATTCTTAGAGGACTTAGTAGAAGGTATTTCTATTTGAAGACGGTGAAAGACATATACCAACGGAGTATGCCAAGTTCTTAAGCTCTAGAAGTATATTAGTTATCCCTAGTGGTAGCTCCCTCTTAGGTATAGGCTAGGTGCTACGATAAACAAAAGTTTACGAAACACATGCCCTAAAAAATATATAGAAGTAACTTGAGACATGACGTGTCTACGGCCATGAGGAATGCTTGGTAGGACCTTGGGTTGTTTTAGCACCTTGGGGCCTATGCCTTGGTTTCCATGGGGTGTACACTGATGTCTAAAAGATTAAGAAGAAGACCTACAAGGACTATATCGCCTTGATAGATGCTGGTAGGACTCTTGGGTACATTATGGGCCCTCGAGACCGATGCCCTCATCTTCATGGGGTACTCCTTATGTCAAAAAGAAAGAAAAGGGTCTGTCGCCCTTGAGATACTTAGCGGCCTTTAGATTCTCTTGGCGGAGGTCTCTTGGCCATTGCTTGGGTCTCATTGGGATGGAACCTTCCTCTTTATCAAGCTAAAAATAATAATTCTCTTTAGTCTTCTGCTCTTTCTCTCAAAAGAAAAGAAAAGAAAAAAAAAGAAAAGAAAAGAAAAGAAAAGAAAAGAAAAGAAAAGAAAAGAAAAAGACAGGTCCAATCACCATAACTTATATTTAGGAGTAGGGTTGCCACTTAGGAATAACTTAAACACTTGTAGGACATTGAGACTGCGGTCATAACCTGCGGTGTACAAGCACACTTGCCTTTGCATAGCACTATCTAACCACTTAGTCTCACTTTGACTAGTCTTTACTCGCTTCTTTTAGCACTCTTTAAAACTCTAATCGGCCTTTCACTTGCATGCTCACATGTGAGATTGTCATTTTTGGTTTTTTTTTTTCAATAAAAGGCTTTACTTGTCTTCCATTGTTTTTTGCAGCTTTTGTGTCTACCGCACCCGAGGACGTGCGCGATTTAGGAAGGGGGGAATGTTCCATGGGAACACTCATGGGAACACAGATTATAGAAGGAGGCCGGAAGCAATTAATGCGAGAGAGCGGGATTGTAGCCATGGGAACATAAAGACACACATAATTTTTTCATATATTTTGTGCCGAAGTGCAATGTAAATCGTTTTAGGCCAATGTGGGTTCTAAATGAGAGTTCTAAGTGTATTAAGCAAGGCTCACTTATGGGGTTGTCCGCCCATGTGTGAAAGAGGCCTAGGGTTAGGGTTAGTGACATCTCTATAAAAGAGATGTTAGCTAAAGAAAGAGTACATTTTTGGCCATTCTCATAAGCTATTGAGTGAAGCTCTTGAGCTCTCAAGCTATGGCAACTCTCTAACTCTCTCTCTATTGTACTCTAATGAGCATCAAGCTCCAATGAGTATAGCTCCACTTCTTTCTCTTAATCTGTTTTAGTATCATTGAAGTACATTAATCTATGATTAGTTGAATGCTTCTTTCTTTCTCTTGTGTATGCATGCTTGTAGTGTGTGTGTGTAGTCTCCATTGATGCAAGCTCTTGCCCACTTCATTGGCAATGAGTTATTCATGGATAGACTCTCTCTATGAGCTTGTGGGTTTGTGAATGTTACATTCTATGCTTGCTTAAGCTTGTGGGTTAGTAGATGCACGCTTATGGGTTTGCTGGCATTAGGGAAAGCTAAGATTTAATCAATGTTTGAATGGGATTAAGAGATTGCCATGCATTGCTTGTTCTCTTGATTAGTGTAGTGGATTTAAGGGATTGAGAGATTGATTGAGGTGTTGAATGGTTGAATCTTCAAGTGGTGGTTCGTGTATGTGAGCTCTCCCTCATGGGATAAGCCTTCATGCACTAATCGGGTCGATTCCTCGGATTGACATTGTGTTTCTTAACACATTTGTTGATCGGTAGTACTCTATGAGCACTATATTGCATGGTAGAGATTTTTGTTATAGTTCACAAGTAGCTTAGGAACTAGGACCTAAAGGAGATTGTGTTGTTTTGAAACCCCAAGTTCTACCAATTGACTTTTACAAACATGAAAAATATGATTTATTCAAGAAGTTATAGGCATTTTATGGGATTTTTGACAAAACAGCTTCAAATTTCAATGAAAATTTCAAGTTAGAGTTTTTTGTCAAATTTCTAATATAGCTTGTGTTTTGACATCATGAAAAATCTCCTTTATTTTTTGACTTTTAACTGACCTATGGTTGAAACAAGGTGTTGAAATGTTGTTTCTAGTTTCCCCAAAAAATTCCAAAGTTTTGGTGAGAAACAGGACACTAAAGTGTCCTCAGGATACTTTAGTGTCCAATTACAGAACTAGTGTTAAGTTGGAGTTCCCTGTTCCACATGCGGGTCTTTTCTTCTCATGAAGAGATGAATCAAGATTTTTCTCTCTAATAGGGAGAGAAAATATCAAGAGAGAAGCAAAAAATAATTTGGAGAAGCCCAGCATTTGTACAGCCGAAGAGTGGAGGCACGCACGCAGCTTCGTGAGAAATCACCCATGTGCTTTTCAACAACAAGAGATGGCGAGAGCTTCCTGACTATGAAAGTGAGGGACTTCACACTTCAGCTTGGGAGAAAAGTCCTCCTTCATTGCTCATTTCGTAAGTACCATTTTGAGTAATCATTTCTTCTCCTCTTTCATTTTGTTTTGTACTATATTCTTTTCTTTAACTAATTGTATTATTTTTTGTAGAGGGAGGTTGTTGGGCGTGACCCAACAAAGAAGGAGTACGACTATGGATACAGAGCCTCCCATCCATAATTGCAGGCATGGATGCGTACGCGAGGCGTACACTTGGATGAGACCATTTTGGGGACTCAAGGAGATGAGGTAAGTGAGCCTAAACCCTTCTCTTTTCTACATCTAATTGTATTTTATTGCCCTTTATTTGTTGAAAATTTCAAGTGAATGGGTGTGGGAACAAGCCCTTAGCAAGAGACTGTAAAAGGGAATATAATTAAGTGAGTAGCGGTGAGAGGAATCTAATGATGAGAGAATCAAGGTGAGAGGAATCTAATGATGAGAGAATCAAGGTTATGAGTAAATATAGGGGTGTGGAAAGATTCTAGGAAAAGGTGCCCCCCAGATGTAAGGGGGGTGGCACCTCGGGGGGGGTCACTCGTATAAATATGTAAGTATCACGTGGGTTCAACAGAAGGACATTTTAAATATTTAAAACTTACAAAAATATATTTATAGAGGGGATTTATTTATTGTATTTTTAAAAAAAATTACAGATTTGAATAGGAAAGGATACATTATATTCACTAAAAAATTCACAAATAAGGGACTTTTTAAATAGGCCTTGAACGCACGTGATATAGAGGATTTACATATAGTGATCCCCCCGAGGGTGGCACAAATCAAGGAGAAATCAGTAGGATTAGATGCTTGGCATCTTGTGGATGTAAAACCTATAAATTGAGGCATTGGCCTAATGAGAAATCGTTAGTTTTTGAGTGTCCATGCCTACATTAAGCTATTAGATCAATTGCTCATACTAATCTCATCTACTAATCTCATCTACTAATCTCATCTTACTCATCATCTAAATACTTGTTAATTATGTTGATTCTTGCATTTGATCCACCATAGCTCATCACATTGCTACAAATTTAACATGGTATCAGATCCAAGCTTAGGATTCATCTGATTTTTAAGCCTAATTACCTTGCTTATTAGTCTACTAATCATAATTAGGTGTTAATCCATTTTAGTCTATTTTTAACTAACCTCTACACCCCTAGCTAGTGGAGGAGCTCCCTACAACCAAAGACCTTAGATTTGTGAAATTCCTCAAGGAGAAGTGGCATCAAGCTTTGCATCAAATCTGCAAGTGACTTTGGTAAAATAGAGATTAAGCATTCAATGTTTGGTCAAATATTTTGTTTCTTGGCTTGATCCTCTACTAGACTGCTATTGATGCCCTTGAAAGGATCCGAGCCCATTTTAACTCTAAGGCACCAGATATGGCCTCCCACACACTACATTTTTTGCACACAAAATAGGGGACTATTTCACTAATCAATGTGATTAATTAGCACTAATAACTATATTTTGATGCAATTGATGGTTCAAATTTACCATTGGGTATCTGATACAGATCCTTGTTACTTTAGATTGCAATTCGGAGATGGTTTGATATCCCAACCATTCAATACAGATCAGTTACCCTTGGTTTTATGTAATTTTTTGGTGAATTCATTCTGATAAACTTGTTGTAATTATAATTAAACATCATATTGGAGTTATAAAAGGGTAGACACTGCCCTCGAATCTTGAATTGGATCAATAGGTAAGACCCCCTTCACATCATCATGAGCACTGCACAAGAAATAGCTAAATTTAACGGGGAACAGTTCCATACATGGCAAACAAAGACCATGTATTTACTCATGAGGAAGAATCTCTGGGGACTAGTTGAGGGAAGAGATGAATGTCTTGAGGAGCATGGGAAGGATGAGTGCAACAGCAGAAATGAGAAAGCACTAGGGCTCATTGCACTTAGCTTAAATGATAAAATCATTCACCACATTGTAGGAATATAATGAGCTAAAGATGCATGGGATGAACTTAACAAATTATTTGGCACTCAAGAAAAAACTTCAAAGATAAATTTGCTAATGCAATTCTTAAAACTTGACATGAAGGAAAGTGAACCTCTAACCACACACTTGAACAAATACAAAAGCATTAAGCAACAACTCTGGCAGCCATTGGTAAGAAGGTAGAGGATAATGAGGCACTAGCAATGCTTCTAAAGAGTGTGGACAAAGGAGAATATGAGAACATTGTGGCAACCTTAAAGAATGTACCAGAATTGAAGCTGCATGAGATAGAATGAGCTCTACCGTAGAGCATAAGAACAAAGTCAAAGAAAAGAAAGGGTTGGACACAACAACTGGACAGGAGAGAGCATTCTACACCCAAGGAGGAGTGTCACAAGGATGAGGACGAGGAAGAGGCAGGGGAGGAGGAATGACCTTCACTTGTCACAAATGTGGGAAGCTAGGACATATGGCTAGAGACTATTGCAACAAACCAAATGAAGAAGGATCAACATCGGCAAACTTCATGGTGGAGACTCCTAATAAGGAAGAGGAGACAGGACATCTTTTCTGAGAGAGAAAGAGAGATAAACCCCACAACCCAATATAACATGTCCCAATAGAGTAAAACCACCTCAAAGCCATCGATGATGTAGGCCATGTGGTAGATGTATGTGTGAGCACTTTAGTTAAGGTCACGAGCACTTGTAGTAGCCTTAGACACATAGAGAGAGTGTGTGAAGGACTATGAGAGAGGGACTTAAGGCACTGGTCTCACAGGCTACCAAGTAAGAGGGAAACTTGGTATAGGGTCCAGGTGTGCTAGAGTTATTTACTTGAGGGGAGGTGTTGAAATACGCAAGTGAATGGGTGTGTATGGGAATAAGCCCTTAGCAAGAGACTATAAAAGGGAGTCTGTAATTAAGTGGGTAGTAGTGAAAAGGTGAGAGGAATCTACTATGAGAGAATCAAGGGAAGCATGAGTGAATATAGGGGTGTGGAAAGATTCTAGGAAAAGGTGCCCCCAGATGTAGGGGAGGTGGCACAAATCAAGGAGAAATCAGTGGGTTTAAATGCTTGGCATCTTGTGGATGTAAAACCTATAAATTGAGGCATTGGCCTAATGAGAAATTGTTGGTTTTTTAGTATCCATGCTTACATTAAGCTATTAGATTAATTGCTCACTAATCTCATCTTAATTATCATCTAATCACTTGCTAATTATCTTGATTCTTGAATTTGATCCACCATAGCTCATCATATTGCTACAAATTTAACATGCTTATCTTGGGCTTGATAGCATGTATGTAGGATGAAGGGGAAGAGGAAGAGGAGGATCCTGATTATGAGCAGTGATGGAAGGAGTTGAAGAGGATGACGAAGACGACGATGATAATCACTTGGAATCCGATGAGGATTCCAGTTAGCCACCTCTTCATTGTAGACATTTTTTGTATATATGGCCAAAGACCCAACACTTCAGAAATAAAATAAGTTTTAGGCTCAAATGCATTCTTCACAATCTATGTGTTTCTTATGTTTGTATTTGTGTCATATAAAACTCAAACTCTGACTCTTTAATTTAAAAAAAGAGCTGGGGAAGACTAGGGAGTCTTGTGCAAACTCCCCAATCTACCCGAGCTCTTTTTTTAACTACGTAGAGCTTTCGCTATGCCGAGCAGCGCAAAAAACAACAAAATATCACTCCTCGTCGACAGCAGTATTTCGTTGTTTTGAAATTTCGCTACGAAATAGCAAAATTTTGTTGCTAATTAGCGAAGCTATGCAAAAATAGCAACATTTCTAGCAGTGAAGATAGCCCCACATCTGTCTACCCTTCTAGTTATAAAAATGCTACTATTTTTGTTGCTACACCCTCATTCTACCACCCTCATTTTACCGTAGTGTTTCCCTATCCAATTAATCCAGAATGATTCTGCTAAAGATTAGGAATGTAATAATGTTTTGGAGTGCTATTTTCCTATCCAATTAATCTAGAATGTGCTAAGGATTAGAAATGCAATACAAGTTATTAACACACCAATAGCTCTTTGTTTTTGTAATGTTTTTTGAATTTTTAGAAAAAACCAAAAAACAAGGTGTCACCCCTGCTAGCTCACGGTGGTAAGATTGGTGACAAAAGTATCAAATTTGAAAGAAAAAACTAATGTAGCTTTCCTCTAGGATCTTCTAAGTACTCACCCACACATTCAACACACGATTTTCTACAATTCCTTCTCTAACATGCAAATCTTATCTACATAGTTTTTTCACATTGCATATTCCCAAGGCAAAGGTAATGATGAATCTTGCATAGTGGGAGATCAAGCTCTAAGAGGGCGGAAGAAACAAAGGTGTTTCCTCGGAAATGGAGCCAAAAATGTTTTGGGCTACTGCACCTCCCAAGAAGGAACTCCACATAACCGTAAACAGGAGAAGCAATAGACACAACAATCATTGTTGTGTACTTATTAATGCATCGAGCTCACATCCCTTAAGCTCACTTTGGAATCTCCACTCCTCCAAAATCCACCTACACGTTGTCACCGCCCGAAGTCGCTCGCACACCAGGAATGCAAGGCAAACAACCTCTAACTTGAAAAGATGCAGGGGGGAAGAGAGCTTGAGCTCTTGCAAGCACACACACACACTCACAAACCCTAATAGAGAACACACAAGGTGAGAGGCTGAAAATCTTCTTCTTCTCTACTCAACACACCATATACAAGAATAAGAGTACACACAATATGAAAGGTACTCAACCAAATACATACACGGGTTCTCTATAGTGTGAACCCGACTAAATGAGCTGGCGCTATAACTATGCCAGTCTCTAGAGTGGCTGTCACACAGCCTGTCATCCCACTGGCCGCATATCACCCAAGATCTCACCAACCATGCCAGTGGTGTAAGTGTGGGGCCTATCCCCCAGGCGGGTCATCAGTGTCCACCGCCTCACTAGAGCTCGATATCTCAACACTCCCCCTCGAGCTCAACTCCATCTCATGTACACCAAGCGAAGCCCTGAATCTGCGGAGCTTCTCTGTACCCAATGCTTTGGTGAAGATGTCAGCTACCTGATCCTCTGTGCTGACATAAACAAGATCAAGGTCTCCTGCCAAGACCTTCTCTCTCACGAAGTGGTAGTGGACCTCTATGTGCTTCGTACGAGCATGAAAGACTGGGTTCCTGGCTAACTGTATACTACTAATGTTGTCACAGAAAATGACAACTTGTCTATCCACTGATAGACCCAAATCTCCAAGTAGCTTCCGCAACCAAGCTACCTCACATGCTGCCATAGCAGCTCCTCTGTACTCGGCCTCTGTACTCGATAGAGCAACCGTAGGTTGCTTCTTGCTGCTCCAAGTCACAGCAGCACTCCCCAAAGAAAACATGAATCCACTGGTAGATCTTCTATCTGAGATACTACCAGCCCAATCAGCATCTGTGTACCCATGTACACATATCTCTGTCCCAGTCTCATAGAATAGTCCACAATGCAAAGTAGACCTCACATACCTCAGTATGCGTCTCACTGCATCCAAATGCGGTTTCCGTGGAACCTGCATAAACTGACTCACCAACCCAACAGCATAGCTCAAATCTGGTCTGGTGATCGTCATGTAGATCAAACTTCCTACTATGCTCCTATACATAGTAGGATCCTCCAAGATCTCTCCTGAGTCTGCACTCAATTTGCCATTCTGATCCAATGGCACAGAAATAGGCTTACAGCCTGTCATACCATACTTGGACAACATGTCCAAGCCATACTGTCTCTGCAGTAATCCAATGCCATGTGGTGACCTAATCACCTCAATGCCCAAGAAATATCTGAGCTCCCCCAGATCCTTCATCTCGAACTTCTGTCTAAGCAAGATCTTTACTTCAAGGATCTCTGCATCATGGTCCCCCGTAATGATCAAGTCATCTACATAGATGACAACAAGCACAACCCCTCTATCACCATGTCTCACATACAATGAGAAATCTGCATTGGCTACATGAAAGCCAATAGTGACAAGATATTCAGAAATCTTGTCAGACCATGCTCTTGGTGCTTGCTTTAAGCCATACAAGGCTTTCTTCA
The DNA here is from genome assembly GCF_041138505.1 of Cibotium barometz. Lineage (NCBI taxonomy): Eukaryota > Viridiplantae > Streptophyta > Polypodiopsida > Cyatheales > Cibotiaceae > Cibotium > Cibotium barometz. The sequence continues at coordinate 6,932,254 of NC_141094.1, read as the reverse complement.
ACCTGCAAACATGCTCGGGGTGACCCACATCCTCATAACCAGGTGGCTGCAACATATACACCTCTTCTTGCAAATCCCCATGCAAGAATGCATTCTTTACATCCATCTGATGTAAAGACCATTGCTTTGATGCAGCCACTGCTATCACAACTCTCACCGTTGCCATCTTGGCAACTGGGCTGAAAGTTTCCTCATAATCAATCCCATATGTCTGCGCATATCCTTTGGCTACTAATCTAGCCTTGTACCTGTTTATGCTTCCATCACTGTTATGTTTAACTTTGTACACCCACTTGCATCCAATGGCTTTCTTGCCTTCAGGCAATTGCACTAAATCCCAAGTTTCATTTCCATATAGTGCATCCATCTCCTCATCCATAGCTTTCTCCCAATTCACATTTCCAACAGCCTCATCAATGCATGTTGGCTCAACGACCTGCACAACCTTTGCCATATATGCATAGTGATGTGCCACATAACCATCATATGTAAATCTCTGCACAGGGTTCTTCACTCTCCCTGATCTTCGTAGCTTTTCATTCATGGCTTCCATAGCCTTCTTTACACCAGGTGTTCTCATAGCTGGGATCCCAAGCTCCTCATCAAGGCTCATATCTGAGCCACTAGACTCTCCATCAACATGAGAATGCCCTGCAGAAATGTCAGGCATACCAAGGGGCTCAACCACTTTCTCTTTTCCTTTTCGTGATGTAGTAATCACATTTGCAGGACTGGTATTATGACGCAGCCTGCCACTCCATGGTCTATCAACAGACCCACTAGATGAGGACTCTCCTGGTCCACTCATAGACTGTGATTGCTGACCTGCATTTTGTGCAACCACACTTCCACTCACATCAGCCCCAATAGCTTCTTTCCCAGCAGCATACCAGCTGCTCATCTCATCAAAGACAACATCCCTGCTTACCCTCAACTCACGTGTAGCAGGGTTATAACACCTGTATCCCTTTTGCTCAAGGGAATATCCAATAAACACACATTTTTCTGCTTTTGGATCCAGCTTAGTTCTCAGCTCATCTGGCACATGCACATATGCAATGCATCCAAAGACTTTCAGATGAGACAAATCTGGTTTTCTGCCAGTAAACTTCTCCTCTGGAGTTACATCATGTATGGCTGCAGTTGGAGTCCTGTTCATGATGTATACTGCTGTAGAGACAGCCTCAGCCCAATAGCAATGCGGCATATTTTTCTCTTCCATCAATGCTCGCGCAATCTCTGCAATGTGCCTGTTTTTCCGCTCAGCAACTCCATTTTGCTGCGGAGTGTATCTGCAGGTAAACTGTCTCCGAATACCATTCTTCTTCAAGAATTCAGAGAACTCATTGGAGAAGTACTCTCCCCCTCCATCTGACCTTAGGCACTTTACATATTTTCCTGTTTGCTTTTCAACCAAAAACCTGAAATTCTGAAAGTGAGTGAACACCTCACTCTTCTCCTTCATGAAATATACCCACACTTTTCTTGTGTGGTCATCAATGAAAGTGACATAGTACCTGCAGCCTCCCATAGACACAGTCTTCGTAGGACCCCATACATCTGAATGCACAACATCTAGTGCATTTCTGCTCACATATCTGTTACGTGGAAACACATGCTTTGTTTGCTTCCCAAATTGGCATGCTTCACAGATTTTCTGCATACCTTCCACTTTAAATTTTGGCAGCCCTGTCACAATTCCTTTTGTCTGCATAGACTTCAATCTCTGCACATTCACATGACCAATCCTTTTATGCCATATGTCTGTGTCTGCAACAACGCCTGAACCATTTGCAAACATTGCAGCACTCATTTCAGGCATGTCTACATCCAACGTAAACATTCTGCCCACTCTGTTGCCTTTTGCAACCAACCTGCACTTGTCTTTAAAATCTTCAACATAACATCCATCAGGGTTAAACCGAACCTGCAAACCCTGCTCAATCATCTGGCCAACTGAAACCAGATTCTTTGTTATGTTCGGTACATGAAGTACATCTGCAAGGTACTTCACTTTGCCATCCTGCATAGACAATGGCACATCTCCAACGTGGGCAATTGGATGAGCAGTGTCATCCCCTGTTTCCACAAAACCTGGTCTTTCCGGGTTTTTCATCTCCTTGAACCACTCTCCATGACTCGTCATGTGGTTCGAAGCGCCTGAATCCACATACCATACATTATCCTTTTGTGCTGCATCAACATTTTCAGACATGGCATTCACAACATGCTGCATAACAAACAACCTTTCATTATCCTCATTATTTCTGCTTGAGGATGCATAGTTGTTTTGCTGCACTTTCCCATTTTGCATGTCAGCCTGCTTCTTATAACATTCTGACTGCACATGTCCTGGCTTACCACAATAGTAGCATTCACGTGCATCATTGTATTGCCTTTGCCAATTTCCACGGCCTCTTTGACTCCCCCTGCCTCTGAATTTGCCTCTTCCACCTGCGTGTTGTTGTTGTTGTTGATTCTGGGACTGTTGTTGTTGCTGCTGCTGCTGGCCATAATTTTGATTACCTGTTCGGCCACCTCCTTGACCGCGTCCACGGCCTCCTCTACCTCGTCCCCTTCCTGAACTCGTGTAGAAGGCCTGTTGCTCTGAACTGTTTTTGCTTTGTGAAGACTGTTGGTCTTCACCCAAGTTCTTCTCTTCGATAATCAGCATAGACACCAAATCTGTAAAGTTGGGAATGTTTTCCCGAGTCTGAATAGACGTCTTGAACGCCTTGTATTGTGGCCCGAGACCACGTAGACAGACTTCCACTTTGTCATCATCATCTACTGACACACCAATAGATGCAAGGGATTCCACAATACCCTTTATCTTCAATGCATAGTCATTCACAGACATGCTCTTTTTCTCCACAGTATGAAGCTCATTCTTCAACTGTATCTTACGTGCCTTGGTATTTGTTTCATAAAGCTTTACCAAGGTGTCCCACGCCTCCTTGGGGGACTTGGCATCCTGAATGTGCCCAATCATGGTGTCCTGTATACTAATGGAAAGCCAATACATAACCTTCCTGGCTCCCTGGTTCCAGTCTTTAAACTCTTTCACATCTGCAGCAGTCGGATTTATATCCGGTATCTCCGGTGCCTCTTCATGCTCACCTTCTATGTAGTCCCAATAACCTTTTCCCATCAGGAAATTCGTCAACCTGAACCTCCAAGCATGGAAGTTATTCTTGTCCAGCTTCTCAGCCACAATCTGTGTTATGCCATCATTAGACATCTTGCCAAACACACAATTTTACCAGAAACTGCACTCTGGTTTTTTTTTTCTGCACAACCTGCAGTATTTTCTGCACAGCGGTACTGTAGTACTCAACTGTCACAACCAGTGACTTCAATGTGCATACATACACCCAATGGCAACTGTAGACCTCTTTGCAGCACCCACAGTGTCTGCACAGTCAATCTGTCTTCCTGCAGTTCTTTAAACAGAGTTCTGCAGAGAATCGATGACTTACCCGCAGTGCTCGAATTCGCCTGCTTTCTGAAAAACGGAGGTCGAGACGCGCCCGAAACGCGTTTTCGGCCCGAAAATTGCAGTCCGAAGGAGGGACTGAATAGTTGCCCTGTAGCTTCACTCCCGCGAAGAAAGCTCCTCAATCGGAGATCGTTTGCCGGTGCCTCCCGTAGAGCTCCCGACAAGGGTGTAGTCACCAACACAATAGGGAAGAGTAGTTGAAGCTCTTACCCTCGTACCGCTTCCTGTGGTTCTCTTGCTTGCAGCTCAGCCCTTAGCACGAACCAGGCTCTGATACCATGAAAAGATGCAGGGGGGAAGAGAGCTTGAGCTCTTGCAAGCACACACACACACTCACAAACCCTAATAGAGAACACACAAGGTGAGAGGCTGAAAATCTTCTTCTTCTCTACTCAACACACCATATACAAGAATAAGAGTACACACAATATGAAAGGTACTCAACCAAATACATACACGGGTTCTCTATAGTGTGAACCCGACTAAATGAGCTGGCGCTATAACTATGCCAGTCTCTAGAGTGGCTGTCACACAGCCTGTCATCCCACTGGCCGCATATCACCCAAGATCTCACCAACCATGCCAGTGGTGTAAGTGTGGGGCCTATCCCCCAGGCGGGTCATCAGTGTCCACCGCCTCACTAGAGCTCGATATCTCAACATAACTCTCTCACACACATGCATGCATGAAAGATGCACATGTACTAGAGCTCTCTCTCTCTCTCTCTCTCTCTCTCTCTCTCTCTCTCTCTCTCTCTCTCTCTCCAAAGCACAAGATTAAGCACAAGATTTCTCATAGCATGAAGGGGAATTGTGTCATTTCATTGTGAGAATTTCCTTTTATACAACTAGCCCTTATTCACACTTGGGTGTACTCTTATCTTTTAGTTATATGGTTTTAGATAAGAGAATAAAATTCAGCCATCTATCTATCTCTTACAACTTGAGCTCTCGTGTGTGTGTTTTTTCTTGTAAGAAACTCAAGCTCTCCCTCTACTCTTTTTAAAACAATCGACACTGTATCCACTAAGTCAAGCCAAGAGAATGTGTTGCCCAAATGAAATGAAGTGGTGATACAAGAAGGAGCCAAACTAGCCATTAAACCCAAAACACCTAGAGGGGTGGGTGAATACCCAAATGCCCAGAAGGAAATAGGGAAACTAAAGGTCGCACAAGCCCTAGTTTTCAGGATAACCAGAAGATGTTTGAGGAATGGTTGCAAGCTAACCAAGCTACTGAAATGGTCTATCCTAGAAAACACTACATAGGAATCAAAATGGTTAAATGTGCTAGAGCATGTACCAAAACATGAGGGTGAGACCAAATCTAAAGGAGGGAAGAACATTTTTTTATCAAGGATGTTTCAGGAAGGAGAAGAATATCCTTTGTATGACTCAATAAATCCTAATCCAAAATCATACGATAATGATGTCGCTTGAGTCTAAAGAACTAAAGATGTGACAGGGCTGACATCGTTTCCTCTTTGAAGAGATAAAAAGCTAATTTGAACTTGGCTCTTAGAGGAAACCCCCAATTTTGGAAGGAAGAATGCAAGACAATCCACCAACCACTGAGGAAGAATTACCCTTTCCTATTGAGAAATATTTGGAATTGGTTGAAGGAAGGGAAAACTTACTAGAACTAGTCCAAATTTTGGTCAACCAAATGGGAAAGTATTATGAGAGTGATTGTTGGTAGTGACATCATTTTCTAGCTGCCATGTGTGTTCATAAGTCCCACATCCTGTATAAAGGCCTAAAAAGGCCTTAGATATAGGGTCAAATGTCCCTAAGGCCTCCTCATCCCTCCACCACCCTTTATGGGTGTGTGGTGCTCATGGGATCAAAAGGCTCCGGGGAGAAAAGGCTCCGGGGAGGGCCTGGCCTCATTGGTGGCCATGCCCCCACATACGCTTTGTGGTGTTCATGGGATCGAAAGGCTCTGGGGAGGGTGTGGTCTCACATTGGCCATTTATCGCATATGTGTTATATGCTTCTACTTCCTACATGGTATCAGATCTTTGTTGTACCTTGCTCTTTCCTAGCTATCATCTTGATGAAGCTCCTACCTTGTGTTTTTAAGCTGTAGGTCTATAGACCATGGTCAAGCCTTTGGGGTAGCCTAAGCCTAGCATGACTCTGAGCCAAGCTGCTTTAGCCATGGACAAGCCTCTAAAGCCTTTAAGCCTAAGCTTGTTATTGTCAAGCCTCCAAGTTAAGTCATTAAGCTATAGCCTCTATCAGGTTCTGTGTAGGGAAGCCTTCTTTTTTATCTCTTCCTTCTACTCGTCGAAAGTGACATCCGCATGACCAAATCGCTGTTGGAATTAGGGTTGCAGGAATGCACACACAACTTCAAGAAGATGAGGAAGCTTGAGCACAACACAGTAGTGTATTATGAGTGCCAAAAATGAAAGATAACAAGCCCTAGAAGATAATGGGCGTATATACAATGCACGGGGGAAAAAACCTCCTAGTGAGGGAAAAAGTGCCCCGGCGGTCCTAAGTGTGTTCACACACATCACTACTATAATATGGTAACAAATCCCCCCTGGAGTGATGCGGTGAACAAGAGCTAGCACTCATGTATAGGGAAGTGTCTAGCTATGTGGATGAATCCACAAAAGGGAGTAAGCCCAAAGCTTTGCGAAAAGCTTCGAACTTCTCACGAGGCAGAGCCTTTGTGAAAAGGTCTGCAAGGTTATCCTGTGTTGGCACATAAGCCAAACTGATCTCTCCTGCAGAGAGTCTCTCCCTGACATAATGGTAGTGCACCTCAATGTGCTTCGTACGAGCATGGAACACTGGGTTCCGCGCAACTGCCAATGCGCTCTGACTGTCAGTGAAGATGGTGGTGGCAGATGGCTGCCCAACACCCAAATCAGCCATAAGGCGTCTGAGCCACACACACTCAACCGTAGCTGTGAAAGCTGCCCTGTACTCAGCTTCACAACTAGAAGTGGCCACAGTAGGCTGCTTCTTGCTCAACCATGATATGCATGAGCTTCCAAGCATGAAGCAAAAACCACTCGTGGACACGCGTGTGTCATAACAACCAGCCCAGTCAGAATCTGAAAAAACATGTAAATCTGGCGGCAATGATCCCCCCTTGGGATAAAACAACCCAAGATGCCGAGTACCACTCAAATAGCGAAAGATACGCTTCACTGCCTGCCAATGCTTAATGCCTGGGCTATGCATAAATCTGCTCACCTGTGAGACTGCAAACTGAATGTCTGGCCTCGTAATGCATACATAAATGAGGCAACCAACAGCTGTCTGATAGAGTGTGACATCAAAGTGATCTCCAGCATCATGAAGACTCAATTTCAAACCTGTCTCCATTGGAGTAGCAATAGGCTTGCAGTCTTCAAGGCCAAATCTCCGCAACAATGTTTCAATATACTTTGTCTGACACAAAGCAATACCTCTATCACACTGCTTAAATTGTATCCCCAAATAATGATGCAAATGCCCCAAATCTGACATCTCAAAAGAGGCATTCAAATCAGCCTTAAAATCAGCAATATGACTCTCATTTGGTCCTGTGAGCAGCATGTCATCGACATAGAGAGCAATGATTAGATGTACACCATCCACACGTTTAACATACAAAGTGCTTTCTTTTGGACTATTCTGAAACCCATGTGCAGTCAAATATGCATGTATTTTTTCATACCAAGCTCGTGGAGCTTGCTTTAAACCATATAAAGCCTTTTTTAACCTGCACACTTTGTTTTCCTGCCCTCTTTGAACAAAACCACGAGGCTGCGATACATAGACCTCCTCATGCAAATCTCCATTTAAGAACGCAGTCTTTATGTCCAGCTGATGTACATTCCAACCATTATGAGCTGCTAATGCACAGATGCTACGAACAGTGGTCATACGACATGTGGGAGCAAAAGTCTCATCAAAATCAATGCCCTTCTCTTGAGCATAACCTTTTGCAACAAGCCTAGCCTTATGGCGATCCACTGTGCCATCAGGCTTACGCTTCAATTTGTATACCCACTTAGTGCCAATGGCCTTCTTGCCAGGGGGCAAGTCACATAAAGACCATGTACTATTCTTCATAATAGCATCATATTCTGTTTGCATAGCAGCCATCCAATTTTCTGAACTTTGTGCCTCATCAAATGAAACAGGCTCACTTTCATCGCACATACTAGAAACAGCCAATGCATAACAATCTGACGCATAAGAGGCACCATGAGAGCCAGAACGAGTGCGACTAGACAAAGGGGCATCCAACTTGCTGTCACGCAAAGTCTGCACCAGCCATCTAGGCATGTTCCTAGAGCCCTCAATCTCTTGTCTCTCATCCTCAAGTGCATCATGCACATCTGCATCAGATATAGGCTGATCTGTGCCATCATTTAAAACCTGCATAGGCTGAAAAACTGCCTCATGAGGTATTGCACTTGACTGTGCACCACTGAAAAGAGGCAACAATGTATCATAGACATCACGTGAGCTGATATCTGTCTCCTTAGTACATGAAACCAAGGGCTGAACTGCATCTTCCACAAATACAACATCACGGCTAACCAAAATGCGCTTTGTCTGTGGATGATACAAACGATAGCCTTTGCTCTCAGCACTATATCCAACAAAAATACATTTGACAGCTTTGTCATCCAATTTTCTGCGATGTTGCACAGGCACTAATGCATATGCCAGGCAACCAAAAACACGTAAATGGCCAACAGATGGCTTGCGGCTATGCCAAGCCTCATATGGAGTGACAACCTGTAATGCTTTGGTGGGACACCTGTTTAGTACATAAGTGGCACACATGACAGCCTCAAGCCAAAAACCATGTGGTAGACTTTGACTCTTAACCATACATCTTGCCATTTCCATGAGAGACCTGTTTTTTCTCTCAGCCACACCATTTTGCTGTGGTGTATACGGCACTGTACATTGGTGTTTTATCCCACGCTCAGCCAGAAATGCATTAAATTCTGAAGACATATACTCCCCCCCTCGATCTGAACGGAGGGTGCCCATCTTACTTTCTGACACATTTTCAGCCATAACCAAAAACTGTTTGAAGCACAAAAACACTTCGGACTTTGCCTTCAAAGGATATACCCATGCATGCCTGGTAAAATCATCAATGAAAGTCACGAAGTAAAGGTAGTTTCCAAATGATGGAGTTTGCATGGGACCACAAACATCACTGTGAACAAGCTGCAATCTGCGTTCAGCTCTCACTGATCCATCTTTGGGAAAGGAAGCACGCTGCATTTTACCCAATATGCAGCCCTCACAAACATGCTTGATAGGTGCCTCAAGCTTAGGCAAAGAAGATACCATTTCAGATTTCTGCAGGCGCAGCAAACTTGCAAAATTCAGATGACCAAAACGTGCATGCCACAGTTTTGCATTTGAAATAGCCTGCGTATCCATAATAGCACATGCTGAATCCTCTACACATTTGCCATCCATATTGAGCTTATACAGCCCTCGACATAGTGAACCAGATGCTACAATGATGTCACCACAAGAGAGATCATGAACAGTACATCTGTCATCCACAAATTTTACAACCAAACCTGTTTTGGCAAATGCGGAGACTGACAGCAGATTCTTTTTGATCCCTGGCACATACAATGCATCAAAAAGTGTAAAGGTGTTGCAATTTGCAACATTCAGCACAATCTGTCCAACTCCTTTAACGGGATAAGAGGAGTTATTGGCACAAGTGACAGTATTCCCTATGGGAGCAGACTCAAGGAAAGTGAATAAACTGCGCTGCGAGGTGATATGCTTAGTGGCACCGCTGTCAAAGTACCATACATCTGAATCTACTGCAGACATACATGTGTCATGCAAAGATGGGTCATAACTGCACTGCGCATTGAATGCCCATTCTGTATCTTGAACAACATTAGCAGATTCATTGTTAGAAGGAGAGGCATCTGCAACAGCCATACCAGCCTCTTTCTTCTTAGCCTCTTTCGCAGCCAGCTTAGGACACGCTTTGATGACATGATCATTTCCCTTACAGTACTTGCAAAATGTCTTCTGTTTGTCACCCTTCTTCTCATCTTTGTCTTCCTTCTTTGGTTGCGCAGCATTTGCAGATTTCTGCTTACTAGAAGAAAAGCCAGCTTTACCTTTCCCGCTTCTCTGACTAGCAACGAAAGCTTGATCTGCGACACGCATAATATTCCTGTTTTGCCTTGACTGGTCTTCTTGCAGCAAAACAGAAACTAACTCCTCAAATGATAAGGCATTGGGATTGCCTTTCATCATCAAGCGAAGAGTGGAAGCAAAACCCTGATAAGAATCTGGTAGACCATTCAAAACAGTCTGCACAAGTGAACTGTCTGACAGGATTTCATCTGCAGAAATGAGCTGCTCTTTGAAATCCTTGATCTTTGTCAAAAAGCTATCCATAGAATCACCTTCGTTCATATGCTCACTCTCCAACTGTTTTCGGAGGTAAGCAACACGAGCCTCATTTCTTGCCTGATACAATGTGGCAAGTACATCCCAAGCATCCTTAGAAGTCCTGCAGGAGCGAATATGTGGGATAATGGTACGTTTGACAGACAGCGCAATCAAGGCATGAGCCTGCGCATCTCTACCATCCCAACGAATCTGCTCTGCTGAAAGTGGTGGTTCTCGAATAGCTGCTACAGCACTTGTGCCTGCACCATCATCAACAATACCTGTTTCTGATGTGTTTGCAGCATTCCCAGCCACAATAGGACGTGCATCAATACCCTGCACAATGTTCCATAACCCCTTTGCTACCAATACATGTCGCATCATATATGCCCACAATGGATAGTTGGTGCCATCCAACTTATCCTCAGCAGCCAACATGCGGAATACATCATTGTTGTCAGCCATGGCCAATGACTGTACTACTAGATGTAAATGCTGTCTGTAAGAGGTAAACCTGTATAAAATCGACCTGTGCTATGTAGCACAGCCCAAAACAGACGAATGGGCACCTGTCCTGCAGATTTTAATCTTGACAGAAAATCTGCACAGTAGGACGATTTTGCCTGCGCAGTACTTGGAATGCAAAAACGGAGGGCGAAATGACTTCAGATCAAAATTCTGAAACGAACAAGCCCTACGGGCTTTCCCACGGCATATACTAACCTGCAGACGCTCGTGAAACCTCGTCGCAATCGGAGGAGATGAAGCGGCAGGTGCCGGTGATGCTGCCCGGGAGGAGGAAGCCTGCTCTGATACCAATTGTTGGAATTAGGGTTGCAAGAATGCACACACAACTTCAAGAAGATGAGGAAGCTTGAGCACAACACAGTAGTGTATTATGAGTGCCAAAAATGAAAGATAACAAGCCCTAGAAGATAATGGGCGTATATACAATGCACGGGGGAAAAAACCTCCTAGTGAGGGAAAAAGTGCCCCGGCGGTCCTAAGTGTGTTCACACACATCACTACTATAATATGGTAACAATCGCCCCAAACTTACGATACTGCAAGCATAACCAAAAAGTACTTTTATAAGCACAACATAAAAGACAATGCGTAGATATCTCTAACTCACATACATGGAAAGCGTTTAGCTTGTAGTATGGTTTGCTCGAGCCATTTATTAGAAGGAAAGTATGGAAGAAGTGCAAGTTCTATTGGGTACGGTAGTGTGCGGGTTATTCAACTCCTTCTAAAACTCAAAGGAGCTTGGTCCCTTTCAGCCTTCACCAAGTTATATCTCTCGATCCATTTCTCCATACATGTGAGTTTAAGATGCAAAATTTATTGATCTTCTCACGCAATGCTACATCCATTGTTTTCAGAAGGCCTTTCCCTTGTGGCTCTTCCCCAACTAGTCGATTATCTTCTTCTTGTGTCCATAATCTTGGCATATCGGGATCAGATGTCATGAGAAATTCAGTTATATATACAAGTGATTCTTGAATAAGCTATCCCGCTGCCATACTACCTTCAGGACGAGCTCTTTGACGAACAAATCCTTTAAGTGTCTTCATAAATCTCTCCAAGAAAAACATCCATCGGCTATGGACAACCCTAGCCACAGGAACTTCATCAACCACATGAACTAGCAAGTGCAATTGAATGGTTAAAATACTTGTTGGAAAGTATTTCTCAGCCATTGTAACAGCCTTGATGAAGTTTCACCGTGCTGCTTCCAGTGTGTCTCTACTAATCTCTTTCCTTAGTATCCAACGTACCACTGCACTAATTTTGTAAATTTTTGCTCTAATGTCATCATTGAGGCAATCCTTGATGGCTATAGGAAGCACGAATTGCAAGAATTTGTGCCAATCACGACTCTTCAAGCCACTAAGCTCATCGTCCTTTGTAAATGCTCCCTTCAAGCAATGCATGCATCCTGTAGGGGTACAAAACTCACTAATGTACTTTTTTACACACCGTTGTGATCATCCTTTGTCATGACCCAAGGTGCTTTTGGTAGCTTCACCTTTCCATTTGCTCTATTTTGGGCCCATAAGTGGTGCATGCGTTGAACCTCTTGTAAATCATCTCGTTGTGCCTTGCTCTCCTTTGCTCCTATGATGGTTTTCCAAAGCACCTCGGCTATATTCTTGAAAATGTGCATTGGGTCAAGAAGATGGTTCACTAAATGGTAATTCCAATATGGAAGTTGATGGAAAATGGATAGATGCTTCATTCCTAAAGGTGTACAGGTTGGATCCAGCTCCCATAAGGTCCTCCAATCACTGCTCTTCAATATGTGAGGAGACCTTTCTAGAAATCCCTCACGCAAAGGATGGTCCACTGGGAGATACTTCTTGTGGCCCTCGTATACTATCTTCTTGTGGCCCTCGTATACTATCTTCTTCATAGACTTTGAGTATTGAGCCTCAAGTTGTGGGCCCACATAATGGACATCCATTACACCCTGACACACACTGAAAGCCCTATAGAACATCAAAAAAGATTGTAGCAGGTAAGTTTGGATGACAATCATGACTTGACATAATATGTTTACAAGCTATAGTATTACCTGAGCACTCTCCATAGCCAAGCCAATCATGCATAGTCTACATAAGTATTCCTCTCAATGTTTGCGCATGTCCAAACCTCTTGGAAATATCATGAACTTCAATTCCCTCCCATAGAACACAAAGCTCCTTAACAACTAAAGGGGCTAAATACACATCCATGTTCTTCACCTTGTACTTTCTAGGTGTCAGGCGTTTTTCTGAAAGGTGTTTTGGGTCCGTGTACATATGGGATGCATGGTTTGCGAATAAACTTTACCTTGAATGCCATGGCAAATGTACAGACTGAATGGCTTGCAGTGAGCTAGTACATGCGTGTTGTTTTTTTTGGGAGCAGATGCTGGAGATTTGGAAGTTTTTTATTGTAGCAGTATGGTGTGCGGGTGGTTGCCAAATGCAGGGCACCGACTGATTCGGGAAAAGTGGCAGCTGGTTTGGAGGGTGGCTGCCTCTGAGAAAGAGTGGATGCTTCTTTTGTTGGCGGCGCAGAGTTGATTGAGCTGGGATAGCTGAAAGGTTAGCTGGGGGTCTCTGTTTTGGTGGCCATCATTGAAGCTTTAAAAAAAAATATAAAAATGATATCCACGTGGCCAGCTTGTAGGAGACCACATGGAGGTTTATCTCGCTGCCAGCGTGAGGTTCAAGAAGGTTGGCGAAGCGTGGACGCGAGGAAGAAGTGGAGTGGGGTTGTAAAAAGGAAGTTGGCGGCCTTGTGCGAGGGGGCTCTCTGGTAAGTGAAGGCCTGGCTCTGGTGAGTTTGCAGAGAGACGCAAACAGTGTGGAGTTTGCTGCCTTGTGGGAGATAGCCTGGGGCGCAGAGCTGGAAAGGTGGCCTTTGTTGGTGCATGGCTAAGAGCAACTTGCAGACGCTCTGGGGAGCATGGAGAGAGCAGAGAGGGAGGCCCGTTATACTGGGAGCCGCGTGGGTGATGTGACTTTGGCTGCTGGGGCGACTGGGAGACGCCAATACAACGTGTACAAGGGCTGGAGCGCAGCTGAAGGGAGAGCGTGGCTGCAGGTGGCTGCAGGCGAAGAGGTGGTCAGCGAAGGAGAGACGTGGAGTCGAGTGACTTGTAGTGGAGGTTGCCGCCTGGTGCTGGGGGTCGCGCTCGAGTGATCATGCAGAGCTAAGGCAGAGGGGTTGCCGCCTTGTGGAATGGAGACCTCTCGTGTTGCAAGAAGGCTGCTCTGGTGATTCTGCAGAGAGACAGTGCAGGGGAGTAGCAGGGACAACTGGCTGGCGAGGGACTGTGAGGAAGCCGTCTCAAGTGTCACTGGCACGTAAAGCAGCTGCAGAGGTGGCTGGTAGGGCCGAAGACAGGTGCGAAGGGCCGGTATCATAAGGAGTTGGTGGCTGGTAGCACGCAGAGAGAGAGAGAGCCTTGGGTGTTTTGTGTTGGCTGCAGTAGAAGTGCTGATGTGTGGGCTGGAGACAAGTGGGGCTCGCCTATGACACTTGGCAGGTAGCAGCTGAACAAAGAGTAGCCGGACTACAGAGGAAGTTTAGGGTTGCTGGTGGGGCACCCTCTGAAGAGAGAGAGAGTTGATGCAGGTAGCAGTGTGGCTAGCGGCGTTGAGGGAGCTGTGGTTGTAGCAGGCAAAGAGTGCAGTGCAGAGACCGGGACAGAGGCTTGGTTGTTAGACGCAAGGGTGAATTCCCTTGGCAGTAAATCCAAGCCAGTCTTGGTTTTTGGTGTAATTGCTGAGTTTGTTTGAAGTGTGATGAAGATGGGACGGAATTTCCCAAAGTTTTATGGTGTATGGTGCTGTGTATGATTTTTGCTGGATGATCATTTATCTATCATGGTTTTGAGCTATCTTTCAGGTGTGGGTGGGTGGTGAATCGTGTGAAGTGTTCCAGCCGGTGGGTGGGTGGTGAATCGTGAGAAGTGTTCCAGCCGCGGTGGGCTGGTGGTGCCCGCGTTCGTGTTAGTATTATCGAAGTTTGGGAGGTGAAGGGCTATAGAGGCATGGTCTTTTTTTCTTTTTTTCACCTCACATGCTTTCTGGTGCCCCCACTGAGGAGAGCTCAAGTATATTTCTCTTGCCTACAAGGGTGTATGCCCCAGAGTAAGAGATTGAAGAAAGGTGTTTCCAGTTTTTTCTTGGTCTGAAGGTGAAGCTTGGGGATAAAAATGATGTCGTATCCAGAGTTTTTTGGTGGTTCTAATGAAGATGTGGGTGAGTTTCTTGAGAGGTTCGAGGTTGCGTGCATTAGCAACCTTGTTGATGATGAAGAGCAGGTGTTGAAACTTTTGAGGATCTTTTTGAAGAGCGATGCTAGAGATTGGCTCAAAGGTTTTGAAGCAAAGGAAGCTAAGGCTGTACCATCTAGTGTTTTGACATTAGACAGGTTGACAGAGGCTCTTTTGGAGCGGTTCCAGCGAGTTGAAGACTCGAGTGTGCTATGGCAGGAACTCAATGATTTGCGACAGGGACAAGAACAAAACGTGGATGATTTTTTGCATGTGTTCACAGGGTTGTGGGATCGATGGTGCTTTTCTTTGCGGAGTGAGGCTCCCTCGATGTTTGTGAGGAAAGGATTGTTTGTAAGTGGTTTGCTTCCTGCGTTGAAGCTCAAGGTCGAAGGGAAGAAACCCAAAACGTTTGAGAATGCTATGCAGATTGCAACAAGGGACAAGGAGTGGAAGATGAAGAAGATGGTAGAACTCGGTATGCATTCAGAGGGTGTGCATGAGGATCTCTTTAATGCTGGAAAGGATGCCAAATGTTTTTTGCTGGAAGGAATGCCTTCAAGGCCAAAGCAGGTGAATAAATGTATGCTTGATAAGCCGTCAGGGTTCTTTTCGTGGTTGAAAGGGTGTCCGAATGAGGATTCCATACAGGTTAAAAAGCCAAAGCAAAAGGAGTGCTTGACAGGTCTTGAAGAGAAGCCATTGTTTTTGGAAAGCGGGGTTGTCAATGAAGACGTTATTATGTCGAATGAAGAAATGGAGGTGCCAATTTGTTTAGAGGAAGAGATGTCCTTGCAATCGTATGTCGATGCTGTTGTGGAAAGTGATTTGGAATGCTCTCTTGGTGATGACTTGATTGTGGCTGCGGATGTTGAACATATGTGTGATGACACACCCATGTGGGAGGATAAGCAGGTTCTTTTGGCCAACGAAAAAGATGCTTTTTATAATTATATTTGTTTTGATGATTCTTCTATACAAACCATTACCAAAGAGGACAGGGTAGAGAGCTTTTCACTTGAGGATGATGATGTGAGTGCTTATATGTGTGGACAAGATGTGGACCATGAGCTGATTGCTTTGAAGAATGAAGAGGAGTAGGTCATTGCGGACTTCTTGGATGAGCATGTTTATGATTGTGAGAATGTGATTGATGCTGTGGATGTTTCCTTGTCTGATGAGCCAAGTGATATGGATCTTATGCATGAAGATGAAACCTGGATGGGCATAGACAAGAATGTTATGGATGATTGCTTTGATGTGACTTTGGACAGGAAAGATGATGCTTCCTTATATGCTTTGGTTAGAGGATGGTGTTCACAAGTGGTCTTGAATTTGATGATGAGTGCTTCCATACAACAGGTTAGACAGATGAGTCTATGCATTGTGGGTTATCAGTGATGCTTTGAAGCAGGAATCGACCAAAGTTTTGGACAAAGAGGACAGGATGTGTGATGAGGATGTTACAAAGGGGTTTTTAGCTGCTATGGGTGAGAATGGTGTGGTGATAAAGGAGAAGCTTTCAATGAAAAAGATGGATATAAGGTCAAAACAGGTACTCTTGGATGTTAAAGTTGGATGGTGGTCTATGCGTTTTGGACATGGTTTGCATGCAGATGTTGAGGGTGCTTATCTTCTCAACTGGTGGCAGTGTATTGATCAGTCCTTGTTCTTTCAAGAGCCTTTATGCTGGCATGGTGAATTTAAACGGATGCTCTTTG
Source organism: Cibotium barometz (assembly GCF_041138505.1). Taxonomy (NCBI): domain Eukaryota; kingdom Viridiplantae; phylum Streptophyta; class Polypodiopsida; order Cyatheales; family Cibotiaceae; genus Cibotium; species Cibotium barometz. The sequence continues at coordinate 6,915,863 of NC_141094.1, read as the reverse complement.
ACCCAGGAGGGTGGATGTGGTATGCTATGATGTTAAGTTGGGTGATACAACTTTGGCCATTTGATCCAGGAATATGAATGCAAGTTCTTGTTTTCTGCTGAGCATGAATGCTCTAGCAGGCTGGGGGGTTGGCAAAGTATGTCAGGCATTTTTTTGAAAGGTGTCTTGGGTTCATGTACAAATGGGATGCATGGTTTGCAAATAAAGTTTGCCTTGAATGCCCTGGCAAATGTACACTGAATGGCTTGCAGTGAGCTAGTACATGCGTGTTGTTTTTTTTGGGAGCACATGCTGGAGATTTGGAAGTTTTTTATTGCAGTAGTATGGTGTGCGGGTGGTTGCCAAATGCAGGGCACCGACTGATTCGAGAAAAGTGGCAGCTGGTATGGAGGGTGGCCGCCTCTGAGAAAGAGTGGATGCTTCTTTTATTGGCGGCGCAAAGTTGATTGAGTTGGGATAGCTGAAAGGTTAGCTGGGGGTCTCTGTTTTGGTGGCCATCATTGTGTTGAAAGATCGGTAGAGGGAGAGGAGACACACACACAGGAGCAAACCCTAATGTATATTGCAAACCCTAACCATAGAGGGAAGCCATGTCCACTCACACACAAAGCATAATGCACTAATCCATAATCCACACAACACACAATGAGTTGTGTCCACACTCTACTAACCCTAGCTAATGTCCACACACTATGACCAGCTGGACACGCGGTCATTTATGTCTCACACATGTTCCTACCTAATCTGCCAGCACATAGCATAGCTGGCTCACACTGACATCGAGCTTGAATCTCAACAGCCCCTCTCAAGCTCATGATGTACTGCCGATGAAGATGTAGATGAGCTTGGGATATCAACACTCTCAACACTCCCCCTCAAGCTCATCCCATGTACTCCCAACATAGTCCGGAAGTACTCAAACTTCTCCCTGCTAAGTGGCTTCGTGAAGATATCAGCCACCTGCTCATCAGTCTTCACATAGTGAAGATCAACTGTACCATCCAGCACCTTTTCTCTGACAAAGTGATAATGGACCTCTATGTGTTTGGTCCTCGCATGAAATACTGGATTCTTTGCCAACTGCATACTGCTCATGTTGTCACAATGTATGACAACTTTGCCATCACAATAGGCTCACATAAATCTGCCAAGAGACTCTTTAACCATATAGCCTCACAAGTAGCAATGGCTGCACCTCTGTACTCAGCCTCTGTACTGGATAAAGCAACTGTAGGTTGCTTTTTTCTACTCCAACTCACCACAGCACTGCCAAGTGTAAAAGCATATCCACTTGTAGACCTCCTGTCATATGCGCTACCTGCCCAATCAGCATCTGTGTAGCCATGTATGTCCAAGCTTTTACCACTCTCATAAAATAGACCATAATGTGCTGTGGTCTTCACATATCTCATGATGCGTCTCACTGCATCCAAATGTGGTTTCCTGGGGCTCTGCATAAACTGGCTCACTAGCCCCACTGCATAACTCAAATCTGGGCGTGTGATAGTCATGTATATGAGACTACCAACCATCTTCCTGTACATAGAAGGATCATCCAATTCCTCGCCATAATCAGCCCGCAACTTTACATTTTGCTCCAATGGTGTACTCATAGGTTTACACCCTGTCATGCCATACTTTGCCAACATATCCAAGGCATATTGGCGCTGTACTAACCAAGTACCTGCATGATCTTTCACCACTTCAATGCCAAGGAAGTATCTCAACTCACCAAGATCTTTCATGTCAAATTGCCCACTCAAAGCTTTCTTGACATGTATCACATCTGCACTATGATCACCTGTAATAATCAAGTCATCCACATAGATGACTAGTAAAACAATCCCATGCTGTGTCTTCTTCACATACAGTGAAGAATCTGCTATAGAAATCTAGAAACCAAGTGAGATAAGATATTTGCTCATCTTATCACTCCAAGCACGTGGTGCTTGCTTTAGACCATACAATGCCTTTTTCAACGTGCATACGTGAGTAGGATATCTAGGGTGTACATACCCTTCTGGCTGTGCCATGTATACTTCCTCTTGTAGATCTCCATTCAGAAATGCATTCTTGACATCCATCTGATGCATTTCCCAGCCATTAGCTGCAGCCATAGCAATGACTGCTCTCACTGTGCCCATCTTAGCCACTGGGCTAAACGTCTCATCATAATCCAATCCATGGGTCTGTGCATATCCCTTTGCTACCAATCTTGCTTTATGTCTTTCAATAGAACCATCAGATTTGAACTTCACTTTGTAGACCCATTTACATCCAATAACATTCTTGTCCTTTGGTAGGGCAACCAAATCCCATGTATCATTATGGACCAATGCGTCCATCTCCACATCCATTGCTTTTTCCCATACATGCTCTCCAATAGCCTCTGTATAGCATGTAGGTTCCACATGCTTCACCATAGATGTCATGTATGCATAGTGCATAGCAAAATCTCTGTATGTTAACCTGTCAACAGGATATCTGACCCTCTGGGATCTCTGCAATGCATGCGGGTCACTCTGTACACCTGTGACTCTAGCATGTGGTGGCACATATCTGTCCTCTCAAGCACCAGGTGTGCGTAAAACAGGTATGCCAAGCTCCTCATCCAAACTTTCAGAACTCGATGACTCATATCCTGTGATTCCAATTCCTTTGACTTTCTTTTTGCCTTTATCCATAGCACTACTCCCAGTGCTTACACTCTCATGCCTCAAACGTCCTGACCATGGACGTACACTGCTACTCAGCTTCTGCTGGCCCAGACATAGTAGTAGAACTAGAACTTGCTTGTGGTGGCAAGTTCACATGTACATCAGCCTCAAGTGACTCAATAACACCCTCATCTTTTGCTTTATACCAACTAGCAAGCTCATCAAACACCACATCACGTGAGATGACCACTTGTCTAGTTTGTGGATTATAACACTTGTAGGCCTTTCGATCCTGTGCATATCCAACAAATACACATTTCTCTGCCTTAGGATCCAACTTCCTTCTTCTTTCATCAGGCACATGCACATAAGCTATGCATCCACAAACTTTAAGATGTCCAATGTCTGGCCTGTAACCTGTGAGCCGCATCTCTGGCGTGCTTCCATGAATGGCTGCTGTAGGTGTTTTGTTCAATATATAAACTGCAGTAGCACATGCTTCTGCCCAATAGTAATCTTGCATGCTCTTTTCATTAAGCATTGCCCTTGCCACTTCACATATAACTCTATTCTTTCTCTCAGCCACACCATTCTGCTGAGGTGTATACCTGCATGTCAACTGTCTTCTTATTCCATGCTTCCTCAAGAAATGCTCAAAAGCTTTTGAGGTGTATTCACCACCTCCATCTGTCCTCAAACATTTAATCCAACAGCCATACTGCTTTTCTGCAAAAGCTTTGAAATCCATGAATTTTTCCAATACTTCACTCTTCTCCCTGAGAAAGTATATCCATGTCATCCTGCTAAAGTCATCAATGAATGTAACATAGTATAAGCTGCCTTTGATAGATGGGTTTTGTGCAGGACCCCATACATCACTGTGTACTATCTCAAGTGGCCTGTTACTCATATTTCCTTCTCTAGGAAATCTCAATCTTGCCTGCTTCCCAAACTGACAGGCTTCACAAACATGCATATGTCCATCATATTTGAACCTAGGCAATCCATTGACAATGCCTCTTGTTTGCATGTTCTTTAATCTCTGTATATTAACATGGCCAATCCTCTTGTGCCACATATCAATATCCTATACCACATTCCTGCTCTTTGAAAACATGGCTGATTTTAGCTCAGGAATTCCAGCATCCAGCTTAAACAGTCTTCCTTCTTTCTTGCCTTTAGCAATCACTCTACATCCATGTTTGAAGTCTTCAACGAAGCATCCATGCTCATTGAATCTAACCTGTAATCCCTGTTCTACCATTTGACCAACTGAGGCCAAGCTTTTAGTGATCGAAGGCACATACAGCACATCTGACATATACTTTGTCTGACCATTATGCATGACCAATGGTACACTTCCAACATGTGTAATGACATGCTGGGTATCATCACCTGTTTCCACATAGCCTTTGACATCCATTGGCTTCATATGCTCAAACCATTCACCATGACATGTCATATGGTTTGATGCTCCTGAGTCCATGTACCATGTATCATCATTCTCAGCATTTGTCGTCATAGAACCCACAACATGCTTCATGGCAAACAAATGATTTGCAGTTCCATCATTGCTACTTGATGCATAGTTACCACCATGTTGTGCATAGTTTCCACCATAATGACCACCACGTTGTGCTCTTCCCCCTCTCAAATCATTCTGTTTGCGAAAGCAATCTCTCGCCATATGACCATATTTGCCACAATAATGGCATTCCACATCTTGCATAGAATTTTGTTGGCCTTGCCAACGTCCTCGACCACGGGGGGTACCTCTGCCTCGCTGAGGTGCATAACCACGACCACCTCGAGCACCATAAGAAAGCTGAAAATTCTGTTGTGGAGGTCTATCCTGCCATCCACGACCATTACCACCACGTCCACGTGATGCGAATCTCCCCCTGCCTCTAAAACCTCTCTGCGAGTAAAATGCCTGATTTCTGCCATCATCATGGCTAGTAGATGCATCCAGAAATGAATCACTGAGCTTGATTTCTTCAACCAATAAGAGTGAAACCAACTCATCGAAGTCGGGTAAACCTGTACTCCTCACTGAGATAGATGTATCAAAGGATTTGTATTCCTTGCCAAGACCGCGCAAGGTAATATCCACCAAATCATCATCAGGCATGGGGGCATTTATTGTGGCCAATGCATCTGCAAACTTCTTGATTTCTTGCACATAATCATGTATGCTCCGTTTATTCCTTTTCACATTGTGTATCTGCTGTCGCAATTGAGACTTGCGAGCACTCGTATCTGTATCAAACATCTTGACCAAAGTATCTCATGCATCTTTGGGATTCTCAGCATCCTGAATGTGTATGAGCATAGCATCAGAAATGCATATAGACAAATAATGCAGCACTTTGAATGCTCTCTCTGACCATTGCTTATGAGCAATAAGCTGCTGCTGTGTGGGTTGCCGAGGTAGCTCAGGCTCTGGCTCAGCACCTATAATGAGATTCCAAAATCCTTTCCCTTTCAAGAAACTCTTTATCCTGTACTTCCATGCCTGGAAGTTCTTCCTATCCAGCTTCTCACCAACAATCTGAACTGGATTGTCCGACATATCTGCTCAATGTACACCTTCCGCACTCGTCCAAATCTGAAACCGAGCCTTCCTCAGTTGACTCAACCACACTCCAATGAATGTTCCAGATACTCCAAGATAGCCAACAAACTCCAAATTTGATGTAGAAAATCAACCTGTAATCATCTGAGATGAACTGACTCACGCAGTGCGGAATATCCTGAATTTACACGCCTTCCAAGGCTCCAAATCGCAATGTAATGGTGCAATCAAGTCTAGGCAACTTGCATTGACACCTAATGAACGTCAATGTTGAGTATCAACTCCATCTGACATGTGTAATTATCAATTTTTGAAAACCCCTTTTTCTGTTTTTGAAAAAACCAGAAAAACCAGAAAAACCAGTAATGATTTGGCTCTAATTCCTTCAATATTTCACCAAATTGAGCAACCAGGCATTCATTGGCTTAGCAATAGTGTCCATCAACTCCATGTAAGAGGAATTTGTCCAATTGTAAAATACCAAAGATTAATTGCTCGATTAAAATGCTCTGTTTCTCTGCAACCAGTGGACAGTCTGTTTTAATCAGCTCATTCCCAACTCAATTAAGCATCATTGACCAAAAAAATCACATAGCCCTCTTCTCCAAGATGTAAAGCATCCAATTGCTAAGGAGGTTGTGGAATATATCAAGCACCGAATGAGAATTTGATCTCCTCGTAGGCAAAAACCAGAAAAACTGCCCTGTTTCCTACTGTCTGGCTGCGCCGCCTGCAATTGAGGTGTTTGGGAGTGTTTATAATGTCAATTGATGATAGTTATAGGTGCCCAACACACATAGGTACATGTGCAATCCACCAAAGCTTTGATTTTCACCAAAAATAGGCTCCAAATGCATCAATTTTTGACTGTCTTCTCTCTGTTTTGTGAGAGCTCAAAAAACCAGTAATTTCTCTCAATTAAATGCATGTAAATTGCTCCAAAATCACAGTAGGGCTTGCATAGAAGTTGCCAATACATCCCTCATTGTCAGATACATGTTTGCTTTAACAGAATCACACATATTTCCACCATACATCAATGTTCCCAAGCTTTAATGGAAAGCTTCAAAAACCAGAATTTTTCTTTGCTTTGATTTGCTCTATTTTGCTTTGCCTTTGCCTGTTTCACCTGCAATCCGCTCAAGGATGTTTAGAGGACCTTACCCGGTAGGCCAAGCTCTCAGATCTGATAGTATTTGGTGTGCTCCAAGCTTCACAGCTCCAATGGCAGCTTCACAACGTCTTTTTCACAGCTTCTTCTTCTCCCTCTTCACTCACTCACTCATAAACCCTAATAAACAGCACAAGGCTCTGATACCATGTTGAAAGATCGGTAGAGGGAGAGGAGACACACACACAGGAGCAAACCCTAATGTATATTGCAAACCCTAACCATACAGGGAAGCCATGTCCACTCACACACAAAGCATAATGCACTAATCCATAATCCACACAACACACAATGAGTTGTGTCCACACTCTACTAACCCTAGCTAATGTCCACACACTATGACCAGCTGGACACGCGGTCATTTATGTCTCACACATGTTCCTACCTAATCTGCCAGCACATAGCATAGCTGGCTCACACTGAAAAGAGCTTGAATCTCAACACATTGAAGCTTTAAAAAAAATATAGAAAAATGATATCCACGTGGCCAGCTTGTAGGAGACCACATGGAGGTTTATCTCGCTGCCAGCGTGAGGTTCAAGAAGGTTGGCGAAGCGTGGACGCGAGGAAGAAGTGGAGTGGGGTTGTAAAAAGGAAGTTGGCGGCCTTGTGCGAGGGGGCTCTCTGGTAAGTGAAGGCCTGGCTCTGGTGAGTCTGCAGAGAGACGCAAACAGTGTGGAGTTTGCCACCTTGTGGGAGATAGCTTGGGGCGCAGAGCTGGAAAGGTAGCCTTTGTTGGTGCGTGGCTAAGAGCAGCTGCTCTGCAGACGCTCTGGGGAGCGTGGAGAGCAGAGAGGGAGGCCCATTTTACTGGGAACCGCGTGGGTGATGTGTCTTTGGCTGCTGGGGCGGTTGGGAGATGCCAATACAGCGTGTACAAGGGCTGGAGCGCAGCTGAAGGGACAGCGTGGCTGCTCAAGCGAAGAGGTGGTCAGTGAAGGAGAGACGTGGAGTCGGGTGACTTGTAGTGGAGGTTGCCGGCGGGGGCCGCCTAGTGCTGGGGGGTCGCGCTGGAGTGATCGTGTAGAGCTAAGGCGGAGGGGTTGCCACCTTGTGGAATGGAGACCTCTCGTGTTGCGAGAAGGCTGCTCTGGTGATTCTGCAGAGAGACAATGCAGGGGAGTAGCAGGGACAACTGGCTGGCAAGGGACTATGAGGAAGCCATCTCAAGTGTCACTGGCACGTAAAGCAGCTGTAGAGGTGGCTGGTAGTGCCGAAGACAGGTGTGAAGGGTCGGTATCATAAGGAGTTGGTGGCTGGTAGCACCCAGAGAGAGAGAGAGAGCCTTGGGTGTTTTGTGTTGGCTGCAGTAGAAGTGCTGATGTGTGGGCTGGAGATAGGGGCTTGCCTATGACACTTGGCAGGTAGCAGCTGAACAAAGAGTAGCCGGGTTGCAGAGGAAGTTGAGGGTTGCTGGTGGGGTGCCCTCTGAAGAGAGAGAGAGTTGATGCAGGTGGCTGATAGCTAGCAGTGGCTAGCGGCGTTGAGGGAGCTATGGTTGCAGGCAAAGAGTGCAGTGCAGAGACCAGGACAGAGGCAGTGCAGAGACCCGGACAGAGGCTTGGTTGTCAGACAGAGTGCAGTGCAATGCAGAGACCAGGACAGAGGCTTGGTTGTCAGACGCAAGGGTGAATTCCCTTGGCAGTAAATCCAAGCCAGTCTTGGTTTTTGGTGTAATTGCTGAGTTTGTTTGAAGTGTGATGAAGATGGGACTGGATTTCCCAAAGTTTTATGGTGTATGGTGCTGTGTATGTTTTCTGCTGGATGATCATTTATCTATCGTGGTTTTGAGCTATCTTTCAGGTGTGGGTGGGTGGTGAATCGTGAGAAGTGTTCCAGCCGGTGGGCTGGTGGTGCCCCTGTTCGTGTTAGTATTATTGAAGTTTGGGAGGTGAAGGGCTATAGAGGCATGGTCTTTTTTTCTTTTTTTCACCTCACACCAGGAACTATGAAAGACAATAAAAGATGCCCTTTTTTAATCGCTAGCCATGGTGAACTAGATAAACAAGCCATGTAGTCCATGATGAACTTCGTAGACCAAATGGATTCACTCCATCCATCGCTAGTCCGAGGAGTCGAATATGGCGAGCCTCCTCCTGAAAGGCTACCCACTTCTCTTCAATGTGCTTCCATGCAGGGGAATCTGTGGGCACATGCATAACACCATCCATGGACCTAGTGTTATGGTGTGCCAAGTCATCAATCCTACAATGGATCTGCACTTGAACATTGTTTTAATCCGAGGGATGATGGAAAAGTGTCGTAAAACTTTTGCTGGTACGCTTTCTCCTTGCACATCTTGTCTATATCTGGATGTACCACAATGCAAACATTGTACTACGTTGTTATATTCTTGTCGATAAAGAATACAATCATTTGGACAAGCATGGTATGTGTTGTAGTCCATGCCAATCGAGTGCAACATTGCTTTTGCTCGACTACGGTCCACTGGCATCTCATTATCTTCTGGCAATATTTGATGTTTCAATAAGCTGTTACACAAAATAGTCAAGCTAAGAAAATGCATATAAAGGTACATAACTCACTAATTTCATATGATATCATCACTTACGCAAAAAGTTTTGATACGCTCGTATTTGACCATCCTAAAATCGATTTTGCAAGTTCAATATGGATAGGCAAGCACGTAAAACAGACACATGTGGTCCACGATATAGTGGAAGATGAGCAAGCCTGCATAGTTGTTTCTCTTCTTGGGAAGCGTATTCCACACGTTGTGTGTTTTCTTCTACCCCTTCATGTTCCAAACCTCGATCTTCTATTCCATCGTGTAAGGCATTTATCATGTCATCCATGTCTTGTTCTAGTATTTGCTCCGAATCCGCCTCAAGTTCCTCGGGTTGTTGGATCACCTCATTTGTGGCTACTCTTATTGCTCTCCATTGTTCAGGCTGGATATCCACTGGTTCCTCATTGTTGAAGCGCGCATTGCTACTAATTAGATGTTCCAATCGCTCCACCGAAAATATTTCCCATTTTTTTATATGATCATTGCAAATTCGTCGATGTCGAGCCACTTGGTATTTGCAGCGAGTACATGGGCAAAGTGTCTTCTCCTCTAAATCAACAAAATTTGAATCTAGAGGAAACGTCGGCGGGGGTGCACAAGATCTGGAAAGATTTTGAATTTCAATGAAAAGTAGCGATCGTCGAAATAAGCGTCAAAAACAACATCGAAAACAACGTGGAAAATTTTTTTTAGGCACTTATTTCCACGCTATTTCCCATGCACTTTTCAATGCTTTTTTCCACCCTGATTTCGATGCTTTTTTCCACGGTTTTTTTGACGCATATATCAACGGCACAGGTTTTTACAGTAAAACATAACCTCTCTTTTTTTTTGCATTTTTTTTTGTGCGCATGTGTTTTGCTTCCTCACCAGGTATACCTCCTTTTCCTCACTCCCATCTCCTCTTGGTTACATGTACATGTGATGTAAAATGTCTGTGTGTGTAATTATGGGTAATTTTCTTGTTTTTTTGGCTTTCTCATTTGTTTTGCAGGTTCTTTCTCTCTCCCAAGCTCTTCTCCACATCCTTCTTTTCCCTCCCTTCCCTCTCCTCCCCTACCCTCTCCTCTCCTCTCCTCTTGGTTGTTAAATTGTTGTGTGTGTGTTGAAGGAAAAACCTCCTTGTGTATCCATGCTATTCATACTTTTAGTGTTTTGTATTACTAATTCTTTTCTCAACTTATTGTTTTGTTTTGTAGGTCTTCTAATCCTCTCTTTCAACTTCACCAAAAAGAGGTAAATTCTTTTCTCTCTTTCGTCTCTTTTCGATTTTGTATGTATGCATTAGGTTCTTATTAGGGATTTTGTATGTATGCAGCATTACTAATCCTTTCCTCACCCTTTTGTTGGTTTTGTTGGTTTTGTAGGTCTTCTAATCTTCTCTTTTAGCATCACCAAAAAGAGGTAAGTGCTTTCCTATCTTTTTATCCTCTCTTTCCTCTATTTTTATCTACCAAAAAGAGGGGTTTTGTTTTGTAGGTCCTCTATACATAGAGCTTAATGCATGCATAGAGCTCTAATCATAGAGCTTAATCTATGCATTAAGCTCTATTCGTAGAGCTTAATGCATAGATTAATCTCTATGCATACATTCATAATGCACAGAGATATATGCATAGATTAAGCTCTATGCATGTATTAAGCTCTATGCATAGAGCTTAATGCATGCATAGAGCTTAATCTATGCATGCATTAAGCTCTATGCATGCATACTTAATGCATAGTGCCGGGGTACGGTTTAGTTTAGGATAGCGTGGCTTGCATAGTGCTTTATGCATAAGCCTCGTGCATAATGCTTTACACATAAGCTTTATGCATAAGGCCTCATACATAGCTTTATGCATAAGGCCTCATGCATGCTTTATGCATAAGCTTTAGCATAGCTTGCATAGCTTTATGCATAAGGCCTCATGCATGCTTTATGCATAAGCTTTAGCATAGCTTGCATAGCGGCATAGTTTGCATAAGGCTTGCATAAGCTTTTGTATGTATGCATTACTAATCCTTTCCTCACCCTTTTGTTGGTTCTCTAGGTCCTCTAATCCTCTCTTTCAACATCACGAAAAAGAGGTAAGTGCTTTTCTCCCTTTCCTCTATTATTATTGCACCCGTGGGTGCTGGGGATTTGTTTTGTAGGTTTGTGCATAAGCATTATGCATAATGCTTTATGCATAATGCTCATTCATGCTTTATGCATAAGCTTTAAGCCTCATGCATAGCTTTATGCATAAGGCCTCATTCATTCTTTATGCATCAGGCCTCATGCATAGTTTTATGCTTAAGGCCTTATGCATGATAGTGATTTATGCATAATGCTTTATGCATAAGGCCTCATGCATAGCTTTATGCATAAATCCTCATGCATAGCTTTATAGGTTTGTGCATAAGATTTATGCATAATCTTTATGCATAATGCTTTATGCATAAGCTTTATGCATAAGCCTCATGCATAAGGCCTCATGCATAAATGAATGAATGTTGAGGGATAATTCATGTGTATGCTCTTACTAAAGTGTCCATGTGGGTTTTGTTATGTGTGTGTAGAAACATGTCTCGCACTCCAGATGAGACATCGGCTTACTCTCCTTCTTTCTCTCCATATGCCATGCTACATGACCAGTTTATGGGTTTTTTAGCACAAGCCACATGCCCGAGAAAAGAGCAATGGCACAACAATATTTTGGGAGAGAGGCGGGCACTTCGGCCGCACCATCGGACACCACCACCGCTAACCCTAGTTCACCTACAAACCCTACAAAGAGCCGCCAGAACCCCCTCAGGTCGCTCGTCCACTCGCAGAGAGGAAAACACTCGAGTAGTGGAGGTGGAGGTAGTTGTTGTCCAAGTGGAGGCACGGATGGGTCTACGCCCCCATGTGAGCGTTCTTCCTCCAAAAGCACTCCACACTTGCGATCATCGTGACATTTCAACACACAGCCCACACCTGCCCCGCCGATGGGAAAAAATATTACACAATTATCAATGGCAATCTGGTTTTGGGTAATGTCGGGCAAGAGATGGCAAGAGATGAAGAGCCGCATCCCGCGAGCTTTGCCACATTGTCTTTGCAAATGACTTTATGACTTTATGGCCAAAGTTGGATAAAGATACGAAAGATAGAGTCATAAATCAATCAAGGATGAGTACAAGCCGACCGTCTCGGTAGTGATGTCATCCCATAAGGTGGATAAAGGACCACATAGTGGACATCATGAAACATTGGCGGGGAGATGTGACTAGGAGAGTGAAGGTAGGGGGTGAGAAACCTTGGTACATGAGCACTCGAGGATTGGAATGAGGAGAAGAAAAAGCATGCAAGAAATCCCCAATGCTACAAGCAACAAGAGGATGCGGCCAAAGCCTGAATGGAGAGCATAGGAAGCTCTCACCTTGGAAGTGGCGGTTGGGACGCATTCCATGTCTACTTTATAAGTATCAATGCTTATCTTGTATGTTTCATTTGATGTTATGTCTACTTTGTAAGTATCAATGCTTATCTCGTTCTTTTGGTACTTTTAGAATCAAGTTGCTCGCCGCCATAACACGTACTTTCTTTTGGGAGAAGCTTGAGCAAGAATGCGCCAAACTCAATTGGGGGCGCATTGCAGATATGGTAAGTGCAGCAAGCCTTAACCTTATGATTTGTATACTTGCTTTACCATCATGTCATGTTAGATCATTGTTTTGTATACCCAAAAAAGCGTCTTGTATAGCTTTCACGGACCAATGCCTTACCCTGAGTGAGGGCTCCACATAGAGTGGCCTTGCCCATGTCTTTCCTCTTGTACATACATATTTTGGTCAGCTCATATCTTTGTTTGAGCTTGTATAGCTTGTATGCAACTACTTTATACAATTTTGGTCATCAAGTATAGCTTGTAGAGCTTGTATGCAATTTTATGCAACTACTTTATGCAATTTTGGCTTATCTCGTCAGAGCTTGATATGTAAATTTCACATCTTGCAATATAATTTGGCCATTGTTTGCACTTGTGTGAATTGTGTACCTACTTTGTAATGTCGAAAACCTTATGGCACTCTATATTTTTTAACAAATTCACTTCGTTCTTCACATCAGAGTACGATTGCCTTTGGTACTCTATAAGTTTGGCATAATGGTGCATCTAGCTACAAGACTGCAGCTCAATGCACCATTATGTTAAAAAAAAATTAATACCTGCACGCGTCAAAATAACCGTGGATAATGGCCCCGCCTCTTGTAGTGAGAATACCAAATAGAAAACTTTAATATAAGGAAGATCAAAAAAGAACATCAAAATAATAACTATCTAAAAATATAATAACAATCTAATCGTAATAAAAAAACAGAATGATAAGAATAAATCGATGTCTTTATGGATTGCAAAATCTACTCATACCCACTTTCAAATGAGCAAGGACTTAATTAAACTTTTAGCCCAAACGAGCCATCTTTAGGTCCACAATTTCCTCCATAATTTCTTCCATATTCGAATCCCTTATATTCTCTTAATCATAAAATCCACTTGCAAATGAGCAAGGACTTAAATCAAATTTTAGCCCAAAGGATCTTTAGATCCACAATTTCCTCCATGCTTGCATCGATCAAATCCATTATATTTTTGTAATCATCAACAATCTACCTTTTCCTAAAATTCACTTTACTTTTTTCACTTTTTCATTTGACCTATTACAAATAAGCCTTTGAGCTACACACCAAAAAGATAACCCTTGATATAAGACCCTTTATACCTTCATTTATGTTCACACATTTATAAGCTCATGCATTCCCCCTCAAAGACTCTTCTCTTCTTTACGGTTCATTTCCTATATGTATATAAAACATATACATATTCCCTCCAAAAAGCCATATTTGTAGCGACCATCCACCTACTGGTGACTTTTTAGGTGCTTACCATATGAAGGAGTAAGAATCATAGTTAAAATTCTAAGAAAACTTCTTTTAAATTTTTTATAGTCATTTTTTTCCCACATTAAGTCAAACACAACTTCGGACTTTTAATCTAAGAAAGATAATCCTTAAAGGATTTGGACTTTTTGATTAAGTTTGCAAATGCCATGTATGTAAAACTACTTTGAGTCCAATTTGCATATAGATATTGTGAGTTTTCAAGAATTTTAAAAGTGCTACAATATTTTTAATTGATATATTCCCTTTATGCTTGTGTACATCAAGAATTAAAAAAAGACAAGTGATGATTCTTTGTGTTTTTGCATAAAGAGAAAATGTTGCACAGAAAGTTTTTAAGTTGTTCATGTTTAAAGGCCAATTTTCAAGCATGTTGCAACATACAATACTTTTAGAACTCCCTACATATTCATATTTTAACACACTATCACTGGGGATGATGGATAAAAAAGCTAGGCTTAATGAGTTTTTTAGTTTTTCTCTATGATTGTGGCAACACTCATTGATAAGTTTGCCACTACATTGAAAAACTCATTAAAAAATATTTTCTTTGAATCTCTCATTGTACGTACTTTTAAATTGGACCTTTTTTAGGACATGAAAAATATTAATCTTTACTATCAATGCATGCAACAAAGTACATATTTTTATATGCTCACTTCATTTATAGGCCTTTAATATATTAAATGATCACATGCAAAGTAAAAGTTTACTTTATAAGCCATTGATCTTCGATACATTAAAAAATTAGTAATTTGAAAGGTCTATCTATGTTTGAAAGTTACAATCAATGATAATGAGTATTTGTCTTCGTGTGGATTGAATTTTTTGAACGTTCGACAATTTTCATGTATAAGAAACTCTTCATATTTATGAAACAATGCTAGTAACTTACAAGTATCTTGCAATCAAACATATCCTTTATATATATAAAAAAGTGAATGATGTTTATTAGTTTAAATTCATGGCTTGGAGTGTTTATGTGGTTTGTTATTATGAAAGCTCATCATCTCATATTCTTTATGCTAATGAGAGGCACTATCATTGAAATGTTAAAGAAGCAAAAGTCTATTCATAATATTATAAACAAGTGAACTTTGAAAGCACATCATCACATATTCCTCCCTATAGAAAACATAAAGAGGCAAAAATCTATCTAGAATGTATTGGAGCTTGAAAGGATTTATTTTGAGGTGAAAAAAGTTCGAGCACTTTGGTACTGAGCATATACGATTTGATTTTAACACTTTGGTATCCACGACGAGCACTTTGGTATCGACGAGCACTTTGCATATTTATACATATATTAATTTGATATGGGTGGAGAGTTAGTACACTTCTGCTAAAAAGTTATAAGGGCCAAAGAATGTGCCCTTGATTAGACGAATGCTTTTGTTCTAGTACACATTGTACAATGAATTTGTGGATTTAATTCGAGCATTTTGATACTCCATCTGAGATCAATTCTAAAAACTTTGATTTGAGTATTGTTTTGTTTCAACAAACAAATTTTGAAGCTTTATAATATGCAGATTTTATCAATAGGTAGCAAAAGTACATACACACTTTCTTGTAAAGACACAATTAATACATGTGTAAATATATATATGGATACATACATATATATATATATATATATATATATGTACACACACACAATATATATTTATACATGTGTAGATGTGTATACATATACATGTATAAATAAATATATTATAAACATATAATATAATCACACTTTTATGTGGATAGAGAGTTGGTACAATTCTCCAAAAATTACAAGACCCAAGGAATGTGTCATTCCTTGAAATAATACCTTTTCTCTTGTAAAAATAGTACTATAGATTTGTGAATTCATTTTGTGTAATCAAATTTCTCACTGTATATTATATCTACTTTTTTAAAACAACAACTTTGTATAGCCATAGCTTGGTAAGTTTGATTTTTGTAAATTGAAATTCTTATAGTAAGTTTTATGTGCTCCATAATTTAAAGAAAATTAATTCTACAGCTCTCTGAAAAGCTCGTTGGCTTTAGGATTGTTTTTTCAAATCTAGTAGAGCATGAAACATAGAAAACATGGAAAAGATCATACACATAGCCATAGCTTGGTAAGTTTGATTTGTAAATTGAAATTCTCATAGTAAGTTTTATGTGCTCCATAATTTAAAGAAAATTGATTCTACGACTCTCTGACAAGTTCGTTGGCTTTAGGATTGTTTTTTCAAATCTAGTAGAGCATGAAACATAGAAAACATAGAAAAGATCATACACATCTGACTTCTCTTTGTAGCCATAGCTTGGTAAGTTTGATTTGTAAATTGAAATTCTCATAGTAAGTTTTATGTGCTCCATAATTTAAAGAAAATTGATTCTACGACTCTCTGACAAGTTCGTTGGCTTTAGGATTGTTTTTTCAAATCTAGTAGAGCATGAAACATAGAAAACATAGAAAAGATCATACACATCCGACTTCTCTTTGTAGCCATAGCTTGGTAAGTTTGATTTGTAAATTGAAATTCTCATAGTAAGTTTTATGTGCTCCATAATGTAAAGAAAATTGATTCTATGGCTCTCTGACAAGTTCGTTGGCTTTAGGATTGTTTTTTCAAATCTAGTAGAGCATGAAAAATAGAAAACATAGAAAAGATCATACACATCCGACTTCTCTTGACACAAGCCAGCACCCTTGAAAGGAACTCTATGTAATATTAATATGGCCATGTCTCATTGTTTGGAGGCGTAATGACAAGGCATGCCCGAGAATCATGAGATGGATTACCAAACTTGAAAGGTCTTACTACTACCTATTGTGCTATTCATATACTCATGCAATGATTCACAAAAGCATAACAAGATGTTGATGCCCATTATGTACTACATAATTAGAGCTAATGCTTTATCATTTAATGTTCCATGAAATAAACAATGGTTAAGGTTAAACAAATCTCACCACATAATCATGTAGTCCGCTTTACCTCACGAGCCTTCATCATCATCTCTTTCACTGCTTAAGAGGTAGTTCTCTTATATGGTTAAGTAAGATCCTTTCATTGAAGGAACACCAATTTTCAATCTCATGTGTGTCCATGTGCATGCATACATGCTTGAAATCCTTTGAATTACACTAAAATTTGAATGCATAGAAAAATGAAATGAAGTGGTGATACAAGAAGGAGCCAAACTAGCCATTACACCCAAAACACCTAGAGGGGTGGGTGACTACCCAAATGCCCAGAAGGAAATAGAGAAACTAAAGGTTGCACAAGCCCTAGTTCAGGATAACCAAAACATGTTTGAGGAATGGCTGTAAGCTAACCAAGCTACTAAAATGGTCTATCCTAGAAAACACTACATGGGAATCAAAATAGTTCAATGTTCTAGAGCATGTGCCAAAACACGAGGGTGAGACCAAATCTAAAGGAGGGCAGAACATTTTTTTATCAAGGATGTTTCAAGAAGGATAAGAATATCCTTTGTATGACTCAATAAATCCTAATCCAAAATCATACGATAATGATGTCGCTTGAGTCTAAAGAACTAAAGATGTGACAAGGCTGACATCGTTTCCTCTTTGAAGAGATAAAAAGCTAATTTGAACTTGGCTCTTAGAGGAAACCCCCAATTTTGGACCAATTTAAAAGACTATATGGAAGGAATAATGCAAGACAATCCACCAACCACTGAGGAAGAATTACCCTTTCCTATTGAGAAATATTTGGAATTGGTTGAAGGAAGGTACAACTTACTAGAACTAGTCCAAATTTTGGTCAACCAAATGGGAAAGTATTATGAGAGTGATTGTTGGTAGTGACATCATTTTCTAGCTGCCATTCTAGCTGCCATGTGTGTTCATATGTGCCACATCCTATATAAAGGCCTCAAAAGGCCTTAGATATAGGGTCAAATGACCCTAAGGCCTCCTCATCCCTCCACCACCCTTTATGGGTGTGTGGTGCTCATGGGATTGAAAGGCTCCGGGGAGGGCCTGGCCTCATTGGTGGCCATGCCCCCACATACCCTTTGTGGTGTTCATGGGATCGGAAGGCCCACATACCCTTTGTGGTGTTCATGGGATCGGAAGGCTCTGTGGAGGGTGTGGCCTCATTGGCCATTTATCGCATGTGTGTTATATGCTTCTACTTCCTACATGGTATCAGAGCTTTGTTGTACCTTGCTCTCTCCTAGCTATCATCTTGATGAAGCTCCTACCTTGTGTTTTTAAGCTGTAGGTCTATAAACCATGGTCAAGCCTTTGGGGTAGCCTAAGCCTAGCCATGACTCTGAGCCAAGCTGCTTTAGCCATGGACAAGCCTCTAAAGCCTTTAAGCCTAAGCTTGTTATTGTCAAGCCTCCAAGTTAAGTCATTAAGCTATATCCTCTATCAGGTTCTTTGTAGGGAAGCCTTCTTTTTTATCTATTCCTTCTACTCAAAAGTGACATCCGCATGACAAAATCGCCCCAAACTTATGATAGTGCAAACATAATAAATAAGTAATTTTATTGTATGAATTCATGAAAGCACAACATAAAAGACAATGCGTAGATATCTCTAACTCACATACAGGCCTTATGCATGATAGTGATTTATGCATAATGCTTTCTGCATAAGCTTTATGCATAAGGCCTCATGCATAGCTTTATGCATAAGGCCTCATGCATAGCTTTATAGGTTTGCGCATAATCTTTATGCATAATGCTTTATGCATAATTCTCATGCATGCTTTATACATAATGCTTTATGCATAAGCCTCATGCATAGCTTTATGCATAAGGCCTCATGCATAAATTAATGAATGTTGAGGGATAATTCATGTGTATGATCTTATTAAAGTGTCCATGTGGGCTTTGTTATGTGTGTGTAGAAACATGTCTCGCACTGCAGATGAGACATCGGCTTACTCTCCATCCTTCTCTCCATATGCCATGACGCATGACCAGTTTATGGGTTTTTTAGCACAAGCCACACCCGAGAAAAGAGCAATGGCACAACAATATTTTGGGAGAGGGGTGGGCACTTCGGCCGCACCATCGGGCACCACCATCGCTAACCCTAGTACACCTAGTTGAAATGTAGAGAGAAAGAGACGAGACAAGAGACACATCATGTACGCTCCCAAATACTGATTCATATTGAGGACAAGATACATATATATAGGTGAGACCAAGTTAGGTAGAGTGAGCCATATATAGAGCTCCAACACCCCCACTCAAACAAGGGTCTCTAGCTATGGATGAAAAAACCCTTGGGGAGTACAAGGAAAAAACCCAAGCCCCTATACAAATGTGAAAATATGAACCTGAAAGTGCATTGTGCATCTATGTACAAATATACAAAAGGACCAAGAGGTCATAGTGTGTAATTGTGAAATGTGCAAAGTGCATGGTGTCTAGAAGATTACAACGATATATGTACAAAGCTACCATAAGAGTAAAGAGCCTAATCTAGAAAGAGTGAGCCAGCCCGAGGCAACTCCAAGCTCTGAGCGCAAGAGAATGAAGCGTGACTCATTGAGACCTTTGGTAAGAATATCTGCAATCATGTGGTCACTTGGACAATGTTCAATCATGATAGTGCCTTTGCGTACTTCGTATCGAACATAATGGTAATGCACAGCAATATGTTTTGACTTGTTATGTTGGACATAGTCTTTTGCAAGACTAATAGCACTTTGATTATCACACTGCAAGGGTGTACTAGAAAGAGGAGAATGGCCAATATCTGTCATAACACTTGTCGAAGCCAAATGAGTTCACGAGCTGCAAGTGATGCCGCAACATATTCATATTCGGTTGTAGAAACTGCAACACAACGTTGTTTCTTGCTGGTCCAAGAAATAAGACAACCATTAATGAAGAAACAATTGCCACTAGTAGATCGCATAGATAAATGTGAGCTGGCCCAATCTGCATCTGTGTAACCCAAAAGAGAAAGAGATGGAATGGAGTCGGATGTGAATTGTCGTTGATAAACCAAACCATAATCTGCAGTGCCTTTCAAGTATTTCAACACGTGCTTTGCTGAAGACCAATGCTTAAGAGAAGGACATGCAAGGTGTTGCCCGAGATAGTTAGCAATAAACAAAATGTTAGGACGAGTGTTCAAACCAACAACTTGAAGACATCCAACCGAATTAGCATATGGTTGATTTGTAACAAGCTGGCCACCACCATCAGAAGTGTTTTTCATGGAACTCGCAAGACAAGGAGTAGTTGCTGAATGTGCAGATTCCAAACCAAACTTCTTAATAGTATCTTCAATAAACTTTGACTGTCGAAGTAATAAAATACCTTTGCTACGATCCCTTTGAATCTGAATGCCAAGACACGAGTGAAGTTCTCCAAGATCCACCATATCAAATGCCGAAGATAACAACTGCTTACTTTGGTGTAGAAATCCCAAATCATTGGAAACAAGGATTGTATCATCCACATAAAGGGCAAGGATTACAAAAATACCATTTTGGTGTTTGGTAAATAAGTTGGGATCAGAAGAGCAAGAGAGAAAGCCATGGGAGGTAAGAAAAAGATCAAACTTGATGTACCAGGCCCGTGAAGCTTGTTTAAGACCATATAAAACCCTATGAAGACGAGCAACAAGATCTTCCTTACCTGCAATAACAAATCCTTCTGGCTGTTCCATGTTAATTTCTTCATTCAAATCTCCATTCAAGAAAGCTGTGCGCACCTCATGAATTTCTAAGTCAAATTGAACAGCAAATGCCAATAAAACCTGAATACTAGTAATGCGAACAACTGGTGAAAAGGTTTCATGATAATCAACGCCAGCAACTTGAGAATAACCTTTGGCAACTAAACGTGCCTTGAATTTGTTAAAGGATCCATCTGCTTTAAATTTTGGCAACTTGAGAATAACCTTTGGCAACTAAACGTGCCTTGAATTTGTCAAAGGCTTTAAATTTTATCTTATATACCCACTTACACTTAATGGCAGTACGGCCAAGAGGCAGCTCAGTGAGTCCATGTACCTTTAGAGATAAGAGAATCGTACTCTGCTTCCATAGTCTCTTGCCATTGATCCTTTTGTGGAGAACATATAGCATCACTGTACGTGGCAGGATCTTCAGAAGTAGAGAAAACATCAGCCTCAAAATCTTCATCATCATAAACATGACAAGAACCATGCTCAAAATCAATAGGCAGATCAATAAAAATGACATCATCATCAATGATAGCATTCGAAATCAATGGTTGTGAAGAGGAAAGTTGCTCTTTAGATGGTTGTGAAGAGGAAAGTTGCTCTATAGAAGAAGATTCATCATCACACAAGAATGGAAAAGCTTGAAGCAAAGATTTAGTATCATCAGAATCATCCATGGACCATGTACCACCCATAAGTTGTTCATTGAAAATAGCATCACGATTCACAAGCACTTTCTTGGAGGACGGGTCATAGAATTTGTAGCCTTTGGAAGTGTCAGAATACCCAATAAAAATAACTTTAAGCCCAGGAGCATCAAGCTTTGCTCATGTTTCTCTAGGAACATGAATATAAGCAATACATCCAAAGGTTCAAAAATGAGATACAGAAGGAATTTCACCTGTCCATGCTGTGATGGGTATCTTACCAGAAGGAGCAGTAGTAGGAAGATAATTCTGAACAAAGACTACTGTCAAGAGAGCTTCACTCCAGAAAACACGAGATAACCCAGAATGAATCAGCATACATCGTATAGCATTGATAATAGTGCGATTCTTACGTTTAGCAACATCGTTCTATTGAGGTGAATATGGAATAGTATGTTCATGATGAATACCATGGTCTGTACAATAACTCTCAAACTCACGAGACACATATTCTCCACCATTATCGCTACGAAGTTTCTTGAGGCGACGACCAGTTTGAAGTTCGACAGCCTTGTGAAATTGCTTAAAAACAAATAACGCCTCAGATTTTTGTCGAAGCAAGAAAACAATTGTATACCGTGAGTAATCATCAATAAACGTAATGAAATAATGATGTTGTGTTCTCGGTGGAGGCAAAGGTCCACAAATGTCAGTATGAACAAGATCCAACAAATCATGAGAATGAACTGAATTCGAGAGAGGAAAGGGTTTACGATTGTGTTTGCCAAGAGCACAAAACTCACAGATTCCCATATGAGGATGAGCTTTAAGATCCATGCCACGTATAAGACCTTGACGAGATGAAGATCAAGAAGCTTTGAGAAATCAGCATGAACAAAGCAATGATGCCATATCTTGCAATCATGATCACCTGGAGCAGTGACAACATTTGCTACAGCATCATTAAGAGAGAGCTCAAACAAATTGCCATTACGAGAAGCAGTTGCAATAATCTGTCCATCTTTCTCAATGCGGCATTTGGTGTGGTCAAATCCAACAAACAAACCAAGATCAACAAGTCTTGCAACTGAAAGAAGATTACGTTGAAGTTCTGGGACATGTAAAACCCCTCGTAAAACTCGAGTTGAAGAAGATAAGGTGCCAAGATATAAATCTCCAATGCCCTTGACTTGGCAAGTTGTATCATCAGCAAGATAAACAACACGCTTAACAGGTAAAGAATGATAGTTATGTAGCCACTTAGATTCATATGTCATATTTCTTGTAGCACCAGAATCAATAATGAAAAGTGAACCATCACGTACATGAAGTATTCTGTCTGGGGGAACTGAACATAAAACACAACTTGTTTCAGGCACAACATTATCATGATGCTCGGCTGCATATGCTCGATTTCGATCTACATCAAATCGACGCTTAAAGCACATGGAAGAGGGATGATCAGATTTTCCACAATAATCACAAGAAGAAGAATCTCTAGATAAACGTGGTTGTTTTGTGGTAATGTTGTGTTCTTCATCATATTGACGTGCCCAACAGTCATCTTCACTATGACCATTCCTATTGCAGTAAGAACAATGCTTGTTAGGAAATTTGAGACGAGAGAAACTACCACCATGACGACCACCTCTGCGGTTGCCTCGTTGAAAAGGATGCCTTCGCACATAAAAGGCCCGTTCCAACTATTGTGACTCATGCTCCTCTTGTTGTGAAAACATAGCTGCATCATGACCAACGCTATGTCGTTGTTGACGTTGAGAATACTCAATCAAAGATATGCAAGATTGGTCAAAATCAGACCGTCCTTGTTAGAAAGAATGGTAACAATGTTGTCATAAGACGGATCCTTTATCGTATCAAGAAGAATTGTAATAAGTTGCTTTCATGGAACAGGATCACCCACAGTAGCAAGTTGATTAATAATAGATTTGAAAGAGTCAATATGCCCTGTCATAGCAGTACCAACTTCATACTGTAACTTTGAAAGCAAACCTCTCAAATAAAGTGTTTCTGTAAAACAGACTTTTTTTGAAAATTTGCTATAAGATACTCCCATACGACATGGGAAGTAGGAAAGTCATACACATCAAGCATGAGAGAATCACTAAGAGCAGAAAGAATGTACTGACGAGCTGCTTTATCATGCCTCTGCTGCCAATCCATATAAGCAAGACGCCATGCATCAAATACAGGGCCTTCCGTGATAAGAACGTTGTCAGAATCTGGAATAGTAGGCTGAGACGGAGATAGAGAATTGCCAATAACAATATCTGAGAGCTCATCGCCTTCAACAATTAACAACATCTTTGCTTTCCAACCAGGAAACCCTTGGCCTTGAAAAGAAGGAATAGAACGTTGGCCTGAAGGAAAACCATTGACAAGAACAGTCATAGCCATATCTATCTGCGAGAAGACGTATAAGATAAAATCACAAAATCTGCACACCATAGACAAGGACGATCGCAAAAGATAAGAGACGTTAATAAGAAAAGAGTCCTCAAAATAGAGAGACGTGGGACGCAAGATTCATTGATAGATGCTTGATGAAAAAGCTAGATTGGTCGTTTTGTTAAAAATAGCAAAATAATAAGAGACGCTTGATGAAAAAGCTAGATTTGGTAGTTTGCTAAAGACGCTTGACGAAGACGAAACCTGTGTGCTCACAAAGATGCTTGACAAAGATGAAACCTGTGTGCTCACACAAAGAACCTGTTTGCTTATTCAAAGAACCTGTTTTGTTGTTACAGATGCAGTTTGCCTGAACTGTCATAACTTTTGACTCACAACTCCATTTGACAAACTTTTTTGATAGGATTCACCAGCACAATACAATCTACGCACCTTTTTTGATAGGTTTTGGTTTTAAGGACGCGATTAAGAAACAACTCTAATTACAACAAGTTAAGCTATAAAATCATGTAGACAACACATAATCAAAGAACAATCTTGTAAGACATCAAATTATAATCATGAATTTAACAAGAAGACATAGATGCTTCCCTTATAGATGCTCTGATACTAAGTTGAAATGTAGAGAGAAAGAGACGAGACAAGAGACACATCATGTACGATCCCAAAGACTGATTCATATTGAGGACAAGATACATATATATAGGTGAGACCAAGTTAGGTAGAGTGAGCCATATATAGAGCTCCAACACACCTGTAGTACAAACCCCACAAAGAGCTGCCAGAACCCCTCCCTCAGGTCGCTCGTCCACTCGTAGAGAGGACAATGCTTGAGTAGTGGAGCTGGAGGCGGTTGTGGTCCAAGTGGAGGCACGGATAGGTCTACTCCCCCATGTGAGCGTTCTTCCTCCAGAAGCACTCCACGCTGGCGATCATCGTGACATTTCAACACACAGCACACACCTGCCCCGCCGATGGGAAAAAATATTACACAATTATCAATGGCAATCTGGTTTTGGGTAATGTCGCGGGCAAGAGATGAAGAGCCGCATCCGCGAGCTTTGCCACATTGTCTTTGCAAATGACTTTATGACTTTATGGCCAAAGTTGGATAAAGATAAGAAAGATAGAGTCATAAATCAATCAAGGATGAGTACAAGCCAGCCATATCGGTAGTGATGTCGTCCCCATAAGGTGGATAAAGGACCACATCGTGGACATCATGAAACATTGGCGGGGAGATGTGACTAGGAGAGTGAAGGTAGGGGGTGAGAAACTTTGGTACATGAGCACCGAGGATTGGAATGAGGAGAAGAAAAAGCATGCAAGAAATCCCCAATGCTACAAGCAACAAGAGGATGCGGCCAAAGCCTGAATGGAGAGCATAGGAAGCTCTCACCTTGAAAGCGGCGGTTGGGACGCATTCCATGTCTACTTTATAAGTATCAACGCTTATCTTGTATGTTTCATTTGATGTTATGTCTACTTTGTAAGTATCAATGCTTATCTCGTTCTTTTGGTACTTTTAGAATCAAGTGGTTGACGGGAGAAGAGGAGGACATTGCTCGCCGCCATAACACGTACTTTATTTTGGAGAAGCTTGAGCAAGAATGCGCCAAACTCAATTGGGGGCGCATTGCAGATATGGTAAGTGCAGCAAGCCTTAACCTTATGATTTGTATACTTGCTTTACCATGTCATGTTAGATCGTTATTTTGTATACCAAAAAAAGCATCTTGTATGGCTTTCACACGGACTAATGTTGCCTGACCCTGAGTGAGGGCTCTACATAGAGTGGCCTTGCCCATGTCTTTCCTCTTATACATACATATTTTGGTAAGCTCACATCTTTGTTTGAGCTTGTATAGCTTGTATGCAACTACTTTATACAATTTTGGTCATCGAGTATAGCTTGTAGATCTTGTATACAATTTTATGCAACTACTTTATGCAATTTTGGCTTATCTCATCAGAGCTTGATATGTAAATTTCACATCTTGCAATATAATTTGGCCATTGTTTGCACTTGTGTGAATTGTGTACCTATTTTGTAATGTCGAAAACCTTATGGCACTCTAACTTTTTCAACAAATTCACTTCGTTCTTCACATCAGAGTACAATTGCCTTTGGTACTCTATAAGTTTGGCATAATGGTGCATCTAGCTACAAGACTGCACCTCGATGCACCATTATGCCAAAAAAAAATTAATACCTGCATGCGTCGAAATAACCATGGATAATGGCCCCGCCTCTTGTAGTGAGAATACCAAATAGAAAACTTTAATATAAGGAAAATCAAAAAAGAACATCAAAATAATAACTATCTAAAAATATAATAACAATCTAATTGTAATAAAAAACAGAATAATAAGAACAAATCGATGTCTTTATGGATTGCAAAATCTAGTCATACCCACTTTCAAATGAGCAAGGACTTAATTCAACTTTTAGCCCAAACGAGGCATCTTTAGGTCCACAATTTCCTCCATAATTTCTTCCATATTCGAATCCCTTATATTCTCTTAATCATAAAATCCACTTGCAAATGAGCAAGGACTTAAATCAAATTTTAGCCCAAAGGATCTTTAGATCCACAATTTCCTCCATGCTTGCATCCATCAAATCCATTATATTCTCGTAATCATCAACAATCTACCTTTTCCTAAAATTCACTTTACTTTTTTCACTTTTTCATTTGATCTATTACAAATAAGCCTTTGAGGTACACACCAAAAAGATAACCCTTGATATAAGACCCTTTATACCTTCATTTATGTTCACACATTTATAAGCTCATGCATTCCCCCTCAAAGACTCTTCTCTTCTTTATGGTTCATTTCCTATATGTATATAAAACATATACATATTCCCTCCAAAAAGCCATATTTGTAGCGACCATCCACCTACTGGTGACTTTTTAGGTGCTTACCATATGGAGTAAGAATCATAGTTAAAATTCTAAGAAAACTTCTTTTAAATTTTTTATAGTCATTTTTTTCCCACATTAAGTCAAACACAACTTCGGACTTTTAATCTAAGAAAGATAATCCTTAAAGGATTTGGACTTTTTGATTAAGTTTGCAAATGCCATGTATGTAAAACTACTTTGAGTCCAATTCACATATAGATATTGTGAGTTTTCAAGAATTTTAAAAGTGCTACAATATTTTCAAATTGATATATTCCCTTTATGCTTGTGTACATCAAGAATTTAAAAAAAGACAAGTGATGATTCTTTGTGTTTTTGCATAAAGAGAAAATGTTGCACAAAAAGTTTTTAAGTTGTTCATGTTTAAAGGCCAATTTTCAAGCATGTTGCAACATACAATACTTTTAGAACTCCCTACATATTCATATTTTAATACACTATCACTGGGGATAATGGATAAAAAAGCTAGGCTTAATGAGTTTTTTAGTTTTTCTCTATGATTGTGGCAACACTCATCGATAAGTTTGCCACTACATTGAAAAACTCATTAAAAAATATTTTCTTTGAATCTCTCATTGTACATAATTTTAAATTGGACCTTTTTTATGGACATGAAAAATATTAATCTTTGCTATCAGTGCATGCAACAAAGTACATATTTTTATATGCTCACTTCATTTATAGGCCTTTAATATATTAAATGATCACATGCAAAGTAAAAGTTTACTTTATAAGCCATTGATCTTCGATACATTAAAAAATTACTAATTTGAAAGGTCTATCTATGTTTTAAAGTTACAATCAATGATAATGAGTATTTGTCTTCGTGTGGATTGAATTTTTTGAACGTTCGCGACAATTTTCATTTATAAGAAACTCTTCGTAACTTACAAGTATCTTGCAATCAAACATATCCTTTATATATAAAAAAAAGTGAATGATGTTTATTAGTTTAGTTTCATGGCTTGGAGTGTTTATGTGGTTTGTTATTATGAAAGCACATCATCTCATATTCTTTATGCTAGTGAGAGGCACTATCATTGAAAAGTTAAAGAAGCAAAAGTCTATGCATAATGTTATAAACAAGTGAGCTTTGAAAGCACATCATCACATATTCCTCCCTATAGAAAACATAAAGAGGCAAAAATCTATCTAGAATGTATTGGAGCTTGAAAGGATTTACTTTGAGGTGAAAAAAGTTCATAACTTGTGAATGCGTACAATATTTACTTTAATCTCTTGAAAAAAATGGAGAGAACCACAAATTTAAAAATTTCTAGATCATTCCTCCGATGGTGAGAAGAGTGTACATGAATGAAAGAAAGTTGAAGAGGGAACTCCATGAGGGAGGAAAAGTATACAAGTTGAAGGAGAAGGAATGCATGAGGTTGCACAAAGGTGTGTTTTTGACGAAGCAGGCAATGATGCATCACCATTGGCTAGGTAGTGAACACATGGGGTGCATGAACCAAGGAGGAAAATTAAAAAGTGCTGATGCAAGTGAAAATATAGCTTGGAGGTAGAAGTCCTTACATGTGTGGCTCTATGGGAAAAAGGGTGTACAATGGCAAAAGTGTGTGGACAAGAAGTAAGGGTAAAGTTAATTCAAAAGGAAGTGTCTCTTAAGTGTTTTGAATGCCTCTATTTTTAAGGATAAAATCATATTGTTTGTTTAAGATAGCATTGTGCCTCTCCTGTTGCAAGGTACGCGTGTGTGATCAGTAAAGAGATACCTTAAATGCAAATTTATGGAAAACAAGAGTGTGTGCTTTGATGTGGAGGACAGAGTACCCATCCAAGGTCACCAAACGATGCCCATGTGAAAAATTTAGTGGGCGATGGTGAGGTATACAAACATGACAAGAAGAGCCTACCCTAGCCAAACGATCCATAAGATGAGATTAAGTTGCAAGAGATGGAACTTGAACATTGTATAAGAGTTATGACACACACAAACGATTACATGGAAACACGTTAACAGTGTGACCTGAACCTACGTTCTCTTGGCTAGGAGCCTGATGAGCGAATGGCTACAGTACTAGATAGAGATAGATAGAGAGAGAGAGAGAGAGGTGTCCATCATTTGGCGTGTGTTGCATTTGAAAACTGGCCTTTCTCGTGGGGACGGCTTCAGGGTTCCCAGTTGCCTGTGGGCTCGAGGCTCGTTTGCGCGTGGGCAGATTAACAACTAATTGGAATCATTGACAAGGAAGGTACCACCTTCCTTCAATCAGGAAGGTACTACCTTCCCTGGTTGAAGGTACTGTGTACTACAGGTCACTCCTGCAGTACCTCTAGCACAGGGTTATACGATGAGGCCAGGGCGTTGTTAGCAATTTATTGATCTTCTCACACAATGCTACATCCATTGTTCCCACAAGGACTTTCCCTTGTGGCTCTTCCCCAACTAGTCGATTATCTTCTTCTTGTGTCCATAATTTTGGCATATCGGGATCAGATGTACTGAGAAATTCAGTTATATATACAAGTGATTCTTGAACAAGCCATCCCGCTGCCATACTACCTTCAGGAGGGACGAGATCTTTGACGAACAAATCCTTTAAGTGTCTTCATAAATCTCTCCAAGAAAAACATCCATCGGCTGGACGGGGGGTCACTATATGTAAATCCTCTATATCACGTGCGTTCAAGGCCTATTTAAAAAGTCCCTTATCTGTGAATTTTTTCATGAATATAATGTATCCTTTCCTATTCAAATCTGTAATTTTTTTTAAAAATACAATAAATAAATCCCCTCTGTAAATATATTTCTGTAAGTTTTAAATATTTAAAATGTCCTTCTGTTGAACCCACGTGATACTTACATATTTATACGAGTGACCCCCCCCGAGGCTATGGACACCCCAGCCGCCGGAGGAACTTCATCAACCACATGAACTAGCAACAAGTGTAATTGAATGGTTAAAATACTTATTGGAGAGTATTTCTTAGCCATTGTAACAGCCTCGATGGAGTTTCACCGTGCTGCTTCCAATGTGTCTCTACTAATCTCTTTCCTTAATATCCAATGTACCACTGCACCAATTTTGTAAATTTTTGCTCTAACGTCATCGTTGAGGCAATCCTTGATGGCTATAGGAAGCACGAATTGCAAGAACTTGTGCCATTCATGACTCTTCAAGCCACTAAGCTCATCGTCCTAATCCAAAAACATACGATAATGATGTTGCTTGAGTCTAAAGAACTAAAGATGTGATAGGGCTGACATCGTTTCCTCTTTGAACAGATAAAAAGCTAATTTGAACCTGGCTCTTAGAGGAAACCCCCAATTTTGGACCAATTTAAAAGACTATATGGAAGCAAGAATGCAAGATAATCCACCAACCACTGAGGAAGAATTACCCTTTCCTATTGAGAAATATTTGGAATTGGTCGAAGGAAGGGACAACTTACTAGAACTAGTCCAAATTTTGGTCAACCAAATGGGAAAGTATTATGAGAGTGATTGTTGGTAGTGACATCATTTTCTAGCTGCCATGTGTCTTCATATGTCCCACATCCTGTATAAAGGCCTAAAAAGGCCTTAGATATAGGGTCAAATGACCCTAAGGCCTCCTCATCCCTCCACCACCCTTTATGGGTGTGTGGTGCTCATGGGATCGAAAGGCTCTGGGGAGGGCATGGCCTCATTGGTGGCCATGCCCCCACATACCCTTTGTGGTGTTCATGGGATTGGAAGGCTCTGGAGGGTGTGGCCTCATTGGCCATTTATTGCATGTGTGTTATATGCTTCTACTTCATACATGGTATCAGAGCTTTGTTGTACCTTGCTCTCTCCTAGCTATCATATTAATGAAGCTCCTACCTTGTGTTTTTAAGCTGTAGGTCTATAGACCATGGTCAAGCCTTTGGGGTAGCCTAAGCTTGGCCATGACTCTGAGCCAAGCTGCTTTAGCCATGGACAAGCCTCTAAATCCTTTAAGCCTAAGCTTGTTATTGTCAAGCCTCCAAGTTAAGTCATTAAGCTATAGCCTCTATCAGGTTCTGTGTAGGGAAGCCTTCTTTTGTATCTATTCCTTCTACTCGAAAGTGACATCCGCATGACCCAAATCGCCCCAAACTTATGATACTGCAAGCATAATAAATAAGTACTTTTATTGTATAAATTCACGAAAGCACAACATAAAAGACAATGCGTAGATATCTCTAACTCACATACATGGAAGTCACAACCATATGCAAGCTCCTCCTCCTCATCACTTATTGATTCACCATTGCGTTTAGCTTGTAGTATGGTTTGCTCAAGCCATTTATTAGAAGGAAAGTATGGAAGAAGTGAAAATTTTGTTGGGTACGGTAGTGTGCGGGTTTTTCAACTCCTTCTAAAACTCAAACGAGCTTGGTCCCTTTCAGCCTTCACCAAGTTATATCTCTCGATCCATTTCTCCATAGCATGTGAGTTTAAGATGCAAAATTTATTGATCTTCTCACGCAATGCTACATCCATTGTTCCCACAAGGCCTTTCCCTTGTGGCTCTTCCCCAACTAGTCGATTATCTTCTTCTTGTGTCCATAATTTTGGTATATCGGGATCAGATGTACTGAGAAATTCAGTTATATGTTCAAGTGATTCTTGAACAAGCCATCCCGCTGCCATACTACCTTCAGTACGAGCTCTTTGAGACGAACAAATCCTTTAAGTGTCTTCATAAATCTCTCCAAGAAAAACATCCATCGGCTATGGACAACCCCAGCCACAGGAACTTCATCAACCACATGAACTAGCAAGTGCAATTGAATGGTTAAAATACTTGTTGGAGAGTATTTCTCAGCCATTGTAACAGCCTCGATGGAGTTTCATCGTGCTGCTTCCAATGTGTCTACTAATCTCTTTCCTTAATATCCAACATACCACTGCACCAATTTTGTAAATTTTTGCTGTCATCGTTGAGGCTATCCTTGATGGCTATAGGAAGCATGAATTGCAAGAATTTGTGCCAATCATGACTCTTGAAGCCACTAAGCTCATCGTCCTTTGTAAATTCTCCCTTCAAGCAATGCATGCATCCTATAGGGGTACAAAACTCACTAATGCACTTCTTTACACACCGTTGATCATCCTTTGTCATGACCCAAGGTGCTTTTGGTAGCTTCACCTTTCTATTTGCTCTATTTTGGGCCTATAAGTGGTGCATGCGTTGAACCTCTTGTTAATCATCTCGTTGTGCCTTGCTCTCCTTTGCTCTTGCGATGGTTTCCAAAGCTCCTCGGCTATATTCTTGAAAATGTGCATTGGATCAAGAAGATGGTTCACTAAATGGTTATTCCAATATGGAAGTTGATGGAATGTATAGATGCTTCATTCTTGAAGGTGTACAGGTTTGCTCAAGCTCCCATAAGGTCCTCCAATCACTTCTCTTCCATATGCGAGGAGACCTCCCTAGAAATCCCTCACGCAAAGGATGGTCCACTAGGAGATACTTCTTGTGGTGGCCCTCGTATACTATCTTCTTCATAGACTTTGAGTATTGAGTCTCAAGTTGCGGCCCACATAATGGACATCCATTATACCCTGACACACTAAAAGCCATATAGAACATCAAAAAAGATTGTAGCAGGTAAGTTTGGCGACAACTATAGCTTGTTAACATAATATGTTAACAAGCTATAGTATTACCTGAGCACTCTCCATAGCCAAGCCAATCATGCATAGTCCACATAAGTATTCCTCTCAATGTTAGCGCATGTAAAAACCTCTTGGAAATATCATGAACTTCAATGCCCTCCCATAGAACACAAAGCTCCTCAACTAAAGGGGCTAAATACACATCCATGTTCTTCACCTTGTACTTTCCAGGAACTATGAAAGACAAAAAAAGATGCCCTTTTTTTATCGCTAGCCATGGTGGAAGATTATAGTGAACTAGATAAACAGGCCATGTACTCCATGATGAACTTCATGATGAACTTCCTAGACCAAATGGATTCACTCCATCCATCGCTAGTCCGAGTCGAATATGGCGAGCCTCCTCCTGAAAGGCTACCCACTTCTCTTCAATGTGCTTCCATGTAAGGGAATCTGTGTGGTGGGCACATGCATAACACCATCCATGAACCTAGTGTTACGGTGCCAAGTCATCAATCCTGCAATGGATCTGCACTTGAACAGATTGTTTTAATCCGAGGGATGATGGAAAAGTGTCGTAAAACTTTTGCTAGTACGCTTTGTCCTTGCACATCTTGTCTATATCTCGATGTACCACAATGCGAACATTGTACTGCGTTGTTATATTCTTGTCGGATAAAGAATACAACATTTGGACAAGCATGGTGTGTGTTGTAGTCCATGCCAATCGAGTGCAACATTGCTTTCTCTCGACTACGGTCCACTGGCATCTCATTATCTTCTGGCAATATTTGATGTTTCAATAAGCTGTTACACAAAAAAGTCAAGCTAAGAAAATGCATATAAAGGTACATAACTCACTAATTTCATATGATATCATCACTTACACAAAAAGATTTGATAAGCTGGTATCAGACCATCCTAAAATCGATTGTAAGTTAATATGGATAGGCAAGCGCGTAAAACAGACACATGTGGTCCACGATATAGTGGAAGACGAGCAAGCCTGCATAGCTATTTCTCTTCTTGGGAAGCGTATTCCACACATTGTGTGTTTTCTTCTACCCCTTCATGTTTCAAACCTTGATCTTTTGTTTCATCGTGTAAGGCATTTATCATGTCATCTATGTCATGTTCTAGTATTTGCTCCCGAATCCGTCTCAAGTTCCTCGGGTTGTTGGATCACCTCATTTGTGGGGGCTACTCTTGTTGCTCTCCATCGTTCAGGTCGGATATCCACTGGTTCCTCATTGTTGAAGCGCGCATTGCCACTAATTAGATGTTGTAATCGCTCCACCGGAAATATTTTTTATTCTTTTGTATGATCATTGCAAATTCGTTGGCGTCGAGCCACTTGGTATTTGCAGCAAGTACATGGGCAAAGTGTCTTCTCCTCTAAATCAACAAAATTTGAATTTAGAGGAAATGTCGGGGGCACACAAGATCTAGAAAGATTTTGAATTTGAATGAAAAGTAGCGATCGTCGAAATAAGCATCGAAAACGTGGAAAATTCCTTTTTCGGCACTTATTCCCACGCTATTTTCCATGCACTTTTCAACGCTTTTTTCCACCCTGATTTCGATGTTTTTTTCCACAATTATTTCGACACATATATCGACGGCACAGGTTTTTACAGTAAAACATAATCTCTCTTTTTTCTGCATTTTTTTTTCGTGCACGTGTGTTTTGCTTCCTCACCAAGTATACCTCCTTTTCCCTCACTCCCATCTCGTCTTGGTTACATGTACATGTGATGTAAAATGTCTGTGTGTGTAATTATGGGTAATTTTCTTGTTTTTTTGCTTTCTCATTTGTTTTGGAGGTTCTTTCTCTCTCCCAAGCTCTTCTCCACCTTCTTCTTTGCCCTCCCTTCCCTCTCCTCCCCTCCCCTACCCTCTCCTCTCCTCTTGGTTGTTAAATTGGTGTGTGTGTGTTGAAGGATAAACCTCCTTGTGTATCCATGCTATTCACACTTTTAGGGTTTTGTATTACTGATTCTTTTCTCAACTTATTATTTTGTTTTATAGGTCTTCTAATCCTCTCTTTCAACTTCACCAAAAAGAGGTAAATTCTTTTCTCTCTTTCCTCTCTTTTCGATTTTGTATGTATGCATTAGGTTCTTAAGGATTTTGTATGTATGCATTACTAATCCTTTCCTCACCCTTTTGTTGGTTTTGTAGGTCTTCTAATCTTCTCTTTCAACATCACCAAAAAGAGGTAAGTGCTTTCCTCTCTTTCCTATCTTTTTATCCTCTCTTTCCTCTATTTTTGTCACCAAAAAGAGAGGTTTTGTTGTGTAGGTCCTCTATGCATAGAGCTTAATGCATGCATAGAGCTCTAATCATAGAGCTTAATCTATGCATTAAGCTCTATTCGTAGAGCTTAATGCGTAGATTAATCTCTATGCATGCATTCATAATGCATAGAGATATATGCATAGATTAAGCTCTATGCATAGAGCTTAATCTATGCATGCTTAATGCATAGTGCTGGGGTACGGTTTAGTTTAGCATAGCGTGGCTTGCATAGTGCTTTATGCATAAGTGCATGCATAATGCTTTACGCATAAGCTTTATGCATAAGGCCTCATACATAGCTTTATGCTTAAAGCTTAATCTATGCATGCATTAAGCTCTATGCATGCATGCTTAATGCATAGTGCTGGGGTACGATTTAGTTTAGCATAGTGTGACTTGCATAGTGCTTTATGCATAAGCGCATGCATAATGCTTTACGCATAAGCTTTATGCATAAGGCCTCATACATAGCTTTATGTGTAAGGCCTCATGCATGCTTTACGCATAAGCTTTAGCATAGCTTGCATAGTGGCATAGTTTGCATAAGCTTTTGTATGTATGCATTACTAATCCTTTCCTCAACCTTTTCTATTATTATTGCACCCGTGGGTGGGTGGGTGCTGGGGATTTGTTTTGTAGGTTTGTGCATAAGCATTATGCATAATGCTAATTCATGCTTTATGCATAATGCTTTATGCATAAGCCTCATGCATAGCTTTATGCATAAGGTCTTATGCATAAGGCCTCATTCATGCTTTATGCATAAGGCCTCATGCATAGTTTTATGCTTAAGGCCTCATGCTTAAGGCCTTATGCATGATAGTGATTTATGCATAATGCTTTATGCATAAGGCCTCATGCATAGCTTTATGTGTAAGGCCTCATGCATAGCTTTATAGGTTTGCGCATAAGCTTTATGCATAATCTTTATGCATAATGCTTTATGCATAATTCTCATGCATGCTTTATGCATAAGCTTTATGCATAATGCTTTATGCATAAGCCTCATACATAGCTTTATGCTGCATAAGGCCTCATGCATAGCTTTATGCATAGGCTTTATGCATAAGGCCTCATGCAATGAATGTTGAGGGATAATTCATGTGTATGCTCTTATTAAAGTATCCATGTGGGCTTTGTTATTTGTGTGTAGAAACATGTCTCGCACTCCGGATGAGACATCGGCTTACTCTCCATCCTCGTGACCAGTTTATGGGTTTTTTAGCATAAGCCACGCTCGAGAAAAGAGCAATGGCACAATAATATTTTGGGAGAGGGGCGGGCACTTCGGCCGCACCATCGGGCACCACCACCGCTAACCCTAGTTCACCTATACAAATCCCACAAAGAGCCGCCTAGAACCCCCCCCTCAGGTCGCTCGTCCACTCGCAGAGAGGACAATGCTCGAGTAGTGGAGGTGGAGGATGTTGTTGTCCAAGTGGAGGCACGGATGGGTCTACGCCCCCATGTGAGCATCCTTCCAGAAGCACTCCACGCTCGCGATCATCGACACACAGTCCACACCTATCGATGGGAAAAAATATTACACAATTATCAATGGCAATGTGGTTTTGGATAATGTCGGGCAAGAGTTGAAGTGCCGCATCGCGAGCTTTGCCACATTGTCTTTGCAAATGACTTTATGACTTTATGGCCAAAGTTGGATAAAGATAAGAAAGATAGAGTCATAAATCAAATCAAGGATGAGTACAAGCCGGCCGTCTTGACAGTGATGTCGTCCCCATAAGGTGGATAAAGGACCACATGGTGGATGTCATGAAACATTGGCGAGGAGATGTGACTAGGAGAGTGAAGGTAGGGGGTGAGAAACCTTGGTACATGAGCACCGAGGATTGGAATGAGGAGAAGCAAAAGCATGCAAGAAATCCCCAACGCTACAAGCAACAAGAGGATGCGACCAAAGCCTGAATGGAGAGCATAGGAAGCTCTCACCTTGGAAGCGGAGTTTGGGATGCATTCCATGTCTACTTTGTAAATATCAACGCTTATCTTGTACGTTTCATTTGATGTTATGTCTACTTTGTAAGTATCAATGCTTATCTTGTTGTTTTGGTACTTTTAGAATCAAGTGGTTGGTCGGCCGCCCAGGCCGCCGGCAACGAGAGAAGAGGAGGCCATTGCTCACCGCCATAACACGTACTTTCTTTTGGAGAAGCTTGAGTGAGAATGCGCCAAACTGAATTGGGGGCGCATTGGAGATATGGTAAGTGTAGCAAGCCTTAACCTTATGATTTGTATACGTGCTTTACCATGTCATGTTAGATCATTGTTTTGTATACCAAAAAAAGCGTCTTGTATGGCTTTCACAGACCAATGCTTGACCCTGAGTGAGGGCTCCGCATAGAGTGGCCTTGCCCATGTCTTTCCTCTTGTACATACATATTTTGGTCAGCTCTCACATCTTTGTTTGAGCTTGTATGCAGCTACTTTATACAATTTTGGTCATCGAGTATAGCTTGTATGCAATTTTATGGAACTACTTTATGCAATTTTGGCTGATCTCGTCAAAGCTTGATATGTAAATTTCACATCTTGCAATATAATTTGCCCATTGTTTGCACTTGTGTGAATTGTGTACCTACTTTGTAATGTCGAAAACCTTATGGCACTCTAACTTTTTCAACAAATGACTTCGTTCTTCACATCAGAGTATAGTTGCCTTTGGTACTCTATAAGTTTGGCATAATGGTGCATCCAGCTACAAGGCTGCAGCTCGATGCATCATTATGCAAAAATAATAATAATACCTGCACGCGTCGAAATAATCGTGGATAATGGCCCTGCCTCTTGTAGTGAGAATACCAAATAGAAAACTTTAATATAAGGAAGATCAAAAAAGAACATCAAAATAATAACTATGTAAAAATATAGTAACAATCTAATTGTAATAAAAAAACAAAATGATAAGAACAAATCGATGTCTTTATGGATTGCAAAATCTAGTCATACCCACTTTCAAATGAGCAAGGACTTAATTCAACTTTTAGCCTAAACGAGGCATCTTTAGGTCCACAATTTTCTCCATGATTTCTTCCATATTCAAATCCCTTATATTCTCTTAATCATAAAATCCACTTGCAAATGAGCAAGGACTTAAATCAAATTTTAGCCCAAAGGATCTTTAGATCCACAATTTCCTCCATGCTTGCATCCATCAAATCCATTATATTCTCGTAATCATCAACAATCTACCTTTTCCTAAAACTCACTTTACTTTTTTCACTTTTTCCTTTGATCTATTACAAATAAGCCTTTGAGGTAAACACCAAAAAGATAACCCTTGATATAAGACCCTTTATACCTTCATTTATGTTCACACATTTATAAGCTCATGCATTCCCCCTCAAAGACTCTTCTCTTGTTTATGGTTCATTTCCTATATGTATATAAAACATATACACATTCCCTCCAAAAAGCCATATTTGTAAAGCGACCATCCACCTACTGGTGACTTTTTAGGTGCTTACCTAAAAAAAGACAAGTGATTGTTTTTGCATAAAGAGAAAATGTTGCACAAAAAGTTTTTGAGTTGTTCATGTTTAAAGGCCAATTTTCAAGCATGTTGCAACAT
The DNA here is from genome assembly GCF_041138505.1 of Cibotium barometz. Taxonomy (NCBI): domain Eukaryota; kingdom Viridiplantae; phylum Streptophyta; class Polypodiopsida; order Cyatheales; family Cibotiaceae; genus Cibotium; species Cibotium barometz. Next base: position 6,877,876 of record NC_141094.1, on the reverse strand, counting down.
ACAATACTTTTAGAACTCCCTACATATTCATATTTTAACACACTATCACTGGGGATGATGGATAAAAAAGCTAGGCTTAATGAGTTTTTTAGTTTTTCTCTATGATTGTGGCAACACTCATCGATAAGTTTGCCACTACATTGAAAAACTCATTAAAAATTATTTTCTTTGAATCTCTCGTTGTACGTACTTTTAAATTGGACCTTTTTTATGGACATGAAAAATATTAATCTTTACCTATCAATGCATGCAACAAAGTACATTTTTTATATGCTCACTTCATTTATAGGCCTTTAATATATTAAATGATCACATGCAAAGTAAAAGTTTACTTTATAAGCCATTGGTCTTCGATACATTAAAAAATTACTAATTTGAAAGGTCTATCTATGTTTTAAAGTTACAGTCAATGATAATGAGTATTTGTCTTCGTGTGGATTGAATTTTTTGAACGTTCGACAATTTTCATGTATAAGAAACTCTTCATATTTATGAAACAATGCTAGTAACTTACAAGTATCTTGCAATCAAACATATCCTTTATATATATAAAAAAGTGAATGATGTTTATTAGTTTAGTTTCATGGCTTGGAGTGTTTATGTGGTTTGTTATTATGAAAGCACATCATCTCATATTCTTTATTCTAGTGAGAGGCACTATCATTGAAAAGTTAAAGAAGCAAAAGTCTATGCATAATGTTATAAACAAGTGAACTTTGAAAGCACATCATCACATATTCCTCCCTATAGAAAACATAAAGAGGCAAAAATCTATCTAGAATGTATTGGAGCTTGAAAGGATTTACTTTGAGGTGAAACAAGTTCATAACTTGTGAATGCATACAATATTTACTTTATTCTCTTGAAAAAATGGAGATAACCACAAATTTAAAAATTTCTAGATCATTCCTCCAATGGTGAGAAGAGTGTACATGAATGAAAGACAGTTGAAGAGGGAACTCCATGAGGGAGGAAAAGTATACAAGTTGAAGGAGAAGGAATGCATGAGGTTGCACAAAGGTGTGTTTTTAACGAAGTAGGCAATGAGGCATCACCATTGGCTAGGTAGTGAACACATGGGGTGCATGAACCAAGGAGGAAAATTAAAAATTGCTGATGCAAGTGAAAATATAGCTTGGAGGTAGAAGTCCTTACATGTGTGGCTCTATGGGAAAAAGGGTGTACAATGGCAAAAGTGTGTGGACAAGAAGTAAGGGTAAAGTTAATTCAAAAGGAAGTGTCTCTTAAGTGTTTTGAATGCCTCTGTTTTTAAGGATAAAATCATATTGTTTGTTTAAGATAGCATTGTGCCTCCTGTTGCAAGGTACGCGTGTGTGATCAGTAAAGAGATACCTTAAATGCAAATTCATGGAAAACAAGAGTGTGTGCTTTGATGTGGAGGACAGAGTACCCATCCAAGGTCACCAAACGATGCCCATGTGAAAAATTTAGTGGGCGATGGTGAGGTATACAAACATGACAAGAAGAGCCTACCCTAGCCAAACGATCCATAAGACGAGATTGAGTTGCAAGAGATGGAACTTGAACCTTGTATAAGAGCTATGACACACACAAACGGTTACATGGAAACACGTTAACAGTAGAGATCTGCCAACTGAAGTGCAAGGAATGGGACCTGAACCTACGTTCTCTTGGTTAGGAGCCTGATGAGCGAATGGCTACAGTACTAGAGAGAGAGAGATAGAGAGAGAGAGAGAGAGAGAGAGAGGGGGGGGGGTCCATCATTTGGCGTGTGTTGCGTTTGAAAACTGGCCTTTCTCGTGGGGACGGCTTCAGGGTTCCCAGTGGGCAGATTAACAACTAATTGGAATCATTGACAAGGAAGGTACCACCTTCCTTCAATCAGGAAGGTACTACCTTCCCTGGTTGAAGGTACTGTGTACTGCAGGTCACCCCTGCAGTACCTCTAGCACAGGGTTATACGATGAGGCCAGGGCGTTGTTAGCAATTATACTTCTCTCTTGCAGCCTAGGAAGCGTCTTGAGTTTCACCACGACCCTGCATCATGAGCAGGGAGCACCTCTTGGAGATACCTCCGCAAGCTGAGTCTTTTGCCAAGATCAGTGTGAGGAAGCTGGACCGTTTTGCTGAGGACACGGGCGTGCCCATCCTTAAGGGGGTGTCCCTGGACATCCCTGCGGGCGCCGTTGTGGGCGTCATAGGGCCAAGCGGCAGTGGGAAATCAACGTTTCTGCGAGCTCTCAACAGGCTATGGGAGCCTCCGGCAGACTCCGTCTTCTTAGACGGAGAGGACGTGACGGGCCTCAACGTTATCTCTGTACGTCGTAGGGTAGGCATGCTCTTTCAGCTGCCGGCAATGTTTGACGGTAATGATCATGCCTGCTGCCTTCATCACATGCGCCTTAGCCGTTTGCATATCAAAGGAGATGATTCTTTGACACTGATTCTGCTTGCTTTTGTGCAGCTGCTATAATTTATTTAGTCTGTTTTGATGCACAGGAACTGTAGCTGATAATGTGAGGTATGGGCCGAGTCTTTGTGGGGATAAGATAGATGACTCGAGGGTGGAAGAGCTTTTGAAGCTTGCAGATCTGGATCCGTCTTTTGCTTCAAAGGCAGTTGTGGGTCTGTCAGTCGGGCAAGCCCAGAGGGTGGCTTTGGCGCGCACGCTTGCAAACGATCCTGAGGTGGGACGTGTATGTGTGTTTGAAAGAGAGATAGAGAGAGAGAGAGATTAATTAGTGATTGATCTCATTACTGTGGCGGCTTAATTAATGGTGGTTTTATGAAGGTCCTGCTGCTGGATGAGCCCACAAGTGCCTTGGATCCGATATCCACCCATCACATTGAAGACGCCGTGACCACCCTCAGCAAGAAGGGCCTCACCATCGTCATGGTCTCCCATAGCGTTAAGCAGGTCCAACGAATTGCCTCCCTTGTTTGCGTCCTGGTCAACGGCGAAGTAGTGGAAGTTTCAGGGGCAGATGAGCTTGCCAATTCAGCCCATCCCATGGTCAAGCAATTCATCGAAGCCAGCTAAACAGTAATTTCGGTAGAATACACAGGATACATAGAATAATGCAACGTGATATAAATGCCTTTTTTAATTACTGTGTTCCTTAAGCAGAAGCTTGTCAGACAAGAGTTATGTTCGAGCTCCTAATGAACATTGTACCAAGGACTTTGATTCGAGCATTTTGGGAGCTCCTAGGGAACATTGTATCATGGACTTGTCCTAGTGAACATTTTATCATGGACTTGTGAATTTGATTCGAGCACTTTGGTACTGAGCATATACGATTTGATTTTAACACTTTGGTATCCACGACGAGCACTTTGCATATTTATACATATATTAATTTGATATGGGTGGAGAGTTGGTACACTTCTCCTAAAAAGTTATAAGGGCCAAAGAATGTGCCCTTCATTAGAAGAATGCTTTTGTTCTAGTGCACATTGTACAATGAATTTGTGGATTTAATTCGAGCACTTTGATACTCCATCTGAGATCAGTTCTAAAAACTTTGATTTGAGTATTGTTTTGTTTCAACAAACTGATTTTGAAGCTTTATAATATGCAGATTTTATCAATAGGTAGCAAAAGTACATACACACTTTCTTGTAAAGACACAATTAATACATGTGTAAATATATATATACATACATATATATTTATATGTGTGTAGATGTGTATAAATATACATGTATAAATAAATATATTATAAACATATAATATAATCACACTTTTATGTGGATAGAGAGTTGGTACAATTCTCCAAAATTTACAAGACCCAAGGAATGTGTCATTCCTTGAAATAATACCTTTTCTCTTGTAAAAATAGTACTATAGATTTGTGAGTTCATTTTGTGTAATCGAATTCTCACCGTATATTGTATCTACTTTATTAAAACAACAACTTTGTAAGCCATAGCTTGGTAAGTTTGATTTCTGTAAATTGAAATTCTCATAGTAAGTTTTATGTGCTCCATAATTTAAAGAAAATTGATTCTACAGCTCTCTGAAAAGCTCATTGGCTTTAGGATTGTTTTTTCAAATCTAGTAGAGCATGAAACGTAGAAAACATGGAAAAGATCATACACATCCGACTTCTCTTTGTAGCCATAGCTTGGTAAGTTTGATTTGTAAATTGAAATTCTCAAAGTAAGTTTTATGTGCTCCATAATTTAAAGAAAGTAAGTTTTATGTGCTCCATAATTTAAAGAAAATTGATTCTACGGCTCTCTGACAAGTTCATGGGCTTTAGGATTGTTTTTTCAAATCTAGAAGAGCATGAAACATAGGAAACATGGAAAAGATCATACACTTCTCTTGACACAAGCCAATACCCTTGAAAGGAACTCTATGTAACATTAATATGGCCATGTCTCATTGTTTGGAGGCGTAATGACAAGGCATGCTCGAGAATCATGAGATGGACTACCAAACTTGAAAGGTCTTACTACCTACTGTGCTATTCATATACTCATGCAATGATTCACAAAAGCATAACAAGATGTTGATGCCCATTATGTACTACATAATTAGAGCTAATGCTTTATCATTTATTGTTCCATGAAATAAACTTTCGTTAAGGTTAAACAAATCTCACCACATAATCATGTAATCTGCTTTACCTCACGAGCCTTCATCATCATCTCTTTCAATGCTTAAGAGGTAGTTTTCTTATGTGCTTAACTAAGATCCTTTCATTGAAGGAACACCAATTGTCAATCTCATGTGTGTCCATTTTCATGCATACATGCTTGAAATCCTTTGAATTACACTAAAATTTGAATGCATAGCATGCAACCACGATGATTACATCAAGGCCAATAGTTGCACTTTGGCGCTTTAATTGCTTAGCCATTTTGAGATTACTTTCACCACATCACGAGCTCGCCTATATGTATGAAGGATGAGTTATCATTTTGAGATTAATTTGTTTAAAAGGGAATAAAAATTTGCCCTAGGTATTCAATATTTTGAAAAATCCTAACTTGGGAATGAGACTAAAGAGAAATGATAAATCAGGAGCTCAAGACGGCATTGAGTGAAAAAGTAACATAAAGAGAATAAAGAAACATTTATGTATGTTGTTAAAGAAACATTTATGTGTTGTGAAGACTATGAATAGCTCTAAGGGTATACTCTTCATGTTGTGAGTTTCACCCTTGGAAGCATACAAGCTTAGCTAGCTAGAGAAGCACCCTTACGACCCCTAAAAATGGTCAAATGGTTCAAAATACTAAAGAAACTTTGTGTGGTATACATTGAAGCAAGAAGCACTCTTACTAACCCTGACAATGGTCAAATGGTTTAAAATACTAGAGCAACTATGTGGTATGTGTGAGAGCAAGAAGCACAAGTGTGACTCTAAAAAAGTGGGATCTATGTAAAAATGGCACCACCGAAAAATGGAGACTAGAACTATTTTGTGTTACCCGAGACGATAGAGTAAATAACTATCTTGATACATGGTGTTCAAGTTAAGACCTTACTTTATCCTTTCCAAAGCATGCATCATTGGGTCTTACTTTAGAGCTACAAACTGTAACTTTCCTATGTGGATGCGCAAGCTTGTTCCTCGTGTCCTCACTCCATTGTCACACACCAGAATGCTCCTTTTCCAAAGAGGGGTAAAGGGAGAGCTCTCTATGCCTTTATAGATGGAGGCAACAAGATATGGTCCTTCATGATGGTTCTCTCTCACAAAAGATGGGGGAAGAAGAAGAATACAATGGAAAACCCACAATCAAACCTATTTAAACAAGCATCCATCTAGCATGTAAGAATGCAATAGCATGCAAGCAAGTAATAAGAGGGAAGAAGAGGACCTCACAAGTAAGAAGAGCATGCAAGCAAGTAAGAAGAGGAGCTCACAAGTAAGAAAAGCATGCAAGCAAGTAAGAAGAGGGAAGAAGAGGAGCTCACAAAGTAATAAGAGCATGCAAGCAAGTAAGAAGAGGGAAGAAGAGGAGCTCACAAGTAATAAGAGCATGCAAGCAAGTAAGAAGAGGGAAGAAGAGGAGCTCACAAGTAAACTATTGCAAGGGAGCAATTGATGTGACTAGTTTTCACACTAGGCCAGTCAACCTTAAAAATGGACCAGTCTTTATTACTAGTCTTAAGCAACTATGTACATAGAGTTTATAGACTTTCCCTGTTTGATATTAAGCACAAGTTAAAGTTGATTCATATATTCCATCCCCATCTTTCAAAAGGTAAAGTGCCCGTTCCAAGGGTAAGATGGAAAACTTTAAGTGCCTTATGATAGGTAGGGCAGGTGAAACTATGTTAGCTTATGATGTGGCTTAACATGCCCCATCCATATATCACCTAAGTCAATGGTGAAGCTGCTACCAAGGTGGAATGGTGTGGATGGTCCAAGATACACCATGATATTGATGGACATGCTAAGTGGTATGATTTAAGACTAATCCATAGCCAGAAGTATGAAAAAGTGATAAGATGCTTTGGGTAGCCCTATTGGTTGGCAGTGTGTCGATGCAGCATGAAAACTGTGTCAGGCCTTTGTTGGTTGATGTGGACCCTTCAAGATTAGGTAGTGGGCGTAGAAGTGGTCTACACCCTGGGATTGGTGAAATGAGAACTAGAATGATTTGCATGGGCAGAGCGACATGAGAGTATGTCTAGAGCTCACAACATGATGTTGAGAGATGAGGCTTCTAATTCGTGTGTGAAATATTGGCCAACAACGTGAGGTTGTGCTAGTGATAAATTAGAGTCAAAGCAGAGGTTACGTGCATGGAAGCTTCTTAAAGGTTTCTGTAAGTTTGAGAGTTCTCTAGGCGATGGGTTGTACCATGGGCCTCGATTACACCTACCATCATCTCCCCCATCCCCAAAGATGTACTTGTTAGGGGTTGGCCTTGATGACGAGGCTATTTATAGGTGCATGTATTTGTTTCTATCATGAGATGCAAGAAGTGAAATACATTGTGATGCCAGTAGTAAAATATGTAGGTGACATGCATGGGTAATAGGAGGAAGGTGTTCCCGTATGTGCACACTTCTTTAACACAAAGACTTCTCAAAATCCACTACTTTCTTTCACTTTCTTTGGCATTTACGTGACATTCCTTTTCCTAGGGAGTCAAGATTATTACATGGTTTGGGGCATGGCGATGGGCGTTTCTCACTGTTGTGAATGAAACTAGATGCTCTCTATGGCTCGAGGGATTTGGTGTTATCAAGCATGTGGGATAGAGGTATTGAGGATTGAAGACAAGGCCACTAAAGGTTTCTATTGATTTGAGGAAGGTTCGGGCAATGGGGCATAACCATGGGCCACATATGGTGGGCTAGGCTTACACCTACCATGGTCCCTCCCATCTAGAAATGTACCTAGAGGGTTGTTAGTGAATGAGGCTCAATATAGGTTTTTTAAATAACAATTCCTACATAAATTTTATATGTATAGCCGGTGTTTATATTGCAGGTGGTGTGAATGGGCATTGGGAAAAAGGTGGGCTGGTGTATAGAAGCTTCTTCCAATAAAAAGTAATATATTGCTTTCTTTGATACTTTTCATTCTGCTTTCTTTGACTCTTTTTTCAAGTAGCTTGTGTACCATACCTTGGGACAATGATTTTATACTAAATGTGGGCCTGTAAAAGATTAGAATTGGGATGAGTGAGTCACATGGGGTAGAATGTCTTTGTGAATAGCAAGACACGGGACCTATGTGAGTATATGTAAGCAATGTACCTTGCTTGTTGGGTCTTTGCAAAAGCTTTAGAGCTGATTGGTTTCAACCCAATTTGGTAGTTGAATAGAAAGCATCTTGGTGAGGATGGTGGACACCTTGTTATGGGCAATCTTGAGTCTTGTGGTGAGTGACTTGAAGGTGAGAACATGAGTCAGTGGCACCCATTCTAGGATAACCATGTCGTCAAAATGGAATTAAATTTAGTCCCATTGGAATCGAGGTCATTGGCGATTAGTTGCCAAACCTCGCTCATGGTTCCTTCTTGTTAGCCTCGAATTTTGGCACCAAAAAAGCTAAAAAAATGTGGTTCTACATGGATAAAATTCATTATTTTATGGTGGACACCTTGTTATGGGCAATCTTGAGTCTTGTGGTGAGTGACTCGAAGGTGAGAACATGAGTCAGTGGCACCCATTCTGGGATAACCATGTCGTCAAAATGGAATTAAATTTAGTCCCATTGGAATCGAGGTCATTGGCGATTAGTTGCCAAACCTCGCTCATGGTTCCTTCTTGTTAGCCTCGAATTTTGGCACCAAAAAAGCTAAAAAAATGTGGTTCTACATGGATAAAATTCATTATTTTATCAAGCTTTGTTGGCATTTATTCCTTCCTAAAATTTCATTGCAATATTTTATAACCACTTTGTAAGTGATGGCATATTTAGTGGGTGTGTAAAATTTGTTAAATGCCATACACATTTTTCTCTTGACTTTGGTTATAACATAGAAATCTTAGCCATATAAGCAAAATAAAGCCTCAAACTTGCAACCTTAGGATATATACAAGTTGTATGCTTTTTGAAATAAGAAAATATCAAGAAAAGGTAGTTTGGGTGGTTGGAGAAGTACATGACTCATGAAAAGAGGTTGTGACTCTTCTTTTTTCCCTATCTTCCACTTTGTTGCTTTATGCATATGCATTTCCTCTCTCAAGCTTTGTGTCAAATCAAGTCTCCTTTCCACCTCTTCCTATGGTGGCAGCTAACCTTGGTAATCCCACCCTCAGTAACAATGTGGGAGGCCAAGCCAATCTTACTGGTCTAGGCAATTCTCCTAGCACAAAATCCCTTTCCACGGTGCTGGGGCCAAGTCAACGTTAAGCTTCGAACCTTCAAAGGATCATCCACTGAGGAAGTGGATGACCACATCCGATGGTTCATCTCCATTTGCAAGAGCTGCGGCCTTGAGCAGGAGGATGCCTTCTTGGTTCTCTTTCCATTCACTCTCCAAGGTTTTGCAAACAAGTGGTTTAGTCAATTTCTAATCGATCACTTTGTAGACTAGACCACTCTGAAGAACACCTTTCTCCGCACATTCCATCCTAGTAACTATAAGGACCGCATTCTTGAAGAGCAAAGGAAGCTACAACTGCTACCAAGGGAAAGGCTGTCAGAAATTGTGACACGGGGACCACAGTGTTGGTGGCACACTTACCGACTTGGTGACTTCATGGTGCATTGGTGGGTGACACAGGCCTTGCCCAAGTCCACTGAATACAAGATTAGATAATAGAGAGAGATGGCCCACACCAACTACGTTGTTGGAATTCCAAGAGCTAGCCTCTCAACTTGAAAATGTGAGCGTGATGTGGACTCTGTACATCCAACAATGACACAACTGGATGACCCAGTGGCGTAGCTGAAGCAGGAGCTGGAGGCACTCAAAGTGTGCTAGAAAACTCCGAGCGAGGAGAGTACCTTGCTCCAACTCAAAAGGGATATTGAAGAATTGAACACTCATCCAAGAAGGGCATGTGGTGTGCTATATGCCAATCACTTGGATACATCATCCAAGAATTCCCAAAAAGGAGGTACTGTTCCTTTTGTGAAAAAGGATGACATGAAGACAATGATTGCTACTACCTCAAGGGGATCCATCAATGTCATCAGCAACAAGCTCCTCATCTTGCCTCGACAGCCCGTAACCTTTTCCATTATGCTACAATTGCCATTTTTCGTTCCACAAAAATTTGAGGCTAGTGCCTCCTTGCCAACCCATTCCCTCCCCATTCCTCAGGTTACCTACCTTCCACACCCACCCCTAATCCTCCTACACCAACCACCATGGCAGTTGGTGTGAACCGTCCTACTCGGCCTCCCCAACCTCGCCCCGTCATCTGCTCTACAGATGTGGGGAATATGGTCATTACCAAAGCCGTTGCCCACTTTCTCTAAAGGTTCTCTGCCTTGTAGGCATTGTCTCGAATCCAAAGATCATTATACTCGGGATTATCCCAAGCAAAGGGCATCCACTTCCTCAGACTTCACATTTCCAACCCCAACCATCTACTTAGTCTTTGTAGGACATCCTTCGTCCACCAAAGGACATCCTCCGCCCACTTGCCAAACTTCCTCTCCCACCCTTGGAGTGTCTATCACACCCACAACACCCACTCATGAGGATCCACCATCCTCCATAGTGGTTACGCGATCACAAAGGAAGGACATGCCTAAAGAGCAACAAGGGGATAAACCACCATCCTCCATAGTGATTACCCGATCACAAAGGAAGGCCATGCCTAAAGAGCAACAAGGGGGTGAGCCAACTCTTCCAGTCCCCCGCACAGTCATAGATCAATCCTTCCTTCCGAGACCTCCACGACCAACCCTCCCTGTCGGACACACCACCTAATCCCTCCCTCCCACATTCCAAACCACATCTTGCACCTTTATTTCTAGCAGATATATTCAGTTTGCTAAATCTTGCGATACTTGCCAACAATGTGGGCCCAAACGCACCCGTCAATCTCATCAGCCTCTCTAAATATCCCTCGCTTAGTCTGCATTCGAGAAATGAGGTCTTGATTTCATGGGGCCCATGGACCTAGTGGCACACGTGATTCGGTGTAGATACATTCTTGTTGCCACCACCAATGATTATGTGACCAAGTGGGCGGAAGCTGAAGCCACCAAGGATTGCACAACCAATACAGTGGCTCCGTTCTCATACAAGCACATTCTTGTGGCACAGTTCTTATACAAGCACATCCTTGTCCACTTTGATTGCCCCTTGGAAGTCACCAGTGATGACAAAGGCTCCCTTTTCACATCAATGAAGTCATCACTACCTTATTGAGAAGCTATAAGATCTTCCACTGCAAGTCATGTGCTTATTACTCCCGGGCCAATGGGCATGCGAAAAGCACCAACAAAGTGCTCTGTCACTTACTCTGCAAGATGTCTCATCAATACCCCAGTCATTGGTCGGAGGCCCTCCTCGGAACCTTGTGGGCTTACAGAACCGCCTTCAAAGCCACAACACACCACAATCCCTTCGAACTGGTCCACAACGTGGAGGCCATTGGACCCTTCAAATTCAACCAAGGTTCCCACCGCGTAGGGACGTCCCGCCAAGATGACACTACCCTCAGCACTTCAGTGCTTTGCCTGACCATCCTAGAAAAAACCTGGGCATTAGCAAACCAGGCTTTGGAGGTGAAACAAAATAGAACGAAAGCATGGCATGACTGCCCCATCTCAGGAAGCCCCCATTCCAAAATGACTAGCTAGTCTTTGTGTACCAAGACCATTATTTAAAATAAGGAAAGAAGCTCGTCCCAGCTTGAGAAGGACCATTTCTCATCCACCAAATTCTTCCTCACGACATCGTGCAACTCCGAACTTTGGATGGCCTGCTTCTCCCCACTGGTCAACGGCTCGAGGATCAAGGCTTATCGCCCCAAAGCCTCCCTTGCACCCTTTCCTTCACCACAGCCCACCCCCCCCCAAAACCAAAAAATAAATAAAAAATCCAACTACTCCTCCCGAATCCCGAATGTGCTTTGGTTCTGCCAACCCCCGTTCCATCCTCCTTGGTTCATCCGCCAACCCTTTCCCCCTTTGTTTCATCCGTCAACCCCCCGTCTCTCTCTCTCTCTCTCTTGTTCCACCGCGTCTACCAGCCCCTTGGTTCTCCCACTCACTTACCCCCCCTTTTCCACTCGTCCGCTAGCCCCCCTTGTTGGATCCAACCGTGCCTAGTCCGCACCTTCCCCCTCACACCGTTCGCCAACCCCCTTCCCTCTCCATTTGCCATACAATCTGCCTCACCCATTCTTGGCAGCCAGCTCTTGCTTCAACACTCGTCGACTTCCCCCCTTGTCGACTCGACCACACCCTTGCCGCCATCGGACCATCCCAAACCCTCCATCCTGGATCGTCCGCCAGCCTTTCCTATACCGTCCGCCAATCCTCATTCTCCTCTTCAACCATCTGTCCGCCAAGTCCCTCCCCCTCTTTGACTGTTCGTCAGCCTTCCCCCTCTCTCCAATCGTCCGCCACATCCCTTTTTTTCTTTTTTTTTGGATCGTCCGCCCTTCTCGCAGTTGTGGCCTGTGCATGAGCATCTTCAATCTACTTCACCCTTTTTGCTACCAAACTTTGGTTGTTGTTTAGCTGCTAATGTATGTGTTTAAGCACTTGCTGGTGGTTGGCCAGCATATGATCAATTTCCACAGTCTTTGCTTGCATCACCTCATCAAAGGCTTTTAGTTTTTCATCTTGGGCTTTGTTTATCTGCTCCCTTTTAGTTTGAAGGCTGACCAATCTTTGTTTGGTTGTGCAGCAGTGGCTTCATTTAGCTTAGTGATTTGCCTCTTATACCCTTCTTCCTCGGTTGTGAACATAGCATGGGCATCCTTAAGTTGTTGTGTATGTTGGTCTTCTTTGTCTCTCACATGTGCCACTTTTTTTTGAAGCTGGTCCTTGGATTGGTCGACTTGTGCTTTGAGCTTTGTGTTTTCTTTGATTTTTTGAACCACTGTCTTGCTAAGTACTTTGTTATGCTCCTTTAATGTTTGGAAACTGTTTTTCTGCTCTTGTGCTGCTTTTAAGCTTTTAAGTGTTACTTCTCTGTGTTTTGCATCTACTACAGCCATTTCTCCTTAAGCACTTGCACTTGATCATTCACTTCAAGTAATTGTCTCCATAGGGTGGCATTCCTGTCATGGAGCATGTGAGTAGTAAGTAACTAGCATCTCCATATCCTTTGTTCTTGTTCCCATATAGAAGCACTTGTGGATGCTGAGCCCTTTGTTTCATGAAATTGTAGTTACAGCATGCTATCAAGGCCTTCCATGGTTTCCTATAGAAATCGATCAACCTTTAAGTTGTGTAGATTATGTTGTAAACAAGATGTCAAATGATAGAATTAACCAGATTGTTGTAGAGAAGCTTGACAAGAATAACTTCCATGCTTGGAGGTTTAGATTGATAAATTTTCTGATGGAAAAAGGCTATTGGGACTACATTGATGAAGGTGAACATGAGGAGGCACTAGAGATATCGGAGATTAATCCAACTGCTACAAATGTAAAAGAATACAAGGATTAGAATCAAGGAGTAAGGAAAGTCATGTATTGGATTTCTATTAGCATACATGAGACCATGATTAGGCATATACAGGATGCCAAGTCACCGACAAAGGAGGCGTGGAAGACCTTGGTGAAGCTATATGAAACTAACACCAAGGCACGAAAGATTCAGTTGAAGAATGAGCTTCATAATGTGGAGAAGAAAAACATGTGTATGAATGATTATGCCTTGAAGATCAAGGCATTGTGGAATCCCTTGCATCTATTGGTGTTTCTATTTGACGATGATGATAAGGTGGAAGTATGTCTATGTGGTCTTGGGCCACAATACAAGGCATTTAAGACGTTTATTTAGACTTGGAAAAACATTTCCAACTTTACAGATTTGGTGTCAATGTTGATCATTGAAGAGAAGAATTTAGGTGAAGATCAACAGTCTTCACAAAACAAAAATAGTTCAGAGCAGTAGGCCTTCTACACAAGCTCACGTAGAGGAAGATGTAGAGGTCGTGGACATGGCCAAGGTGGTGGCCGAACAAGTAATCAGAATTATGGTCAAGCGCAGTAGCAGCAATAGTTCCATGAATCACACCAACAACTTAACAAGTGGAAGAGACCATTTTAGAGGCAAGGGGAGTCAAAGAGGTCATGTAATTGGCAAAGGTAGCATAATGATACATGATGCTATTTTTACGGTGGTAAGCATGGACACGTGTAGGAAGATTTCTATAAGAAGCAGAATGACAATGCAAAATATTCAAGTGCAGAAAAATAACTATGCATCCTCTACCAGAAATAATGAGGATAATGAGAGGTTGTTTGTTATGCAACATGTAGTTAATGCTGTGTCTGGAAATGATGTAGCATCATATAAGGATGATGTATGGTATGTTGATTCAGGTGCTTTGAACCACATGTCATGGTGAGTGGTTCAAGAAAATGAAGAGTCTTGAAAGACTAGGTTTTGTTGCAATAGGGGATGACACTGCTTATCCGATTGCCCATGTTGGAGATGTGCCATTGTCTATGCACGATGGTAAAGTGAAGTACCTTGTAGATGTACTTCATATTTCGAACATTACAAAGAATCTAGTTTCTGTTGGCCAGATGATTGAGCAAGGTTTGTAGGTACGGTTTAACCATGTTAGTTGTTATACAGAAGACTTTAAAGATAAGTGCAGGTTGGTTGCAAAAGGAAACAAAGTGGGTAGATTGTTTACATTGAATGCAAATATGCCTGAAGTGAGTGTTGAAATGTTTGCAAATAGTTCAAGAGTTGTTGCAAATATAGAAATTTGGCATAAGAGAATTGGACATGTAAATGTGCAAAGAATGAAGTCTATGTAGACTAGTTTACAGTTTAAGGTATGTAGAAAGTATGTGAAGCATATCAATTTGGAAACAAAGCATGTATTTTCAACATGACAAAAATATGAGCAGGAATGTACTAGATGTTGTGCATTCAGATGTATGGGGTCCTACAAAGACTATGTCTATGGGTGGCTACAGGCACTATGTAACATTCATTGATAACCACATGAGGAAAGTGTGGGTGTATTTCATGAAGGAGAAGAGTGAAGTTTTCACTCATTTTTAGAATTTTAGAGTGATGGTGGATGAAAAGCAGACATGAAAGCATGTGAACCGCCTAAGGTCAAATGGAGGGGGAAAATACTTCTTCAATGAGTTCTCTAATTTCTTGCAGAAGAATAGCATTCAGAGACAGTTTACATGTAGATACACTTTATAGAAAAATGGAGTTGTTGAGTAAAAAATTAGGCACATTACAGAGATAGCACATGCATTGATGGGGCAGAGAAGAATATGCCACATAGCTATTGGGCTAAGTCTATGTCTATAGTAGTTTATATCATGAACAGGACTCCTACTGCAACCATACATGATGTAATGCTAGAGGAGAAGTTTATTAGCAAGAAACTTGATTTGTCTCACTTAAAAGTTTTTGGATGTATTGCTTATGTGCATGTGTGTGCCAGATGAGTTGTGTACTGAGGGATATAGATGTTATAATCCTACTATAGATGAGTTGAGGGTAGGCACGGATGTTGTATTTGATGAGATGAGTAGCTAGTATGCTATTGAAAAAGATGTTGTTGGGGCTGATGTAAGTGGAAATGTAGTTGCAAAGAATGCAAGTTAGAAATCACAGTCATTGAGTGGACTAGGAGAGTTCTCATCCAGTGATTATGTTGATAGACCATGGATTGGGAGGTTGTGTCATAACACCAGTCCTGAAAATGTAGTTGGTACATCACATAAAGGCAAAGAGAAAGTGGTTGAACCCCTTGGTATGTCTGATATTTCTACAGGGCATTCTCATGTTGATAGAGAGTCTAGTGGCTCGGAGATGAGGCTTGATGAGAATCCTGGGATTCCAACAATGAGGACATGTGGTGTAAAGAAGGCTTTGGAAGCCATGAATGCAAAGTTACAAAGATCTAGAAGAGTCAAAAACTATGTGCAGAGGTTGACTTATGATGGTTATGTGGCATATCACTATGCTTACCTTGCAAAAGTTGTGCATTGTAGAGCCCACATGTTTTGATGAGGCTATTGGAAATGTATATTGGGAGAAATCTATGGATGAGAAGATGGATGCATTGTATGGAAATGAGACTTGGGATTTGGTGCCATTGCCTAAAGGCAGGAAAGATATTGGATGTAAGTGAGTGTATAAGGTGTGAAACATAATAGTGATGGTAGCATAAGCATGTACAAGGCTATGCGCAGACACATGGGATTGATTATGAGGAGATATTTTTCCTGGTTGCGAAGATGGCAACTGTGAGAGCTATGATTGCGGTGGCTGCTAAAGGCTAGTTTTTACATCAGATGGATGTAAAGAATGTGTTCTTGCATGGTGACTTGTAAGAAGAAGTGTATATGCATCAGCCATCTTGTTTTGAGGATACAGGTCACCCAGAGTATGTACGTAGCATGGCATGACAAGATTGCTGAGTATCTTGTCATCACTTTTGGTTTTCATCTGGTAGATGCAGATTGCTCTTTGTATGTGCAATAGTGATAAGGGTATTGTGATCATCACCATCTATGTAGATGATCTTATTGTTGTTGGGGGTGAAAACTATGTGAAAAGCTTTCTTAAAAAGAAGTTTGACATGAAGGATTGGGAGATCTGCGCTACTTTTTGGGCATTGAGGTCATTCACACACCTGATGGTATTTGGCTGTCAATATGTATTGGACATGTTGTCCAATTATGGGATGGTTGGTTGTTGTAAGCCAATCTTGGTGCCATTAGATCAAAATGGCAAGCTCAGTGCGGATGCAGGTTATGTGTTGGAGGAACCCACTATGTATAGGAAGATTGTGGAGAGTTTGATCTATGTCACGATTAGCAAGGCAAGATTTGAGTTTTTCTGATGGCTTAGAGAGCCAGTTTATGCAAGATCTGCACAAACCAAATCTTGACAGTGTGCGATGCACACTTTGGTATTTGAGGGCCACTTTTGATTATGCATTGTTTTATGTAGTAGGTGTAGCATTGGAGCTATATGGGTACATAGATGTAGATTGGGCAGGTAGCATCTCAAACATGATATCTACCAGTGGATTTATGTTTTCATTGGGGAGTGTTGCTGTAACATGGAGTAGCAAGAAGCAGCCCACAGTTGCTTTGTCGAGTACAGAGGAGTTGTAGTGGCAGCGTGTGAGATAGCTTGGTTACGCAAGCTACTTTGCTGATTTGGGGTTGCATGTGGAGAGAAGGTTGTCATATAGTGTGACAATCTTAGCAGTATACAGTTAGCCAAGAACCTAATTTTCCATGTGCAAATGAAACACATTGAGGTACACTACCACTTCATCAGGAGAGAGTCTTGGTCTTCTCGAAGGACTTGGCCTACGTTAGCACCACACAGGACTAGGTTGCTGACATCTTCCCGAAGGCCTGGGGAGTGTTTGCATATAGAGTCATGCCTTTTGGTTTGACTAACGCTCCAGCCACCTTTCAGAGGTTGATGAGCCATGCGTTCAAAGAATACCTATGATTATTTCTTGAAATATTCATGTGTGCATTCCATAAACAGAGAAGAACGCATAGAGTATCTCAAAAAAATCTTTAATAAATGTAGAGTGTATCGCATATGCCTTAACCCTGATAAATGCAAGTTTATGGTTAGGCAAGGGAAGATTCTAGGCCACATTGTGTCTAGGAATGGTATATCCACGGATGCGAAAAAGATAGCTGTTATTGTTGAGCTACCTAGACCTTACAATGCAAAAGGGGTACAAGTTTTCACGGGTCATTGCGGCTACTATCGTAGATTTATCTACATGTACACTGAAATAGCACGGCCATTGTATGCACTCCTTGTTGTATTTGAATGGACAGAGGATTGTGAAGAAGCCTTTGAAAAGCTGAAGAAAGCATTAGTGACGGCACCTATTCTCAGGTCGCCGGATTGGGATAATTTATTCCACGTACATATAGATGCTTCGGCTTTTGCAATTGGCTGTATTTTAGCTCAACTAGGCGAGAACAAAATGGACTTTCCAGTCTCATATGCTAGCTGGTTGAATAGTGCTGAAAAGAATTACACCACCACGGAAAGAGAAGGCTTAGCTATGATCTATGCTATGAAGAAGTTTCGGCATTACCTTTTGGCCAACAAATTTACATTCTTCGTAGATCATCAAGCTTTGCTTTACCTTGTGGAACAAGCCATGTGCAACCGGAAGGATTGTACACTGGTTTGTTATTCTACTTGAATTTGAATTTGAAGTAGCGGTAAAGAAGGGAAAAATGCATCAGCGGGCTGATCATCTTTCCAGGATAACTTCAGGAGAAGCACCCATTGGTATAGATGATGATATTCTTGATGCTACTCTATTCTTGGTTGAGACAGCACCAAGATGGGTAGAACCCATCATTCAAGTTTTAACGACAGGATTTGTTAACTCCATTAGTCCCACCAATGAAAAGATAATGACCTTAGAGCATTGTGCTCCTTATAAGCTTCTTTCTGGATGATTGTATAAATTAGGAAAAGATGGAATACTTCGTCTATGCCCTGACCCTAGTCAATATGATGAGATTATCTCATATGTCCACGTGAGCTTAGGAGGTAGACATGTCTCTGGAAAGGATACGGTTAAAAGAGTTTTGTGGGAAGGATATTGGTGGCCAACACTTCATGCTGATACAAAAGAGTACGTACGGAATTGTAAAATTTGTCAACAAAGGAAACCCATTCCTCATGTGACTCTATTTTATATTTCAACAACATGCAATTGGAGTTCGTACATTGTGAAGTATTTGACGC
This sequence comes from Cibotium barometz, assembly GCF_041138505.1. Lineage (NCBI taxonomy): Eukaryota > Viridiplantae > Streptophyta > Polypodiopsida > Cyatheales > Cibotiaceae > Cibotium > Cibotium barometz. Next base: position 6,859,547 of record NC_141094.1, on the reverse strand, counting down.
AGGGTCATACGGACGATAAGATGCCTAGGCATAGAAAGAGAGCCATAGAGGTAGAAGCAGCGAGTTTTCAGATTATTGAAGGCCAGCTGTACAAAAGGGGCAAAGATGGAAACCTACGGACTTGTGTTTGTGAGAGTGACTACCTTAGTGTATTGACTCATGCACATTCAAGAGCTGGGGGTGGACATTTCTGTGAAGAAACAACTGCCAAACTTATACTATGGTCAGGACTCAGGACTATGGTGGCCTACGCTTTTTCATGATGCAACAGAGTATGTCAAACGATGTGATCAATGTCAAAGAGCCAAACCTCCTACCAAGTATGAGGACATGCCATTGAGACCAATTATGGGGGGGTTAGAGCTTTTGCCAAATGGGGAATTGATTTTGTGGGACCGATTAAACCACCAGCACGCCATACACATGCTGAGTATATCATTGTAGCCACAGATTATCTTACGAAGTGGGTAGAAGCAAAAGCCACAGTAAAAAACGATGCTAGGACCACTGCAAAGTTTTTATGTTTACACGCTACGGTTTACCTATTGAGATTGTGAGTGACCAAGGTGTGCATTTTATCAATGAAGTCATTACCTTTCTTTTGGAAGACTTTATGGTCATCCATAAGAGGTCAGCGCCTTATCACCCGCAAGCAAATGGTCAAGCTGAGAGCACAAACAAGACTCTTTGCACTACGCTTACAAAGATTGTTGAGGGACATAGAACAGATTGGGAACAGAAACTTCACTCAGTTCTATGGGCTTACCGAATTGCTTACAAAACGTCCATAGGCACGACACCTTTCAATCTAGTTTTTGGATTAGATGCTATCCTCCTTCCGATAGAATTTATTGTACCTACACTTCGAGTTACGAAACAACTTGAGTGGACGGATCATGAATTCTCTTCATGGATCGATGAATTGGAGAGGCTAGATGAAGACAGGCTATTGGCAGTCATTGGCATGTATGCTGACACCAAAAGCGTTGGCATGATACGCATGTGAAGAAAGGTCGCTTCAGGAGAGGTGATCTAGTGTTGCTTTACACATTGAAGAAACAAAAACACAAGATGAAAATGTGAGGACTTGGTCCATTTGTGATCAACGAGCTTAGTGCGAGTGGTGCAGTAAGGTTGGAAACCTTAGACGGAGAGCCAATGACTAACTTCATCAATGGTAGCCGCTTGAAGCGCTATGAAGAACCTCTAACAGATGATATGCTGATACGCATACATGCTAGTCAGACACGTAAAAAAGCTCAAGCTTTGTTACAAAGTCAAGCAAAAGAAGAAGCTAAGGGTAGAGTAGCACTAGCACGAGAGCGCCGCAAGGCAGCTATCATGGCCATCCACTTGAATGATGATGAAGACTTTGTAGATCCCTTTCATATTGATGTAAGGATCCCTACTCAAAGAGCAATCTTTGCAGTGTCTGCACTTATAGATTCGGGAGCCGACTGCAATGTTTTGTCTTATGAAGTGTGGACATCATTAGGCCAACCTTTGCTCACCAATGCATCATTGAACTTCCAGAGTTTCTCTGGTGATGAAACCCCAGTCCTAGGCAAGTGCTGTATTAATATGTCCATTCAGGATCAATCTATGCACGTGACTTTTTATGTTGCTAACAAGAGCCAAGCAGTGGTGGATGTTGTTCTAGGCAAATCATGGATTAGAACCACCAGATGCGGTATGGACTGGAACTCACGACAATACACCTTGTTGGTAAATTCTACTCACCTTACAGGATCAAGTGCTTCGGCGCTTCCATCTTTTCAAAAGGTGGAAACCATCACTACTGTGATAGAGACAACCTCAAAAGATCCAATGATTTGGGTGAATAATGACAATGACAATACTCAAGGATGGCATGTGCCAACATCTCTCTTATATGCACAAGGCTACGGAAGGGGGGAAGCACTTAGAATTCAAATCTGGTTACCTAAAGCAGCTTGCAAGCCAAGACCCAATGCTGCCAAGGAACATCCAAGGAATACAAAGCTAAAGAGGAGGTTCACCAGAGCCAACAGTTTCACCTCACAAAAGACCACTCAACAATGGTGGATCCCAAAGAAGGTTCTGCAAGCATAAGGCTACTACGAGGGTGCTACTACCTTGTGGCTACCAAAGAAGAATGCAGGGACTACTACAGTAAAACATAATTATGTTCCTGAATCTACTCAAGAACAAAAGTAGTCAATATCACCTCACTTACAGAAACCAAATCAATACTGGAAACCACGCCTTACCAAGCCTGAAAGAGTCCAGGTGGAAACACAAGCCTGAAAGAGTCCAGGTGGAAACACAGGCTGATACGTTAATCGGACATCATCAAAAGGTCTCGAACAGGAAGGGATACTCCAAACTGACATGGGAAGAAAAAGGTAAGTGGGTACCTTTACTCACTTCTATCTCAGATGCAACACATCAGAAGGAGGATATTGCAACCGAATCAAGTTCAGAGTCTATTCCTCAAAACACAAGCAGTGTCAAAGTTTGTCTTACAAAGCTGACAACTTTCAATCAGGCTCCTACACAAGTAGACTCTCTGACTATCAAGGAAAGAGCGTTCTTCCTACAACTCCAACTATTTGGAATGTCGTCGGTATTCTACTCTTTCCCTAATCAAATTACATTACCAGCCATAAGTCTACAAGCATAGGTGTTAGAGTTGGGCACTCTGAAGACCAAAGAAAATTTTGAAAGCCCAATGGGATGGCAAGAACACAGCTGCCATATGGTTGCCAAAGCTTAGAAGTGTTCAAACATCTCCATTCACACCTCCTCCTATTTGTCCCAATGCATTTCCTATGTCTATCGCTAAAATTTCACCTCCGACTAAACTTTAATCTCTTGCACGTACTCTGAAATGGGTACCAAAAAGAGTCCAACAAAAAGGAACCTGTGCCATACGTCAATACCCCAAAAACAATTTACATAATGTTACATCCAAAAGCAAACTCATTTTTGAAAGAGCTATTATGCTACAAAAGCTACTTTTTGGCAATTCATCTATCGAATCTATTAGCTCTATTTCCGTCATGCCTGTACATACTAGCATTCTTCGTTCAACTTGCATTAAATAAAAAAATCGGAACACTCCCTTATGTGTTGTGTAGAATAACCAAATGGAGATTGGCTGGACACATGCAGTCCATCTTTGGACCTAGATAGCACTCACCCCTGACCATCAAGGGGGCTACAGCATTGCACCTTTTCAGACGCACTCCTGATATTTTTATGCCCTAGTGGGTGAGGATTACTGTGGAAGACAATTTGTGGAGTTATACTACCAGCAACATCATCCGTTTCCACACTACCGTGACTGTGCTCATATGGTATTGGGGAATGCTTCCCATATATGTTGGCAGTGTCACACATACTTCCGTCTCGCTATGGCACTGGTATGATGCAGCAGATCATGGGGGTCACACCTCAACGACATAATCTCTGGGCAATTATGATGCCGCAACGTGGACCCAACCAACAAAGACTCCCGGAAGAGGAAAGAGCTCAAACATGGCGCGAAGACACCCTTCGTTTGCTAACCCCTCCCATTTTGTAGGTTCTTCTTCCCCATGAATCTACATGTCAGTTTTGGCTCAATGTGAGTGAGTCTTTAGAACGGTTTCAAAACCATAGGTGCCTCTTTAGCCTTCCTACTGTGCCCATACCATATGTTAGTGAGGATGCACTTCTTCCCTTGCCATATTCTCCATAGGTAGGATTACGTTCTGGGTTATCTTTACATCCTGAAGCTATTGATGTCCACCCACCTGAGAATGCAGACATACATCCACCCCCAGTGCAAGACTAGCACTTGTACTCTCTTAATAAGAACTAGAAGCTAGGGCACTTTTTCCCATTGGGTTTTTTCCCTCGGCCAAATCCGGTGTTTAGCATCAATGTTTCTTATTTTTTGTCTTTTTAATTTTCTTTCTCTTTAGTTTGTTTTGTCGGAATAAAACAGATACAAGCACCAAACTACATCTTTCGCTTCAGTATTGCGACTGACAGTCATACAATCAAGTGCAAACAATTCTTCACCAACCAGCGCTTTAACAGAAACAGGTGAACTCATGCCAATCTCTAATGTTTTCTGTATTTTTCTTGTTGCTTGATTGTTTATAAATTTCACTTTACTAATCATGGCAATATGCATCTCCTTTGTTCTAGAGTAGGGATAACATTCTAGTGACTTTAGACTTGATAGTGTAAGTTTGACCGTAATTGTTTTCACCCGTTTAGCAATACAAAGTAATTAGTGTTTTGTGCTAAAGGTAGAGTTCCAGACCTAGGACAAAGAGACTAAATTAATCATAGGACGGTCAGTGGATATCTTGCCCTTACTAGGACATTGCTTAGGGACAATCTAATAAACATTTCATAACTAAAATTGGCATGACAAAAATAAAAGAAAAGTGTATATGTTTGTGGCCTATTGCCTTGTTATTCATGGTAGGCGAGGGAGGTCTATACCTTTCCCAGACCAATGCCTTGTGTAGTAAAGGAATAGCCATACCGCGGGTGCGCAAACATACTCTTGAAGAAAGCCTTGTTCCAAAAAAAAAAAAGGACAGAAAGGCACCAAGAGAAATGCTCGTCTAATCCAGGATGGTCACCGTTGTGCTTAAAATATTAAACCATAACACTAAGCAATATCAAGAGTCTGCCACTACATAATTATGTTGGATTTATTAGTGTTGAATCGACATTTTTGACTTAGCATAGGCTAGGTATACTACTTGATAGTCCCTCGATTAACTGTTGTCTTTTGCCTTCTAGGAAAAGAACAATACATTTGGCATAAAACATTCTTTACTTTAGTTAGCTGCAGGTAGTAATTATTAAGGCTTGAACTAACCTATTCAATCTCTACACTGATTCAATGTTACCTTCCTCTAACTAATTGGACGTTTATTGCCATGTCTTATTCAGTAAAATTGCTTGTTTTGTTATTGTCTGTCAGTACTTTTGCTTTCAAAAAAAAACACAAACCACCTATCGTTTTGCTTGCAAGTACACACTGGAGATGCTACTCTTCCTTGGCATCTACGCGCTCGAGGACGTGCGCAAAATAGGAAGGGGGAATGTTGCGTGACGAGTGGTGATCAATGCAAGGATGCAACACAAAGATGGAAACAAGAAAACAAGAGACTTGACATTCTTATTTAGGGCTCTTGTAGAGAGTTCCAAGTTGTAGGTGAGTGTGGGAGTGGGCTTGAGAATAATCCCACATGGGAAGTTTTGGGAGTTTTAGGAGTTTTAGTATAAATAGTGGCTCATTTGAGATCTCACGCCGCACACATTGGGCTGAACTCATGCTTGAGCTCTCTTGAGACTAGCTCTCCCTCTTGAGCAATGCTCTTCTAATTCAATGCTATTCTCTAGTGTGCATGCTTCTTTGTTGATGCTTGTGGATTCCCTATTAGGCTTTGTGTGGTAGTGGATTCAAGCTTAAGCTTCTCCATAGCTTGTAGCTTATCCATGGGCAAGGCATTGCTTGAGTAGTGAATGAGAATGCCTGTTTATTTCAAGTTCCATTAAGCTTCAAGGTTTGTGTGCATGTTAGGGAAGTAAGTGCTTGAGAATGAAGTGTGCTTTGAGCTTGTGTGCTTATGAGAGCTTGTGTGTGCATTAGCTTAGCTTTCTTCTTGTATTGGATGCATTAATGAGTGGGATGATGAGTGAATGAGCTATGGCAAGATTGAGCTTGTGTGTGTAAAGTCTATGTCAAGGTAGTGGTGTTCATAGCATTCTCTCCCGAAAGGGATAAGCTTCCATGCACCTAACCGGGTTGAATCCCCTAGCGATGAAAGGAGTGTTTATCATTCCATTGGTGAGCTAGGAGCGTAGTCTACTTGCCCATATTGCATACGTAGGGAGGCGACCGTCTTTCTAGCATGGATGAGTACGCGAGGCGTACACTTGGATGAAACCATTTTGGGGACTCAAGGAGATGAGGTAAGTGAGCCTAAACCCTTCTCTTTTCTACATCTAATTGTATTTTATTGCCCTTGCTTTGTTGAAATATGCAAGTGAATGGGTGTGTGTGGGAATAAGCCCTTAGCAAGAGACTGTAAAAGGGAGTCTGTATTTTATTGTCCTTGCTTTGTTGAAATATGCAAGTGAATGGGTGTGTGTGGGAACAAGCCCTTAGCAAGAGACTGTAAAAGGGAGTCTGTAATTAAGTGGGTAGCAATGAAGAAGATGAGAGAATCAAGGTTAGCATGAGTGAATATAGGGGTGTGGAAAGATTCTAGGGAAAGGTACCCCCAGATGTAAGGGAGGTGGCACAAATCAAGGAGAAATCACTAGGATTAGATGCTTGGCATCTTGTGGATGTAAAACTTATAAATTAAGGCATTGGCCTAATGAGAAATCATTAGTTTTTGAGTGTCCATGCCTACATTAAGCTATTAGATTAATTGCTCACTAATCTCATCTTAATCATCATCTAAATACTTGTTAATTATGTTGATTCTTGCATTTGATCCACCATAGCTCATCACATTGCTACAAATTTAGCATGGTATCAGATGCAAGCTTAGGATTCATCTGATTTTTGAGCCTAATTATCTTACTAATTACTCTACTAATCATAATTAGGCATTAATCCATTTTAGTCTATTTTCAACTAACCTCTGCACCCCCAGCTAGTGGAGGAGCTCCCTACAATAGTCCAAAAGCCTTTAGCAACATCCAGCCAGCCTCCCCAAGCATCCCCCAGCTAGTGGAGGAGCTATTGTAGTGGAGGAGCTCCCTACAATAGTCCAAAAGCCTTTAGCAACATCCAGCCAGCCTCCCCAAGCATCCCCCAGCTAGTGGAGGAGCTATTGTAGTGGAGGAGCTCCCTACAATAGTCCAAAAGCCTTTAGCAACATCCAGCCAGCTTCCCCAAGCATCGACCTTGCGACATCAGCACATCAAAATGTCGCGCCCGGAATTGCAAAAATTCTCGAAATGGCCGGCACTTCTTTTTTTGAGTAAAACTTCACATTTGCTCTCATGTCTTGCAATTGGGAGCAAAGGAGCTAGCCCAAGGGGTTTTTGGATGCTCTAAACATGCTAGTGACCTTAGATTTGTGAAATTCCTCAAGGAGAAGTGGCATCAAGCTCTGCATCAAATCTACAAGCAACTTTGGTAAAATAGAGATTAAGCATTCAATGTTTGAATGTTAGAGAAGGAATTGTAGAAAATCGTGTGTTGAATGTGTGGGTGAGTACTTAGAAGATCCTAGAGGAAAGCTACATTAATTTTTTCTTTCAAATTTGATACTTTTGTCACCAATCTTACCACCGTGAGCTAGCAGGGGTGACATCTTGTTTTTTGGTTTTTTCTAAAAATTCAAAAAACATTACAAAAACAAAGAGCTATTGGTGTGTTAATAATTTGTATTGCATTTCTAATCCTTAACACATTCTGGATTAATAGGATAGGAAAATAACACTCCAAAACATTATTGCATTCCTAGTCTTTAGCAAAATCATTCTGGATTAATTGGATAGGAAAACACTACAACAGAATGAGGGTGTAGCAGCAAAAATAGTAGCATTTTTATAACTAGAAGGGTAGACAGATGTGGGGCTATTTTCACTGCTAGAAATGTTGCTATTTTCACACAACTTCGCTACTTAGCAAATGAAATTTTGCTATTTCGTAGAGCGAAATTTCAAAACACCGAAATACTACTGTCGAGGAGTGATATTTTGTTGTTTTTTGCATTGTTAGCATAGCGAAAGCTCTACGTAGTAAAAAAAGAGCTCGGGGTAGACTGGGGAGTTTGCACAAGACTCCCTAGTCTTCCCGGCTCTTTTTTTAAATTAAATAGAGTCAGAGTTTGAGTTTTATATGACACAAATACAAACATAAGAAACACATAGATTGTGAAGAATGCATTTGAGCCTAAAACTTATTTTATTCCCGAAGTGTTGGGCCTTTGGCCATATATACAAAAAATGTCTACAATGAAGAGGTGGCTAATTGGAATCCTCATCAGATTCCAAGTGATTATCATCGTCATCTTCATCATCCTCTTCACCTCCTTCCATCACTTCTCATAATCAGGATCCTCCTCTTCCTCTTCCCCTTCATCCTACATACATGCTATCAAGCCCAAGATAAGCATGTTAAATTTGCAGCAATATGATGAGCTATGGTGGATCAAATTCAAGAATCAAGATAATTAGCAAATGATTAAATGATGATTAAGATGAGATTAGTGAGCAATTAATCTAATAGCTTAATGTAAGCATGGATACTAAAAAACCAACAATTTCTCATTAGGCCAATGCCTCAATTTATAGGTTTTACATCCACAAGATGCCAAGCTACATCTAAACCCACTGATTTCTCCTTGATTTGTGCCACCTCCCCTACATCTGGGGACACCTTCTCCTAGATCCTTTCCACACCCCTATATTCACTCATGCTTCCCTTGATTCTCTCATCAGTAGATTCCTCTCACCTTTTCTTTTTTTTTTCGAGATTTTTTTTTTTCGAGAATCCTCTCACCTTTTCACTACTACCCACTTAATTATAGACTCCCTTTTATAGTCTCTTGCTAAGGGCTTGTTCCCACACACACCCATTCACTTGCATATTTCAACACCTCCCCTCAAGTGTAACTCTAGCGCACCTAGACCCTATACCAGGTTTCCCTCTTACTTGGTAGCCCGTGAGAGCAATGCCTTAAGTCCCTAACTCATAGTCCTTGACACTCTCTCTCTATATGTCTAAGGCTACTACAAGTGCTCGTGACCTTTACTAAAGCGCTCACACATACATCTACCACATGGCCTACATAATCGATGGCTCAGAGGTGGTTTTACTCTATTGGGGCATGTTACATTGGGTTGTGGGGTTTGTCTCTCTTTTTCTCTCAGAAAAGATGTACTGACTCCTCTTCCTAGTCTCCACCATGAAGCTTGCCGATGTCGATCCTTCTTCATTTGGTTTGTTGCAATAGTCTCTAGCCATCTGTCCTAGCTTCCCACCATTGTGACAAGTGAAGGTCCTTCCTCCTCCCCTGCCTCTTCCTCGTCCTTGTGACAGTCCTCCTCAGGTGTAGAATTCTCTTCCTCGTTCTTCCTCCTCCCCTTCCTCGTCCTCGTCCTCGTCCTTGTGACAGTCCTCCTCCCCTTTCTCGTCCTTGTGACAGTCCTCCTCCCCTTTCTCGTCCTTCCTCCTCCCCTTCCTCGTCCTTCCTCCTCCCCTTCCTCGTCCTTGTGAGACAGTCCTCCTCCCGTTCCTCGTCCTTCCTCCTCCCCTTCCTCGTCCTCGTCCTTGTGACAGTCCTCCTCGAGTGTAGCATTCTCTCTCCTCTCCAATTGTTGTGTCCAACCCTTTCTTCTCGTTTGACCTTGTTCTCTTGCTCTAGTAGAGCTCCTTCTATCTCATGCAGCTTCAATTTTGATACATTCTTTAAGGTTGCCACAATGTTCTCATATTCTCCTTTGTCCACACTCTTCTTCAGAAGCATTGCTAGTGCCTCATTATCCTCTACGTTCTTACCAATGGCTGCCAGAGTTGTTGCTTAATACTTTTGTATTTATTTAAGTGTGTGGTTAGAGGTTCACTTTCCTTCATGTCAAGTTTGTAGAATTGCATTAGCAAATTTATCTTTGAAGTTTTTTCTTGAGTGCCAAATAATTTGTTAAGTTCATCCCATGCATCTTTAGCTCGTTGTATTCCTGCAATGTGGTGAATGATTTCATCATTTAAGCTAAGTGCAATGAGCCCTAGTGCTTTCTTATTTCTACTGTTGCACTCATCCTTCCCATACTCCTCTTGACATTCATCTCTTCCCTCAGCTAGTCCCCATAGATTCTTCCTCATGAGTAAATACATGGTCTTTGTTTGCCATGTATGGAACTGTTTCCCATTAAATTTAGCTATTTCTTGTGCAGTGCTCATGATGATGTGAAGGGGGTCTTACCTATTAATCCAATTCAAGATTCGAGGGCAGTGTCTACCCTTTTATAACTCCAATATGATGTTTAATGATAATTACAAGTTTATCAGAATGAATTCACCAAAAAATTACATAAAGCCAAGGGTAACTGATCTGTACTTTGGGATATCAAAGCATCTCCGAATTGCAATCTAAAGTAAGGGATCTGTATCAGATACCCAATGGTAAATTTGAACCATCAATTGCACCAAAATATAGTTATTAGTGCTAATTAATCATTGATTAGTGAAATAGTCTCCTATTTTGTGTGCAAAAAATCGAGTGTGTGGGGAGGCCAGATCTGGTGCCTTAGAGATAAAATGGGCTCAGATCCTTTCAAGGGCATCAATAGCAGCCTAGTAGAGGATCAAGCCAAGACACACAACCGTAAACAGGAGAAGCAATGGACACAACAATCATTGTTGTGTACTTATTAATGCTTCGAGCTCACGTCCCTTAAGGCTCCCCAAGCTCACTTTGGAGTCTCCACTCCTATGAAATCCACCTCCACATTGTCACCGCCCAAAGTCGCTCTCGCACACCAGGAATGCAAGGATCAACCTCTAACTCTCTCACACACATGCATGCATGAAAGAGGCACATGTACTAGAGCTCTCTCTCTCTCTCTCTCTCTCTCTCTCTCTCTCTCTCTCTCTCTCTCTCTCTCTCTCTCTCGACAAAGCACAAGATTAAGCAGAAGATTTCTCATAGCACGAAGGGGAATTGTGTCATTTCATTATGAGAATTTCCTTTTATACAAATGGCCCTTATTCACAGTTGGGTGTACTCTTATCTTTTAGTTATATGGTTGTAGATAAGAGAATAAAATTCAACCATCTATCTATCTCTTACAACTTGAGCTCTCGTGTGTGTGTTTTTGCTTGTAAGAAACTCAAGCTCTCCCTATATTTTTTTTAAAACAATCGACACTGCATCCACTAAGTCAAGCCAAGAGAATGTGTTGCCTAAATGAAATGAAGTGGTGATACAAGAAGATGCCAAACTAGCCATTAAACCCAAAACACCTAGAGGGGTGGGTGAGTACCCAAATGCCCAAAAGGAAATAGAGAAACTAAAGGTCGCACAAGCCCTAGTTCAGGATAACCAAAAGATGTTTGAGGAATGGTTGCAAAAGCTAACCAAGCTACTGAAATGGTCTATCCTAAAAAACACTACATGGGAATCAAAATAGTTAAATGTGCTAGAGCATGTACCAAAACACGAGGGTGAGACCAAATCTAAAGGAGGGAAGAACATTTTTTTATCAAGGATGTTTCAGGAAGGAGAAGAATATCCTTTGTATGACTCAATAAATCCTAATCCAAAATCATACGATAATGATGTTGCTTGAGTCTAAAGAACTAAAGATGCGATAGGGCTGACATCGTTTCCTCTTTGAAGAGATAAAAAGCTAATTTGAACCTGGCTCTTAGAGGAAACCCCCAATTTTGGACCAATTTAAAAGACTATATGGAAGCGAGAATGCAAGACAATCCACCAACCACTGAGGAAGAATTACCCTTTCCTATTGAGAAATATTTGGAATTGGTTGACAACTTACTAGAACTAGTCCAAATTTTGGTCAACCAAATGGGAAAGTATTATGAGAGTGATTGTTGGTAGTGACATCATTTTCTAGCTGCCATGTGTCTTCATATGTCCCACATCCTGTATAAAGGCCTAAAAAGGCCTTAGATATAGGATCAAATGACCCTAAGGCCTCCTCATCCCTCCACCACCCTTTATGGGTGTGTGGTGCTCATGGGGTCGAAAGGCTTTGGGGAGGGCATGGCCTCATTGGTGGCCATGCCCCCACATACCCTTTGTGGTGTTCATGGGATTTGAAGGCTCTAGGGAGGGTGTGGACTCATTGGCCATTTATCGCATGTGTGTTATATGCTTCTACTTCCTACATGGTATCAGAGCTTTGTTGTACCTTGCTCTCTCCTAGCTATCATCTTGATGAAGCTCCTACCTTGTGTTTTTAAGCTGTAGGTCTATAGACCATGGTCAAGCCTTTGGGGTAGCCTAAGCCTGGCCATGACTTTGAGCCAAGCTGCTTTAGCCATGGACAAGCCTCTAAAGCCTTTAAGCCTAAGCTTGTTATTGTTAAGCCTTCAAGTTAAGTCATTAAGCTATAGCCTCTATGAGGTTCTGTGTAGGGAAGCCTTCTTTTTTATCTATTCCTTCTACTCGAAAGTGACATCCACATGACCCAAATCACCCCAAACTTAGGATACTGTAAGCATAATAAATAAGTACTTTTATTGTATAAACATGAAAGCACAACATAAAAGATAATGCGTAGATATCTCTAACTCACATACATGGAAGTCACAACCATATGCAAGCTCCTCCTCATCATCACTTATTGATTGCGTTTAGCTTGTAGTATGGTTTGCTCGAGCTATTTATTAGAAGGAAAGTATGGAAGAAGTGCAAATTCTGTTGGGTACGGTAGTGTGCGGTTTGTTCAACTCCTAAAACTCAAACGAGCTTGGTCCCTTTCAGCCTTCACCAAGTTATATCTCTCGATCCATTTCTCCATAGCATGTGAGTTTAAGATGCAAAATTTATTGATCTTCTCATGCAATGCTACATCCATTGTTCCCACAAGGCCTTTCCCTTGTGGCTCTTCCCCAACTAGTCGATTATCTTCTTCTTGTGTCCATAATTTTGGCATATCGAGATCAGATGTACTGAGAAATTCAGTTATATATACAAGTGATTCTTGAACAAGCCATCCTGCTGCCATACTACCTTCAGGACGAGATCTTTGACGAACAAATCCTTTAAGTGTCTTCATAAAAATCTCTCCAAGAAAAACATCCATTGGCTATGGACAACCCCAGCCCTTCATCAACCACATGAACTAGCAAGTGTAATTGAATGGTTAAAATACTTGTTGGAGAGTATTTCTCAGCCATTGTAATAGCCTCGATTGAGTTTCACCGTGTTGCTTCCAATGTGTCTCTACTAATCTCTTTCCTTAATATCCAATGTACCACTGCACCAATTTTGTAAAATTTTGCTCTAATGTCATCGTTGAGGCAATCCTTGATGGCTATAGGAAGCACGAATTGCAAGAACTTGTGCCAATCATGACTCTTCAAGCCACTAAGCTCATCGTCCTAATCCAAAATCATACGATAATGATGTTGCTTGAGTCTAAAAGAACTAAAGATGTGACAGGGCTGACATCGTTTCCTCTTTGAAGAGATAAAAAGCTAATTTGAACCTGGCTCTTAGAGGAAACCCCCAATTTTGGACCAATTTAAAAGACTATATGGAAGCAAGAATGCAAGACAATCCATCAACCACTGAGGAAGAATTACCCTTTCCTATTGAGAAATATTTGGAATTGGTTGAAGGAAGGGACAACTTACTAGAACTAGTCCAAATTTTGGTCAACCAAATGGGAAAGTATTATGAGAGTGATTGTTGGTAGTGACATTATTTTCTAGCTGCCATGTGTCTTCATATGTCCCACATCCTGTATAAAGGCCTAAAAAGGCCTTAGATATAGGGTCAAATGACCCTAAGGCCTCCTCATCCCTCCACCACCCTTTATGGGTGTGTGGTGCTCATGGGATCGAAAGGCTCTGGGGAGGGCATGGCCTCATTGGTGGCCATGCCCCCACATACCCTTTGTGGTGTTCATGGGATCGGAAGGCTCTGGAGGGTGTGGTCTCATTGGCCATTTATCGCATGTGTGTTATATGCTTCTACTTCCTACATGGTATCAGAGCTTTGTTGTATCTTGCTCTCTCCTAGCTATCATATTGATGAAGCTCCTACCTTGTGTTTTTAAGCTGTAGGTCTATAGACCATGGTCAAGCCTTTGGGGTAGCCTAAGCTTGGCCATGACTCTGAGCCAAGCTGCTAAAGCCATGGACAAGCCTCTAAAGCCTTTAAGCCTAAGCTTGTTATTGTCAAGCCTCCAAGATAAGTCATTAAGCTATAGCCTCTATCAGGTTCTATGTAGGAAAGCCTTCTTTTATCTATTCCTTCTACTCGAAAGTGACATCCGCATGACCCAAATCGCCCCAAACTTACGATACTGCAAGCATAATAAATAAGTACTTTTATTGTATAAATTCACGAAAGCACAACATAAAAGACAATGCGTAGATATCTCTAACTCACATACATGGAAGTCACAACCATATGCAAGCTCCTCCTCCTCATCACTTATTGATTCACCATTGCGTTTAGCTTGTAGTATGGTTTGCTCAAGCCATTTATTAGAAGGAAAGTATGGAAGAAGTGCAAATTTTGTTGGGTATGGTAGTGTGCGGGTTTTTCAACTCCTTCTAAAACTCAAACGAGCTTGGTCCCTTTCAGCCTTCACCAAGTTATATCTCTCGATCCATTTCTCCATAGCATGTGAGTTTAAGATGCAAAATTTATTGATCTTCTCACGCAATGCTACATCCATTGTTCCCACAAGGCCTTTCCCTTGTGGCTCTTCCACAACTAGTCGATTATCTTCTTCTTGTGTCCATAATTTTGGCATATCGGGATCAGATGTACTGAGAAATTCAGTTATATATACAAGTGATTCTTGAACAAGCCATCCCGCTGCCATACTACCTTCAGTACGAGCTCTTTGAGACGAACAAATCCTTTAAGTGTCTTCATAAATCTCTCCAAGAAAAACATCCATCGGCTATGGACAACCCCAGCCACCACAGGAACTTCACCACATGAACTAGCAAGTGCAATTGAATGGTTAAAATACTTGTTGGAGAGTATTTCTCAGCCATTGTAACAGCCTCGATGGAGTTTCACCGTGCTACTTCTAATGTGTCTCTACTAATCTCTTTCCTTAATATCCAACATACCACTGCACCAATTTTGTAAATTTTTGCTCTAATGTCATCGTTGAGGCAATCCTTGATGGCTATAGGAAGCATGAATTGCAAGAATTTGTGCCAATCATGACTCTTCAAGCCACTAAGCTTATCTTCCTTTGTAAATTCTCCCTTCAAGCAATGCATGCATCCTGTAGGGGTACAAAACTCACTAATGCACTTCTTTACACACCGTTGATCATCCTTTGTCATGACCCAAGGTGCTTTTGGTAGCTTCACCTTTCCATTTGCTCTATTTTGGGCCCATAAGTGGTGCATGCGTTGAACCTCTTGTTAATCATCTCGTTGTTTGTGCCTTGCTCTCCTTTGCTCTTGCGATGGTTTTCCAAAGCACCTCGGCTATATTTTTGAAAATGTGCATCGGATCAAGAAGATGGTTCACTAAATGGTTATTCCAATATGGAAGTTGATGGAAAATGGATAGATGCTTCATTCCTGAAGGTGTACAGGTTTGCTCCAGCTCCCATAAGGTCCTCCAATCACTTCTCTTCCATATGCGAGAAGACCTCCCTAGAAATCCCTCACGCAAAGGATGGTCCACTGGGAGATACTTCTTGTGGTGGCCCTCGTATACTATCTTCTTCATAGACTTTGAGTATTGAGTCTCAAGTTGCGGCCCACATAATGGACATCAATTATACCCTGACACACTGAAAGCCATATAGAACATCAAAAAAGATTATAGCAGGTAAGTTTGGACGACAATCATGACTTAACATAATATGTTAACAAGCTATAAAATTACCTGAGCACTCTCCATAGCCAAGGCAATCATGCATAGTCCACATAAGTATTCCTCTCAATGTTAGCGCATGTCAAAACCTCTTGGAAATATCATGAACTTCAATGCCCTCCCATAGAACACAAAGCTCCTCAACTAAAGGGGCTAAATACACATCCATGTTCTTCACCTTGTACTTTCCAGGAACTATGAAAGACAAAAAAAGATGCCCTTTTTTATCGCTAGCCATGGTGGAAGATTATAGTGAACTAGATAAACAGGCCATGTACTCCATGATGAACTTCGTAGACCAAATGGATTCACTCCATCCATCGCTAGTCCGAGTCGAATATGGCGAGCCTCCTCCTGAAAGGCTACCCACTTCTCTTAAATGTGCTTCCCTGTAAGGGAATCTGTGGTGGGCACATGCATAACACCATCCACCATGGACCTAGTGTTACGGTGCCAAGTCATCAATCCTGCAAATGGATCTGCACTAATGGATCTGCACTTGAACATTGTTTTAATCCGAGGGATGATGGAAAAGTGTCGTAAAACTTTTGCTGGTATGCTTTGTCCTTGCACATCTTGTCTATATCTCGATGTACCACAATGCGAACATTGTACTGCGTTGTTATATTCTTGTCCATAAAGAATACAATCATTTGGACAAGCATGGTGTGTGTTGTAGTCCATGCCAATCGAGTGCAACATTGCTTTTGCTTGACTACGGTCCATTGACTACGGTCCATTGGCATCTCATTATCTTCTCGCAATATTTGATGTTTCAATAAGCTATTACACAAAAAGTCAAGCTAAGAAAATGCATATAAAGGTACATAACTCACTAATTTCATATGATATCATCACTTACACAAAAAGATTTGATAAGCTGGTATCAGACCATCCTAAAATATCGATTGTAAGTTCAATATGGATAGGCAAGCGCGTAAAACAGACACATGTGGTCCACGATATAGTGGAAGACGAGCTGCGTAGCTGTTTCTCTTCTTGGGAAGCGTATTCCACACATTGTGTGTTTTCTTCTACCCCTTCATGTTCCAAACCTTGATCTTTTGTTTCATCGTGTAAGGCATCTATCCTATGTCATGTTCTAGTATTTGCTCCGAATCCGCCTCAAGTTCCTCGGGTTGTTGGATCACCTCATTTGTGGGGGCTACTCTTGTGGCTCTCCATCGTTCAGGCCGGATATCCACTGGTTCCTCATTGTTGAAGCGCGCATTGCCACTAATTAGATGTTGCAATCGCTCCACCGGAAATATTTTCCATTTTTTTGTATGATCATTACAAATTCGTTGACGTCGAGCCACTTGGTATTTGCAGCGAGTACATGGGCAAAGTGTCTTCTCCTCTAAATCAACAAAATTTGAATTTAGAGGAAATATCGAGGGCACACAAGATCTAGAAAGATTTTGAATTTGAATGAAAAGTAGCGATCGTCGAAATAAGCATCGAAAACGTGGAAAATTTCTTTTTCAGCACTTATTCCCACACTATTTCCCATGCACTTTTCAATGCTTTTTTCCACCCTGATTTCGATGCTTTTTTCCACAGTTATTTCGACACATATATCGACGACACAGGTTTTTACAGTAAAACATAATCTCTCTTTTTTCTGCATTTTTTTTCGTGCACGTGTGTTTTGCTTCCTCACCAGGTATACCTCCTTTTCCCTCACTCCCATCTCCTCTTGGTTACATGTACATGTGATGTAAAATGTCTGTGTGTGTAATTATGGGTAATTTTCTTGTTTTTTTGCTTTCTCATTTGTTTTGTAGGTTCTTTCTCTCTCCCAAGCTCTTCTCCATCTTCTTCTTTGCCCTCCCTTCCCTCTCCTCCCCTACCCTCTCCTCTTCTCTCCTCTTGGTTGTTAAATTGGTGTGTGTGTGTTGAAGGATAAACCTCCTTGTGTATTCATGCTATTCACACTTTTATTCTTTTCTCAACTTATTGTTTTGTTTTGTAGGTCTTCTAATCCTCTCTTTCAACTTCACCAAAAAGAGGTAAATTCTTTTCTCTCTTTCCTCTCTTTTCGATTTTGTATGTATGCATTAGGTTCGGATTTTGTATGTATGCATTACTAATCCTTTCCTCACCCTTTTGTTGGTTTTGTAGGTCTTCTAATCTTCTCTTTCAACATCACCAAAAAGAGGTAAGTGCTTTCCTCTCTTTCCTATCTTTTTATCCTCTCTTTCCTCTATTTTTGTCACCAAAAAGAGAGGTTTTGTTTTGTAGGTCCTCTATGCATAGAGCTTAATGCATGCATAGAGCTCTAATCATAGAGCTTAATCTATGCATTAAGCTCTATTCGTAAAGCTTAATGCGTGGATTAATCTCTATGCATGCATTCATAATGCATAGAGATATATGCATAGATTAAGCTCTATGCATAGAGCTTAATCTATGCATGCTTAATGCATAGTGCTGGGGTACGGTTTAGTTTAGCATAGCGTGGCTTGCATAGTGCTTTATGCATAAGCGCATGCATAATGCTTTACGCATAAGCTTTATGCATAAGGCCTCATACATAGTTTTATGCTTAAAGCTTAATCTATGCATGCATTAAGCTCTATGCATGCATGCTTAATGCATAGTGCTGGGATACGATTTAGTTTAGCATAGCGTGACTTGCATAGTGCTTTATGCATAAGCGTATGCATAATGCTTTACGCATAAGCTTTATGCATAAGGCCTCATACGTAGCTTTATGCGTAAGGCCTCATGCATGCTTTACGCATAAGCTTTAGCATAGCTTGCATAGTGGCATAGTTTGCATAAGGCTTGCATAAGCTTTTGTATGTATGCATTACTAATCCTTTCCTCAACCTTTTCTACTATTATTGCACCCGTGGGTGGGTGCTGGGGATTTGTTTTGTAGGTTTGTGCATAAGCATTATGCATAATGCTCATTCATGCTTTATGCATAAGCTTTATGCATAAGCCTCATGCATAGCTTTATGCATAAGGCCTTATGCATAAGGCCTCATTCATGCTTTATGCATAAGGCCTCATGCATAGTTTTATGCTTAAGGCCTTATGCATGATAGTGATTTATGCATAATGCTTTATGCATAAGGCCTCATGCATAGCTTTATGTGTAAGGCCTCATGCATAGCTTTATTGGTTTGCGCATCAGCTTTATGCATAATCTTTATGCATAATGCTTTATGCATAAGCTTTATGCATAATTCTCATGCATGCTTTATGCATAATGCTTTATGCATAAGCCTCATACATAGCTTTATGCTGCATAAGGCCTCATGCATAGCTTTATGCATAAGGCCTTATGCATAGGCTTTATGCATAAGGCCTCATGCAATGAATGTTGAGGGATAATTCATGTGTATGCTCTTATTAAAGTATCCATGTGGGCTTTGTTATGTGTGTGTAGAAACATGTCTCACACTCCAGATGAGACATCGACTTACTCTCCATCCTTCTCTCCATATGCCATGCCGCGTGACCAGTTTATGGGTTTTTTAGCACAAGCCACGCTCGAGAAAAGAGCAATGGCACAATAATATTTTGGGAGAGGGGCCGGCACTTCGGCCGCACCATCGGGCACCACCACCGGTAACCTTAGTGCACCTGTACAAACCCCACAAAGAGCCGCCCAGAACCCCTCCCTCAGGTCGCTCGTCCACTCGCAGAGATGACAATGCTCGAGTAGTGGAGGTGGAGGATGTTGTTGTCCGAGTGGAGGCACGGATGGGTCTATGGCCCCTTGTGAGCATCCTTCCAGAAGCACTCCACGCTCGCGATCATCGACACACAGTCCACACCTGCCGATGGGAAAAAATATTACACAATTATCAATGGCAATGTGGTTTTGGATAATGTCGGGCAAGAGTTGAAGTGCCGCATCGCGAGCTTTGCCACATTGTCTTTGCAAATGACTTTATGACTTTATGGCCAAAGTTGGATAAAGATAAGAAAGATAGAGTCATAAATCAAATCAAGGATGAGTACAAGCCGACCGTCTTGATAGTGATGTCGTCCCCATAAGGTGGATAAAGGACCACATGGTGGACGTCATGAAACATTGGCGAGGAGATGTGACTAGGAGAGTGAAGGCAGGGGGTGAGAAACCTTGGTACATGAGCACCGAGGATTGGAATGAGGAGAAGCAAAAGCATGCAAGAAATCCCCAACGCTACAAGCAACAAGAGGATGCGGCCAAAGCCTGAATGGAGAGCATAGGAAGCTCTCACCTTGGAAGCGGAGTTTGGGATGCATTCCATGTCTACTTTGTAAGTATCAACACTTATCTTGTATGTTTCATTTGATGTTATGTCTACTTTGTAAGTATCAATGCTTATCTCGTTGTTTTGCTACTTTTAGAATCAAGTGGTTGGTCGGCCGCCCAGGCCGCCGGCCCGTCGGCAACGAGAGAAGAGGAGGACATTGCTCACCGCCATAACACATACTTTCTTTTGGTGGAGAAGCTTGAGCGAGAATGCGCCAAACTCAATTGGGGGCACATTGCAGATATGGTAAGTGTAGCAAGCCTTAACCTTATGATTTGTAACTTGCTTTACCATGTCATGTTAGATCGTTGTTTTGTATACCAAAAAAAGCGTCTTGTATGGCTTTCACAGACCAATGCTTGACCCTGAGTGAGGGCTCCGCATAGAGTGGCCTTGCCCATGTCTTTCCTCTTGTACATATATATTTTGGTCAGCTCTCACATCTTTGTTTGAGCTTGTATGCAGCTACTTTATACAATTTTGGTCATCGAGTATAGCTTGTAGAGCTTGTATGCAATTTTATGGAACTACTTTATGCAATTTTGGCTGATCTCGTCAGAGCTTGATATGTAAATTTCACATCTTGCAATATAATTTGCCCATTGTTTGCACTTGTGTGAATTGTGTACCTACTTTGTAATGTCGAAAACCTTATGGCACTCTAACTTTTTCAACAAATCACTTCATTCTTCACATCAGAGTATAGTTGCCTTTGGTACTCTATAAGTTTGGCATAATGGTGCATCCAGCTACAAGACTACAGCTCGATGCACCATTATGCCAAAAAAATAATAATACCTGCACGCGTCGAAATAATCGTGGATAATGGCCCTGCCTCTTCTTGTAGTGAGAATACCAAATAGAAAACTTTAATATAAGGAAGATCAAAAAAGAACATCAAAATAATAACTATCTAAAAATATAATAACAATGTAATTGTAATAAAAAAACAGAATGATAAGAACAAATCGATGTCTTTATGGATTGCAAAATCTACTCATACCCACTTTCAAATGAGCAAGGACTTAATTCAACTTTTAGCCCAAACGAGGCATCTTTAGGTCCACAATTTTCTCCATGATTTCTTCCATATTCGAATCCCTTATATTCTCTTAATCATAAAATCCACTTGCAAATGTGCAAGGACTTAAATCAAATTTTAGCCCAAAGGATCTTTAGATCCACAATTTCCTCCATGCTTCCGTCAAATCCGTTATATTCTTGTAATCATCAACAATCTACCTTTTCCTGAAATTCACTTTACTTTTTTCACTTTTTCATTTGACCTATTACAAATAAGCCTTTGAGCTACACACCAAAAAGATAACCCTTGATATAAGACCCTTTATACCTTCATTTATGCTCACACATTTATAAGCTCATGCATTCCCCCTCAAAGACTCTTCTCTTCTTTATGGTTCATTTTCTATATATGTATATAAAACATATACATATTCCCTCCAAAAAGCCATATTTGTAGCGACCATCCACCTACTGGTGAATTTTTAGGTGCTTACCATATAAAGGAGTAAGAATCATAGTTAAAATTCTAAGAAAACTCCTCCTATTTTTTTTATAGTCATTTTTTTCCCACATTAAGTCAAACACAACTTCGGACTTTTAATCTAAGAAAGATAATCCTTAAAGGGTTTGGACTTTTTGATTAAATTTACAAATGCCATGTATGTAAAACTACTTTGAGACCAATTTGCATATAGATATTGTGAGTTTTCAAGAATTTTAAAAGTGCTACAATATTTTCAAATTGATATATTCCCTTTATGCTTGTGTACATCAAGAATTAAAAAAAGACAAGTGATGATTGTTTTTGCATAAAGAGAAAATGTTGCACAAAAAGTTTTTAAGTTGTTCATGTTTAAAGGTCAATTTTCAAGCATGTTGCAACATACAATACTTTTAGAACTCCCTACATATTCATATTTTAACACACTATCACTGGGGATGATGGATAAAAAAGCTAGGCTTAATGAGTTTTTTAGTTTTTCTCTATGATTGTGGCAACACTCATCGATAAGTTTGCCACTACATTGAAAAACTCATTAAAAATTATTTTCTTTGAATCTCTCGTTGTACGTACTTTTAAATTGGACCTTTTTTATGGACATGAAAAATATTAATCTTTACCTATCAATGCATGCAACAAAGTACATTTTTTATATGCTCACTTCATTTATAGGCCTTTAATATATTAAATGATCACATGCAAAGTAAAAGTTTACTTTATAAGCCATTGATCTTCGATACATTAAAAAATTACTAATTTGAAAGGTCTATCTATGTTTTAAAGTTACAGTCAATGATAATGAGTATTTGTCTTCGTGTGGATTGAATTTTTTGAACGTTCGACAATTTTCATGTATAAGAAACTCTTCATATTTATGAAACAATGCTAGTAACTTACAAGTATCTTGCAATCAAACATATCCTTTATATATATAAAAAAGTGAATGATGTTTATTAGTTTAGTTTCATGGCTTGGAGTGTTTATGTGGTTTGTTATTATGAAAGCACATCATCTCATATTCTTTATGCTAGTGAGAGGCACTATCATTGAAAAGTTAAAGAAGCAAAAGTCTATGCATAATGTTATAAACAAGTGAACTTTGAAAGCACATCATCACATATTTCTCCCTATAGAAAAAATAGAGGCAAAAATCTATCTAGAATGTATTGGAGCTTGAAAGGATTTACTTTGAGGTGAAACAAGTTCATAACTTGTGAATGCATACAATATTTACTTTATTCTCTTGAAAAAATGGAGATAACCACAAATTTAAAAATTTCTAGATCATTCCTCCAATGGTGAGAAGAGTGTACATGAATGAAAGACAGTTGAAGAGGGAACTCCATGAGGGAGGAAAAGTATACAAGTTGAAGGAGAAGGAATGCATGAGGTTGCACAAAGGTGTGTTTTTAACGAAGCAGGCAATGAGGCATCACCATTGGCTAGGTAGTGAACACATGGGGTGCATGAACCAAGGAGGAAAATTAAAAATTGCTGATGCAAGTGAAAATATAGCTTGGAGGTAGAAGTCCTTACATGTGTGGCTCTATGGGAAAAAGGGTGTACAATGGCAAAAGTGTGTGGACAAGAAGTAAGGGTAAAGTTAATTCAAAAGGAAGTGTCTCTTAAGTGTTTTGAATGCCTCTGTTTTTAAGGATAAAATCATATTGTTTGTTTAAGATAGCATTGTGCCTCCTGTTGCAAGGTACGCGTGTGTGATCAGTAAAGAGATACCTTAAATGCAAATTCATGGAAAACAAGAGTGTGTGCTTTGATGTGGAGGACAGAGTACCCATCCAAGGTCACCAAACGATGCCCATGTGAAAAATTTAGTGGGCGATGGTGAGGTATACAAACATGACAAGAAGAGCCTACCCTAGCCAAACGATCCATAAGACGAGATTGAGTTGCAAGAGATGGAACTTGAACCTTGTATAAGAGCTATGACACACACAAACGGTTACATGGAAACACGTTAACAGTAGAGATCTGCCAACTGAAGTGCAAGGTATGGGACCTGAACCTACGTTCTCTTGGTTAGGAGCCTGATGAGCGAATGGCTACAGTACTAGAGAGAGAGAGAGAGAGAGAGAGAGAGAGAGGGGGGGGGGTCCATCATTTGGCGTGTGTTGCGTTTGAAAACTGGCCTTTCTCGTGGGGACGGCTTCAGGGTTCCCAGTGGGCAGATTAACAACTAATTGGAATCATTGACAAGGAAGGTACCACCTTCCTTCAATCAGGAAGGTACTACCTTCCCTGGTTGAAGGTACTGTGTACTGCAGGTCACCCGTGCAGTACCTCTAGCACAGGGTTATACGATGAGGCCAGGGGGTTGTTAGCAATTATACTTCTCTCTTGCAGCCTAGGAAGCGTCTTGAGTTTCACCACGACCCTGCATCATGAGCAGGGAGCACCTCTTGGAGATACCTCCGCAAGCTGAGTCTTTTGCCAAGATCAGTGTGAGGAAGCTGGACCGTTTTGCTGAGGACACGGGCGTGCCCATCCTTAAGGGGGTGTCCCTGGACATCCCTGCGGGCGCCGTTGTGGGCGTCATAGGGCCAAGCGGCAGTGGGAAATCAACGTTTCTGCGAGCTCTCAACAAGCTATGGGAGCCTCCGGCAGACTCCGTCTTCTTAGACGGAGAGGACGTGACGGGTCTCAACGTTATTTCTGTACGTCGTAGGGTAGGCATGCTCTTTCAGCTGCCGGCAATGTTTGACGGTAATGATCATGCCTGCTGCCTTCATCACATGCGCCTTAGCCGTTTGCATATCAAAGGAGATGATTCTTTGAGACTAATTCTGCTTGCTTTTGTGCAGCTGCTATAATTTATTTAGTCTGTTTTGATGCACAGGAACTGTAGCTGATAATGTGAGGTATGGGCCGAGTCTTTGTGGGGATAAGATAGATGACTCGAGGGTGGAAGAGCTTTTGAAGCTTGCAGATCTGGATCCGTCTTTTGCTTCAAAGGCAGTTGTGGGTCTGTCAGTGGGGCAAGCCCAGAGGGTGGCTTTGGCGCGCACGCTTGCAAACGATCCTGAGGTGGGACGTGTATGTGTGTTTGAAAGAGAGATAGAGAGAGAGAGAGATTAATTAGTGATTGATCTCATTAATACTGTGGCGGCTTAATTAATGGTGGTTTTATGAAGGTCCTGCTGCTGGATGAGCCCACAAGTGCCTTGGATCCGATATCCACCCATCACATTGAAGACGCCGTGAGCACCCTCAGCAAGAAGGGCCTCACCATCGTCATGGTCTCCCATAGCGTTAAGCAGGTCCAACGAATTGCCTCCCTTGTTTGCGTCCTGGTCAACGGCGAAGTAGTGGAAGTTTCAGGGGCAGATGAGCTTGCCAATTCAGCCCATCCCATGGTCAAGCAATTCCTCGAAGCCAGCTAAACAGTAATCTTTCGGTAGAATACACAGGATACATAGAATAATGCAACGTGATATAAATGCCTTTTTAATTACTGTGTTCCTTAAGCAGAAGCTTGTGAGACAAGAGTTATGTTCGAGCTCCTAATGAACATTGTACCAGTGAACATTGTATCATGGACTTGTCCTAGTGAACATTTTATCATGGACTTGTGAATTTGATTCGAGCACTTTGGTACTGAGCATATACGATTTGATTTTTAAACTTTGGCATCCACTACGAGCACTTTGCATATTTATACATATATTAATTTGATATGGGTTGAGAGTTAGTACACTTCTCCTAAAAAGTTACAAGGGCCAAAGAATGTGCCCTTCATTAGAAGAATGCTTTTGTTCTAGTACACATTGTACAATGAATTTGTGGATTTAATTCGAGCACTTTGATACTCCATCTGAGATCAGTTCTAAAAACTTTGATTTGAGTATTGTTTTGTTTCAACAAACTGATTTTGAAGCTTTATAACATGCAGATTTTATCAATAGGTAGCAAAAGTATATACACACTTTCTTGTAAAGACACAATTAATACATGTGTAAATATATATATATATACATACATACATACATACATACATACATACATACATACATACATATATATATATATATATATATATATATATATATATATGTATGTATGTACACACACACAATATATATTTATACGTGTGTAGATGTGTATACATATACATGTATAAATAAATATATTATAAACATTTAATATAATCACACTTTTATGTGGATAGAGAGTTGGTACACTTCTCCAAAAATTACAAGACCCAAGGAATGTGTCATTCCTTGAAATAATACCTTTTCTCTTGTAATAATAGTACTGTAGATTTGTGAGTTCATTTTGTGTAATCGAATTCTCACCGTATATTGTATCTATTTTATTAAAACAACAACTTTGTAGCCATATAAGCTTGGTAAGTTTGATTTTTGTAAATTGAAATTCTCATAGTAAGTATTATGTGCTCCATAATTTAAAGAAAATTGATTCTACAGCTCTCTGAAAAGCTCGTTGGCTTTAGGATTGTTTTTTCAAATCTAGTAGAGCATGAAACATAGAAAACATGGAAAAGATCATACACATCCGACTTCTCTTTGTAGCCATAGCTTGGTAAGTTTGATTTGTAAATTGAAATTCTCATAGTAAGTTTTATGTGCTCCATAATTTAAAGAAAATTGATTCTACAGCTCTCTAACAAGTTCGTTGGCTTTAGGATTGTTTTTTCAAATCTAGTAGAGCATGAAACATAGAAAACATGGAAAAGATCATACACATCCCCGACTTCTCTTGACACAAGCCAACACCCTTGAAAGGAACTCTATGTAATATTGAGGTAATATTAATATGGCC
The DNA here is from genome assembly GCF_041138505.1 of Cibotium barometz. Lineage (NCBI taxonomy): Eukaryota > Viridiplantae > Streptophyta > Polypodiopsida > Cyatheales > Cibotiaceae > Cibotium > Cibotium barometz. The sequence goes on along the minus strand of NC_141094.1, from coordinate 6,833,409 downwards.
ATGTCTCATTGTTTGGAGGCGTAATGACAAGGCATGCCCGAGAATCATGAGATGGACTACCAAACTTGAAAGGTCTTACTACCTATTGTGCTATTCATATACTCATGCAATGATTCACAAAAGCATAACAAGATGTTGATGCCCATTATGTACTACATAATTAGAGCTAATGCTTTATCATTTAATGTTCCATGAAATAAACAATGGTTAAGGTTAAACAAATTTCACCACATAATCACGTAGTCCACTTTACCTCACGAGCCTTCATCATCATCTCTTTCAGTGCTTAAGAGGTAGTTTTCTTATCTGGTTAAGTAAGATCCTTTCATTGTCAATCTCATGTGTGTCCATGTGCATGCATACATGCTTAAAATCCTTTGAATTACACTAAAATTTGAATGCATAGCATGCAACCATGATGATTACATCAAGGCCAATAGTTGCACTTTGGCGCTTTAATTGCTTAGCCATTTTGAGATTACTTTCACCACATCACGAGCTCACCTATATGTATGAAGGATGAGTTATCATTTTGAGATTAATGTGTTTAAAAGGGAATAAAAATTTGCCCTAGGTACTCAATATTTGAAAAATCCTAACTTGGGAATGAGACTAAAGAGAAATGATAAATCAAGAGCTCAAAGACGGCACTGAGTGAAAAAGTAACATGAAGAGAATAAAGAAACATTTATGTATGTTGTTAAAGAAACATTTATGTATGTTGTTAAAGAAACATTTATGTGTTGTGAAGACTATGAATAGCTCTAAGGGTATACTCTTCATGTTGTGAGTTTCACCCTTTGGAAGCATACAAGCTTAGCTAGCTAGAGGAGCACCCTTATGAACCCTAAAAATGGTCAAATGGTTCAAAATACTAAAGAAACTTTGTGTGTGGTATACATGGAAGCAAGAAGCACTCTTACTAACCCTGACAATGGTCAAATGTTTTAAAATACTAGAGCAACTATGTGGTATATATGAGAGCAAGAAGCACAAGTGTGACTCTAAAAAAGTGGGATCTATGTAAAAATGGCACCACCGAAAAATGGAGACTAGAACTATTTTGTGTTACCCGCGAGATAGAGTAAATAACTATCTTGACACATGGTGTTTAAGTTAAGACCTTACTTTATCCTTTCCAAAGCATGCATCATTGGGTCTTACTTTAGAGCTGCAAACTGTAACTTTTCTATGTGGATGTGCGAGCTTGTTCCTCGTGTCCTCACTCCGTTGTCACACACCAGAATGCTCTCTATGCCTTTATAGATGGAGGCAACAAGATATGGTCCTTCATAATGGTTCTCTCTCACAAAAGGTGGGGAAAGAAGAAGAATACAATGGAAAACCCACACTCAAACCTATTCAAACAAGCATCCATCTAGCATGTAAGAATGCAATAGCATGCAAGAAAGTAATAAGAGGGAAGAAGAGGACCTCACAAGTAAGAAGAGCATGCAAGCAAGTAAGAAGAAGGAAGAAGAGGAGCTCACAATTAAGAAAAGCATGCAAGCAAGTAAGAAGAGGGAAGAAGAGGAGCTTACAAGTAATAAGAGCATGCAAGCAAGTAATAAGAGCATGCAAGCAAGTAAGAACAAGGAAGAAGAGGAGCTCACAATTAAGAAAAGCATGCAAGCAAGGAAGAAGAGGAGCTCACAATTAAGAAAAGCATGCAAGCAAGTAAGAAGAGGGAAGAAGAGGAGCTTACAAGTAATAAGAGCATGCAAGCAAGTAATAAGAGCATGCAAGCAAGTAAGAACAGGGAAGAAGAGGAGCTCACAAGTAAACTATTGCAAGGGAGTAATTAATGTGACTAGTTTTCACACTAGGCCAATCAACCTTAAAAATGGACCAGCCTTTATTACTAGTCTTTATTACTAGTCTTAAGCAACTAGTCTTAAGCAACTATGTACATAGAGTTTATAGACTTTCCCTGTTTGATATTAAGCACATGTTACAGTTGATTCATATATTCCATCCCCATCTTACAAAAGGTAAAGTGCTCATTTCCAAGGGTAAGATGGAAAACTTTAAGCGCCTTATGATAGGTAGGGCAGCAGGTGAAACCATGTTAGCTTATGATGTGGCTTAGCATGCCCCATCCATATATCACCTAAGTCAATGGTGAAGTAACACCATCAAGGTGGAAAGGTGTGGATGGTCCAAGATACACCATGATGTTGATGGACATGCTAAGTGGTATGATTCAGGAACTAATCCATAGCCAAAAGTATGAAAAAGTGATAGGATGCTTTGGGTAGCCCTAATGGTTGGCAGTGTGTCAATGTAGCATGAAAATTGATAGTAGGTGACAGAGCTTCTTCATGTCAGGCCTTTGTTGGTTGATGTGGACCCTTCAAGATTAGGTAGTGAGCGTAGAAGTGGTCTACACCCTGGGATTGGTGAAATGAGAACTAGGATGATTTGCATGGGCAAAGCGACATGTGAGTATGTTTGGAGCTCACAACACGATGTTGAGAGATGAGGCTTCTAATTCATGTGTGAAATATTGGCCAACAACGTAAGGTTGTGCTAGTGATAAATTAGAGTCAAAGCAGAGGTTACGTGCATGGAAGCTTCTTAGAGGTTTCTGTAAGTTTGAGAGTTCTCTAGGTGATGGGTTGTACCATGGGCCTCGATTATGCCTACCATCATCTCCCCCCTCCAAAGATGTACTTGTTGGGGGGTTGGCCTTGATGACGAGGCTATATATAGGTGCATGTATTTGTTTCTATCATGAGATGCAAGAAGTGAAAAACATTGTGATGCCAGTAGTGAAATATGTAGGTGACATGCATGGGTAATGGGAGGAAGGTGTTCCCGTATGTGCACACTTCTTTAACACAAAGACTTCTCAAAATCCACTACTTTCTTTCACTTTCTTTGGCATTTACATGACATTCCTTTTCTTGGGGAGTCAAGATTATTACATGGTTTGGGGCAGATGGGCGTTTCTCATGGTTGTGAATGGAACTAGGTGCTCTCTATGGCTCGAGGGATTTGGTGTAGTTATCAAGCATGTGGGATAGAGGTATTGAGGATTGAAGACAAGGCCACTAAAGGTTCCTATTGATTTGAGGAAGGTTCGGGCGATGGGGCATACCATGGGCCACATATGGTGGGCTAGGCTTACACCTACCATGGTCCCCCCATCTAGAAATGTACCTAGAGGGTTGTTAGTGAATGAGGCTCAATATAGGTTTTCTAAATAACAATTCCTACATAAATTTTATATGTATAGCCGGTGTTTATATTGCAAGTGGTGTGAATGCGCATTGGGAAAAAGGTGGGCTGGTGTGTATAGAAGCTTATTCCAATAAAAACTAATGTATTGCTTTCTTTGATACTTTTCATTGTGCTTTCTTTGACTCTTTTTTCAAGTAGCTTGTGTACCATACCTTGGGACAAGAATTTTATACTAAATGTGGGCCCGTTAAAGATTAGAATTGGGATGAATGAGTCACATGGGGTAGAACCTCTTTGTGAATAGCAAGACACGGGACCTATGTGAGTACATGTAAGCAATGTACCTTGCTTGTTGGGTCTTTGCAAAAGCTTTAGAGCTGGTTGGTAATGGCTTCAACCCAATTTGGCGGTTGAATAGAAAGCAGCTTGGTGAGGATGGTGGACACCTTGTTATGGGCAATCTTGAGTCTTGTTGGTGAGTGACTCGAAGGTGAGAACATGAGCCAGTGGCACCCATTCTCGGATAACCATGTCATCAAAATGGAATTAAATTTAGTCCCATTGGAATCAAGGTCATTGGCGAGAGTAGTTGATCACCTTTCAATTATCCGATCACCTTTCACCTCCAAGTTTGCTCTTCGAATCGGGTCGTTTGTTGCAGGGACCGACGAGCATAGCGAAAAGCTATTGGAGGGAGTCCAAAGAAAGTTGGAAGAGCTTGCCGACCCGCATTCGCGGGCTTCTACCGTTCAATTCCACCAACCGAGACCTCGATCATGGCTCCTTCTTGTTAGCCTCGAATTTTGGCACCAAAAAAAGCTAAAAGAATGTGGTTCTACATGGATAAAATTCATTATTTTATCAAGCTTTGTTGGCATTTATTCCTTCATAAAATTTCATTGCAATATTTTAATACCACTTTGTAATTGATGGCATTTTTAGTGGGTGTGTAAAATTTGTTAAATGCCATACACATTTTTCTCTTGACTTTGGTTATAGCATAGAAATCTTAGCCATATAAGCAAAATAAAGCCTCAAATTTGCAACCTTAGGATATATACAAGTTGTATGCTTTTTGAAATAATAAAATATCAAGAAAACGTAGTTTGGGTGGTTGGAGAAGTACATGACTCATGAAAAGAGGTTGTGACTCTTCTTTTTTCACTCTCTTCCACTTTATTGCTTTATGCATATGCATTTCCTCTCTCAAGCTTTGTGTCAAATCAAGTCTCCTTTCCACCTCTTCCTATGGTAGCTAACCTTGGTAATCCCACCCTCGATAACAATGTGGGAAGCCAAGCCAATCTTATTGGTCTAGTCAATCTTACTGGTCTAGGCAATTCTCCTACTAGCACAGAATCCCTTTCCACCGTGCTGGGGCCAAGTCAACGTTAAGCTTCCAACCTTCAAAGGATCATCCACTAAGGAAGTGGATGACCACATCCGATGGTTCATCTCCATCTGCAAGCGCTGGGGCCTTGAGCAGGAGGATGCCTTCTTGGTTCTCTTTCCATTCACTCTCCAAGGTTTTGCAAACAAGTGGTTCAGTCAATTTCTAATCGATCACTTTGTAGACTAGACCACTCTCTGAAGAACACCTTTCTCTGCACATTCCATCCTAGTAACTATGAGGACCACATTCTTGAAGAGTTGGGGAAGCTACAACTACTACCAAGGGAAAGGGTGTAAGAAATTGTGACACGGACCACAGTGCTGGTGGCCCACTTACCGACTTACCTTGGTGACTTCATAGTGCATCAGTGGGTGACATAGGCCTGGCCCAGGTCCACTGAATACAAGATTAGAGAGAGCCGGCCCACACCAACTACGTTGTTGGAATTCCAAGAGCTAGCCTCTCAACTTGAAAATGTGAGCGTGATGTGGGCTCTGTACATCCAACAATGACACAACTGGATGACCCAGTGGCTTAGCTGAAGTAGGAGCTGGAGGCACTCAAAGTGTGCTAGAAAACTCTGAGCGAGGAGAGTACCTTGCTCCAACTCAAAAGGGATATTGAAGAATTGAATACTCATCCAAGAAGGGCATGTGGTGTGCTATATGCCAATCACTTGGACACATCGTCCAAGAATTCCCAAAAAGGAGGTACTGCTCCTTTTGTGAAAAAGGATGACATGAAGACAATGATTCCTACTACCTCAAGGGGATCCATCAATGTCATCAGCAAAAGCTCCTCATCTTGAAGAATTGAACACTCATTCAAGAAGGGCATGTGGTGTGCTATATGCCAATCACTTGGACACATCATCCAAGAACTCCCAAAAAGGAGGTACTGCTCCTTTTGTGAAAAAGGATGACATGAAGACAATGATTGCTACTACCTCAAGGGGATCCATCAATGTCATCAGCAACAAGCTCCTCATCTTGCCTCGATAGCCCGTAACCTTTCCCATTATGCTACAATTGCCATTTTTCATTCCACAAAAATTTGAGGCTAGTGCCTCCTTGCTAACCCATTCCCTCCCCCTTCCTCAGGTTACCTACCTTTCACCACCCACCCCTAATCCTCCTACACCAACCACCATGGCAATTGTTGTGAACCATCCTACTCGGCCTCCCCAACCTCGCCCCGCTCATTTGCTCTACAGATGTGGGGAATATGGTAATTACCAAAGCCATTGCCCACTTTCTCTAAAGGTTCTCTGCCTTGTAGGCATTGTCTCGAATCCAAAGATCATTATACTCGGGATTGTCCCAAGCAAAGGGCATCCACTTCCTTAGACTTCACATTTCCAATCCCAACCACCTACTTAGTCTTTGTAGGACATCCTTCGTCCATAGGACATCCTCCGCCAACTTGCCAAACTTCCTCTCCCACCCTTGGAGTGTCTATCACACCCACAACACCCACTCATGAGGATCCACCATCCTCCATAGTGGTTAAAAGCCGAAGCCACCAAGGATTGCACAGCCAATACAGTGGCTCCGTTCTCATACAAGCACATCCTTGTGGCACGGTTCTTATACAAGCACATCCTTGTCCACTTCGATTGCCCCTTGGAAGTCACCAGTGATGACAAAGGCTCCCTTTTCATCAATGAAGTCACCACTACCGTATTGTGAGAAGCTATAAGATCTTCCACTGCAAGTCATGTGCTTATTACTCCCGGGCCAATGGGCATGCGGAAAGCACCAACAAAGTGCTCTGTCACTTACTATGCAAGATGTATCAACACCCCAGTCATTGGTCGGAGGCCCTCCTCGGAAACTTGTGGGCTTACAGAACCGCCTTCAAAGCCACAACACACCACAATCCCTTTGAACTGGTCCACAACGTGGAGGCCATTGGACCCTTCAAATTCAACCAAGGTTCCCACCGCGTAGGGACGTCCCGCCAAGATGACACTACCCTCAGCACTTCAGTGCCTTGCCTGACCATCCTAGACAAAACCTGGGCATTAAAAAACCCGGCTTTGGAGGTGAAACAAAATAGAACGAAAGCATGGCATGACTGCCCCATCTCAGGAAGCCCCCATTCCAAAATGACCAGTTGGTCTTTGTGTACCAAGACCGTTATTTGAAACAAGGAAAGAAGCTCGTCGTCCCAGCTTGAGAAGGACCATTTCTCATCCACCAAATTCTTCCTCACGACATCGTGCAGCTCTAAACTTTGGATGGCCTGCTTCTCCCACCACTGGTCAACGGCTCGAGGATCAAGGCTTATCGCCCCAAAGCCTCCCTTGCACCCTTTCCTTCACCATAGGCCCCCCCCCCTACCCCACCCCACCAAAAAATAAATAAAAAATCCAACTACTCCCGAATGTGCTCTGGTTGTTCTGCCAACCCCCGTTCCATCCTCCTTGGTTCATCCGCCAACCCTTTCCCCCTTTGTTTCATCCGTCAACCCCCTCTCTCTCTTGTTCCACCGCGTCTACCAGCCCCTTGGTCCGTAAGGTTCTCCCACTCACTTACCCCCCCTTTTCCACTCGTCCGCTAGCCCTCGTCGCTATATCACACGGTGCATTTATTAAGTGCCTCAGGTGGGATCGATGGCTGAGACGAGCGCGCGATTCTCGGCCATCCGATCCCATGCGATCTAAAACTAAACTAGGACGCGCAATCGACGGTGGCTGAGACGAGCGCGCGATTCTCGGCCGTCGGATCACTTGTATGCAAGAACTAAACTAGGACGAGCGCAGCGCGAACTAGGAGAAAATGGATCGTACGTCTGAGATGATCCCGCGATTCCTGGCCATCGGATGACACCGCTAATACCTAGCGACCTGTCGCTATCCTGCAGCCGCCCCAGTTCACAAGGAACTGCGCGCTCGTCGTCCTGCACGTCCGCCGTACCTGCAAAGGAGGCTGTAACGTCCGCCAAGGCAGAAGTCCAAGTTACGGCGGTGATACATCGAGCGACGAGGCACATCCTCCCTCCCTTAGCTGTCAATCAGACTATATCACACGGTGCCTTCTTCTTGCATTCCTCCTTGACGTTTTTTTTTTATTTCTTTGGAACGTTCAAGTAGCTTGACGTTTTTTTTCAAAATAGATTACACACTAGTTTAGTACACAATCGTACTTTATCCCTAGTTTACTATACAAACAGACCCAGTTTGAAAACCAGCCTTCTTTTAATGATGGTGCTTATTGCATGCATGCTTATAGTTTGAAAATCAGCCTTCTTTTAACGATGGTGCTTATTTATCCCTGGTTTACTATACAAACAGACCCATTTTGAGAACCAGCCTTCTTTTAACGATGGTGCTTATTGCATGCATGCTTATAGCCATTCTTGTGTTCACTTATTGCCATGATTAATGTCTTCTTGTCATGCATGTGTTTAGTAATATGTAACCATGCATACATGACACACTTAAAGCTTCAACCTAGTTTAACCCTTGTGCACATATTCTTGTAGTCTTTCTTTTTGCTAAAAGTATGTGGTACCAATTTGTGTATGTCACCTCTTTATATTGATGGTGAGTTCGGTACTCATTGCTATTAGATGCCACTTGCAAACCCTCTTTATGAGGAGATAATTCTTCCTTCTGGGAAACTTGCTCGGCAATGTCGAGTCTCAGATACGTGTCCTAGATGGAACACGAACTATATCAAGAGAATTCATATGATTCGCCACTTGAAAGTCGACCATGGCTTAGAGGTGGATATCCCACTTCAAAAGACAGGACGCCCCTTGGGTGGTGGAATGCAAGGAGCTTCAAAGAGTGCTGCAAAGCAATCACAGACAAGGTTTCTAGATGCAAAACGTAAATTTCAAATCAACATGAAAAACAATGAAAAGAAACAAAGACTTTTGGCTGAAGATGCTTGGGAAAAGAAAGCTCCTACCAACTTGTCTAAGAGAGCCTACAACATGCAAAAGGAAGCATTCATCGAGGGATTTGTTGCCAAGGGCATGGAACAATACATGGAGAACAAGGAGAAACGCATGCAAGGGATTGAACGGCGCATTAAAGAGGGATATTCCAGACATGTGAGATTTTCTCTTGTCCTATTAACCTTAATTGTGAAATATATTTATACCATGAATATTATTAAGCTCTCATTTTGCATCTTGTAGCGACACCAAAAAGAAAGTGATGATTCTGACAATGATGATGGTGAAGTGGGTTCTCAACGGATGGAAAACCTCGATGAGGACGTATTGACAAGCGGCAAGGATGAAAATCAGAAAGAGTCTCCTCCTTTGGTATGCAAGATATGATTTTTTGTTTTTTTAACTTGTTCATTGTTTGTTATCTTTACTCTCATAACATGCCACTCTCTTGAAGGGCTCTCTTGATGAGGCGAACCATGAGCATGTGGCTCCATCTCAAGTGAAGAAGAGACAAAAGTGTGTTGTTTTTTCTCCTTTGAAGGTAAGAGATGGATGTACTAGTTGGTATGAGGGCTTCTGATGTACTAGTTAAGTAGAGGGCTTCTTTAAAAACATGGTACTAACCTTAAATTGTATTTACCATGAAACTTCGTAATCTTCCAATTCATAAGACTCGATCAAAGAAAAATGTTCAAATCCATGATAGTGAAGGCTCCTCACATGGAAACAAAATAATCGATGACGAAGTGTCGATGAGAAATGTGGAATTCGAGGGAAAAGCCTCCCTTACAACGGTATGAAAATACATCTCTTCAACCTTTGTACTACTTTGAGGTTGTTTTCCTTACACTAAAATACATAAATATGCTTTATTTCTTGTTTCCTCACTTTAGGAGAAAATTGTCAACAAGGAGGCTCATGTAGGACTCTCTAAAAAAAGTAAGAAACGGAAGAAGGTAAGGGGTGGAAGATGTCTCTTCGTACACAATTTAAGAGTAGGATTTATTTCAAATACCATGGCTCCTTATGTCAACTCTTGTTTGTTTGAACTTGAAGGGGATGGCTTGCAATGTAAATGCAACTTATTTTGATATTAGCTCTCCGAGTGAGAGTAAGCCTTCAAATGTAATAATAACAATATCCACTAGTGACATTAAGACGCACAATGTCTTGGGCAAGGTAAAAGATCTAAGTGCGGTCTATGAAAGGTATACTTTTTATAACTCTATGGCTTGAATATTGAATTATCTTATCATATGCATGGTTTTAAGTTACGCAAGGATTGATTTTTTGGTTGTGTAGACTTCAACACGGAGTGACTATTCACTTACACTCTACACGTTGGGGATTCATTGCCGAGGTGGATGTGCAATTAGCCAAGTCAATCATGAATGTGGAAGCGTCTACTCGTGTGCTTAACCTATTTGCCATGTCGGTAAATTTTTCAATTCTGAAATATAGCTTTTGGATTTGCAGCTCAAAGATGCGTAAAGCATGTTCATTTTGTAGGTGGATGGAAAAAACCCTACCTGTAGATGCTCTGGAGAAGGTTACATTCGTGGATAGTTTGTGGTATGACTATGTGGCTTCACGGCGTCCAACGAGGAATACTTCCTTGCAGAATTTCTTTGGACATATTGATCTGAGCAAGCATGTGTTCTTGTTTCTACCTCTAGTACATAGGTAAGGTCAATACTTTACTCATATTGATGCATGTGTTCTTGGTTTTGTCATGAGTAGACAAAGCACTCACAACTTCATGTTTCTTAGGCACCACTGGACTCTTTTTGTGGTCTATAATTCCCACAGCATGAAGGTGAGAGGCTTGTCATCGAGAAAAAATATTCTCCTTCACCTAGACTCACTGCATGTAGGGAATTCGGGCGAGTATGTTTCCATTGTGCAACGGTAAGACAAGAGCTTTACTTTGAAGTTCATGAATCCATAATGCTTGGGTAAATTCGGGCGAATATGTTTCCATTGTGCAACGGTAAGACAAGAGCTTTACTTTGAAGTTCATGAATCCATAATGCTTGGGTAAATGCTAGCTAACATTTTACATGTATATATTTGTAGAGTTCTTGAGTCAATTTCTTCAAGTTGCACACATGGACCATTTACAAGAGTCTCTTGCATGCCCATCCACTGGGTTTGAGTTGAAGTGTATAGAGGTATGTGAAAATTAATTTTGGCTTTGAATATTGAGACATGATATATATAGCATGATATATGGCATTTTTTGGATTCGATCAAATGAGACATACGTATGTAAACATTGTAGGTGCCAAAACAACCAAACGTAATTGATTGCGGATTTTATGTAATGGCATTTATCAAGAAACTAATCGATGGGAGCCTTATACATACACCTCCAAAGCATTGGGTATCCACATGCTTATTAAAAAGCTTCCTTATGAAATCTCTTGCTATGTATGAGCTAAATGTGAATTTGGTGTTATAAACTCTAACATTGCTTTTTTCCTTGTGTAGCTATCAAAGAAGTGGTTCGACCATGGATACGTCATGAAGTTGAAGGATGAGTTCAATTCTTGGCTTAGCCATGTAGTGGATGAGCATCTGTCCTTACCATCGTGACCTTAGTTTGCTATGTTAGTTTTTTGTCAATGGATGGCTTATGCCATTCCATGATATATGACATTTTATGTTAAGTTGGGATTTTATAGTTCGCACAAAATTGAATTTCGAGATAAGTTGTGCACGATTTGTAAGGCTACACTTCCATGGAATGCTAAATGTTTTGGTTGGAATGCTACATGTGTCATTGTAGTACTTATTTTTGGTTTTAGGGTTGATTTTTACTTTATGCAAAACATTTGTACTTGCCACCATTTCACAACATTTGTACTTCGGCTTGTCCTAGTTTACTGCACAGTCCTAGTTTACTGCACAGTCCTAGTTTATTGCACAGTCCTAGTTTTTGCATAGTCTTAGTTTACTACACAATCCTAATTTACAACAAAGTCTTTACAAACACTATATAAACAATGAGAGAGATCATCCAAATGCTTACCAAGGAGAGATCATAAACACTCAACAATGAGAGAGATCATACATAAATCCAATGCCGCACAAATACAAAAAAATTACACAGTACTTGCCACCAATTCACAACATTTGTACTTCGGCTTCTCTGTGTTTGCATAGACCTAGTTTACTGCACAGTCCTAGTTTACTGCATAGTCCTAGTTTACTGCACAGTCCTAGTTTATTGCACAGTCCTATTTTACACATTGTCCTAGTTTAATACACAGTCCTAATTTACAACAAAGTCCTTACAATCACCATATAAACAATGAGAGAGATCATCCAAATGCTTACCAAGGAGAGATCATAAACACTCAACAATGAGAGAGATCATACATAAATCCAATGCCGCACAAATACAAAAAAATAACACAGTACTTGCCACCATTTCACAACATTTGTACTTCGGCTTGTCTTAGTGTTTGCATAGACCTAGTTTACTGCACAGTCCTAGTTTACTGCACAGTCCTAGTTTATTGCACAGTCCTAGTTTTTGCATAGTCTTAGTTTACTACACAGTCCTAATTTACAACAAAGTCTTTACAAACACTATATAAACAATGAGAGAGATCATCCAAATGCTTACCAAGGAGAGATCATAAACACTCAACAATGAGAGAGATCATACATAAATCCAATGCCACACAAATACAAAATAACACAATAATTGCCACCATCCTCATATATCAAGTGTACAACAACACAAGTCTAACGCGCGATGCGTATATATTTTCGAGGACTTGTCCACTTGGAAGAGTCAAAGAAAAGTGTCTCTCCTCATCCTTACAATCACCATACAAACAAGACATGATCTTACATTGCAAGCTTTGTAATCCATCGCATAATAGCACATACTTGTCTATGAGGACGCCTTCAACACCGACGGGAGCATGTCTTTCAGTTAAAGGCAATAAACCATGGCAAGTGTGACAAGAGAGGGTAGAAAGGGGGTCTACCAACAATGTTTTTGTGCAGCAATGTGGGCACCAAATACGTGGTCTTTTATCAAATTGAATACGATGTCTACCATGTTGATGTTTTCTTCTCAATACACCGGATACATGAGCTCGTTTGTTGGGGTGACACAATGCAGCTTCCTGAATTGAAGTTGGAATGGTATTGAAAGGCTCTCTTGGCCTTCCATGGCCAAGCCTAGTTGTCGTCACATGTGCTTGAATTTGACGAACATTCCCTCTTGTAGGCATGTCAATCTCCTTTGGCTTGATAAGATTTGAAAGGTACTCCTTTGAGGTTTGTAGCTGTGTCAAGCATAATTCTTTTTCTGTAGAGTCCTTTGTGTCCAATTCTTCCTCTATTTGACTTAAAATTCTTCTAAATTCCTCAATGCAGAGATGAATGTCTTCACTTGTGTTGGCCTCTATCATGTCCATCTGATTACAAGGGCTTGCAGAAGTCTCACAAATCTCATGATCCATAAAAACCATTCCCAAGGTGCGTGCATTGTCAATAATGGGAAGAAACTTGTATAACTCAGGAAAGTGATGCCTCATTATCAATCTTATGCCATATAAGTGCTTGCAGTCACTTGTCCAATCGGGGCAATCACAATAATTGGATTGCATACTCACATGATACCACTGGCTTGAAGAAGAGGTGCTTTGAATCTTGAACGACAAGGCCATTTCATTGATGACTTTCAACGATGAGGGGTCACTTTCAAACCGTTGTAGTATTCTCTCCCCAGCAGACAACCTTGAAGTGTGCATCTTTGACGATCCACGAATACTAAAGCGCCCAGAATCGGCTAGATCAAGAAATACAAATGTCAAGAAGAGGATTTTTGATACTTTAAATGAATACAGCAAAAATGTGAAAAGAACTATTGATATTACCTATTTCTTGCTTTTGCTTGAAGAACTCAAGCATAGTTCCACCCATGCGCCTGCCAGTGTTTGAATCGCCCACAAGAGCATGTATAAGTTCAAGCATGGACCGGTTGATTTGTGCATCCAAGAGAGTGTATTTTATGTATTGCCATAGGCACTCCACCAAGTTAGTAGTATCAACATTCCCATAAGAGAACAATCGGCCAAATTTTGGCCATCGCCTTCGCCAAACACAAGTCGACCCACACCAACCATTTGTCACATATCGAATGATATTGTCATGGGCATTGTAACATTGTAAGAAATGTTGATACTTCTGTTCGAATTCCATTTCTGTGACCGAGTGCATGAGATTTGACATTGATGTGTAGATCTCATCTTGCAGTTCTTTGGAAACCTGCATTTTTCACATTTTTTTTTGAGGTTAAATTATAACCCAAAACTCATATTAAATCAAACATCCTAAGCTACTCTCAATTACGAAGTACTGTGTTACTGCATAGTCCTAGTTTACTGCACAGTCCTAGTTTTTGCACAGTCCTAGTTTACTATCCAGTCCTAGTTAATGCACAGTCCTAGTTTACTATTCAGTCCTAGTTAACTGTATACCCACATTCCATAGCCTTGAAATATTGCAAGCTCTTACTTGTGGTAACAAATTCTCAACCCAAGCTTTCTTAGCATGGAACCAACATAGGATGACATGGCATGCAACTTGTTGGCGAGTTTCTTGCTCTTGTTGAACCCAACAATGCGGATCTTCGTCAACCACCTTAAGCAATGGCTGTAGTTCTTGTGGACACTTGTCTAGTCAAGAGCTGTAGGACGAATATCTCCCATTCTTGAAAAAACCATTTTCATAGTAATCTCCAAGGCAATGCTCTCACCATGAGAGCCTGGGTCATTAGTGCACATCATACACCACACTGGAATGCCAACTCCAAGTTGGTTTGGTAGCACAGCTGCATATAATGGTAGGCCAAACTTATTTGTCTTGAAAGTACTATCAATAGCCCATGAGTTATGCAAGGAGAATCGAAGTGCCATTTGTAACATCCACGTATCTTGAATAATAAGAATGAATGGTTTGTCTTTGTCTTCCTTTGCTTGAGGATTGTAGGGCTGACAATATAGCACCTATATCCACGAAACTTGTAATTAAGAATGTATGGTAAGAAATAAAGAAACTCCAATGATGTCAAGAAAAACCACCAAACTCACCTTGTTTTGTGTCTTTAGTTTCAAGCATTCCATGTACATCAATGCCCAATCATCTTCTGTAGCTTTGTCTGCAATAACATGAATGTCAAGAATATCTATTCACATAGAAAAGAAACCACGAATGTCAATGAGTATTAGAATTCTACCTTGATTGCGTACTTGGTATGACAACATGGAGACCTCTTTTGGAATCATGAAAAACCTAAAGATCGTGCGATCTAGGTCTGAAGATTTCTCCATATGCAATCTCTCTTTTGAGAGTGACATCCTTGCTACATGGCGAGAGCTACCAATGTCAAACAAATCCTCTATACAACGCTCAATGACAATAGGATGGACTGGCAAATGATATAGATCATTTCGAGTGCCAGGAACATGTCCCTTATGAGAAGCATATAATGAAATAACTGCTTTGTCTTTTGTATTCAAATACTCCACTTGTACCTTAAACGGAAAGTGACACTTCTTTGAGGTCCTCAATCTCCTTAGTGTCCCCTTTTGACTAGGTTCTCCACCTCTATGGCACAAGTAATCAACAACCCTCTTTGATGGCCCTTGGTTTTTTGTTGAGCGAACTTTCACAAGCCTCACTTTGTGCTCTATCATTATCTCTATCAAATGCCTCTCCACATTAGAGCTATCAATATTCAAAATGGTAGTGGGTTCTCTTTTTGGGTTCTTTTGAAGCCAACGTGGAATAGAATCTCCATCAACTCCTTTTACCATGTTTCTGCAAGCACAAGAATTAATGAAGTCCTTTACATAAGAAATAGGGATTCCATGTTGACGAATGTCAACACACCATGTTTCTTTAATGGTTTCAAGGGTTTCCTTTATCCCTCTATGATCTCCACACTCCAATATATTATGACATGTCATGACAATATTCTCCCATTCCTCTATGCATGATTTCCTTAAATTTGGAAATGACTTTAAGCAAAGCACAAGGGAGCCATCTTGATTCTGATCCAAGCAAAGATTTTCCTTCATTCGCCTCCATTTCTTCAGATCAAGGATTCCTCTAGAATCGAAAGTCTTAAGACTCTCAATGGTCATCGACAAATTCCCTTGAATAACCATGACCATCACATCATAACTTCTCCTATCAAAGGAGAAATATATAGGCGATAGATAAAGCAGTGGATTAAGTGACTCTTTGGCACTTTCTTCAATTTCTTTGCTTTCAACCCTTTGTGCAAAGAAACCATCCTCTTCTTGACTCCAACTAGATTCTTGGCTACTTGTATCAGGCACCAAGTATTCTTCGATCGTAGTTTGCTCACTTGGGCCATCTTCAATCCCACGATCTTCAATCCACAAGCTCATCCTTCACACACATGGACATATTTAGAAAGTTATCATGTTTGAAAACGTGAAAAAATTTTCTTAATACAATGCTATTCATCTATCCCTTAGACTGTCGTAGTTTGCTCAGAGTCCTAGTTTACTACACAGTCCTACTTTCCTTACTTTTCTTATTTTACTGCGTAGACCTTGTTTTTTGATTTTCCTACCACATATCAAATAGACTGAGTGATTTAGAGACAAGGGAGAGAGAGAGAGAGAGAGAGAGAGAGAGAGAGAGAGAGAGAGAGAGAGAGAGAGCAAATTACCTTGAATGTTAAGCAAGCTTCTTTGAGTGAAAGGGATCAAAAGGGGTGGTGTAAGGAACATATGACAAGGTGGAAGCGGGCATTCTTTGAATGACAATGAAAGGCGCTCAAACCTGATTAATTGAACGCTACATGCAACTAATAGATTTCTTAAGAAGAAAATCTTGAAAAATTATTAAGATTCAAAAAAAAATGCAATACAAAAAATGCCATATATCATGCTATACAAAGGACACACTATTGAAAGTCAATCCATAAAATCATCATTGTTGGCAACTTGGCATATGCGTTTGGAGGAGTTGTTGCATTGTCAATAAACTCAACGTTTATGCATTAGTCTCATAAATCATCACCGTTTGCATATGCCTTTGAAATCTTTGAAATGTTAATTTTCTCTAGTTATGTAAACCAACGCATTTTCTCTAGTTATGTTAATTTTCTCTAATGACCATCGACGAACAAAACATATGTTTTTTCACATACCTCTACTACGGCCGAGTGCTTGTTACGCTTTGTCATTCAGACTCCTCCGTCTCGAAATCATCCGTCTCCCTCACCAGCTAGGTTTTACAAGTGTTCAACCGACGGCCACGAATTGCGCTGCCAGTTTCGCTTGATCCGACGGCCGAAATTTTTACCCCAGTTCGCGCTGCGATGATCCTAGTTTAGTTTTCAAAAAATTTGGATCGACGGCCGAGAATCGCGCGCTCGTCTCAGCCGTCGATTGCGCGTCCTAGTTTAGTTTTAGATCGCATGGGATCGGATGGCCGAGAATCGCGCGCTCGTCTCAGCCATCGATCCCACCTGAGGCGCTTATTAAAAGCACCGTGTGATATAGCGACGAGGTCCGCCCGCCCCCCTTGTTGGATCCAACCGTGCCTAGTCCGCACCTTCCCCCTCACACCGTTCGCCAACCCCCTTCCCTCTCCATTTGCCATACAATCTGCCTCACCCATTCTTGGCAGCCAGCTCTTGCTTCAACACTCGTCGACTTCCCCCCTTGTCGACTCGACCACACCCTTGCCGCCATCGGACCATCCCAAACCCTCCATCCTGGATCGTCCGCCAGCCTTTCCTAGACCGTCCGCCAATCCTCATTCTCCTCTTCAACCATCTGTCAAGTTCCCCCTCTCTTTCCACCCGCCCTCTCACCATCCGCCAAGTCCCTCCCCCTCTTTGACTGTTCGTCAACCTTCCCCCTCTCTCCAATCGTCCGCCACATCGCTTTTTTTTTTTGGATCGTCCGCCCTTCTCGCAATTGTGGCCCGTGCATGAGCATCTTCAATCTACTTCAGCCTTTTTGCTACCAAACTTTGGTTGTTGCTTAGCTGCTAATGTATGTGTTCAAGCACTTGCTGGTGGTTGGCCAGCATATGATCAATTTCTACAGTCTTTGCTTGCATCACCTCATTAAAGGCTTTTAGTTTTTCATCTTGGGCTTTGTTTATCTACTCCCTTTTAGTTTGAAGGCTGACCAATCTTTGTTTGGCTGTGCAGCAATAGCTTCATTTAGCTTAGTGATTTGCCTCTTATACCCTTCTTCCTTGGTTGTGAACATAGCATGGGCATCCTTGAGTTGTTGTGTGTATGTTGGTCTTCTTTGTCTCTCACATGTGCCACTTTCTTTTGAAGCTGGTCCTTGGATTCGTCGACTTGTGCTTTGAGCTCTATGTTTTCTTTGATTTTCTAAACCGTTGTCTTGCTAAGCACTTTGTTGTGCTCCTTTAATGTTTGGAACCTGTTTTTCTGCTCTTGTGCTGCTTTTAAGCTTTTAAGTGATACTTCTCTGTGTGTTGCATCTACTACATCCATTTTCTCCTTAAGCACTTGCACTTGATCATTCACTTCAAGTAATTGTCTCTATAGGGTGGCATTCCTGTCATGGATCATGTGAGTAGTAAGTAACTAGCATCTCCATATCCTTTGATCTTGTTCCTACACACATAGAAGCACTTGTGGATGCTGAGCCCTTTGTTTCATGAAATTGTAGTTGCAGCATGCTATCAAGGCCTTCCATGGTTTCCTATAGAAATCGATCAACCTCTAAGTTGTGTAGAAAAGAACCTTCTCTAATTCTGCTCTTCTCTTTTAATATCCTCTTCTTATTGGGGCTTGTAGGCTCTTCTACTCTCTTTCTCTTTCGAGCATCATAGCCTTCCTCTGTGGCATGTGGTTCTGTTGATGTAGCTTCTTCATATCATGTACTCACATTTGTTTTGGACACTTGTTGTTCCGGAGCCTGTTCTGCTTCTATCTTCGTCGAATGTGGCCAATCCAAAATGACAGGGTCGCGGAGTGGTGAGAGGTTTGGGAATACCATTTGGGCAGGGCTAGAGGGTGGTGTGGGAAGTGGAAATTCAGAATCTATGCTACTAGTATCCCTTGAGTGCCTTGTGCTTCTTTCTGCTCCAACACTTGCTTCAATGAAGCTATCTCTTGTTGCACTTATGTGTCTAAGCGCTTGGATTTAGCTTTAACTTGTTGGAGGATCCCTTTCATCTTTTTGTCTTTCTTGGTCCTCTTACTCTTCTTCATATCTTGTAATAGCTCCTTAGTTTCTTTTAGGATTGCTTGTCCTTGTTGCGACTCTTTGGGCATGATAGGAGATGGTTCCAAGGGGTGTTGCAGCCTGGGGTACCTGTGCTCCCTGTGTGCCTTCTAGAACTCGAAGGTTAGTTGCATGGCTGAGCACTCTCATAAAAAGAGATAGGGGTTACACACTTTTTATTGGTGTAATTTGAGATAATTCTCCATTTCTTGATGTATGTACTGAAAAGATACAAGGGATGAGGGAGCTTAAGTTCTTGTAAGCACACACACACTCTCACAAACCCTAGAAGAGAACACATGTTTCAGTATCTCCTACATTTTCCTGCTTCCTAGGTCTCCAATCTATTGTTTTAGACAAAACAAAAGCGTCATGAGCCTTAAGCTTGAGATTGGGCACTTATTTCATTGGGTCACTTGGGACTAGAATTACTAACATGCAAACCATGCTTGAATTAAATTCTACTTCCTTGCAAAAAGAGCCATAAAGAGGTTACATTAGGAGATGTAACATTAAAAAAAAGGGTGAAAAAACACGTCTTTTTCTTTGTATACAATATTCAACGAAACCTTGAAGATTGATGCTCTCGAGCTTGTGCACAATCTCAAAAATGTCATCTCAATATGGGTTCAAAAATACACTTAGCAACATTTTTTTACCTTTAACTCTCAAGTTTGAGCCTCAGTATGTATATCATATTTTCTGTGTGTCCCTAACTATTTGCATCTTATACGTGCTCACGTACCACTACACAATTTTAGTACAATGTACATACTACATCTATGCCATTTGAATTTTGGGTTATTGGATCCTATTGAATTTTAGTTAACATGATTTATTATTCTTCTATATGCAGATGTACAACATCTGGAGGAGAAAAGGATATTTGTGTCATTTAAATTTTGGGTTATTGGATTCTACTAGTTTCAAGTTGTTAACATGATGTAATGTTCTTCTATATATAGTTACACAACATGTGGACCAACGGAGATAAAGTTTTTCTTCTTCAAGGATCCTCAAGAAAGAGTCATGTGATCATTTTCTCCACTGATCCTATTGAGCTTTGTGGCACCATCAAAATCGGTGATTCATGTGTTCAACACATGTTAATGAAAGCTTTGAGGATGTATACACTATTCCATTTCCAACAATGAATGCTACTACAATGGTTAAGGCCGTTGGTAATCTCATTAGACGGCCAATTACCATGTTAGTTCAAGATGCACAGAGATATGAAATAGAATGCAGACAATGTAATACCAACAATGGAATGGTTTAGGATGCATAGATAGATGTAAATAGAATGTAGACAATGTAATACCAATAATAGAATTGTTAAAGATGCACAAACACATGAAATGGAATGTAGACAAGTAATACCAAAATGGAATGGTTCAGGATGCAAATACAACTGAAATGGAATGTAGACAATGTAATACCAAAATGGAATGGTTCAGGATGCACATACAACTGAAATGGAATGTAGACAATGTAATACCAACAATGATGAAGACATGCTTCACCAAATTGAACCAACATTAGTGAGAGATTCTCAGAGACAAAAAAGGGTCCTTCTATGGAATGAGGGTAAAAATAAAAAGGTTAGAGAGGGAGTCATTCTATTGGTTCACCCTTATGAGGCTATCAACTTTAGGAACTAGGAGAAACACAACTAGGCATCATTATTGAAAATACTTTGTATGCATCCAACTTACAACCTTAACATCCACATCATCAGACTTACCAAGTCTAAGTTTGATTAGGTGGCCAATAAAGCAACTCACTTTTGAGAATGGTAAGGAGCTTTAACTAGTCGAAACTCATGCAGATGTAGATGATGATGATCTAAATCCTCTTGACAAGATATATCAATCTATTTAGTGACAACGATAGTAGTGAAGACAATGATACAAATCAAAATACCAATTCAGAGATGGTTGAGCGAGAAGAATGTCAAGGAGAGAATAATACCGCAATATGTTTACCTCAAAAGAAAAGGTATATAATGAAAATCAGGCAAAAAGGAAGACCACCCATGAATGAAACTTTCTTGAAATTTTATAATCGAGAAGATATATATAATGTTGCAATGGTTGATTGCTGTGAAAAAAATGATGTTGAATGGCTAATAGAAGTAAAATTTTACATCAAGTTTGGACTTTTGGGGTCAAAACTACTCAAATAGGTCAACCTACATATATGATAGTATAAACATGGAGTTTAATAATCAAGAATATAAAGAGTCTTTTAATTTCATGTATGATGGAAGGAAAGTTTGCAACACAACATGGTACACTATACATGGAATTATAAAAACTACTTTTTACAGGTATAGAAGAAGCTATATGTAGGGATCAAGGAGTGCAACTTATGAAAACACTTTCATCATGTGAAAGGGTTTGACACATGTGGAAATGGGCAAAGCAATTATAAAAGATTTCATTGACAATGCAGAGAAAATGCCTCATAAATCCAAGACTTCTATGCATGGGTCTCGTGAGACACAAATTTTTTTAGCCGTGTAAAAACAAGTGATACTACATGAAGTTAATGAGACACTCAGATCTTTGGGATATAAACATATTTCATAAGCCACTTTCTACTAAATGTAAAACACAACATTCAAGATGGCTGCTCTCTCCAAAACTAGGACATTTTCTAAGTGTGAAATATGTACATCCATTAAGTTGAAATTAGAGTCAACAAAGAACCAAGTTGAGCATGCTAAGTACTTCTTGCCGTTGTAGAAAATGAGTTGCAAAAAATGTATAGTGTGGTTGGAGAATGTACTCAGAGTTGTATCCAACAAAATATCTATGCATCATTCATGCCAAAATGGACCAAAAGAAGACTTGCATAGCAAGAGTGACTCTAGTTCCTAAATCACTTAATCAAGTGATGTCCCTTCCAATATCATTAACAGGGTTGCTCACTCAAGGTCATGGAAAAAATGTTTATGGACACATTGCAATGAGATTGTGGCCGTGATCCAAATTTCACAATTGGTTTTTTTGTAAAAAAATGTCTTGCAAACTTTGAGAGGAGAAACAGTCACATGCATGGTGATTTGGTATATGATAGTGGGACTACTTAAACATCACATAGTGTTTTGATTGCTTAATGTCTAAAACATCATTAGATCATCACATGAGGATTAAAAATATAAAAAAATTACTTTCTACATCAAGGGATCCCAATCAAACAAATGACATGACAAATGAAGACTCTCAAGATGGCAGTTTGATGACAGAAGATAGTGCAAATAAACATACAACTAAGGATGGATAAACACATGATGTCACAATTTGAGATACTTAATTCGAGATACTCAATGTGCTATTCAAATGGTGGACACATTCAAGAGATTTCCAAAACATTGTTGCCTCAATTGGATGTTTGTGGATTTGAGAATAAGAATCGGTATGTATTTGTATATTTGTCTTTGTTGGTGGCAAAAGGGGGTTTTGAGATGGTTCAACTTGGGTTTTCTTATCGTGGGACACATGTGAGGTGAAAAAAAGAAGAAAAGAACCTGCCTCTATAGCCCTTCACCTCCCAAACTTGAAAACACTAACACGAACAGGGGCACCACCAGCCACCACTGGTTGGAACGCTTCTCACACTTCACCACCCACCCACGCCAGAAAGACAGCACAAAATAGGGGCACCATAGACCAAGTAAACACCCAACAATTATATTCCCAGTCACAACACTTCATACAAGCTTCTACCCGACACAAAAGCCTTACTCACACAACTTACAAACACTCAGGCTTGGATTTACTGCCAAGGGAATTCCACCACGGCCACACCACCTCAGGAATTACTACCTTGTGTTTGACGACCAAGCCTTTGCTACCACAAACACACCAACACTCTGACCTGTCCACTGCCGAGGATACACCACATCCCCAATCACCACCATGAACCTCTTGCCTGCATGCTGTGCCAACCACACTAGAAAGAACCCGGCCACTCAGTCTTTAGAGGGCGCCCCACCAGCTAACCCTTAACTCTCTCTACAGCACATCACTTATGTGTGTGTCGCTCAGCAGCAGCAGCTACCCAAACATCTCTCTCTCTGTGTTGATCCTCTGCTACTAGCAAATTCCTCACTTCCTCTTGCAGCTTATCTCTGCAGTACTTCCGGCCCCACCAGCCTCTGCACATCCCTTGTCCCCTACTCACCAGCAGCCCAGCTTCCTCCACGTTGCTAGCTACTGCTTCCTTTGGCCACCCTCTCTGCTCTGTCACCTGTGTTCAGCAGCCCGTCTCTCGGCTTCCACCAGCTTCACCTAGCGGCCCACACCAGCCACCCTTTGCCTGTCCCCTTTGCTTTCATCCAGCTACACCTACAACTGCACATCCAGCTCTTTATCATCACCTCCAAGGTCTCCCTGTAGATCTGCGCGCCAACCTGTCAACCCTTTCACTTCATCTCTGCGCCACCCACTGCGCCAACCAGCCCAAAGGCATCTCTCTCTGCGTATGGCTGCAGCTGTGCCCAAACTGCTCTTACGCCAGCCTTGTGTCAACACGCTTGGTGCCTAGCTGCTACTGCTCTCCACTATCGCCAGAGCAGAGCAGCAGCTATACCAACCTCACACAAACCCACGACCACGTGGTTTGCCATAGGGGGCTCCAACTACCGCCAACACCTCTAAACGTTCCCGTCCATGCCGCCAGCCTATCCCGTTGCCAGCTTCTCTCCAGGGCGACCTCCCCTTCTCTGTGTGCCCTGCGGCTACGCCCGAGAGCCCCACGGTTCCACACAGCGTCTCTCCTCTTCTACTCGGGGGCACCCTATTATCATTTTTTTATTTTTTTTCTAAGGCCTACATCACCCTTTCCTTCCTCAATACTTTTGTGCCATCTTTCTTCTTACTATCCACATGTAGCCACTCTCTCTCTTCCATTTCACCATATACAAGGTAACACTGGCCCCATAATCTTTTAACTGCCCCCATGCTTTCACACATATTCAAACACAACCTGCTAGTGCCCATTTATTTCTTGGACACGCACACAACCAAACAAACACTGAGCTGATACCACCTCCAGTAGACCACTTCCAAGGCCTACAAAACAAGCTCAACACAAAACCGTCCACCTTGTACACCTGGCAACGCCTTCCATAGCAAAACCTTTATTCACACCATGCACTCGTATGTACACAAGCCCAGAATACCTCTCAGAAAAATGCCTGACGTACTTTGCCGACCCCCCCATCTGCTAGAGCATTCATGCTCAACAGCTAAAGACAAATCCCAATAGCTATCCACCAGGATCAAAAGGAAACAGCTGCAACTCACCATCCCATTCCCCGATATCCATGAAACACAACGGCTACATCACCGCATAAACCATATGCACCACAAAATCATTCATGTCCACTTCACCCACAACAAACCTCCTCGTCTTCAAAACCTGTGGCATTGCAACATCTAGTATCCAATCCATCATTACCAGTGAAGGCCAGGTTCCAGCATCTTGACCTTTCTCCACACAAGAATCCAGATCCCTTCCAACAGTAGTATCCACAAGCACTTCCAGCTCTTGTACAATAGGCATCTCTTCACAACCATACAGCTCAGCTGGTTCAGAATCCTTATCATCCATGCACTTTGCCTTTACCATTTCAGCAACATGCATAGAAGCCGTTGTTACACTCTCAACCATATCTGCATCCATGTCCATCTCTGGCTCCTGTTCATCAAGGCTAGCAACTTCCCATATATCATCCTCAAGCATAATACTCACCTCACAATGCTCTTCATCAGCCAAATCTACATGCATACCTTCTTGAGTGTTGCCAACCCCCCTGGTATCATCGTCCAAAGACTCCTCAGCACATAATGCATCAGATGGAAAAACATCCATACCATTCATCGCAGGTACCAGACCATCAAGCTGTCTAAGAAAATCCATAATAATAGAATCTTCCTCCATGCTCTCCACATCTGCATCACAAACCATCTTCACTTCACCACAAGTCTCTACCCCATCCTCCTCCCTTGACTCAAGCAAAGAATCATCCTCAAAGCATCCTGTATCCAGCTCCTCTTCCTTCTTATCATCAGCCAATCCCAAGGCATCATCCACTTTACTTCCATGTGCATGCATGTCATCCAGATCCAAATGCAAATGATCTTCAATAGAACCTTCCAAGTCACTGTCATGAACAGCCACGACGTCCAAACCCAAAGAAGAATCCACTGGTAACTCCTCATCTGCACTTTGTTCCTTCACCTGCCTTTCATCCACCTTCACGTGCTTTAAAGACTTTGGAAAAAAATCAGAAGGCATATAAAACATCCCCCTTTGCACCTGTATAGGCCTTTGAGGCTCCTGTCTAATCAAACTTTGCATAGGACTCTTATCCACCTCAACCAAATTTTCATGCATATCCCTTGCAGACAAAACACCTTCATACGGATAAATACCCATCTCCATCTGCTTCAAAATCTTGCCTTCCTTTTCCCTAGCAACCCTAACAGCATCATCAAATGACTTGGGATTCTTCAACTCAACCCTAACCTTCAAATGGGGTAGCAAACCATTAATAAACAAGCTCTTCTTCAAAAACATAGGAGGAACTTCCTGCTTCAATGTCATACACCACTTACTCCACAAACATGTAAATACCTTCACGAAATCATCCAGTGATTGCCCATGGACCTGCTTCAAGATGCTCAACTCTTGCCAAAGCACACTAGAATCCTCCACTTGCTGAAAACGCTCCAAAAGGCCTTCTTTTAACCTGTCTAAAGTCAAAACACCATGTATCTCACATGCCGCATCCTGTGCTTCAAAACCTTTAAGCCAGCTTTGGGCATCTCCCTTCAAGAAAATCTTTATCAGCTTTAAAACCTGCTCTCCATCTGTGACATGATTGCTAATGCATGCCAACTCCATCTGCTCCAAGAAGTCACACACATCCTCACCCTTCTTGCCATGAAATTCAGGATAAGACCACATCCTGAAAACCTGTAACAATCCCAGAGCTCTCCTCAGTGGGACATACGCCCTTCTAGGCAAAGAACAACACCAGAACTCTCCTTAGTGGGGGCACCAGAAGAATGTGAGGTGAAAAAAAGAAGAAAAGAACCTACCTCTATAGCCCTTCACCTCCCAAACTTGGAAACACTAACACGAACGGGGGCACCACCAGCCAACACTGACTGGAATGCTTCTCACACTTCACCACCCACCCATGCCAGAAAGACAGCACAAAACAGGGGCACCATAGACCAAGTAAACACCCAACAATTATATTCCCAGTCACAACACTTCATACAAGCTTCTACCCGACACAGAAGCCTTACTCACACAACTTACAAACACTCAGGCTTGGATTTACTGCCAAGGGAATTCCACCATGGCCACACCACTGATAAAAAACAGAAGCAGGAGACAGCACACACAAGGGAAGCAAACCCTAATCCATATCCATCAACCATAAAGAAAGAGAGAAGCCATAGTCACCATCTCTCTCACACACACAAAAGGGAACACAACATAGTGTTATGTCCACACTACAAAGTAAACCTAATGTAATGTCCACACACACATGACCAGCTGGACGCGGTCATAAACACACCACACGATATCTATCTACCATACTGTCACTCTGTCAGCACCCATGTGCTATCCTCCAGCTGTATACGAGCTTGACATTTCAACACTCCCCCTCAAGCTCGACATGTCCATCTCTAGGACTCCCAATCTAGTACGAAAATACTCGAACTTATCCTTACCAAGTGCTTTGGTAAAGATATCTGCAACCTGCTCATTTGTCTACACATATGTCAAATCAACATGCCCATCTAGCACTTTCTCGCTGATGAAGTGATAGTGGACCTCAATATGTTTGGTCCTGGCATGATAAGCTGGGTTGCTAGCAAGCTGAATACTACTCATGTTGTCACAATGAATGACAACCCTCATATCACTCTGTATCCTGACATCATCTAGCAACTTCTTCAACCACATAGCCTCACATGCAGCTATGGCTGCTCCACGATACTCTGCCTCTGTGGTAGATAAAGCAACTGTAGGTTGCTTTTTACTGCTCCAACTCACAGCTCCACTACCAAGGCTAAAAACATAGCCACTAGTAGATCTCCTGTCATATGCACTACCGGCCCAATCTGCATCTGTATATCCATAGACATACATGTCTTTTCCTGCCTCATAGAAAAGACCATAATGCACGGTAGTTTTGACGTATCTCAGAATACGTCTCACAGCATCCAAGTGAGGTTTACGAGGACTCTGCATAAACTGACTCACCAAACCAACTGCATAACTGAGATCTGGCCTCGTAATGGTCATGTAGATAAGACTACCAACCATTTGCCTGTACATGGTGATATCATCAAGCTCATCACCCAAATCAGCCCTAAGCTTCATGTTTTGCTCTAATGGTGTCAACATTGGTTTGCATGCTGTCATACCATACTTTGCCAGCATGTCAAGTGCATATTGCCTTTGCATCAACCATATACCTTTGCTTGTTCTTATCACTTCAATGCCAAGAAAGAACCTTAAATCACCAAGGTCTTTCATATCAAACTCTTTGCATAAAGAGGCCTTAACCTCATCAATGCCTTTCCCACAATCACCTGTGATAATCAAATCATCAACATAAATGACTATCATCACGATACCATCATGTGTCTTCTTCACATAAAGTGAAGAGTCTGCATTTCCAACCACAAATCCAATACTGACAAGATATCTGCTGATCTTGTCACTCCAAGCACGAGGTGCTTGCTTCAAACCATAGAGTGCTTTCTTTAACCTGCAAACAAAAGCGGGATATTTTGGATGTACATATCCTTCAGGCTGTTCCATATACACCTCTTCTTGTAGTTCACCATTCAAGAAAGCATTTTTTACATCCATTTGATGTAAAGCCCAACCTTTTTGTGCTGCTAATGCAATGATAGACCTCACTGTAGCCATCTTAGCCACTGGGCTGAAAGTTTCATCATAATCAAGACCATAAGTTTGTGCATATCCTTTAGCAATGATAGACCTCACTGTAGCCATCTTAGCCACTGGGCTGAAAGTTTCATCATAATCAAGACCATAAGTTTGTGCATATCCTTTAGCGACCAGCCTTGCCTTATGTCTCTCTAGGCTGCCATCTGACTTGCACTTTACCTTATACACCCATTTGCATCCAATTGCATTCTTTCCTTTAGGTAACTCATCCAATTCCCATGTATCATTTTTGTCCAAAGCATCCATCTCTTCATCCATGGCTTTCTCCCATACATGCTCTCCAATAGCCTCTGTATAGCATGTAGGTTCCACATGCTTTACCATAGATGTCATGTATGCATAATGCATAGCAAAATCCCTATATGTCAATCTTTCAACTGGATATCTGACTCTCTGGGATCTCCGCAATGCATGCGGGTCACTCTGTACACCTGTAACTCTGGCATGTGGTGGCACATATCTCTCCTGCCTAGCACCAGGTGTGCGTACAACAGGTATCCCGAGCTCCTCATCCAAACTCTCTGAGCTAGAGGACTCATAGCCTGTGATTCCAATTCCTTCGACTTTCTTCTTGCCTTTATCCATAGCACTACTCCCAGTGCTCACACTCTCATGCCTCAATCGTCCTGACCATGGACGTACACTGCTACTACTCTCAGCTTCTGCTGCTGGCCCAGACATAGTAGTAGAGCTAGAACTTGCTTGTGATGGCAAGTTCACAGGTACATTAGCCTCAAGTGTGTCAATGACTCCCTCATCTCTTGCTTTGTACCAACTAGCAAGCTCATCAAACACCACATCACGTGAGATGACTACTTGTCTAGTTTGAGGGTTATAACATTTGTAAGCCTTTCGATCCTGTGCATATCCAACAAATACACATTTCTCTGCCTTAGGATCCAACTTCCATCTTCTTTCATCAGGCACATGAACATAAGCTACACATCCAAAGACTTTAAGATGTCCAATGTCTGGCCTGTAACCTGTAAGCCGCATCTCTGGCGTGCTTCCATGAATGGCTGCTGTAGGTGTTTTGTTCAGGATATACACTGTAGTAGCACATGCTTCTGCCCAATAGTAATCTGGCATGCTCTTTTCATTGAGCATTGCCCTTGCCACTTCACATATGACTCGATTCTTTCTCTCAGCCACACCATTCTGCTGAGGTGTATACCTGCATGTCAACTGTCTCCTTATCCCATGCTTCCGCAAGAAATGCTCAAAAGCTTTTGAGGTGTATTCACCACCTCCATCTGTTCTCAGACACTTAATCCAACAGCCATATTGTTTTTCTACAAGAGCTTTGAAATCCATGAATTTTTCCAGCACTTCACTCTTCTCTCTCAAAAAATATATCCATGTCATCCTGCTGAAGTCATCTATAAATGTCACATAGTATAGACTTCCTTTGATAGATGGGTTTTGTGCTGGGCCCCATACATCACTGTGCACTATCTCAAGTGGTCTATTACTCATGTTTCCTTCTCTAGGAAACCTCAACCTTGCCTGCTTTCCAAACTGACAGGCTTCACAAACATGCATATGTCCATCATATTTAAATCGAGGCAATCCACTGACAATGCCTCTTGTTTGCATGTTCTTTAATCTCTGTATATTGACATGTCCAATCCTCTTGTGCCACATGTCAATGTCCTGCACAATCCCATTGCTCTTTGAAAACATGGCTGAGCTCAATTCTGGTATGCCTGCATCCAATTTGAACAACCTTCCTTCCTTCTTTCCCTTGGCAATCAATCTACAGCCATGCTTAAAATCTTCCACAAAACAGCCTGTCTCATTGAATCTGACTTGTAGTCCCTGCTCAACCATTTGGCCTACTGATGCCAAATTTCTTGTGATGGATGGTACATATAACACTTCTGACATATTCTTCACATTTCCATCATGCATCCTCAAAGGCACACTGCCAACATGTGTTATAAGATGCTGAGTATCATCTCCTATTACCACATAACCATTTGTATCCAATGGTTGCATCTTCTCAAACCACTCACCATGACATGTCATGTGGTTTGAGGCACCTGAATCCATATACCATGACTCATCTCCTGCATTCTGAGAGTCCATTGTCCCCATAATGTGCTTCATTGCAAAAAGATGATTTGAACTCCCATCATTGTTACTGGTAGATGCATAATTTCCATGTTGTGGTCTTCCATTTCTCACATCATTCTGCTTTTTGTAACAATCTTTTGCCATATGTCCAAGTTTGCTACAATAGTGACATTCAATCCCATTCAAATTTTGTTGAGAACCTTGCCATCGTCCTCTACCACGAGCACCTATTCCAAATCTCCCCCTATGGGATTGAAATCCACGACCTCCACGTGATCCAAATGATGACTGTGAATTCTGAAAATTCTGATTTGATTGTGGTTAAGTAGACCTGTCATTCCAACCACGTCCTCCACGGCCTCGAGGGGTAAATCTCCCCCTGCCTCGAAAGCCTCTAGATGAGTAAAAAGCCTGATTCCTTGCATGCTCATCATTGCTTGACAAGGATGCACCACCTGTAACACTCATACCACCAAGGCCAAGCTTCAATTCTTCCACAATGAGCAATGACACAAGCTCATTAAAGTCTGGCATTCCTCCCAACCGTACTGAGATGGAAGTGTCAAAAGATTTGTATTCTTTGCCTAAACCACGCAATGTGAGAGCAACCAAATCATCATCATCCATTGGGGCATGGATTGATGACAAGGAATCTGCATAACCCTTGATTTCCTGAACATACTCATGTATACTCCGATTCCTTCGTGTTACACTGTGAATCTGTTGCTTTAGTTGTATCTTCCTTGCACCAGTGTCTGTCTCATACATTCGGCACAATATACCCCATGCTTCTTTCGGTGTATCTGCATCTTGGATGTGAATAAGCAAGGCATCTGTTACACATATGGAAAAATAATGCAACACTTTCGAAGACCGCTCTACCCATTGCTTGTGAGCCAGTAACTGAGCATTATTTGGTTGAGGAGGTAGGTATGGCTCCGGGTCTTCCTCCGAGACAAGACTCCATAAACCTTTGCCTTTCAAAAAACTCTTCATTCGAAACTTCCACACTTGAAAGTTAGTGCGATCAAGCTTCTCTCCAACAATCTGTATCGGACCATCTCCCTTGTTGCAAAAAATGTAGTAGATGTACCCCGTCGATCACAATGTATGAAGTACCTGTAATGCTCCAAATCTCTCCAAATCACATCAAATGCTTGCAAATTGTGTGCATTTACATCCCACAATGATTCATCAACAATGTACACTCGATCAAAGTTGAAAACAAATTATACTCCACAAAAAATTTTCTGGTTTTTTTTCTCGCCAGAGAACCAGTCAAAGATCTTGCTCTAAATCCTTCAAATCTTGTCCAAATGCAATGATTCAACTTGCATTAGCTTCCCAACACATTGCTCCAACATATCCTAGAAGGGTTTGATCAAATTCTTCAAGGTGAATGAGAACCACCAATTTTTGTAGCTTCTGGTTTGCCTTTTTCTGCATCTGTCAGGTACCACCTCTCACTAAAAGTGCTCTATCTCCTTCAAATCTTATCCAAATCCAAAATTTTTTGAATCAAAAGTTTAGCAACTCATAGGACTTTACTTGTACCAGAGGAATTAGGCCAATTTGATATAGACAAGGATTAATGCCTTGATTAAAACTGCTCTGTTTTTGGACAGACTTTCTGCAAACCTGCACACCTCTGAGATAAATCACTTCAATGAGCTCCAAATACATCAAATGAGCTGTAACCAAGCATCACAAGGCCTTAGCAATGTCTTTGCTAAACTCCCCAGGCTTTGAATGGCATCAAATAGCTTAGAAATGAGTGAATTGCATGAAATCAAATCAAACTTTCCAGATTTCTGCACAAATATGCGCCGCCTGCTCCTGTGGGCTGTAGAGAGAGGGGAAATCACAATTGAAGTGATAGGCTTCTTAGCAATGACCTAATCTACCTTGGGTATGAAGGGTTTAGCTCAATTTTCTCTCTAGCTCCTGCAATCAATCCTCCACCGGGCATATGTTCTCTGTTTTTGTAGAGTCCAAAAAACCAAAATTTTTTTCTTCACAAATTGCCTGTAATGCATCAATTTTCATGCAATGGTTTGCTCCAGTGTTGCTAATACATGTGCCCTTTCACAATACATGAGAACCTCTGTGTTTCCTTTGTTTTTGCCCCAATACATTTGACAAAATACATTCCTTCACAAGCTTTCCATGAAAGCTTCAAAACCAGAAATTTTCTGCTTGCTTTATGCACTTCAATCTTCACTGAACTTGCTCTTTGGCACCTGCAATCCGCAGAGGGGGTCTTGCTACACTTACCAATGGTCCTTAGCTCTTAGATCTGATGCCGGTGTGTGCTCCACAGCTTCTCCTTTGCTGCTCCAAGCTCCAATGGCTTCCTTCACAGCTTTTTCATCTTCTTCCCTCTTCTCTCACTCACTCTCACAACTCAGCTAATGAGCTCTTGGCTCTGATACCATGATAAAAAACAGAAGCAGGAGACAGCACACACAAGGGAAGCAAACCCTAATCCATATCCATCAACCATAAAGAAAGAGAGAAGCCATAGTCACCATCTCTCTCACACACACAAAAGGGAACACAACATAGTGTTATGTCCACACTACAAAGTAAACCTAATGTAATGTCCACACACACATGACCAGCTGGACGCGGTCATAAACACACCACACGATATCTATCTACCATACTGTCACTCTGTCACCCATGTGCTATCCTCCAGCTGTATACGAGCTTGACATTTCAACAACCACCTCAGGAATTACTACCTTGTGTCTGACGACCAAGCCTTTGCTACCACAAACACATCAACACTCTGACCTGTCCACTCTACCGAGGATACACCACATCCCCAATCACCCACGAACCTCTTGCCTGCATGCTATGCCAACCACACCAGAAAGAACCCGGCCACTCACTCTTCAGAGGGCGCCCCACCAGCTAACCCTCAACTCTCTTTGCAGCCCATCACTTCTGTGTGTGTCGCCAGCAACAGCTACCCAAACATCTCTCTCTCTGTGCTGATCCTCTGCCAGCCACTTCCTCACTTCCTCTTGCAGCTTATCTGCAGTGCTTCTGGCCCACCAGCCTCTGCACATCCCTTGTCCCCTACTCACCAGCAGCCTAGCTTCCTCCACGTTGCTAGCTACTGCTTCCTTTGGTGGCCACCCGCTCTGCTCTGTCACCTGTGTTCAGTAGCCCGTCGGCTTCCACCTCCAGCTTCACCTAGCGGCCCACACCAGCCACCCTTTGCCTATCCCCTTTGCTTTCATCCAGCTGCACCTGCAACAACTGCACATCCAGCTCTTTATCATCACCTCCAAGGTCTCCCTGTAGCTCTGCGCCAGCCTGTCAACCCTTTCACTTCATCTCTGCGCCACACCCACTGCGCCAACCAGCCCAAAGGCGTCTCTCTCTCTGCGTATGGCTGCAGCTACGCCCAAACTGCTCTCACGCCAGCCTTGCGTCAACACGCTCGGCGCCTAGCTCCCTGCTCTCCAATGTCGCCAGCAGAGCAGCTATACCAACCTCACACGAACCCACGACCACATGGTTGCCACAGGGGGCTCCAACCACCGCCAATACCTCTAAACTAAGGACGTTCCCGTCCACGCTGCCAGCCTGTCCCGCTGTGCTGTAGCTTCTCTCCAGGACAGGTTGGCGGCGTGGACGTTCCCGTCCACGCCGCCAGCCTGTCCCACTGCTGCAGCTTCTCTCCAGGGCGACCTCCCCTTCTCTGTGTGCCTGCCGGCTACGCCCGAGAGCCCCACGGTTCCACACAGCGTCTCTCCTCTTCTACTCGGCAGCACCCACAGCCTTCGCCAACCTTCTCTTCACGTGTATCGCCAACACTGGTAGCAGCGTTAACAGCCACGTGGCCTTTGCTTTATTGGCCACATTAATATTATCATTTTTTTAATTTTTTTCTAAGGCCTACATCACCCTTTCCTTCCTCAATACTTTTGTGCCATCTTTCTTCTTACTATCCACATGTAGCCACTCTCTCTCTTCCATTTCACCATATACAAGGTAACACTGGCCCCATAATCTTTTAACTGCTCCCATGCTTTCACACATATTCAAACACAACCTGCTAGTGCCCATTTATTTCTTAGACGCGCACACAACCAAACAAACACTGAGCTGATACCACATCCAATGGACCTCCAGTAGACCACTTCCAGGGACAGGCCTGCAATAAGCTCAACACAAAACCGTCCACCCTGTACACCTAGCAATGCCTTCCATAGCAAAACCTTTATTCACACCATGCACTCGTATGTACACAAGCCTAGAATACCTCTTAGACAACACACACATGAGGATATTGATGCATTGTTGTAAATTGTTTGAGAATCTTAGAATAAGTTAGGCGTTTACCTTTCCTCATCTAATGAGAAGCTTTAATGAGTGCACAAGTATGAAACCAATTTCTTTTCTTATGAAGGAGGTGCCATATTTTAAAGATTATGTGAAAGGGTACTTGCATGATGGAGCGAATAAACTAGTAGGCCATTTAAAGCCATTATAGTTTAGATTTTATATGAATGATTCCATACCATTGATGAAATAAAAATACATCCCAGGTCAAGTGATGAGTGGTTACCTAAAAATGGAATTGAACTATGGAAGCATAATTGATGAAGGGGTACCTATGATTCCCTCAAGGGGTACAAAGGCTCTACCTATGTATGAATACATAAAGGATAACATCCAGGTTGTACAAGGCTTGAATACCTTCTTGAATTGGTGGAAAAGATTTGTGGAAAGAAAAGGAGATGGTTCAACATAAGCAAAATGGATTAAACATGTCATTGAGTATTGGGAGGACATGGTTGCTGCCTTGAATACTACAAATGTGTATGAGAATGACTTTTGCCATGACTTTTGTCCCAAAATGGATTAAACCTGTCATTGAGTATTGGAAGAACATAGTTGTTGCCTTGAATACTGCAAATGTGTATGAGAATGACTTATGTCATGACTTTTGGCCCAAAAGTAAGACTTTTAGGGATTCTCCATTGATGACATGAAAAAAAAATGAGGAAGAGACAATTGGACTAGAGGAGAATGAGCACTATTGTGGGCCAGCATGCCATAAGCCAAGGGTAGAGTTCAAGCCAAAAGTTGATGTCACAAAAGATAACTTCGTACTTGTGAGGCCAAGTGATGCAATATATCTAGTATGGCTTGGGGTTGCAGTTTCAGATGTTGATATAGAGAAACACTCAATAAACTATATGAGAGTTAAGATTCAATATTGGGCCCCTATCACAAGAAAGAAGAATGACACTAATGTTGAAGTGTATGAGGATTGTTGGAAAAAGCATTGGAAATGCAATGAAAATGATCCTCAACATTGGGAACATGTTAGCAGCATTATTTGGAGCTGGATGCCAAGGAAGGGAAAAAAGAGAGAAAAGATAAAGATTTCCAAAATATTCATCTCGAAAGCTCAAGCAAGTTTGGAGCTCGGAGATAATACTTGTGCCAATGATAGTGATGATGATGAGTAGGGAGATCATGAGGATTAAGAACTCTTCACAATGTTTTCAATGGCAACTTTACACATGTTGCTCTATACAATCAACAAAGGTGATGAAGCTATGCATTTTTATTGGTTTGTAACTTACTGTGGAGTACTTTGGTTCCCTACCCAATTTTGGCCTACTATGGGTGATATTATAACGCTAGTGATGTTTATGGTTATTTGGGTTATAGATTGCATTAGCTATGGATAATGGGATGTTAACCACTCTGGTTAACATTACCTTTAGTGTGGCTACACTCTTTGTAATCTATCTTTTGTAACCATGCAATGCGCTTATTGTATAAGAGACATGGGATGACCAATCTTACGGCTTGTGTAATGCTAGTCATGAGGAATAGCTATACATAGAGCTAGAAAGACTAGTTTTGGGTCCCTAATTGTAAATGGGTGGCCGACCATTGTAGCTATGAGCTCTTGTATATACGTCATTTTATGAAATATGAAAGGGGACAATCCCATTTGTCTCATTTGATATTTCCTCTTCTCTCTGTCTCTGTCTCTGTCTCTCTCTCATTCGAGCTTGTGGATGCATGTTAGCTTGTGTTCTTGCTTGCTTGCATGTTTGATTGTCGATGTATGTAAGTAGGGATGGTAATGCTCTCATTTCTCTTCTTCTCTACCCTCTCTTGCTATCTACCTTGCTATCTACCAAGTCCCTTTTGCATGCTAGTTGCATGAGGTGAAGGTTGAGCTCTCCATAGATCTCTCCTTCTTGCTCATTGGATCTCTTCTTGGGTGACACAAGAAGAGGTGGAGTGAGCCCCTAGTGGCTTCACATTGAGGAGTTAACTCTCTTAGGGTTGGCTAAGTGCAACTATCCAGACACTCGACCCTTGCGTGTATCCCTCTTCTATTTTCTTTCCTTCTTGTTTGTTGCAAGGTAGCATGTTATCCTTAACGTCTTTGGTGCCGTTGCCAAGGAATGCATTTAGCTTAGGGTCCTCAACTTTATTCATTTGCTAGTGTCATTGATTAGCCCGGTTGGAGTGCAAATCCACCGGTTGGTTGTTTGATTTTGTGTTTGTTTCTATTTTTGATGGTGATTACCTGGAGCATTGAAGGTTAATTAAGCATCGGAACATTGAAATATTCACCGAGCACAGGAGGAGTAAGTAAGTGCTCTCACATTGCCCTTAACATTCATGAAAAACCTTGATTTTTTATGCGCTCAGTCTTTATATCGAAGATAAATTTGTTGAAGCATGCTCTCATTGTCTAGAGTATACCAGTCACTACTCTACGTGGCCCTACTAGCTCTCATGCCACATCTACATCCTCTACATCTAGAATGCACCCTCTGCCACAACAGTTAAACTAGGTAGGGAAATTGTCAATGAAGCATTGCATGCAAATAGGAGACAAGGACACGGTGCCGTAACACATCAAACAACAAGGAGTTCAGGCAATGTAGCTATAGCTTCTTTTTCTTGAAGTTTGCATCTTAGTTTAATCTACTCATTAATATTAATTATGTAGGTTTTAATTATGCATTGTAGGCACCAATAGATAGCTAGAGACTAGCTATCTATTGATGCCTACTCATTAATATTAATTAGTAGGTTTTAATTATGCATTGTAGGCACCAATAGATAGCTCGAGACTAGCTCTAGCTACCTATTGAATAAAAAACACAAAAAATTAGTGGAAAAACACTTGAATTAGCAGGAATAAGTGGAAAAACCAGGTAAAAACTGCACTCTGCTAGCTGCTCTGAGAAGCAAATGACCATTGGCTTTACAGGCCACGGCCCTGGCACATTTGCCACACGCTTGTTCGCTTCCTCAACCGACCAAATCTAGTAAGATATTCTGCCTAAATGTGGCAGTTGCATTAAATTAGAATATTTGCATTAAATTGAGCATAAATTGCATTCAATCAAGTGGGTGTAACTGAATTGTCAGAGAATAGACTGGGTGGCTATCAAACTTGCAACCTTAAATTCCCAAAAAAATCTTGAAAATTTCTAAATTTGATAGTGCCACGATCGTTCCAAAAGTGCCACGCTCGTCCCATTCCCTCTGTCGCCTAATTTAGGAAGCGAACACCCATTCCTTTCTCCTTCTGAGAGAGAACGCCAGTTCCCTTTGACCCTTGGAAGCAGACGTCAGTGGCATCTTTTCCATGCCCATTCCATTCTTGACCCAACTTGAAAAGCCCGTTCCTTTCCATACTTGAGCAAATGCCCGTTCCTTCCTTCATTTCAAAATTGCACGCCCGTGCCCTTCTGAAAGCGAACGTCCGTACCATCTTTCTCTGAGAACCGTACGCCCATTCCCTTCTCATTTTGAAAGTGTGTGCCCATTCCACTTCAAAGCGTATGGCCATACCATTTCTAGAAAAACAGGTCTTTTTACAGAGGGGTTATGTACATCAATTCCACATTTCCATGCACCTATGATTAGGTAGATTGGTGCAAAATAACCCTCTTTTCGACAAAATAAACTCTCATGAAGCTCCCTCACTTATAAGGTCAGACCCATCGATCAATATTGCATAGACTCAAATGGTGGTTGTCTTTAACAGCACTAGCAAAAGCAAAGACCACCCTAGCACAGGATGAGGAACTCCTGACCTCAAGATAGGAGAGCCTGAACTTCAATGCATGGACATATCATCTATCCAAGAGCAAGCACCTACCTCTCCCACACAATCGAAGAGAGGCCTTGCTTCAAGGCTCCACAATTTTATCTTGGAAAATGTATAGTTTCAAGAACCATAACCCCAAGTGAGAGGTATGGACCAACCACAAAAAAGAGAGACCACTCCATTTTTAGATCCTAGAGCAGAAGTAGAGTAAAGTGAAAGCCGACATACCCATATTGAGCCACAAGTCTTGAGAGTCGTGCTTGTCTCAGGTGTGGCTAATCCTTATAGGGCCCAACCACTTGTATAAAACCTAGGGCTAGGTCCTTCATCTCAAGGACTAGAAACATTGCACCAAAGAGAAAGCATCTCCCCATGCCCTTCACATCAACCTGGTCGGCCTGTATATTAGCAGTACCCCACCACAGGGCATTTACCCTTCCTCAGTACCATATGGGACCACATGCTAACCCACATATTAGACAAGGGCCTCCAATGGCATATTATTCTCCTGGCCTTGCTCCTCCACCAACCTTTCCTCAAACTACACCCACTCCAACCATGGCAGCGCTGACACTAGAAATGTTGAGATTAGCCATGGAAATAGGGAGGCAGTGGTGGTTGTGGGTGTAAGATTCCTCCCTCCATCTTTTGAGGTGTAAAGGTTTAAGAACCTCCCCTTCTGTTCTTGTAATTATTCCCCTCTCTAAAATAGAAGAAAGATCTTGTTTTACCTTGTTTTGGCCTAGAGAGAGAAAAAGTCTAGAGAGAGAGAATCCTAAATTAAGATATCTTTGGATATAAAAATCCTCCTAGTGTCTAAAATGGCTTCCCCTGAAACAAAAATTCAAAATGAACTTTCCAATGTACATTAGGAATCAATAAAAAATGATATAAGGGACCTTAGCCTAAGGGTCTAGATTTTCATAAATTTCTAGATTATGGTCCAATTAAGGTTCCTATGGGCCAATAGGATTAATCCAAGTGTTGGGATGAGATAAATCCAAAGAATAAAAGAAAATACCAAAAAATGAGTAAATGCTTACGTAAGATGAAGAGTTGACTAAGTACAAGGTTTATTAGTTAAAAACTATGAGATATTACTAAAAAAATGAGATATTTTGGAATAATGATGCATTTTTGACACCTTGGTAGAGGGGGAATCTTGAGGTAGGTGCCTAATTCACACATGTGGATGAGTTTTTAATTCAAAAAAATTGTGATATTTGTATCTCTCCTCTCTCCTGGATCAAACCAAATAAAAAAGAGAGCTAAACTCGTCCAAATCTTGTCCAAATTGAGTCAAACTAAACTTGGAAAATTCTAGAACCTAGTTGGAATTGGTTAGTGGCCTCCCTCACCTATAAATAGATCCTTAGTCTTTTGTAAAAAAATCCATGAACTATACCATGCCAATATTACATTAAAATAATGATATTTTCTATTATCCCTTAAAAATCCTCTACTTTTGGAGAGATTGGAGCTTCTCTCTCTCTTCAACAATGCTTGGATCTTTCTTCTCAACATACTAAGCCAATTGATTGGTTGGGGACTTCCTTCTAAGATAAAGAAGCAAGCCAAATCAAGAGGTAAGAAGTAATTTCATGGTTTTCATTAATATTCTCAAAAGATTTCACTTCTCAACCCCTCTCAAGCTTGAGAAGTTTCAAATCAATTGTTTTCAATGCAAATCAAGCTTTCTATAAGAATTCTAATGATTAATCACAAAAAGTTAGTTTTTATGCTTAATTAGGATGCTTTTTATGTATATCTCTCTCTCCCCAAAAGAATAGTCATTCCTATGACTAATTCTTTAGCAAATGAATGCTTCTCATTGATAAATTCTTAATTCAAAATCAATATCTAAGCTTGTTAAGCTAGAGGTTAAGAAAATAGCTTTTTTATGCTTTTATGATAATAAAATTATGGTAAACTTATGATTTAATTCCATAAATTGGATAAGTCTAAGGGTAGTATTCTATCATAATTAGATTACAAAGTCTTATTCTTCCTAAACATATTGAAAATTATCAGTAATAGCAGCGAAGCTATGGTAAAATTTTTAGAAATTAATACATAACTCATTTTTATGCATAATGTGAAAAGAGGACTTCCTACCATATTCTAGGATTGGACATCCTATGCTGAAAGAATGATTTTTATCAAATTCATGGGAAACTAATTTTTAGTATTTATGAATAAATAATTAATTAAAAAAATAGGAAATTTTGGTATTTTTATGCAAAAAGAGGAATTCCCATGATAATGGATATCCATGTAATTAAATGGAAAAAGAGAAATTTTGGTCTATTAAAATAATGAATATTTAATTTAAAGAGAATTTTTAGATAAATTTATTTTATGCATGAGAAAATTTAAATGATAAAAGAGGAATTCCCATGACAATTGGAATTCAATCATTTAAATGGTAAAAGTGGAATTCTGGGCATATTTGAAATAATGGATATTTTTATTAAAGAAAAGATAAATTTTAGATAAATTTATTTTATGATAAAAGAGCAATTCCCATGATATTTGAGATCCACGACTTAAATGAAAAAAGAGAATTTTTTGCATAATTCAAATTATGAGTATTTATCAAAAGTGAAAATTTTGAGCATTATTGGGA
Organism: Cibotium barometz; assembly: GCF_041138505.1. Classification (NCBI taxonomy): domain Eukaryota; kingdom Viridiplantae; phylum Streptophyta; class Polypodiopsida; order Cyatheales; family Cibotiaceae; genus Cibotium; species Cibotium barometz. Next base: position 6,792,829 of record NC_141094.1, on the reverse strand, counting down.
AATATGGGTAGGATTGATTTTTGTAAATCCCATGAATCTTTTACTCAAAAGAAGAGTATTGAATATATTCACTTGAGAAATTTGAGAAAGAATATGAAAATATCCATCGAGAAAAAGTACCTTTAACTAGACCAAGCAATTGGCAGAAATTTAGAAAAAGTCCCATCGGTATATCGAAAGTAGAAAATGTTACTAAATGTGAATAGATGTGAATACGATGTGAATAAGATGAGAATACGATGTGATAAGATGTGAATGCAATGTGATAGGATATGAGTGGATGTGATAATATGTGAGTGGATGTGATAAGATGTGAATATGATGTAAATGGATATGGAGGGGATGTAAATGGATGTGGATGGGATGTAAATTGATGTGGATGTGAAGAGATGTGGATGTGATGTGATGTGATGTGATGTAAATGGATGTGGATGTGATGAGATGTGGATGGGATGTGATGTGATGTAAATGGATGTGGATGTGATGTGATGTAAATGGATGTGGATGTGAATGTGATGAGATGAGATTGAGATGTGATGATATGTGAAAGGAAGTGATGTGATGTAAATGGATGAGAATGAGATGTGGACGTGATGTGATGATATGTGAAAGGAAGTGATGTGATGTAAATGGATGAGAATGAGATGTGGACGTGATGTAATGTGGATGGGATGTATGTGATGTGATGTGGATGTAATGAATGAGATGGATGTGAATGGATGTGATGTGATGATATGTGAAAGGAAGTGATGTGATGTAAATGGATGAGAATGAGATGTGGACGTGATGTGATGATATGTGAAAGGAAGTGATGTGATGTAAATGGATGAGAATGAGATGTGGACGTGATGTAATGTGGATGGGATGTCTGTGATGTGATGTGGATGTAATGAATGAGATGGATGTGAATGGATGACATGTGATGAGATGGATGTGAATGGATGCAATGAGATGTGAATGGATGACATGTGATGTGATGTAAATAGATGTGAATGTGATGTGATGTAAATAGATGTGAATGGATGAGATGTGATGTAAATAGATGTGAATGTGATGTGATGTAAATAGATGTAAATAGATGTGAATGGATGAGATGTGATGTGAATGGATGTGATGTGATGTGAAATGGATGTGAGGTGATGTGAAATGGATGTGATGTGATGTGATGTGATGTGAATCAAGATAAATGTGAATGGATGCGATGCAATGTGAATGGATGTGATGTGATGATATGGATAGATGTGAATGGATGAGATGTGATGTGAATGGATGTGATGTGAGTGGATGAGATGTGATGTGAATGGATGTGATGTGAAATGGATGTGATGTGAAATGGATGTGATGTGAATCGAGATAGATGTGAATGAATGAGATGTGATGTGATGTGAATGGAGATAGATGTGAATGGATGAGATGTGATATGAAATGGATGTGATGTGAATCGGGATAGATGTGAATGGATGTGATGTGATGTGATATGGATATGGGTAGATGTGAATGGATGAGATGTGATGAGATGTATTATGATGTGACTAGATGAGAATGGATGAAGGACGATGGGGATACATATGATTGGATGTGGATTAAACAATGTGAATTGATGTAGAAGAATGTGGAATAACGAGAAATCATGTGGAACAATGTGGAATAACGAGAAATCATGTGGAACAATGTGGAAAGATGAGAGTTCGTTTTAGAAACTATATTTATGACCTGTTTTTAAATGATTGTTTTATGTCAAGAATGCTGGGAAAGCATTTTGACCATCTTGTGAATGAGGTTGTGGAGACCAAATTGATAAAGTTGCAACAGCTGACAGAGAGTCGGAGGATGTCTCTCGTAGCAAGGTCGACCGAGGTCTTGACCAATCTCGGTTCGATTTAAATGGATTAGCTTCTGGTACGGTGGATGAGGGACCACAGAAGCGGCCTACTATGAGTGAAGTGCTAGGTGACCTGCGAAGGATCCTAGAGGGTGCTGACCATACGGTGCTCGGGTCGCCGACCCGCGAAGATACCCACGCGTGCATCGAGGAAGAAAATAGAACAAGGTGTTAGAGTTGTTTTCTGAACTCGGGCATGGATCTGGTGATTGACCATGTTGGTTCTCAACGGATGAGTCCATGGCTCTTTTATATGGATCTGTTGTTTGATCTTGCTGATCTTCAACGGCGAGAGTCCATTTGGATTTTTATAAGTAAATATATTTCCGAGTACTATTGAAAAGGCCCCTGAGTGAACAAGTGGTGAAGCGTTCTAGTTGCCAATGATGCCATAGGTACACCGATGAAAGAAAGATTAGAAATTAGAATTCAACCGGATATTTTGGGAGATTATGATCAGAGATACTATGGTTTCATTAAAAGATTGTTTTAAAGACAGCTAAATTTGTAAAAAAGGCAATCTCATATTGTGTGTATAAGTAGTGTGACTATCTTGAACTTTGCTTGAAGCGCTGGCTAGGGGGTCAGGGAACTCTTTCCCCTGGTACTCGGGGCAAAACATAACCAAATTCCTAAATGGATCCTACCACTACAATGGTTGGGCGGTTGGCTCTAACCCATGGGACTGGATGGGGTTAGGGTGAACTGATGGATCCCTAAAATAAGACTCAATTCTGTTATGGTACGATAGATGAAGTAAATCCGGGATAGTCTTGTTCTATGGAAAAGAATCAACGGTTGTGCCTCTCGATGAGGAAAAAAGCATTGGTCTCTATGATCCAAGTATAAATCTTTTCCTTTATCTGACCACGTGACTTACTGGTTCGGTTGGATCAGTTTGGCTAGTTAAGGCTCTTGACTACGTTAGAATAAAAATATCCTGGAGGAATCACCCGTACTTTCTGGGCGAGGAAAGTCTTTCCAGGTTCGGTTTTGGAATAAACCAAGGGATTAATCTCTTGTCCGGATATCTATGGGTGAGGCCCCGAGTGAGAGGCTCTGTCGTGCGCAAGAAGTGCTACTTCCGCTGCTCTAGCACCCCGGAATTCGTTGCGCGCGGAGGGGGCAGGGATCTTTACAGTTGGTTATTAGAGAGCAAATTGGCTAAAGTGGATCAACTGAGAAGCAAGAAATGTCAAGAATTTATGAAGTACCAGTAAAAGATTGAAATTGTGTGATGAAGTTCATACAAATTGATATTCAAAATAAAAATTCATAAATTGGTAATTGGGTCTTCAGATGGAAGTACCGCAATTTTATGGAATCCCTGACTTGCTTGAGGCCTAGATATGATGGTATTTACCTTATAACTCCAAGGACCGTGACTACCCGTATATACCGTGGGTATATTTGTAGCTCTTTACTGACAATATATGAAAGATCCTGGCTCCCTCCGTGCAATGAATTCGGGGGTGCTAGTAGCGGAAATAGCACTTCTTGCGCAGGGCGGCAGAGCCTCTCACTCGGGGCCTCGCCCACACAAATATCCGGACAAGATACTAATCCCTCCGTTTGTTCCAAAACCAAACCCGAAAAAACTTCCCTCGCCCAGAAAGCACGGGTGATTCCTCCAGGATATTTTTATTCTAACGTAGTCAAGAGCCTTAACTAACCAAACTGATTCGACCGAACCAGTAAGTCACATGGTCAGATCAAGGAAGAGACTTGCACTTGGATCATAGAGACCAACGCTTTTTTCCTCGTCAAGAGGCATAGCTGTTGATTCTTTTCCATAGAACAAGGACTATCTGGGATTTACTTCATCTATTGTAATATAACAGAATTGAGTCTCATTTTAGGGATCCATCATGGGTTAGCCAACCGCTGTAGTGATAGGATCCATTTAGGAATTTGGTTATGTTTGGTCCCACAGGTACCAGGGAAAAGAGTTCCCAGGCCCCCTAGCTGGCGCTTCATGCAAACTTCAAGGTAGTCACACCACTTACACACCCACCAATATGAAATTGCTCGTTTCAAAGATTCAGCTATCTTTAAAACAATCTTTTAATAAAACCATAGTATCACTGATCTCCAAAATATTCGGTTCACATTCTTTCATCGGTGTACCTATGGCATCATTGGCACAACCAAGATGCTCAGGGGCCTTTTCAATAGTCCCTAGCTCATAGTACTCAGAAATATATTCACTTATAAAAATCTAGATAGACTCTTCGTTGAAGATCAGCAAGATCAACCCAATAGATCCATATAAAAGAGCTGTGGACTCATCCGTTGAGGACCAGCAAGGTCAATCAACCAGATCCATGCCCGAGTTTAGAAAACAACTCTAACACCTTGTTCCATTTTTCTTCCTCGACGCACGCGTGGGTATCTTCAGCGACCCAAAGCTCGAGCACCGCATGGTCAGCACTCTCTAGGATCCTTCGCAAGTCACCTAGCACTTCACTCATAGGCTGCTTCTTTGGTCCCTCGTCTGGTCCCTCATCCACTGTACCAGAAGCTCACCATTTAAATCAAACCGAGGCTGGCCAAGACCTCGGCCGAGACCTTGCTACGCGAGACGTCCTCCATTAACTCTCCATTTGTTGTTGAAACTTTATCACTTAGGTCTCCACGACCTCATCCACAAGATGGTCAAAATGCTTCCCCGGCATTCTTGACATAAAACAGTCATTTAAAAATAGGTCATAAATATAGTTTCTAAAGAACTCTCATCTTTTCACATCGTTCCACATCATTTCCTGTTATTCCACATTCTTCTAAATCAATTTACCTTCCTCAATCCACATCCAATCAAATGTATTCTCATCGTCCTTCATCCATTCTCATCCAATCAAATCATATTACATCTCATCATATCTATCCACATCACATCATATCTATCCACATCTATCCTCATCACATCTCATCCATTCTCATCCAATCAAATCATATTACATCTCATCATATCTATCCACATCTATCCTCATCATATCTATCCACATCTATCCTCATCAAATCTCATCCATTCTCATCTACCCATATCCACATCACATCCCATTACATCCATTCACATCTCATCTCATCCATCACATTACATCCATTCACATCTACCCCGATCTACATCACATCACATCACATCTATGCACATCACATCTCATCCATTCACATCTATCTTGATTCACATCACATCCATTCTCATCACATCTCATCTATTCACATCTATCCCGACTCACATCACATCACATTACATCCACTCACATCACATCTCATATATTCACATCTATTCTGACTCACATCACATCATGTTACATCCATTCACATCACATCTCATCCATTCACATCACATCTCATCACATCCCATTCTCATCACATCTCATCCATTCACATCTATCCCGATTCACATCACATCACATCACATCCACATCACATTCACATTCACATCTCATCCATTCACATCTATCCCATTCATTGCATTCCCATCCCATCACATACATTTTATCCACATTACATCGCATCCATATCCATCCATATCTCATCACATCCATACACATTTCATCTCATTCATCGACATCCATCCAATCATCCACATGCACGTCTATCCACATCAATCCACACATTCACATTCACATCCACATATATTCACATCACATCACATTTCATCCACATCTCATCACATTCACATCCATATCCCTTTACATCACATCACATCACATCTCATCCACATCCACATCCACATCCATTTACATCACATCACATCCTATCACATCCACATCCACATCCATTTACATCACATCACATCCTTTCACATCCACATCCACATCCATTTACATCCATCACATCACATCCTATCACATCACATCCATTTACATCACGTCACATTTACATCACATCCACATCCAGATTCATTTACATCACATCACATCCTTTCACATACAAATCCACATCCATTTACATCACATCCTATCACATCACATCCATTTACATCACATCACATCCATTTACATCACATCAAATCCTATCACATCCACATCCAGATTCATTTACATCACATTGATGACCCCTGGATCGAAGCCATTTTTAGCAATTTTTAGGGTTTAAATAGGGTCAATTATGGTTATTTTAGGTGCATTTCCATGGTATTTGAAAGCATATGTGTGTGGAATGTCATGGTATTTGCATGCATCATGATTGTCGATGTTGTCCATTGGTGTATGCACATTGCATGGGAATGGTGACGATTAACATTGTTTTGTACATAAAGAGGAGGTTGTATGTAAGAGTGAAGAGAGAAGAGAGAGATCGAGGGGAAGAGAACGAGGGTTAGTATGATGAGTTTTGAACTCAAGCTTTGAGGATGGTTAGGTGGGAATGCAAGTTTGGAGACCTTAATGTGGTTACAAATGAAAAGTTTCAAATAAAAAAATGGAAGGGTGGGTAGTTTTAGCACCCGTTGGTACCTGCCAACCTTTTGAGAGCATAAAAGAGAAAGAGAGAGGGAACGTTTCTTTCTCTGGCTAACGTGAAGAACACGAGGAGGAGGAGGAGGAGGTAAGCCTGCGCTGTTTGTTTGTTGTTAATGTTTGTTGTTGTTATTGAACTCTGTACATAAAAGGTCCAAGTACTTCACCAAATTTAGTGGAAGTAGTCCCTATAGTAGGTGCTAGGAAAGAATCGGCAGACAGAAAATCTAGAAAGGTGACATTTTCTCATAATCATCCAATGGTGGGAGTTGTCACTAGATCCCATGGGAAAGTGCAAAGGACTGCGGAAAGCTTGCCGAAATCAACCCAATTAGAAGGAGGAAAAGTAAGCATGCTTAAGGAGGCATCTTTAGAGGAAGTTGCAGAGAGTCAAGAGCCCAGTGATGACGGATGAGCAATCGTCTGATCAACCTCCCATAGCACGCGTAGGAAAAGGCCCTCACTTCCAACTTTTGGTGTAACACCTTTCCCTGATAGATTAAAAGTACCACGTGCTAAGAAGGTCGGGATAGGTGCTAAAGTTGATCCAAAACCTCAATTTGATTTATGGGATATATTGGAACGGTGTGAGGTGTCTATTAGTCTACCTACATTAGCGGAGATCTCTCCAATATGTCGAAAGCAGATGTATCAACGACTTGCACCTCGACGTCCGCGGGTGAGAAAAGAAGTGACCCTATAGAACCTTTGGAAACAGGAGTGCAAGTAATTGATATGTTTATGGATTCTGAGGCTCCGACTATTACGGTAGAAATTGGACATCATCAGGTCATGGGGGTACAACTAGATGGAGGAGCTGCGGCGGTGAATCTCATGACTGAACACACGATGGAAAAGTTGGGCCTAAAGGGTTTAGAGCCCACAAATATCATGTTGCGAGTAGTAGATCAACGTCGAGTGAAACCATTAGGTCTGCTTCAAGGAGTAAAGACTATAATAGCTGGATTGGAGTTTTGCGTTACCTATCTAGTAGTGCGACCGCATTCCTATGGTGCAGCGTTTCCAATCTTGGTAGGACGACCTTGGTTAGTACAAGCTCGATGTGTTCAAAAGTGGCATAAAGGGATAATAACCATAGGTCCACGCACGGATAGAGTTCAATTGAGGGTTGTGTCTAAAGAATTCTTGAGGGAGTTCACTAAACCACCTTCTACAACCGAAGAAATGACGGGATATGGAAGTGATACATCCGTTTTGGTGAGGAAGTAGTCCAAGAACGCTTTTCATTAAATAAAGATAAGTATGCTCGTTTTCTTCAAAATGGGTATCAAATGCAAATGGTTGATACGGAGGAGCCTATAATGCAAAATAGAGAGTGCTCTAACTTTGCTTTGGATGCTGGTATGGGAGAATATCGAGTGCATTTTTCTTCAGAGAATGACTCTGACAATGACATTACCGATTGGTTGTCATCACCAGAGGAGTGTTTAGTGGATTGCTTTTGCATGGATACAATCAAGCAGAGGAGAGCAGACGATACCACAATTGCTTCACGTGGAAGTACACAGACACAAAAGGTGTACCTCTTGAAGTAGTCAAGCACACCATTCCAATGGTTGATGGAGCCAGGCCGATCAAATAATAGGCTTATTCAATGAACCCAAAATATTCCAAGATGGTCTGCAAAGAGATCGACAGACTTATCGATGCCAGATTCATCTATTAAATTGAGCATATGGAATGGGTATCACCCATTGTGATAGTGCCCAAGAAGAATGAAAAAGTCAGTGTGCGTGTAGACCTCAAAAAGGTCAATGCCGCTACCATTAGGGATCATTATCCCTTACCTTTCACAAAACACATGCTAGAACAAGTAGTAGGAAAGGAAGCTTACAGCTTCCTTGATGGATTCTCTGGATACAATTAGGTGCTGATTGATCCCAAGGATCAACACAAAACAACCTTTGCCACCAAATGGGGCACATATGCGTACCATGTTATGCCCTTTGGGATGTTATGACCAATGCCCTCTCGGTACCTTCCAACATCTCATGTGCATGATGTCAGGCAAAAATCTGAAAGATATTTTGGGTCAATGTACATATGGGATGCGTGGTGTACAATAAAAACTTTGCCCTGAATGCCCTGGCAAATGTACAGGCTGAGTGGTTTGGTTGTGAGCTGGTTTATGCACGTGTTTTTTTTGGGAGTAGACGCTGGAGATCTGGAGTTTTTATGGCAGCAATATGGTGTGCGGGTGGTTACTAAATGCATGGCACCGACTATGGTCGTGTTTGGTAAGTTGGTGTAACTGATGATGGTGGCCGTGGGGAGCTCTTGTACTGGACGTATGGGCGCCGCACATGAAGTTGAGGAAAATAAGGTAATAAAGAAGAAAATGTGGCCATTTTTGAGGCTTTGAAACTTTAAAAAATAAAATACAAAACATAATACAAAAGGCCAATAAAACCAATGGCCACTTGGAAGCTTTTTCGGGCCGCCACCTCGACGTCTAGAAGACGGGAGAGAAGAAAAAGGTGGCCGCTTAGAGCCTGGCGGTGAGTGTAAAAGAAGGAGAGAAGGTTTCTGCAAGTGGAGAAGGAGGGCGCCAGCTGTGGACGCCGACGAGGGGGCTCTCTGGGGCGTAGCTGTAGAACTAAGTAAAAGAAGAGGAGAGGGCCGCTGGGGAAAGGGGCCTGGGTCCAGAGGAAAGACACCTTGCAGAGCTAGCTGCAGAGGCGCAGAGGTGAGTGTGCAAGAAGAAGGCGCAAGAGAAAGAGCCTGAGTCAGAGAAGCTGGCGAGGAGAGGTGTGTGGCTGTCGTGTAGGAGAGAGGGGCTGGACCACCTCAGTAGGCACGCGCTGGAGTGATAGAGGGGCGTATGAGTACACAGGCACAGAGCGAAGGACAGTAGAGCTGGCTGGGAGGAGTCAGTGGGACCAGAGGTGATCGCGCAAAGAAGGTGGTCGCGCAGCAGCAGGAGAGACGTAAAGAAAGAGATAGCCGCTGTGTGGAAGGCCTGGGGAGCCATGTGTGAAGCGGGGTTTTGTTGTTGCAGAGTGTGTGGGCTGAAGACAACACAGCCAGCGAGGGGTGCAGCCCTTGTGCTGGCATTAAAGGCCGCCATGGAAGGTTTGTGTGACGACTGGGTGATGTAGTAGCGGCTGAGACAGGCTGCAGAGGGCCGCAAAGGGTATAGATTGAGGAGGGTCCAGAAACAGGCAACGGCCTTGTTGGCGCTGCAGTGGCTACACAAGCTGGCAAGAGTCTGAAGGCAAGGTTGCCGTCATGTGTACAAGGAAATAGAGGTAGCTCTGGGCATCTGCACAAGCGTAGCAAAAGAGAGTTTTTGGCCGCCTTGTGAAAGCTATAGGTGGAGAAGCTTCTTGAAGGGCTGGAAGGCAGTTGGTACCACAGGTGAAGCTAAGGGATACAGGTAAAGAATCAGGCTGGTGTGGGCCTTGGGTGATGGTCTAGTGTGGGCTGATGATTGAAGCAGCAAGGGAGGGCTGCTGTTACCAAGGGACTAAAATGATGTGGCTTTGGCTGGATGCAAGAGATGTCTGAAAAAGCTGCGTTGAGCAGTGGTTCGTGGTGCTGAAGAGATTGTGCAAGGCTCTGGTGGTTGGTGAAGCTGCTGGTCACGACACACAGAGAGTGGGAGCTGCTGAGTTGAAGGTTAGCTGGTGTGGGCGCCTTCTGGAGAGAGTAGCTGGTCTTGTGTGGGCGATGATTGCAGGCAGAGAGTGGATGCTGACTAGAGAGGGAGCCTTGGGTTTTTGTGTGTATTGCAGAAGAGGTGCTGATGTGTGGGCTCGAGACAGTGGGGCTCGCCTACGACACTTGGTTGGTAGAAGCTGGAGACAGAGAGTAGCCGGGCTACAGAGGAAGTGAAGAAGGGTTGCTGGTGTGGGCGCCCTCTGGAGATTGCAGAGACTAGGAGACAGAGGCTTGGTTATCAGACGCAAGGGTGTATTCCCTTGGTAGTAAATCCTGGCCAGAGTCCTGGTCTTTGGTGTATTTGTTGAGTTGTACATGTTTGATGCTGTATATGTTTTTTGCTGAATAATCATCTGTTCATTGTGGTTCTGAGCTGTCTTATGGTGTGGGTGGGTGGTGAACAAAGTGAAAGTGTTCCAGCCGGTGGCTGGTGGTGCCCCCGTTCGTGGTAGTGTTTCCAAGTTTGGGAGGTGGAAGGGCTATAGAGGCAGGTTCTTTCTTCTTTTTTTCACCTCACATCCTTCTGGTGCCCCCACTGAGGATTGCTCAGGTATTTCTCTTACGAGGGTGTATGCCCCAGAGTAGGAGATTGAAGAAAGGTGTTTCTGGTTTTTTTGGGATTTGAGTGAAGCTTGGGGACAAGATGATGTCGTATCTGGAGTTTTTTGGTGGTCCAAATGAAGATGTGATAGATTTTCTGGAAAGGATGGAGGTTGCATGCATAAGCAACCACATCAATGAGCAGGTAGTACAGGTGTTGCGGCTGCTGAGCATATGTTTGAAGGGAGATGCAAGGGTTTGGTACAGAGCTTATGAGGACTCATTAAAGGATGCTGAGCCACGCATGGATATGACTGAGGATGGATTGAAGACTGCTCTTTTGAACAGGTTCAAGAAGATTGAGGATCCAGATAAAGTTTGGCATGAAGTGCAGGGCTTGACACAGGGTGAATTGGAGCCGACTGAGGATTATGTGAAGAAATTCTCTTTGCTGTGGGAGACCTTGTGCAGGGCTTTGGGAGATGAGCAGGTACCTCCGGACATGATGAAGAAGGATCATTTTATTGCAGGATTGAAGGGAGGTATTCGCTGGAAAGTGGAGTTAAAGAAGCCTAGGTCTTATGAGGATGCAGTGGAGATTGCTAAGTCAAAGGATTGGAAGTTACAACGGATGAACCAGCTGGGGGGATGGTTCCAGTGGCAGTGAGGCCTGAGATGAGAAGGGTGGAAGCGGTACCGATGAGAACCATGCTGGAAAGAGTGCAACCGACAGAAATTCAGGTGAATAATGCTGCACCACAGGGGACAAAGGTGGTACCCACAGCTGTTACTGCTTCTGATGAAGGGTTTAAACAGGACATGAGACAAATGGTGGATTGTATGAAGAATTTGAGTTTGAAGATGATGGAGAACACAGGTGGTGGACGTGGCCGAGGCAGAGGCTATAATGAGGAAGGAGTTGAAGGATAGACAGGCTATGGAAGTGGCCGTGGTTATGGCAGGGGTAGACGGTTCATTCCTACATGCTGGAATTGTGGTGAACTTGGACATCTAAGTACAGACTGTGATAAGCCGCAGCGAATGGGAGGTGATATGTATCCCTTACCCTCTCAGATTCCTAATAGGGCAAATGATTATGGAATTGAAATTAAAGGTGAAGCAGGGACTAGTGGGTTGACAAATGAGGAGAACGGTAAAACTAAGGTGATAGATGTGGTCACCCTTGAGAAGACGAAGGAAGCAGAAGCTGATGTGATGCCTTTAGGGAAACGGATGCCGCAGGAAAGGGAAAGCAAGGATGCTACAGGGCCCAGCAAGAAGAAAGGTAAAGTGAAGGAAGGAGTGGATGTGAAGGTCAAGCAGAAGAGGAAGTCTCGTAGGAAGTTTCAGGTAATTGTCCACTAGGGGGTGGGCAGGATAGCTACAGTTTGCAGGAGGACATGGCTGGAAGGAAAGCTAATATTACTTTTGGGCAATTGATAGAGTTAGCTCCGAAATTGAAGCGTCAGTGGAAAAGACTTGTGAATCCGAGGGAGAAGGAGCCTGCCAAAGGGATAGTGACTATTTTGTCTGTCCAGGAGTTGCCTGATATATGTCCTGTGGTGAATGTGTGGTATAAAGGGAAGAATCTGGGAGAGGCATACATAGATGGTGGAGCACAGATTTGTGTAATCACATTAGCAGCTGTGGAGAGGCTTGGTCTTAATTTTACTGAAGCGTTTGGATTCCGTATTCGGCTGGCCAATCATCAGAAGGTCAAATGCTTAGGTATGATAAAAGAGTTAGAATTGGAAGCTTTTGATGTAAAGGTGCTTGTGGATTGTCATGTTATGCTGGCAGGAATGGGTGCATTCCCCATCATTCTGGGAAGACCATGGTTGAGAGCGGTGAAGGCTGTTCAGGATTGGAGGAAAGGGGTCATTACTCTGTATGACAGGAGAGGGGATAAAAAACAGTTTAACATGGATAACCAAAAGCCTGTTCTTGATGCCCACGGCAAGAACTTCTCCCTTCACCACCCACCATAATTCCATCACCACACTCCCACAAATCCACCCCCTAAAAAAGAGGCTACTCATTATTCCAGCCACATCAATGTGTCTCACACCCTCCCTACAACCATGCTCGGTGTAGCAACACACTCTCATATCGCCCGTTTCACACCAGCTGCTAACCCATTAGCCCAAAATAACCAATCTAATGTTTCTAACAAAACTAACAAAACTCCACCAGGTATGCCATCTCCCCATTGGGCATCGAAGAAGCTACGTGTGCAGCAGAAGGCTATTATGAGGGAAAATCTACATTATGGATCGCCCGATGATCCAACCCTTCCCCTCGTCCACCAGCACCCAAAGCTCCTCATCCCCCACATCGGCAACAAATTCACCAACAACAAGCCTACAGGGTACATGACAAACGCAGGCCTAAACTCTCTCCACGAAATCCCAATCCTCAATCAAACCCTCTAGCGTGCCCAAAACCAACCCCCCAGTAGATCCCCAAACCTCTCCTATGAGCCCAACACTTCTATGAGGGAAATCATCATATTTTGATCTCCAAATCTCCCCAACCTCAACTTCCACCTCTATTGCTCTGTAGTCCCCTATCTTTCAAGGGAAACCAAAGGTGACCTCTGCCACAAAGACTGCCCATGCAAAAGGGAAGCAAAAGCTTCACAGTGCCACTATAAACCCCATTTTACCGCCAACAGAGCTAACTAAAGATATACCCACTGTGAAGCAAAAGCTTCACAGTGCCACTATAAACCCCATTCTACCGCCAACAGAGCTAACTAAAGATATACCCTCAATGTTAGCAAGTTCCCCACCTATCATTGTGAGGTTGCAATGGAGTACTACATTACCTTCATCAACTCCTTCAGCCTTAGGTACTTCCTTACCCACTCGCCTCAAAATCCCTCAAGGAACTAACCCCCACCTCACCATTGCCAAATTGGAGTCGACTTCTCACCTTGAAAAATTGGGGGCACGCGGTTAATATAAAGCCCACAATAGGGTGCTAGCAGCATAGCCTTTGGGCACAAAACTTGATTTAGGATGTCCACCCAAAAATATGAAAAAACTTTCAAAAGGCCAGAGACGTTCCAAATTTTCCCCACGACTGTACTCTTTTACATATTTTTGTATCGCCCCCACGTATGTTCCAAGTTCGCCACCATGATTGTTCCATCCTCAACCATCTACCATGACTATACCAACTTTTAATCAAAAGGCCCCTTTGGTTCCCTTCTCAGCCCATTTGGCACACTTGTTTCAACCAATACAAATGCCCATTCCTTCTCCATTTCAAAAAGCCCACGACCACCATTCATCTCGCGCTAGAGTTCCTGTGCCTATTCGCTCCCGTTTTCCAACTGCCACCATGACTGTTTGTTTCATATGCAACGACCATTCGTTTCAGATGCCATGGCTGTTCGCTAGCAAGTGACACGGCCGTACCCTTTTGCAAAATCTATAAATATGGGCCCCATCGGCTCTTTTCCTCATTTTCAGCCTTCTTTGTAGCCAAACTCTTGTAGTTTTTTCTCTTGAGCTCTCACACCCTCACACCTACTCTCTGCACCATGTCTGATACTTCAGACTCATCCATGGAGGTCCTCAACCATACCTCCATTAGGACAAAGCGATTGACAGGGGGTAGATTTGAGGAGTATGCTCGGCACCCCACACAATTGTCTCATCGGGGGAGGCCTTGTGATGAAGCAGGTCAATGGCCGCACAATGCACTCCCTCATGAAGAATAACCACAAGGTGGAGCATAAGTTCCTATATTTCATTGGGCCATGTTACATGGCCATAGCATCCGACCTTACAGTTGTACCAAAGCTGGAGTAGCTGGGCCTAGGGAGATTGCCTACTTTGGAGCCATGGGGGCTAGACCTCTACACAGCAACCTTTATTTCATAGACTTATGATGTTAACCTTCATAGAGGTGAGGTTTTAGATGATGATGGCTAGAGAAACAGGGTCCAGCTCAACATTGAGCTCATCAAAGATTACTTGAAACTCCCCAATTTGGACTAGCCCTATATGTCAGGCTCACCAATGCCCCCAAGTTGACTAGGAGTATACAGAGGCAACCCAAACAAAGATGGGGTGGAGTGGGCTAACATCACACAAGAGGATCTAATCATGTCAGCCTAGGCCCTATAGTTTTTGCTTCTTACGACTCGCTTGATGATAGATTTAGCAAGTGCAACATGACCACATTGGCACGTGTGCACCTAGGCCGCCAAATGGTGAATCGAGCATAATACCTCTTCAAGGAGCTTCATGTGGTATGTTGTGGTATGTTCAAACCCCCAAGGGAAGCGGTGACACTCCTTTCAGCAGAGGTGCTCTATTATGTGGCTGGGTGGGAGGAGGTGCCTCGTGCCATACAACTCAATGGCCCTGATGTAGTCATTACATCTCTACCGCCACCACAGACATCTCCCAACTCCACACTAGCAAAGAGGCAACACCAAGAACGCGTGGCCACAGAGTAGGTACCCCCACCATTGCGAGTCTAGGCCCTATACAAGAGGAGATGGCACAGCTGTTGGGGCACACAGAAAGGCTACGAAGGAGGAGGAGGAGGAGAAGCAAAAGCAAGACTTTTTCCAGCAAAACGTATATGAGACTCCACCCCTGGACTGTTTTGTAGATATACCCTCTTTCCCACGAGATGTAACCTCCTCCCCCCAATGCAACTCAGTAGATACAATAAATATCCTCTCGCTAGGCATGATCAAGAATTTTCCGCTCCAGCTAGGCTTATGTAAAAAGTGTTCATGCAACCCATGGTGACATGCCTAATTTTGCCTTGGGATTTTAAAATCTGGCCAGAGAGCTAATCACACAAATGATGGATTGGATCTATCATCAACAAGAGGTAACTGGTGTTTCTCAAAGGGAGATGATGCTCACTACAGAGAAAATTTGATGAGCAAACTCCCAGCTCGGGCATGCCCTCGTTCGCATTACAGACCTCCAACAACAACTCCAGCAGGCACATGAAGCTGCTCAACGAGCACACAGCCCATGGAGAACCTTGCCCAAGATGCCCATGATTGAGCCAAGGCTATGGAGGAGGCCCTTGAACAAACCAAGCTGGACTTTCAGCGATACCGTGAATTCTTAGTAGGCACCATCCACTAGCTGGAGGAGTAACTTTGTGACACCGAAGCCCATGTGGCACAACCAACTTCCACCCCCTCTGCTCCTTCCTCCAGCACCCTGGATCACAAGGTGGACGCTTTGATGGATACAGCCACGAAGCTCCATGCCCTTACCTCCCCCACAAAGCCCATACTAGATCATTTCCCTCCACTGCATGAGCATCCGCCGGTTCAACCTCCTCCAACACAACCTCTACATCGACGAGCCCCTCTCCCAATAGCAATACACATACCTTCTCACACCAAACTCCCTATCTCCACTATCACCCTCATTCCCCCACTTCTACTTTTAGGGCCTTCTCTCTTTCCACCATCCCCACTACTTCTACAAACTCCCTCAACACCCTCTCCAAGCCATTTTGTCTAGCTGGAGTCTATTCCTTCGTTTTGGCTTCCCCTCTGACCCCGCAGAGCTCATAGACCTATATCTATTCTAGAAGGTCTCTACCCATACCCCTCCCATCTTTTGATAGAGGACCTAAATTATCTAAAGAGTATTGGTTGGCATGTGATGAATAGCGCCTACCTCTCCCTCTACACTAATGCTCTTCCCCCGTATTCCATTAAAGGCCTCCTCATTTTATACCACATGTGCCATGAGTAGATGCAAGTAATGCCCGCCAACCCACTGGCATATGCCAGTTTGACGACTCTCACATCGCCTTCCTTCTTGAGTTCTCCCCTGAAGAAGTTGCTTACAAAATCTTTCTTTAGAGCCCACAACCTCCCGGATGCTGCCGAAGTAGCCCCTGGCCCTGACAACTAAGATGGCGGTGACGATGGGCATGGCAGTCTACCACCCCCACACCCATGATCCTCCTCTCCCCCCCACCTCCCCCTCCCCAGCACCCATAGTACCTCTTCCTCCCATACCTATTATGTGCTTATTATATGTGCATATACTAGGAGGCTAACCCACATTAAGTTTATGAGCATGGGAGCATGGGAACAAGCTCTAGTGGAGCATGGGTGAGGGCTAACCTTAAGGGTTGAGATTAGGGTTAGGCATCCAAGGGTCACACATGGGAAATGGAGAGTCAAGAGTCACTTGAGGGCCCTCCTATATAACAGGGGCATGGGGCACACTCAAGGGATGTTCTTTGGTGTAGATGATTACATCTACTCTCTTGCCATTTCATACTAGAGCTGAGTGCTGCTGGATTGGAGTCATACCTCTTGGTGGTATGGGACATCAAGGTTAAGGTATGAGGTACTTCATTGTAATTCATGTGTGCATCCCTTGGGCTCGGGGGGGGGGGGGGGTGGTTGGGTGGATGAGTTTATGTCTCGTTTATGCATGTTTATGCATGATGATTATCTAGAGAGATCTTAGGGTTTTAACATTAGTATCAGAGTAATCTCTAGTTAATTGTTGTTGTTTTTTCTTTCTTATTCTAATTTTTAGCATTTTTTAAAGATATTTACTAAATAAAAATGTTATTTTGTTGGTCTGTTTTGGTGATTACGCACGTGGATCTTCAATATGGCAGTTGGAATACATGTTTCTTCTTTTAATGATGAGAGTTTGTTATAGAAACTATATTTATGACCTGTTTTTAAATGACTGTTTTATGTGTCAAGAATGCTGGGAAAGCATTTTGACCATCTTGTGAATAAGGTTGTGGAGACCTAAGTGATAAAGTTGCAACAGCTGATGGAGAGTCAACGTAGGAGGTCTCGCATAGCACGGTCAACTGAGGTCTTGACCAGCCTCGGTTCGATTTAAATGGTAAGCTTCTGGTACGGTGGATGAGGGACCAAGGAAGTGGCCTATGAGTGAAGCACTAGGTGACTTGCGAAGGAGCCTAGAGGGTGTTGACCATATGGTGCTCGGGCTCTGGGTCATCAAAGATACCCACGCATGCATCAAGGAAGAAAATGGAACAAGGAGTTAAAGTTGTTTTCTAAACTCGGGCATGCATCTGGTTGATTGTGCTTGCTAGTCCTCAATGGATGAGTTCATGTCTCTTTTATATGGATGTGTTGGTTGATCTTGCTAATCTTCAAGGAAGAAAATGGAACAAGGAGTTAAAGTTGTTTTCTAAACTCGGGCATGCATCTGGTTGATTGTGCTTGCTAGTCCTCAATGGATGAGTTCATGTCTCTTTTATATGGATGTGTTGGTTGATCTTGCTAATCTTGCTAATCTTCAACAAAAAGTCCATCTGGATTTTCTTATGTGATCATATTGTCGGGTACTATGAGCTAGGAACTATTGAAAAGACCCCTGAGTGAACAGGTGGTGAGCGTTCTGGTTGCCAATGATGCGATAAGTACACCGATGAAGGAATGATTAGAAATTAGAATTCAAGCTAGATATTCTGGAGGATTATGATCAGTGATATTATGGTTTCATTAAAAGATTGTTTTAAAGACAGATGAATCTGTGAAATAGGCAATTTCATATTGGGTGTGTAAGTGGTGTGACTATCTTGAAGTTTTCTTGAAGCGCTAGCTAGGGGGCCTGGGAACTCTTTTCCTTGGTACTCAAGGCAAAAGATAACCAAATTTGTAAATAGATCCTATCACTACAGTGGTTGGGCGGTTGGCTAACACATGGGATTGGATGGCTAGACTGATAAATCCCTAAAATGAGACTCAATTCTGTTAAGTTACGATAGTTGAAGTAAATCTCGGATAACCCCTTGTTCTATGGAAAAGAATCAACGGTTGTGCCTCTTGATGAAGAAAAAAGTGTTGGACTCTATGATCCAAGCGCAAGACTCTTCCTTGATCTGACCATGAGACTTACGGGTTCGGTCGGATCAGTTTGGTTAGTGATGATCCTACGTTAGAATAAAATATCCTAGAGGAATCGCCTATGTCTGCTAGGCGAGGGAAGTTTTTTTGGGTTCGATTTTGGAAGAACCAAGGTATTAGTCTCTTGTCTGAATATCTGTGTACGAGGCCCCGAGTGAGAGGTTCTGCCTTGCGCAAGAAGTGCTACTTCTGCTGCTAGCAACCCGGAATTCGTTACACGGAGGGGGCAGGGATCTTTCAATACTCATGCTTCCTCTCCACTCAATAGCTATTGTTTTGCTGGACCTTCCTTATTTTCCACTACTGCTAAAAATCTCATCAAACCTCTTGCTAAAGTTTCCATAGCCCCATTCACAGGGCTGTTTTGAGCTCCCAAAACTGTAGCTTCTCCTCAACTTGCTACCTTTCTACACACCTATGCTTCTTGAAATTTTTATGTGCAAGCATCATTTTATGCGGCCTCTTCTTCTATTGTGAGCCCCTTTCTTATGCTACTATTGTAACCAGCTTGATGTCGAAGACGACTACTATTGCTTATGCTACAACTATAGCTAGCTTGATGTCAAAGATGACTATTATTGCTTATGCTACTACTATAACTAGCTTGATGTTGAAGACGAATGCTATTACTTATGCTAGTATTGTAACCATCTTGATGTCGAATATGACTTCTCTCATGCTTGCTTCCATAGCTTGCAAGCTGTCTGCTACTTCTTTATTTGCACTTGAGCATGCCGCCCATGCTTCACCTGCCTCTAGCTGCCCTCGATGTCCAAGTCTTCCACACATGCAGCTCCTCTTGACTGCACTTCTTTGCCTCTCCTAAACCCCTTGCATGAGGTTCACATTGACCACCAACATAGCCACAATGAGCTTCTAATTGAGCTTCAATATGCATGCTCTCACTTGTTGCATGCATCCAAGAGTGCTTGATTTCTTGTAGCTTCTCCATAGAAGCAATATGTGCATATAAGTTGTGAAAGTTTTGACATGGCTTTCATCCACATGCCCATCTTCCATGAGCATCACATTCAAGCTCCACCTCTCCGAGAATGACAAGCTCAACATTGGACTGCAATTTTAACCCTTATCCACTCACCCCCATGTGGACAAGTGTGCACCTTCACACTCTTTGCTCATATACAACAACTCGTGGAATTCTCAAACCCCTCCAACAGCAACCCTTTTCAAACATTTAGAAATTTCTATGCTCAAACTTGCTTGAGGCCTAGACATGATGGTATTTACCTTATAGTTCCAAGAACCATGACTACCCGTATATACCAAGGGTATAACTGCAGCTCTTTACTGGCAGTATATACGAGTAAATCTAAGACTTAAAATTATAAGCATTAATGCTATCCAGTTTTTGATGAATTCAAATGTGGTTGATATGATTTTTAAATTCTGGTTGAGAACTGATGAGTTGATTTGGACTCTGATTGAAAAATGATTGAAAAATTTCATTCTGGTTGAAATGAAATAAGCTGAGCGATACCGCAATAAGGATGAATGGGATGAGTCCCTGTGATGATATTCTTAACTGGAATGACGTTAATGACTTCAGCCAAATCACTATGAGATTAGTGGATTGTGCTGGCAGATTGCTACTGTTAACTTTTGACCACTGGAACAAGTTAAGGGATGATAAATTAAAAATTTGAAAAATTGAAATCCCCATGGACTGTTCAGATGGAAAAAAATTAGTCTGATGGACCATTATTGTGTTAAAGATATGAATGAGATATTCTGAATGAATTCTGATAATGCATTCTATATGAGTATCTTTATCCCTTGATTTTGTGGGGAGCCGGCCTATTTAGAGAACCTCGAAATTAGTTGAATCAAGAACTGGATTGAATCATGAATAAAGAGACTTAACAAGAATTTTCGTAACAAGAATTTTCGTAACAAGAATTTTCGTATTGATAGGAACATGGATCGAGGTCGTAGTGGTAGAAATGCTAACCCCCAACTCGATGAAGAAGAGCTCGACCTAGATGTTCGTAAAACTCTTCATAGTTCGGAAAAACTTAGGCGAGGCTATGGAGAAGTGGATCGAATCAATAGAAGAATACTTCGATGTCACCAGGTACAATGAGAAGAGCAAAATGGCTCTTGCAAGGCTGAACATAGTGGAGACAGCTAGAGTGGCATGGAGAAACCACTGCGAGACAAACCGTCTTGACCGAAATACCCAAACCTAGACTGATCTCAAAATTTATCTAAGGACAAGGTTTTGTCCTCCCGGCTTTCTAGAAACAAGGATGAATGAATTCTTAGAGTTAACCCAAGGGAGTAGAACTATTGAGGCATATCACCAAGCATTCGCCCTCCTCCTCAGATACTCACCTCCGCTGATGGCCAGGTTTATTTAACACCATATTAGTGAATTTGGGAATTTCCCAATTCCCATTTTTGAATACTTAAAAAAGGGGACATGGATAACATGTTTTGTAAGTTTCTCAAAACCCTATCATATGACCTATCGTTGGAAAGCGCTTGAAAAATGGAATCTAAAGAGCTATAAAGCGCTCATTTTGGATTAGTGGTATTCAAGTTATGGTTAATCCAAACTTTTGACCACGTGTCCCAAACTTGTGGGAAATTCCCATATTCCCCAATATGGTGTTATTTGGGGACTAAACGAACCTTTGAATATCCTGGTGAAGAATGCTAAGCCAGTTTCCATGGCCGAAGCAGTTTGGATGGCGAAGGATTTTGCCAAAGACTTTGATGTCAAAGTCCTGCCAAAGCCAGCACCATCACCTCTTTCAAAAGGTTTCTATTACCAGAAGATGATTCCAACCTTCCTCCGCCTAAGAGATATCAGGGTCAAACCCAGGATATGAGAAGTTCCATAATGGAAGAAATGTCCTTTTCCCGAAACTCAATCCCCTGGATTTCAACTTCAAAAGTTCCACCCTTGAACAAGAGAGTGAAATGCTATAACTGTCAAGGGTTTGGACATCACAGCATGGATTGCCCAACTCCTTTTGGATTAAGGTTTTCAGGGCAGGAAAATCAGGGATCAAGATTCTAGACTTCAGCCCCTTCCGTCTCGAATAATCCGGGTTCTATCTGCCAAAATCAGGGAAATCTCAGAGGTAGACCCTCTATCCCAACCTGCAGTTTTAATCCAAAGTAATGCAACACCTCCACCTCATAATAGGGGAAGTCAAAGAGAGTTGTTCCCAAATCGGCCGTCCACTTCCAAGGCAGTAATGCTGGAAGTGATTGAAGAAGAAGAAGAAGAAGAATGAGATCATACTCCACCTGCGAGATGAGCCTAAACCCTCATGCAATAGGTTTATGCATAGCTTTATGTATAAGGGTTCTGCAATAGAGCTTATGCATAGGCTTATGTATAAGGGTTCTGCAATAGAGCTTATGCATAGGCTTATGGAATAGGTTTATGCATAGGCTTATGCATAAGGCTATTGCATAAGCCTTATGCATAAGGCCTATTGCATAATATATTTAAATGAACTAATTTTTTGATTTATTATGATAACTTCTTGTAGGTCTATTCAAGCGAACAACCACCAAGGGTTTAGCTCACAAGGCTGCTCATACAGATTCGGCTAGAAGAGGTAAGCCCTCTTTTTTTGTTCTTTGTTTAGCTCACAAGGTTGCTCATACAGATTCGGCTAGAAGAGGTAAGCCCTCTTTTTTCGTTCTTTGTTTATGCTTATTCTCTTGATGTTTTTGCACCCTTGGGTGCTAAGGATTAGGGTTAGGTCAATAGGCTTATGCACTATGCATAGTGCCTATGCATACCCTATGCATACCCTATGCATAAGCTATGCATAGCCTATGTGCTTGTGCATAGGCTATGCATAGGCTATGCATTGTGCATACCCTATGCATTGTACATACCCTCCTATGCATAGCCTATGCATAGTGCTTATGCATACCCTATGTATAGTGCCTATGCATAGTGCTATGAACTATTTTTTTGATTTATTATGATAATTTTTTGTAGGTCTATTCAAGCGAACAAACACCAAGGGTTTAGGCCACATAGCAGTTCATACGAATTCAGCCCACTTTTTCCATTCTTTGTTTATACTTCTTCTCTTTGTGTTTTTGCACCCTTGGGTGCTGGGGATTAGGATTAGGTCAATAGGTTAATGAGAAATCATTAGTTTTTGAGTATCCATGCCTACATTAAGCTATTAGATTAATTTCTCACTAATCTCATCTTAATCATCATCTAAATACTTGTTAATTATGTTGATTCTTGCATTTGATCCACCATAGCTCATCACATTGCTAAAAATTTAACATGGTATCAAAGCCAAGCTTAGGATTCATCTGATTTTTAAGCCTAATTACCTTGCTAATTACTCTACTAATCATAATTAGGTATTAATCCATTTTAGTCTATTTTCAACTAACCTCTGCACCCCTTGCTAGTGGAGGAGCTCCCTACAATAGTCCAAAAGCCTTTAGCAACATCTATCCAGCTTCCCCAAGCATCGACCTGCGACATCAGCACGTCAAAACGTCACACCGATAATTGCAAAAATTCTCGAAATGACCGGTGCTTCTTTTTTTGAGTAAAACTTCACATTTGCTCTCATGTCTTGCAATTGGGAGCAAAGGAGCTAGCCCAAGAGGTTTTTGGATGCTCTAAGCATGCTAGTGATCTTAGATTTGTGAAATTCATCAAGGAGAAGTGGCATCAAGCTCTGCATCAAATCTGCAAACAACAAGTGACTTTGGTAAAACAGAGATTAAGCATTCAATGTTTGGTCAAAATTTTTCTTTCTTGGCTTGATCCTCTACTAGACTGCTATTAATTCCCTTGAAAGGATCTGAGCCCATTTTAACTCTAAGGCACCAGATCTGGCCTCCCCACACACTCCATTTTTTGCACACAAAATAGGGGACTATTTCACTAATCAGTGATTAATTAGCACTAATAACTACATTTTGGTGCAATTGATGGTTTAAATTTACCATTGGGTGTCTGATACAGATCCCTATTACTTTAGATTGCAATTCGAAGATGGTTTGATATCCCAAACATTCAGTAAGAGATCAATTACCCTTGGCTTTATGTAATTTTTTGGTGAATTCATTCTCATAAACTTGTTGTATTTATCATTAAACATCATATTGGAGTTGTAAAAGGGTACTCGAATCTTGAATTGGATCAATAGGTAAGACACTGCACATCATCATGAGAACTCCACAAGAAATAGCTAAATTTAATGGGGAACAGTTCTATACATGGCAAACAAAGACCATGTATTTGCTCATGAGGAAGAATCTGTGGGGACTAGTTGAGGAAAGAGATGAATGTCTAGAGGAGCATGGGAA
This sequence comes from Cibotium barometz, assembly GCF_041138505.1. Lineage (NCBI taxonomy): Eukaryota > Viridiplantae > Streptophyta > Polypodiopsida > Cyatheales > Cibotiaceae > Cibotium > Cibotium barometz. The sequence continues at coordinate 6,769,032 of NC_141094.1, read as the reverse complement.
GGATGAGTGCAACAGCAAAAATGAGAAAGCACTAGGACTCATTGCACTTAGCTTAAATGATGAAATCATTCGCCACATTACTACAGGAATACAATAAGCTAAAGATGCATGGGATGAACTTAATAAATTATTTGGCACTCAAGAAAAAACTTCAAAGATAAATTTGCTAATGCAATTCTACAAACTTGACATGAAGGAAAGTGAACCTCTAACCACACACTTGAACAAATACAAAAGCATTAAGCAACAACTCTGGCAGCCCCATTGGTAAGAAGGTAGAGGATAATGAGGCACTAGCAATGCTTCTGAAGAGTGTGGACATAGAAGATTATGAGAACATTGTGGCAACCTTAAAGAATGTACCAGAATTGAAGCTGCTTAAGGTAGAAGGAGCTCTACTACAGCATGAGAACAAGGTCAAAGAGAAGAAAGGGTTGGACACACAACAACTGGAGAGGAGAGAGCATTCTACACCCGAGGAGGACTGTCTCAAGGACGAGGACGAGGAAGAGGCACGGGAGGAGGAAGGACCTTCATTTGTCACAACTGTGGGAAGCTAGGATAGATGGCTAGAGACTACTACAAACCAAATGAAGAAGGATCGACATCAACAAACGTCATGGAGACTCCTAAGTAAGAGGAGTTAGGACATCTTTTCTGAGAGAGAAAGAGAGACAAACCCCACAACCCAATGTAACATGCCCCAACAAAGTAAAACTACCTCTGAGAGCCATCGATGATGTAGGCCATGTGGTAGATGTATGTGTGAGCACTTTAGTTAAGGTCACGAGCACTTGTAGTAGCCTTAGACACATAGAGAGAGAGTGTCAAGGACTATGAGTTAGGGACTTAAGGCACTGGTCTCACGCCCTACCAAGTAAGAGGGAAACTTGGTATAGGGTGTAGGTGTGCTAGAGTTTTTCACACTTGAGGGGAGGTGTTGAAATATGCAAGTGAATGGGTGTGTGTGGGAACAAGCCCTTAGCAAGAGAGTATAAAAGGGAGTCTGTATTAAGTGGATAGTAGTGAAAAGGTGAGAGAGGAATCTATTGATGAGAGAATCAAGGGAAGCATGAGTGAATATAGGGGTGTGGAAAGATTCTAGGAAAAGGTGCCCCCAGATGTAGGGGAGGTGGCACAAATGAAGGAGAAATCAATGGGATTAGATGCTTGGCATCTTGTGGATGTAAAACCTATAAATTGAAGCATTGGCCTAATGAGAAATTGTTGGTTTTTCAGTATCCATGCTTACATTAAGCTATTAGACACTAATCTCATCTTAATCATCATCTAATCACTTGCTAATTATCTTGATTCTTGAATTTGATCCACCATAGATCATCATACTGCTGCAAATTTAACATGCTTATCTTGGGCTTGATAGCATGTATGTAGGATGAAGGGGAAGAGGAAGAAGAGGATCCTGATTATGAGCAGTGATGGAAGGAGGTGAAGAGGATGACGAAGACGATGATGATAATCACTTGGAATCCGATGAGGATTCCAGTTAACCACCTCTTCATTGTAGACATTTTTTGTATATACGGCCAAAGGCCCAACACTTTGGAAATAAAATAAGTTTTAGGCTCAATTGCATTCTTCACAATCTATGTGTTTCTTATGTTTGTATTTGTGTCATATAAAACTCAAACTCTGACTCTGTTTAATTTAAAAAAAGAGCTGGGGAAGACTAGGGAGTCTTGTGCAAACTCCCTAGTCTACCCGAGCTATTTTTTTAACTACGTAGAGCGAAATGGAGCCAAAAATGTTATGGGCTACTGCAGCTCCCAAGAAGGAACTCCACACAACCGTAAACAGGAGAAGCAATAGACACAACAATCATTGTTGTGTACTTATTAATGCTTCGAGTTCATGTCCCTTAAGGCTCCCCAAGCTCACTTTGCAATCTCCACTCCTCCGAAATCCACCTCCACGTTGTCACCGCCCGAAGTCACTCGCACACTCCACACAACCGTAAACAGGAGAAGCAATAGACACAACAATCATTGTTGTGTACTTATTAATGCTTCGAGTTCATGTCCCTTAAGGCTCCCCAAGCTCACTTTGCAATCTCCACTCCTCCGAAATCCACCTCCACGTTGTCACCGCCCGAAGTCACTCGCACACTAGGAATGCAAGGCAATCAACCTCTAACTCTCTCACACACATGTATGCATGAAAGAGGCACATGTTCTAGAGCTCTCTCTCTCTCTCTCTCTCTCTCTCTCTCTCTCTCTCTCTCTCTCTCTCTCTCTCTCTCAACAAAGCATAAGATTAAGCACAAGATTTCTCATAGCACGAAGGGGAATTGTGTCATTTCATTATGAGAATTTTCTTTTATACAACTGGCCCTTATTCACACTTGGGTGTACTCTTATCTTTTAGTTATATGGTTGTAGATAAGAGAATTAAATTTAGCCATCTATCTATCTCTTACAACTTGAGCTCTCGTGTGCGTGTTTTTGCTTGTAAGAAACTCAAGCTCTCCCTGTAGTCTTTTTAAAACAATCAACACTGCATCCACTAAGTCAAGCCAAGAGAATGTGCTACCCAAATGAAATGAAGTGGTGATACAAGAAGGAGCCACTGCATCCACTAAGTCAAGCCAAGAGAATGTGTTGCCCAAATGAAATGAAGTGGTGATACAAGAAGGAACCAAACTAGCCATTAAACTCAAAACACCTAGAGGGGTGGGTGAGTACCCAAATGCCCAGAAAGAAATAGAGAAACTAAAGGTTGCACAAGCCCTAGTTTAGGATAACCAAAAGATGTTTGAGGAATGGTTGCAAGCTAACCAAGCTACTGAAATGGTCTATCCTAGAAAACACATGGGAATCAAAATAATTAAATGTGCTAGAGCATGTGCCAAAACACGAGGGTGAGACCAAATCTAAAGGAGGGAAGAACATTTTTTTATCAAGGATGTTTGAGGAAGGAGAAGAATATCCTTTGTATGACTCAATAAATCGTAATCCGAAATCATACGATAATGATGTCGCTTGAGTCTAAAGAACTAAAGATGTGACAGGGCTGACATCGTTTCCTCTTTGAAGAGATAAAAAGCTAATTTGGTCCTGGCTCTTAGAGGAAACCCCCAATTTTGGACCAATTTAAAAGTCTATATGGAAGGAAGAATGCAAGACAATCCTGCCTGGCTCTGATACCACTGTTGGGTTAGGGTTGCATAGAAATGAGGCACACACAGAGAAGTACATAGCAATGGATCACATTTATTTATGAAAGGTCTCATAGAAATGCATGTGCCTATACATCTCCTCCATCCCACTTTGTTTGTTCATGTCAACAAATGTGTCTTTTGTAGCATGTTCATCAGAGGAACCAAGATGTTTCTTAGTTCCAACCACAACATTCCATAGCCCTTTTGCTACCAATGCATGTTGCATCATATAGGCCCATAACAGGTAGTTGGTTCCATCAAGCTTATCCTCAACGGCAGCGGGGGTGGTGTGGATAACATCGAAAATACATCACTATCTACCATTTTTTATAATACCTAAGCATGTAAGCATAAAACCTATTGAGAAATGTGGTTCCATTGAGCACTAGGAAAATGTAGGGAGTGATAGCCACCAAGAAAGAGCAAAGTCTAGCATTGAAGCCACATGAGCAAAGGGAGTTATCCCACATTGATGTACAAGCCCAAGGGTGTACCTCCTCATATAAAAGAAGGCCATTTTAAGCAATGCAACATGAAGCAAGCTCTTAATCCTCTATATCAATACAAGTCTTGAAATTGTAACCTAATTATGCTTAAGTATCCTGCTTAATTAGTTTAGCTGTTAATCATCATGTTTATGCTTAGGGCGTCATCCACCTTAGGTTATCTTAATATTAGTATTAATAACCATAATCATGCACATGGTACCCATGTTTCCCAACATGGTATCAAAGCCTTGCCTCTCTCCTTGAGCTTCTTACTAGCTGTTAATCATCATGTTTATGCTTAGGGCGTCATCCACCTTAGGTTATCTTATCTTAGTCACCAAATTAATGTAATATTAGTATTAATAACCATAATCATGCACATGGTATCCATATTTCTCAACATGGTATCAAAGCCTTCCCTCTCTCCTTGAGCTTCTTATTAGCACTTCTTAATCACCAAATTAATATACCATAATCATGCACATGGTACCCATGTTTCTCAACATGGTATCAAAGCCTTCCCTCTCTCCTTAAGCTTCTCATTAGCACTTCTTTAGCATTATCTTTCACTAATTGCATTATTAGTGGGTCCAATATCACCTTATCCTCTTCTTCTTCTTGTGGTTAAAATTGATTAGCTTGCCATTTACCATTCTCCCAACCATTTGTCCTCAAACTTTGTGAGGATCTTTAGCAACTAGAAGCTAACCCTTGGCTAGGAGGATTCATTATAATTCAAGCTATGCTACTTGAATTTGGTGTCTGTAGACCAATTGGCTAAACATGCCCACCATGTCTACTTTGAATTAGTCAAAATCCTCTTCTTAGGGTAAGCTTAGCCATAGCTTAAGCTACCCACACCTGAATCTCGACTCAAACCCATAATTGGTAGGGCCATAGTAAGTGAATAACCAGTCACTAAGAATTGCTTACTTGCACCAATTTAGGCTGCTATCATTGAAGTGGTTTGTGGACCTCTGGGGACTGTCACTCAACTAAGGGCAACATATCCTCATACAAAAAGCTCCATCACTGGAATGAAATCTTAATCAATCAATTAACAACAAATTGATACTAATCAGTAAAAATTGAGCATATACACTTTTGGGTTGCATTAACCTTGTATTAGTATCAAATTTCATCAATTGACATTTGAGCTATTATTCGAGAAGCATTTAAAGCATTTTCACTGTGTCACTTGTATAAAATTAGACACTTCCATAGAGACTTAATAAAAGACCATGGTAAGAACTTCTCAAATGGCAAATAGATACATGGCATTAAGTATTGAGAAGTTCATTGGGAAAGGGACATACACAGGGAAAAAGCACCTCATTAGCATGAATAGGTACACACATGCATAAGCAACACAATGATGCACAAAACACTTTCCTAAGCAAACACTTTCCTAAGCATGCCAAGAGTACAAATACATGGAGAGATTGCATTACAAAGCATGAAACTCACATACAAAACATTAAAGGAAGCATCAAGTGGCATTAAGGATAAAGCCTACACCAAAAGCCTACACCAAAGGCACAATGAGGAAGACAACGCCAAAAGGTGGACATGAAGACAAGCAAGAACAAGTAGTCGAAGAGCAAAGAATCAAGCCAAAGAGAAAAGACCAATGTCTAGGAAGCATTCAACAATGTGAAGAAGTATACGACATCGACATAAAGAATTAAGGAAGCAACAAGGGATCTTCATCAAGAAAAAGCAAGGATATCTCAAGCATCAACATTGAGCAGCAACAAAGGAGCTACCAAACTAGTATCCTAGCCTAAATAATATGTTGTAAAAGCCACCAAATGAGTAGGCAAATTGGTATGTTTTTAGCATACTTGACCACCTACTAAGAGTGGCCAAAGAGCACCCAGGGCAAGTGATGCAAATGTGAAACACTCCACTACTACTAGTAGAGACTAGCCAAAGCATCACCCTGGAGGAACTAAAACAAAGAGCCTCCTAGCTATCCAGCCAAGTTAGAAATGAGGGGGGGTAAAAATATGTTGTAAATCTCGCATATGACCACCTTGCAGTAGCCTAATAAAATGCCACCAAGGGGGGTGTTGAGAAATGTAGTACCATTGAGCATAAGAAAGAGGTAGGGAGTGAGATTGAGTAGCCAAACAAGAGCAAAGTCTAGCATGAAGCCATATGAGTAAATGGAATTATCCCACATTGATGTACAGGCCAAGGGGTGTACCTCCTCATATAAAAGGGGGCCATTTCAAACAATGAAACATGAAGCAAGCTCTTGAGGGTCTATATGAGTACAAGTCTCAATCTTGTAACCTAATTATGCTTAAGTCTCTTGCTTAATTAGTTTAGTAGTTAATCATCCTATTTACGCTTAGGCATCAACCACCAAAGATTAGCTTAATCATTAGATTAATGTAGGATTAGTATTAATAATACCATATTAGATAAAATGGGCCATTCTAAAATGTACACTCTTTCTTTAATGTAGCATTAAGGACATAGAATGGCTCTAGGGCCATTCTATATCCAATGTAGCAAAAGAGTATGGAATGGTTCTAGGGACCATATGCATTGTTTTTCTTGTAAAGTGCAAGGGGTTCTAGGACCATTCTATATCCAATGTAGCAAAAGAGTTTGGAATGGCCCTAAGACCACTCTACCATACGCAGTTTTTTTCTTGTAAAGTGCAACAGGTTCTAGAATGGCCATAGGGCCATTCTACGATGGGAACTGTGTTCTAGTGAAGCATAAGGTGTGTAGAATGGTCCTAGGGCCATTCCATAATGCTAGCAAATAAGACATGTATAATATGATCATCACACACCCAAAATGTTAGAATGTGTCCAAAGTTGTACATGGCCTCAAATGAGCACACAGTTATAGATGGACATATAGTCCTCGTGTATATGTAGAAATCTCCATTAAGCATAGATGGACGTATACGTTGTATAGTCCTCGTGTATATGTAGAAATCTCCATTAAGCATCTTTGTGTTTCTTGACAAGTAACCATTACATACTTTGCCTCTCAATCATGAATGGTGCCAAAAATGGTGTTACATGACTCTATACAATAAGCTACATGATTTTGTTGTATTTACATATATTGAACCTTTTGTAAACAACTTCTATATTGAAATCAAAGGAGTCCCCTTAGATTAGGATGCACACCAACTTAGATTCCAGTCCAATAAAATACCACAAAAAGTATACTAAAGTTTAAGAAAACTCTCACCAAAAAGGTTTAAGGTTGTTGGTGAACATAACTTAGTTTAATAAACTCACTAAGAGACTTTCAGAATCTTCTTATATTCAAATCAAACAAGCCCCCTTAGAGCAGGATAAACTTTGACTTAAGATTCACTCCTTCAAAATACCACAAAAAGTACAATATAGTTTAGCTCTTACCATAAACATTTGAGGTTGTTGAGAACATAAGATTTAATACATTCATTAAGAGACTTTCTTATTCTATTCAAATCAAAGGATCCCCCTTAGAGTAATATGCACTCCGACTTATGATCCACTCCAATAAAATATGCATTAGGAAGTGAATGGGGTCTTCTTGGGCCCTTTAATTTGCCCAAGCCTAATCAAGGTGATTAAGGAATAGCCAAATGGGGGGTTGCCATGTGGACTGAAATGTTGGGTTTGTAAGAGAGGTGTAAGAGTGGTCAAAGGGTGCACTTTTTCCCCCAAAAAGGGGGGAGGCAATTTTACAATTTTCGGACCTCCATAACTTCTACATACAAGCTCCGATTTGAGCGGAGATTATAGATCCGTGATGTACGCATCAAGAGCTTTCCATAGATATGTTACATGATATGGTTTTGTCCGCTAGATTTTAAATTCCATTTTCCCCCCAAAATTCAAATTCGAATAAAGTAGCCGTTTTGAAGCTTCTAATTAGAAAACGTTTCTTCTTAAGAGAAAAGGTTTGACTCCTTAAACTGCCAAATAAAAGGGCCCAAGAAGCCTTCCATTGAGGTCCTAATGACAAAACAGACACTAAAGTTTAAAGGAACTCTAAGTTGCCATAAAGGTTTAATATCGTTGTGAACATAAACTTTAACGAATTATTAAGAGAGAAGATAAATACATTGGAAAATTTCGTGAGATATAAGGAGTAATGTGATATATTGATTTCCCTCCTTTAGAAAAACATTGTCTCAGTGAGTGTTCACTTCTATACATTTCTTTGGATGCACTTCTAAACTTCCAAGTACTATCTTAGTTCAAAGTTCTTAATCATATGCAAGCCATTATCATTTTGAGAACACCTCTTTAATTAATTCATAAGCCTATAAAAACCTGCACGAAATAAGTTGCTTGAGTTATAATTAAGATTCATTATAAACCATTGTCTATAACAGTGAAATTTAAATAGAGAGTTACCTTTGTGTTACTTATTGTTGATATTGAAGAGACCATGATCGTTTAGCAATTTATAAATAAATTCCTTCACAAACTAAGCCTTCATGATAGTTCCTTCTTTGTAACCCAAACTTTTAGCTAGTGAAATAAAATGTGGTGCCTACATGCTTGAACGTGTGAACGTTCTTTTAGCAGGAGATCTCGTATTTCATCTCCTGTGTGTTGAGATGAACTATGGCTACGGAGTTACATACTCCTTACACCAATTGTTGCTCCTTTATCACCTCTTTGACCACTTGTATCAACCAAATTTGCTTCTACATTACCCTCAAAAATATCTTGTAATATAGTGGATTGATGCAATGTTGATGGGTGAATACAATGCTCCAATAGCAATCCATTCAAATCCAACACCACAGTCAACAATTGATTTCTTAATCATGTCTTGTATTGTACAACTTTCATTATCGCATGTAACTGACTCCTCCTCCACAACTTCAAAAGCATTTTCATCTGTAGGAATATTGTAGCTTCTTAAACATGTCTTGTACTGTACAACTTTCATTATCTCATGTAACTGACTCCTCCATAACTTCAGAAGCATTTTCATCTGTAGGAATATTATAGCTTCTTTAACAATAATCTTTCATCATCATGAATATTAGATGTTCCTATTCAAATCTTTATAATATTTATATCATTTGCATTATTAAAACCCCAGTGACACTACATTATCATTAAAAAAATCTAAACACCACATAAAACATCAAGATGAATGGTCCTACGACCATTTTGTATACATGTGCATGCATAAAAGATTAAGAATGTGCATGGTAGAATGGCCCTAGATCCATTCTACCATGCACAATGCGTTAAAATAATGGCATTAAGGCCATCCTAAGATCCAGGATGTGCTTTACAATGGCCCTGTGGGCCATTCCAAATCACATTGTGGATTGTAGAATGGCCCTAGGGCCACTCTTGTGCCAACAGGTGTTGGTGAATTTTAGAATGGTCCTAGGGCCATTCTTGCAAGAACAATGTGCTTTAGAATGGCCCTAGGGACATTCTACCATACACAATGTGCTTAAAAGAATTGCCCTAAGGCCATTCTACTATCCATGATGTTCTTTAGAATAGACCTAGTTCTATTCTTTCAAGCACATTGTGCATGGTAGAGTGGCCTTAGTGTTAAGAGTCCTACTAGGGATTTATCATGGTGATTAGCAACATAGATTAAGAATAACTAAGGTGGGTTATACTGCACCAAGAAAGTCATTTTGCTAAAGAGAGAGAGAGAGAGAGAGAGAGAGAGAGAGAGAGTAGCACACTCAACAATCAATTCTATTGCATATGATCAGCCATACAATTTGAGGCTAGGCTACTTGTATACATAGCCCTCATCTCACTTTACATGTGTGCACCCATACAATTTGAGGCTACTCATAGCCCTCATCTCACTTTACATGTGTGCACCCATATAATTTGAGACTACTTGTATACATAGCCCTCATCTCACTTTACATGCACACCCATGTGGCACACTCTTTTCCACTCTTTTGGTCAACACTCACACACCATACAATATCATATGTGGCATTCTTATATTTCCACAATATCTTTCCACAATTTGAAAAGAGTGTACACCCATGTGGCACACTCTTTTCCACAATATCTTTCCACAATTTGAAAAGAGTGTACACCCATGTGGCACACTCTTTTCCACTCTTTTGGTCAACACTCACACACCATACAATATCATATGTGGCATTCTTATATTTCCACAATATCTTGCACCTCTAGAGTGCTTTCCCACACACACATAAACTGAGCTTACATATTTCAACACCCCCTCTTAAGCAAGGTGTATCTTACTCACCCATCACCCATACAATTTAGCATTGCCCCATGTGCAATGCATCTCTCAACACTCCCCCTCAATGATAAATTTGAGTGTCATTATATGGCTAGATACATCTAGACCTACTTACATGTGTCAACGTGCATGTGCCGTATCTACCCAACATAGACACCAAGTTTGTTTGAGCATCACTTGCTCGGGTGAATCCACCCTCATCCTTTTTGAACCACTGCAATGTTAAGGAAAGGGAAGGCACCAACCCATGCACACCACCACTTTTGAGAGCCGACTACTTTCACAACCATCTCAAAATCCATCGAGAATCACACATGCATACATCTACTCGTTTTGAGCTTCTCATTGAGCTCGGGTTTCATTACCTTCATACAATGGGTGAAAATGATTTTTACAAAGAATTTTGATTGAAGTTGAGCAGCAGGATCCACCACAAAAAAAAACATCCAAGGCTTCTTTCATATAGCATGTGTGTGTAAATTGTTATAGCATAAGATCGTGGGTAAATTTATAAAGGCCCTTGTTTCATGTGAACAAGGATTTAAAGAGTGATATATGTGAATCAACCTTTATATGAACTAAGGATTAAGTATTTGAAAGATTTAATTCCATAATTTTTAAAAGGTACACGCATCACACTCTACACCACGTCTGTAAACATGACAACCTATGTCGTATCCGTGTGCCATTCAACTACACTCCAAACATGACCTGCATGACAGGGCCACAATCACAAGGTTGACTACCTCATGGATCCTCCATGCTTTTCCCTCGATAGTATTGTTCCTTGTTGCAAGCTTTCATGGGTGACCTTCACATCCGCACTCTCTCCTGCAAAGTAGCGCCATAGCCATGGCCAACTACCACACAATTGATTGCTCTCTCTTTTGAGCTTGCCATTGCTACCTTGTCAAAGACTCTTCTTAGTGAGTTGATCACCACTCTATCATAGCCTTCCATTAGCTTATGTTCCTTCATAGTTGTAAGATTCCTCCCTCTAGCTTTTGAGGAGTAAAGGTATAAGAACCTCCCCTTCTGTTCTTGAAATTATTCCCCTCTCTGAAATAGGAGAAAGATCTTGTTTTACCTTGTTTTGGCCTAGAGAGAGATAATCCAAAATTGAGATATCTTTGATATAAAAATCCTCCTAGTGTCTAAAATGGATTCCCTTGAAACAAAAGTTCAAAATAAACCATCCAATGTGCATGTGGAATTAATTGAAAATGTGTATAAGGGAACTTAGCCTAAGGGTCTACATTTTCAGAAATTTTTGGATTATGGTCCAATTAAGGTTCCAATGGGACAATTGGATTAATATACAAGTGTTGGGATGAGATAAATCCAAGAGAATAAAAGAAAATACCCAAAAATGAGTAAATGCTCACATAAGATAAAGAGTTGACTGAGTACAAGGTCTATTAGTTAAAAATTATGATATATTACTATGCTAGTATTATATTAAAATAATCATATTTTCTATTATCCTTTAAATTTTTCTCTCTCTTGGGAGCTTGGAGCTCTCTCTCTCTCTACAACAACTCTTGGAGTTTCTCTTCTCCTCTTGGTGGACCAATTGATTGGTCGACAGCTTCACTACTAATAGAGAATCAAGCCAAACTTGGAGGTAAAATCAATTTTTATGGGTTTTTCCAATTTATCTCAATGACTTTCTTCTTCTCAACCCCTCTCAAGCTTGAGAAGCTTTCTAAATGAATGTTTTAATTCAAATCAAGCTTTTTCTTAAAGTCTTAATACTTAATTAAGAGAAAGTTAATGTTTATCCTTATTTGTAATGCTTTCTTTAAATAAATCTCTCTCTCTCTAAAAGAATAGCCATCTTTATGGCTAAATCCCTTGAAAAAGGATGCTTATCAATTATAGTCTCTTAATTCAAAGCTAAACTCTAGGCTTGATAAGCTAGAGATTAAGAAAATGATATTTTTATGATTTTGTGTTAACAAAATAATGGTTATTTCTTTTAGATTATTTATAAGTAGTTAAAAACTAGTTTGATTGATTCTAAATGAGAAATAGATTATCCTATCAATTCAAGAAAAGAGAAATAATGGACTGAGCTTAATCTAGTGGGATAATCATAATTAAGTTTATGATTATGATTTAAATTCATAGTTTGATTTCAAGCATAAAAGAGGAACTACTATCATATTTTCATTACAAGATTTTACTCTTTTAAGAAAAAATGAGAATTATCAGTAATAGCAGTGAAGCTATGATAAAATTTTCAGAAAATAATACATATCTTATTTTTATGCATAATGCTAAAAGAGGACTTCCTACCATATTCGCGGATTGGACATCCTATGCAAAAACAATGATTTTCATCATATTCATGAGAAATAATTTTTTTATAATTATGCTTAGTTAATTGATTAAGAGAAAAGAGTAATTTTTGGTAAATTTATTTTTATGCAAAAAGAGGAATTCCCATGATATTTCAGAATCAAGTATTTAAATGGTAAAAGAGGAATTTTTGGTAGATTTATTTTTATGCAAAAAGGGGAATTTTTGGCATAATTCAAATTATGAGTATTTATCAAAAGTGGAATTTTGAGCATTATTAATTTTATTGGGAAGTATGGGTAGAATTGATTTTTGTAAATCCCATGAATCTTTTACTCAAAAGAAGAATATTGAATATATTTCACTTGAGAAATTTGAGAAAGAATATGAAAATATTCATCGAGAAAAAGTTTCTTTAACTAGGCCAAACAATTGGCAGAAACTTAGAAAAGTCTCATCGGTATATCGAAAGTAGAAAACGGTACTAAAATGTGAATGCTATGTGATGAGATGTGGATGAGATGTGATGTGATGTAAATAGATGTGGATGTGAATGTGATGAGATGTGAATAAGATATGATCATATGTGAAAGAATGTGATGTGATGTAAATGGATGAGAATGAGATGTGATGATATGTGAAAGCATGAGATGTGATGTAAATGGATGAGAATGAGATGTGATGTGATAGATATGCATGTGAATGAATGGATGGATGTGGATAGATGTGAATGTGAATGAATGGATGGATGTGGATAGATGTGGACGTGATGTAATGTGGATGGAAGGAATGCGATGTGATGTGGATGGAAGGAATGCGATGTGATATGGATGGAATGAATGTGATGTGATATGATGAGATGTAAATGGATGTGAATATGATGTGATGAGACGTGAATGGATGAGATGTGATGTGGATGGATGTGATGTGATGAGATGTGGATCAGAATGAATATAAATGAATGTGATGTAATGTGAATGGACGGATGAGATGTAAGGTGGATGAATGTGATGTGATGTGGATCTAGGTAGATGTGAATGGATGAGATGTGGTGAATGGATGTGATTTGAATGTATGTGATGTGGATCGGGGTAGATGTGAATGGATGAGATGTAATGTGAATGGATGTGATGTGATGTGATGTGGATATGGGTAGATGTGAATGGATGAGATGTGATGAGGATAGATGTGATGAGATGTAATATGATGTGATTGGATGAGAATGGATGAAGACAATGGGAATACATATGACTGGAATAAAGAGAATTATGTGGAATAACAAGAAATGATATGGAACATTGTGGAAAGATGACTCGACGATGCGGGGGAATTCCGTGAGTTCAATGCTATTATTCCCAATTTTCCTTAAGCATTTATGGAATTTATACCAAAATACCACACATTTTATTACAAATATTCTTGGTAGAATGAATTCCCTAAATTTCTACAATTTTTGAGAATTTTTTCTAATTATTTAGAAATTTTTAGAACATTTTTATAAAATATATATATATTTATGCATTTTGGCGAGTTTTCCATGGAGATGGTATCAATTTTTTGCCAAAAGTTATGCTGAAATGCAGTGTGGGGCAGCCAATTGATGCATTGGGTTCTCTCTCGTGCACGTAAAATTATTTTCTTCCCTCAAAATCCAGAATTTTCTTCTATTTCTCTCTCCCACGTGTGTGAATTCCTTTTAGAAGGCACAATTTGATTAAACATTAATCATAATTAAGTTATAATTATGATTAAGAAGGTTTAATTGAAATTTTAATCAACCTCCTCTCTGTTAACAGAGAAGGAGGGTGTGGAAAGAGCGAGAAAGTAGGAATGGACAAGAACGGGAGGAGGAGAGAGGAGCTCTCCTTCTCTCTCTCTCATGCTTATGCACGCGTGCGCCCGGGGGGGTGGGGGGGCGCATTGCAGGCCGCCGGGCAAAAAAAGCCCCCCCATAAAAACGATTTTATAAGCTTTAAAATTAAAGCTTAGAAAAGTTTTAATTAAAGCTTTTAAATATTTAAAAAAAAGAGTTTTTTTTCAATTAAAAGCTTTTCAAAAAATGCTTGAAAAAAAAGAGAAGAAGAGATTTGAAATTTTTTCTTCTTCTCTGAATTTTTTTCTTTGAAAATTCTTTATTGGAGCCCTTTGGCTTTCCATCTCCTGGGAAACCTATTGACCTTCCAAATTTTGGGGATCTTTTGACCTTTCGAATTCCGGAAACTTTTGACCTTTCACATTTCGATTTTTTTGTCTTTTCATTTTCCCGAAACTATTGGCTTTCCGTATTCCGAGAAGACCATTGGGATTTCGAAACTTTTGGACCGTTCATATTCTAATGCGTTCGAGGTAAATTAATTTTTTTTTGGAAAATTAGACAAAGGTTATTTTAAATTTCTGGAAAATCTAGTGATTGGCATGTGGTGTATCCATTCGCACGCGTAAGCATTCAAATTCTTTTAAAAAACTATTTTTTACCCAAAAATTTAAGAAATCCATTAAAATTATAAATTTTTATTGGATTGGAGAATTGTCAGGCAGAATTAGAAATTTCGTGAACGATGGGATTCTCATGAGAAATTAGGAATATTCTAGATATTATTTTTAGAAATCCAAGAAATTGGTATTTTTAAAATATCAATGGTATTTTAGCAAATCTAATTGCTAAATAGTTTTTGGAAAAATATAGGTTTGGAATGCCATAAGATAGGTTTGGTGGAATTCAAAAATTAGCGTGTTATTAATGTGAGCATACCTGTATTAGCGTGTTATTATTGTCAGCATACCTTGTATTAGCGTGTTATTCGAATATTATTAATTCCACCAAACCTATCTTATGGCATTCGAAACCTATATTTTTCCAGAAACTTCTTAGCAATTAGATTTGCCAAAATACCATTGATATTTTAAAAATACCAATTTTTAGGATTTCTAAAAATAATTTTTAGAATATTCCTAATTTCTCCTGAGAATCCCATCGTTCTTCACGAGATTTCTAATTCCACCCGACAATCCTCAAATCCAATAAAAATTTATAATTTTAATCGATTTCTTAATTTTCTAGGCAAAAAAAAGATTTTTAAAGGAATTTGAATGGTCACAGGTGCCCGAATGGACACACCATATGCCAATCACCAATGCAAGATTTTCCAAAAATTTAAAATAACCTTTGTCTAATTTTTCACTAATTTCCAGAAAGTTTTTGAAATTTTTAATTTACCCCAAACGCATTCGAATATGAACGGTCCAAAAATTTCGGAATCCCAAACATCTTCTCGGAATATGGAAAGCCAACAGTTTCGAGAAAATGAAAAGACCAAAAAAATTAGAATGTGAAAGGTCAAAAGTTTTCGGAATCCGAAAGGTCAAAAGATCCCCAAAATTCAGAAGGTCAATAGGTTTCCCGAGAGATAGAAGGCCAAAGGGCTCCAATAAAGAATTTTTAGAGAAGAAAAAAAAAATCAAATCTCTTCTTCTCTTTTTTTTCAAGCTTTTTTTTAAAAGTTTTAAAAAACTTTTAGTTAAAAAATTTATTTTTTAATATTTAAAAGCTTTAATTAAAGCTTTTCTAAGCTTTAATTTTAAAGCTTATAAAATAAATTTTAAGGGGGGTTTCTGCCCGGCAGCGTGCAGCGCACCCCCCTGCGCGCGCACACATGTGCGTAAGCACGAGAGGGAGAGAGGAGGAGAGCTCCTCTATCCTCCTCTTCTTCTCCATTCCTACTTTCTCTCTCTCTCTACCCCCTCCAAGGTTCTCTATTAACAGAGAGGAGGTTGATTAAAATTTTCATTAAACCTTCTTAATCATAATTATAACTTAATTATGATTAATGTTAAATCAAATTGTGCCTTCTAAGAGGCATTCACACACGCGGAAGAGAGAGAAATAGAAGGAAATTCTAGATTTTGAGTAAAAAATGCTAAAAATTAGAATAAGAAAGAAAAAACAACAATTAACTAGAGATTGCTATAATGCCACTGTTAATAAAACCCTAATGCCACTGTTAAAAATTAGAATAAGAAAGAAAAAATAACAATTAACTAGAGATTGCTATAATGCCACTGTTAATACTCTAAGATCTCTCTAGATAATCATCATACATAAACATGCATAAACCAGACATAAACTCATCCACCCAACCACCCCCGAGCCCAAGGGATGTACACATGAATTACAATGAAGTACCTCATACCTTAACCTCGATGTCCCATACCACCAAGAGGTATGACTCCAATCCAGTAGCACTAGTATGAAATGGTAAGAGAGTAGATACAATCCTCTACACACCAGAGAACATCCCTTGAGTGAGTGTGCCCCATGTCCCTATTATATGGGAGGGCCCTCAAGTGACTCTTAACTCTCCATTTCCCATGTGTGACCCTTGGATGCCTAACCCTAACCTCAACCCTTAAGGTTAGCCCTAACCCATGCTCTACTAGAACTTGTTCCCATGCTCCCATGCTCATAAGCCTAAGGTGGGTTACCCTCCTAGTATATGCACATATAATGTGCACATAACAGGTATGGGGGGAAGAGGAACCGGGGGTGGTGGAGGGGGAAGTGGGGGAGAGGAGGATCATGGGGGTGGGGGTGGTAGATTGCCATGGCCATCGTAACCGCCATCTTAGTTGTCAGGGCCAGGGGATGCTTCGACAACATCCACAAGGCCGCCGTGGGCTCTAAAGAAAGATTATGTAAGCAACTTCTTCAACGGGAGAACTCAAGAGGGAAGGAGACGTGAGAGTCGTCAAACTGACATATGCAAGTGTGGCAGCCAATTACTTGCATCTACTCATGGCACCTATGGTATAAAATGAGGAGGCCTTCAGCAGAATAGGGGGGAAGAGCATTAGTGTTATGGAGGGAGGGGTAGGCGCTATTCATCACATGCCAACCGATATTCTATAGATAGTTTAGGGCCTCTATCGAAAGTTGGGAGGGGTAGGGGTATGGGTAGAGACCTTCCAAAACAGACAGGTCTATGAGCTCTGCGGGGGTCAGAGGGGAAGCCAAAACAGAGGAAGAGACTCGAGTTTGTCAAAATGGCTTAGAGAGGGTGTTGAGGGAGTTTGTAGAAGTAGTGGGGGTGATGGAAAGAGAGAAGGCCCTGAAAGTAGAAGTGGGGGATGAGGGTGATACTTAGAGATAGGGAGTTTGGTGAGAAGGTATGTGTAATGCTATTGGGAGAGGGGCTCGTCGATGTAGAGGTTGTGTTGGAGGAGGTTGAACCGGACGCTCCTGAGAAGTGGCGGCCACGGGCTTTGTGGGGGGAGGTAAGGGTAGGGAGCTTCGTGGCTGTATCCATCAAAGCGTCCACCTTGCGATCGAGGGTGCTGGACGAAGGAGCAAAGGGGGTGGAAGGTTGTTGTGCCGCAGGGGCTTCGGTGTCGCCAAGTTGCTCCTCCAGCTAGTGGATGGTGCCTACTGAGAATTCACGGTATCGCTGAAAGTCAGCTTGGTTTGTTCAAGGGCCTCCCTCGTAGCCTTGGCTCAATCAAGGGCATCTTGGGCAAGGTTCTCCCGTGACCAATAGCTTGTGGTGTGCTCGTTGAGCAGCTTCATGTGCCTATTGGAGTTGTTGTTGGATGTTTGTAATGCGAGTGAGGGAATGCCCGAGCTAGTGAGTTTGCTCATCAAATTTTCTTTGTAGCAAGTAGCATCTCCCTTTGAGAAGCACCAACTGCCTCTTGTTGACGATAGATGCAATCCGTCATCATCTGTGTGATTAACTCTCTGCCAGATGTTAAAATCCCAAGGCAAAATTAGGCACGTCACCATGGGATGCATGAACACTTTCTACGTAAGCCTGGTTGGAGCAAATACTTTTTGATCGCGCCCAATGAGAGGATATTTATTGTATTCTACTGAGTTGCATTGGGGGAAGAGGTTACATCTCCTAGGAAAGAGGGTATATCTACAAAATGGTCCGGGGGTCGAGTCTCATATATGTTTTGCTAGAAAAAGCCTTGCTTTTGCTTCTCCTCCTCCTCCTCCGTAGCCTTTCTACGTGCCTCCTCAGCTATGCTAGCTCCTCTTGTATAGGGCCTGGACTCAATGGTGGGGGTACCTGTTCTGTGGCCGTGGGTTCTTGGTGTTGCCTCTTTGCTAGTGGGGAGCTAGGAGATGTCTGTGGTGGTGAGGGTAGAGACGTAATGACTACATTGGGGCCACTGCGTTGCATGGCACGAGGCACCTCCTCCCACCTAGCCACATAATAGAGCACCTTTGAAAGGAGTGTTGCTGCTTCCCTTTGGGGTTTGAACATACCACATGAAGCTCCTTGAAGGGGTATTTTGCCCAATTCACCATTTGGCCTTGGTGCACACGTGCCAATGTGGTCATAATGCACCTGCTAAATCTATCATCGAGTGAGTCGTAATAAGCAAAAACTATAGGGCCTAGGCTAACATGATCAGATCCTCTTGTGTGATTTTAGCCCACTCTACCCCATATTGTTTGGGTTGCCTCTGTATACTCCCCTGGTCAACTTGGGGGCATTGGTGAACCTGACATAGGGCTAGTCCAAATTGGGGAGTTGCAGGGCATCTCTGATGAGCTCAATGCTGTGGCAGCAATCATCCAAAACCTCGCCTGTATGAAGTTTGCATCATAAGTCTCTATGAAATAAAGGTTGCTATAGAGGTCTGGCCCCCACGGCTCCAAAGAAGGCAATCTCCCCAAGCCCAGCTGCTCCAACCTTCGGTAGTACAAGTGCAAGGTCGGATGCTATGGCCCTATAGCATGGCCCAATGAAATATAGGAACTTATGCTCCACCTTGTGGTTATTCTTCATGAGGAAGTGCATTGAGTGGCCATTTACTTGCTTCATCAGGGCCTCCCCCCCCGATGAGACAACTGTGTGGGGTGCCGAGCATACTCCTCAAATCTTTCCCCTGTTAGTCGCTTTGTCCTAATGGAGGTACGGTGGAGGACCTCCATGGACTGAAGTATCAAACATGGTGTAGAGAGTAGGTGTTAGGGTGCGAGAGCTCAAGAGAAAAAACTGCAAGAGTTTGGCTTCTGCAAAGAAGGCTGAAAGTGAGGAAAGAGGGGATGGGGCCCATATTTATAGATTTTGCAGAAGGGTATGACTGTGGCACTTGTAGTGAGCAACTGTGGCATATCTGAAATGAACGGTCGTGGCATTTGAAATAAACAGCCATGGTGGCAGTTGGAAAACAAGAGAGAACAAGCATGAGAACTCTAGCGAGACGAATGGTCGTGGGCTTTTTGAAATGGAGAAGGAATGGGCATTCGCATCGGTTGGAACAGATGTGCCAAACGGGTTGAGAAGGGAACTGGAGGGGCCTTTTGATTAAAAGTTGGTACGATCATAGCAAATGGTTGAGGATGGAATAGTCGTGGTGGCAAACTTGGAACATCTGTGGGCGAATCAAAACTTGTTAAGGCGAATTTCAAACATCTATGGCCTTCTGGAAGTTTTTTCTTTTCTTGGGTGAGTACCCTAAATCAGGTTTTGTACCCAAAGGCTATGCTGCTAGGACCCCATTGTGGGTTTTATATTAACCGCAATGCCCAATTTTCCAAGGTGAGAAGTCGATTCCAATTTGGCATGGTGAGGTGGGGGTTAGTACTTCCCTAAGGGATTTTGAGGCGAGTGGGTAAGGAAGTACCTAAGGCTGAAGGAGTTGATGAAGGTATTACAGTACTCCATTGTAGCCTCACAATGATAGCTGGGTGACTTGCTGACATTGAGGGTATATCATTTGTTAGCTTTGTTTGGCAGCAGAATGGGGTTTATAGTGGCACTCTGAAGCTTCTGCTTCCCTTTTGCGTGGGCAGTCTTTGTGGGGCGGAGTCACCTTTGGTTTCCCTTGAAAGATAGGGAACTACTGAGCGATAGGGGTTGAAGTTAAGGTTGGGGATTTGAGATTTAGAGATCCAAATATGATGATTTCCCTCATAGAAGTGTTGGGCTCGTAGGAGAGGCTTGGGGATCTACTGGGGGTTGGTTTTGGGCACACTTGAGGGTTTGATTGAGGATTGGGATTCCATGGAGAGCGTTTAGGCCTACGGTTGTCCTGTACCCTGTAGGCTTGTGGTTGGTGAATTTGTTACTGATGTGGGGGATGAGGAGCTTTGGGTGCTAGTGGACGAGGGGAAGGGTTGGATCATCAGGGGATCCACAATGTAGATTTTCCCTCATAATAGCCTTGTGCTGCAAAGTAGACTCTTTGATACCCAATGGGGAGATGACATACTTGGTGGAGTTTTGTTAGAAATGTTAGTTTGGTTAGTTTGGGTTGATGGGTCAGTAGCTGGAGAGTGGGTTGCTACCGAGCATGGTTGTAGGGAGGGTGTGAGAGGCATTGATGTGGTTGGAATGATGAGCGGCCTCTTTTTTAGGGGGATGGATTTGTGGGAGTGTGGTGATGGAATTATGGTGGGTGGTGAAGGGAGAAGTTCTTGGCATGGGGGAGCAGCGGTGTGCTCTTTGTCTATCATAAGGACAGTAACTTGGCCGGAGGCAACAAGCTGTAAGGTCGTTGTCCCCATGTGTCCCAGTCAATGTTGCACCTGTTATGTCCCATCCAACCCCTTCCAAGGAGTATTTATTTACGCTGCGTAGTTCCTGCAAACATCACATAGAACTTCCCTTCCAAGGGATTATTTCCAATGTGGAATAAAATCATGACTGTGTCTAAACAATGAACATGTTGTGACGTTACAGTGGTAACGATGGCAGGGGTTTCTTTTAGCAAGGGAACGCCATGTTTCATGGGACATAAAATTGTAACTAGCCCATGTATCAAGAGCTAATTTTTGGACAAAGGTTGTCAGGGTGGTCATTCCTAACCACAACTGAGCTCACTTCACCTCCCATTTCTCTTCTTCAAGGTCGAACACTTGGGCCATATTGACCATGATGTGTCTCTTTCAAAGCTTGGCTAACCTTGCTTTGGTCTCTTGTTGTGCAGCTTGTTTAATATGGTCATGGTCTTTCTTGTGTTGTTTTTAATCATGGATGGCTCTTAGGGTAGCCTCAGTGTGAGAGGGCCATATTAGCACTTGAGTTTTCTACCATTGAAATAACTAGCGATTTCTACACCATCAAGCATTTCGATGCGCACTGCGCCTTGTGGCGTAGAAATATCTAGCCACCAAATGCTAATTGAAGCATTTTTATTATGTGCAGTTATTTCTAGAGTGAATTAAAATGCTAAAACTTTTGGTCAAGAGGGGTTAAAAGAAGGGTAAAGAAAAGTATAATCTAGATTCATAGAGAACTCATCTACCATGGCTCATATTGACTTTTTGGTCAATGACAATGTCGATGACATGATTGATCATCCCAATTCTAGAAGGGAAGATCTTAAATTCCATGAAGAAGAAGAGGCGGCGGCAAAGAGAGAATTTGTGGAGGTGACACAGCGTCTCGAGGCTACAATAGCAAAGTGCCACGATGAGATGGATTCACTTAAGGTGCAGATCTTAACTCTGCAGAAAGCTCTTCTAGCCACCTCATCTACTCCTACCAAAGCAATTGCTCCATCTTTTGCACTAAAGGTGTATGGCGGGGAGAAAAAGGAGAAGAAACAAGAATGTGTGGATGCTTGGCTTAACAGCTAGACTACACACTTTGCTTTTCACTCTTTCACTGATGCCTAGAAACTATAGATGGCACAGGGATTGTTAAAGGGGAAAGCTTTTACTTGGTGGAAGGATCTTAAAGAAGATTCTATTCCCACTACTTGGGGGTGGCAAGGATTTGAAGATGCATTCAAGAAGGAGTTTGTCCAGCTTGAGGGGATGAATTCGAAGTTATTGCCAAACTAGTTAAAAATAGCATGGCTAATCAGTCTTTTGATAACTATATGCAAAAGTTTAGACAGTTGACTGCCAAATCCAAGTTTGATGATCATACCTTGCATGGTATTTTCATCAATGGTTTATCTCGTGATTATCAATACAAGGTGAATAAGTGCAAAGTTAAAACGGTTGAGGATGCTATTCAAGTTTTTCACAAGACAATGGTTGGTGCTAATTCATCAAAACCAGCATCAAGTGAAAAGAAATCCACGTTCATTTATTCAAACAGTGGACAGAAAAGAAAATTGGTTTTCACAGCAAAACCAAAAAATGGTGACAACACCAGCAAAAAACCAAAGTTTGTAAGGACAATCTTACATGCTTTAAATGCAAGGAGAGGGCATACAAAGAAAATTTGTCCTTTGAATGGAGCTATAACAACTTCGGCACCTGGTCAAAAGGTAGCACCAAAAAAGTTTATACCGAAGAAATCTGTACATATTACAGAACTTCAAGGAAGTCAATATTACACATCTTGAAGGAACCCAATGTTCAGATTGTACTTTCAGTAAAGACGTTTATGGTCCAAATGAACTATTTTGTGTTTATGGATCAATGAAAGGACATCAGGTTCATATTTTATTTGATCTTGGTAGTACTCACAATTTTATTGACAATATTATGATACAGAGGATGAAGCTGGAAACCATGGAGAATGGTCACATGTACAAGATCAAGATGGCTGGAGGACAAGTCCAATTTTGGGACAAGAAGGTGTCAAATCTACCACCAATTGTACTCAAATAGGCTTGATTTCCATGTCATGAGCTTGGGTCATGTAGATATAATTTTGGGAATGGAATGTTCATAGCAAAAATAAGAATTTTTCTATTGATTGGGTCAAACATTTGATGTCTTTCCATCATAATGGAAGCCTTGTAACTCTTAAAGGAAACATTGTTGATGTAATCAAGGTACCGGGAGGATGTGTATTGATTACAAACGTCTTAACAAGGTTATAATTAAAAATAGATACCCATTGCCTAGATCAGATGATCTTATTGATGGAGCTAAGATTTTTTCAAAGCTTGACTTGGGAACCGGTTATCATTAGGTCCATATAGCAAAGGAAGATGTGCCTAAAACTGCTTTTAGGAAAAGATATGGCCATTATGAATTTTTAGTGTTACCCTTTAGTCTCAGTAATGCACTATCAACTTTTCCCAACAGATGATGAATGATATATTTCAAGATCTGTTAGGAAAATGTGTGGTAGTTTTCTTAGATGATATTTTGATATATAACAAAACTTTGGATGAGCATGAGAGTCATCTTAAAGAGGTTCTATGAAGGCTTAGGAAGGAAAAATTGTATTGTAAATTATCTAAGTGTGATTTCTTTAAATGGGAATTGTTATACTTAGGTCATAAGATCTCTCGGGATGGCTTGAGTATAGATTTGGATCGGATCCAAGAATGGCTAGTTCCTTGTATGGTCAAACAATTAAGATCTTTCTTAGGTTTTATCGTATTTCTTTGAAAATCTATTAAGGATTATTCGACGTTGACTGTACCTTTTACCAATCTTCTTAAAGGTAAAAATAAGAAGTCCAATTCTCAAATTGTGTGGAATGATAAGCTACAAGAGGCTTTTGAGATTTTGAAAAATAAAGTTCAAGATTCTCCTGTGTTAGCCTTGCCAGATCCAAGCAGACCATACATTGTTGAGATTAATGCTAGTGATTTTACAGTAGGTGTAGCTTTGTTCTGGGATGGGAAGCTTGTGGCCTTCGAGAGTAAGAAACTCAATGATGCACAAACTAGGTACCCAGTTCAGGAGAAAGAGTTGTATGAAATCATTTATGCTTTAAAGGCATGGAGACAGTATCTTTACGGATCTCAGAGCAAATCATCAGTCTTTATAGTATATTTGTGATCAACCAGACTTAAAGGGTAGAAAATCCAAATGGGCTGAGTTGATGCAGGACTTCGATTTCCAGATTAAATATAGAAAATGTAGCTTGAATTGCATTGCTAATCCGTTGAGTCAAATTGGTGAAGTTAATGAACTTTAGTTCACTCAGATTACTTCTAACTTGTACAATTCACTCAAAAAAATGCAGCACAGATATTTTCTTTGGAAAATATTAGAATTTGGCAAAATTAGGGTCTACCAACTCTGAAGTAGATCAAAACTTGGTGAAAGGAAAAGCCAACCAATTTTTTATTCAAAATGGTCTTTTATTCCGAAAATGATAAGGTTTGTATGCCATGACACACCATCGACGGCAGGACATCCTGGCATACAGCGTACCTTGGCTTTAGTTAAAAGGACATTTTATTCACAAAAAATGAAAGATTTTATTCAAAGTTATGTGGTCCGATGTCATCAATGAACGCCTTAAATCTACTAGGTTATTACATCCTTTGGATATTCCGTCTAGAAAGTGAGAAATTATTTCTATGGATTTCATTACGGGACTTCCACGTACCAGTAGGGGTCACGATGCCATTTGGGTAGTCATGGATAGATTGACAAAGATGGTTAGGTTTTTACCCACAAAGACAACAGTTAAAGATTCGAAATCGGCTTACCAATTTGTCGAGCAATTGTTTAGACTATATGATCTACCTTCTGATACTGTGAGCGATCAGGACTCTAAGTTCAAGGCTAATTTTTGGCATGAAGTTTTCAAGAAATTGGAAACAACTTTGAGTATGAGTTCCTTTGATCATCCGCAGTCTGATGGGAAAACAGAGCGTGTGAATCAAATTGTAGAGGATATGCTTCGTGCATATGTCTTTGGAAAACAATAAAATTGGGAAAAGTATCTTCCAATGATGGAAATTGCCTATAACATTTCTAGTTCATGCTTATGTATGGGTATCACCCCACCAGGGCACTATTGATGCCGATCTTAATAAGGACATTGAGCTTGATGCATCTCGAGGGATTTCTTGCGCGTGATATGCGGGAAATGTTGACCACCGAAGCTTAGGATTCTATCAAGAGTGCTTAGGATAGGGCATGATTTTATGCTAATGGAGGACGCTCATTGGTTTATTTAAAAGTTCCTAAAGACTCTCAAACTTTAATGCTCGAAATTATCTCCTAGACATTTTGGTCCATTTCGAGTTATACGTCGGATTGTCATGGTTGCTGTATGAACTAAAACTGCCTCCACATGTTAGAGTTCATCCAGTCTTTCATGTCAATATATTTAAAGAGAAACTGGGAGGTGAGAAAAACATAGTAACTCCTCAAGAACTCGTTGAAGTTTAATATTTATCCTATGTTCCACATGAACCTGAAAAGGTACTAAGGAAATAGAGGATTCGACTTGGCGGTCGGTTGAGAATGTTCGGCTTAGATTTCTTGCTTTTCATTACATTTCATTACAAGAGTGCAATGTTTTGAGAGAGGGGAAGTATGTTATGTGCACATTATATGTGCATATACTAGGAGGCTAACCATTAGGAATTTTTTGAGGTCATTTTTGGGCCTTGCAAGGAAGTTTGACCAGAATATTCCCTCCAAAAAGGGGCACCGGATAAATTTTTTGCAAACAAACTCCAAATTTGTCGGACCTCACATATTTAGATTCTACTCTTCAAAAGCTATCCATTGATATATAACACGATAGGGTTTGGAGAAGGGACAAGATAGATACCTAGAAGATTCCTTTTTGCCTGGGGAGGATTCACGTTACGTTCACGTAACGTGAATCCTCCCCAGGCAAAAAGGAATCTTCTAGGTATCTATCTTGTCCCTTCTCCGAACCCGTTACGTGAATCCTCCCCAGGCAAAAAGGAATCTTCTAGGTATCTATCTTGTCCCTTCTCCGAACCCTATCGTGTTATATATCAATGGATAGCTTTTGAAGAGTAGAATCTAAATACGTGAATAAATTTGGAGTTTGTTTGCAAAAAAATTATCCGATGCCCCTTTTTGGAGGGAATATTCTGGTCAAACTTCCTTACAAGGCCCAAAAATGACCTCAAAGAATTCCTAATGCCACATTAGGCTTGTGAGCATGGGAGCATGGGAAACAAGCTCTAGTGGAGCATGGCTTAGGGCTAACCTTAAGGGTTGAGGTTAGGGTCTGGCATCCAAGGGTCACACATGGGAAATGGAGAGTCAAGAGTCACTTGAGGGCCCTCCTATATAACAGGGGCATAAAGCACACTCAAGGGATGTTCTCTGGTGTAGAGGATTGTATCTACTCTCTTGCCATTTCATACTAGAGTTGAGTGCTGCTGGATTGGAGTCGTACCTCTTGGGGTGGTATGGGACATCAAGCTTAAGGTACGAGGTACTTCATTGTATTTCATGTGTGCATCCTTTGGGCTCGGGGGTGGTTGGGTGGATGAGTTTATGCCTGGTTTATGCATGTTTATGCATGATGATTATCTAGAGAGATCTTACCCAACCCCCACCATCTCCACCTCCCTTTGGGACATCCACCCTCCCACTCTTCCATCCACACCCTTCTTCTCCCCCCATTCATTTTCCCACCCAGTCTCCATCACCCACCCCACCCTTGCCACCCTTTTTATCACTTCAGATGGGGATGCACACCGTATTGCACAACCTTCCATCCACTTCCATAGAACCCCCACCCCTCTTCGATGCAAGCCTTGCCACGGGAGCCTCCACCTCAACCACCTCTCCACCCCCCATCATCGACATGACAACCCTCCCCATAACACCTCAAAGAGGGCAAAATTCTACTGTCGTGGAGCATGAGGAGATCAACCCTCCACTCAACCCTCTTAACTGGGGGCGAGACCCCCTTGATTGCACCCACTTTGAGTAGGAGATTTCCATCCTGCTTGGTCTACAACTCGAGGCAGAACCCATCACCCGCGTAACGGATCGCATGGACATCCATGTCTTGTGCCCTTATCTTGAAGCCAAGCATTTCTAGTGGTGGCAAAAACCCCCACCAAGAGAGCACAAAGGATACCATCAGCCACCTGCTGCCACTCTCGGGGGGTGCACCTCAAAAAATGTAAGTCTACCACGTGCGATCATCAGGTGGGGTTTTTTTAATCCAAAATATTGGGTAAATTTACAGAAATACAATTACAAGAGGGGTATTTTAATTGTACTTTGGAAAAAAATCCGTAAGTCTATAAAGAAAAAGGGGTAGTTTTATTAGCTCAAAATTCACAGATAAGGGGTTTTTTAAATACCCCTTGAACGCACGTCGTAGGAGGGGCTTCCATATAGTGCACCCCCCGAGCTGCCACTACTTGCCCCATCATGTTCGAATTCATGGGAGTGAGTAGCCGGCCTAGAGGCACCCCTTCCTCTTCAAACCTTTCATCTAGGAAACCTATTGCAAGATTTTCAACCATTAGAGAGAGTATGGAGTTAACTTTTTTGGTTGCAAATGGAGATTTTTCAACATAGAATGCTGCCATGGAAGATTAAAGCCACCAAGAGAAGTCATTTGGAGATTTCGCATCAAGGAGGATGCAAATGGTGTCATTATCATCATCAAGGAAGCTGACAATGAAGGATGCAAGAAAATTCTTGTCATGGAGAGCGCCATCATCAAAGAAGTAGCCAAGAGAAGGCAACACATAATTTTTCTCCTAAATCTAAAGACCCAATTACTAATTTTCAAATTTCAGTTTGAATATCAAATTGTATGAATTTTATCACACAATTACAACCTTTTAGTGCTTCTTGATAAATTTTTGACATATTTGGCTTCTCAGTTGATCCTCATTAGCCAAATAGCTCTGATACCAACTGTAAGATCCCCGTCCCCACCGCGCAACGGATTCTGGGTGCTAGCAGCGAAGTAGCACATCTTGCGTGGGGCAGGGTCCTGCACTCGGGGCCTCGCCCATGGATATCCGGAAAGGTGACTAATTCCTTGGTTCTTCCAAAAGCAAACTTAGAAAAACTTCCCTTGCCGGGAAAGCACAGGTGATTCCTCCAGGATAAAATTTTACTCTAACGTAGTCAGGGTCATTACTGACCAAACTGATCCAACCGAACCTAAAGTCACTTGGTCAGATCAAGGGAAGAAACTTGCACTTGAATCATAGAAATCAACGCTTTTTTCCCATCGAGAGGCACAGCCGTTGATTCCTTTTTCCATGGAACAATTACTATCCGGGATTTACTTCATCTAGCATACTACAATAAAAATTGAGTCTCATTTTACGGATCCATCAGTCCAACCTAACCCCATCCAGTCCCATGTGTTAGCCAACCACCCAACCACTGTAGTGATGGGATCCAATTTAGAATTTGGTTAGGTTTTATCTCGGGTACTAGGGAAAAGAGTTCCCAGGCCCCCTAGCCAAATTTTCAAGCAAGTTTAACTCCAGTCACACCACTTACACACCCAATATGAAATTTCCTTTTTCCCAGATTCAAATGTATTTAAATCAGTCATTTAATGAAATCATAGTGTTACTGATCATAAACTTCCAAGTATCCGGTTGAATCTTAATTTCCAATCATTCCTTCATCGGAGTATCTATGGCATCATTTTGGCAACCAGAACGCTCACCACCTGTTCACTGAGGGACCTTTTCGATAGTTCCTAGCTCATAGTACCCGACAATTATTCACTTATAAAAATCAAGATGGAATCCTCGTTGAAGATCAGCAAGATCAACCAACAGATCCATATAAGAGAGCTATGGACTCATCAGTTGAAGACTAGCAAGGTCAATCAACCAGATCCATATAAGAGAGCTATGGACTCATCAATTGAAGACTAGCAAGGTCAATCAACCAGATCCATACTCGGTTTCAGAAAACAACTCTTACTCCTTGTTCCAATATCTTCCGCGATGCACGTGTGGGTATCTTCGGTGACCCAGAGCTCGAGCACCGTATGGTCAGCACCCTCTAGGATCCTTCGCAGGCCGCTTCCTTGGTCCCTCATCCACCATACCAAAAGCTCACCATTTAAATCGATCCGAGGCTGGTTGGCCGACCTTGCTACGCGAGACGTCCTCCATCGACTCTCCGTCACTCACAGCACTTGCAACTTTATCAGTTAGGTCTCCACGACCTTAATCACAAGACGGTCAAAATGCTTCCCCAGCATTCTTGACATAAAACAATCATTACAATACAGTTTATAATGAACTCTCGCCTTTCCAGATTGTTCCACATGAACTCTCGTCTTTCCAGATTGTTCCACATGAATCCAAATCCAAATCATATGCGTATCCATTCTTAACCAGATACATCATTTTCCATCCCATCTCATCAGATTCATTCACTTCACATAACATCCATTCTTATCTTTCTTAATTTACATTACGTCTCATCACATCCATTTCTCATTACATCTCATTCATTGACATCTTATATCATTCATTCACATGACATCTCATCTCATCCATTCGCTCATATCGACATCATATCCATTCACATACATATTTGCATTCATTATTCTACATACACATCCACATTCGTACATCCACATCCACATCTACATCCATACATCCATTTTCACATCCACATTCATACATCCACATCCACATTCACATTCATACATCCACATCTACATCGACATTCACATCTACATCCATATCTACATCGACATTCACATCTACATCCATATCTACATCCAAACATCCATTTTCACATCCACATTCATACATCCACATCCATATCCACATCCATGCATCCACATCCACATCTACATCCATACATCTATTTTCACATCCTCATTCATACATCCACATCCATATACATACATCCATACATACATTTTCACATCTACATTCATACATCCACATCCATTTCCACATCCACAATCACACATCCACATCCACATCCACATCCATACATCCGTTTTCACATCTACATTCATACATCCACATCCACATCTACATCCATACATCCATTTTCACATCCTCATTCATACATCCACATCTACATACATACATCCATACATCCACATCCACATCCACATACATACATCCATACATCCACATCCATTTTCACATCTACATTCATACATCCACATCCACATCCATACATCCACCATTTTCACATCCTCATTCATACATCCACATCCACATACATACATCCATACAGCCCTTTTCACATCTACATTCATACATCCACATACATTTCCACATCCACAATCATACATCCACATCCACATCCATACATCTATTTTTACATCTACATTCATACATCCACATCCACACATCCACATCCATACATCCACATTCACATCTACATCCGTACATCCATTTCCACATCCACATTCATAAATCCACATCCACATCCACATCCATACTTATCACATACATATATATCTTTCCTTTCACATACATCCTTCACATACATACATCTACATCCATTCTTTCACATACATATATCTACATCCATTCTTTCATATACATATATCTACATCCATTCTTTCACATACATACATCTCCATCCATTCTTTGTACATTTTCATCTATCTGATTCATTTCACATCCTCATATCTATTTATAGAATACAAGAGAATTCTTATTTTTGATATAAGATTTCTTTACACATCCATTTATGCATAAATTCCATTTTAAGGAGAATAACACTTTCGAAATTAAAATTCAATCTTTTATGCATCTTCTCATGTATAAAATCAAAATTGATGAAAATAACTCTTTTGAACTAAAAAATAGATTTCTTTATGCATCTTTCTATGCATAAAATCAAAATTGATGAGAATAACACTTTTGGGTTAAAATAAGTTCTTTATGCATCTTTCCATGCATAAATCCAATTTAGTAGGAATTACACGTTTATAATAAAAGAATTTCTCTTATGCATCTAATTTATGTATAAAATCCATTTATGATTAAAATCTCACTTTTAATTAAAAAAATCTTTTATGCATACAAATCATTTATGATGAAAATCACTCTTTTAATATAAAAGAATTTCTTTTATGCATCTAATTTATGCATAAAATCCATTTATGATGAAAATCTCACTTTTAATAAAAAAAATCTTTTATGCATATGTTTATGCATACAAATCATTTATGATGAAAATCACTCTTTTAATATAAAAGAATTTCTTTTATGCATCTAATTTATGCATAAAATCCATTTATGATGAAAATCTCACTTTTAATAAAAAAAATCTTTTAAGCATATGTTTATGCATACAAATCATTTATGATGAAAATCACTCTTTTAATATAAAAGAATTTCTTTTATGCATAAAATCATTTATGATGAAAATCACACTTTTAATATTTAAAAAAAATATCTTTTATGCATATGTTTATGCATACAATCATTTATATGAAAATCACTCTTTTAATATAAAAGAATTTCTTTTATGCATCTAATTTATGCATAAAATCATTTATGATGAAAATCACACTTTTAATATTAAAAAAATATCTTTTATGCATACAAATCATTTACGATGAAAATCACTCTTTTAATATAAAAGAATTTCTTTTATGCATCTAATTTATGCATAAAATCATTTATGATGAAAACATATGTTTTTGCATAAAATCATTTATGATGAAAATCACACTTTTATATTCAGAATAACAATTTCAATATGCTTCCTTCTATGCATAGTACTTAATTCTAAAGAAAGTAAGACTTTTTTAATAAAATATTTTTAGTATGTATTTTCTTATACCTAGGATGAAAATTAATACTTTAAGAATACATATACGATGGGAATTACTCTTTTTGAATAAAAAAATAAAACTTATTTTACATGATTTTAGAAAATTTTGCCATAACCTCCTTTGTATGGCTGACCATTTTTCAATTTTTAACTCTCTAAAATCAACTAGAATTTCACTAAGAGTATTTAAATCATTCTAATGTAAACAATTTCTACTTATTTAAGAAAAACATTATGAAAAACTTGATTCTATCCATTAATCATTCATCTAGGATAAAGAATGGTTGGATTTACTAAAGAAGAAAGGGGAATGCCTTTTTTCAATGAGGCATAACATCATAATCATTTTAGAGAAGACAAAAATCATAAAAACCATTAAAATTAAGCATAAATGGAAATTTATGTATTTCCTTACAACCGTAACTTCAATAGCATTAAAAAGCCATTCCAATTAAGCTTCTCAAGCTTGAGAGGGGTTGAGAAGAGAGAAACATTGAAAAATTATAGAAAAAGATCAAAATTCACACTTTACCTTATAAATTGCTTGAGTCTTTGATCACGGTAGAGGCCCCCAACCAATCAATTGGTTTGGTGTGTTGATGGAACCACCAATGGAGATTGAAGAAGGAGGGAAGCTCCAATTTCTTCAATTTGGAGAGAATTTTAGAGAATAGTAAAAATTATCATTATTTCACCATAATTCTGGCATAGTATAATTCTCCTATTTTTCTACAAAGGCTCAGGTTCTATTTATAGGAGAGGGAGGCTCTAACCAAGACCAACTGATTTCTAGAATCTTCTAGATTCAGTTTGGTTGAATTTGGACTAGACCTAGTTTGGTTTCTTTTTTATTCGGTTTGATCCAAGAGAGAGGAGAGATAAAAATATCACATTATTTTTGAGTTCAAAACTCATTCAAGCATGTGAAGTAGGTGCCTTCTTGAAGGGACTCCCCTTCCTTACACGTGTCAAAATTGTTGAAATTAGAGCAGTAGTGTGATGAGCTATGGTGGATCAAATACTAGAATCAACATCATTAACAAAGTGATTAGCAAATAATTAAGACGTAATTAGTGAGTAATTAGCAATAGCTTAATGTAGGCATAGATAATCAAAAACCAGTAAATTCTCATTAGGCCAATGCCTCAATTCATAGAGTTTACATCCAAGCATCAAATCCCACTGATTTCTCCTTGATTCACTCCACCTCTCCTAGAATATCTCCACCTCTTTTGCTTGATTCACTCCACCTCTCCTAGAATATCTCCACCTCTTTTGCTTGATTCTCTCCACCTCTTCACTTTTCCCAGAATATCTCCCAGAATATCTCCACACTTCCTAAACCTTCTCATGCTACCCTTTATTCTCTCCCAATAGATTCTTCTCACCTTTTCACAGGTTCTTTCACATTTACACATCCTCTTTTACAGCCTCTAACCAAGGGCTTGTTCCCGCACACACCCTATTCACTTGTATATTTCAACACCTCCCCTCAAGTGAATACTCTCTAGAACACCTAGACCCTATACCAAGTTTCCCTCTTACTTGTCTAGCACACCTCCCCTCAAGTTATCTTAGCACACCTGGACCCTATACCAAGTTTCTGTCTTACTTGATAGCCTGCGCGACCAGTGTCTCAAGTCCCTAAACTCATAGTCCTTGACACTCTCTCTCTCTATGTGTCCAAGGCTACTATAGTTGCCTGCGACCTTGACTAAAGTGCTCACACATACATCTATCTACCACGTGGCCTACATCATCAGTGGCTCAGAGCTGGTTTTACTTTGTTGGGGCAAGTTACATTGGGTTGTGGGGTTTCTCTCTCTCTCTCTCTCTCTCTCTCTCTCTCTCTCTCTCTCTCTCTCTCAAAGATTTTCACATGGCTTCTCACTCTTTGGAGCCTCACATCTTCTCTTGTCTTCAGTCTTCTTCTCGTGCCAGCTTCTCTTCACGCGTCTGTCTCTTCTTTCAGTATTCTTGGGGCAGCTTCTCTTCTCGTGTCCATGTCTTCCTTCAATGCTTCCTCTAGCTTTTCTTCTTGGTGTGGATCCTCTTCTTGGAAGGAGATGTTCTTCTTCTTTCATGGCTGGGGCCATGAGCTTGTCCGTCAAGTCTTTTCGCTCCATGTGAGCAACATGTTTAAACATTTTGTTGATAGTTCTTTTGGGCTTTTTCTATTTATCTTGTGTCATTATGCAATGCAAACCCAAATCTATGCGGGAGGTCTTACCTCTTGCCTTATTCTGGACAAGGACAGTGCCTGATCCCATTTTTACACTGATATAATGTGCCCAATACATAATGCGTATAGCATCCATTCTTATGCACATTCCCAAATTCAACTCTGGCTATGAATAATCTTGAATTTGAGTGAGATTTACAAGCATTAACTAAGGGTTAAATGCAAAATGATGATTATCACAAATTTTACCAGAAATTACATTAAATCAAGGGTAACCAATTTGTACGGAATGGTTGGAGTATCAAACCAACTCTGAATTGCAATCTGAAGTTATAGGGATCAGTATCAGATATTAATGGTTAATTTGAACCCTCAATTGTACCAAAATATAGTGATTAGTACTAATTAATCATTGATTAGTAAATTAATCCCACTGTTTTGTGTGCAAAAAACAGAGTATGCGGGGAGTCCAGATCTGGTGCCTTAGACTTCAAATGAGCTCAAATGCTTTCAAGGCCATCAATAGCAATGAGTCTAGTAGATGATTAAGCCAATAAACACAAGATTTGACCAAATATTGAATGCTTAATCTTTATTTTACCAAAGTCACCTGTAGATTTGATGAAGAGCTTGGATCTCACTGTAGGCTTGATCAAATTGAATTCTGACTTCACCACCTTGTAGAGCATGCTTGAAAACCCGCGGGGCTAAGAGGAATTAGGTCAATTTGATTTGAAGTGGACAAGATTTGCAAATTCATCAAAAAAACCTGCGCTGCAGAAAATCGCGATTTCTTCCTCATGCGAGCGCTGGCGGTTTGTGCTTATGATTGGCTTGTCGGCTGGAGCTCAAGAATGTTGGCTACCTATGGCTAGAAGGGTTTGGGCTAATTATGAGTGTGCAAGGAGAGGGAGCTCCTCCACTAGTTGGGGGTACAAAGGTGAGTTGAAAAAAGAGGGGAAATTTATAATTTTCTACTAATCCTAATTAGCAAAATGATTAGCAATATAATGGGCTCACAAAATGATGGATTCTAGGCATGGCTCTGATACCATGTTGAAATTAGAGCAATGTGATGAGCTATGGTAGATCAAATACTAGAATCAACATCATTAACAAAGTGATTAGTAAATAATTAAGATGTAATTAGTGAGTAATTAGCAAATAGCTTAATGTAGGCATGGATAATCAAAAACCAGCAAATTCTCATTAGGCCAATGCCTCAATTTATAGAGTTTACATCCAAGCATCAAATCCCACTGATTTCTCCTTGATTCACTCCACCTCTCCCAGAATATCTCCATCTCTTTTGCTTGATTCTCTCCACCTCTTCAATTTTCCCAGAATATCTCCACACTTCCTAAATCTTCTCATGCTACCCTTTATTCTCTCCCAGTAGATTCTTCTCACCTTTTCACAGGTTCTTTCACATTTACACATCCTCTTTTACAGCCTCTAACCAAGGGCTTGTTCCCGCACACACCCTATTCACTTGTATATTTCAACAAAAATGGAATTGATGACCCCTGGATCGAAGCCATTTTTAGCAATTTTTAGGGTTTAAATAGGGTCAATTGTGGTTATTTTAGGTGCATTTCCATGGTATTTGAAAGCATGTGTGTGTGGAATGTCATGGTATTTGCATGCCTCATGATTGTCGATGTTGTTCATTGGTGTATGCACATTGCATGGGAATGGTGACGATTAACGTTGTTTTGTACATAAAGAGGAGGTTGTATGTAAGTGGGAAGAGAGAAGAGAGAGATCGAGGGGAAGAGAACGAGGGTTAGTATGATGAGTTTTGAGCTCAAGCTTTGAGGATGGTTAGGTGGGAACGCAAGTTTGGAGACCTTAATGTGGTTACAAATGAAAAGTTTCAAATAAAAAAATGGAAGGGTGGGTAGTTTTAGCACCCATTTTGGTACCCGCCAACCTTTTGAGAGCATAAAAGAGAAAGAGAGAGGAAACGTTTCTTTCTCTGGCTAACGTGAAGAACACGAGGAGGAGGAGGAGGAGGTAAGCCTGCGCTGTTTGTTTGTTGTTAATGTTTGTTGTTGTTAATGAACTCTGTACATAAGGATGAGGAGGAGGAGGTAAGCCTGCGCTGTTTGTTTGTTGTTAATGTTTGTTGTTGTTAATGAACTCTGTACATAAAGAGAGAGAGAAAGAGTATGGGTGTGTGCGTGTCTTGTATGAGAAAGAAAGAAGGCCTGGCGCCTGCACACGAAGAAGGTGGCGGAGACCTCTGTGGTCGACAGCCGCCATGGCCAGAGATGGAAGGCGCATGAGAGCACCTGTGCCTTGAGCACGTAAGGTAGGCCGACACTTGGCCTTGCGCCTGGGCTGCCAGCGCATCACGAAGGCCGGGCCAATGAAGGCACCATGCCTTGTGCGCATGAGTCAGGCCGATGCACAGAAGGCACCATGGCCTTGCGCTTAGTGCAACATGGAAGGGGCCGAGCCCATCGTTTGGGAGTTGGGGTGTTGGCCGCTTGCGTATCACAAGGAGGACCTAGCCGGTGTGCTTGAGCCGGTGTGCTTGAGGGGCTGGCTGGCGGGTGACGAGGAGGCCGTGTTTCAAGGTTGGAGGCCGACTAGTTGAGCCTTGCGCATATGGACGAGGGCTGGCCAACTTTGCAATGCTCAGGCGTGCTTGGAGAACAGGCATGGGGTATCTGGAGCAAGCCGCCTACTGGAGATGAAGAGCGCCGTGCTCATGAGGCTAAGGCCAAGCCAACTAATTGGCTGGTCGCCTGAGGATGGCACTCGTGCGCATAAACGGCCAAGAGCCAAGCGCCATGCACATGGCTTGTTGGTGGCTTGGAGCCTAGGGGCTGGCGTGCACAAGGTGGTGAGCTTGCCGGATATGAGACTTGCGCCTAAGTCCTTGGCCAGGCACGCATGGAGATGAGCTCCATGAGGTGGTACTCGGTGTGAGAGACTCACCAGGCCAATGGGTACCTTTGGCTAGCCTATTCGGTAGGTAGCTAGGTTGACCATGCTGTTTGCATGAAACAAGGTCGCCAAGGCATAATGGACAAAGCCAAGCCGTGAGGTCATGAAGAGTAGGGGACATGCTTGCAACGAAGGCAAAGGCAGCCTAGACCGTGTCTTGAAGCCTATCGGGCAAGACATCATAATGGCAAGCCCTAGCCACACTACTAAGGGGGATGCTCATGAAGAGAGCAAGCACACACCTAGGAAGGCCACCCATGGTAGACTGTGAGAGAGAGAAAGGAACGTGTGTGTGTATGTGGGAGGTCTCCATGCTCTTAAGCTAAAATGAGGAGAGAGAAGGTGGGAAACCATAGCAAGTAGAGGAGACATTGTGTGTGGGTAGAAGAAAAAGGAAAGAAGAGAGAGGGCAATATAGATGCGCTACGTGTGTACATGCAAAATAGGAAAGAGAGAGAAAGAGATTTGATCACTTTGACATGGTGCATACTTAAAAGTAAAAGCATGAGAGTGTGAGAGAATGTATTAGATTGTGTGACAGTTTGTGTTTCAGGAGGAGAAAGAGAAAGAAAGAAGAAAGAAGAAGAGAGTTCACGAGAATAATGAGTAGAGAGAGAGAAGAAAGAAAGAAAGAGTTTTGAAGTGTGAAAGAGAGAGTGAAGAGTGGGGTGAAGTGAAGATTAGCCAAATGTTGAATGCAGTGATGCTGTTTGCAGATTGACTGAAACGTGGAAGTGTTGGAAATATCAGTTCTTTTTCATTAAATTCTTGGAAACAATTTACACAAAACCATTTTGACATTAAATTTCTTTATTCAGTTTAGAATGGTGAAGTTGTGTCTTGATGATCTGTTGGGTCATAGTAGTTTGTTCTTTTCCATTTGTGTGTCTGTGTGGGTGTGTGTAAATAAAACATTGTAAATTATTTCATACAAAAAGATGTCTTTTCGGTGTGTGTTTCTAGGATTTAGGCTGTGTGTGGTTGTTATTTAGGACGCATTCACTGTTTTAGTGGGTATTTAGTGCGTTGGACTAGAGAGTAGGAAGGCCAGTCATTTTTTGGTGCGTTCGCCACCACCAGGAGATCACTAGCTAGTTAGTAGCTACGGGATATCTCGGCGCATATATTTTGCGTATGAGAACCAGGGTTTAGGAGTTCAAAAAAAAAACGGCACGACTCCTAGGATCAGAAGGACTTAGGAGTGGCCGCGAAGAGGAGTCAAATGAGAGAGGGGCATTGGTAAACACATGTGATTTTTTGGAGAGTTTTGCTAACTGGGTTCCATACGAAGAAGAACGACAAGAGTGGGACATATTCATTCAAGAATATTACCCACGGTTTCCCAGTGATGTGATACGTAAGATCAAGGCTACATACTGCAAGGATTATCTTAGATCCATAGAGCCCTTTGGTTTGTTCCATGCACCAATCTAGTGGAAGTGGTTTATCAAGGCAATTTTAAGGTCCACCAAGCTAGATAATCCAGAGAATCACGAAGAACCTCAGGAAGTAAGAAGTGCATGAGTGAGTCTACTCAGGGTCGAACAATTGACCCAAGACAAGCAAGGGAAGAAAGGAGGAAAAGGAGGGCTGAACGAGTTGAAATCCATCTCGCTGCGCAATTAGAGTTAGTGAACCTATTGTTGAGAGAGCAAGAACCGAACGTGACACAAGGAAGATCCTTGGATAGCGGTTAGCGTTCCTTCTAGTCTAAGCGGGGAAGATCTTTTGTGTGATGACTAAACAATAAGGGATTTAGGAGTCAGCAATCGACTGTACAAGTTGATAGCCCCTTAAAAGAAGAAAGAGAGACTATTGCAGGCACTAGCGGTAGTGTGCCTAGAGGACTTAGAAGCTATCCGATTACCTAGGGTAAGACCTAGAGCTTTAAATTTCTGGGACGATCCAACTTTTGAGGTATTACCATTTTTCGAAATTGCTGTTCCAGCACAAAGAGCAACAATCTCGTTAGCCGACTTTGTGCAATTTGCGGGACTTTGGGACGAGGATCCTGATGCGCATTTACAAAAGTTTGAGGTGACATGTGTTGCTAACGAGATAATTGATCAAGATCAAAAGCTGCATCTTTCTGGCAACTTTTAAAGACGAAGCAGCAAGTTGGTATGGCAACTTGGTGGATGCAGCCTCCAAGGCCATGTACCAAAATCTATCATCTTTTTTGGCCAAATTTAGAAGGCAAGGTTTTCAAGATAGATTGGCCCAGCAATTAGACTACTTGTTGCAAGGAGTGAACGAGAGCATTGACCATTACATACAATGCATGGAGACCATTGTGAGGAAGATGGGAGTAGCAGCCCCTAATGATGACACACAAAAGCGTCGTTTGATTGATGGTCTAAGGGATCCAGAGGCTCAGAAGTATGTTGGGCTTTGTCGGCCTGTTGATTTGAACGCGGCCAAACAAGAAGCTAGAAACTAGGAAGAGGTACAGCTGGG
Organism: Cibotium barometz; assembly: GCF_041138505.1. Lineage (NCBI taxonomy): Eukaryota > Viridiplantae > Streptophyta > Polypodiopsida > Cyatheales > Cibotiaceae > Cibotium > Cibotium barometz. Next base: position 6,729,835 of record NC_141094.1, on the reverse strand, counting down.
ACAGCAACGACGGAGGGAATTACTTTATGGCCCTATGGGGACATCACCTACGGTTAGCTCTATGAGACCCCAGGAGGTCTCAACAATTGCCGGTCCCTCACAACCACAAGTGGTTGTTAATACAAATCCAGCATCATACATGCCTCCCCAAACCCATATATGACTGCACCGGCATACATGCTTCGGACCGGAACACCACCACCACCTTTAGTGAGCGAGGCAAGGGTGGGGGACATTGTGACAAGTGTGTTGGGAAAATTTAAAGAGGAGATCTTAAGTGCTGTGCGAGCTCCAGTAAGGGACGCTATGGCTATAGAGCCACAGCTACCTACTATGCAAGCCAGTGCACAAAGTCCACCCCGATCGAATATATGGTGTGGGAAATGTCATGGCTATGGCCACTTGGCTACAGAGTGTCCTACTGTATCTCGAGTCGTACCTGATCAACCACAAATCTTGTTTTGTACTTATTGCTTGAAAAACAATCATACAGAGGAAAATTGCTTCATTAAGTAAGCACATGAGAGAAGGCAAGTGCAGGGGATGAACACTAATTTTAATTGCATGGATAAGAATAATATTACTTATGAAATTGGACCTCCACCTCGACCTTTCATGCAAAGAGGAATCCCAGAACCCTATAAGCAACAATTGCAGCAAGGATTACCCGCACAAGCCCGACCTCCATTTCCACGAGGGCGAGGGCAAGGTGGAATGAGGGGACAAAGGCCAGGGTCACCATATCGGCCATATTTTGGCTGGGGTTATCAAGGATATGGAAGTCCTAATACAATCACCCAAGGAACAGTGATTTGTTGGAACTGCCACCAAGAAGGCCACATTGCTGCATATTGCCCGAATGCAAGGGCACACCAAGATTATGTTCCTTTATGCAAGCAATGCAATGAGGAGGGCCACGAGGAGAAAGATTGCCCTCCTAAAAGTAATGCAAAATTAATAGGGGACAAAGGGAAGAAAATTGTAGATGAGGGTCCAAGTACTTCAGCAAATTTAGTGGAAGTAGTTCCTATAGTAGGTGCTAGGAAAGAATCGGCAGATAGAAAATCTAGAAAGGTGACATTTTCTCATAATCATCCAATGGTGGGAGTTGTCACTAGATCCCAGGGGAAAGTGCAAAGGACTATGGAAAGCTTGCCGAAATCAACCCAATTAGAAGGAGGAAAAGTAAGCATGCTTAAGGAGGCATCTTTAGAGGAAGTTGCAGAGAGTCAAGAGCCAGTGTCGGATGAGCAATCGTCTGATCAACCTCCCATAGCACACGTAGGAAAAGGCCCTCACTTCCAACTTGGTGTAACACCTTTCCCTGATAGATTAAAAGTACCACGTGCTAAGAAGGTCGGGATAGGTGCTAAAGTTGATCCAAAACCTCAATTTGATTTATGGGATATATTGGAACGGTGTGAGGTGTCTATTAGTCTACCTACATTAGCGGAGATCTCTCCAATATGTCGAAAGCAGATGTATCAACGACTTGCACGTCGACGTTCGCGGGTGAGAAAAGAAGTGACTCCTAAAGAACCTTTGGAAACAGGAGTGCAAGTAATTGATATGTTTATGGATTCTAAGGCTCCGACTATTACGGTAGAAATTGGACATCATCAGGTCATGGGGGTACAGATAGATGGAGGACCTGCGGTGAATCTCATGACTGAACACACAATGGAAGAGTTGGGCCTAAAGGGTTTAGAGCCCACAAATATCATGTTGCGAGTAGCAGATCAACGTCGAGTGAAACCATTAGGTCTGCTTCAAGGAGTAAAGACTATAATAGCTGGATTGGAGTTTTGCGTTACCTATCTAGTAGTGCGACTGCATTCCTATGGTGCAGCGTTTCCAATCTTGGTAGGATGACCTTGGTTAGTACAAGCTCGATGTGTTTAAAAGTGGCATAAAGGGATAATAACCATAGGCCCACGCACGGATAGAGTTCAATTGAGGGTTGTGTCTAAAGAATTCTTGAGGGAGTTCACTAAACCACCTTCTACAACCGAAGAAATGACAGGATATGGAAGTGATACATCCGTTGGTGAGGAAGTAGTCCAAGAACGCTTTGCATTAAATAAAGATAAGTATGCTCGTTTTCTTCAAAATGGGTATCAAATGCAAATGGTTGATACGGATGAGCCTATAATGCAAAAGAGAGAGTGCTCTAACTTTGCTTTGGATGCCGGTATGGGAAAATATCGAGTGCATTTTTCTTCGGAGAATGACTCTGACAATGACATTACCAATTGGTTGTCATCACCAGAGGAGTGTGTAGTGGATTTCTTTTGCATGGATACAATCAAGCAGAGGAGAGCAGACGATGGGGATAAAGCAAGGCACCAAGAGCTATATGCCCTTATTGAGAAATTGCAAGAGCAGTTAGAGCTAGAACGAGTTTTTTCTAGTGAGTCGATGGACGCATTATTAAGGAAGGTGAAGCTGCTAGAGGAAGATAAGGGACAAGCTAAGATAAAAATTAGACATTTGCAAGATTTGACCTTGCAACTTGAAGAGTGCCGTTATGAAGAAGAAACTTCTTGGGAAGCCTTACTTCGAGAAAAAGATCGTGCGACAGGAACTCAAATATAATGTGAGGTATACTCGAAAGTTGCTCAGAGAATGTGAGAGATATAAGCAAAAAGATAACAAGAGTGAGGATGGCTCGTCGTTGCAAAAGATGAGTAGAAGGAAAAATAAGTCATTTTCTAGGGAGTTCTTGAAAGCACAATACAATGAAACAATAGGAGGTGATGGAGGAGAGTTCAATGATTGGACTGATTTCAAGATGATTGAGGTAGTGAGGGATGCTTTTATGGTCCAAATTGAGGAGCCTATCAATGATGAAGAGGAAATAGACCCTTTAATGGTGATGCCTTATACCCATGAAAGTCTTGTAAGTGCTCATTCTTCGCACGAAGAGGAGGAGGAGTGTAATACCAAGCAAAAGTTTCTAGAAAATGTTTGTTTCAAAGTGAGAGACCATCCACCTATACAAGCTAGATCTCGTCGACGATCAGCCTTTGTTTCAGATGCATTAGAAATTACTCAGCGCTGGGAAGTTGAAGAGGGAAAATGCTTTACATTGGGGAGTCAATTGCAAGAACGAACCTTAACTAGATTGAGAGAGGTTCTACAAACATACAAACATGTCTTTGCTTGGTCCTATAAAGACTTGCAAGGAGTGAAACCTGAGATATGCCAGCATTACATTGATTTAGAGCCAAACGCTAGGCCGGTATGCCAACGTCAAAGGTGCACAAACCCTGTCTATGCAGAGCTTATGAAAGCAGAAATAACAAAGCTGTTAGATGCGGGTTTCATTTATCCTGTGGCATACAGTGAGTGGGTTTCCCCAATTGTAATTGTTCCAAAGAAAAATCGTAAGATTAGAATTTGTGTGGATTATCGAAAGCTAAATGATAAGACTAAGAAGGATCATTTTCCAGGATCATTTTCCATTGCCTTTCACTGATCAAGTTCTAGACCGAGTAGCAGGGCATAAATTGTATTCCTTCTTAGATGGTTTTAGCTCTTATAATCAAATACAAATCCACCCAGATGATCAACCAAAAACCACTTTTATAACAGAATGGAAAACTTATGCTTATCGAGTGATGCCATTTAGATTATGTAATGCTCCATCTACTTTCCAACGGGTGATGATGGCTTCATTTCAAGAGTTTTTACAAAAGTGGATGGAAATCTTTTTGGACGATTTTTCAGTTCAAGGGGATGAGGAGGATATGCCTAAGAAGTTGGCTAAGGTCTTTGATCGTTGTCAGCAAACCGGTATTTCTTTGAATCCGGAGAAATGTGTTTTTGGCATTAAGAAAGGAATCTTGTTAGGTCACGTGATTTCATCTGAGGGCATTACTGTGGATGATAGTAAAATCAATAAGATACGTGATCTGCCTGCTCCTACAACCATGAAGCAATTACGAGGGTTTTTGGGACATGCTAATTATTATCGTCGATTCATATTCGCCGATTCATATTGAATTTTGCTTCGGTGGTAAACCCTTTAACTACTCTTCTTCGGAAGGATGTACCCTTTGAATGGTCCTCACAAGATTGTCAGGAGGCTTTTGATACGATCAAAGATTGATTGATAAAAGCACCAGTTTTGATACCCCCAAATTGGTCTAAACCTTTTCATATTCATGCAGACGCTTCACACACAGCTGTAGGAGCAGTTCTTTGTCAAGTAGACGATAAGAAGGTAGACCATCCGATTTATTATGCGAGTCGCAATTTGACAGAGACAGAGAGAAATTACACTACAACGGAGAAGGAATGTTTATCCATGGTATTTGTCGTGAATAAATATCGACATTATTTATTGGGCAAGTTTTTAACAATTTATATGGATCATCAAGCACTAAGATACCTTTTGAACAAGACAGATCTAGCGGGGCGAGTAATTCGATGGATGTTACTTTTTCAAGAGTTTGATTTTGAGGTGGTTACTCGTCCTGGAAAATCTCATGTATTGGCGGATCATCTTTCTCGGCTTTTGACTGAGGATATTGAGGAGGGAGTGGATGATGAATTGCCTGATGCGGCATTATTTTTGACTGATTGTACACTTCCTTGGTTTTTGTAGATATTACAAATTTCTTGAGCACTGCTCATTATCCAGGAGGCGCCAGCAAGTATGAAAAAAAGAAAATTTTATTGCAATCTCGCCACTACACCCTCTTTGGTGGTTATTTGTATCGTTATTTTCCTAGGGAGGGGGTGTATCGTCGTTGTGTGCGAGAGGATGAGATACCTTCTATCTTACGTGCACTTCATGATGAGCCATGTGGAGGTCATTTTGCGGGGGAATTAACCGCTCGCAAAGTATTGCTAGCAGGGTATTGGTGGCCAACTGTTTATAAAGACTCTTTTGAGCATTGTAAACGTTGTGATAAGTGTCAACGGGTTGGTCGACCCACACCACAATTTGCGACCCCTTTAAATCCAATCTTGGCTTTAAAACCTTTTGAAAAATGGGGAATTGATTTTGTGGGTCCGATTGATCCACCCACTCGTTATCGATCCAATCGATACATTCTTGTGTGCACGGATTATGTGACCAAGTGGGTTGAAGCTAAACCTTTGAAAACGGATAGAGCATTGGATGTCGCCAAATTTTTATATGAAAATATCATTACTCGTTTTGGTTGTCCTTTGGAGTTGGTGAGTGATCGTGGTTCTCATTTTTTAAATGAGACCATTATGGAATTAACGGAACTTTATAAAATCAAGCATCGAAAATCCACTCCGTATTATCCTCGAGCTAATGGTCAAGTGGAGGTGACCAATCGAATACTGGGAATGATTTTAACCAAGATAGTATCGGAAAATCGATGCGATTGGGATGAGCGATTGTTTGAGGCTTTGTGGGCATACCGTACCACATTTAAGGTTACGACTCAAAATACACCTTTCACTCTAGTGTATGGTACAGAAGTAATTTTCCCAATAGAGAAGGAAATACCCACATTACGCGTTGCCTTGGAATCTCGACTAGGTGAGAAGGAATCTTTAGAGGCTCGATTACTGGCCTTGGTGAGGTTGGATGAGATATGTTTAACGGCTCTGCAAAATGTTGAGGCGATGCAACATAGACGAAAGGCTTGGCACGATCATCACATTAAGGTGAGGGAGTTTCAAAAGAATGATCAGGTTTTAGTCTATGACAATCAATATTGTAAGTTTCCTGGCAAATTACAAATGAGGTGGTTAGGCCCTTTCAAGGTGTTAGAGGCCTTTAATAATGGTTCTTTGATTGTCCAAGATCCTGATGCTGTAATAGCTCCTTTTCGTGTTAATGGTCTTAGGGTGAAACATTATTTTGTTTAAGTTGGTAATTACGTGGGTCAAGTTGGTTCATTTTATATTTTTCACATGAGTTTTGCTCTTTATTATTTTGCATTGTTTTGATGGGATTGGTGGGTTTATCAGGTTTTGGTGCGATCGATTCGATCTTCTTTCATACAGGTGGTATACAGGTGGTATGGAGTTTTCTCTCAATGCTTTGTTTTATTTTCTTCATCCTTATGTGGTTTGGTTTGGGTGGGATGGTATTTTAGCATTAGTTGTAGACCCTGATTGGGTTGATGAGTTGGAATGGTTGTTTCGGTGGTTGGCTGCCGGGGAATCTCTTCCAATTGCCGAGAGCGACTTTGGTCGCATGGCCCAATCTTTGGCCATTATTGCGCCAGAGATTTTTGGTTCAGGTGTGGACACCTTAACCGATGCATCCGATGATTCTTCGGATGATTCTTTTCATCCTGAAGATGTTGTGGTAGACTATCTTGATGAGGAGGATAAGGATGAGGGTTTGGGCTTTGGCCTCCCTCATGGCTTGTATCGGATACTTCTACCTAGAGAGAGTAGTTTTGTTTCGAGAGCTGTACTTTTGAACAAGACAGAGGGCCATGGGGTGACACCTCAACTTTTGCCTTTTGGTGTAGTGAATGCGCCTGTGAGTTTTCGCACAGTTTTTTCTGAGTCCCATGATGTCAATTAGTTTTGTTTTTCTTGTTATTTATTTCAAAAAAAACTTTAAAAAGAAACAATTGTTTTGTTTGTGTGATTTGTTATGTGTTTTTGTTGTTTGTTTTGGTTTGCATGTGGATTGGTTTTTTTGTGTTTGTTTGTTTTTAGTTTTAGGTACATTATGTTTCTTGGAAGTTGTAAGCTAATTGTTTGAATGGTTAATATGTGCAGATATGGTATTTTCTTTGTATTTTTGCATTGCTAGGTGCAAGGAGATGGGGGAGTAACTTGGGAACAATGATATCATAGTATTAAAGATTGTTTCTGGACATGCAATTTTTGCTACTCAGAGGATATGCAGTGTTCCACAAGTGTATTTTCTCCAATATATTTGGTTATTTTTTTGGTATTACTTGCATGGTGTGTGTAATAATGGGGATTGTGAGTTGTGTTAATCCAGTTGTAATTGCTTGGTACTTGACTTATATGATTCTTTCTTTTGGAAAGATTTGGGGTTTATTAGTCAAGGATACTAATTCTATGAGTTTCTTGCTGAGCTCTGTAGTAGAAATTGGTCATTACCACATTCATCTTAACTAGACATGTGCTGCATTGACTATATTTTTTCTCTTTAATGGTAGGTAACAGAGCTTGGAAGTGCTTAAGAACTCTAGTGGAAGGAACTTTTCTCCCTTATTCCTGGGTGATAATGACCATAATAGTCTCGATTTTCATGATGAGCCTGGGGAGGGTTTTCAAATCATTGCCTTTGAAAAATGATGAAAAAAAAGAAAAGAAAAGAAAAAAGAAAAAGAGGAAGGAAGAAAAATAAAAATTCAAATGTATGTATGTGGTATATGTGGTCTATCGCCTTAATGGTTCTTGGTAGGTGAGGAGAGTCATGCTGGCAGGGTTGTCAGTACTGTAAACCGATGCCTTGGGCTATTTTGGGATAGCCATCGCCATGTGAGCTTGGTAGGTTCTTGGAGTCAACCTAGCCGGGTGGCAAGGTCTGAGGATCGCAGCTTAGTTTCATATGGGGTGGTTGCCATTGTGGTGTGCATTTGGTTTTAAAAAATAATAATAATAAATAAATCAAGCGAAAAAAAATGAAACGAGAAAGGCATGGTTCTGATATAAGGGAATTACAATCAGGCAATGACTTCCATGGTTAGTTGTGCTACTATTATCTTTATGAAATATGGAAGTGAGTGGAAGGTAGTTTTCCTAGAGTTTTGTAGTTATGGATGGGTTGTTTCCTATTTGTTAAAGTGAAAATATTATAGACATAGTGAGGATGTTGTGGTAGTTGCTAATTTTTACTGTTTTTTGGGATTTGATGTTTGCTTATAATAAACCTTTTTGGTTTATCTATTGGTTAGTATTATATAAGTTCTTGTAGTGGTGTTTGCAACTTGGATTTTCATTCACTCATTTATGTGTGCTGATGTGAAGGTGTTGAAGGTTTTTTTTTGTTTTTGTTTGTTTGGTACGGTATAATTCTAGTGTATGGTTGGTGATTGTTTCAGAGTGATGAAGTGGAGATGTGATGCTAGGCAGTGATGGTGAAGAAGTTAAGTGTGGAGGAAGCTGTAAAGTGAAGTTGCTGCTGTGTTCGCGAGGACGCTCACATTTCAGTGTGGAGGGAATGATGACCCCTGGATCGAAGCCATTTTTAGCAATTTTTAGGGTTTAAAAAGGGTCAATTGTGGTTATTTTAGGTGCATTTCCATGGTATTTGAAAGCATGTGTGTGTGGAATGTCATGGTATTTGCATGCCTCATGATTGTCGATGTTGTTCATTGATGTATGCACATTGCATGGGAATGGTGACGATTAACGTTGTTTTGTACATAAAGAGGAGGTTGTATGTAAGTGGGAAGAGAGAAGAGAGAGATCGAGGGGAAGAGAACGAGGGTTAGTATGATGAGTTTTGAGCTCAAGCTTTGAGGATGGTTAGGTGGGAACGCAAGTTTGGAGACCTTAATGTGGTTACAAATGAAAAGTTTCAAATAAAAAAATGGAAGGGTGAGTAGTTTAAGCACCCGTTGGTACCCGCCAACCTTTTGAGAGCATAAAAGAGAAAGAGAGAGGGAACGTTTCTTTCTCTGGCTAACGTGAAGAACACGAGGAGGAGGAGGAGGAGGAGGTAAGCCTGCGCTGTTTGCTTGTTGTTAATGTTTGTTGTTGTTAATGAACTCTGTACATAAAGAGAGAGAGAAAGAGTATGGGTGTGTGCGTGTCTTGTATGAGAAAGAGAGAAGGCCTGGCGCCTGCACGAAGAAGGTGGCGGAGACCTCTGTGGTCGACGGCCGCCATGGCCAGAGATGGAAGGCGCATGAGAGCACCCGTGCCTTAAGCAGGTAAGGCAGGCCGGCAGTTGGCCTTGCGCCTGGGCTGCCAGCGCATCATGAAGGCCGGGCCAATGAAGGCACCATGCCTTGTGCGCATGAGTCAGGCCGATGCACAGAAGGTGCCATGGCCTTGCGCTTAGTGCAACATGGAAGGGGCCGAGCCCATCGTTTGGGAGTTGGGGTGTTTGCGTATCACAAGGAGGACCTAGCCGCTGGTGTGCTTGAGGGGCTGGCTGGCGGGTGACGAGAGGCCGTGTTTCAAGGTTGGAGGCCGACTAGTTGAGCCTTGCGCATATGGACGAGGGCTGGCCAACTTTGCAATGCTCAGGCGTGCTTGGAGAACAGGCATGGGGTATCTGGAGTAGGCCGCCTACTGGAGATGAAGAGCGCCGTGGTCATGAGGCTAAGGCCAAGCCAACTAATTGGCTGGTCGCCTGAGGGTGGCACTCCTGCGTATAAATGGCCAAGAGCCAAGTGCCGTGCGCATGGCTTGTTGGTGGCTTGGAACGTATGAGCCTTGGGCACTCGATAAGATGGCCTTGTATATAAGTCATTTTCTCTCATAATGCAACAGACTCTTCCATTGAATGGTGAAGTTGTGTCTTGATGATCTGTTGGGTCATAGTAGTTTGTCCTTTTCCATTTGTGTGTCTATGTGGGTGTGTGTAAATAAAACATTGTAAATTATTTCATACAAAAAGATGTCTTTTCGGTGTGTGTTTCTAGGATTTAGGCTGTGTGTGGTTGTTATTTAGGACACATTCACTATTTTAGTGGGTATTTAGTGCGTTGGACTAGAGAGTAGGAAGGCCAGTCAGGAATCATTACCCAAAATATCTCATTTTTTTAGTAATACTCATAGTTTTTTACTAATAACCCTTGTACATAGTCAACTCTTCATCTTATGTGAGCATTTACTCATTTTTGGGTATTTTCTTTTACAAATTGGATTTATCTCCTCCCCACACATGGATTGATCTTATTGGCCCATAGGAACCTTAATTTAAAATTTTGAAAAAATCTTGACCCTTAGGATAAGGCCTTTAGATTATACTTGATTTCTAATGCACCTTAGGATAAGGCCTTTAGATTATACTTGATTTCTAATGCACCTTCTGAAAAAAATTTTGAACTTCTGTTTCGCGGAAACTTATTTTAATAAGAGATATTTTTCCATCCAAAAATATTTAAAAACTGAATTACCACTCTCTAGAAAATTTTCTCTCTCTAGGCCAAAACTGGTAGAAACAAGATCTTTTATATTTCTGAAGAGGAATTTGACTATAGGGGAAGATACTGGACCTGAGAGGCTGGGGAGGAATCTTACATGCATATACATACATATATATATATACATACATATACACATATACATACATATATATATACATGCATATAAACCTACATACATATACATATACATATACAAAAAGGTCTAGGGATTTCTACCTTTTTACTAAATTTTCTTGATCTATTTCTTGAAGAATTTAAGAATTACCAATCTGAGCTTGAAAGAGAGCCCCCAACTCAAGAAGACTCTAGAATACCTTCCCCACATGCCAACAAACTTGACCCAGTCTCCAGTAGTTGGATCCTTGCGCACGTGGCCCCAAAACCATACACACCACTCACGAGTGCCACAATCACACCAAGAGCATACATCTACATCGTCTCAAGTGCAACATGAGAGGCGAACAAAGAGACGTCTTGACATTATGCATGATGTTCAAGAGGGAGACCCCACAAATGAAGATCAAGAGAGAGACCCTCCAGAGCATCTTCAAGAGGGGGAGGTGTCAGGACAATGTCACATCATGGACATGACTAGTAAGAGTACTTTCCATCGTAAATTTATTTTGAGAAGTGTGTGCTTTAGAAATGCATCTCATTTTTTGTCTTGTTTACTTGCAGGTGAGAGATGTTCTTCACACATATTGCTGGTAGATGTCCACACTCTTTCGGAGGGCTTAGATAGGTAAAAAGAATAATTTCACCATATAATTAGTTTTCCAAGTTTTACTTACCAAACCAAACATCATAAATCTTTTATGTAGTGTGGAAGAATTCTTGATGAAGATTCCCAAGGCTCTATCTCATAGAGGTGCTCCCTCAGATATAGTGGCTCGCCTCGTATGGGCTGACTTTCCTACAGGTTTACAGGTTGTTAATGTAGATATGGATGGGTGTCCCTCATGGAATCAAGTTTCTTCATCATTGATACGTGCCACACTCAATTTTGTTAGTTTGTTTGGCTAATGAGGGTTGGTTTGTGTGTTTGAGTCTAATGGATCAACTTCCTAAAATATATTCCATGGGAAAGAAAGTTGGGTTGGTCATGCATCGAACAATGTCTGTTCATGTGGAATCAAGTTATTTGTATGAGAATGGAGAACGGGTAAGTCATAATCTCTCAAATATTTCCCTTTATGTATACATATGTGGTATGGATATCCAAACATAATGTTTTCTCGTTATGGTAGGTGGATACATTGGTGCCAAAGAAGTTATTCAACGCTCAACAAAATTTCATTTTTGGGAAGAATAAGAAGCATCCATTCCAACGCACAATGGTCTTGGAGCGCTACATTCGAGGTGGTGTAGAAAGATCTCCTATGTTCTTTAGGTGAGATAATTTTCATTCTGTTCATTTTCATAGCTACTTTTTCAAAATACTTAGATGCACGTTTATGATTGCATTTCATTGTAGGTGGCTAGTGGAGACCTTCTCAAGTGAAGGAGATGGTGTCTTGGATGTTTTTGCGGGATGTGGAGGCTTGGGACATGCATGCCAAGAGTTAAAAAGGCACTATATGGGGATAGAGAACGACATGGAGGTAGCCAAAGCATGTCTGGGAGATTTCTCATCATTAGGTCGAGATGACACGTAGAAGAATGCTATAATTTGTGGATCAAAAGACTTTGTAATTGAGATTGTCATGGTTTGGAAGTTTAAAGATCGATATATACATTTTTTATCTTTAAAAGATTGTGTTTTATATTTAAGTAAGTAAGAAAGTATGTATGTAATGTATGTATATATGTTAGTGCATAGGTAGCTCTTGTATGTATGTATGTATATGTATATGTATATGTATATGTATATGTACGAGGTATATGTTAGTGCATAGGTAGCTCTTGTATGTATGTATATGTATATGTACGAGGTATATGAATTTAGGTAGATATATGTATATATATAATTATATCAATAAGTATGATATGGAGGTAGCCAAAGCATGTCTGGGAGATGGTGTCTTGGATGTTTTTGCAGGATGTGGAGGCTTGGGACATGCATGCCAAGTGTTAAAAAGGCACTATATGGGGATAGAGAACGACATGGAGATAGCCAAAGCATGTCTGGGAGATTTCTCATTAGGTCGGGGGATGACACGTAGAAGAATGCTATAATTTGTGGATCAAAAGACTTTGTAATCGAGATTGTCATGGTTTGGAAGTTTAAAGATCGATATATATATTTTTTATCTTTAAAAGATTGTGTTTTATATTTAAGTAAGTAAGAAAGTATGTATGTAATGTATGTATATATGTTAGTGCATAGGTAGCTCTTGTATGTATGTATGTATATGTATATGTACGAGGTGTATGAATTTAGGTAGATATCAATAAGTATGATATGGATCAAAAGACTTTGTAATCGAGATTTTCATGGTTTGAAACTTTAAAGATCGGTATATACATTTTTTATCTTTAAAGGATTATTTTTTATATTTAAGTAAGTAAGAAAGTATGTATGTATGTATGTATGTATATATGTTAGTAGGTAGCTCTTGCATGTATGTATATGTATATTTTGTATGTGTATATGTATGAGGTGCATGAATTTAGATAGGTATATGCATATATGTAATTATATCAATAAGTATGATGTGGATCAAAATACTGTAATTAATATTTTTATGGACTAGATCTTTAAAAGACTGAAATTTATATTGTTGATCTTTCAAATCTTGTTATTTATATGTAAGTAAGTTCTTGGTCCTTTACAAAGCTCATAGTAAGTTCTTGGTCCTTTGCAAAGTTCGGACTACTTGTTCATTGCTCCAAAAAGCTCGAAAAAAAAGCTCGCAAAACAAAATCCCCCCACTTCAATCATATTACCATAACCAAAAAATTAATAAATAATCATAAAAGCATAATATAGCATAAAAAACACAAAAGAGAACTATTGGGTGCAATCTATCCCCCCTCAAGAAGTTTCGGCCCTCTTCCACCTCTCAAGTATTTATGATTTATTAATAAAAATACCTCATAAGCCAAAAATAGATGCATGCTTATGCATGGGCTTGCCCTTTACAAAAATGGGGGTTGTTTTTAACACAAGCTTAGGTAAAGTGTTCCTATCTAACCACTAAAGGAGAAATACAAAAACAAAGAATCCCAAGGGCTAATTCACGTGCAAATAAGTCCACGCCCAATATAACAAAAGTAGGCGGTTCAATAGGTCCACGCCCGAATACATCAAAATGGGGCGGCCAACAACATTACAAAATCTCATAGTAGATACTATGGCAAAAATACCCAAGTGAGAACCATCCCGGTAATAGCTCACACCATATTGGCGCCATCACGTCCCAGCCATTTCGGCTTACGAGCACAAAGCCCGTCAATCTCACCAACCTAAAAGGTTGTCCATTCAAACATAGTACAAGTTAGCAACACATGCTAAAAGTCCACGACAACACATAAGTAATAAATCCAACACTTAGTTCCAGCCATCCCTAATTTCATATGTCCTACACATGGAATATTCGGAATCACCCCAAGTGCCATGCTAAAACATAGTGGTAATCAGGTGTCCCCAATTAACCATAGAAAGATGGATGGACAAACCGTGTAACATATACACGAAGTAAATCCAATATTGTGCTATTTGTCACTTCTATTCAACCATTAGATTCAGGATGAAATGCAGTGGAAAAATCCAATTTATTGCCTAGATTCATTAAACAATGTAGCCCAAAAATCACTGCACAAAACTTAGAATCTCTATAAAAAACAATCACTTGTGGTAAACCATGACGTGTGAAAATGTGTTTAATAAACAATCACTTGTGGTAAACCATGACGTGTGAAAATGTGTTTAATAAACAAGTGTGCAGCTTGATGTGTAGTAAGAGTATTTTTACAAGGAAAGAAATATGCTTGTTTACTAAATCTATCAACAATGGTCCAAATCATATCATTATGGCTCATAGTCAAGGGAAAACCAGTGATAAAATCCATAGAAATCTGTTCCCAAGGAGCATTAGGAATAAGAAGAGGCATAGGTAAACTTTTCACTTTTTGACAAACATCACATTCAGAAACAAATTTAGTTACATCATATTTCATTTTAGACCAATAAAAGTCATTAGAGATAGTCTGGAATGTAGATGAAACACCTCGATGCCCCGCATAAGGTGGCTGATGTAATTCCCCTAAAATAAAATGTCTAAAGGGTCGAGCAATGCACAATCTTTTCTAGAAGAAAAGATATCCATCATCGTAGGAATACTCAGCAAAAGGGGCTGAATGATTTTCTCTCAATCTAGACCAAATGTCACTAAAGTCAGGGTGGTCTTGGTCATAAGCCTCACGCATAGAGTCAAAAGATGTATTCTCAATCACAAAAATATTTTGAATGAAAGGTCTTCTTCTCAAAGCATCAGCAACCACATTTTCTTACCAGATTGGTATTGAATAATAGGCTGAAAACTTTGAATAAGAGCTGCCCATTTAATATGTTTATCCGATATAAGTGGTTGAGAAAGCAAGTGTTTGATACTCTGGTGATCAATTTTTATAAGAAATTTTGAACCCATCAAATAATGTTTCCAAATTTTTAATGCATGGACTACGCATGCAACTCCTTATCATAGGTGCTATACTTACTTTCATTCCCTACTCTCGAAAGCAATAGGATGACCATCTTGCATTAATACAGCACCAATGCCCTTACCACTAGCATCAATTTTACAACCACAAAGAAAGGACATGAAAAATCAGGTAATTCTAACATAGGTGCATGAGTAGGTGTATATTTCAATGCAAGAAAAGATTTCTCTTGAAGTTCGGTCCAGTCACATAGGGTTTGGTTTTCTTGAGAAGTTCAATGAGATAGTGTGCCTTATATGCAAAATTACGTACAAATTTATGATAATAGCTACACAACCCTAGAAAAGATCATAATCCATGAAGATTCTTGGGACACGGCCATGTCGCAATAGTTTCTATTTTCTTGGGATCAACATGGATACCTTTAGCAGAAACTATCTGTCCCAAATACTCAATCTCACTCTGGAAGAAACTATATGTCCCAAATACTCAATCTCACTCTGGAAGAAACTACTCTTTTTGGGATTAAGGTAAAGTTCATTTTCCATGATCAAATTAAATACAATTTCCAAGTGTTTTTTGTGCTCTTCTTTAGATTTACTAAAAACTAAGATGTCATTGAAAGAGACAACCACAAAGTTTTAATGTTCAAGAAAGATCCTATTCATCATACGATTAAAAGTCACAAGAGCATTAGTAAGAACAAATGGCATCACTAAAAACTCAGTGACCAGTCTAAGTTCTAAAAGTAGTTTTATAGATATCTTGCTCAGTCGTTCTTGCTTGATGATATCCAGATTTTAGGTCAATTTTGGTGGTAAAGATGCTAGCTCCCCTTAATTTATCAAGTAGATCATTAACTCTAGGATTTGAAATCTATTCTTGATAGTTTTCTTGTTGTTGAGAGTGTTGAGATATCGAGATCATCTAGTGAGGCAGTGGACACTGATGACTCGCCTAGGGGATAGGCCCCACACTTACACCACTGGCATGGTTGGTGAGATCATGGGTGATATGCGGCCAGTGTGGGATGATAGGCTGTGTGACAGCCATTCTGGAGACTGGCATAGTTATAGCGCCAGCTCATTTAGTTGGGTTCACACTATAGAGAACCCTAGTATGTTTTTGGTGGAGTACCTTTTCATATGTGTGTACTCTTATCTTTATATATGGTGTGTTGAGTGTGAGTGAAGAAGAAGAAGATTTCAGCCTCTCACCTTGAGTGTTCTCTATTAGGGTTTTGTGAGTGTGTGTGCTTGCAAAAGCTCAAGCTCCATCTTTTCATGGTATCAGAGCTTGGTTCATGCTAAGGGATAAGCTACAAGCAAGAGAAGCACAAGAAGCGGTACAAGGATAAGAGCTTCAACCACTCTTCCCTATTTGTGTTGGTAACTACACCCTGTCGGGAGCTCTACAGGAGGCACCGGCAAACGATCTCTGATTAAGGAGCTTTCTTTGCAGGAGTAAAGCTATAGGGCAACTATACTATCCTATTGGACGCAGTTTTTTGAGCCAAAAACGCGTCTCGACCTTCGTTTTTTAGAAAGCAGGCGATTTCGAGCACTGCGGGTAAGTCATCGATTCTCTGCATCGATTCTCTGTAGAACTTTGTTTTAAGAACTGCAGGAAGACAGATTGGCTATGCAGACACTGCAACAAGGAGGTCAACACTTGCCATTGGTTGTATGTATGCACATTGAGGTCACTGGTTGTGACATTTGAGTGTACTACAGTACCGCTGCAAAAAATACAGCAGTTTGTGTAGGACAAAACCAGAGTGCTGCTTCTGGTAAATTTGTGTGTGTCTAGCAAGATGTCAAATGATGGCATAACCCAGATTATTGCTGAGAAGCTTGATAAGAACAACTTCCATGCTTGGAGGTTCAGGCTGACAAATTTCCTGATGGGAAAGGGCTATTGGGACTATATAGAAGGTGAGCATGAAGAGGCACCGGAGATACCGGGACATCAATCCGACTGCTGCAGATGTGAAAGAGTTCAAGGATTGGAACCAAGGAGCCAAAAAAGTTATGTATTGGCTCTCTATCATTATACAGGACACCATGATTGGGCACATACAGGATGCCAAGTCCCCCAAGGAGGCATGGGACACCTTGGTAAAACTCTATGAAGCAAATACCAAGGCGCGAAAGATACAGTTGAAGAATGAACTTCATACTATGGAGAAAAAGAGTATGTCTGTGAATGACTATGCATTGAAGATAAAGGGTATTGTGGAATCCCTTGCATCTATTGGTGTTTCAATAGATGATGATGAGAAGGTGGAAGTCTGTCTACGTGGTCTCGGGCCACAATACAAGGCGTTCAAGACGTCTATTCAGACTCGGGAAAACATTCCCAATTTCACAGATTTGGTGTCTATGTTGATTATAGAAGAGAAGAGCTTGGGCGAAGACCAACAGTCTTCACAAAACAAAAACAGTTCAGAGCAATAGGCCTTCTACACAAGTTCAGGAAGAGGACAAGGTAGAGGAGGCCGTGGACACGCTCAAGGAGGTGACCGAACAGGTAATCAGAATTATGGCCAGCAGAAGCAGCAACAACAATAGTTCCAAAATTCACAACAACAACAACACGCAGGTGGAAGAGGCCAATTCAGAGACAGGGGGAGTCAAAGAGGTCGTGAAAATTGGCAAAGGCAGTATAAAGATACACATGGATGCTTTTATTGTGTGGTAAGCCTGGACATGTGCAGGCAAATTGTTATAAGAAGCAGGCTCATATGCAAAATGGGAAATTGCAGCAAAACAACTATGCATCCTCGAGCAAAAACAATGAGGATAATGAAAGGCTGTTTGTTATGCAGCATGTCATTAATGCCATGTCTGTTAATGCCATGTCTGATAATGTAGAAGCAGCACATAAAGATGATGTATGGTACGTTGATTCAGGTGCTTCGCACCACATGACAAGTCATGGGGAGTGGTTCAAGGAGATGAAAAACCTTGAAAGACCAGGTTTTGTGGAAACAGGGGATGACATTGCTCATCCAATTGCCCATGTTGGAGATGTGCCATTGCAGGATGGCAAAGTGAAGTACCTTGCAGATGTACTTCATATTCCAAACATAACAAAGAATCCGGTTTCAGTTGACCAGATGATTGAGCAGGGTTTGCAAGTTCGGTTTAATCCTGATAGTTGTTATGTTGAAGACTTTAAAGACAAGTGTAGGTTGGTTGCAAAAGGCAACAGAGTGGGCAGAATGTTTACGTTGAATGTAAACATGCCTGAAGTGAGTGCTGCAATGTTTGCAAATGGTTCAGGAATTGATGCAGACACAGGCATTTGGCATAAAAGAATTGGACATGTGAATGTGCAGAGAATGAAGTCTATGCAGACTAAAGGAATTGTGGACAGGCTGTCAAAATTAAAAGTTGAAGGTATGCAGAGAATATGTGAAGCATGCCAATTTGGAAAGCAAACAAAGCATGTATTTCCACGTAATAGATATGTGAGTAGAAATGCACTAGATGTTGTGCATTTAGATGTATGGGGTCCTACGAAGACCATGTCTATGGGAGGCTTCAGGTATTATGTGATATTTATTGATGACCACACAAGGAAAGTGTGGGTATACTTCATGAAGGAGAAGGGTGAGGTGTTCACTCACTTTCAGAATTTCAGAGTTATGGTTGAAAAGCAAACAGGGAAATATGTAAAGTGCCTAAGGTCAGATGGAGGGAGAGAGTACTTCTTCAATGAGTTCTCTGAATTTTTGAAGAAAAATGGTATTCAGAGACAATTTACATGCAGATACACTCCGCATCAAAATGGAGTTGCTGAGTGGAAAAACAAGCACATTGCTAAGATTGCACGAGCATTGATGGAAGAGAAGAATATGCCGCATAGCTATTGGGCTAAGGCTATTTCTACAGCAGTTTACATCATGAACAGGACTCCAACTGCAGCCATACATGATGTAACTCCAGAGGAGAGGTTTACTGTAAAAAACCTGATTTGTCTCATCTAAAAGTTTTTAGATGCATTGCATATGTGCATGTGCCAGATGAGTTGAGAACTAAGCTGGATCCAAAAGCTGAAAAATGTGTGTTTATTGGATATTCCCTTGAGCAAAAGGGATACAAGTGTTATAACCCTGCTACACGACGTGAGTTGAGGGTAAGCACGGATGTTGTCTTTGATGAGATGAGCAACTGGTATGCTGCTGAAAAAGAAGCTGTTGGGGCTGATGTGAGTGGAAATGTGGTAGCACAAAATGCAAGTCAGTAATCACAGTCTTTGAGTGGACCAGGAGAGTCCTCATCTAGTGGTTTAGTTGATAGACCATGGAGTGGCAGGCTGCGTCATAATACCAGTCAAATGTGATTAGTACATCATGTAAAGGAAAAGAGAAAGTGGTTGAGCCCCTTAGTATGCTTGACATTTTTGCAAGGCATTCTCATGTTGATGGAGAGATATTGGCTCAGAGATGAGCCTTGATGAGGAGCTTGGGATCCTAGCTATGAGAACACCTGGTGTAAAGAAGGCTATAGAAGCCATGAATGAAAAGCTGCGAAGATCTGGGAGAGTGAAGAACCCTGTGCAGAGGTTTACCTATGATGGTTATGTGGCACATCACTATGCATACATGGCAAAGGTTGTGCAGGTTGTTGTGGAGCCCACATGCATTGATGAGGCTATTGGAAATGTGTGTTGGGAGAAAGCTATGGATGAGGAGATGGATGCACTATATGGAAATGAGACTTGGGATTTAGAGCAATTGCTTGAAGGCAAGAAAGCCATTGGATGCAAGTGGGTGTACAAAGTAAAACATAACAGTGATGGAAGCATAAGCAGGTACAAGGCTAGATTGGTAGCCAAAGGATATGCGCAGACATATGGCATTGATTATGAGGAAACTTTTAGCCCAGTTGCCAAGATGGCAACAGTGAGAGTTGTGATAGCAATGGCTGCATCAAAGCAATGGTCTTTACATCAAATGGATGTAAAGAATGCATTCTTGCATGGGGATTTGCAGGAAGAAGTGTATATGTTGCAGCCACCTGGTTATGAGGATGTGAGTCACCCCGAGCATGTTTGCAGGTTGAAGAAAGCCTTGTATGGCTTAAAACAAGCACCAAGATCATGGTCTGACAAAATTTTTGAATATCTTGTCACTATTGGCTTTCAATAGTGACAAGATTTTTGAATATCTTGTCACTATTGGCTTTCATGTAGCCAATAGTGACAAGAATTTTGAATATATTGTCACTATTGGCTTTCATGTAGCCAATGCAGATTTCTCGCTATATGTGAGACACGGTGATAGAGGGGTTATGCTTGTTGTCATCTATATAGATGACTTGATCATTACGGGGGACCATGATGCAGAGATCTTTGATGTAAAGATCTCGCTTAGACAGAAGTTTGAGATGAAGGATTTGGGGGAGCTCAAATATTTCTTGGGCATTGAGGTGATTAGGTCACCACATGGTATTGGATTACTGCAGAGACGGTATGGCTTGGACATGTTGTCCAAGTATGGTATGACAAGCTGTAGGCCTATCTCAGTGCCATTGGATCAGAATGGCAAGTTGAGTGCAGACTTAGGAGAGATTTTGGAGGATCCTACTATGTATAGGTGCATAGTAGGAAGCTTGATCTACATGACGATCACCAGGCCGGATTTGAGCTATGCTGTTGGGTTGGTGAGTCAGTTTATGCAGGTTCCATGGAAGCCGCATTTGGATGCATTAAGACACATACTGAGATATGTGAGGTCTACTTTGCATTATGGACTATTTTATGAAACTGGGACAGAGATATGTGTACATGGGTACATAGATATGTGTACATGGGTACATAGATGCTGATTGGGTTGGTAGTATCTAAGACAGAAGATCTACTAGTGGCTTCATGTTTTCTTTGGGGACTACTGCTGTGACTTGGAGGAGCAAGAAGCAGCCTACGGTTGCTCTATCTAGTACAGAGGCCAAGTATATAGGCGCTACTATGGCAGCATGTGAGGTAGCTTGGTTGAGAAAGCTACTTGCATATTTGGGTCTATCAGTGGATAGACAAGTTGTCATTTTCTGTGACAACATTAGCAGTATACATGTGGCCAAGAACCCAATTTTTCATGCTCGCACGAAGCATATAGAGGTCCACTACCATTTTGTTAGAGAGAGAAGGTCTTGGAAGGAGATGTTGACCTTGTTTATGTCAGCACACACAGGATCAGGTAGCTGACATCTTCACCAAAGCATTGGGTATAGAGAAGCTCCGCAGATTCAGGGCTTTGCTTGGTGTACATGAGATGGAGTTGAGCTCGAGGGGGAGTGTTGAGATATCGAGCTCATCTAGTGAGGTGGTGGACACTG
This sequence comes from Cibotium barometz, assembly GCF_041138505.1. Classification (NCBI taxonomy): domain Eukaryota; kingdom Viridiplantae; phylum Streptophyta; class Polypodiopsida; order Cyatheales; family Cibotiaceae; genus Cibotium; species Cibotium barometz. The sequence goes on along the minus strand of NC_141094.1, from coordinate 6,708,813 downwards.
ATGACCCGCCTGGGGGATAGGCCCCACACTTACACCACTCGCATGGTTGGTGAGATCATGGGTGATATGCGACTAGTGGGATGACAAGCTGTGTGACAGCCATTCTAGAGACTGGCATAGTTATAACGCTAGCTCATTTAGTTGGGTTCACACTATAGAGAGCCCTAGTGTGTATTTGGTTGAGTACCTTTTCATATGTGTGTACTCTTATCTTTAAAGGTATATGGTGTGTTGAGTGTAAGTGAAGAAGAAGAAGATTTCAGCCTCTCACCTTGTGTGTTCTCTATTAGGGTTTTGTGAGTGTGTGTGCTTGCAAGAGCTCAAGCTCTCTTCTCCCCTACATCTTTTCAGAGAGCTCTATAGTCTACCAACATATGATAAGTACCATTTTTGAGTCTGAATTTCTCTTTGCTCAAGAGGGTTAACTCTATAAGGTGCTCTACAAGGCGGTGCACTTCCAGGAATAATGTCTATGTGATGATCTTCAGGATGTGCTCTAGGGAGTCTAGGAGGTAACTCATTGAGAAAACAATCAAAGAATTTAGAAATGAAAGAGCCATGGGATGTATCCCTCTGATGGGAGGTGGTTCTTGAGCACTAAGCTGGTTAACCAAAATTTAAAAAAATTTCTCCCTCTTCCTCAAAGCCCTTTTGGCCTGAGTATGGCTCAAAAGTTTTTGATCCTTACCTTCAAAAATTCCTTGTAAACAAACATTCTTACCATGATGTATAAAAGACATTATGTGCTTTGCATAATCAATATGTGGTGTGTACTCATGTCAAAAAGGCATTCCCAAAATCATGTCAATACCATGCAAAGGTGCTACTAAGACAGTACGTTCATCAAAAAATTGTGCAATAGACAAAGCAAGATTCTTCACTTTCTTAGTACAATTATACTTTTGGTTTTAAAAAGCATCCTTTACTTTAAAACGAGAAGGAATCATGTCAGGATGAAGAGCATGTGCAAGGCGTTCAGAAATAAAATCATGTGTACTACCATCATCATGCAAGATTGTGATTTCCTTATCTTGAATTTTTCCTTTCATTTTAAGTAAAGTGTGTGGTGAAAAAGAATGAGAATTAAGGCTAGAAGTACCTTCTTGATCAGATTTACCATTGAACTCGTTACCATCATACTCTGGCTCGTAGTTGTCGTAAGCATCATCATCGTCTCCAGTGCCAACGTCTTCATCTCCATCCACCATGTTAAGCCCTGTGTGAGACCCCACCCCCTCTGAGGGCGCTGGTGGCAAAAGCAGCATCAACCTCTCACGCGGGGCAGGGATCCACACTTGGGGCCTCTCCCACGGATGTCCGGACAAGAGACTAGCCTGACGGTTCCTCCGAACCCGGAAAAACTTCCCTCGCCCGGAAGGCACGGGCAATTCTGCCAGGAAAAATTATCTAACGGGAGAATTGATCTAACGAGTCAAAGTCTTAGCTAACCAACGGATCCGATCGAACCGGAAGTCACATGGTCAGATCAAGGAAGAGACTTGCACTTGGTCCATAGAATCATCGCTTTTTTTCCCTTTTTGTGAGGCACAACCACTAATTCCCTCCCACAGAACAAGGTCTTCCTAGGACTTAATCTAATTAACGTAACTTAATCGTAACTATTTGTATCACAGGAATCCCCCGATCCAAGCCAACCACCCAACCACTGTATTGGTGGGATTCCTTTATAAAAATTTGGTTATGTTTTGCCCGGATAGCGAGGAAAAGAGTTCCCAGGCCCCCTAGCCAAGCGCTTTAAGCAAAATTCAAGTAGTCACACCACTTACATACCCAATATGAAATTGCCATTTTAACAGATTTGGCTGTCTTTAAAATAATCTTTCAATGAAACCATAGTATTACTGATCATAATCCTCCAAAATATCCAGTCCACTGTTTTACAAAAATTATCATCAAGACTCTCCGTTTGTTGAAGACCAACTCGTCAACCAACGAGATCCAATATCAAAATCCAGTTCACAAAATATAACTCCTTCCACTTCATTCATATCTTACTCGAAGTACGCATGGGTGTCCTAGCAACCGCGAGCCCATTCATCACCTGGTCAAAACTCTCTAGGATCCTACTTAGGTGTCCTAGCACTTCACTCAGGGACCGCTTCGTCAATCCTCACCCACCGCGGAAGCGTAACATTTTAACCATACCGAGGCTGGACAAGACCTCAGCAGGCTTTGCCGGCGAGAGCGACTTCCCTCGACAACTCCTCCGCTAGCTGTTGCAACAAGTCTCTCCTTAGTTAATGCTTCCTCTAGCATTCTGGCATAAAACAATCCTCTAAAAGAAAACAGAGGTTTTATACAAGTAGAATTCTTGGTTTGAGTTTGATTCACAAAACCCTTTTTCCCACAATCCATATTTTCTAATGAGAATCATTGATCTCACATCAGGGTACCCATCATTTGACTGAATTTCTAACTTGATTCTTGGTGATTTCGGTTAAGGGAAAACTACTCTTGTTCAATGGCAATCTATTCTTTGTGTCAAGATTTGGAATTGGTGAGGTTTTTGCTTGATTCAGATTCGAGAGATGGGCAAGTAGCTTAGTGGCCGCCATTCTTACAGTCATGGTCTAATCAAAATTATTCGATTTACTTCTAACTTTGATTCCTAAGGATTTTCTTCAGATAAAAATCTAATGAACTTCTAACCGTAAGGAAAATTCTAACTTTATGAATTTCATTCCTTCCTAACCACAATAGATTAAGAAATAGTTCTATACGAGAATATCGGGATTTTTAAAAAATTACTCTTCTTTCACTAATCCAATTTTGGGTATATTTGTTGATTTATTCACATAAAAATATCTAAGAATATTCTTCCCACCAATTTAATCATTAATATACCCTAATTTTCTAGGTAGAATTATGGTGAAAATTCCTCTTTGGTTATCAAAATTAATTTAAACCTTTTTCTACTTAAAATACCATGAAAATTTCTCTTTTTAATTAGATACAATATCCATTTTTTCAATATGCCAAAATTTTCTCTTTTTGCATTTAAATGATTGAATTCCAAATGTCATGGGAATTCCTCTTTTATCATTTAAAAATTCTTATGCATAAAATAAATTTATCAAAAACTCCTCTTTTTAAATCAAATAAAAATATCCATTATTTTGAATATGCCAAAAATTCCTCTTTTTGCATTTAAATGATTGAATTTTGAATGTCATGGGAATTCCTCTTTTATCATTTAAAAATACTTATGCATAAAATAAATTTATCAAAAATTTCTCTTTTTTCTTAATTAAATAATCATGCGTAAATACAAAAAGTATTCTTTCATGAATATGGTCAAAATCATTCTTTTTAGCTTGTAATGAAAATATGATAGAAGTTCTACTTTTAAGCTTAAATTTAAACTATGAATTTAAATCATAATTTTAACCCCATAATTATATCTCGAGGCGTGGGTGATATAGAATAACACCATGAATCACTTTTAAACTGAACAGGACTATGGCCAAGGAGATATTCTCCAAACATCATGTGCTAATTGTTGCAAGAGGCGTGAACATATTGCCCTGCATGCCACTTGTGCTACCGTCTCTCCACTGGGTCTGGGAAATATAAATCCTCGAAATGGCTTTGCAAGTCTTGCTCGGCTCGTTCGAGTCGTAGTAGCGGAAGAGACGATATGCTTGAAGGTGAAGGCAGTCATATCTTGTGACTGGGTGAGATGGGGAATACCGGATAAGCATGGAACTTCCATCTATAAAACCAAATTCATGGATTAAAAGTCTTCATCATAATGAAGCTTAAGGAATGAAAATACAATACGTAAATGCTCTTTCTGAGATTTTATTATAAAGTTTCTGATAAGAATTTATTTTTTCCTTATTAGCTTTTCACAAAGCTCTAATACTAGCTATGAAACCCCCTCCCCCTCCAAGGGGCACTGACAGCGGAAGCAGCATCAGCCTCTCATGCAGGGCAGTGATCCATACTTGGGGCCTCACCCACGGATGTTCGGACAAAGAGACTAGCCTAGCGAATCCTCTGAAATCAAACCCGAAAAAACTTTCCTCACCCAAAAGGTACCTGCGATTACGCCAGGAAAAATTATGAAAGGAGAGAATTGATCTAACGAGTCAAAGTCTTAGCTAACCAATTGATCCAACTGAACCCGAAAGTCACATGGTCAGATCAAGGAAGAGACTTGCACTTGGTCCATAGAATCATTGCTTTTTTTTCCTTTTTGTGAGGCTTAATCTAATTAACGTAACTTAATCGTATTTGTATCATCGCAGGAGGAATCCCCCTATCCAGCCTACGACCCATGGGTTAGAACCGCCCAACCATTGTATTGGTGGGATTCCTTTATAAAAATTTGGTTATGTTTTGCCTGAGTACAAAGAGTTCCTAGGCCCGCTAGCTGGCGCTTCAAGAAAAATTCAAGTAGTCACACCACTTACACACCCAATATGAAATTGCCATTTTAATAGATTCGGCTGTCTTTAAAACAATCTTTCAATGAAACCATAGTATTACTGATCATAATCCTCCAAAATATCCAGTCCATTGTTTTACAAAAATTATTATCAGGACTCTCCGTTGTTGAAGACCAACTTGTCAACAAACGAGATTCAATATCAAAATCAACAAACGAGATTCAATATCAAAATCCAGTTCACAAAATATAATTTCTTCCAGTTCATTCATATCTTCCTCGACGTACGCATGGGTGTCCTAGCAACCGCGAGCCCGTGCATCACCTGGTCAGAACCCTCAAGGATCCTACTTAGGTGTTCTAGCACTTCACTCAGGGACCGCTTCGTCAGTCCTCACCCATCGTACCACCAGAAGCGCACCATTTTAACCATACCAAAGCTGGTCAAGACCTTGGTAAGCTTTGCCGCACGAGCGACGTCCCTCGACGACTCCCCGCCAGCTGTTGCAATGAGGCTCTTCTTAGTTAAACACATACCAAATGCTTCCTCTCCTTTAAAAGAAAATAGAGGTTCTATGCAAGTAGAATTCTCGGTTTGAGTTTGATTCACAAAACCCTTTTTCCCACAATCCATATTTTCTTAATGAGAACCATTGATCTCACATCAGGGTAATCTACCCATCATTTGACTGAATTTCCAACTTGATTCTTCGTGATTTCGGCTAAGGGAAAACTACTCTAATTCAACGGCAATCTATTCTTTGTGTCAAGATTCGGAATTGGTCACGAGGTTTTTGGTTGATTCAGATTCGAGAGAGATGGGCAAGTAGTTTACTGGCCGCCATTCTCACAGTCGTGGTCTAACCAAAATTATTCGGTTTACTTCTAACTTTGATTCCTAAGGATTTTCTTAAGATAAAAATCTAATGAACTTCTAACCGTAAGGAAAATTCTAACTTTATGAATTTCATTCCTTCCTAACCACAAAAGATTAAGAAATAGTTTTATACAAGAATATCGAGATTTTATAAAAATTACTCTTCTTCCACTAAGCCAATTTTGGGTATATAATAATTTGTTGATTTCTCCACATAAAAATATCTAAGAATATTCTTCCCACCAATTTAAACATTAATATACCTAATTTTCTAGGTGGAATTATGGTGAAAATTCCTCTTTTGTTATCAAAATTAATTTAAACCTTTTTCTACTTAAAATACCATGAAAATTTCTCTTTTTAATTAAATAGAATATCCATTTGTTCAATATACCAAGAATTCCTCTTTTTGCATTTAAATGATTGGATTCCGAATGTCATGGGAATTCCTCTTTTATCATTTAAAAATTCTTATGCATAAAATAAATTTATCACAAATTTCTCTTTTTTTCTTAATTAAATAATTATGCATAAATACAAAAAGTATTCTTTCATGAATATGGTCAAAATCATTCTTTTTACTTAAAATTTCTAAACCTACAGTATGGTAGGAGTTCCTCTTTAAGTATATGCATAAAAATAAGATATGGATTTTTTTCTGAAAATTTTACCATAGCTTCACTGCTATTACTGATAATTTTTCAATTTCCTAAAAGAATAAAAGCTTGTAATGAAAATATGATAGAAGTTCTACTTTTAAGCTTAAATTTAAACTATGAACTTAAATCATAATTTTAACCATAATTATAAACGTAATTATGATTATCGTACTAGATTAAGCTAATTTCAACATTCCTCTTTTCTCAATTTGTTAGGATAATCCATTTCTCATGTAGAATGAGTTAAAGTAGTTTTTTAACTACTCATAAACAATATAAAAGAATTAACCATTATTTTAATAGCACAAAATCATGAAAATATCATTTTCTTAATCTTTAGCTCATCAAGCCTAGAGTTTAGTTTTAAAATAAGAGATTATCTTTGAGAAACATTCTTTTGTTATAGAATTAGCCATAGAGATGACTATTCTTTTTTGAGAGAGAGATTTACTTAAAGAAAGCATTACAAATAAGCATAAAGATTAACTTTCTCTTAATTAAACATTAAGACTCTTAGGAAAAGCTTGATTTGAATTAAAACAATCATTTAGAAAGCTTCTCAAGCTTGAGAGGGGTTGAGTAGAAGAAAGTCATTGAGGAAATTGAAAAAAAAACCATAAAATCCATCTTTCCTCTAAGATTGGCTTGATTCTTTCTTTAGTAGTGAAGCCCCCAACCAATCAATTGGTTAGCAAGAGGAGAAGAGAACTCCAAGAGTTGTTGAAGAGAGAGAGAAGCTCCAAGCTCCCCAAAAATTAAGGGATAATAGAAAATATGATTATTTTAATATAATACTGGCATGGTATAGCTCAAGGATGAGAATAAAAAGAAATGAGGGTTTATTTATAAGTGAGGAAGGCCTCTAGCTAAGTCCAACTAGGTTCTAGACCTTTCCAGCTTCAGTTTGACTCAATTTAGACAAGATTTGGACCAGTTTGGCTCCCTTTTTTATATAGTTTGTTCCAGGAGAGAGAAGAGAGAAAAATATCACATTTTCTTGGATTAAAAAACTCAAGCAGTCATGAAGAAAAAGGTGCCTCCTTGATGTGGCATTCTCTCCTTATTTACTGAGGTTTAAAAAATGCATCATTTCCTCTAAATATCTCATTTTTTTTACTAATATCTCTTAATTTTTAACTAATAAACCTTGTACTCAGTCAACATCTTATGTGAGAATTTACTCATTTTTGGGTATTTTCTTTTATTCTTTGGATTTATCTCATCTCAACACTTGGATTAATCCTATTGGCCCATAGGAACCTTAATTGGACCATAATCCAAAATTTTTTGCAAATCTGGACCCATAGGCTAAGGTCTTTAATACATATTTTTAATTGATTCCTAATGCACATTAGAGAATTTATTTTGAATTTCTATTTCAAGGAATTATATTTTAAACATTAGAAGATTTTTTATATCCAAAAATATCTCAATATTGAATTACCTCTCTCTAGAATTTTTCTTCTCTCTAGGCAAAAACAAGGAATTTTTTCCATTTTATCTAATATGGTGTTTTTTGTTAAATATATCCCCCTTCTTTACATCATAATAGGCTCAAATCTTGGTTGTCCACCCTGATAAACTCTATGGAATCTTGGAATGGATGATTGGGTTCAAGTAAGGGAGCTTTTGCCAAAGTAGGAAGGAGTGATGTGTTGGCTTAAAAGAGTAAGGAGGAGTGATGGTTGGCTTAGAAGAGTCCTTTATGGTACCTATAGGTTGGGATCTCCTATATATAGGTTTATAAAGCTCCTCCAATCTCATGGCCTCTTTGATAGTGCTTGGTCTTTGAGCTAAAACATCCGCCTTGATGTTGAAATCCAAACCATGCACAAATATTTTCATCTTCATGTCCTCGTATTTTTGAAGTAAGATTCCAAGAATTGAGAGAAATCCTTATACTTCCACTTGATGAGATGAGGTAGTTCCATCCATCTATCACCCACGTGCATGACGTTGCCACTCTATGAAGGACATATGATTCCAATCTTGTGTGTCATGCATGACCTCTTCTTCATCCCAATACATCTCCTCTTCTGCCATCATAGATTGATTTGCCTTTTGTTACATAAACACCCTCTTGGCATTCCCATAAGATATATCCATAGATTTGAATGGTACTTGTGGTAGTTTCCCATTTAATTGAGATAAACCGGCATGGAATGAAGTTGGTCCCATATCCTTCAAAAGTAGTCTTCTAGAATCTATCATGAGTCCGGTTGAGGGAGCCTTAATGTTGCAATCACGGGTGGCATTCAAGGAAGCCTTTTTCCAAGCTTGCTTTCCTTCCCTATGGCTTTCAAGCTTGCTTTCAACATAAGTTTCTTGGAAGGTTTGTTTGCTAATGTCAATTTGATGTCCACCATTCCTCCCTTCGTGGGTGATTACCGAATTGAGGTCGACTCATGGATTGGGACAACCTTTCTTCTATAACTCCCGTCTTTGTGACCATGCTGTCAAGCTTGGAGTTCAAAGTGTAGTTGATAGACTTCAACTTTTCCATGAGAGGTTTGAAGTAAAGTCGATCCACCAATAGTTAAAGGAGGGCATCATTCGATGTGGGTTGCGAGGTTTGAGGGTTCGGCTTATGAGCAGTCCCCACATTAAACTCCTCTTGAACGGAGGATTTACCCATTGTGTCCTCCATATTGTCGATAGTGTCATGATCATTAATATCCCCTCCATCCATTTCCTAAATGGCCAATGACAACTTCCTCGATCTCCCTTTTGGCTTGTCAGCCACAAAAATGTAAATTTTCCAAAAGTGGATGATAAAATAGATTAGAGATGCCAGAATGAGGTGATCTAAGGCTTGTTAGAAAGCTCTTAAGATTCCCTATCCATCTATGGAAAAACAATGGAAACTAGATAAGCCCTAGTATTCTTTGTTTTAGGGTTAATAGGGATCAAGGTTTGCTCTTAAAATCCTCAAAACTTATCGGATGAAAGTTTCTTGGCTCTTGAGAACGCTCTAGGAGTGTACTAAACAATGGTATAAGGGGTTTGACCTTGATCAATGTGCAACCATTCTCTATTTTGACTTTTAGTTCAAAGTCTACCCTAGAGATTTTACCATCCAAATGACATTGCAATTGGGTGTACTTTGGTTTGTTGGAGAGCCCTCAAGTTGTGCAATCATTCCACAATGTCAAATGCCCTAAATAGCTTGTTTTTTATTGGGCCAAAGACTGTCTTTCGATGAAGTTTGGCAATTAGGAAAGTTAAACGGTGCCTGATTTGACAAGTTTACGGTTTGATAGGAAGATCTAAGGGAGTAATTTAAGAGTATCTAAATGCCCAAACCTCAATCCAATTGTGCATGAATTGAATTAGGGTTTTCGATTTCTACAGAAATTGTCAAAGTGACTCTCCAAATAACTTCCAATTGCACTAGGTCATCCTCCCTTGCATCATAAGCATAACAAGCATTCCAAAGCACATCATAATCACCATATTTTCCTTCAATCCCTTATGTGCATAGACTTTTGGAAAAATTTCAACATAGTCTCCTTTACACTTGGAACCAAATCTCAATTTTCCTAATGCATCTAATCCAATATCTAATCAATCACTTGCACTTACCCACATTGCATACATCATTTGGCATCACTTAATGCAACTCGTCGACCAATCCAAGTGTCAATGTGTCCACAAGATGGGCCCCATTTCTCTCATGCAAGTGTCCTTTGAAGTCTTCAAGTGTTGAAAAAGCATGTTGGCCAAGCACTTCCCACCCTCTTACCAAGTTTATGTCCAAGGCAAGTGTTGGGGACAAGTCTTCATGCCAATGCACCTAATCCCCTCTCATACCGCTTTACTAAGACACTCACAGCATAGTCAGTTCAAGACATGCTCCCCTTGGCCTCTCCATTATATGCCAAGGTACCCTCACACATCACTATCATACTAGGAAATTTAATGTGTGAGTACAATGTATAGTGTTAGTGTAGATGAATATCAATTGTAGAAGTAGAGATGCTTACAATGCGTTTAGAATGAACTCACGTGTAAATCCAATTCTAGGATTAGCAAGAGCTATTGCCATTATCTTACATCAAGCAATCACGATAGATACACCAAAGGGTCATACATTCAAGATATCAAGCAATAGTGTCCAAAGCTACAACTTGGATGAACGCCCGTAATGGTGTGACGAAGTATTTATGGCAATTCGCGCTTCAAGAGCGTGTGGTAGCAAGTTAGGATGAAGTCCTAAGTGATGTACTTCATGGATATATTATGAGAGTAGTCATTGTAGTAGCATTAGACCTCTTATGAGCCTAAAGTGCCCGGCCGGCCATAGTTTAAGTGAGTGTGAATACTTATGGCCATGTATATAAGTGAACTTCTCTGATAATACAATATACTCTCCCATTGTGCAATTGAGTCTTTCTCTTGCTAATCTCTCCCTAATGCATGCTAGTGAGTGTGTGTAAGTGAAGTGAGGTGTGAGAGGAGGGACGAGGACCCGTAGTGCAACACGACGGTGTGACAACACTCATGGGAGACATGGTGGAATTGCTTCTCAAGGAGTTGTAGAGCTTGGAGACCTCGAGGGTTATGAGCTAGGCCATTGGAAAGATCCTCACATGACAGTTGTGGTTCTCCCATGAGTGTGACAACACTCATGGGAGACATGGTGGAATTGCTTCTCAAGGAGTTGTAGAGCTTGGAGACCTCGAGGGTTATGAGCTAGGCCATTGGAAAGATCCTCACATGACAGTTGTGGTTCACCAACAAGTAAGCTTTTTTTGGATGTGTTTCAAGGAGGGATAGGGCGAGCCTTAACATTTTTGGTGCCACTGCTGGGGAGCCATCCCTTGGCTTTTTCTATCATTTTGTCTCTCTTATCTACGCATAACCCATTGCCCATTATCTTGATTAGTGGTTTTCCATGAAAAAGATGTGGGATTTGATGGTGATTTGTGTGAGATTTGGTGTAGAATAGCTCTTTTTTATTTTTGAAAAGAATGCTTTTTGCTTAATTTTTAGATTAATTTATTGTTTTTGTTGTTGTTTTTGTGGTTTTTCATGTTCTTAGAGCTTGCACATAGTTTGTATTAGGCTTAGTTTGCATCCATCACATCAAACAATGCAAGAGAATGCATTTCTTAGTGAATGTTAGCTCTCTTTAGTTTAAACATAGATCTAAGATCATTAATTCTAGTTTAATTATGTGTTTTTTGTTTAAATTATTTGGATTAGAGTGTTAGGAAGCATTAGGAGTAGCTTAATCTTTCAAAAAATTTCTTAAAACCATCAAAAAAACCCTTGAATTTGACTAGTTTCTCTTAATGGACTGGTTTTTGTCATTAAGAGTGATTAATCTTGATCAAGAGGCTCAAAATTTAGAAAATGTGTTAATTGGGGTATAAATTAATCATAGTTGAAATTGGGATTTTTGAGTGTTTTGAGAGCATCTAGATGCATCAAAACCACCTAATCACATCAATTGTTTGATCAATTGGAGAAATTTGACTCTCTTTGCTTAATTTTGCCTTAAAAAGGAGACTATAATTAAGAGCCTAATTAATCTCCTAATTTAGATTAATTTATACAATTGTTGATGCACATAGATTAGTTTTTCCTTGCTCTATCCAATGATGTGCTCAATTGTGTGAATTAATTAAGGATTAGTGGTGGTTAATTAGAGTCTTTGATTAGTATAAAAGAGGGAAAGATTAGTGAAAGGATTAATCTTAGATTAATTCTTAATTACCTTTTTACATAACTCATTAAGGCTAATGAGCATTCAATGAGAAGATGCTCATGAGTTGTCAATTTGTCCATTTTGGGAGTCATTTATGAAGGGTGTAAGGTGTGTCATTAAAGAGTTGGCTTTTTTTATTCCAGGTCTAAACGATAAAATCACGGACGGCTCAGGGAAACAAAGTTGTAGTACTCCAAAAATACTACAACTCCCTCACACACAGAGTTTTTCAAAATTCCTTTTGGAACACCCTCAAAACGTGCTGCGAAACAAGGAAAAATTTATCGAAATTTTTTTTCATCTTGAGACAGTGATGGAAAATAGGTTTTAGGGCCTCCTCTTCCATTTGAGAAGTGAGTCCTAGCATACGCTTTTTTCGAAAAAATATCTCAGGTCGTTCACGTGCGTATAGCGCCTAAGCTAATTAGGGCAAACAGACACCCATTTGATCTAATGAAGAGTACGCCAAGCCTCTGGAGGCTATAATGGGCTATGGAAAAGTATAAAAAGCAAAAATAAAAAAATTTATGATTGCTTATTAAGGAGCATTTAGGCACTTTGACATGGCCACAATAGAGGAATTGCCTGTGCAATTACACAAGGACTGAACCCAATGGCTAACATCTTCGAGCCATTGAGATCCATGCCGCCAATTCACCTCCCCATGCCATTGACCATGCCTATAACAAGCGTGTCATCAGGTTTTACACCCCCTATGACTTCGAACCCACCAAGCTTTGGTCCTTTGCTTGACATTCCCGCAAATCTTATAAGTACCAACTCTTTCCTGGATGCCCACACCTTGGACATATTGACTAGTCTAGGAAGGAGGGTGGCCCAAGGACTCAGTGAGTTTCTTCCAACAAGACCACTCACATACGGCCTCAATGACTCATAGAGAAATACGGCCATACAAATTTTCCAAATTATGGGCAAACACGACGGAGCAACAGACCCTGTTCAATTCATTCAAATGTTTGAACAGAGATGTGAAGCCTTTGGAAATCCCAACTGCCCCACTAAGGTACATGCATTAAACTTATGCTTAGAAGGAAAAGCTAGTCAATGGTTCATCGCATTTATGGTGGCGACGATTAAGACCAACTTCAAAACTTTGAAATCAGCCTTTATACATGGCTTTTCCATACAAGGTGATCGGTTTAGTGCAACAACACAACTCTATTCAATTGAACGTCAACCAAAAGAATCCATTAGAGATTTTATCCTTCGGATAAAGCTCTTAGACTCACATTGTGAGTCATGGGAAAAATTAAACGATGTTCAATTGAGGAGATGTTTCATGATGGGCTTAAAGAATAACATCTTACACAACTGGATCATTGTATCCAAACGGGAAACATTCAATCAATGTTGTAAAGAAGCAATACATTTAGATGATAACATGCTAGAAGATGATCATGCTACAAGATGTTACTCATCTAAACCAAATGAAGCAATGGCAAAAGAAAGAAAGATCTCGGAATTGACATTTTATGTATCCTTGCTTAAAACCTTACAGCCAACATCTCGAAGAGAGGATGAAAACCTTCAAAATCAGACATCCTTAATGCCCACAAAAATGACGGGCGAAATGCCTTGTATTGAATGCAATCACTATGATATATACATACATATATATATATATATATATATATATATATATATATATATGTATACATATACAATACATATACAATACATGTACATACATATATATATGTATATATATGTATATGTATATATATATATATATATATATATATATATATACATATACATATACAATACATGTTCATATACATATATATGTATATGTATATGCATATGTATACATATACATATACATGTATATGTATATGTATACATATACATATACATATATATACATACATACATATACATATACATACATACATATACATATACATATACATACATATACATATACATATACATATATATGTATATGTATATGTATATGTATATGTATATACATATATATGTATATGTATATGTATATATATATATATATATATATATATATATCCCAAGTCTATATTATGGAACATGGCAATTGGAAAAACAAAGCACAAAAGATAAGAAACTCAAGCACGTAGGTGTGTGCTTTACATCAGGAGCCACTAGTAGAGCAATTGCCAGTGGGCTGCTCATCATCGGCTCTACTGGTCTTTTCTCTAGTGAGAACAGGCTCTGAATATAGTGCAAGCGAAGAAAGCATTTGTCAATGCCTTGGAAACTGGGTGCGAAATCCTTCACCAAATAACACTTCATGTTCATACTAGCTTTTGTCGCATCCATAAAATATAAGGTCGAGTGGAGCTGGATGTTCAAAACAATAATTAGTTTATGTGCTTAACACATAGTCTAGCTTAAGTGTTGAGGTTACAACTCTTGGTTGTGGTTATTTTTTTCCTTACTCTATCCACAGGTTCTATCTCAATTCTACTTGCTCACATCATTTTTCTCATCTTTTAACCACATTTGCTGTCTCATTTTCAACACCGGGAGCTAGTGCGGTTGGCTTAGCTGCTATAAAAGAGCAAGTTTTACCAAATGTGGAAACAGGTCCTAACTATAGGCTTGATTTCACTTTTATGCAGAGCAAGCATCAGAGGGTGTGTGTGAGCAACTCCATAGTAGTGGTGTGGGAAAAAGACCAGAGTTTGATTTTTTACATTCGGAGGTTCCAAATTTGATTAAAGCTAAGGGAATATTGTTAGTGTGCATTACTCACAACTTTTGTTAGTGTGTATCAATTAATAAGGGTGACTTCGTCGCCCTTATTAATAGGAAAAGTTTGACTGCCACCCCCTTGGCGGCCCCTCCACCTTCTTGACAATCTCCGCCACCACCCCCTTGGGCTTTCCCTGCGCCCTCCGAGAGTACTCTTGTGTCGCCGTTGGGCTTCTCCTTCGGTCCTTTGGCCATCTCCTCCGTCTTCACACGGAATTGTATGTGCAACACCCTCACTAGATTCACCTTAGCATTATCGTCGTCTTCCAGTAATCTCTTCAGCACCATCTCCAAAAATCAGCACCCTTGACCAACTCTGTCATGATCTCAATCTCTCCGAAAGCCTTGATCCGACACAGGAGTTTCTACCCGCGTCTCAATCCTTGCTAAGGCCATGGCGGTTGGCAAAGGCCGCACACCAGCAGTTGCCTTTCCTTGGAAATTGAAAATGTCGTCTTCAATCGTTTAATTTGTAAGCGTAGCGCGGTCGTCTGCAGGAGATCACCCAAGGCCATCCTCTCCGCAGAAGCACATGGGACGAATTTAGCATCGAAATGATAGTGTCTATGCAATCCATGCGCGTGCCAAATGGTGGTCAACCTGAAATTCAATACAATCCGCCTAGATTTGTTTCTAAAAATAAAATAGGCCTTTGAACCTTTAATGCAAAACTTCTTTCCTAAGGTTATTACTTATTTAATTAATGCAAGGCAAAAAAAGTTTTAGATGCTTATTGTTGGTAAGAATTACATGTATTTCCTCACATCGAGATTTCTCACAACTCGAGCAAAAAAGAAAATTTTATACACTATGTAGTAGTATAATTTATGTGTCAAAGAAAGGTGACGACATCGTTGCAAGTTACTACTCACGATTGTAGTAGGTAGATGGCTCAAGTAACAAACTACAGTGCTAAAATTTGAAGGTTGCAGTACCCTTTCAAAAAGAGGTAGGCTTTTGAGAAAAAAAAATAGTAACATCATACATGCCATTCCAACCTCTTTACAAACAAATGCAATATTGAAATAAGCCCTTCAAATAAAATTTTGGGGTCACTATCAACCTTTGAGGCTTCCAACAATTTAAGGCTAAATGCATACATTCAACATACAGCACTACGCATCGCACACTCACAAAATGACACAAATGAGCCACCCACCCACCGTCATGTTGCAAACAGATGCCTAGGGAAAATGGGTGAAAGGGTGAGTGTGAAAAAAAGTTCTTCACCAAATGGTGAAAAACCTCCATCTCTAAATATTGGAGGGAAGTATTTTTTGACAAATTTATAACAACTTAAGGTATTTATAACTAAAAACACCCAAAAATTTACAATTTCCAAACCTTCAAGTGCACAAAGAGAATCTGCATTATGTCGAGTGCTACTAGCCTACCCTTTCCACGAGAACAATTTCATTTCGTCCCACGCACACACTAGGAGACTTGGGAAATAACACTTTTTGCATTTAATACTCTTCTTATTAAATTCGAGCACAAACATCTAATTGGTTAGTTATGCTAAGTATGGGTCAAAAATATGGGTGACTAGGGAGGGGTTCACTAGCACGACTAAGAGCTCCCATAGCAAGGCTATAGTGGGGGTAACACAAGGTAACATGAGCTTGCCCTCCGGCCTAGGGATTGTGGGGGGTAGCAACTTGCAAGGGTGTAGAGGGCACACAAAAATGACAAAAGAGGACAAGTTGGGTGAGCTATCTATTTTTTCATTGGAGCGTACTAGCATAACCCCGATAGCAGCCCAATAGAGCTTGGGTTTGTTGGAGTAAAGGTACTGTTTGATACCTTTATTATATTGCATGGTGCGAGACAAGTTCGCTCAACTTTTGAAAAATCCGCCTCATCTTTATAGGACAAGAAAAAAATGCCTCCTAGAGCAATAGTAAGTATATATATTAGCTAAAAAAACCAAGTATACCAATAAGTCAATTACATCAAAATACTGGGGTTCGTCCAAATTTTCAAGAAATAGTAGTAATTGGATGAAAAACTATGGGAAAAATTCCTTGTTCAAATTTGCATTTGAATTATTGGCTCAGCGGCGTCGTACGGACGCACCTTGTCGCGTGACGTGTAAGATTCCGAGTCTGACGTGTAAAACAAGTTGCCCGACATGCCGAGTCACTGCTGACGTCAGGGTGAGGGCAGAGCGGCCTAGAAATTTGCTACAAGAGCGTATATACCATAATAATTAATTAATTAAAGCATTACCATATTACAAGACAAATTTGTTACAAAAAGCATACCATATTACAAGACAAATTTGTTACAAAAAGCATACCATATTAATTAATTAAACGTCACAAAAGCAAACGATTTCAATGGAGGCGCTGGTGAAGGGGTAGCAGAAAGCTCATTGCACACTCTGGGGTTCAATAAGTCTGTAGTCAAATCAGCTACCTTTGAGACCTCCTCCTCTTCTTTCTTCTCTTTCTCCTTTTGAGTGCTCAGGGTACACCAGCACAGTCCCTTCACAGTTAACTTCTGTTCATTCACATCAAGGTTTATATTCTCAGTGCCCATACCAAGAATATTGGTCAATCAGTTGCCATTTAATTCTCCATTTTGCAAGCAGGGATGGCTAGGGTGTAACCAATACTATCTATGCTTGACCTTCCTTAGGAGTAACCTATGTTTTGGCAGCCATAACACATTGTGTTGGCAGAATAAAGATACCAGCAGTAACATGAGTACAATATACTTCTTTCTAGGGATGGCTGGGGTCAGTGGGGTGTGCTTGATCTTCCTTGAAGTAACCTTTAGCCGACCAGTGACTAAATCTCGCACTTAACCGATAAGGAGGATTCTGGGTGGTTAGATGTACTAATCTTGGAATGGGATTATCACCAACCACTTTCCCTTTTAAGCCCATAAGGATGGGTCTAGACAGGCCAAATTCCAGTCACACGCCGTGTTAGATACTAGCAGTGATATGAAACTTGAAGATATCAGATGCCTAAATATCTAGGACAACATTCACTTGATTAAGTTGAGGGACACATTCACTTGATTAAGTTGAGGGACATGTATATGAGATATGTGAACAAGAAGATACAAACCACGGCAAGTCATGCAACCTATCTGTCCACATGCAGCCCCCAATCTCCAAGTAACTTACGTAACCAAGCTACCTCACAACTGAACATAGATTACACTGAAATAAACTTCCGTCTTTCATCTTTTTTGGCAATTTCACCCATCCCTTGGCATCCAAGAGCGAGCCATCTGCGTTGAATTTGATAAGTAGCAGTTTAATGCATCCATGGCCTGCATGTTTCATCTATTCAAAGCAACTTAGTGCTTCATTAGCACACTTGAAGCTTGCCAAACATTTCAAGGTGCCTTGCAGGCAAGCACATTTAGCATATATATCAACCAAGGTACTGCTAACACAAAGGTTTGTTTCTAGCATGATTGATGGAATGAAGGGATGTAATGCATGAAAAATATGAGTAATCACCATGTAAACATGATGCCGAAGTGTGTTTAGTCTCTCACCAAGAGAATGGAAATAGCCTTCCACAAGCCAAGAGAGAAGCCATGAGCTCCAAGAAACATAAATTTCCATTTCTAAAAATGATCATCAAAAGTTACAACCATGGTCCAAGTCCCCTCTTTTATACATGGACTTGTCCCATTATTAACCCTATTGAATAAAGTTCTTACTTTATTACAAACCATCCCTTCCCAAAGATTTTGTCCTCAAAATCAATAACATGTACAATCTCAAAGTATGAGACTCTAATATAATCAATGGGAAGTGGTTAAGAGTTCTCAAGTACATCCAAAGCACATATACAATGAAAATCCGGATGTATACAAGTCCACAAAGCTTCAAGCCCAAAGTGTATGAGTGGGACTGTTATGACAGCCCTTCTAGTCGATGAAGACCCTTGAAAATCCTTCATTTAGACTCCATATATTGGGCTGAAAATGATATGTACACTCAGCCATATGTAGCCCACATCATAATCTTTTATTAGGATACGCCATGAAGCTTGTTGGAGTAGAAAAATAGGCCCAATAGTAGACCTTCCCAAAGCTGTCCAGAAATTACAGCATGTATACTTCTTTGTGTTGAGTTTGAGAGAGTTGATGGATTTAGAGTTGATGAAGCTATGAGTGCTCCCGGAATCCACAAGAATATGTGCAACCCTCCCATTGATGGTCCCCACCAACCTTAGTGTGCTTGGGTTCTTGCAACCCGCCAACAACTCTTGCAACCCGCCAACAACTCTTGTGAGATAGAGCATATGCAAGCTGAAATTTCTGCATTGGTAGGCATGTCTCCGTCCACAAGGCTTTCCTTAACTCCACCTCCCGGATCAAACGGAAACTCACCATCCTCCGTGATGAAAGAATGGTCTTCAAGTGACTCCTCATGTGCTTCTTCATTGCAATCCTCCCATTCCTCAATGTCATGAGAGTCATCCTTGTTCTCTTCCTCATCCATGAGGATCATAGTGGCCACAATCTTCTTTGATTTGCACACATGCCCGGGTGACCACCTCTCTTTGCACTTGAAACATAGCCCTTTGCTTCTCAACTCCCCAATCTTTGGATCATCCATTCTTTGAGTCTTCTTGAAGGGTTGAAAGGGCTTCTTCTTCATGAAGTCACTACCCTTTTTGGCATCAAATTGATGTATCTCATTCTTTGGCTGTCCACCCCCAAATGATGTAGGAGTTCTTGGATTAGAGGATGGTAATGTAGAGATAGGACCTTTCCCAAAATTGTAAGAAGTAGTGGTTGGTTTGAGAGTGTCTTTGGTGAAGGTCATGGGCTGAGACCTCTTGTACTTTGGCTCATAGAGTTCGGCTAACCTCATAGCTTCTTTGAGAGAGCTAGGCCTTTGAGCCGACACATCCGCCTTGATGAAGTGTTCAAGCCCATGCACAAACTTTTTCATCTTCATGTCTTCACTCAAGCCTTCCACGTACATTGAAAGCTTCAAAAATCTCTTGATGTAACCTCTCACCATCATCCCCTTTTGAGAAAGCTCATACCATTCTTCATGGTATCGGTCGAGCACTAAGGGTGAAATGAAGGCCAAGTTCATCTCCCGCTTCAATCCTTCCCAAGTTGATGGCGTGTTCCCTTGTTTGACCAAGTGCCTCCACCATTGATGAGCATAATCTTCAAGATGTAAGGAGGAAAATTGTACCATATCACGCTCACTTTTTGGGTAAAGTTGGAAATAGGTGTCAAGCTTGGTAGCCCACTCCTCCAACTCTTGCGGAGATGACCCGTCACCTTTGAACTTTGATAGTGAGATTTTGTCTTTGACATCCTTGGAAGATATGTGGGATGGGTTATCATGTTGGGTAGAGGGCTTGAATCTTTGCATCTTCGAGTATGACTCCATAAATTGTGCAAAGTCTTTGTAATCCCTCTTGATAATATTCGACAATTCCATCCACTTCTCGTGAGCATCCCTTTGTCTTTGGGCAAAGGACATTTGATTCCAATCGAGTGCAATCTCCTCATCATTCACAAACACCTCATCCTCTTCCCTTGAATGCATTGCCCTAGAAAAGGTAGGACCCTTTGATGCATTGAGGTGAGACAAACCCGAATGAAAAGAAGGAGGACACATGTCCTTGACAAGAGGTCTCCGTGCATCCGCCATGAATCCCCGAGTGGATGCTCCCAATGGATCCTCTTGTACGGCCTTCATGGAATCCTCATTCAAGATGCTCTTGCCTTTTCTTTGCTCATAGTCACCATAATTCCCATGCTTTTCTTGTGCTTGAGACTTCCCAAACTTGTCCTCCATCACACCAATCCGTGAGGATAATGTTTCAAAATGAGAATCAAGCTTGGAGTCTAAGGTCTCCAACCGTTGTACAAGCATTTGCATGAGGGTGTCATGGTTAACCGCCGCTTGTGTCCCTTGAGAAATTTGATTATGTACATTGCCCCCATTGTCTTCATTGATGAATGCATCCCTTGCATCCATATTACCTTCCATGTCCTCATCACCAATGATCATTTCTTGCACAACATCCCCACCCTTGTGTGGTCTTCCCTTCGGCATAGTGAAGAAATGCAAGATGTTGGTAGAATGCCCAAATGATGTCGGAATTGGACAAAAGAAGGTTCTATGGGTAGGTAATGGTGTCTACTATTCTCCCAAATGAACACAGTAAGAATTAGGTGTGGGCAAGTACTCTATGTTTTAGGGTTTGTGCGGGACAGCTGAAAGTAGTAATTTGGCTCTAAAATGCAAAATATATGTCGGAATTAGGATTTTGACGGCTCTATAGAAAGCTAACGGAAGATAGAACCTACCCCTAAAAGCATTTTGATTCAGTCAAAGTGGAAGTATATTCTGTTTGACTTTGACCAGAAAGTCAACATGACTACTTTGACCGAGATTGTGATATCCGGTTAAGGGGTTCTATGGCTCATTTGAAAACTCTCAAGGAGTAGAATAGAGTCGTGTAATCACTCGGACCTAATCCCAAAAACCCTAGGACTGAATTAGGGTTTTGTAAAATCCCAGAAATTCTCAAAATTCGGTCCCAAAGCTCAATCCGGCTACAAATGATTGGTGTTTCTCCCCTTGATAGTTGTGAATAACTCTTCAAGTGTATCCATGGGGTAAATCTCCAATCAATAAGCTTGTTTGGCTCCCTTGTTGGAAAAATTCCGCCAGAGTCTCCTTTGTAATTGGAACCAAATCTCAAATGAAAATGCAACTTCTCAAATCACAATGCAATACTCTTTGTATCCCACAATGTCATGAAAGATCATATGCACTCTTTGTCCATCAAAGCATTTGCAATATCCACACAATATGACGGAAAAGGGGCCCCATTGCCCAAATGCATCCACAAAGTCGATAGTGAGGATTGTTGAGGACGCGCGTTGAAGCTTGCCGATCTCCCGGCCAAGCTCTTCTCACCCCTTCACCGAGTTTTCCTCCAAGGTGAAGGTTGAGGCCATTTCTTCACACCGGTGTACCTAATCCCCCTTTGTACCGCTTTACCAAGCAATCACGGCACAAAGAGTTCAAGCCATTCTCCCCTTGGCCTCTCCAACCAATGCCAAGGTACCCTCACACATTGCTAGATTCTATAGAAACTAGAAGTGGTAGCAATGGTGAGTGTAGGTACAAAATGATGTGGATAATATCAAATGATAGAACAAGTTTGTTGGCTTACAAGTATTGAGCATGACTCATGCCCTTTTACAATTTAGAACTCATCAATAAAGCATGGACTCATGCCTCAATCCATCATCCAAAAGCTCCAACACAAACCAACAATTCACAATGCCCTCACCATGGCATTTGCATAAGCATTTGTTAACCACAATCAAGGCATTTGCAATTGCATTCCAACAATCCCTTTCACATCATATTGACAAATGCATGCTTCCAAAACTTATGCTCTCTTATGCCCATGTGTAAAACATAGCATTGGCATGGCTATGTATAGCATCCATAGAGTCCATATGGCATCAAGATGAGCATGAGGGACTCCAAAAACATTGCATAAGCTTGCTATTCCATCAATGGCATGCCAAATGAGACATAATGAAGAAAATCCCCCAAAATGTGATCTATGAATTGGCCAAGCTCATGTGGATTCAATTCCTTTCACCATTGCTATCAATAATGCATGGAGAAGCAATATTGGCATGTGAATGGTCAAGCTTTAATGGTTAATTTCTGAAAATTAGGGGAGTTTGAATGTGGCCAACCCTAATCCATTCCCAAGCTCCACCAAATGCTTCAAACTTGCAAGAAATTGATCAAACCACTCACCAAATGTCATCCGGAAAGCTTCAATGGTAGAAAATGTTGAAGAAGCCTCTTGTTGAAGAAAAACGTAGCCTCTTTTTGCTCCCTGATTTGCAGCCAAAGAACACCATTTCTCCCTCTCCATTGGCCATGAAATACTCCCCAAAATCTCACCAAAAAGGGCTAAAACACTTAGCAATCCTTCATGAAGCTTGTGGCTAAGCTTCATAGCTTGGAGGAGGCATGGAAGAGGCGACGAAAATCAGCGAAAATCAGCCCCAAAATTCAACGTGGAAGTGAAAATTCAGCCCCATTGCTAGTCTCCATGCTCATTGAGAGAAGAAATCACCATAATATGATGCTTGCAGCCATCTATGTTGAGTAGAACTTGGCAATGAAAGCTCAACTTTCAGCCATGGAGAAAGGTTCACAAGCTCCCAAATCTTGAGAAAAAATTTGCAAGAAAGAGGCTCAAATGAAAGATCTCAAGAAGCTCTACAAAAACCCTAAGGTTTGGCATCAAAACGGGTAAAGGAAGAGCATCCCATGGCTATGGAAAGCTTGAGAAAGAAGAAGATGATTACTAAACGTGATTAGCAGAAAAGTTAATTGCAATTAGTCACTTGCCCTAAGTTTTGGCCCGACTGTCCCAAATTTTTGGTCCAGAGGCCCAAAATTTGGTCCAAAAATGGCAAAATTGGCCAAAATTACTCAAAATTCAAGCAATTTCCATGAAATGCTCACCATCTCCATGAGATTAAGCAAGATTAGAGAAGATTTGTCAAGAATCACTCAAGGATTACAAGAAAATGAGAAAAAAAAATGAAAGAAACTCAAATTTTCAAGCAAATTTTCCCAACAACCCATGCATGCCCATGATCAAAATCAAGAGCTCTGATACCAATTGGAATGAAGGGATGTAATGCATGAAAAATATGAGTAATCACCATGTAAACATGATGCCTAAGTGTGTTAATGGAAATAGCCTTCCACAAGCCAAGAGAGAAGCCATGAGCTCCAAGAAACATAAATTTCCATTTCTAAAAATGATCATCAAAAGTTACAACCATGGTCCAAGTCCCCTCTTTTATACATATGCTCCACAAGC
Source organism: Cibotium barometz (assembly GCF_041138505.1). Taxonomy (NCBI): domain Eukaryota; kingdom Viridiplantae; phylum Streptophyta; class Polypodiopsida; order Cyatheales; family Cibotiaceae; genus Cibotium; species Cibotium barometz. The sequence goes on along the minus strand of NC_141094.1, from coordinate 6,685,529 downwards.
TTTCTAGCTGCAAACACAGCTTTCTAGCTGCAAACACAGGCCGAGAGCTACATGCTTTCAATGCTAGAGAAAGGGTTACTAGAAACAGACCTTCATGGTGGCATTACCTTGGTCGATATGCGTGCCAATTCATTGGTTCACAAGGAAATCCCCTTCAAAGGTTTGGCAAGCTTCGAGGTGTGCTAAGGAAAACTTGAACACATGAAACATATGGCTTCCAATGTGCTCGTGGTTTCCAATGTGCTGCATTCACCCATACCCTTCTCTATATTATCTTAAGGAGAGTTTTGTCAAGAATCTAGCTGCGGAAGCGTTACACACACGCACACATAGAGACAGAGAGATAGCCGAACAAGCTTGATATTAATTATTAGCAATGAAGATAGAATTTACAATGGGGGCAGATGCTCTTTATATATCCACGTGTAGAAGATGGCCGACCACCACCACACTTTGAGATACATTAATTTAACACCCTCTCTGTAGCTCATAGTGGGCATAGATGAACAAGCCAAGTTGATGTAGATGCAACCATGGACACCTCAGTACCGGCCGGATACCGAATACACCTCGGAAAATGCACCAAGCAACCTGTCTCCTCAAGGAATGCCATCTTGAGCTTCAGCTGCCACATAGAATAATGAATTGCAGACAACTCCACATCCATGATCCTCCATTCGTTGATGAGAACACACACGTCCAAAAGATCTCCTGAACATTGAACTATCGACACATGACGCCCAAAATTCTCTGACAATGAACTAGGAACTCATCCCGTCCATAATGTTACCACAATGAACTGCAAACAAAAGCACGTCCATAGTGTTGTCAAGCCGTTCTTCTCGCCAGATGCATGTGCTTTGAACTCCGTCACACGGTTCCAATACACCTGATGGAAGCTTTGATTAGCCCCCTCTCCCCCTCACGTGCCTCTCTCTGGCTGAAACATGTGAGGGGAGTATCTCCATAGTTACGTTGAAGTTGACACCTCCCAATCCCCCTCTGCTGCAATAGCCCGAAGAAGATAAAGAGTCTCACTGCTCCTGGATAATGGGAACCCTGGTCCAAATGGCTTGCCACAAGATGTTAGCATGGAAATCATCCGCAACCTCGATGTCAACCAATTGATTATCAGGAAAACTATCCTTTGTGAACTGGAAACTGCCAAAGAGTGATGGTTAGGGTCCTCGGATCTGAGTCTCGGAACCAACTCCACAACACGGAAACTTTGTTGTACACATGTCCACTGGTACAGATATCCTTGTCGCTTCATAGCCAAATCAAATACTTTGCTCATGCATGGAGAGTCCATCACAGTTGTAGCTAGGAAACACCCGCCAAAATTCATCAAGGCTCTCGGATTTTCTTGTTCTTTGGTCCACTTATATAGACATACTAGTCTCTTTGAGAATCGCCACCAGGTACCCCTGCCAGAATCTTGTCGACGCTCAACATGTGAACACTTCATCGAGGTCCACTCTTCAAGGTCAACCGTGCATGGGAACGATGTTTCAACTGTATGTGCTGTCGCTGCCGCCTTGTGCCTTGCTTGGCCTGCCTTGCGCCAGATGCGGGACCACAAAGAAAGACGTCAACCACCGCCTCTGCTACTGCTGCCCATGCAGCTGGTGTACAGCCTGCCTGCAACTGCCAGACCTTGCTCACAACGCCTTCTCCACGTTCTGCTACCTACTGCCAGGTGCCTCGCCTTCTTCTTCTTCTCCTGCTGCTCCTTGCGTGGTGCTGCCGAGAATCACGAGCCTAGGGCTCTGATACCATGTCAAGAATCTAGCTGCGGAAGCGTTACACACGCGCACACGTAGAGAGAGAGAGAGAGATAGCCGAACAAGCTTGATATTAATTATTAGCAATGAAGATAGAATTTACAATGGGGGCAGATGCTCTTTATATATCCACGTGTAGAAGATGGCTGACCACCACCACACTTTGAGATACATTAATTTAACAAGTTTCACAAAGCTGCCACGTGACAAGAATTTGGGGTTCGGGAAGGGGAGGAGGAGGTTTTGATTTTGGAAGCCTCAAAAGACGTGCGAAGCACGGGTTCTCAAGTAGTTCTATTTAAGGTCTCACAATTCTCTATAAATGGCCTCAAAGGGCTCATTTAACGAGTAAAGAGAGGGAGAGAGAGGAGTAGAGGAAGAGGGTAGGCAATGGGGGAGCTCATGCCTAAGGTTGTATTAATTAAATGCCACATCAGTGGCATTTAATTATTACAACTACAAGAGAAGTGTGAATATACACCACATGCTAAAAAAATGGCCTATAAACAGGCAAGATACAAATCTATTTACTACGTAATCATCTTCCTTGAATTCCTTCACCTCTCCTTAATCTACTCCTTACAATTTCCCCCCTATAATGACTCCAATTGGCTCTTCTCGTGGATTCTCTAACCTTTTTAACCCCCTTTTACATTGTTGCACTCACACCCCTTACAATTTGGCAATGCTTGATTCAACCTAACTTTCACCAACACTCCCCCCCCTCCCCCCCTCAATGATTCAACCTAACTTTCACCAACACCCCCCTAGCTACATGCATAACGACCAGAAAAGCTTGTATAGTCAAGGTCTCCCACACTCACCCGTACGTTGAGGTTGTCCCATGCCTCCTTGGCTGATTTCTTGATATATCCATGTGGTGTATAAACAACTCATCAGAAATGCCGACACCGATGATTTGCGTCTTCACCCGTGATGACTCCCCAAGGGCCTTTCTCCATCAATTGAACTTGAGTTTCTTGTTTGACATCTATGAAAATTGTTGCCTAAATTTTTGTGTCATTGATATTTGCCATTTTGTGTGTAAGGAGCGGGAGGTTTTGCCACTTGACAGAGTCAGTGTCTAACCCAATACAAGGAAGGGAGATGATTCTTGCACCATGAAGGGAGCATTAGAGGTACATGCATTTTTATTGCTCATAGAGAAGAAATCTCTCCTTATTCCATGGAAACACCCTCTCACACAAGCTTATGAAATAATGAACCCTAAGCTGCTGGATATCTTAGTGCAGGGACAGTGCAATGTGTCAGCAATTTTTTGAATTATGGTGGATGAATAGGCCATGCTGTTAGTAGAGAGCGAATAGCTACAAGGAGTTCCCCATACGCATCCCTCTGTGCGCCTCCCCTCCCCTCTACCCGCCGGCAGCCTCCAGTGGGCCAACAGTGATGGACCCCTCGCCAGCACCGTCACCGCCGCCGTCGTGGTAGGCAAGGTTGGGACCGTCACTGCGAGACCAGCTCGACCGCAACTCCACCCCACCCTGCTATCAGTGCCTGGGAGCCATCCCAGTCTCCTCCTGCTCCCTCCACCCACCCCCGGCCTCCTCTCAGCGGGGTGGTGGCCACTCTCCAGAAGTGCTTGGTCTGCCCCATATCCGATCCTAGCACCAGTATTTTGATCTAGTGGAAACTATCATCTACTACCCTCTCTCCAGAGTCTGAGGGTGCCCCCTATGGACTACTTACTCCTTTTTCAGATGCCTTCCCCTGGAAGCCAGTTTTCTAGTGAGGTGGTAGAAGAAAATGAACAGGTGGACCTCACGGGATGTAGCCCCAAAGGGTTCAAGCTCCATATGGCATGTTACCTCAGCTTTGCTGCGAAGATGGTGCTATTCTGATACATTCACAGTGGCACGCCAGAGAGGAGTGATCTACCTGGGAAGGCCATGTCGTACTTGGATCCTAAAGTCAGCCCTGTCATGTGCCTTGTTGGGGGCGTAGATGCTGAGGAGAGCCACACCGTCCTCCCCAATAGAAGGAACAACCCACTATGCCTGGGCGATCCAGGTGAGTCCCGATGCAGGTGCAGGGGAGGAGACTTTAACATGATTGAAGCTTTAGAAGATCACTGCAGTGGCAGCACTAACACTACCATAGGTTCGATGGAGAGCACGGCCTAGGAGGAGCTTCTTTTTGTGTTGAGGGGACACACATGTTTGGCATTTACAGGAGTTTGGAAGCCCCCCCCTTAGTCTACACTTCTCCAGATTGGACCACCATGCCTGTGCTCCAAACCTGCCCCAGCTTGACAGGTTCTATCTATGTTGATGAGTGGGCATGTGACAGGGACGGCACAGTGGGCATCCTCGCACCTTCTCAGATCATGCACTGGTTGTGCTTTACTTGGGAGACCCTTGGCAGCAGGATCGCCAGCAGACAAGCAAGGATTCCAGATGCTCTTATAGGAGAACCTAATGTCTACGCCCGCAATGAGGATATTTGGGGGTCTCTCTTTCCACACTGGTACTGCCGCCTCTATGCTGAGGATCAGCAAGCTCATCATCTGAAATGTCCTCAGCATCTACATTGGGCACCTCATGAGTTAGTGACCTTATAGGTGCGCATCTGGCCTTGTCACATTACATGTATAAAATAGAGAGCAGACCATGCGATAAATCAAGATGAAAACACCAAATATAAACACAAAAATTGCACAATGTTGAGGGAAGAAATCAAACCCAAGACATCAGCTATTAGCTCAACAGTGAGGCTTTAGCCATACCAATCCTCAATGGCAGTGAAGATCTGGTCCACAAACATAGCCAAAAGCCCCCTTTTCTACGTTCTCGTGGGTTCATCCTCCAATAGGCACTCCTCGATGGTGTGTTCCAACCATAGTCATAGTTTTTGTAAAACCTGTTCCACCTGTACAAGCACTGCTTCCCTGAATCCCGGCAATTCTCTGAAATGTACTCCCACTTTTGGTCTTTGGCTGGTATATGATCTGGGAGCTTCCTCTACCTCCTCATCAAGTGCCCACTGCCAACTTGGAGGATACCAGAACCCCAGTCCCAATTGATGTTCAAATCTTGTTGTGCAGCAACAGCCACAGCAGCTGGTGGTGGAGGGTCAGCCAGAGTAGTCTGGGTACTTGTGATGGAGTCTTCCATCTCTTGGCACTACAATTCATTCAGATCAAGCTTGAAAGCCATTCTACAGACAACTTGAAGAGCAATGTGGGCTCTAACACCATCGTCTCTGCAACTGTTGTCTACCTGTTCTCCCAACCTTGCCTTCATATCACCATGGCAGGTTCATGCTTTGAAAGGAGAGGTGGGTTGGTTCTTGCAAAGATGATGGGGAAGACAACCACATGCATTTTGAACATGGTGGCTGCAAGATTTGTATCACCCACCATATTTTGGGCATGGCAACCACCATGGCCAAGCCAGCCATTCGTGGCCCTTTCAGTAGAAAAATGAGTGACCTGAAATTCCCACAACCAGTGTCTGCAAATGTCACAGTTTTGGCCGTGCGAGCAGGCGGTAAGTAGACACATTACACGTAGGTACTTGGCTCATGACACTTTTATCTGCGCACAAACAGGCAGTAAGTAGACACATTACTATAGGTACTTGGCTCAGGTCACAGACTGCAAGCGCATAGTGCATCACACACTCACCGATGTGTCATGCACACAAAAAGATCATTGTAAAAGGGACAGCATGTCCAGCCTGCCTTTGTATCATACCATAGGTGTACGAAGAAGGAAAGGAGTCAAATAGAATCATGCTAAAAATTTAAGTCCCAATTGTAGATACATGTCCACCAGCCTGCCTTTGTATCATGCCATAGGGATACGAAGAAGGAAAGAAATCAAACAGAATCATGCTGAAAAATTTAAGCCCTGATTGTAGGTAGTACGACAGTAATGAGAGAGAGAGAGTGAAACTGTGGCTATATTATTATTGTGCCTCTGTTGGCAGGAAGAAGGGGACCCAACTGTACCAAAATGAACACTTTTAGTTGGACCGTGCAGTAATATGAACGCAGCATCTTCGTGACATGTAGAATTGAAGGTATAACGTGCACATTCAAAAATTCAACACCGCTTTCTTTCATCTTCATGGACAGTACAAAGAAGCCAGCTGGAAAGGTCAGCTGCTGAGTCACTGCTGACATCAGTGCTAGATAGACCTGCTCACTGCTAAGCAGGAAATTTGTTTCAAAATCAAATGCATGAAAAAAAAAAACACAGGATTAAGCATACAAAAAAAGATATTTTACGCAGTATTTCACGTGGTGTATTTGTATAGACTGTGTACAAAAAAGGAAAGACAGATATCCTGCACAGGAGAATACATCCCTGTGGATACCTTGCATGGGAGAATATTCCCAGATAGATACTTTTTTCTACATAATGTTACAATTATTCGGATTCTCGTCGCTGAAGAGCTCACGAGGGTATATGTACTCGGGGATGCTCCGATACGGAGGGTACACGTATTTCTTCACCTCTACCTTGCTTTCACCACCACCCTCTTCTTGCTTGTCTTCTTTTTTCTCTTCATTTTCTTTTTTCTCCTCTTCTTTCTTCTCCTCTTTTTTTTCTTCCTTTTTAGGGGGAGGTGGTGGTGGTACCACTTCACAATGTTTGCGAAACCTCCTTACCCTCTCGCACACCTTCTCTGCATCTAAACCCTTCCCCTTCACTACCACTTTGTCACTTGCCAAATCTTCGTTTACCTCCGTTACCCCTACAAAAAACACACATAATACCAGAGAATCATGTGGTTAATCTAACAAATAAAACAATCCAAAGTCCCTTTTCCTTTGCTAGGCCAACAATGCACTACACAACTTTTGAAGGAGTTGGATCAATAATAAAGTTGCCAATATTCAAGACTGAAAGAGCAATAATTCATCTGCAGTTTACTATGAAAAATACTAGTGATGCTAGGTTCACAAGTTCTGGCTTGAAGAAGCCGCATCCCAGGTGGCAAAGATGGATTTCATCAGACAGCACATCATGTGACAAGGCCCCCATCAAGCATAAGCCTTTGCAGGAAAAAGGCTTCCAAGTTCCACGGACATGTTGGAGAATCCTTGGAGGGCTTGAACCCCCGCCATTGGCCAGAGGTAGTACACATTACCATTTGAAATGAACATGTGAGCTTTTTATCATATCCTTGTTCTGAAGTGCTGCCAGAATGTGCACGAATATCTGGATGCCCTCTACGGCCACGTCTCAAGAATCATCCCAGAGACTTGTGAAACCAGGCCTAACTATTACACACCTTAAGATTTTCAACAAAACCTTTGTTAATTTGATGATAACAATCACAGATTACCTTTATGAAAACTGCCTTAAAAGTTGGACCTAGAAAGCATCTTCAGCTCGATATCACAAAACTATAGATGCCAAAAAAAAGAGCTTAACAACAAATGCAACAAAAACAGATCTGACTAGATGTGCTTACCATCCATTTTCAATAAGCTTTTCTTAATCTGCTTGGCACAGCCTCCACAGTGCATTTTAACTTTAAGCTCCACAGTTGTATCAGGGGGCTAAAGGAAATTTACAAAAAAGTACCATAATAGTTAAAATAAAGTCACAAAAGCATACGATTGGAGCCATATTTAATTAAACTATAACAAAGTTAATGTCATGGGGGTAATGGCAGGAGGTGAAAGTAGAAGAAAGCTTATTACACACTTTCGGGTTTAATAATTCGGTAATCAAATCGACTATCTTGGAGATGGAATTGATTACCGAGTCCTCCTTTTTCTTGTCGTCTTCTTTTTTCTCATCCTCCTTTGAGAGCTCGGGGTACACCAACACAGTCCTCTTCCCACACTTCTTCACCACCTCAAACACGTTTCTCGCATCCACCTTGCCCTTCACAGTCACCTTCTGCTCATTCACATCAAGATCTATGTTCTCAACACCTATATCAACAACATTGATCGATCATTTGCCTTTGATCTCTCTTTACTACAATCAAATAAGATTACATTAGATATGCTGGCCTATGATCTAATCAAGTATCCACCCATACGAATTTGTCATCTACTCCACCTAGCTAGCTCTAAGCAATAATTCACCATTACATTTCTTCAACTAATTAGGTCCATTGATTGAAGCTAGATCCACGTAAAAATCCACCCATAAAAAATCTAAACCTAAGGTCTTATCAAACTAGATCTAATCAGTAATTCAAAGCAGCAGCAATCCACCTATAATAGAACCGTTATAAAACTTAAGTCAAATCAAGCTAGCTCCCAGCAATAATCAAAGGAATATAATATGTTAAACTAAATTCTAATCAAAATAGCTCCAAACAATAATCAATGCAATGATCCAACCTAGCGCTCAATATTATATATAATAAAATACCAAATACACCTCAAACCTCATACGGCTCAAAAACTAGCACCATACATCCCCACTTCTTCCACCTTTTGGGTAAAGAAATGTCAGTAGAAGCCTCACATCTTCTATGTGATGCCCCACTAGTCCCTCCTCTGCATCCATCAAAATGGATGCCCTGCCTCATCCACAACCTCCTAGCTACCCTCTTCTTCCACTAATCCTATGAATAGAATCCACCAAGGGAGAATTTTCACCAAATGAGAAATCTGCAATGTGACCGCTAGAGACCCCCAGATACTCCTGCAGAGGCCTGCGTGCCACATAGAGCCACCGGCCCCATAGTGGTACCACCACTGCCTGAATGCCAGGCAACCCCCACCCAGAGCTAGCTAACTCCTCTTTATCGCTGGCAGACGGTAAAACCGCTACTTCAACCACCATCTCTGCCAGAAGCAGCGCTGTGTCAGTTATCTGACCCTACGTGACAGTGTACCTGCTCCTTGAGGTGGTCCGGAACATTCAAGAAAAACACCCACATCAGACGAAGCACAGAAGCTCATGGGAGGGATTGAACCCTGGTGATCAAGGTGGGAATGCATAGGCAAAAGCTTGCATGCCGCAGCACCCTTCTTTACAAAGACAGTCTCCTCAGTGTCACAGCAAGATAGAAGCCCATAACAGGATTGAAAAAACTATCGACTGCCGAGTTCAACCCCAAAACCTCACCCATCCAGGCTGGTGGCCCAAAATATGACAGCAGCTTACCGATGAAATACAAAATCACACCATGCTTACCAAGATCTGAATACAGCTATGCTCCACAAATTCCATATCTTCTGATTAATCCAGGTCATACAATTGAGGTACATTCTACATAGGAATGCTTGCATGATCCCAACAAGTCAGCCCTGATTTCTGTTGATGCTTTGTTGTGAGATTGCCTGATGTGATGCCTCTCCTCCCAGCTGCCCATAATGCAGGGATAGCCTCACTACGTCCATTCTCAACTCAGAACTCCACTTTCAGAATCGCCGCTCAGAATATGTCGTTCTCAACTCCGAATCCCACTTCCAGCATTGCCACTCACACATATTCTGAGCAGGAATGGACGCAGCAGCAAGTCCATTCCCATGAACTTTAAGCTTTTCCAAGCCCTCTCTTCTACAAAAGAACTCCGTAGGGCATCTAGCTTTGAAGCTTACTCTCTCTCTTTCTTTTTTTTTTCTCTTTCTCTCTCTCTCTCTCTCTCTCTCTCTCTCTCTCTCACACACACACACACACACACACACTATGCAATCTTACAGCTAGTTGTAGAGGCCTCAAATCGCCCATGTGATGCCCCACTAGACATTGAGGCCACCTCATCACCTACCCCCATTTGGGAGGGTCCCTCCTTGCCTAGTCCCTCCTCTAGCTCCATCAAAATGTGCCCTGCCTCATCCACAATCCTGGATAGGCTCTTCTTCCAAAAATCCCATGGATAGATATTACTGAGGGAGAATTCTTCACCAAATGAGAAATCTGCAATGTGCCCGGGCTAGAGACCACCAGAGACTCCTTCAGAAAGGCCTGTGACACATGGAGGCACTAGCCATAGTGATACCACCACTGCCTGAATGCTCAGGCTAGAGACCACCAGAGACTCCTTCAGAAAGGCCTTCATGCCACATGGAGCCACTAGCCATACTGCTACCAGCACCGACAGAATGCTCAGGCTAGAGATCACCAGATACTCCTTCAGAAAAGCCTTCGTGTCATATGGAGCCACTAGCCAAAGTGATACCCCCACCCAGAGTTAGCTAACCCCTCTTCAGCAATGGCAGATGGCGAAAGTGCTACATCAACCACCATCTCTGCCAGCAGCGGTGCCAATTCAGTCACCTGCTCCTAGAGGTGGTCTGGAACATTCAAGAAAGACACCCACATTGGACAAAAGCACAGCAGCTCTCGTGGGAAGGATTGAACCCCGGTGCCCAAGGCAGGAATGCATAGGCAAATGCTTGCTTGCACCAGTACCCTCCTTTACAGACACAGAAAACTTCACCCATCCAGGCCGTTATAGCCCAAGGTCTGACATCAGCTAAACCATGAAATACAAAATCACACCATGCTTACCAAGATCTGAATACATCTATGCTCTACTAACTCCACATCTGCTTTTTTGTAATACAAAGGATCCATAGACAGAACATCCTTGTCAAACTCGTCATGGTTGCCTATCAGAGGAGAATTATTCCAAGCCGCCATTCGATCAAGGTACATTCTGCATCAGAATGGTCGCCTGATCCTGACAAGTCAGGCCTAACGCTGAGTTGTGAGATTGCCCAAAGTGAAGCCTCTCCTCCCAGCTGCCCACGACATCGGGGATGGACTCCCATTCCAACTATGAATTATTCTTCTAGCATCGCCATTCATACATATTGTGAGCATGAATGGACGCAGCAAGTCCATTCCCTTCTTCTTTAAACACTTCCAAGCCCTGTCTTCCAGAAAAGAACTTCATACTCTCTCTCTCTCTCTCTCTCTCTCTCTCTCTCTCTCTCTGTGGTGTAGCGGTTTACACATCAGGCTCCCAATCAAGAGATCCCGGATTGTTCAAGTCCCATTCCCCAATCAAGAGATCCCAGATTGTTCAAGTCCCATTCCCCGTACTTTGGTGCCATCATATGGATCCTATGTTGTCCCCTGGCTTGGCTATGCCTTAAAACAACTCCTCCTCCTCCTCCTCCTCCCCCTCCTCCACCTCTCTCTCTCTCTCTCTCTCTCTCTCTCTCACACACACACACACACACAGGCGCATGCACGTATAAACCACTATGACATCTTTTATAAAAAGGAAGCAAAAGTTTTAGCAAGAAAGGCAAAAGGTCTGCTGCCCATCTCCTTTGCTCTTCTCCTAAGATTTACTCAACTTAGGCCTTCAATAATTCACTCCAAAGGTCTTCTTATGAGCCTACCCACGTGAATGATTCACACATTACCTAAAGAGCTCTTCAAGGCCTTCCTCACTTTCTGTCTGCATGCCTCGCAATGCATATCAACTCTCAACACAACCTTGTCCTCCTCCTTTTTCTCCTGTTTTTCCTCCTGCAACAATCCCACAATCAACTTAGAGCTAGTGATTAATACAACAGATCATCGATAATCACATGTGAAGATTGTATGATTAGGGTAAGAGCAGCAGCAGCTACCTCAGGCATGGCAATGGCCAATTGATTGAAATTCAATAGAAATCCACGAGGTGAATGTGTGTGACAAGAATTCGATTAGAAACTGCGCCCCAAGAACGTCTGTAAAAGAGAGAGAGAGAGAGAGAGAGAGAGCGCAGAGAGAGAGAGAGAGAGAGAGAGAGAGAGAGAGGGGATGGAGGGATGTGACGTAGTACCTTCGGAAGTATTTCTGTAAATGTCCACGCATACGTTGGAGAAATAAAACCACCACCTCATATATTAAAATTCTTGTTATTCCTCACTTTATTATTATTATAAAAATAAAAAAATTAAAGCTCCCCCAATGGTTTATTACTTGTGTGAACGTTGTGGAGTCCGTTTATCAGCTTTTCATGCATTGAGGCAGCTTTTCGTACGGCCATTTTTATTCTCATCTTATCTTATATACTTTTATGAGACCACATACTTTATCGGGCTTGATTTCATTGTTTTTTTTTTTTGCTTTTTGCAAAGAGACATTACTCACACCACCCGATCTTGTGGAGTTAGGCGAGGGGCACCCTCGTGTCTAAAAGGCACGGTGCATTTAAGAGGGTGTTCAAGTGGGATCGATGGCTGTGGGGGCCCGATTTTGGGCGGGGTCGATCCAGGCCGTCGGATCCCTAGTTTACTTCGCAGGCCGAGTTTTTTTTCGGCCCTGGTTTACTTTCGGGGATCCGACGGCCCGGATCGGCCCCGCCCAAAATCGGGCCCCCTTAGCCGTCGATCCCACTTGAACCCCCTCTTAAATGCACCGTGTGATTTAGAGACGAGGGAGGGGCACCCATGCAGCAATGCCTGATTTTTTTGGGGCATTTTTGGCCATCACATACATCCAAATATTATTATGGGCCATTAAAAAATACACCAAATTTTGGAAAAACATTTGTGGGCATCCCATTCTTTTCACATTATCATCAGGCTAGGCTTGATTTTATTTTTTATTTTTTTATTTTATTTTACGAAGAGACATTACTCACACCACCCGATCTTGTGAAGAGACATTGCTCACACCACTTGATCTCGTGGAGTGAAGGGAGGAGGACCGATGCTTGTTTTTTTCGGGGCATCACGTACATCCAAATATTATTATGGGCCATCAAAAAATACACTAAATTTTGGAAAAACATTTGTGGGCATCCCATCATCTTGAAGAAAGACTCCTCTAACTTGTTCAATTTTCAAAAGGGTAAAAAAAACTAAAAGAAAAAAAGAACCTTCTCATTGTTGATGGAAAAAAAATTTCCTCCTATTTTTTTTAAAGATTGATTTATAATTAGAATCAAGTGTGAAGAAAATACAATTTCCTTTTCAATCTGAGGTTCAACAAAAGTAATTTCATGGACATAAAAATCAACCTCCATCATCATCATACTTTATTGGGCTCACACTTTTAAACTCATGAGAACTTTCCTAACATCAATGTACCATATCTAGCCTCAAAGGACAACGGTTTGAGTGATCGTATGGTCAATTTTAATAGTTTACTAATTTTTCTTGGGGACATTTAGTCAAAGGTGAAATTACTAGGTACTAATGAACCTTGTACCCTTTAACATGTGTTATTTGTGCCTATGAACTTTTACTATATGTCTCCTTTGTTATGTAACCACTAGCTTTTCCTTTAAGATGTATTATTTGTACATATGAGCCTTTACCACATATTTCCTTTAACCTTTACGATTTGTACCTTGACAAGCAATAATAAATAGTAGTTACATTGTCACTTCTTAAGATCATCATGTTTTCTCCCAATTTGATTCTAGGAAGATAACTCTCCTTCTTGAAATTTTCATGTTTACTCCCATTTTGCTCCTAGGAATATAACTTCGTAGTACTAATGATCCTCCGCATGCACTTAGCCCTAGTTTTACCCCAACCCTAATCTTAACCCTAACTTAGATCACCCTAATTTAGGCCTAATCATAATCTTGCTAACCCCAATCATAATCTAACTAACCCTAGCCCTAATTTACCTTGTTCGAGTCTATCTAATTTAACTATCCATACCCTAGTGTAATCCTAAACAAATTACACTACTTCTAATCTATCTTCTCTGCCCCCATGGTGTTTATGTATGAACATTAAGGAGTAGGTTTACAACTCTCATAAAGTAGGGCATTATTTGTGTGAACATTAATTAAGGCATAAAGTGGGGCATTATTTGTGTGAACATTAATTAAGGCATAAAGTGGGGCATTATTTGTGTGAACATTAAGGAGTATGTTTTATCAACTATTATAAAGTGGGGAAACTTTTCATAGGAACATTTTGTTTGCATCTTCTACTTTTATGAGACTGTAACTGTATCATATATGATCCCCCTTTCTTTATCATCATCATCATGGTTTACTAGACTCATGTATAACACTACTTTGAAACTCATGAACTTTTGTAACATATCACTTTTTAACGTACCATGTCACATCTTTTTCAATGGTTAAAGGGTCGATTTTTGTAGTTTACTATGTGGAAGATTCATTTTACTTAGAAGGATTTAGTCAAACATGATGTTACTATAGTATTTTACTACATACTCCCTTCAACGCATGCACACACCACACACACACACACACCATTTGGTGGCTAAACATATAGACATAAATACCATGGTCCATGTTTTCACATGCGTGCACACACACATACACACCATTTGGTGGCTAAACATAGAGACACAAATACATGATCCACATTTTCCACTCTTAACCAACAATCATGCTTCACACATAGGGTGCATCCCCCTTCATGAGGGACCGAAATTGAAGTGGTTTTGAGTGGCCTATAAGTGCATCCCCCTTCACAAAATGAACCATACAATAATGATATAGGCTTTCTAGCCTTACAATGATATGGGCTTTCTAGCCTTATCCCACTTTACACATCATCATCCATGTGGCAACTCCTTTTTCACTCTTTTGGTCAACTCTCACACACCATGCAATATTACATGTGGCATTCTTATCTTGCCACAATATCTTGCACCTCTAGGGTGCTTTCCCATATACACACAACACCACGATTACATCTCTCAACACCACAACTCACCCATCACCCATCAATGTAGCATTGCACAACCGCAATCGCTACCTCTCAAAACTCCCCCTCAATGATACATTGGAGTGTCCATCAACCAAACATGTGTGCGCGTGTCTACCATCTTAGACACCTAGTCCATTTTGAGCCGACTCGCTCACAGTGGAACCACTGAGTCCGATTTGAACGTAGAAGTTCGGGTGGGAACCAACCCATGCGCATACACCTCAGATGTGCATCGCTCATGCACACATCACGCAACAACCATTTCGAGCTTCTAGGTGAGCTCGGGCAGGGCGACCCTCATACCAATGTGGGTGATTACAAAATATTCATGTTTTGAGCACGCATGCTCGGTATGGTTACCCATCATCAATTGTGAGAACAAAAAAATACATATCCATTTTATGCACCAAGGAAGGGCAGGAAACCCACTTATGTGTGTGTGAAAAAACTCAAAATTCTTTTCACAATTTGTCACAATGCTTTAAAAACATGTAAATGTGGGGCATAACAAAAAGACAATTGATTTGGTAGTGTGAATGTACTGATTCATTTTTGCCCTTGGTATTTTCTGAACGTGCCATTGTGCAAGCGGTGTTAAATGCCTTCTTTACTACACCTTGACAGATCTAGGACCTGTGAGTTATGGGCCCACATGCTCTGCAACTCTTATTGACTTTAACTACAACTTCATCTTCTTCGTCATGTGCTTGTTTTACTTTTTTTTGTGAACACTGTTGCTACACTGCAACTCCCGTGGCGATGTCTAAAATGGGGCTTCTGTACTGCTTTCATTGAAGGTTTCATTACAACCTTCTCTGCTACCATTGTACTTCTCTCGTTGTATCACAAGTTTTCTTTCTGGGCTTCAACGCAGCTCTGTGGTGCTCATGCTTTCTCTCACAAAAGCTTCTCTGCTTCTCTGTCGTCTATTATCTGCTGCACTCGAATTTTATAGCTGTGCTAACCCTGATGTCCACACTCGTGCTGGACTATACCCGTGCTTCTTCGCATGGAATCCATCTGCTCAGTCTCCCTGCGCTGCTTCCACCTTGTTGTGCTTATGCGTTTTTGATTTGTTGTTCACTGCTTTTCTCTCCAGCTCTAGCAAGCGATCGATGGTGGGTTGCCTAAGCTTCCTGCATGCTGGCAAACTTACCACTATTGGGCGTGGCTATTACATTGGCCTTAGCTGCAAACTGGCTGGAGATGTGCTCACTTCTCAGGCTTTGGTGATTGTTGTGCTTCCTTAGTCTGTCTTCTATTGTTGTGAACAATGGATGCTTCTTTTGCAACCGCGCCTTGCTGCTGTTCGCTTTCTTAATGCTTTTCTAAGCACGCAATGGTGGTGGCCTGCCGCTGTTAACCCATGGCGGACATTGAGACGTACTATGTTTTACGTCATTAATTTAAATATTCTGAGTCATGGGCCGGGCTTGTCGGCACCATAGGTTAAGGATGAAGGGATTGGGTGATCGCCGATGAGAGGCGCACCTTGGATATCAGTAGGATAAGGGTTAGGGTCGGCCGGCCATGTATGGGCGCCCAAGTGTGAACGGCCAAGTCACCTATAAGAGTCAAATGTAACCCTAAAATCCTCATTCTCATGTGTTGTGAATACAAGAGTGCTCTTGCCTTATCTCCTTGGTTTCCTTCTCCTGCGTGTGTGTGTGAGAGAGAGAGAGAGAGAGTGAGAGAGCGATCGAGCGCACTGTGTAGCGGCACGGCGGCGGCGGTGAGGCGGTAGAGCGGCGACGGCGGCTCCTCCTTCACAGACAGCTGCGACGCGGGAATCCTTCAAGGCAGCAGTTAGGCGGTGAGAGACACACCTTTTGCATTCTGTTTTGAGCTTCCTTCTCTGGTTGTATGCTTGCAGCCATTCGTGGCTCGCATACGGTGTTCGGCAAGCCCCCAGCTACGACCTGTGCGGCAAAAGCGCACATTTTTGGCGCCGCTGTTGGGGAGTTGCTCGGCACCAAGCTCCAGTTTGCAGCTCGGCTGCTGCGTGAAGTTTAATCCACACTGTAGGAAAGCGACTGTGTGTTTGTTGTTGAGGTGTTTTTGTGTTTAACAATCTGTTTCTGCAATTTGTCTTCTGCATTTCTGTTTCTTTGTTATTTTTTCGCTCCGCGTGTGGGCGTGTGATCTGTTATCTGGTTTTCTGCGTGTGAGGGGGGATTTCTGAATCCCCAGACCTCTGCTGTGTGCGCACTGCGTCGCGGCCAAGGCTGAACCCTAAAGAAAACCTAGAAAACTTTAAAAAAAAATAGAAAACAAAATTTAAAAAAAAATCAAAAAATAAAAAACAAAAAAATTAAATTTTATTTTTAAAGAAAGAACCAAACGTGTGGAGAGGAAGAGAGGAAAGATTTTCTAATTGGAGAAAAAAATTTTGAAAAGAAAGAACCCCAATTGACCCACGACCCACGACCCACGACCCCGGCCCCGGTCTCGGTCTCGGTCTCGGTCTCGGTCTTTTGATATATATATATAGGAGAGTGAGCCTCCATAGCTTTCTTTCAAGTGAGAGCTTATGGGAAGTCGTGCCCTATATGTAGCCCACTCCCCAAGGAGTAAAGTGAGCATGTGGGATAAAGCCCTCACCCTTTCCTCCACAAGCAAATGCAACCCAAGATCCACGAATAGTGGATAGTGACTCGTCCTCTGACTCAGAAGCCATGGAAGGACACCCTACCAAGAACCCTGAGGAGACAAGCCAAAACATGCCAGTGTGGGCCCCACAACCCGGATCTAGCATGTTTAGTTGTCTAATAGAGACCTTTAGTAGAGCTACACGCTCTGAACATGCGACAAGCGAAGTAAATGAGGAAGGAGGGGTAGTAGATTCGCCATTCACATCTTATGTGGACCCTACCCTCCCAAAGAGTGTCCATGTGGATATTCTACCCACTTCGTTTAATGAGGGCCCTACTGAGCTACCACGTTCCGATGCTCTTCCTAAAGTAGAGGTCCCTAGAAGCCAATCCATAAGAAGTGACATTGCGTCCACTTCAAGAGAACCATTTAGCACACCAAGTCTAGATGGGATATTTCTCAATGAAAATTGGGAATATGATCTACACACAGAGACTCTAACTGACCTATACACAGGTTACACATACCATGTAGGTTGGTTAGAAGTCCTACGATCTACATCTAGCGCCACTAATCTAGAGGAGTAACAACACATGATATGTGAGGTGATTCATAGAATTATCCAAATTGAGAGGCAAAATAGGGGAGTGGACCTAGTTTCCACTGGCCCTATGAGGTTTTTGGATACGGGCAAGGCCAAACAACCAACCCTATCACAATTGGAGACTCCCTCGGTGAGTCCCTCGGTGAGTCCCATAGACCCTTCGTATGTTGTTTCGCCTAGAGTCTCAATGCAGGTTGAGCCCACGAGCAGTAACTTTAGTTTTCCAACCTTGGCTCAACTTTCCATTAAGGAATCCACAATGCCTACCCCAATGATGAGCATGACAGAAAGCGTACCTGTTACCACTGTAGTTAGTACAACACCACTACCTAGTGGAACAGTACCTACAACAGTGCGTGCCCGTGCCTATCGACCCTATGTACCTATCTCAACTCATGCTCATGTAGCTCCTACGCCTCTTAGTATGCCAATGGCGTATGCTCCACGACCGCCTTATCACCACCCTTATCCAATAGGAGCTAGGCCTAGTCACATATCATATCCTACGTCATTTGCCAACATACTCAGACCAATGCCAACTCCTATCAGCCAGGCTATCCCAGACGTACCTCCACCAACTATGCCTGCTCACTTAGGTGATCTCGCAGCATTTGCTCAGACGATCGGACGATCCCATTGCGGAAAACATGCGGGGCATGCCTGAGAGAGAACCTAGAAGCAAGGCAGTACAAGTGGCTAAGCTCACTCAAAACTTCAGTGGTAACGAGGATGTTAGGAAGCACATTGAAGTCTTTGAACACGTGTGTGATTCCTTGGAAGAGCACAATGAGCTGCATAAGTGTAAAGCCCTAGGCTTAACCTTGAGTGGGAAGGCCGGAGATTGGTATCGAACCTTAAGGGTTGAAGAGCGCACTCACTACCCCACTCTCAAGAGATTGTTCTTGAAAGAATACATACGTGAGGGTGTGCTTTGGGGAGTAGCATCTCAACTCCAAAAAGCTGAACGCGAGGAAGGGGAGTCAGTGAGAGACTTTATAAGTCGATTGAAGCATCTAAATTCTCGCTGCACTCCCGATGAATGCTTCAATAACAACCAACTCCTCGATAGATTCATTCGAGGATTGCGCCACGAGGACATTTACAATGGCCTAGTCATTAGAGGTCTTACAACGTGGGAAGCAATCACTGCCAATGCAATCCAGTTAGAAGACAACTTGATGATTGCAGGTAAAAAGGTGTCTTCGGAAACAAAATCCGTTAGTTCGCAAGTATCTGGGCACGAGCCAATGATAGTAAAACCTATTGCCAAGGAGCCCAAGATATCTGAAATGTCTGTGACCGACCTTACTAAGGCTCTCCAAGAATACTTTAGGGGTAATCGAGCTCCTCAGAATAGCCATATGTACCCAAGGAGAGAGCAACAATGGTGTTCGGTGTGCTTAGCACCACATAGCACGAGTGAATGTCCCACATTCAGAGTCAAATTCAATGGGAATTGCAATGCATGTGGTAAGTATGGCCATCAATCTAAAGATTGCCTAACACTTAAGCGAATGTTGGCAAACCAGGCACCACTAGCTTGGTCAAACACACCTCAAGTACCCGCGCTAATGCCTACACAACCTATCGAGCAACCGTCACAGCACATAGTTCCAAGGAATCCGAATGTAGTCCAGTCTGTGCCGTTACCACCGCCAGTGCTAGGACCACAACCTCCACATCCAAGGATTACCCCTATAAACCAGATGGGTTGTGAGTCACATAGTGCATGTGGGGATTATGAAGAGGAGATAGACCCTACTGCTCCATACGGGATTGATACGTTTGAAATGATTCCCCAGTACTACATGGAGGATCATTTCGGGCAAGTTAAGCCTGTATATCAAGCGGCTGCTCTCGCGACAAGAGGGCAAAACCTTAATACCATGGCAAGGAGACCACCTCTTCAATGCTGTGATTGTGGTGGACCGCATCGTGTAGCGGAGTGCCCTAATAGGCTACAGAAGATCGCTACTCAAGTGCAACCAAATCAAGGGAGCACATCGGGAATGCCGGTACTTACATGTAATCGTTGTGGCATAGATCATTTGATCGCTCAATGTCCACATAATCCTAATGCACCCAAGATTACGCCATTGAATTTGGTTGAGGTCACTAACCAAGCACGAGGAACCACACCCGTTGTACCCACGAATGTAGTTACACGGTCAATGCTTCAAAATCAAAACTACATTCTTGAAGAGAGGGATACTGCATCAATCGCTCAGGCAAAGAAAAAGAAAACACGGCGAAAGAGATCGCTTAATGCCACGAGCTCCAAGCCCAGTTCAAAGACTAACATAGGGACAGGAGACGACCCCGTGTATATGAATGATCCTGAAGATGATTCTGATTCAATAGAAACCATGGGGACCAAAGCCACTACCTTAAGGGAGGAACCCACTCGGGAGCTCAACGAAGGAGAATCAAATGAGTACAAAAATAAGGGGAAACAGAAGGAGACTTCCTCGGCCCCACAACCAAGTCAGTTAATGCCCTCTCGACCACCCAAACTGACTGAGACTCCCCAAGACAAGCCACGTGGGCCAAAAACCCTCAAGAAAAAGATTGGAACTTACCCAAACCCAGTTGAGGAGATTGAACAAGTGCAACACTTAAGGGGTTTGGTGGAAGAAACACAAAGAGAACTGGAGCCAAACCCTAGAAAAATCAACATTCCAGACACAGTGTTTCCTACGCAAGTTCAGCCTCACAGGAACCATAAACCGTTAGCTATACCTAGTATCATTCGGGAAGAAAGTGAGGATAGGACATCAGGAAGTGGGCAAACACCCTTTTTGCTTGAAAGAATGTTTAGTGAGGGAATGCCTGACCCCATTGAAGAGGAAGTGATTCCATCTTCACCAGTTCCTAGTCAAGGAGCGATATCTCGAAAAGTACCATTGAATGTGTCCAAGCTAATGGATTTCATGTCCTCTGAAATCAGAACCACGATCATATCCAAATTATACGGAGATCCTGAGCTATTCTTAGCTCTTCGGGCATTTCTCAATGGAGAACTAAAGGCGGGATTACCACAATTTGCAAATATGGATAGACCCGACACGCTTCAAGATGAAGGGGTACATTGGGATCTACAACCCAACCTAGATGAAGACTCGGTCGTTGAAATACCTGTGAACAAGTTGGGACAGTACTTTGAAGGTGACGAATCTAATGCCACCCTCCCCATTACTACCAAGGGATTAACTCTAAAGGGAATCCTCGATGGTGGTGCTGGAGTGAGCATTGTGACTAAAAACTGTTGGGAATCTATGGGGAGACCTCACCTCGAAGTCACAAACATAGTGGTTAAGATGGCAAACGGAACCATAGCTAAACCTATTGGAATGTTAAGGGACCTTAAGATCAAGGTTCTAGGATACAAGGTAAAACATACCTTCATTGTAATGGATTTCTCCAAGCATCCTATGTCATATCAAATGATCTTAGGACGTCCTTTCATGAGGGAAGCACAAATGGTGCATGACTGGTCGAAAAACCATGTCTACCTACAATTCCAGGACTCTGTCATTCGAGTTGATCTTGAGAATGGTCGTGCACATCCTTTAGGAAGCAAGGTTATCATTGATAATCGATCGGATACCACTATTCACTCCGCCCCATTAAGGTATTGCTATACATGCAAAAAAGAGACTGATGATGGGAAAGATTCTCCTTATATGGATGTCCTACCGGGTATGACTGAGTCGGACAACGTGGATTGGGTACACCTAGCGGCAACCATAGACACATGGGGAAATAGAGGCACAAGTTGGGTAACACCTGAGGGGCAAGATATACCACCATTAGTGCCAATAAACATGATAGGTGTTATGCACTTGACTCTTGATGGCAAGAAAGTGGCGAACTCCACTGACACTGACAGTAGTGAAGACTCAGACCAATGCAACTCTGAGTATGAATCTCAAGAAGAAACTGACTCTGAGCCTGATGGGAGGGATGAATCAAATATTCACCCAAATGTGGAAGCAATGTGCTCAAGGCCTAAGACAGTGACCTCCTGCAGTTCATTCGAAAGTGAAGATCGACCAAGTGAGTCCGAATCTGATAAAAACAAAAATCAAAAACTTGGTAAGAAGAAAACGAGACATAAGCGTCAACGCTATCGAGCCAATGTACGCACTGCAATAAACAAGGAAAGATCCACTGCAGAATGGCTTAGTTATGTAGGAGCCATTGATGCTCATCGGAAGATAGCGGATAATTGGGGACAATACCTCCAAAGTGTCATGTGGTGTATTCCGCAACCTCATGACGTCGCCCAATTAGAAATTGATGAGAAGCCAAAACTAAGTCGTACTGCAAGAAGGCGGCAAAACCAAGAGTTGGCTCAACAACAAAAGGAAGCGGAATTGAAAGAAAAAAGCTTGGCACAACAAGAACCAGTAGACTTACACCCTGCACCCGAGCATTTCAAATCATTTACCACAGGGGAACGTAAAGTGGTCTACACAAAAGCCCAACGAACGCCTACCAATGGGAGTAGCGGTGTCTACGATGGCCCTGCGGTAGTTAAGGAGATAGACTTAGCAGATCCGAGTGAGGAGTCTAAACCAGTTTTTATTGCTCAAGACCTCACCGAGGCGGAAGAAGCTGCACTTACAAAGCTTCTTAAAGAATTCAAGGACATATTTGCTTGGACATATCATGATATGAAGGGTGTTCCACCCTCGGTGGAGCAACACACGATTCCAATGATTAGCATTGCTAAACCAGTCCAACAACGTCCCTACCCAATGAATCCTAAATACGCAAAGATTGTACAAGAGGAAATTGAAAAGCTTGTAAAATGTGGATTCATATACCCTATTGAGCACTCAGAATGGGTTTCTCCGATAGTCATCGTACCAAAGAAGAATGGGAAACTAAGAGTGTGCGTTGATCTCAAAAAGGTTAATGCAGCCACTTGAAGGGATCATTACCCCTTGCCATATTCTGAACATGTGCTTGAAAGAGTGGCGGGCAAAGAGGCATATAGCTTTTTAGATGGGTACTCGGGTTACAATCAGATCACAATTGCAGTCGAGGACCAAGCTAAAACAGCATTTATCATGGAGTTTGGAGTGTTTGCCTTTCGCGTCATGGCTTTTGGCTTGACCAATGCACCTGCAACATTCCAACGATTGATAAACACGGCCTTTAAGGAATATCTAAGGGACTTCTGTGAAGCTTTCTTAGATAATCTTTGTGTTCATTCCTCTTGGGATGAGCACTTGATGTGTTTACGAAAAATATTTGAAAGGTGTAGATTATATCACATCTCATTGAATCCTTTCAAATGCCAATTCTGGGTTAAACACGGAGTTATCTTAGGGCATATAGTGTCCAAAAATGGGATTTCCACGGACGAGAGTAAAATCAAGGTCATTCTGGAATTGCCACCACCCACCAACTACAAGGGAGTCCAACGCTTTATGGGCCACGTTGGTTATTATCGAGGTTTATTCTCTTCTTCGCCAAGATAGCTCGACCATTGTATAAGCTTCTCATCGAGTTTATTTGGACCGAAGAATGTGACCGTGCCTATGAGCTATTAAAGAAGGCCTTGGCGAGTGCTCCAATCTTGAGAATGCCTAACTGGGATTTACTCTTCCATGTGCATATTGATGCATCAAACTTTGCTATTGGGTGTGTGTTAACTCAACCTGGAGAACACAAGCTAGACTACCCCATTAGCTTTGCCAGTCGCCAGTTGAACGATGCTGAGATGAACTACACCACTACGGAGCGAGAAGGGTTGGCAATGATATATGCAGTAAGGAAATTTCGTTATTACCTCCTTGCCACCAAGTTTGTTTTCTATGTGGATCATCAAGCATTGTTGTATCTGGTAAACAAACCATGCTCCACAGGAAGAATCACACGATGGCTATTGATTCTTCTTGAGTTTGATTTCACTGTTGTTGTGAGACCTGGCAAAAAACATGTTATGGCTGATCATTTGTCTCGCATACCTAATGGTGAGGCTCCTACGGGGGTTAATGATGACTTACCTGACACTTCCCTGTTCATGGTGGAGACAATGCCTGAATGGAGTGAGAAGATTGTTAACTTTTTGGTTAATGGCTTTCCACCCAAAGAGCTTCGTAAAGATCTAGCTCGAAAGCTGATCAAAGAATGCGAACCCTATTGCCTGATAGCCGGGACTCTTTATAAAAGAGGAAAGGATGACATTCTTAGGAGTTGTGCCCGAGAGGATGAGTATCTATACATTTTACAAGAGGCACATATGGGCGTAGCCGGTGGTCACTTCTTAGGAGACTTAACTGCGCGAAAGATCTTACAATCAGGGTATTGGTGGCCCACTATGTTCCAAGATGCATCACTCTTTGTGAAGGGTTGCGATGAATGCCAATGATACAAGAAACCCCAACGGAAAGATCAGATGGCCCTACATCCAATCAAAGTAAACCAACCATTTGAAAAGTGGGGTTTAGACTTTGTAGGTCCAATTAGCCCAGCGGCCCGAAACACACAATCTCGCTATATTATTGTGGCCACTAACTATATGACCAAATGGGCTGAAGCAAAAGCGACACGTAAGGCAGATGCGAGGACAACAGCCAAGTTCCTCTTTGAAAATATAATCACACGCTTCGGTTGTCCTTTTGAACTTGTGAGCGACAATGGTACGCATTTTATAAATGAAGTGATTAAGGAGCTCACAACAAATTTCATGATATCCCATCATAAATCTACTCCTTACTATCCGCAAGCGAATGGCCAAGCCGAGAGTACAAACAAGACATTAATCTCTATTTTGACAAAGACAATTGAAGCTCATCGCACGGATTGGGATCTAAAACTTACGACAGCTTTATGGACCTATCGTACTGCGTACAAAGTGGCTATTAATTGCACACCATTCAAAATGGTATATGGCCAAGAAGCAGTCATGCCGTGGGAATTTGTCATTCCAAGTCTTCGTGTTGCTACTCAAGAGGGTTGGGATGGTAATCCCTTAGCAGAGCGTCTGTATATCCTTGAGCGGCTAAATGAAGAAAGACAATTGGCTGTGTACAATGCCCTTGTGGAGAAGGATAGAAGGAAAAAATGGTTTGATCGCCACCTCAAGGACAAGGACATCAAGGTTGGGGATAAAGTCCTGATGTATGGAGTGCGTAACGAAAAGAAGAAGCTCAAATATGCTGGTAAGGGACCGTATAGAGTATGTGAAATTACCCCGCA
Organism: Cibotium barometz; assembly: GCF_041138505.1. Classification (NCBI taxonomy): domain Eukaryota; kingdom Viridiplantae; phylum Streptophyta; class Polypodiopsida; order Cyatheales; family Cibotiaceae; genus Cibotium; species Cibotium barometz. The sequence continues at coordinate 6,660,752 of NC_141094.1, read as the reverse complement.
AGGTACCATCAGAGTGGAGACTCTCGACGGAGTTGAAACCATTGGATTCCTTAATGGGAGTAAATTCAAAAGATACTATGACCCCCTGAGCCAAGAGGAGTTACATGCAATCCATCAAAAGAAGGCAGCTAAAGAACAAGCTGAGCTTAAAAAGATACAAGCGAGAGTCGAAGCCAAAGAGCGTCAACAGCGTGCTAGGAGACAACGAGAAGCCAACTTGGGGATTACACAAGCATTTTTCGAGGAAGCAGAGGAGGATGCACTGGAATCTGACCCACCTCTAAGATACCCAATTGAGTTACAGAGTCCTTACGGGGAGGTGCTGTATAATGCATTATTGGATACAGGAGCTCAACACAATTTGCTATCATATGGCGTGTGGTGTCAACTGGGAAAACCACCCTTATCCAAGAGTTCTATCCAAGTTCAAGGAATCAACAAGAAGAAAACCCCTGCCTCAGGAATTCTGCACACTCCGGTTGCTTATGACAAGGGAACCATAATTCAAAGCTTTTTGGTTATGCCTGCTGGTACCATGGAAGGGACTGTAATCTTAGGGCACAAATGGATGATGGCCACCAAGTGCAATATCGATTGGGCAACCAGACAAGTCACAACGCAAGAACCAACACTAGGTCTGACCGCTCAAAATCCCGCACCTAAGTCATCCACTCAAATATTAGATAATGAAAAATCACAAAGTCCAGTGGCAAAACCATCTTCAATTATTGGCCACCCCTCTAACGCTTCAACGCCAAGAGTGGAAACAGGCAAGGTGGTCCCTAAAGCTTCACTTACTATGCCAAAGAGTACATACAAATGGGTCCCCAAAGCTTCGTTAACAACTACTTCCCCTGCTCAATCTCGTTCAGCCACCAAAAAGCCTCGTAGGAGGAAAGCAGCTATCCACCCGGAAAAGGGAAATGTAACATCGCGATGGATCCCTAAAAAGTTATTAGTAGCCCAAGGGTACTACGAGGGGAATGACCAGATTTGGGTCCCTAAACATAAGCTGAATCCCTCTACATCACCTGTAAAACCTTGCAAACCAATTATTGCCACCCCAATAACAATTCAAGATCGTGGTAAGGGAAAGGTAACAGAGTGCTCCACACCACTTCTTCCAGAGTTAGTTTGGATTCCCAAACGATATCGATCATTACCACCTAGCTCAGGAAGGGGGGAGCCACATGAAGCTTCTAGCTCCTCATGCCAGGCACCCACTCATATAAAAGTTTCTACATGCTCTACACCTACTCTTGTCAACACCCAACAAAAAACCGATGAGTCTACGTCTCCCCTTGTAATAGTATCGTCGAAAACCATTTCCTCCATTCGTCAATGGGAGCGTACACTACCATCTCTGCAATTGGATGTGGCCACAAGGGTCATAAAAAGCTATCTGCCCACATCACAACCTATGACCCGTTGGACAAATTGGTTCCAAGAGGCTGCAACATCATTGCAAATAATATGATCTACCCAAGGAAAGGGGGAGCATGTACTCACGCTCGACATTCTAATGCTTCCTCCTTAACCTTCTCCCCTGACCATGTAATTGCCAAATTCAAGGGGATGTATATATATAGCTTCATACATTAAAAAAAAAAAACAAACAAACAAAGAAAAGAAAAACAAAAAAAAGTAAAAAGAGCAAGAGCACAAAAACAAGAGAATTATCCGTATACAATCAAGAACTAGATTGACCTGTCATAAACCTACTGATGCTATATCTGTGTTTGCAGATATGGCAGATGCCCGATCATCATACACTTCATCCACTCCTACCTTTGGTGAGAGGTATCATCTGTACCTTTCGCAGATATTCCACATGTGCTATCCTGTAATTGAAACTGAATGGGATCATATAGATGTACTAGCCAGAGAGGAAAATGTTGAGGAATTAGAATGGCTAATTCGCCTATTAACCATGACTGACCCCTACTCCGTAGTAGAGGACATATCCCCGATAGCCCAATGCTTTCCTTTTCCACAAGATGACTATCCTCGCATGGTTACATTTTTGATGAGTTTATGTGGATGGGAAAATGAAAAAGAAATATCTGACAATGATGAATGGACGGATGAAACTCACGGCACTACTGAGGTTGACTTTATTTGTTTGGATGATGCGGATAGAGGCTTAGCCTTAGGGCTAGAGCCAGGACTCTACAACATCCTCTTACCGTATCCTCAGTAGTAGTGTGGTGACTGGTAGGTAGGTTAGTGTTTTCAAGTTTTTTCTAGTTTAGATTCCTTAAACAAGTCTTGAAATTTTCACACTGATGTGCCTCTCGAGGTATAGTGCTTGTTAGTTGATTGTACAGGTTGAAAAGTTTGAGGTGGGTTCGCTTTCAAGTCCTGAGACTGCCGCAACGTTCATCAAAATATATCTACATCAAATTGCAAGCTGTCTCGTCAAATCAAGGAGATCTCCAATTACAGGTGTAATTCTTCCATACCCACTCTCTTTCGTTTTTACTGTTCAATCAATTGCATAAACTATAATGAATGACCACATGGAAATTGTCAATATACTACTTAGTTTTTGAAGTTGCTTGCATGCTAGTGTAAATCATTAATGAGCTTAACTTTATTGGAAATATTCCTAGGCAGCATGACGTCTTTAGTTAACCTTGGAATACGATTGTCTTAGGTCTAGGGTCAAACCATCTTAATGATTGACACCTGGCCATGTGTGTGTTGACCTCTAGGACATAGCTATTACCCCTTTGTCGAAAGGATGCAAGACAAATTATAGTTCAGGAGCGAAGATAAAAAAGAAATAGATTTAAAAAAAAAAGCCTACAATAAATGGCAATACAAGTCTATGATGTGCTTTAATGTTGGCCTAACGCCTTATTGATACTTGGTAGGCGAGGAGTATTCTACTCCAGACCGATGCCTTGGTTGGTAGGGGGTAGCCTTGCCTAAAGTAAGCTAATAGATTCCTGGATAATGCCTTGTGTTAAACATGGTACCAGGATCGATGTTAGTCGCCATTGTGTGTAAAAGTTGTCACGTGCAAAAAAAAAAAGAAGAAGAAGAAGACAAAAAGCTCCTGTAACTCTGATGTTTCTTGTTTCCCTAGGCTTGTGGTATTAACTTGTTCTTAGAGTAGACACAGTGTGGTCATGTGTTTATTTATTAAGCTTGGTTATTTTCCTTGACTTAGGTCAGTTATAAACCTTGATTAACCTTTGACACCTTGCTTACTCTTGATTTACTTTCAATAATTTTAAACTCCTGTTAATTTGCTACACTAGCTCATTCATGTGACCCTTAAACTAAGTTCTCATAGCAACATCCATTGTGGTCTAACATGCTTGAATTTATACACTTTATATCTTTTGAATTCCAGCATACCTTCACTCTACTTCCCTGTTTTGCAGACGGTCTACCACAACAACCCTCTCGAGCTTACCATACCATAGCTTCCGAGGACGGAATCTACATCAGGAAGGGGGGCATGTTAACCCATGGCGGACATTGAGACGTACTATGTTTTACGTCATTAATTTAAATATTCTGAGTCATGGGCCGGGCTTGTCGGCACCATAGGTTAAGGATGAAGGGATTGGGTGATCGCCGATGAGAGGCGCACCTTGGATATCAGTAGGATAAGGGTTAGGGTCGGCCGGCCATGTATGGGCGCCCAAGTGTGAACGGCCAAGTCACCTATAAGAGTCAAATGTAACCCTAAAATCCTCATTCTCATGTGTTGTGAATACAAGAGTGCTCTTGCCTTATCTCCTTGGTTTCCTTCTCCTGTGTGTGTGTGAGAGAGAGAGAGAGAGTGAGAGAGCGATTGAGCGCACTGTGTAGCGGCACGGCGGCGGCGGTGAGGCGGTAGAGCGGCGACGGCGGCTCCTCCTTCACAGACAGCTGCGACGCGGGAATCCTTCAAGGCAGCAGTTAGGCGGTGAGTGACACACCTTTTGCATTCTGTTTTGAGCTTCCTTCTCTGGTTGTATGCTTGCAGCCATTCGTGGCTCGCATACGGTGTCCGGCAAGTCCCCAGCTACGACCTGTGCGGCAAAAGCGCACAACCGCCTCTTTGTTTGCTTTCTACTCTGCCCAAGGTTTATTTGCTTGTTTCCTTCACAAGCGGCTCACTGCTTATAGCATCAACCGCCATATATCTTCCTCAGTTTAATCACTGCTGCTACGCTCTGGTCTACCACGTGCTAGATGCCTACTGAGCTATTACATCACTTGCCAATGCCTGCTTCTACTTCCTCTACAGGTTTCCGTGATGACCATCAACATGGTCTCTTCTGCTACTCTGGAGCTCCCATTTGAGCTCCTTGATTTCCTCTTCCATTTGAGCCCGTATGTAGCTCCTTGATTTCCTCTTCCATATTGGCATCTCTACATTGTAGATGCCTCCAACTTGCCTCAATCATCACCTTTTTTATGAGGTTTACATAGCCATCTATGTGGCCATCCTAACTCACCAATGAGCTCCAAACATGCATGCTACTGTTGTGCATGCTACAAAGGGTGCTTTCATTCAGGTGGTTTCTCTTGAAACCATAGGTGCAAAAAACTTTGTGAAGACTCCTCCATTGTCTCCACCACAAATGAGTGCATCCCACTCTTGATGCACACACATGGACTCCATCTTGAGTCTCAAAACTTGCTTGCTTCAGCCAAGCAAAACATGCTTTGCCCAAATGCAAGAGCCATGGGATCCACGTATCCCAACAACCAGAAACCCTTCAACATTGAGCATTTTTCCATGCTCAAAACCAAAACTTTGAGGCAAAACTTCGCAAAACCAACCTTCTTGAGGCATAATCAGCAGCATATCTTCTCTTGGCACACTTCTCCTTGACGATGATGAAGACTCCATAGCCTTCATAATGCTGAAATCTCCATTTTCAGCTTCCATGATTATGAGCAGGTTTTCCATGTTGCAAAAATCCCATTTGCAACTCTTGGGCACCTTCTATGCAACCTCCATGTTGCAAATCTCCTCTCAAACTTGAGAATGGCAGCTCCAAATCTCTCTCAAATCCTCACAAATGAAAATCCAAATGATAATATGAGTGCATAATTTTTTTTAAACGAACCATAATAACATGCTTAATCAAACAAACACACAAACAAGCTAATATACATAATAATCACCATGACCAAGATCCCAAGTTGGCTTTGATACCATGTTAACAATCCAAAAATGGGATTGATCATGGTGATAGACACAAGATTAAGCATAGATTAAACCACACTAAGAACTCCATAAGAGAGAGAGAGAGATTGCACACTCAACACTTGATCTCTATTCATTCACAGAACCATACAATGATATAGGCTTTTTAGCCTTATCCCACTTTACACATCATCATCCATGTGGCAACTCCTTTTCCACTCTTTTGGTCAACTCTCACACACCATGCAATATTACATGTGGCATTCTTATCTTGCCACAATATCTTGCACCTCTAGGGTGCTTTCCCACATACACACAACACCACGATTACATCTCTCAACAAGTAATACTGTCATAAAACATTCTTTACATGTCCATGCGTAATATATCAAGATTATGCATGGTAGAGTGGCCCTATGTCCAACCTTGCAAGCACAGTGTGTTTTAAAATGGCCACACGGTCATTCTACCATGCACAATGTGATGTACTTACCTGCTTATGCTACCATCACTATTATGTTTCACCTTATACACCCACTTATAGCCAATAGCTTTCTTGCCTTCAGGCAATGGCACCAAATCCCAAGTCTCATTTCCATACAATGCATCCATCTCCTCATCCATAGCTTTCTCCCATTACACATTTCCAATAGCCTCATCAAAACATGTGGGTTCTACAACCTGCACAACTTTTGCCATATAAGCATAATGATGTGCCATATAACCATCATAAGCAATCTCTGCACGGTTTTTGACTCTTCCAGATCTTCATAATTTTGCATTCATGGCTTCCATAAGTGAGACGAATCAGGTTTCTTACCAATAAACTTCTCCTCTAGCGTTACATCATGTATGGCTGCAGTAGGAGTCCTATTCATGAGATAAAAACTGATGTAGACACTGTTGAGATTCAAGCTCGATGTCAGCTTGTGCCAGTTGCACTATGTGTTGGCATGTTAGGTAGTAACTTGTGTGAGATATAAATGAGCGCGTCCAGCTGGTCATATTTGTGTGGACATTAGCTAGGGTTAGCTGTGTGTGGACACAACACATGTAGTATGTTGTAGCTTATGGATTATGGCTTTATGCATTGTGTGAGAAGGGACATGGCTTCCCTCTATCGTTAGGGTTTGATTAATACATTTAGGGTTTTCTCGGTATGTGTGTCTCCTCTCCCTCTACCTATTTTTTCATCATGGTATCAGAGCCTGGTGCTCTCTATTGGGGTTTATGAGTGAGTGAGAGAAGAGTGAAGCTTATTGGAGCTGTGAAGCTTTTGGAGCACACCGATTTTCACCAAATCTGAGAGCTTGGCCTACCGGATAAGGAATACTAAACATCCTTGAGCGGATTGCAGGTGCAAAAATACAAACAACATCAGTTTTGAGTTGCCCAAAGCAAAGGAAAAATTTCTATTTTGCAAGCTCTCCATTGAAGCTTGAGTGTGGTGAATGTATGAGGCAAATAGTTGCATATCTGACAAACATTCATGTATCTGGTAAATGGGAATGTGTTAGCAACTCATGTGCAAGCCCTACAATGAATTTGGAGCAAGTTTGATGCATGTGATTGAAAAATTACTGTTTTAAAGCCCTCACAAAAACAGAGAATAGAGGTCCATTGTTGATGCAATTGAAGTCGCTCTCTTGCAAAATCAACACATTGGTGGATTGTGTGCATGCCTAGGAGTGTTGGGAACCTACATATGACTTCAATAGCCACAACCAACTAGCCAAATCCCTCCTACAGCAGGCGGCGCAGCCTGAAGGCCAGAAATAGAGCAGAAATTGTATCACATAGCAAAGTGGAGGCCAAATTCAAGCCTGGTGATTGATTAACTTCAAAATTTTCTTAGCAATTTTGTGATACACATAGATGAGAAGGTTTCTATGTGGTTGGTTGGAAAATTATGAATTTTGGAGCTGATTAAACAGACTATAAAGATTAGTGAAACAGAGGGTCATTAATTGGCTAATTACTCTCTCGACTTTTATAATTGGAAAATTATGCATTTTGGAGCTGATTAAACAGGCTGTAAAGATTAGTGAAACAGAGGGTCATTAATTGGCTAATTACTCTCTCGACTTTTATAATTGGTCTAATTCCTTTTACATGGAGTTAGTAGACATCATTTCTAAGCTAATGAATGCCTGGTCCCCTAATTTGGACAAGAATTGAAGAAATTAGAGCACTTTTCCTACTGGTTTTACTAGGATTTTTCTCAAAATTGAGAAGGAGATTTGATATTTTTGGTATGTACGCACCTTGGTTGGTATTAATATGCAACATTGAGCTTGTTTAGGTGTCAATGCAAGTTATCCACACTTGATTGAACCACTACATTGTAATTTGAAGCCTTGGAAAGCGCGTTAAAACAAGGTACTTTGGACTACGTATGCTGGTTCAATTTGAATGCAATCAAAGAGTGATCTTCTACATCAACAGTGAAGTTCGTTGAGTGCTTTGGAGTATCTAGAACACTTATTAGAGTGTGGTTGAGTTGAGGAAGGCTCATTTACAGAATTGAACATGGCAGAAGGTGCATTTGCATTGAGTAAATATGTCAGACAACCCAGTACAAATTGTGGGTGAGAAGTTGGATAGAAAGAACTTTTAGGCATGGAAGCACAGGATTAAAAATTTTCTGAAAGGAAAAGGATTTTGGAACCTTGTTACAGGTGCGGAGCTAGAGCCGGATCTACCCCGACAACCTACACAACAACAAGTTGTAGCTCATAAATAGTGGTTAGAGAGAGCATATAAAGTTTTTCATTACTTGTCTATATGTATCTCGGATGCTATACTCATACATATACATGATGCTGAGAATCCCAAGGATGCATGGGATACTTTGGTAAAGCTATTTGATACAAATACTAGTGCTCGTAAGTCTTAGTTGAGACAACAGATTCATAATGTAAAGCGGCGGAAAGGAAGGAGTATTCATGATTATGTGCAAGAGATAAAGAAGTATGCAGATGCATTGGCAACTATCAATGCCCCCATGCCTGAGATAAAGAAGTATGCAGATGCATTGGCAACTATCAATGCCCCCATGCCTGATGATGATTTGGTCGACATTGCCTTGCGTGGTCTTGCCAAGGAGTACAAGTCTTTTGATACATCTATCTCTGTTTGGAGTACATGTCTACCAGATTTTGATGAGTTGGTTTCACTCTTGCTTGTTGAGGAAATCAAACTCAGTGACTCTTTTCATGATGCATCTACTAGCCATGATGATAATGGCAAAAATCAGGCTTTCTATTTCACAAAGGGGATTTAGAGGCAAGGGGAGATTCGCATCACAAGGTCGTGGTAATGGTTGTGGATGGCAGGATAGGTCACCACAACAGAATTTTCAGCCTACATATGGTGCTAGAGGTGGTCATGGATATACACCTCAGAGAGGTAGAGGTAATCCTCATGGAAGAGGACGTTGGCAAGGCCAACAAGCATCTATGCAAAATGTGGAATGCCATTACTGTGGAAAGCTTGGTCATATGGCACGTGATTGTTACCGCAAACAAAATGATTTGAGAGGGGGTAGAGCACAACATGTTGGACATTTTGCACAACATGGTGGAAATTATGCAAATGGTGGAAACTTTGCAGCAGTTGATGGGAGTGCAAATCACTTGTTTGCCATGAAACATGTCGTGGGATCTATGATGACAAATGGTGACAGTGATGACACTTGGTATATGGACTCTAAAGCATCAAACCATATGACTTGTCATGGTAAATGGTTTGAACATATGAAGCCAATGAATGTGAAAGGCTATGTGGAGACACGAAATGATTCCCAGCATGCTATCACTCATGTTGGAAGTGTACCATTGGTGATGCACAATGGTGAAACAAAGTCTATTGGCAGATGTCTTGTATGTGCCTTCTAATACAAAAAGTTTGGCCTTAGTTGGTCAAATGGTTGAACAAGGTTTACAGGTTCGTTTCAACAAGCATGGATGCTTCATTGAGGATTTCAAAAATGGATGTAGAGTCATTGCCAAAGGCAAGAAAGAAGGCAGGTTATTTAAGTTGGATCTTGGGATTCCTGAGCTGAAATTGGCCATGTTCTCTAAAAGCCGAAATGTGGTATAGGACATTGACATGTGGCATAAAAGGATTAAACATGTGAACATACAAAGGTTAAAGAACATGTAGGCAAGAGGCATTGTTGGTGGGCTGCCTAGATTCAAGTACGATGGGAATATGCATGTCTGTGATGCTTGGAAAGCAAGCAAGGTTGGGAATATGCATGTCTGTGATGCTTGCTAGTTTGGAAAGCAAGCAAGGTTGCCATTGTATTTTGCATTTATATGTAGATATTTGTCCTAGGGGGTTGACTCAAGGGAATGGAGAATGGCCTTAAGTCCATTCTACCATGGTGTGCTTGGTAGAATGATCCTAGGACCATTCACCCAATCGAGTTGGCACAAGAGAGTGGAGAATGGCCCTAGGACCATTATCACAATGTGCTTTAGAATGGCACTAGGGCCATTCTTTCAAGCACATTGTGCTTACAAGGATATACATAGGGCCATTCTTACATGGAAAATGTTGATGTATAGGGCCATTCTATCAAGCACAGCATGCCCTAGGGCCATTAATCCATGGACAATCTGGATGTATTTTGAATGCGTATTGAAAGAATGACCCTAGGGAGTTGACAAAAGGGAGTGGAGAATGGTCCTAGGGCCATTCTAAACCCCACCATACATGGAATGGTAGAATGTCCCTAGGGGAATTCTTTCAAGCACAATATGGATGAAAAATACAACAATATTGTCCATGGATGGTAGAATGGTCATACAGTAATTCTAAAATTCACTAGTAAGCTGACACAAGGGAGTGTAGAATGGCCCTAGGACCATTCTCACAATGTGCTTTATAATGGCATAGGGCCGTTATTTTAAGCACATTGTGCTTACAAGGATGGCCTTAGGGCCATTCTCTCAAGGACATTATGCTTAAAATATTGATGTATTTTGCATGCATACGTAGAGATTTTCCCAAGGGGGTTGACTCAAGGTAGTGTAGGAGTGCACTAGGGCCAGTCTGTTATGGTGTGTTTGGTAGGATGGCCCTAGGACCATTCACCAACAACTAACATAAGGAAGTGGAAATGGCCCTAGGAACATCCTCAAAATGTGCTTTAGAATGGCATTAGGGCTGCTCTTTCAAACACATTTTGTTTACAAGGATGGCCCTGGGGCCATTCTTTCATGGACAATCTTGATGTCTTTTACATGCATACGTCAAGATTTGCCCTAGGTCCATTCTAAAATTCACCAGTAGTAGTTGACACAAGGGAGTGGAGAATGGCCCTAGGACCATTCTAACAATGTGGTTTAGAATGGCACTGGGAGGTTGCAAGATGAGGGTACTCACTTTCGTTCACTCTCTCTAAAATTGGGACATCCATGCATCTCGGGCGGAGTACCTCAATCGTGATAGTGCCGTGAATTAAAACACGACACGTGCCTCCCGAGCCTAAATCGACATATCTCGATCGAGATGCCAACTAATGCCACGCTAACAGGTCCGGGTTTCCAGGCGTCATCCATGTCACCATTACATGTCACCGCCACCACAATATCTCGATCGAGATATCTATGCCACTCGGATCCACATCACGGCCACGCTGTATCCCCCTAGGCGTATTTGACTAGCACATCTCCATCGTCCACGTATCTCGAACGAGAAATTAACAGCAAATCGCGACCATTCATTGTTCGAGGTAATGGGATACAATCTTCACCGTCCCTATATCTCGATCGAGATATTGAGATCAAATCTCCACCATCCAAATAACTCGTTCGAGATACAGAGATACAATCTCCACCGTCCAAATATCTCGATCGAGATATGTAGATGCAATATCCACCGTCCAAATATCTCGTTCGAGATACGCAAACGCAATCTCTACCGTCCATTCAGGTACGTTGGAAGATGCGATCTCAGCCGTTTAAATATCTCGATCAAGGTATATAATGAATCTTGACCGTCGACATACCTTGGTCGTGGTAATAACTTTAAATTGTAGCCGTCCATGTACCTCGAACGAGATAGTAATACCAAGTCTCAGCCGTAGATCCTTCACCAACCCTAAAATTAAGTGTGTATCTTGGCCGTACATTGCACTAACCCTAATATCCAGAGCGTTATTCTTGCAAACCCTAAATTGCATGATTTTACCGAACCTCGATCGAGGTTATAAAACCGGAAAACTTTTTTTTTTGCCTCATTGTCACAAGTCGTTTTCACTCTCGTTGCTCTCTTGATTTGGATTAGCATTAGTGAGCCCATTAGCATTGTTTTATAGCTTCATTAGTGCTACTTAGCACTAAGCATTAGACCCTTCACATTAGACCCTTCACATTGGACCCTTCACATTTGGCTTAGGTTTTAGCATGGAGGGCCACGAGGAGGGCCGCCCATCTATTGTGGACCTCATCGGCGGAGATAGACCGCGAGTTAACGGCTATCCGTAGGAGTTCTAGAGACACACCGTCTACATTACATATCGTGGGTGGCAGACTTGGAGGCGATGCTTTCGTCCCTTCGTAGCCTTCACGATATTGTTTATGTAGATGAGTGGATAGCCCACCATCGCACTGCTCCTGTGTCACATGGCCTGACATATCATTAGGTCTGTGATCTTGCTCCGATTAGGGATGGAGCGTACTTAGATCTTTTCCTCGATAGTCGTGGGATGAGGCCTGGGGCGGGCAAGCCCCTTATTATTTCGCGGTGTTCGCATCCGCGTATGGCGGCACATATCTATAGTCGATATGTTGCCGCATATGGGAGGATGCCGAACAACCGCCAGATTCCCATATACTTCGCAAAGCAATTATATGCGAAGTTTGTCTTAGGGGAGGAGGTGGATTACACCAGCCATCGACCGGGTGGTGGTGCTGGCCGAGGCCGTCTCCAGGACCAGGGTAGGCGGCCTCCACCTGCCCTTCATGTAGCACCTACCTACAGATCCTTCATTTGTGCCATTGTCGACAGTAGAGGCACTTGGCACCCAGGTCGGCATCGACGTACGGAGTACCACGGAGAGCATCCAGCACGTGGTGCGCCTGTTCTCACGATCTATACCGACGACAGATGTCGAGGTATTTACATATATATTACTTCTTAAGTTTTTTTAGTCATTTATTTACATGTTTATATGTACTTTTTTATATTTTTACATGAGCGGCATGGTTGATTGTGTCACATAGGGTCCCACAACTACCACTGAGAGACTCACTCAGGAGTTGGTAGAGGCGAGAGCAGAGATTGACCGCCTCAGAGCTGCATTACAGAAGGCAGAGGCAGCTACTGCAGAGGCACAGCATCTGAGAGAGTCCGACATCCAGCAGGTAGGTTTCTCTTGCACGTAAAAGAGTTATAATTAAGGTCCTAAGTTATAAATTTCTTTAAGTAATACCTAATGAGAGACTAATGAATTATTTTAATGCCTTACTTTTTTGCGTAGGCTCGGACCGAGGTAGAGAGCTCTAGAGCTGAGGCACAGCATCATCAGATTATGGAGCGGATTGCCCAGCATAGGGCAGAGCAGTTGATGCTGCATGTTCGAGAGTTTTGCAGATCCTCGGACGTGACAGTGCCATACCTACCTTTATATCCACGGCCTGTCTCACAGACGTTTTTCGACGACCTCTCCCGCAGGATGCACCACCCTTCCTACGTGATGCGTGCTGTGCTTTATGTATCGAGGACATTGATAGTACTGGCGGATATGCCCTGGGATGTGGACATTTTTTCCATTTGTCTTGCATCACCCAGGAGCTAGTACGTTTCTCAGCATGCCCCTCCTGCCGTGCACGCGTCGACCTAGCGACATACAGAGTTATGGGCATCGATGATCTTCACCCAGGCCTCGTTCGAGTAGATGCTAGGACAGGCAGGCCTATTGATTTTACATCAGCTATTGACTTGGGATTCGATGCCTTCGACGATAGAGATCAGGAGCCTGAGGTGCCTCCAGAGATTGAGTGGAGCTCACATGAGTTTGATGCATACCAGCAGAGAGTCCTACATGAGAGCCAGATCACATCATATGAGCGCGTGGGTGGTGCTGGTCCCAGTGGCACCTCGGGTGATGGTGCTAGCAGCAGTGCTGCTTCTCATGAGCAGCGTGTCCTTACAGCAGAGAAGCTTACACGAGCAGTGGCAGACACGTACTCTTGCAGATTATAGATTTTGGGTTTACAGACAGAGACGTCTTGCATTAGCACGACGTAGAGAGAGAGAGAGGGCTATAGCAGCTTTTGGGACTCGTGAGCTCCCGAGTACACCGGCACCAGCTCACGATCCTGCCTTTGAGGTAGACCTCCCCGCAGACATTCGACGACCCCCGCCAGCTGGCACAGCCTCCTCGACGTGCACAACAGCCTCGACGTGCACGTCGACCGGCAGTTAGAGATGACGATTTTGATTGGGTTGCCGTTGATAGTGACTAAACTCAGACTAGCTGGGTTAGCTCACTTACATTGTACTTAGATTTTTGGACAGTGACTAACCTCAGAGTAGCTGGGGTAGCTCATTTTCATTCTGATGTACTTATTTGATGTTTATATCATTATGAGTTTTTTCATTATTGAGTATCATTACATTCTAGTTGATGTTCTTGATTTTATTATATTTTTTAACACTTTGGCTATCATATTGTTTGTTGAAAATCTCCACGCCATTGTACCCAAACATGCTCCGATGGGGACCAAACTTTGCAAGCATGGGGGGGACCCACCCCCACATGCTTGCAAACTTTGGTCACAATCAAAGCATGTTTGGATTGGTAATCAGCGCCCAGTGTGGGTTTTTGAAGTCTCTTGGTGCTTAAGAGGTTAAGGAACATCCGGGCCTTCCCCATACCATCGTACCCAAACATGCTCCGATGGGGACCAAACTTTGCAAGCATGGGGGGGGACCCACCCCCACATGCTTGCAAAGTTTAGTCCCTATCGGAGCATGTTTGGATTGGAAATTAGCGCGCCCAGTCCGGATTTTTGAAGTCTCTTAGTGCTTAAGAGGCCATGGAGAATCCGGGCCTTCCCCATACCATCGTACCCAAACATGCTCCGATGGGGACCAAACTTTGCAAGCATGTGGGGATGGGTCCCCCCCACATGCTTGCAAAGTTTGGTCCCCATCAGAGCATGTTTGGATTGGAAATTAGCACCCAGTGCGGGTTTTTAAGGTCTCTTGGTGCTTAAGAGGCCATGGAGAATCCGGGCCTTCCCCATACCATCGTACCCAAACATGCTCCGATGGGGACCAAACTTTGCAAGCATGTGGAGGTGGGTCCCCCCCATGCTTACAAAGTTTGGTCCCATCACAGCATGTTTGGATTGGTAATTAGCGTCCAGTCTAGATTTCTCAAGTCTCTTGGTGCTTAAGAGGCCATGGAAAATTCGGACCTTCCCCATACCATCGTACCCAAACATGCTCCGATGGGGACCAAACTTTGCAAGCATGGGGGGGACCCACCCCCACATGCTTGCAAAGTTTGGTCCCCATCGGAGCATGTTTGGATTGGTAATTAGCGCCCAGTCCAGATTTTTGAAGTCTCTTGGTGCTTAAGAGGCCATGGAGAATCCGGGCCTTCCCCATACCATCGTACCCAAACATGCTCCGATGGGGACCAAACTTTGCAAGCATGGCATCTATTGGGGGCTACCTCTATTTTATCACATTCACTGATGATTATTCTAGGCATACCATCTATTGGGGGCTACCTCTATTTTATCACATTCACTGATGATTATTCTAGGCATACTTGGGTATATCCATTGAAACACAAATAAGAGGTTTTTATGCACTTTAGGCAATTTGTTGTTATGGCTGAAAATGTTTCTACATGTAAGATCGATACCCTACGTATTAGGGGGAGTATATGTCTAAGGAGTTTCATCCCCATATTACCCACAAGTGAATGGCCAAGAAGAAAGCACGAAAAAAATCTTGTGTGCCATTCTGAGACAAAAACTGTGGAAGCCAGCCCCCTACAACGATTGGGAACAAAAGTTGTCGGTTGCACTTTGGGATTATAGAACTTCTTACAAAGCTGCAACCAATGCTACCCCTTTCAGTTTACCCTATGCTACTGAAGCGGTCATGCCCATGAAGTTCTTAGTCCCTAGCTTACATGTCACAGTGCAAGAAAAGCTCACGGGAAATGTCTTAGGTTGTTGCCTATATGAGCTTGAAAAGCTCGATGAAACACACCTCTTAGCAGTATACAATATGATTGTTGAGAAGCTAAGGCGGGCACAAACAATGGTTCGACGGCTAGCTTAAGGATAAACAAATGGAAGAGGGAAATATGGTCCTCTTATTCAGTACCAAGACACATAAAAATAAGCTTAAGCTCAGGGGCCTAGGACCTTTCCTAGTCACTAAGATAACATCACAAGGTGCAGTGCAAATCAAAACACGGGATGGTGTGGAAATGGCTGGTTACTTCAATGGTAGCAAACTTAAATGCTACTACAGCCCTCTCTCACAGAGTCCACCTTGAACGCCATCCATGATTAAAAAAAATAGAAAAAGAAAGACCATAAGAATATGAAACGAGTTGCACAAGAAGAATCCAAAGCAAGGCAAGCTAAGCTTCGATGCGGAGACATATCATGGTCAATATGGCTCAAGTGGTTGACCTTGAAGAAGAAGACTGGGAGGTGAAGCCTGCTTGGTTGTGGTTAGGAATGACCACCCCGACAAACTTTGTCCAAAAATTAACTCTTGCTGATACAGGGGCCAGCTACAATCTAATGTCTTATGAAACTTGGCATTCCCTTGGGGCAACCCTCACTCAAAGAGACCCATGCCATCGTTACAACAGTGGCATCATAGCATGTTCATTGCATAAGCACAATCATGATTTTATTCCACCTAGAAAATAATCCCTTGGAAGGAAAGTTCTACGTGATGCCTGAAGGAACCATGTGTGAAGAGATACTCCTTGGAAGGGGTTGGATGGGGCATAACCGTGCAACATCGACTGGGATGCATGGACGACGACCCTATAGCTAGCTTCTAGCCAAGTTACTGTCCTCATGAAGGACAAAGAGCCCATACCCACCGCAGGTTCCCCATGCCAAGAACTTCCCATATCACCTCACCCTTATCAATCCATCCCCCAAAAAAAGAGGCTGCTTCTCATTCCAACCACATCAATGCCTCTCACACCCTCCCCAGCACCACGCTCGGCAGTGATCCACTCCACAGGTCTTACCATCTCACCATTGGGTACCTAAAAAGCTTCTCGCAGCACAAGGTTATTATGAGGGAGAATCTATATTGTGGATCCCCTAATGATCCAACCATCCCCTTCATCCAGAGGCAACCATCCCCTGCACCACGCTCGGCAGTGATCCACTCCATAGGTCTTACCATCTCACCATTGGGTACCTAAAAAGCTTCTCGCAGCACAAGGTTATTATGAGGGAGAATCTATATTGTGGATCCCCTAATGATCCAACCATCCCCTTCATCCCCCACAGGCAACCAAATCTCCTCGTCCTATGTTGGCGCAACAAATTCGCCAACCACAAGCCTATAGGGTACAGGGCAAACGCAGGCCCAAGCACTCTCCACCAGAGTTCCAACCCTCAATCAAACCCTCAAATATACCCAAAACCAACTCCCCAATGGATCCCAAACCTCTCCTATGAGCCAATCATCATATTTGGATCCCCAAATTTCCCAACCTAATCTTCCACCCCATGTCACTCAGAAGTCCTCTACCCTTCAATGGAAACCCAAGGAAACATCCGCTAAAGACTACCCAGGAAATAGGAAAGGAAAAGCTTCATAGTAGTAGTGACACTACAACCCCCATGATGCCACTGATAGAGCTAATTATTGATATACCTTCAACGTCAGCTACCCCCCCACCTGTCATTGTGAGGTTGCAATACTAGAGTACTACAATTCCATCATCAGCTTCTCTAGTCTCATGTATTTCCTTACCAACCACCTTAGAATCCCTCAAGGAAGTGATACCCACCACCTCGTCATCACCTAATTGGAATCGACTCCTTACTTTGGCAAATTGGGCATGCGGTCAGTACAAAACCCGTAATGGAGTGCTACTAGCATAGCCTTTCAGTACAAAACCTACCTTTAGGGTGCCCACAAAAAAGAAGAAGCCATAGACGTTCCAAATTTTCCATGGCCGTAGTCTTTACAGGCTCTAAAGTGCCACGGGCATTCCAAATTTTCCATGGCCATACTCTTTACAGGTTCTGAAGTGCCAGGGGCATTCCAAATTTATCACGGCCATTACAAATCTTACTCAAAGCCCCCATCCGTTTGAAGTATGCCACGGCCGTTTGTTGGCATTGCCATGCCCATTCGTTTCCACATTCCGTTTTCCACGTGCATTCCAAATTTGCCATGACCGTTCCAAATCTTACTCAAAGCCCTCGCCCAATCAAAGTTTGCCACGGTCGTTCCTTTGTGATTTCATGAGCAAACGCCCGTTCCTTTATCCAATTTGGAAGCTCACGCCAATTTGCTCCTAATTTGTTGATGCCGCAACCCATTTGCTGGCCTTGCTGCTCCCATTCGCTTTCTTCCACAGTCCATTTACCATGGCCATTCGCTTCATCTACCATGGTCATTCCTTCGAAATGCCACGGCCATTCCCTAGATATGCCACAGCCATACTGTCAAAATTATGGGGAGTATGCATAACAATGGAAGCAATAGTTGATGGCAAGATAGAGCAACATATATGAGAGAGAGCAAGAACACAAGATGTATAGAAAGCTTCTATATTACCTTCTATTTCAGCCACTCCAAAGTTGGCTTAACCTTCACCTTGTGAATGTTTTGATTGTGTTGTGTTACAAAAAATGAGGCCTTAAAGAGAATGTGGGGGAGAGGGAGAGCTTTAAACCCTAGCAAGCAAACACACACACACACAAGAGAGAGAAATACACGAGAGAGATGGATAGCTAAATTTTCTTCTATCTTCTTCTTCTCTACTCAACCAAAATAACATAAAAATAAGAGTACACACTATATGGGTTAGTACTCAACTACTACAACATATAAGGGTCGGTCCATAATGTAAACTCGACTAAATGAGCTGGCGCTATAACTATGCCAATCTCTAGTAATCCAAAATGGCTGTCACATAGCCGTCATCCTACTGGCCGCATATTATCCATAATCTCACCAACCATGCCAGTGGTGTAGATGTGGAAGCTATCACCCAGGCCGATCATCAATGTCCGCCGTAGCACTAGTTGAGATCGATATCTCAACACTCCCCCTCGAGCTCAACTCCACACACTGCGCTCCTAAACATTTGGAGCTTCTCTATGCCCAATGCCTTCATGAAGATGTCAGCCACCTGATCCTCTGTGCTGACATATACCACAACTACATCTCCTGCTAGAACCTTCTCCCTCCAAAATGATAATGCACCTCAATGTGCTTCGTTCTAGAATGATATACTAGGTTACTGGTGGCAAACTATATGTTGTTCATGCTATCACAATATATGACAACTACCCTATCCATGGGCTTTCCCATGTCACCAAGTAGCTTCTGAAACCAAGCTTCCTCACAAGCTGCCATAGGAGCACCCCTGTACTCTACCTCTGTAGTACTCAACAAGGCAACTGTTGGTTGCTTCTTATTGCTCCAACTCACAGCAGCACTCCCAAATGAGAATATAAAAGCACTGGTAGATCTCTTGTCTACAATACTACCAAAGCCCAATCAGCATCTGTGTACCCATGTAACTGTATCTCTGTAGTACCAGCCTCATAGAAAAGTCCATAATCAAATGTGGACTTTATGTACCCGAGGATCCATCTAGCCACATCCAAGTATGGTTTCCTAGGGTCCTGCATAAACTGACTCACAAGTCCAACAGCATAGCTCAAGTCTGGCCTTGTAATGGTCATGTAGATCAAACTACTCACTATGCGCCTGTATGTAGTTGAGTCCTCCAAAGGCTCACCTATATCTGTGGAAAGCGTTGTGTTATGCCCTAATGGCACTGAAATAGGCTTACAGCATGTCATACCATACTTGTACAACATGTCCAAGCTATACTGCCTCTGCAATAGCAAAATGCCATGAGGTGACCTCACCACCTCTATGCCCAAGAAATACTGCAGCTCACCCAAATCCTTCATCTCAAACTTCTGCTTCAAAAGTATCTTGACATCATGTATGTCTGCATCACTATCACCAGTGATAATCAAGTCATCCACATAGATGACTAATAGCATGATCCCTCTATCTATCTTTTTCAAATATAGTGAAAAATCTACATTGGATATCTGAAATCTAATGGTAACAATATACTCCCGATCTTGTTTGACCATGCTCTGGGTGCCTACTTCAAGCCATACAAGGCTTTGCGTAACCTGCACACAAAATCTGGACGTGCAACACTCTCATAACCTGGTGGTTGCATCATGTACACTTCTTCTTGGCAAATCACCATGCAAGAAAGCATTCTTTACATATGTAAAGACCAACCATTCGCTGCTGCAGCCATAGCAATGACAACTCTCACGGTTGCCATTATTGCAACCGAGTTGAATGTCTCCTCATAGTCTATGCCATAAGTCTGCGCATAGCCCTTGGCAACCAATCTTGCCTTGTACCTTCTCACTGAAGCATCATCATTGTGCTTGTCTTTATACACCCACTTACATCCAATTGCCTTCTTTTCCTTAGGCAAAGGCACTAACTCCCATGTTGCATTTGCATCCCAATGCTACCATCTCCTCATCCATGGCATCTTTCCATTTCTTATTTCCAATTGCCTACTCAAAGAAAGTAGGCTCAACCTCTTGTATTGCTTTTACCATGTAAGCATAATGATGGGCTGTATATCCATCATATCTCAACTTGTTAACAAGGTATCTAACCCTCATAGACCTGTGTACACCTGGATCACTCCTAGGTGTCCTCAAAATAGCCCTGGTTCTCCTTACACCAGGAGTAACCACATATGGAATGCCAACCTCCTCATCAAGGCTCTACTCAGAGCCACTAGAGTCACCATCCACATATGAGTGACCTGCTGACAGATCAAGCACAAAAGGTTGATCTACCTTTTCCTTCCCTTTCCATGATACATGTGTACCTGCATCATTCCTCAACCTACTGACCATGGGCCAACATTGGATCCACTCCTCGAGGACTCCCGAGGTCCACTCAGCACCTATGATTGCTGCTCTACATGTGGTGCAACATCAACACTTCTTACATCTGCATCTTTTGTTGCTTTCACTACTGGTGTATACCAACTACTCATCTCATCGAAGATCGCATCTCTGCTTACTCACATCTCACGAGTGGTAGGGTTATAGCATCTATAACCTTTTTGCTCCATGGCATAACCAATGAAGATGCATTTCTCTGCCTTTGGATCCAACTTTGTTCTCACTTCATGATCAGGAACATGTACATATGCAATACACCCAAACACTTTCAAGTGAGACACATCCGGTCTTATGCATTTAAAATTCGGTTCAAGAGTTATACCATGAACATTTGTAGTGAGTGTCCTATTCATAATGTACACAGTAGTTTTGCTACTTCTTCTACCCAAAATTAATGTGGCATATTCTTTTCTCAGCAGCCATCAAGGCACGTGCCACTTTTGCAATGTGCCTGTTTTTCCTTTCTACAACACCATTCTATTGCGAAGTGTACCTGCACGTAAACTACCTCTTGATTCCCTGATTTCTCAGGAAATTGTTAAACTCATTGGAGAAATATTCTCCCCCAACATTTGATCTTAGGCATTTTATTTGCATGCCTTTTTCCTTCTCGACCAAGGCTTTAAATCTCTGAAAGTGAGCAAACATCTCACTTTTCTCCTTCATGAAATAAACCCACACTTTCCTAGTGTGGTCATCAATGAGTTAACATAGTACCTGCAACCTAAAATTGTTTGTAATCTTGGTCGGTCCCCATACATTTGAATGTATGACATCCAATGGCCTTGCACTGACATGCTTTTCATGTGGGAAAGCATGTTTGGCCTGCTTACCAAGTTGGCATACTTCACATACCTTATGCATACCGTCAACCTTAAACTTTGGCAAACCTCCAACAACAATATTTTGGGCCTGCATAGACTTCAGTCATTATAGAGTAGACGGCATGTTCCAATGTGTTCTTTCTTTGTGAAGAAGAATCATCATCCTCCATTGATACATTGATAGGGATTCAACAATGCCCTTGATCTTTAAGGCATATTCATTCATGGACATGCTTTTCTTTTCCACATTATGCAACTCCTGCTTTAACTGCAACTTCCTTGCCTTTGTGTTAGTCTGGAACATTTGAACTAGATTCTGCCATGTAACTACTGGAGTGTTTGCATCCGATATGTGTCCTATCATAGTGTCTATGACACTAATTGAAAGCCAGTACATGACTTTTCTTGCACCCTGATTCCAGTCATTCAATGCCTTTATATCTGTAGGAGTGGCATTCTCCTCTCAAATAACTCTGGAGGCTCCTCATTGTCTCCTTCTACATAATCCCAAAATCCTTTACCCACCATTAGGAAATTGGTCATTCTAAACTTCCAAGCATGGAAGTTATTCTTATCTAGCTTCTTACTAACAATATGATTAATTCCGTCAAACATATTTTCCTGCAGCAATCAAATAACCTGCAAACAGACAACTTTTGTATACAACCTGTAATACAGTAGTATCTCCTGTAACTATTGTTGTTGCAGCAATACTTCAGCATAGCATGTGTGTTACCAAATGTGACCAGAGTATATGTACATACACCCAATATCAACAATACATTTGCAAACCCTGTTTGCACTTCCAAAATGCATTGCTGCACCACAATAACCAGATTTCAAGCAGAAACAGTTCTCTACCAGAACTTTTAGAAAACTGCCAAAAATACCCTACAGTAACGAAACAGGGCTCGTAACGCACCCGAAACGCAAATCTAGTTGATAAATAATCATCTAATAGGATAGTATATCTACCTTGTAGCTCCGTTCCCATATGAAGTCAGCTCCTCAATCGGAGATGTGTAGCTCCTAGAGCTACTGAGGGGGTGTTGTACCTAAACCAAGAAGGGGAAAGAGATGATGGTGCTCTTACACGTGTTAGTACCGCTTCCTTCCTTGCTTGTTCTTGCCTCTTGCTTGCCTCCTTAGCTCTCACACGGACCAGGCTCTGATACCATAAAGAGAATGTGGGGGAGAGGGAGAGCTTCAAACCCTAGCAAAAAAATACACACACACGAGAGAGAGAAAGACATAAGAGAGAGATGGATAGCTGAATTTTCTTCTATCTTTTTCTTCTCTACTCAACTAGCATAACATAAAGATAAGAGTACACACAGCTATATGGGTTAGTACTCAACTACTACAACATACAAGGGTTGGTCCATAATGTGAACCCGACTAAATGAGCTGGCACTATAACATAAAGATAAGAGTACACACAGCTATATGGGTTAGTACTCAACTACTACAACATACAAGGGTTGGTCCATAATGTGAACCCGACTAAATGAGCTGGCACTATAACTATGCCAGTCTCTCTAGTAATCTAAAATGGCTGTCACACAGCCTGTCATCCCACTGGCCACATATCATCCATAATCTCACCATCCATGCCAGTGGTGTAGATGTGGAAGCTATCACCTAAACTCGAAAATGGACCAAAATATCTAGGAGATAAATTAGAGCATTTTTCCATTGACAAAGTCTGAAAATCTTAAGGAGCATTAAAATAAAGCAACGTCCTGGTTCAAAAGACCGAGATGAGCATCCCCTATCAGCATAAAATCATGCCCTATCTTAAGCACTCCTGATAGAATCCCGAGCTTTGGTCAGTATTTCCTACATATCTCGCAAGAAATCCCTCGATGCATCAAGCTCGATGTCCTTAAGAGCGACATCAATAGGTGCCCTAGGTTGATACCCATACATAAGTATTTACATAAGTATGCACGGACTAAAACCAATAGCCGTATATTTAAAACTGTTATAGGCAAATTCCATCATTGGAAGATATTTTTTCCAATATGATGATTTTCTAGAGACATATGCATGAAGCATATACTCTACAATCAGATTCATATGCTCTGTTTGCCCATCAGACTGCGGATGATTAGAGCAATTCACATCAGACTGCGGGCGATCAGAGCAATTCACATTCAAAGTAACTTCCTCATTGGTAAACCATTTGGAATAAAGTAGGAAAAACATTCAAAGTAACTTCCTCGTTGGTAAACCATTCGGAATAAAGTAGGAAAAACATGGCATTATAATAGCAAAAACCAGGGATTCATCGGTGCCCCAACATACCCACATCTGCACATGGAATAATCGACGTCCTGAGTTATCCATATCAACATAGAGAGTCATCAGCGTCTCCGATGAGTCACATATGTCTATCCATAAACAATCAGGTTGACTATAAAAATCACCTAAAGTACAGAACTAGAGAAAGAAATGCCAACAAACTTGTCCGAACACAACAAGATAAACTTGTTTGAACTCTAAAGAAAGAGATTTCAACAAGTGAAAATGCCAGTGAGATTACTCTCATCACAACATGCAGGCTATAGATAAAAGAAGTTTATCTAGAAGAATGCCCACACTATAACTTCTAGTGAATTTAGAAAATGAGATTGTCTTTGAATGTTGAGGACAACATGCTAAGTGATGTAAGCAAAGCAACAATCTTGAGCCCAAATTATCCCATAAGATAATATATGTGAGGGATCACTAGCGTCCCATACCACCATGATACCACCCATACATACCTTAACAATTTAAAACTCCCTAGTATGCCGTCTAGGAAATATGAATAAAATCTTGTATACAAGGAATAAGATGGCCTTATCTAGACTTTCACATACTAAACCTGTCTCTATATACTTGAGACTACATCAAGGAATAACTCCTTCTGAGTACATCATTAGAAAAGAAATTGAATTATTGGTGCCTTTCTAATGATAACTACCCAAAACACAATAAAGTTAGGGTAGAAAAATAACACACTAGATATAAAAGCAACTAGGTATCCGAGTTGGAATATGTACAAGAGTACAAGAAATATAAAAGCAACTAGGTATTCGAGTTGGAATATGTACAAGAGTACAAGAAATATACTCCAAAATTACGTGCAAAAAACGAAGGCAAATGCTACATTCAAAGCACATGTAATTATTCAAAAGATCAAAAGATCCTTATAAAACCATGGATAAAAGCATAGAAGCTCCTTAAATCCATGAAAACCGTAGTTGATCATAAAAATCAATGCATACCATCTAATGGACATTAATCATGCCAAAAGAAGCATTAAAATTGGTCAATCCGGAGTATATGAACGTGGTGTCGTTCAAGCAAAACTCCAAAGTAAGCAAGTGAAACACATGTGTGTAGCACTCAATAAGAAAACCCTAGACACAAGTGATCTAGGCAGAACCCGATGAGTCCATATAAAACTTGGAAAACATCCAATAAAATCCACCAAAACAAACAGATCAACTAACCCATGATAGAATTTGTCTTAGGCTTAAGAAATTAAGCACAAACCACACTTAAATAAGTGTAAAATAAATTATCATGGAAAAGTGTCAAAGGTGAAACACACTTTGAACGCAGATTATAGCCATCAAAAGAAATTAAGGAACATATCCAAAAAGAATGGCTAAACAATGGTAAAAAATCATGAATACATCGTTTAGAATTAATCCAAATATAATTATCCATTAATACGAGATATAATCTTAATAATATACGAATAACTCGCATCTATCTAATGTCAGCACGAGAAAACGTACTTAAATAACTCTCAAAAATATTAAATTCTCAAGAAAAAGAATTATCATGATTTTTTTCTATTTTTTTCTAATTTTCTAGGGCCTCAAAATATGATAATTTAGAATTCCACCAAACCTATCTTATGGCATTCCAAACCTATATTTTTCTAGAAAATTTTAAGCAATTAATTTTGCCAAAATACCATTGATATTTTAAAAATACCAATTTTTAGGATTTCTAAAAATAATTTTTAGAAATTTCTTGAATTTTCATGAGAATCCCATCGTTCACGAAATTTCCAATTCCACTCGAAAATTCTCAAATCCAATGAAAATTTATAATTTTAATAGATTTTTTAATTTTTTGGGTCAAAAATATATTTTTAAAGGAATTTGAATGGTCACGGGCGCCCGAATGGACACACCACATGCCAAACACCAACCCCACATTTTTTCAAAATTTAAAATAACCTTTGTCTAATTTTCCACTAATTTTTTAAAATTTTTAAATTACCTCGAATGCATTTAGAATACGATCAGTCAAAATTTTTTGGAATTCCAACGGTTTTTTCAGAATGTGGAAAGCCAAAAGTTTCTTGGGAAAATGAAAAGACAAAAAAAAATCAGAATGTGAAAGGTCAAAAGTTTCCGGAATACAGAAGGTCAAAAGTTTTTCCGGAATTCGGAAAGCCAAAAGGTTTCGGAAAAACGGAAAGCCAAAGGTTTTCCGGAAGATGAATAGCCAAAAAGTTTGAGAAATTTTTATCTTTTCTAAGAAGAAATTTTATCTTTTCCAAGAAGAAATTTTGAGAAATTTTTATCTCAAATTTCACATTTTGTGGCTTTTTTCCAGCTTTTTTGGAAAAGATTTCAAAAGCTTTTTGTTTTCAATAATAAAAAACTTATTTTTTTTAAAGTAAAAAGAATAAGCTTTAAATAAGCTTATGGAAATTGATTTTTAAGGGGGGGCATTTTTTCGCCGCAGCTGCTGCGCAGCCCCCCCTCCCCCGGTGCCTGTGCGCAGAAAAAACAAGAGAGAGAGGATGAGAGGGACTCCCTTTCTCTTCTCCCCTCTCTCCATTTCATTATTATAAAAGAGTGATTTTCATTAGATTTAAATTCTATGCATAGAAAGATGCATATTTATTATTATTTTATTATAAAAGAGTGATTTTCATTAGATTTAAATTCTATGCATAGAAAGATGCATATTGATTATTTTTTTTATTATGAAAGAGTGATTTTCGTTAGATTTAAACTCTATGCATAGAAAGATGCATATTGATTATTTTTTTAATTATAAAAGAGCGATTTTCATTAGATTTAAATTCTTTACATAGAAAGATGTATATTGGATAATTTTTTTATTATTATAAAAGTGTTACTTTCATCAATATTGATTTTTATGCATAAATAGATGCGTAAAAGAAATTTTTTGATTATCAAAGTGTTACTTTCATCAATATTGATTTTTATGCATAAGATGATGCATAAAAGAATTTTTTTTATTATAAAAGTGTTACTTTCATCAATATTGATTTTTATGCATAAAATGATGCATAAAAGAAATTTTTATTAATGACCACCAGCTTAGTCTCGTGCCCAGACATTCAAGGGCAAGGCCCCGAGTGGGAAACCCTGCCCCGCGCACATGAGGGAGCTGCCTGCCAGCTACTACCGGGAATCCGGTGTGCGGAGGGGGCAGTGGGATCCTACAGTTGGTATCAGACTCAAGCCTTTTTGGCATTAGTAATGCTGGTAATGTTATGAATTGCCTTGTCTCCCAATGCAAATGCAATAGTACCCAATGCCTTCTCGTTCTTCTCTTCCCAATCTTGACCTAGGCTTTGATCAGTGTCTCTCCCTTTTACTAACTCCCATAATCTCTTCCTCATTAAAAAATACATTAATTTTTATTTCCATGTGTGAAAACCAAACCCATTGAATTTGTCGACTTCCATTTCATTCTCTCTCCTCCCATCTCTTCTCTCTCTGTGTTAATCAAAGAGATTAACTTTAATATTTGATTAAAGTTTTTAATTAAACAAGACTTAATCATAATTAACATTAATTATGATTAATGTTTAAAAAATCATTTTTAAGAGAATTTCTCACGGAAAAAAGAAGGAAAAATCAGATTTGAGAGGCGGAGAGAGTCCCACGCACACGGGAGATCATTTCATACATTAACACGCTGTCCCCTACTAAATTTCAGTAGAAAATCAACAGAAATTTGATCGCATTCCCGCGGAAAAAACCCGCAAAAATGTATAAAAATACATTTTTAATCATAAAAATGCTCAAAAAATTTCTTAAAAAATTAGAAAAACTTTCTAAAATTTCTAGAAATTCAAGAAATCCATTCTACCAAAAATATCCACCATAAAATATGTGGTATTTTTGGTAAAAAAATCTATTAATGCTTATTTTAAACCATAAAAAATAGGAAAAAATAGCATTAAACTCACGAAATTCCCCCGCAACGTCGATTCATCCATTGAATTGTAGTAACACGCATTCCAATCACCATATCGATGATCCACGTGCAATTCATCATTACAAAATAATAAAATAACATTTTTATTAGTAAATATTAAAATTTACTTCAAAAAAATCAACAACAATTAACTAGAGATTGCTCTAATACCACTGTTAAAACCCTAAGATCTCTCTATATAATTGTAAGCATAAACATGCATAAGTCAGGCATAAACTCAACCACCCAACCACCCCCGAGCCCAAGGGATGCACACATGAATTATAAATGAAATACATCATACTGCTACCTTGATGTCCCATACCATCAAGAGGTATAACTCCAATCCAATAGCATGTAGCTATAATGTGAAATGGTAGATGAGTAGATATGGACCTCAACACAAGAGACCATAGCATAATCCTCCAAGCCCCCAAGCCTGAGTGTGCCCCCATGCCCCTATTATATAGGAGGCCCCTCAAAGTGACTCTTAACTTTCCATTTCCCATGTGTGACCCTTGGATGCCTGAACCTAACCTTAACCCTTAAGGTTAGTCCTAACCCATAGCATAATCCTCCAAGCCCATGCCCCTATTATATAGGAGGCCCCTCAAGTGACTCTTAACTTTCCATTTCCCATGTGTGACCCTTGGATGCCTGAACCTAACCTTAACCCTTAAGGTTAGTCCTAACCCATGCTCCACTAGAGCTTGTTCCCATGCTCCCATGCTCACAAGCCTAATGTGGGTTAGCCTCCTAGTATATGCACACATAATGTGCATATAACATAGCACACATAATGTACATATCTCCCAGTTATCCACTGGGAGGGACGGAAGTCTCTTATATTGGGCTTGGACTTGGGGGCTGAGGGGCTTGTTCAGTGACTTCGGGATCTTGATGTTGCCTCTTTGATAGTGGAGGGTTAGAAGAAGTCAATGGAGGGGACAGAGATGTGATTGCAGCATTGGGGCCGCTAAGATCACATGGGGCAACTCCCCCCACTCGACCGCGTAATAAAGTACTCGTGTTAATAAAGTAATGGGCTGCTAGCATCCCTCGTAGGTTAGAGTAGACTACATGCAGCTCCCATAAAAGATAATCTATCCAATTGACCACTTGACCTTGGTGAACCTGTGCCAAGGTGGTCATGCTGCACCGGCTGAAGCGATCGGTCGACCTAGTGGTGAGAAATAACTGTAGAGCTCTGGCAAGCATGATAAGATCCTCGTGTCGTGAGTACTATTGGCCCATTATATGCCATCCTTGTTTGGAATGCCCATGTATGATCCCCTGGTCAACTTAGGTGCATTGGTGAGACACTGACATATGGCTGGTCCATGTGAGGGAGTGCTAAGGCAGCTTTGATCAATTCCACGACACTGAGCTGAACCCTGTGTCTCTCTCTGACCCTCATTATCCAATACTTCACCGGTATGTTGATTGGCGTCATGGGTTTCTGTAAAGTATAAGGCGTTGTAGAGGTCTGGCCCCCATGGCTCCAAGGTTGGCAGTTTGCCCAAGCCAAGTTGCTTCAGCTTTTGTACAACCGCAGGATGAGAGGCAATGGCCCTGTAACATGGTCCAATAAAATGTAGGAGCTTGTGCTCCACCTTGTGGTTGTTCTTCATGAGGAAATGGACCATATGGCCATTGACCTTCTTCATGAGAGCCTCCCCTAGATGAGAGATCTGAGTGGGGTGCTTGGCATACTCCCCAAAGCGGCCACCTGCAGGTCACTTTCTCTTAATGGAGGTATGATGGAGAACCTCCGTGGAAGAGTCAGACATGGTGTTGGGGCTGGTGGATGGGTGTGAGAGCTCAAGAGAAAAATTGGCAAGAGTTTGGCTAGGGTAAGAGCTAAAAGTGAGCAAATGAGGGGGTGGGGCCCTTATTTATAGGTTTGGCAGAAGGGTACGTGTTGAAATATATGATATACAAGTGGTAAAGGGTGAGAGAGAGAGATCATATAGGTGTGAATACACTCCAAATAAAGCGAGCATGTGGGTGGAAAAGGGATCTAGGGTTGGCCCAAACCTAGGCCTTGGTGAACCCTATATAAAGGGCAGGAGGCCTCACTTTTTGTAACACAACACAATCAAGACATTCATAAGGTGAAGGTTAAGCCAACTTTGGAGTGGTTGAAATAGAAGGTAATATATAAGCTTTATATACATCTTGTGTTCTTCCTCTCTCTATATATGTTGCTCTATCTTGCCATCAACTATTTTTCCGTTGTGCATACTCCCCATAATTTTGACATGGTATCAGAGCCATGTATGGTTGAGATCCCTCTCTCTCTTCTTTATCGAAGCCATTATCAAAGCTTTAACCTTCTTGAGGCAAAAGAGGTGTGGTGTGGAAGAGGTCTCCAAAGAGAGAAGGAAGAGGAGCACCACAAAGCAAGGAGATATTCACAA
The DNA here is from genome assembly GCF_041138505.1 of Cibotium barometz. NCBI lineage: Eukaryota > Viridiplantae > Streptophyta > Polypodiopsida > Cyatheales > Cibotiaceae > Cibotium > Cibotium barometz. The sequence goes on along the minus strand of NC_141094.1, from coordinate 6,630,895 downwards.
CACTTGCAAGAGAGGTGCTATCTTGCAAAACTCAAGTCTGCAAAACAATAAGCAAACTTCTCTATAGCAGAGCAGCTCAGCAAGCGTTGTAGGCGGCGCAAGAGGATCTGCAGATCTGTGTTTTCTTAAAAAAAATGTTCTTTTTTTATTTTATTTCTTAAGTTTTTTTAAGAAAAACCTTTCTTTATCCAATATACCTTGGAACCCTTCTTCAAGAGGTCTTTAAACCTTTCTACAAAGTTTTAAAGACCTTTCTTCAAAAGGTCTTTAAACCTTTCTATAAAGGTTTTCTTAACTTTGTTTTCCAAGGAGATTAAAGAGGGTTCTTGTTTATCGAAATCAAGAAGTGTTCTTTGTTCATCAAATCAACCTTGAATTATTTTCCGCCTTGTAAATGGAGTTTGACACTTACCTTGTTTATTGCAAGTGGTAAGATCTCTCCTACCCCTATCAATCATGTCAAAGGAGATTGGAGCCTCAATTGAGAAGTTTGATGGGCGAGGGTTTCCATACTTGGCAAGTTCAAGTAAGATATATGCTAAAGGTCAAAGCAAAGGGTGGATCTGCATCTACATCGAAAACTCAAGCCTTTGTGATGAAACATGGTATGTCCAAATCCAACTTGAAATGTATTTTTTACAAGAAGATGGTTTCATCAAAGAAAAGAAGCAACAAGGGTGGTGCATGAAGCTACTATGGTACCAAAGATGTTACTAAGGTTGAGGGGAATTTTGTAAGTTCCTCACATGATAAGAAACTCTTCTAGTTAAGGAGTGAAACATGTTTGCTAGAATTGGGAGTGAACCACATTTCTCTATAACTCATCACTTTTGTAAAATCCTAATTTATAAAGGCTATCTTTCTTGTCATCCATCCGATGGTTGAGAGGAGGTCATCAATGTCCACGTAGCACTAGTTGAGCTCGATATCTCAACAGGCCTCCTGCCTTTTATATAGGGTTCACCAAGGACTAGGGTTGGGCCAACCCTAGATCCCCTGTCCACCCACATGCCCACTTTATTTGGGGTGTGTTCACACCTACATGACCTCTTTCTCTCACCCTTTACCAATTGTATATCATATATTTCAACACCCCCTCTCAATGCCACCATCGGATGATGCCAAACATGAAGCAAGGTGAACATTGGACATACAAGAACTACATTGGATTGGCACAGTTGCGTTTGAGCTTAAAACTACCTCCACATGTTAGAGTTCATCCAGTCTTTCATATCAATAGATTGAAAGGAAAATTGGGAGGTGAGGATAACACAGTTACTCCTCAAGAACTCGTTGAAGTTGATTATTTATCCTATATTCCACATGAACTTGATAAGGTACTTGAATTCAGAGAAAGGAAACTTTGTAGTTGACTAATCCCTAAGGTTAAAATTAGGTGGAAAGATAGGGAAATAGAGGATTCGACTTGGGAGTCGGTTGAGATTGTTCAGCACAGTTCTCCTTCTTTTCATTGCAAGAGTGCAATGTTTTGAGAGAGGGGAAGTATGTTATATGTACATTATGTGTGCTATGTTATATGAACATTATGTGTGCATATACTAGGAGGCTAACCCACATTAGGCTTGTGAGCATGGGAACAAGCTCTAGTGGAGCATGGGTTAGGACTAACCTTAAGGGTTAAGATTAGGGTTAGGCATCCAAGGGTCACACATGGGAAATAGAAAGTCAAGAGTCACTTGAGGGCCCTCCTATATAATAGGGGCATGGGGCACACTCAAGGGAGGCTTGGGGACTTGGAGGCTTATGCTATGGTCTCTTGTGTAGAGGTCCATATCTACTCATCTACCATTTCACACTATAGCTACATGCTATTGGATTGGAGTTATACCTCTTGATGGTATGGGACATCAAGGTAGAGGTATGATGTATTTCATTTATAATTCATGTGTGCATCCCTTGGGCTCGGGGGTGGTTGGGTGGTTGAGTTTATGCCTGATTTATGCATGTTTATGCTTAACAATTATATAGAGAGATCTTAGGGTTTTAACAATAATCCCCACCCTCTCCACCCCTGTCGGGCACATCCACCCTCCCACTCTTCCATGCACAACCTTCTTCTTTCCCCATCCATTTTCCCACCCCACCCCCATCACCTCCTTTTTTATCACTTCAGCTGGGATTGCACACTGCCTTCCACGATATCCCCTCCACTTCTGCTAATACCTCCACCCATCCTCGATGCTAGCCTCATCACACGGGACCCTCAACATCAACAAACCCTCCACCCTCGTCTGCTAGCACACCAACCCCCAACCCAGACCCTTGAAGAAGGAAAGATCCCACTGCCCACCACCATTGGAATGTGAGCAGGTCGACCCTCCACTCAACCCTCTCAATTGGCAAGATCCGCTTGATCATACGGAGTTCAAGCGAGCCATTTCCATCCTACTTAGTCAACATCTCTACGTCAATCCTATCACCTGAATCACCGACCTCATGGACATCTATGCCCTGCAACCTTACCTCCATGCAAAGCACCACTAGTGGGCAACAATACCACCCCCTAAGGACACGCGGAGGATACCACCAACCACCCGCCTTGCTCATCCCATCACGTTTGAACTCATGGGTGAGCAGCCGACGGCCTAGAGGCGAGAGACCCTTCCTCACCAAGCCTTTCATCTGGCAGACTTACTGTAATGCACCTCGTGCACTCTGGACCAACCCTGATTACCTCCCAATACATAGATGGTGAGCGTTGAATGTCTTCCATGAGGAGCAGAAGTACAACCCCAAGCTCAAATTCAACTTCCCTTGGTTCACTCCTCTGTCAGTGTAGCAACTGCATACAAAAGAAACCATGGTCCGGCATTTCCACGATTTCATCCACTGATACAACCAAGTCCCAGACCCAACCGTGATCACCACAATTCGCTTCTTCAACTTGATCATCACATTGCTCGAGTCCTTTCCAGATTTGGACCACTACTTTGAAGGTGCGTAGGGTTTGACCTTTGACATCAATAAAGGACCCACCATCAAGCAGATCTTCGACTACTACGAACGTATCATGTGGGTGCCCGCTTGGCGCCTCCAGACTTTTGAAGATATGATGGAGACCACCTTCTGGACAAGCTACTAGTTCTTCCATCCATGACCCCCTTCTCCAACCTCGTGCCAAGATTTCATTCGCACTTATTCGATCTATTACAGATAGATTCGGCCAGCTCCGAGGACGGACCTGCATTAGGGAGGGGGATATGTTTACCACTCCATTAACATTACCTTTTACGTGGCTACACCCTTTGTAATTTATCTTTTTGTAACCAGGCAATGCACTCATTGTATAAGAGACATGGGATGACTGAGCTTATGGCTTATGTAATGCCGGTCATGAGGAATAGTTGTACATAGAACTAGAGAAACTAGGAAGACTAGTTTTCGGCCCCCAATTGTAAATGGACGGCCGGACATTGTAACTATGAGCTCTTGTATATAAGTCATTTTATTGAATATGAAAAGGGACAATCCCATTTGTCTCACTTTAATTTGCCTTCTCTCTCTCTCTCTCTCATTTGAGCTTGTGTTCTTGCTTGCTTGCATGTTGGATTGTTGGTGTATGTAAGTAGGGATGATAATGCTCTCTTTTCTCCTCTTCTCTATCCTCTCTTTGCTATCTACCATGTCCCTTTTTCATGCTAGTTGCATGAAGTAGAGGTTGAGCTCTCCATAGCTCCCTCCTTCTTGCTCTCTACCTAGCTATTGGGTGTATCTGTTCTTGGGTGACACAAGAAGAGGTATAGTGAGCCCCTAGCGCTTCACATTGAGGAGTTAACCCTCTTAGGGTTGGCCAAGTGCAACTCTTCGGACTTGACTCTTGCATGCATCTCTCTTCTCTTATTTCTCTCTTGTATGCAAGGTAGCATGTTATCCTTAACAGCAGTTCATGGTGCTTGGGCAGAGCGCTGCTTCCCACCACGAGCATTTACCCATATATGTGATGGACTGTATAGTAGGGCATAGACTACTCCCGGAGCCTTGGGGAAGTGCTTGAATCAATAGAAGGCAAGGGTCACCTTGGCAACACTTGGTTTGCATGACCAAGTGCTGCCAATGTCCACACGGGGATTTATTCATACCCTGATCGAATAGGATCTCGTTCGCAACAATGACAAGGAACGTTAGCTCGAAACGCGGTCGATTCTCTCAAGGAAGTCGTTAAAGCTCATATTTTTTTATCAATGGGATTTATAGCCTGTCCCCATTAACCACTTAATCATCGTGCAATAAATCCTCTCGTTTTAGATTAGATGGAAGGTCTGCACAGTGAGGGATTCACACTATGCGATATCCTCAATAAGGTTAGAGGCATGATAGTCTTTTTCATTCTAACCTACTACCATTTTTAAATACTTGATCCCTAGTACATTTGGTTCTGATCTTTTCAGAGACATATTGGGTGTACCACTTCCTTGATGGAAGCCCACCCTTCACATTGCTTTTCTCACAGTGCGAGACATTTTTAGGACTGGGCCTTGATGTTGTTGCTTTTCTCTTCTTTGGCATCTCAACCTGCAAAGAATACACAAGCAAAAAATACACCTCCTTTATGAACACCATGGATGCATAAGGTGTGTTACCACCCTTGACATACATGCTCCATACATGCAAACTAGAGAATTAAGTATGAATGGGTCTAAGTCAAAACCCCCGTTTGATAATGCTAATACAAAATATCATGCCTTATTTTAAAGCTAGTATGTGAGCACATACTTTCAATATAGTGGATACAGTAGGGATGGAGACCAAGTTTGATGGGGAGCATACCCCCAAAAGCATCTAGTGAAGCAGAGGATGTTGTGCTGATGAGAGAGGAGGTCCTCACTGTCGCCCTTGCCTGATCAGTGCTGCAGGAGGCCCCATGTGTGGGAGCTGCAGCTCATTTCCTCTGAAGTTGCCACCTGGGTGGAGGTGGCAAGAACCCCAAAGCATCTATTGGCAGTGGCTTCCTCATACGGTCGTCGCCCATGATTTGCTCCTTCTGGGGGTAGTTCACCGACGAACACAATCGCATATCAAACCACAAAGTCACACCCCAAAAAAAATCAGAGGAGAAGCATGAATCACCCCCCATGAGGTAATACCCATGCATACAAAGAGACTGTTTGAGACAAAGATCTGAACACTTACCATAGAGGAGAAGAGAGGGATATGTAAACTTACTAGTGACCACTGCAAATGATGTAGAGCCCCTTCTTCTTCCTCCACGCTTCATCTCTACAAGCCAGTTTTTAACATAGCTTTTTGAAATGGATCTAGAGCAAAATATGGAATCAAACACATCAAAGCAAGAATCTAGCATCCATTACTCATGAGATTAGTGATCTAGTGGCTCATCACATGAATATACAAAAGAGAGAGAAAATCTATAAGTGCATGTAGCAAGAGAAGATGCACAAATAGCCTAAGTGTGTTTAACCTCTCACCAAGAGGATGACCATGGAAGGCCATATCGCCATAGATGGAGCCCAAAGGTACAAGATGACCAAAATTAGTAAAAGTGTCAAAAGGTCCTACCAAAGTACCCCAAGCCCTATTTATAGTCACTATCTCCTTTTGCCCATGGGCCCCTATGTACATGTGGAAATCAAGCTCTATGGTTCATGACAAACCATCCCTTCCCAAAGATTTTGTCCTCAAAATCATACTAGATATTTACAATTGAATCGCAATCTCAATGTAAACCCATGGGAAGTAGAGAGGTCTTCAAAAATGCACCTCGAATACATTTGGAATAGGGAAACCAAATGTAGTGAAGTCGGCAAACTCCTTCTTCAAATATAGCATGTAGGACTGTTATGGCAGCCATGTTGTCGATGAAGCTTCCCTTGAAATTCTTCATGAAACCTCCATAAAAATGAGCTACAAATGATGCATAGTCGCACTCAAAAGGGTCCCACATATTTGTCATCAAACCAAATGATCTTCCAAGTGTGTTGGAGTAGATTGGTAACCCCAACAATAGATCCAACCAAAGCTGTCCAGAAATTACAGCACACATAAAACCTCGTGATATGCCCATTCTTCACATAATAATCATGCCACTTGATCAAGGAATACTTCCATCAAGTAAACCATGTTGTTGAACATACTCCATTGATTGCCAAGTAGCCTCATCTATGTTGAAATTTGAGCATAATGATGAGCTAGGGTGGATCATACACTAGAATCAACATGATTAACAAAGTGATTAAGAAATGATTAAGATGTAATTAGTGAATAATTAGCAGATAGATTAATGTAGGCATGGATACTCAAAAACCAGCAAATTCTCATTAGGGCTATGCCTCAATTTATAGAGTTTACATCAAGCATCAAATCCCCTTGATTTCTCCATGATTCACTCCCTGAATATCTCCACCTCTTGCCTGATTCTCTCCACCTCTTCTCTTTTCCCTGAATATCTCGCAGAATATCTCCACACTCCTAAATTCCCTCATGCTACCCATTATTCTCTCCTAGTAGATTCTTCTAACCTTTTCACAGGTTCTTTCACAATTACATCTCCTCTTTTACAGCCTCTATCCAAGAGCTTGTTCCCACACACACCCTATTCACTTGTATATTTCAACACCTCCCCTCAAGTGAATAATCCTAGTACACCTAGACCCTATACCAAGTTTGCCTCCCCTTACTTGATAGTCCGCGACCAGTGTCTACTCCTCCCCTCAAGTTATCTCAGCACACCTGGACCCTATATCAAGTTTCTCTCTTACTTGATAGCCTGCGACCAGTGCCTCAGATCCCTAAACCCATAGTCCTTGACACTCTCTCTCTCTATGTGTCCAAGGCTTACTATAGTTGCCCGCGACCTTGACTAAAGTGCTCACACATACATCTACCACGTGGCCTACATCGTCGGTGGTGGCTCAGAGGTGGTTTTACTTTATTGGGGCAGGTTACATTGGGTTGTGGGGTCTCTCTCTCTCTCTCTCTCTTAGATATTTTCACATGGCTCCTCACTCTTTGGAGCCTCACATCTTCTCTTGTCTTCAGTCTTCTTGTCGTGGCAGCATCTCTCCACGCGTCCGTCTCTTCTTTCAGTCTTCTTGGGGCAGCTTCTCTTCTCGTGGCAGCTTCTCTTCTCGTGTCCATGTCTTCCTTCAGGTCTTCTTCTCGGTGTGGATCCTCTTCTTGGGAAGAGATATTCTTCTTCTTTCATGGCTGGGGCCATGAGCTTGTCCGTCAGGTCATTTTGCTCCATGTGAGCAACATGTTTCAATGTTTTGCTGACAGTTCCTTTGGGCTTTTTATGTTTATTTTGTATCATTATGCAATGCAAACCCAAATTTATGCGGGAGGTCTTACCTCTTGCCTTAATCTGGACAAGGGCAGTGTCTGTTCCCATTTTTACACTGATAAAATGTGCCCAATACATAATGCGTATAGCATTCATTCTCATGCACATTCCAAATGCAACTCTGGCTGTGAATAATCTTGAATTTGAGTGAGATTTACAGGCATTAACCAAGGGTTAAATGCAAAATGATGATTTTCACAATTTTATCAGCACAATTTTCCCAGAAATTACACTAAATTAAGGGTAACCAATTTGTACGGGATGGTTGGAGTATCAAACCAACTCCGATTTGCAATCTAAAGCTTTAGGGATCTGTATCAGATACCTAATGGTTAATTTGAACCCTCAATTGCACCAAAGTACAGTGATTAGCACTGATTAATCACTGATTAGCAAATTAATGCTCTGGTTTGTGTGCAAAAAAACAGAGTATGCGGGGAGCTCAGATCTGGTGCCTTCCACTTCAAATGAGCTCAAATGCTTTCAAAGGCATCAATAGCAATGAGTCTAGTAGAGGATTAAGCCAAGAAACACAAGATTTGACCAAATAATGAAAGCTTAATCTCTGTTTTACCAAAGTCACCTGTAGATTTGATGAAGAGCTTGGATCTCTCTGTAGACTTGATGAAATTGATTTCTGTCTTCACCAGCTTGTAGAGCATGCTTGATTACCCCTTGGGCTAAGAGGAATTAGAGACCTTTGATCTGTGGAAGTAGAAATCACCAAATCATCTCAGAAAAACGTAGCCTGCAAATCGAGCTCCCGCCGGCGTTCTGCGCTGAATTAGCCCACAAGATTTGAGATGTGTGTAGCCCTATGAGTCTACTATAAGTACCTAAGAGGGCTTAGCCTAATGTTATGTGTGCAAGGAGAATGGAGTCCTCCACTGGTTGGGGGTGAAGGGGAGAAGTGAAAGCTTACTAAAAAATTGATTTTTTTGCTAATTATCTACTAATCCTCATTAATTAACTAATGGGCTCATAAATATGATTGATTCTAGGCATGGCTCTGATACCATGTTGAAATTTGAGCATAATGATGAGCTAGGGTGGATCATACACTAGAATCAACATGATTAACAAAGTGATTAAGAAATGATTAAGATGTAATTAGTGAATAATTAGCAGATAGATTAATGTAGGCATGGATACTCAAAAACCAGCAAATTCTTATTAGGGCTATGCCTCAATTTATAAAGTTTACATCAAGCATCAAATCCCCTTGATTTCTCCATGATTCACTCCCTGAATATCTCCACCTCTTGCCTGATTCTCTCCACCTCTTCTCTTTTCCCTGAATATCTCCCAGAATATCTCCACACTCCTAAATTCCCTCATGCTACCCATTATTCTCTCCCAGTAGATTCTTCTAACCTTTTCACAGGTTCTTTCACAATTACATCTCCTCTTTTATAGCCTCTATCCAAGAGCTTGTTCTCACACACACCCTATTCACTTGTATATTTCAACAATCTATGGGCAAGCGCTTCCATTTCACAAGGAATTCATCAATGTTTCGGTTCCTCAAAACCCTTGTCCTCTTGTCCACAATCCTCTCCGGCTCATAGATAATCTCCCCTTCTTCATCCATCGTCGGTGGTAACTCTTCAATCTCTTGAGGAAGAGAACCCACAAACCTCTTAAGGTTGGATACATGAAACACATTATGAATCCTTGTAGAAGGAGGTAGGTCAAGCTTATAAGCCAAATCTCCCACTTTCTTGACTACCAAATATGGTCCATAGTATCTACGTGCCAACTTGGAATTGGAAGACCCTTTGAGAATATTGTGACGGCTCTTAGGAAGCTTGAGCAACACATAATCACCTTCCTTGAACTCCATTTTGCGTCTATGCTCATCCGCATTTGCCTTCATGACTTCTTGTGCCTTCTTCATATTATCCTTGCATAATTGAAGAAGCTGTCTCATCCTTTCCAACTCTTCCTTGGCTAAAGGATTAACCATTTTATCCTCATGGAAGGCAATAGATGGCACATGCACTTGATACCCATAAAGAGCCTCGAAGGGTGACATCCCAATACTCAAATGCTTGCTTGAATTATGACAAAATTCAGCAAGGTAAAGCCATTCATCCCATGATGCTTGCATGTCATGACAATAGTGTCTCAAGTACACTTCGAGCCATTTGTTTGTGCACTCCGTTTGCCCATCCGTTTGAGGGTGATAGGCTGTAGAAGGAGTGATTTGAGTCCCCAAGTTCTCATACAATGTCCTCCAAAAAGTGCCCATGAACTTGGTATCTCTATCACAAACTATGTTGAGTGGTAAACCATGTATCTTGAATACATGCTCCATAAATTGCTTGGCAATGTGAGAGGCCCCATAAGTAGTCTTGGAAGCAATAAAATGAGCTGATTTGGTGAGTCTATCCACCACCACAAATACTTGATCCCATCCATGCTTCGTCTTTGGCAAGCCCGTGATGAAGTCCATGGAAATGTGAGTCCATTTTCCATCCGGAATAGGCAAAGGATGAAGTAAACCACTTGGCAATTGGTGACTATCCTTATTCCTTTGGCATGACACACATTCCAAAACAAACTTCTTGACATCCCTCCACATGCCTTTCCAATAAAAGCTTTTGCTCACTTTGTCAAATGTCTTGAGAACACCAAGATGACCCGAAAGTGGTGAAGAATGCATCTCATGAAGCACCTTGGGAATGTAGGATGAGGTTGGAACCAAATACACCTTATCCTTGTGCCATAGTAGACCATTCCGAAGCTTATAATGAGAAAATTCTTCTCCATCTCCTTGCTGTAATTTCCTGTAAATATGGGCAGCACTCTCATTGACAAGATACTCCTCTTGTATCCCTTTTATCCATTCACTATACACTTCCATAATTGATGTCAAGGTGCAAGCCTGTAAGATTCCTCCCCCAACCCTTTTTGATGTCTAGTATCTTCCCCTGTAATCAATCCCTCTTCAGAAATATAAAGGCCTTGTTCTAACTGTTTTAGCCTAGAGAGAGAAAAATATGCTAGAGAGAGAATATTCAGATTATGAATATTTTTGGATAGAAAATTAACTCATCTTATTAAAATAAGTTCCCCTGAAATAGAAATTCAAAAAGAATTTTCCAATGTGCAATTGGAATTAATTGGAAATAAGTATAAAGAACCTTAGTCTAAGGGTCTAGATTTTCTGAAATTTTTAGATTATGGTCCAATTAAGGTTCCTATGGGCCAATAGCATCAATCCATGTGTAGGGAGGAGATAAATCCAATTTGTAAAAGAAGATACCCAAAAATGAGTAAATGCTCACATAAGATGAAGAGTTGAAAATGTACAAGGTTTATTAGTAAATAAACACATATGTAAGGAAGGGGAGTTCTTTAAAGGAGGTGCATATTTCACATAAGATGAAGAGTTGAAAATGTACAAGGTTTATTAGTAAATAAACACATATGTAAGGAAGGGGAGTTCTTTAAAGGAGGTGCATATTTCACATAAGATGAAGAGTTGAAAATGTACAAGGTTTATTAGTAAAAAAACTATGACACATATGTAAGGAAGAGGAGTTCTTTAAAGGAGGTGCATATTTCACATAAGATGAAGAGTTGAAAATGTACAAGGTTTATTAGTAAAAAACTATGAGCAATAAAATTTTGACACATATGTAAGGAAGGGGAATTCTTTAAAGGAGGTGCATATTTCACATGCTTGAATGAGTTTTAAACTCAAAAATAATGTGATATTTTTATCTCTCATCTCTCTTGAACCAAACCAAATCAAAATGGAACCAAACCGAATCAAAAAGTAACCAAACTAGGTCCAAATCTAGTACAAATTCAACCAAACTGACTTGGAAAATTCTAGAATCAGTTTGTTTGGTTAGGAACTCAAATTTTTCTATAAATAGAAGCCTCCCCTTGTTGAAAAAAATATAGTGTCTTATGCTTTGTCACTCTACTCCACCTAAGCCAAAATATATAGTGTCTTATGCTTGTTACTCTACTCCACCTAAGCCAAATTAGATAGAGTCTTATGCTTTGTTACTCTACTCCACCTAAGCCAAATTAGATAGAGTCTTATGCTTGTTACTCTACTCCACCTAAGCCAAAATATAGAGTGTCTTATGCATTGTTACTCTACTCTACCTAAGCCAAGAGTTGTGAATTCTTTAATAATTCACTAGTTTTTGATACTTCTCTCTTTCTTCAATCCCCATTGGCGGCTCCAACAACATACTAAACCAATTGATTGGTTGGGGGCCTCTACCGTGAATAAAGAATCAAGCAAATTATAAGGTAAGTATATTGAATTTTGATCTTTCTATAATTTCTCAATGATTCTCTCTTCTCAACCCCTCTCAAGCTTGAGAAGTTTAATTGGTATGGTTTTTTTAAATGCTATTGAAGTTAATTGGTGAATAGTAGTGAAGAGTTACATAATTTAATAAATGCTATAGAAGTTAATTTCCATTTATGTTTAAATTCTAATGGTTTTTATGTAATTTCTCTCTCTCACTCAAGAAATGGTCATACTCATGAACCATTCTCAATCCAAATGAAGCTTTTCATAAAGCCTTTCCTTAATCCAAGATTAAGCTATGCTTGAGGCCAAATTAATGGCTTTTTGCTATGCTTTTAGTTTATGCACATTGATGATTCAATCCATTATGGATTGATGACCCAATTAGAGACCATTCTAAATTGTTTTCTTAATGATCCAATTAGAGACCATTATGGATTGATGATCCAATTAGAGACCATTCTAATTATTTCTTTAATAATGAGCTTTATCCCTTAGAAAAAATTTGAGATTTATCAGTCATAGTAGCGGAGCTATGGCAAAATTTTTATAGAAATTACGCATAAAATAAATTCATTCAAAATATAAAAAGAGGAATTCCTACCTTATTCTAGGAACTATCATCGTAGATTAATTAAAAGAATTTTATTATGCATGGAGATGTGGATGTTGCATGTAGATGTAGATGTATGGATGTGAGTGTGAATGTGGAGGTGGATGTATGCATGGGACGTGGATGTATGCATGTAGAAATAGATGTGTAGATGAGGATGTAAATGGAGATGTGGATGGATGCATGTAGATGTAGAGGTATAGATGTAGATGTGGATGTATACATGTAGATGTAGATGTATAGATGTAGATGTGGATGTGGAGGTGGATGGATGCATGTAGATGTAGATGTATAGATGTAGATGGGAATGGAGATATGGATGTATGCATGTAGATGTAGTTGTGAATGGAGATGTATATGTATACATGTAGATGTAGATGTATAGATGTAGATGTAGATGTGGATGGGGATGTATGCATGTAGATGTAGGTGTATAGACGTAGATGTGGATGTAGAGGTGGATGTATGCATGTAGATGTAGATGTATAGATGTGGATGTGAATGTGGAGTGGATGTATGCATGTAGATGTAGATGTATGGAGGTGAATGTGAATGTGGATGTGGATGTATGCATAGGGATGTAGATGTATGCATGTAGATGTGAATGTACGCATATAGTTGTGGATGTATGGATGTGAATATACGATTGTGATGTGAGGGAATCTGAAGTGATGAGATGGAAATGATGTGATGGGATGAGTATACATATAAATGGAATATGGAATAAGTAATGTAGATTGAGGAGGGATAATGTGGAAAAATGAAAGTTAAAATAGAAATTGTATTGTAAACTGTTTGTAAATGCTGTTTGTAAATGCTGTCTGTAAATGATTGTTTTATGTCAAGAATGCTGGGGGGAGCATTTTGACCGTCTTGTGATTAAGGTCGTGATGAGAAAGTTGCAACTGCTGACGGGGAGTCAATGAAGGACGTCTCGCGTAGCAAGGTCGGCCGAGGTCTTGACCAGCCTCGGTGCGATTAAAATGGTGAGCTTCCGGTACGGTGGATGAGGGGCCAAGGAAGCGGCCTATGCGTGAAGCGCTAGGTTACCTACGAAGGATCCTAGAGGGTGCTGACCATACGGTGCTCGGGCTCTGGGTCGCCTAGGATACCCACGCGTGCGTCGAGGAAGATATTGGAACAGAGTTGGAGTTGTTTTCTGAAATCGAGCATGGATCTGGTTGATTGACCTTGCTGGTCTTCAATGGATGAGTCCATGGCTCCTTATATGGATCTGTTGGTTGATCTTGCTGATCTTCAACGAGAGTCCATCTTGTTAAGTGATTATATTGCCAAGTATTATGGGCTAGGAACTATCGAAACGGCTCCTGAGCGTTCTAGTTGCCAATGATGCCATAGATACTCTGATGAAGGAATGATGGAAAATTAAGAATCATTTGGATAAATTGGAAGATGGTGATCAATGATACTATGGTTTTATTAAAGGATTGTTTTAAACTGGTTGAATCTGGTTGAAAAAGGGCAATTTCATATTGGGTGTGTGAGTGGTGTGACTAGTTTTATTTTGCATGAACATCCGGCTAGGGGGCCTTGGAACTCTTTTCCTTGGTACCCGGGACAAAACCTAACCAAATTTTTAATTGGATCCCATCACTACAGTGGTTGGGCGGTTGGCTAATCCATGGGATTGGATGGGGTTAGGCTGGACTGATGGATCCGTAAATCGAGACTCAAACTTTTGTTTTTACGATAGAAAAAAATAAATAAATCCCGGACAGAAACTGTTCTATGGATAGGAATCAACGGCTGTGCCTCTTGAATGGGGAAAAAAAGCGTTGATCCCAATGATCCAAGTGCAAGTTTCTTCCTTGAACTGACTAAGTATCTTATAGATGTAATCGGATCATCTCGATCAGAAATGATCTTGACTACGTTAGAGTAAAAAGTTATCCTGGTGGAATCGCCCGTGCTTTCCGGTAGAGGAAGTTTTTCCGGGTTCGGTTTTGGAACAACCGACGGATTAGTCTCTTATCCGGATATCCGTGGGTGAGGCCCCGAGTGTGGGACCCCTGTCCCGCGCGAGAAGCGCTACTTCCGCTGCCAGTACCCTGAATCCGTTGCTCGGTGGGAACAGGGATCTTACAGTTGGTATCAGAGCATTTGGTTAATAAAGATCAACTGAGAAGACAAATATGTCAAAAATTTATCAAGAAACACAAAAAGGTTATAATTGTGTGATATAACTCATACAATTTGATATTCAAACTGAAATTCATAATTTGGTAATTGGTTCTTCAGATGGAAGTACCGCAATTATATAGAAACCCTGACTTGCTTGAGGCCTAGACATGATAGTATTTACCTTATAATTCCAAGGGCCATGACTACCCGTATATACCGAGAGTATACTGCAGCTCTTTACTGACAGTATATACGAGTAAATCTAAGACTTGAAATTATAAGCGTTAATGCTATCTAGATGATGATTTCGAATGTGATTGATATGATTTTTAATTCTATTTGAGAATGAATGAATTGATTTGGATTCTGATTGAAAATGCTGATTGAAAATTGTTGATTTTTAAAAATTAGTTGAAATATAATGAAAACACAATGAGGGGGAATGGGACGAATCCCTGTGATGATATTCATAACTAGAATGATGATAATGAATTCAGCAAATCACTATGAGGTTAGTGGGTTGTGCTGTTAGATTGCTATTGTTAATATTGACCGGTAGATCAAGCTAAGGGATGTCAAATTGAGAACTTGCTTGACTGAAATTTCCGTGGAGGAATGTTTCGAAGGAAACTTTTCGGTCTAATGGACCATTATCATGTTAAAAATATGAATGATATGATCTGAATGAATTGTTATTTAATGATGAGTTCTATATAAGGGATATTTATCCCAGTGTTCTGTTGGGTTGACCAGAATATAAGGAACCCCAGAATAAAATTGGATCTTAAGAAAAAGAGCTGTCCTCTACCTTGCGAGATGAGGACATCTCGCACTTTTTAAGTGGGGTAGAATGTAAGATTCCTCCCCAGCCTTCGAGGTATACAGGAGTAAGAATCTCCCTTTCTGATCTTATAATTATTCCCTCTCTAAAATAAAAGAAAGTTTCTGTTTAAAAAAGGAATACCCTTTTCCTAAAATACTTCTCAGGAGTCACGCCTATTTTAAGGATTTAGAACAATGAGTTTAGAAGTGAGAATCGGTGTTTTGGATACCAAGGTTTTGGTTTTCATTCGAGTATGGCCCAAAAGAAGTTCTTTATCTCTTGGGGAGTATAAGAAGTTATCCCCCAGATATTGTGATCCTTATATCTGAATTCAATGAAAGTAGGTGACTTAGCCTACAAGTTTCTTTTATCTCCTCATCTCAAAATTCTTAATGCCTTCTATAGAAAAATGTGCCAAACCCAAATCATGGAAAGACGGTAAAACTTCAGTGGCAAGTTACCGTTGGCTTCTAGGTTACGCTAGCTCCTTCCTTTATATAAGTCGTAACTTTTACTTGCCGCTCACAGTAATCTTACTCCCATCAATCTCCTTTCTTTCTTAATCTCCTTCATGGCGGCCTGACAACAGGAATTAGTTTTATCCCTGATGATTTCTCACCTTCAAGACGCAAGAGAGTCTGTGAAGAAAGACTTTATAGAACAGTATGAGCGCTCACTTTTTCCTCACCTAGGAACTTCTGTAGCGCAGACCAAATGGCGGACCTATCAAAACATAACTAGGGTAACACCCTGGGGTCAGCAGCACTTTCGTAACAATGTCCGCTTGGCCATGGTTATCGAAGCCTTGGGTTTGGGTCCTCGATACTACTGCGTCATGAGATCAAGGCGTCTTGGGTTTTCTGAGCGGGTCTTCTTACTGGCGTGTTTTCTTCCTCATGAGAAGATATGCCTTTATCCCGTTTTTGGCTTGCCTCTCAGAGGTCCTTTTGTTAGATCACCTCATACCACTGAGATAGGTGCGGCAATAACCAGCAGAATCATTCCCATAGATGAGTTACCCTATACTTGTGCAGCTTGTGAGGACTGCTTTTGTGACCATATGATGGACGGGCTTATGGAAGTGTAAAGAGTTCTTCTATCTTTACTGTATAAGTTCCGTGAATGAATAAAGTTTAAATCTTGTTCTTATTTTGAATCTTGCTCTCTTTAAGACTTTTCTTGGTGGTTAATCTTGATTAAAATTTTTCTCTAAATCTCATATTCGTGCATCTTGTAAAATTATCCCAGTTTGCGAGATGAGGATATCTCGCATTTTTTAAGTGGGGTAGAATGTAAGATTCCTCCCCCAACCCTTTTTGATGTCTAGTATCTTCCCCTGTAATCAATCCCTCTTCAGAAATATAAAGGCCTTGTTCTAACTGTTTTAGCCTAGAGAGAGAAAAATATGCTAGAGAGAGAATATTCAGATTATGAATATTTTTGGATAGAAAATTAACTCATCTTATTAAAATAAGTTCCCCTGAAATAGAAATTCAAAAAGAATTTTCCAATGTGCAATTGGAATTAATTGGAAATAAGTATAAAGAACCTTAGTCTAAGGGTCTAGATTTTCTGAAATTTTTAGATTATGGTCCAATTAAGGTTCCTATGGGCCAATAGCATCAATCCATGTGTAGGGAGGAGATAAATCCAATTTGTAAAAGAAGATACCCAAAAATGAGTAAATGCTCACATAAGATGAAGAGTTGAAAATGTACAAGGTTTATTAGTAAATAAACACATATGTAAGGAAGGGGAGTTCTTTAAAGGAGGTGCATATTTCACATAAGATGAAGAGTTGAAAATGTACAAGGTTTATTAGTAAATAAACACATATGTAAGGAAGGGGAGTTCTTTAAAGGAGGTGCATATTTCACATAAGATGAAGAGTTGAAAATGTACAAGGTTTATTAGTAAAAAAACTATGACACATATGTAAGGAAGAGGAGTTCTTTAAAGGAGGTGCATATTTCACATAAGATGAAGAGTTGAAAATGTACAAGGTTTATTAGTAAAAAACTATGAGCAATAAAATTTTGACACATATGTAAGGAAGGGGAATTCTTTAAAGGAGGTGCATATTTCACATGCTTGAATGAGTTTTAAACTCAAAAATAATGTGATATTTTTATCTCTCATCTCTCTTGAACCAAACCAAATCAAAATGGAACCAAACCGAATCAAAAAGTAACCAAACTAGGTCCAAATCTAGTACAAATTCAACCAAACTGACTTGGAAAATTCTAGAATCAGTTTGTTTGGTTAGGAACTCAAATTTTTCTATAAATAGAAGCCTCCCCTTGTTGAAAAAAATATAGTGTCTTATGCTTTGTCACTCTACTCCACCTAAGCCAAAATATATAGTGTCTTATGCTTGTTACTCTACTCCACCTAAGCCAAATTAGATAGAGTCTTATGCTTTGTTACTCTACTCCACCTAAGCCAAATTAGATAGAGTCTTATGCTTGTTACTCTACTCCACCTAAGCCAAAATATAGAGTGTCTTATGCATTGTTACTCTACTCTACCTAAGCCAAGAGTTGTGAATTCTTTAATAATTCACTAGTTTTTGATACTTCTCTCTTTCTTCAATCCCCATTGGCGGCTCCAACAACATACTAAACCAATTGATTGGTTGGGGGCCTCTACCGTGAATAAAGAATCAAGCAAATTATAAGGTAAGTATATTGAATTTTGATCTTTCTATAATTTCTCAATGATTCTCTCTTCTCAACCCCTCTCAAGCTTGAGAAGTTTAATTGGTATGGTTTTTTTAAATGCTATTGAAGTTAATTGGTGAATAGTAGTGAAGAGTTACATAATTTAATAAATGCTATAGAAGTTAATTTCCATTTATGTTTAAATTCTAATGGTTTTTATGTAATTTCTCTCTCTCACTCAAGAAATGGTCATACTCATGAACCATTCTCAATCCAAATGAAGCTTTTCATAAAGCCTTTCCTTAATCCAAGATTAAGCTATGCTTGAGGCCAAATTAATGGCTTTTTGCTATGCTTTTAGTTTATGCACATTGATGATTCAATCCATTATGGATTGATGACCCAATTAGAGACCATTCTAAATTGTTTTCTTAATGATCCAATTAGAGACCATTATGGATTGATGATCCAATTAGAGACCATTCTAATTATTTCTTTAATAATGAGCTTTATCCCTTAGAAAAAATTTGAGATTTATCAGTCATAGTAGCGGAGCTATGGCAAAATTTTTATAGAAATTACGCATAAAATAAATTCATTCAAAATATAAAAAGAGGAATTCCTACCTTATTCTAGGAACTATCATCGTAGATTAATTAAAAGAATTTTATTATGCATGGAGATGTGGATGTTGCATGTAGATGTAGATGTATGGATGTGAGTGTGAATGTGGAGGTGGATGTATGCATGGGACGTGGATGTATGCATGTAGAAATAGATGTGTAGATGAGGATGTAAATGGAGATGTGGATGGATGCATGTAGATGTAGAGGTATAGATGTAGATGTGGATGTATACATGTAGATGTAGATGTATAGATGTAGATGTGGATGTGGAGGTGGATGGATGCATGTAGATGTAGATGTATAGATGTAGATGGGAATGGAGATATGGATGTATGCATGTAGATGTAGTTGTGAATGGAGATGTATATGTATACATGTAGATGTAGATGTATAGATGTAGATGTAGATGTGGATGGGGATGTATGCATGTAGATGTAGGTGTATAGACGTAGATGTGGATGTAGAGGTGGATGTATGCATGTAGATGTAGATGTATAGATGTGGATGTGAATGTGGAGTGGATGTATGCATGTAGATGTAGATGTATGGAGGTGAATGTGAATGTGGATGTGGATGTATGCATAGGGATGTAGATGTATGCATGTAGATGTGAATGTACGCATATAGTTGTGGATGTATGGATGTGAATATACGATTGTGATATGAGGGAATCTGAAGTGATGAGATGGAAATGATGTGATGGGATGAGTATACATATAAATGGAATATGGAATAAGTAATGTAGATTGAGGAGGGATAATGTGAAAAAATGAAAGTTAAAATAGAAATTGTATTGTAAACTGTTTGTAAATGCTGTTTGTAAATGCTGTCTGTAAATGATTGTTTTATGTCAAGAATGCTGGGGGGAGCATTTTGACCGTCTTGTGATTAAGGTCGTGATGAGAAAGTTGCAACTGCTGACGGGGAGTCAATGAAGGACGTCTCGCGTAGCAAGGTCGGCCGAGGTCTTGACCAGCCTCGGTGCGATTAAAATGGTGAGTTTCCGGTACGGTGGATGAGGGGCCAAGGAAGCGGCCTATGCGTGAAGCGCTAGGTTACCTACGAAGGATCCTAGAGGGTGCTGACCATACGGTGCTCGGGCTCTCGGTCACCTAGGATACCCACGCGTGCGTCGAGGAAGATATTGGAACAGAGTTGGAGTTGTTTTCTGAAATCGAGCATGGATCTGGTTGATTGACCTTGCTGGTCTTCAATGGATGAGTCCATGGCTCCTTATATGGATCTGTTGGTTGATCTTGCTGATCTTCAACGAGAGTCCATCTTGTTAAGTGATTATATTGCCAAGTATTATGGGCTAGGAACTATCGAAACGGCTCCTGAGCGTTCTAGTTGCCAATGATGCCATAGATACTCTGATGAAGGAATGATGGGAAATTAAGAATCATTTGGATAAATTGGAAGATGGTGATCAATGATACTATGGTTTTATTAAAGGATTGTTTTAAACTGGTTGAATCTGGTTGAAAAAGGGCAATTTCATATTGGGTGTGTGAGTGGTGTGACTAGTTTTATTTTGCATGAACATCCGGCTAGGGGGCCTTGGAACTCTTTTCCTTGGTACCCGGGACAAAACCTAACCAAATTTTTAATTGGATCCCATCACTACAGTGGTTGGGCGGTTGGCTAATCCATGGGATTGGATGGGGTTAGGCTGGACTGATGGATCCGTAAATCGAGACTCAAACTTTTGTTTTTACGATAGAAAAAAATAAATAAATCCCGAACAGAAACTGTTCTATGGATAGGAATCAACGGCTGTGCCTCTTGAATGGGGAAAAAAGCGTTGATCCCAATGATCCAAGTGCAAGTTTCTTCCTTGAACTGACTAAGTATCTTATAGATGTAATCGGATCATCTCGATCAGAAATGATCTTGACTACGTTAGAGTAAAAAGTTATCCTGGTGGAATCGCCCGTGCTTTCCGGTAGAGGAAGTTTTTCCGGGTTCGGTTTTGGAACAACCGACGGATTAGTCTCTTATCCGGATATCCGTGGGTGAGGCCCCGAGTGTGGGACCCCTGTCCCGCGCGAGAAGCGCTACTTCCGCTGCCAGTACCCTGAATCCGTTGCTCGGTGGGAACAGGGATCTTACAAAGCCCACATTCTAGACAATGCGTCCGCTACTACATTGTCCTTTCCCGGAGTATAGGATATCTCAAAGTCATATCCTTGAAGCGTAGCCAACCATCTCTTTTGCTTGGGAGAAAGATTGGGTTGAGAGAGGAAAAATTTCAGCACCCTATGATCACTTCTCACCTTGAAATGAGCACCATAAAGATAGTGATGCCATTTCTTAATTGCATGAAGTATAGCCAACATCTCTTGTTCATACACATGCAATTCCATCTCCTTCTCGGAAAGCTTCCTACTCTCAAATGCAATGACACCATGCTCTTGATACAAAACTGCCCCAAAACCTCTTCCACTTGCATCCGCTCTCACATAGAATGTCTTTGAGAAATCCGGACAAACAAGAATAGGAGCTGATGTAAGTAAAGCCTTGAGCTCATTGAAACTCTTGTCGGCAATGGCATCCCAAGAAAAAGCTTCCCTCTTAAGTAGATCGGTAAGAGGTGCCGCAATTGATGCATAGTGCTCCATAAATCTTCTATAGAAAGAAGATAGACCCAAAAATCCTCTCAATTGAGTTGTATTAGTAGGGATTGGCCAATCTTTGACACATGCCACCTTCTTTGGATCAGCCCTAATGCCATTTTCTCCCACCAAGTGTCCAAGGTATTCAACCTCATTCACCATGAAAGTGCACTTTGTCTCCTTTGCAAACAATCTATGCTTCCTCATGACTTCAAAAACTTGCTTCACATGTACCAAATGCTCTTCTTTGCTCTTGCTATAGATCAATATGTCATCAAAGAACACAAGTACAAATTTGAACAAGAAAGGAGCCAACACTCTATTCATGAGTGCTTGGAAGGTGGCCGGGGCATTCGTGAGACCAAAAGGCATAACCATGAAATGAAACAATCCTCTTTCGGTCCTAAATGCCGTCTTCTCTTCATCACCCTCCTGCATCCTTATTTGATGGTATCCCGATCTCAAGTCAATCTTGGTGAATAACTTTGCCCCTTTTAGCTCATCAAGAAGATCATCGATGCGAGGTATGGGGTATCTATTCTTGATGGTTACCTTATTCAAATCACGGTAATCTATGCACATACGAAAGGAACCATCCTTCTTCTTCACCAATAGAACGGGAGATGCAAACGGCGATTGTGAGGGTTGAATGAGACCCATGGAAAGCAATTCTTGTACTTGCTTTGCCACTTCTTCCCTTTCCACCTTTGACAACC
Organism: Cibotium barometz; assembly: GCF_041138505.1. NCBI lineage: Eukaryota > Viridiplantae > Streptophyta > Polypodiopsida > Cyatheales > Cibotiaceae > Cibotium > Cibotium barometz. The sequence continues at coordinate 6,609,100 of NC_141094.1, read as the reverse complement.
GGTAAGGAGGTTTGTTCACAACCTTTGCATTCGGCTCAAGTACAATGGCATGGTCAATTTCCCTCTTTGGTGGCAAACTCTTTGGCACTTGGAAAATGTCCTCATAATCCTTGAGAAGAGCTGCCATATCCTTGTCTATGTGCTGTCCATTGCTATCCATCCCTTCTTGAGTGACATGCAACACATAGACTCATAGCCTCTTTGATAGTGCTTGGCCTTTGTGCCGAGACATCCGCTTTGATGTATGAATCTAGACCATGCACAAACTTCTTCAATCGCATGCCTTCATTGAGTCCATCCACGAACATAGAGAGCTTCATGAACCTCTTGATGTACTCCCTAACCGACATGCCCTTTTGTGTGAGTTCATACCATTCTTCATGGTATCGGTCAAGAACCAAAGGCGACACAAATGTCAAATTCATTTCACGCTTGAGCTCTTCCCAAGTATGTGGCATAACTCCTTCCTTGAGCATATGTCTCCACCATTGATGTGCATAGTCTTCCAAATGCAAGGATGCAAAATGCACTTTGTCCCTTTCACTCTTCGGATAGAGCTGAAAGTATGTATCCAACTTATTCATCCATTCTTCCAACTCATGTGGGGCTGAACCATCACCCTTGAACTTAGAGAGTGAAATCTTGTCCTTTACATTCTTTGACACGGTTGACGATGCATTCTCATGATGGTGCGAGGGCTTGTGCTTTTGCATTTGCACAAAAGATCCAAGGAATTGTGCAAAATCTTTGTACTCCCTCTTGAGGAAATTTGGCATTTCCATCCACCTATCATGAGCTTCTCTTTGTCTCTCAATGAATGACATATGTTCCCAATCAAGCTCAACCACATCATCCATATCATACACCTCCTCTTCAAGCATGGAGAACTGATTTGCTTTGGGTTTCAAAGGTACTCTCCTTGGATCCCCAAAATTTGACTCCTCATGTCTGAATGTAGGTGCATGTTGCTTTCCATCCAATTGAGAAGAACCCGCTTGGAATGTAGTAGGCTTCATCTCCCGCATAGAAGGCCTCCTAGCATCCGAATCCAAAAGTGACATTCTTGGTGGAATGCTCATGTGTTACCTTGGGAGACACCTCTTGTACCATGTGTAGCTTGCCTTCCCTATGGCCTTCAAAAGCTGTCCCAAATTGCTTGCCTTTATGTAAAGCACCATGACCACTATCATAGGAAGGTTGGCTCATTGGCCGAGCGACCCTCTCTTCCAAAACTTCCATCCTTGTAGCCATAGTGTCAAGCCTACCATTGACTTCCACCCTTGTAGCCATCGTGTCCATCTTAGCATTCATTTCCATTAGCATTTGCATGATCGAATCGATGGGAATAGCATGCAAAGATTGTGGGGTGTGCTTATGGGCACTTCCGACATTCAACTCCTCATTCCCTTCTCTTGAAGTATGCCCAAAAGTATCCCCTTCTCTTGAAGTGGGCCCAAAAGTATCCTCCGGAGCATCCAAAATTCCTTGTTCCATCATTGCCTCTTCATCCTCTACCTCTTCGGAAGCCAAAGTGTTGCGCCTCGGTCGCCCTTTTGGCTTCGGCCCCATGGAAACCTTCGGTTTTAGAAATTTGGCTCTAAATTGAGGTAGGGATGTCCGATTGAAGTGATCTAAAGCTTGTTGGAGAGATAATGAAGTGTACTAGACCACTATGCAAAGACTTGTAAGAGATGAAGTGTGCTACTATTCTCTGTTTTAGGGTTTATAGGGTTATAGGCTGAAATGGTATTTTGGGTATAACTTGAGCTAGGAATATCCAAATGTAAAACTTTTTAGCTCAAATCGAAGCCCTCGATGAGTACTACAAGCCTATGTAATTAGATTTAGAAGACCTTCAAACCCCTGTGACTGAATTAGGGTTTACTGTTTCTGTAAAAACCCTAAATTCTACCCTAAAGAGATATCGAAACGCGGAGGTTAAGGGCTCGTTGGGTAGCTCTAAGGAAGCACTAAGAGCTCATATAGTCCCTTTTAAGTCAGTCCAAAAGGGTTAGGACTGAATTAGGGTTTTTGAAAACCTGTAGATTCTTGCCAAAGTGACCCTTTTTGTGCCCAATTGATCCTTGTTTGCTCCCAAACCAATGTCAATACCTTCCGCACCTCATTGGCATCCCATGGTCTGCAAATTATGCTTCACCAACCTCAATTGCCCATGCATAACCAGAATTTTGAGAAAATTTCGACATAGTCTCCTTTGTCTTTGGAGCTAAATCTCAATATTCTCAAATAGCAATGCAATAAAAATTCCACAATCTTCTTATCAAATTCAATTTACTGCATAGCATGTGCCTCATTGCATCATCAAAAAGGCATCCCAATCCTTGCAATTCCAAGCATATGCATCACCAAAAAGGCATAGCAATCCTTGCAATCCCAAGCATATGCATGAACCAAGAGAGTGATCGTTTGAAGAGGATTGTCGGTGTAGCGCGTCGAAGCTTGCCGATCTCCCGGCCAAGCTCTTCCCACCCTCGTACCTAGTTCGAATCAAGGCACGAGTTGAGGCCAAGTCTTCACCACCAAACCTAATCCTCCACCGTACCGCTTTCCCAAGGCAATCACGGCACGGTAGATTCAAGTCATGCTCTACCCACGGGCCTCTCCACCAACACCCGCGGTACCCTCACCACATACCTAGTTTCTAGAAATTTGACGTGAGTGTAAACAATCGTGAGGTGTATGTAACTTGAATCTCAAAATGAGGTGAATGTAATGGGGGGGAATCACTTACAAGGATGTGGCATGACTCATGCCATTTACAATATACTCATGAACCATGATGCATGAACTCATGCTTATCCTCATAGCTCCAAGTGTCCACCATTCATCCACAAATCCAACATCAATCATCAACAAGCACAAATCAAGTAATACCATAAACCAATGGTATCAAAATCCACTTGGTATCAATCCCATGAGCATTGCTTATGAGTAAATGGCATCAAATGGCATCCAAGGGCATCCATTGCATTTGAATGTAGTATTGCCAACTGATTCCAATCATCAATCAAGCTTTTCCAATGCTCACTAGCATCATTCCCATGCATAGAAGCATCATGCTCATGGCAAAAGCCTTCATATTATGAACCAACATCCATTCCATGTATGTGGTTCAATCAATGCATCAAGGCAAATGCATTCCCTCTTCCATTTATGCATAGATTCATCAATTAATGTTCCATGTGTCTCTCCAATGGCCCATTGCATCCAAATGAGTGTGATTAACAAGAAATGTGAGCAATGAGAGTATGTAACCACTTTCCAAATGATTATGAGTTATGTATGAGTGTTGAATTTTTGTAAATTAGGGTTTCCCTCATGAATAACCCTAATAGACCATGGCATGAAGAATAATCACCATTGCTTGAGGAAATGGTCATAGCAACTCACCAATGGCATGCCGGAAGCTTCAATGGTTAGAAATTTGCTTGATGGAGCATTCAATTAGTCCAATGCTTGAAGATTTTCCCTCTTTTTGATGATTGTTGTGGGCTGCTCAAACCACCATTTCTCCCTCTCCATTGGCCATGAAATACTCCCCAAAATCTCACCAAAAAGGGCTAAAACACTTAGCAATCCTTCATGAAGCTTGTGGCTAAGCTTCATAGCTTGGAGGAGGCATGGAAGAGGTGACGAAATCAGCGAAATTCAGCCACGAAATTAGGCGTGGAAGTGAAAAATCAGCCCCATTGCTAGTCTCCATGCTCATTGAGAGAAGAAATCACCATAATATGATGCTTGCAGCCATCTATGTTGAGTAGAACTTGGCAATGGTGAAGCATGAGGGAGGGATTAGGGTTTGGAGCAAAGAGGGAAGAAAAATGGAAAAAATTTCAAAAAATGCTTGTAAATTGGTGCTCTATGTGTTCCTCTCCTCAAGATCAACAAAAGCCCTAACAAATGGGAGCAAAACGGGATGAATCTAAGGAGTAATGGCTATGGAAAGCTTGGAGAAGAAGCACAAAAGATAAACGTGATTAACAGAGAGATTAAAAGATGATTAATTCAAATTTTTCCCAATTTTTGTATCCCGCCCCAAAAATTTGGTCCAGAGTGTCCAAATTAGGTCCAAATGAGCTAAATCTCCATGAAATCACATGAAATCACATGAAATGATACCTCCCTCCACTAATCTTCAAAGATTAAGTAGAAATTAAGCAAGATTAAGCCAAAACTCCAAGAAATCAAGAGAAAATTCAAAAAATTATCAAGAAAATGACTAATCTCATGCCCAAAACCTTGAAAATGGATCAAAATCAAGGCTCTGATACCAAATGAAATGGATCTAGAGCAAAATATGGAATCAAACACATCAAAGCAAGAATCTAGCATCCATTAATCATGAGATTAGTGATCCAGTGGCTCATCACATGAATATACAAAAGAGAGAGAAAATCTATAAGTGCATGTAGCAAGAGAAGATGCACAAATAGCCTAAGTGTGTTTAACCTCTCACCAAGAGGATGACCATGGAAGGCCATATCTCCATAGATGGAGCCCAAAGGTACAAGATGACCAAAATTAGTAAAAGTGTCAAAAGGTCCTACCAAAGTACCCCAAGCCCTATTTATAGTCACTATCTCCTTTTGCCCATGGGCCCCTATGTACATGTGGAAATCAAGCTCTATGGTTCATGACACTTTTCACTTTGGACCTTAGTCTCATATGCAAAACTAACTAGACCTTAATCTCTTTGATAAACTTGGAATTAATCAAATTATAGAATGTTAACTTCTAGGCTGTTAGATGTTATTTAATGTGTTTTGTGAGTTTGAGTATGATATTTACATAATAGATTGAATTATTGTTATTTGATATTAGTTGATAAATAACATAGATAGAATGTATACTTTTTAAATATCTCATCATAATTTTTGATTTAATATTATTTTATAATTTAAATTGATATTTTTTACTGACTAATAGATATTAAATGGATATTGAGATGTATAAAGTATTGAATATCGTACTAAACTTATTAAAGCTTGTTAAATTGTTTAAAGTGTTAGAATATTATATTTCATTGAATGCAGTATAAGTTTGCAGATTTCTTGTACGAGCTTGACATGCAGTATAAGTTTCATGTAGTAAATTTGAATTTAGAATGACAATTAACAAGAATTATTTTTATGATGTTAACTACAGTAGCTAGTAGCCATTAGAACTATCTGAGCAAAATGTATATTAGCTAACTAGTTGCCGATATAAGATATTTCATTAAAATGTATATTAGATATTTCACTCAAAAGTTTTTTTAATAATTATCTTAGCAAAACGTGTATTAGATAAAAAGTTTTCTATGAAAGATATTTTATTAAAAGAGTTTATTGATATTGGATATATGCTTAAAATCATTTTTGAGATAATTTATAAGTAAAATAGTTTGATCAAATTCTCAACGTGCTTTTTTCAAAATACTTTTCATTAAATTCATGAGTAATGTTGTTGATGCCATATCCATCATTACCATCAATGTACAAAATAATTTGATAGATTCCACCTCATTGCCATTATTACTAATTGGATCATGACTTATAACTATTATTGACTAAACCTTTTTGTGGAAGTTTTGGCCGGAGTTTCTATCTTGGTTAGCAAAACTATGGAGTTTGCTCTAATTAGAGATGAAAACAAAATCAAAGAGATAGAGCATGGGGCTATGGAGGTGTGTGCAAAAGAGTTGACTACTTTATTTTCCTACAATGAGCAAACAATTTATGTGCATCAGTTAGTTGGGGGGAACAAGATGGATTGTCCTATGAACTTCCTAGAATTAATAGGTGCTATGGGGGTGCTTTCCACTTAGACATCCAGTTTGGTAGGTGCTTCATTGTTTCCGGGATAAAGTTTCTTGGAAGTGATGGGGTTACAAGTGAAAGCAATGGAAAGTAGTAAGGATGAGGTAACTTTCAAGGTAGAGACTGGAGAAAGCAGTAATTAGGTTTGCAAATTTGAGACCAAGGAGAGTTTTAAAGCACAAGAAACATGCATGGTAGAAAATGAAGGATATTTAGAGTCATTAGAGAGGCAAGGAGTGAGTAGTGTGGGTGGTGGTTCTGAGAGTTCATACTTAAGTCATGAGTTTAATTAGAAACTTGCCCAAGAAAAATAGCCTCCTTTTGAGCTTCCTTTTAGTAGGCAAGATAGAGCAAGTTCAAGAGCTCCCGTCTAGGTATAATGGGAATGTGATGTTTGAGCTTCCTCTGATCAAAGAAGGGAAAAACACAGTAAGGATGAAGACCAAGTTTGATGGGTATGTTTGGGTTGATGAGGTCACCTCCAATGTGTCAAGATTTCAAGGCAAAGTGAAATTATAAGAAAATGTGGTGGATACTTGTAGTGTATAAATTCTTCTTACTAGGGCTTTCAAAGAACAAAAACAAGAAACAAATCTCATTGGGTTGGTTGTCTGTTGTCCTATTGGTATGTCTATGGAGAACTTTGGAACTGTTAAGTGCTTTTTCTATTGTGCTCATCCCAAATGTCTGTCTGAATGTCCTTGAAAGCTTATTCTATGCTATCCAGAAGAGGACATTGGTGAGAAAAACTTATCTCGTGGAGTCATGCATATTGGGTTTCACATGCATCCGGTTGCAGAGGGAGCTACCAAGAGCTCAATGAATGATGCAAAGAGTAGAGTAGATAACCTAGTAAGAAAGGATCTTCAAGGGTGACCAAAGGCCATACAAAAAAAAACTAATAAAAGAAGTAAGATTCCTCCTCAGCCTGAATAATGAATAAGCTTTTACCTCAATCCCCTATAATCATTCCCTATTTCAGAATGCAAGAAAATATTGTCTTTCTTTCTTTTTTCCTAGAGAGAAGAAAAATTCTAGAGAGAGATAATTCCATATTGAGATATTTTTTGATATAAAAATTCTCCTAATATATAAAATATATTTCCCTGAAACAGAAGCTCAAAATAAATTCTCCAATGTGCATTAGGAATCAATTAAAAATAATATAAGGGACCTTAGCCTAAGGGTCTAGATTTTCAAAAAAATTTGGATTATGGTCCAATTAAGGTTCCCACGGGCCAATGGGATTAATCCAAGTGTTGGGATGAGATAAATCCAAAGAATAAAAGAAAATACCCAAAAATGAGTAAATGCTCACATAAAATGAAGAGTTGACTGAGTATAAGGTTTATTAGTTAAAAATTAAGAAATATTAGTAAAAAATGAGATATTTATGAGAAATGATGCACTTTTGACACCTCAGTAAGGAGATTGCCACCTCAAGGAGGCACCTTTTTTTCCATGATTACTTGAGCTTTTTAATCCAAAAATGGGATATTTTTCTCTCTCTCTCTCTCTCTCTCTCTCCTGGACCAAACTAAATAAAAAAAAGGGAGCCAAAATGGTCCAAATCACGTCCAAATTGAGTCAAACTGAAGCTAGAAAGCCTAGAACCCAGTTGGACTTGGTTAGAGGCCTCCCTCACCTATAAATAGACCCTCATTCCTTTGTATTCTCATCTTGGAGCTATACCATGCCAATATTACATTAAAATAATCATATTTTCTATTATCCCTTAATTTTTCTCTACTTTTGGGTAGCTTGGAGCTTCTCTCTCTCTTCAACAACTCTTGGACTTCTCTTCTCCTCTTGCTAACCAATTGATTGGTTGGGGACTTCACTACTAGAGAAAGAATCAAGCTAATCCTTGAGGTAAGAATGGATTTTTATGGCTTTTGTTAATTTCCTCAAATGACTTCTCTTCTCAACCCCTCTCAAGCTTAAGACGTTTTCTAAATGATTGTTTTAATTCAAATCAAGCTTTCCCTAAGAATCTTAATGTTTAATTATGAGAAAATTAATCATTATGCTTATTTAGAATGCTTTCTTATGTATATCTCTCTCTCAAAAAGAATAGTCATCTCTATGGCTAATTCTTTAGCAAAATAATTCTTCTCATTGATAATTTCTTATTTCAAAACCAAACTCTAGGCTTGATAAGCTAGAGATTAAGAAAATGGTATTTTCATGATTTTGTGTTAACAAAATAATGATTGTTTCTTTTAGATTATTTATAAGTAGTTAAAAACTACTTTAATTGATTCTAAATGAGAAATAGATTATCCTATCAAATTGGGAAAAGAGGAATAATGGAATTAGCTTAATCTAGTGGAATATCATAATTAAGTTTATGATTATGGTTAAAATTATGATTTAAATTCATAGTTTAGATTAAGCTTAAAAGTAGATCTTCTATCATATTTTCATTACAAGATTTTATTCTTTTAGGAAAATTGAAAATTATCAGTAATAGCAGCAGCAGCAAAGCTATGGCAAATTTTTTAAAAAAAAATACATATCTTATTTTTATGCATAATACTAAAAGAGGAACTCCTACCATATTGTAGGTTTAGAAATTTAACGCAAAAGAATGATTTTGACCATATTTAGAAAAGAATACTTTTTGTTGTATTTATGCATAATTATTTAATTTAAAAAAAGAGAAATTTTTGATAAATTTATTTAATGCGTAAGAATTGTTTTAAATGATAAAAGAGGAATTCCCATGACATTTGGAATTCAATCATTTAAATGCAAAAAGATGAATTTTTGGCATATTCAAAATAAGGGATATTTTTACTTAATTTAAAAAAGAGAAATTTTTGATAAATTTATTTTATGCATAAGAATTTTTAAATAATAAAAGAGGAATTCCCATAACATTTGAAATTCAATCATTTAAATACAAAAAGAGAAATTTTAAGCATATTCAAAAAATGGATATTTGTATTTAATTAAAAGAGAAATTTTTATGGTATTTTAAGTAGAAAAAAGTTTAAATTAATTTTGATGACAAAAGAGGAATTTTCACCATAATTCCACCTAGAAAATTAGGGTTGATGATTAAACTGGTGGAAAGAATATTCTTAGATATTTTTATGTGGATAAATCACCAAATTGATATTTACCCAAAATTGGATTAATGAAAGAAGAGTATTTTTATAAAATTCTGATATTTTCATATAGAACTATTTCTTAATCTATTGTGGTTAGGAAGGAATGAATTTCATAAAGTTAGAATTTTCCTTACGATTAGAAGTTCAGTAGATTTTTATCTGAAGAAAATCCTTAGCAATCAAAATTAGAAGTAAACCGAATAATTTTGGTTAGACCACGACTGTGAGAGAGGCGTCACTAAACTACTTGCCCATCTCTTGAATCTGAATCAAACAAAAACCTCGAGACCAATTCCATTTCTTGACACAAAGAATAGAATACCATTGAATTAGCGTAATTTTCCCTTAATCGAAATCACCAAGAATCTAGTTGAAAATTCAATCAAATGATGGGTAGATTACCCTGATGAGAGATCAGGGTAGATTACCCTGATGAGAGATCAATGATTCTCATTAAGAAAATTTGGATTACGTGAAAAGGGTTTTGTGGAACCAATCTCGAACCGGGAATTCTACTTGCATAGAACCTATGTTTTCTTTTAAAGGACTGTTTTACGCCAGAATGCTAGAGGAAGCATTTGGTATGTGATTAACTAAGGAGAGACTCATTGTTTTCCAACAGCTGGCAGGGAGTCGTCGAGGGACATTGCTTGCAGCAAAGCCTACTGAGGTCTTGACCAGCCTTGGTATGGTTAAAATGGTGCGCTTTCGGTATGATGGGCGAGGACCGACGAAGCGGTGAGTGAAGTGCTAGGACACCTAAGTAGGATCCTAGAGGGTTCTGACTAGGTGATGCACGGGCTCGCGGTTACTAGGACACCCATGCATACGTCGAGGAAGATACGGATGAACTAAAAAGAATTACTTTTGTGAATTGAATTTTTTATATTGAATCTCGTTGGTTGACAAACTGGTCTTCAACGGAGAGTCCGGATAACACCATATTAGTGAATTTGGGAATTTCCCAATTCCCATTTTTGAATACTTAAAAAGGGAGACATGGATAACATGTTTGTAAGTTTCTCAAAACCCTATCATATGACCTATCGTTGGAAAGCGCTTGAAAAATAGAATCTAAAGAGCTATAAATCGCTCATTTTGGATTAGTGGTGTTCAAGTTATGGTTAATCCAAACTTCGTGTCCCAAACTTGTGGGAAATTCCCATATTCCCCAATATGGTGTTGGATGATATATTTTGTAAATCAATGGACTCAATATTTTGGAGGATTATGATCAGTAATACTATGATTTCATTGAAAGACAGCCAAATTTGTTAAAATGGCAATTTCATATTGGGTGTGTAAGTGGTATGACAGCCGAATTTGTTAAAATGGCAATTTCATATTGGGTGTGTAAGTGGTATGACTACCTTGAATTTTGCTTGAAGCGCCAGCTAAGGGGCCTGGGAACTCTTTTCCTCGGTACCCAAGCAAAACATAACCAAATTTTTATGAAGGAATCCCACCAATACAGTGGTTGGGCGGTTGGCTACTAACCCATGGGCCAGTTGAGGGTAGATCGAGGGAATCCTGCGATACAAATAGTTACAATTAAGTTACGTTAGCTAGATTAAGTCCTAGGAAGACCCTTGTTGTGTGGGAGGGAATCAGTGGCTTTGCCTCGCTAAAGGGGGAAAAGAGCGGTGATTCTATGGACTAAGTACAAGTCTCTTCCTTGATCTGACCATGTGACTTTCGGGTTTGGTCAGATCAGTTTGGATAGTTAAGACTTTGACTCGTTAGATCAATTCTCCCATTAGATGATTTTCCTAGTGGAATCGCCCGTGCCTTCTAGACGAGGAAAGTTTTTTCGGGTTCGATTTCGGAGGAACCGCTGGGCTAGTCTCTTGTCCGAATATCCATGGGTGAGGCCCTGAGTGTGGATCCCTGCCCCACACGAGAGACTGACATTGCTTCCGTCGCCAGTGCCCTCCTCAGAGAGGGCATCGAGGAGGGGAAGTGGATCTCACAACTGGTATCAGAGCTTTGTTGAAATCTAATAATGTATTATTTTTGGCAGAATCATGAGGCAAGCGAGAGCTGTGGCCAACAACCAGATCCTCTCACTGATGAGGAAGAGCTTGACCCCGACGTTCGCAAGGCCCTTCACAGAACTCAACAAGACCCTTCAAGGGTGAAGGGGAGAACTTGGGCAAGGCTGTGGAGAAGTGGGTGAGGCCATGGAGGAATATTTTGATGTCACTAGATACAACAAGAGGAGCAAAATGGCTCTCGCTAGGCTGAAGATTGTGGAAATAGCCAGGGTGGCATGGAGAAAATATTACGATACCAACCATCTAGATAGGAACACCCAGCCCTCAAATGATCTCAAAGCTTATCTAAGGAAGAGATTTTGTCCCCCTGGATTTTTAAGAACCAAAATGAATGAATTCTTAGAGCTAAACTAGGGGAGCAAAACTATTGAAGAATATCATCACGCATTTGCTCTTCTCCTCAAGTACACACCACCGCTAGATAAAGAGCAACTTATGGCCAGGTTCATTTGGGGAATGAACGAACCTTTAGACACCCTGGTCAAGAATGCCAAGCCAGTTTCCATGGCTGAAGAAGCTGTAAGAATGGTGAAGGACTTCGCCAAAGCCTTCATCATTAAAGTCTCGCCTCAACTCCCTCATCCTTCAAACACCGGGAAGTTCTTCCAACCTTCCGCCTCCAAAGAGACACCAAGGTCACAAAATCAGAATCTAGAGACAGGAAGTTTCAAGAATGAAGGAAGACCTTTTCCTTGAAGCTCTTTCTCAAGAACTCTGACTCTTTCAAGAATGTAGAGGGAAGATCTTCGAAGTGAGAATATGTGTTTTGGTTGTCACGGGTTTAGGCACTAGCTCAAGGATTTCCCATCTCCTTCTGTGGGCCAAGGAAGCCAGGGTCCCAGAGTTTAGAGACAAACTCCTTCGTATCAGTCTCCAATCAGGGTCCCCCGCACCAAAATCAGGGTAACCCAGAAGAGTGCCAGCTCAGCCTATAGCCTCCATGCAAAGTAGTCTCTGAACTCCCTCCCAAAATTGGGGAAACCAAAGAGAGAGAGTTCCACCTCAGACTGCAGTAGCTAGAGCCATCACTATAGCTGAGGAAGTGGAGGAAGAAAAAGGATAGATTTATGTCGCAACTGAGTATCAGGGGGAAGAATCGTCAATTTTTAGTCCTCCAGACTCCAGCAGAGTACGAGGGTAAGCAATTCAAGCTTTTGATTGATTCAAGCAGTACACATTATTTTATTTCCCCACGATGTCTGTGTAAGTTAGTCCTAAATTAAAAATCAGGGAAACCTATGCAAGTAGAATTGGCCAGTGGAAAGATTCTTTTCACTCACCTTGAGACAGACCTTATTCAGTTTAGTCTAGATGGGAACATAACAGATTTCTAGTTCAAAGTCCTACCCTTGGGAATCTATGATGGAATCCTTGGAATGGATTGGCTCCATAAGAATCAAGCTGACATTCATTGGTCACAATGGAACCATCTCCTTCCTTGACCTTCATGGGAATAAAGTTCAAGGAACTGAAATTTTTGGATCCCCAGTACTGCAATTAGTCAAAGCTTCTAAATTGTTAAAAGGACTCAAAAAGAGGCAAGCTATTTATGTCATTAAGATGAATCCGATAAACATAAAATGCAAGGCTAAAGAACCAAAGTGGTTAAGTGAGTATGCAGATGTGTTCCCTGAAGAGCTGACTGAGATGCCTTCGACTCGCGAAGTAGATCATGAGATCGAGCTAACCCTTGGAGCTCAGCGATGAGTAGCACAACGTGCATATAAAATGCCAGTCCCTAAAGCCATAGAACTTAAGGAACAGTTAAGATAACTGTTTGAATAGGGATTCGTCAGACCCAGTGTCTCACCTTGGGGTGTGCCTGTTCTCTTTCAGAAGAAGAAAGATGGAATGTTAAGACTCTGTATTGACTACAGAGGATTGAATCAATTAACAATTAAAAATAAGTATCATATCCCTAGGATCGATGAACTTTTGGATCGGTTAAGTGGAACCCAAATTTTCACGAAAATAGATCTCAAATCCGGGTACTACCAGATCAGAATCCCAAAGACAGCATTCAATACTCGCTATGGGCATTATGAGTTCATAGTCATGCCATTTGGATTGACTAATGCCTCGACGACACTTAATCGTCCTATGCAGGATATTCTCAGAGAATACTTGGAAGTTTTTGTTCTTGTCCTTTTTGATGACATCTTGGTATACTCAAAGAATGCTGTAGATCATGAAGATCATGTGCGTAAGGTCCTAGAAATCCTAAGGAAGCACCAACTCTTTGCAAAAAAGAGCAAGTGTTCTTTCTCTATTGACCAGGTGGAATACTTGGGATTCATAGTGTCTAAAGATGGGATTTCTCCTGACCCCGCAAAGATCCAAGCAGTCATAGATTGGCCGGAACCCAAGATGGTAAAGGAAGTCATAGTGTCTAAAGATGGGATTTCTCCAGACCCCGCAGAGATCCAAGCAGTCATAGATTGGTCGGAACCCAAGATGGTAAAGGAAGTCAAAGGATTCCTAGGATATACCGGATGGTATAGAATATTTATACCCAAGTATGCTTAGATAGCATCCTCTTTAACTAACCTTCTCAAGAAGAGTACCCTATTTCAATGGACTGCTATGTGTCAGAGTGCCTTTGATAAGTTGAAGACAGCCTTAGTAACCAACCCTATCCTTAAATTTCCAGATTTTACCAAACCTTTTGAGATAGTTACACTGATGCCAGTGGTTTCGCCTTAGGCAGTGCTCTTATGCAAGAAGGTCATGCAATGGCCTATGAATCTAGAAAACTCAGAACACATGAGAGAAAGTATGCCGTCCATGACTTGGAGTTACTCTCAGTAGTTTATGCTCTGAAGTTATGGAGACATTATCTTTTGGGACAGAGGTTCACCATCAAAGTCTTAAGTGGATCTTTACCCAAAGGGATCTCAACATGCATAAAAGGAGATGGATGCAAAACCTGCAGGAATTCGATTTTGAAATTAAGTATCAGCCAGGGAAAGAAAATGTGGTGGTAGATGCACTCAGCAGAAAAGCCTCCTTGCTTGCACTTACAGTGGTGTCAAATCCATTGATCAGTGAAGCAAGGGAGAGAATCATTCAGGACAAATTCTTTACCCCTATTGCTACCCTTTTGATGCAAGAAAGCAAGACTCCTCAAGAAATGAGTCGAGTTCTTGAGTACAAATTGGATGAAGAATGCATGTATTATAATAATCGGCTATGTATTCCCAATGATGAGGGAATAAAGGGAAGGATTCTAAGAGAAGCCCGTGATAGCCTGATAGCTGGACATCCAGGGTTTATAAAAACCTATATGTCTATGAAGAAAAGCTTCTTCTGGCCAAGACTCAAAAAGGATTTACTTGATCATGTGTAGCAATGCTTAATGTGTTAGAGAGTCAAGGCAGAGAGAGTCAAGATGCCAGGGAAACTGCAGCCTCTAGACATTCCACAAATGAAGTGGGAATGTATCAGTATGGACTTTGTCACTAGACTACCTTCAGTGCAATCAAGTTACAACTCCATTTTTGTGGTAGTTGACAGACTAACCAAAGTTGCCCATCTGATTCCAGTGAAAGAAACATACACTGTAGTGGATGTTGCCACAGTTTTCCTTAAAGAGATCTTCCGATTTCATGGCTTGCCCAGGAGGATAGTAAGTGACAGAGATCCCAAGTTCACATCAAAATTTTGGACTGCATTCTTCGAAGTAGTAGGAACTTTCTTGGATCTCAATACAACCTATCACCTCGAAACATATGGCCAGACTGAAAGAGTGAATCAGGTAATAGAAGATATCCTTTGGTCATGCTATGGTAGGGAACCCAAGAAGTGGTTAAGCCATTTGCACCTGGTTGAATTTGCTTACAATGCTTCTTATCATCGAAGCATTGGGATGAGCCCTTTCAAAGCGCTGTATGGACAAGATTGCCTTACGCCATTGACTTGGCCGACCCATTGATCAGAGGAGTCTATATGTCCAGATAAATGCTCATGGACAAGATTGCCTTACGCCATTGACTTGGCCGACCCATTGATCAGAGGAGTCTATATTTCCAGATAAATGCTCATGGACCAGCAAATGCAATCAATCCATAAAGATATTAAGGCAGCCCAAGATAGCAAAAAACAGTATGCATATAAAAAGAGATCAGAGAGAGTGTTTAAAGAATCAAATATGGTCTTCATTTGAGTACGACCAAAAAGAAGTTCCTTATCTTTAGGGAAGTACAAGAAGCTCTCTCCCAGATTCTGTGGACCGTATGTTGTTATAAAGAAAGTAGGCGATCTAGCTTATAAACTTCTTCTGCCTCCCCATCTCAAGGTACATAACGTATTCCATGTCAGTTTGCTTAAGAAATATGTACCCAGCCCGAGTCACATGCTTGATGATGAACAATTGATTTCTCCGACTCAAGGCCAGATGGTACTCCAACCTAAAGAAATCCTTGACATTCGGGAGAAGGTTCTTTGGATCAGAGTCCTCAGAGAGTTTTAAGTCAAGTGAAAGTTCTTCCCCCTAGAAGACGCCACCTAGGAGAAAGAAGAAGAGATGGTAAAATATTACCCCCACTTTGCGAGATGAGGACATCTCGCGTTTTTCAAGTGGGAGAGGATGTAAGATTCCTCCTCAACCTGAATAATGAATAAGCTTTTACCTCAATCCCCTGTAATCATTCCCTATTTTAGAATGCAAGAAAATATTATTTTTACCTAGAGAGAGAAGAAAAATTCTAGAGAGAGGTAATTCAATATTGAGATATTTTTGGATATAAAAATTCTCCTAATATCTAAAATATATTTTCCTCAAATAGAAGTTCAAAATAAATTCTCCAATGTGCATTAGGAATCAATTAAAAATAATATAAGGGACCTTAGCCTAAGGGTCTAGATTTTCAGAAATTTTTGGATTATGGTCCAATTAAGGTTCCCATGGGCCAATAGGATTAGTCCAAGTGTTGGGATGAGATAATCCAAAGAATAAAATAAAATACCCAAAAATGAGTAAATGCTCACATAAGATGAAGAGTTGACTGAGTACAAGGTTTAGTTAAAAATTAAGAAATATTAGATAAAAAATGAGATATTAGGAGAAATGATGCATTTTTGACACCTCAGTAAGAAGAGATTGCCACCTCAAGGAGGCCCCTTTTTTCTCATGATTACTTGAGTTTTTTAATCCAAAAAATGGGATATTTTCTCTCTCCTCTCTCTTGGACTAAACTGAATCAAAAAAGGGAGCCAAACTAGTCTAAATCTCGTCCAAATTGAGTCAAACAGAAGCTGGAAAGCTCTAGAACCCAGTTGGACTTGGTTAGAGGCCTCCCTCACCTATAAATAGACCCTCATTCCTTTTTAGTCTCATCTTGGAGTTATACCATGCCAGTATTGCATTAAAATAATCATATTTTCTATTATCCCTTAATTTTCCTCTACTTTTGGGTAGCTTGGAGCTTCTCTCTCTCTTCAACAACTCTTGGACTTCTCTTCTCCTCTTGCTAACCAATTTATTGGTTGGGGGCTTCACTACTAGAGAAAGAATCAAGCTAATCCTTGAGGTAAGGATGGATTTTTATGGCTTTTGTTAATTTCCTCAAATGACTTCTCTTCTCAACCCCTCTCAAGCTCAAGAAGTTTTCTAAATGATTGTTTTAATTCAAATCAAGCTTTTCCTAAGAATCTTAATGTTTAATTTATGAGAAAATTAATCATTATGCTTATTTAGAATACTTTCTTATGTATATCTCTCTCTCAAAAAGAATAGTCATCTCTATGGCTAATTCTTTAGCAAAATAATTCTTCTCATTGATAATTTCTTATTTCAAAACCAAACTCTAGGCTTGATAAGCTAGAGATTAAGAAAATGGTATTTTCATGATTTTGTGTTAACAAAATAATGGTTATTTCTTTTAGATTATTTATAAGTAGTTAAAAACTACTTTAATTGATTCTAAATGAGAAATAGATTATCCTATCAAATTGGAAAAAGAGGAATAATGGAATTTGCCTAATCTAGTGGGATAATCATAATTAAGTTTATGATTATGATTAAAATTATGATTTGAATTCATAGTTTAGATTTAAGCTTAAAAGTAGATCTTCTATCATATTTTCATCACAAGGTTTTATTCTTTTAGGAAAATTAAAAATTATCAGTAATAGCAGCGAAGCTATGGCAAATTTTTCTTAAAAAAATACATATCTTATTTTTATGCATAATACTAAAATAGGAACTCCTACCATATTGTAGGTTTAGAAATTTAAAGCAAAAGAATGATTTTGACCATATTTAGGAAAGAATACTTTATGTTGTATTTATGCATAATTATTTAATTAAGAAAAAGAAGAATTTTTGATAAATTTATTCAATGCATAAGAATTTTTTTAATGATAAAAGAGGAATTCCCATGACATTTGGAATTCAATCATTTAAATGCAAAAAGATGAATTTTTGGCATATTTAAAATATTTGATATTTTTATTTGATTTAAAAAAGTGGAATTTTTGATAAATTTATTTTATGCATAAGAATTTTTAAATGATAAACGAGGAATTCCCATGACATTTAGAATTCAATCATTTAAATACAAAAAGAGAAATTTTAAGCATATTCAAAAAAATAGATATTTGTATTTAATTAAAAGATGAAATTTTATGAAATTTTAAGTAGAAAAAGGTTTAAAATAATTTAGATGACAAAAGAGGAATTTTCACCATAATTCCACTTAGAAAAATAGGGTTGATAATTAAATTGGTGGAAAGAATATTCTTAATTTATCTCGCTAAATCACCAAATTGATATTTACCCAAAATTGGATTAATGGAAGAAGAGTATTTTTTATAAAATCTCGATATTCTCATATAGAACTATTTCTTAATCTATTGTGGTTAGGAATGAATGAATTTCATAAAGTTAGAATTTTCCTTATAATTAGAAGTTCAGTAGATTTTTATCTGAAGAAAATCCTTAGGAATCAAAGTTAGAAGTAAACCGAATAATTTTGGTTAGACCACGACTATGAGAGGGGTGGTCAGTAAACTACTTGCCCCTCCCCCGAATCTGAATCAAGCAAAAACCTCGAGACGAATTCCAATTCTTGATACAAAGAATAGACTACCGTTGAACTAGCATAATTTTTCCTTAACCGAAATTACCGAATCTAGTTAGAAATTCAGTCAAATGATGGGTCGATTACCCTGATGAGAGATCAATGATTCTCATTAAGAAAATCTAGATTACGGGAAAAGGGTTTTGTGGAACCAATCTCGAATCGAGAATTCTACTTGCGTAGAACGTCTGTTTTCTTTTAAAGGATTGTTTTATGCCAGAATGCTGAAGGAAGCATTTGGTATATGATTAACTAAGGAGAGACTCGTTGCTCCAACAACTGGCGCAGAGTCGTCGAGGGACGTCGCTAGCGAGACAAACCCTGCCGAGGTCTTGACTAGCCTCGGTATGGTTAAAATGGTGTGCTTCCGGTATGATGGGCAAGGACCGATGGGCAAGGACCGATGAAGCGGTCCCTGAGTGAAGTGCTAGGACACCTAATTAGGATCCTAGAGGGTTCTGACGAGGTGATGCATGGGCTCGCGATTGCTAGGACACCCATGCGTACGTCGAGGAAGATATGGATGAACTGAAAAGAATTACTTTTGTGAACTGAATTTTGATATTGCATCTCATTGGTTGACCAGCTGGTCTTCAATGGGAGAGTCCGGATGATATATTTTGTAAATCAATGGACTCAATATTTTGGAGGATTATGATCAGTAATACTATGATTTCATTGAAAGATTGTTTTAAAGACAGTCGAATATGTTGAAATGGCAATTTCATATTGGGTGTGTAAGTGGTATGACTACCTTGAATTTTGCTTGAAGCGCCGATTAAATTTTGTTAGTTAGATTAAGTCCTAGGAAGACCCTTGTTCTTTGGGAGGGAATCAGCGGTTATGCCTCGCTAAAGGGGGGGAAAAGCGATGATTCGATGGACCAAGTGCAAGTCTCTTCCTTGATCTGACCATGTGACTTTCGGGTTTAGTCGGATCAGTTTGGATAGTTAAGACTTTGACTCGTTAGATCAATTCTCTCGTTAGATGATTTTCCTGGTGGAATCGCCCGTGCCTTTTCGGGCGAGGGAAGTTTTTCCGGGTTCGATTTCACAGGAACCGCCAAGCTAGTCTCTTGTTCGGATATCCATGGGTGAGACCCCGAGTGTGGATCCCTGCCCCGCGTGAGAGACTGACGCTACTTCCACCGCCACCGCCGTCGGAGGGGGCATCGTGGAGGGGAAGTGGATCGCATAGAAGTAGTAATGGATTCAGCTTTGTTTGGAGATACATCGGGCTGACAATTTCTTGATTGACACACTTGCTAGGCTTATACCTCTACTCTCGATAAAAGAAAACTATCTAGGCAAAGGAAAGAGGCAAAAGTAGAGAGGGGACAAAACTTTGGAGACATGGAAGTAATATTGGACATGAAGTGGTTGCTCTTTGACTTATTCCAGAGCATGGTCTTCCCAAGTCACTTGGAATTTTTATCATTCCAAAGATGTCATGTTTTCAAAATGTCTTCTCAGGGGCCTGGAAATGGATTTGAACTAGTAAACAAAATGAAACCTAAGGGAGAATTAGAAGGTTGTTGGATCTTTTTTGACTTTGCAAAGAGAATGAAAGATTGGTCAAAAATGGCATGCCATGTTTACAATCCTTTTGTCCAAGAGATGCAAACAATAGCCATTGGGGAATTCAAAGTAGAGGACATTGAAGCACAAACATTGTTTTGGGATCTTCTTAACCGAGTCATGGACAAGAAGGATATAAAAAGGCACAATTTAGGGGGTTTATGGGAGATGAAGCTCAAGAAAATTGGCGTGCAGTAATAAAAATGTTTAATGGTGGCTCGAACAAGGAGATGAAAGGAAGAGAGGACTCTTGCTCTTTCCATTGGGGGGAACAAAGTCTTCACAAACATGCAATTGCATGTATTCCACCCCATTTGCAAGAGGAGTTCAAATTTAGATGCCGGCAATGGAAAGGTGCACCATCAGAAACAAGCCACAGAATTTGAACTTAATGGTTTGAGGAATTGGCTAAGGAGTGGGCATGTGGACAAATCAAAGATAACCATGTTGGAAACATGGCTTGCGTGGTGGCATGCTAGAGTAGCACACTAGGGAGAATACATGGTTGAGGTAATGACACAAGTTGCTATGCATTCAGATTATTGTTTGAGAAACATGCATGTGTAATGAGTTTTTTTAATTTTTTGCAGGCTATGATATAGAATGACAAGTTTTTGGTGCGCTAGGCTAATCTAGCAGAGTCTATTCATGGAAGCTAGATAGGAACAAATGGTGGTGTGAAATACATTACACTATTTTATGCTTGTGTGAATGACCTCACTGCTTGCCTACTACATAGTGCAAGATATGATGCTTATTTGAGAGGTGGACACTAGGGTACAAGGCCTGGTGTTCAGAAGGAGAGCTTCTACATGGTCTACCTCAATTACGCCATGGATAGTGATTAACCTCACCAATGAATCAACCATCGAGCTCAATGCAGCAAAGAGGAGAGCTTCTACGGATGGTGATGCTATAATAGTACATAGAAAGCAAGTAGGAGGAATTGGACAACCCACAAGAAAACAAACTCTCATCGGCCTTAGTATGAGTATGTTACTCGACCGGTCCTCCATAGAGGTGCTCATAGACAAGCCGCTCAAGCGATACCACTAACAAAAGTCAAAGAGTTGAGATGATTATTCACCCAACCAAGTGGGCCATTAGATGGACTAAGCCAGGGTGTGTAGCAAGATGTCTAGGCTATCTAATCAAAGAAGGTAGGAAATGTGACAAGGCTATTGTGGGAAAGGGAGAAGTGGTTTGGTGGTTGTACCAGCATCGTGCTTCAAGGGACTCATACAATTTCCAGGTGGTGTTTGAAAGTAGATTGTGTGGTTTTGTGGTGATGGTGTGTGCATCACACGAGAGCCTTGTGATATAGCCATCAAGAAGCCTACTTCTAGGCTAACAAATTGGCCAGTGGCACAAACCTTATGAGGGTAGAGATTGAAGGTTTATGGGATGCAGGGTTTGATTTATTGAATACACGGGTTCATAAAGAATACACTACAAAGATACAAGTTTTTTCTTTATGAAGTATGCATTTTTGTGCGGAGATCTGAACAATGGTGTGGGGTCCTCCAATGTGAGACCCCCGCCCCTCCGCGATGCCCCCTCCAAGGGCACTAGCGGTAGAAGCAGCATCATCCTCCGCAATCGGGTAGGGATCCACACTTGGGGCCTCGCCCATGGATATCTGGACAAGAGACTAACCCGGTGGTTCCTCCGAAACCGAACTCGAAAAAACTTCCCTCGCTCGGAAGGCACGGGTGATTCCACTAGGAAAATCATCTAACGGGAGAATTGATCTAATGAGTCAAAGTCTTAACTAACCAAACTTATTCGACCGAACCCGAAAGTCACATGGTTAGATCAAAGAAGAGACTTGCACTTGGTCCATAGAATCACCGCTTTTTTCCTCCTTTAGTAGCAAAGCACAGCCGTTGATTCCCTCCCATAGAACAAGGGTCTTCTAGGACTTAATCTAACTAACGTAACTTAATTGTAACTATTTATATCGTAGGAATCCCCCAATCCAACCTAACCCCAACGGCCCATGGGTTAGCCAACCGCCCAACCACTGTATTGGTGGGATTCCTTTATAAAAATTTGGTTATGTTTTACCCGGGTACCGAGGAAAAGAGTTTCCAAGCCCCCTAGCCGCCGCTTCAAGCAAAATTTAAGGTAGGCATACCACTTATACACCCAATATGAAATCAACAGATTCGGCTGTCTTTAAAACAATCTTTCAATGAAAATCATAGTATTACTGATTATAATCCTCCAAAATATTGAGTCCATTGTTTTACAAAATATATCATTCAGACTCTCAGTTGAAGGACCAACCAATGAGATCCAGTATCAAAATTCCATTCACAAAAGTCATTCTTTCGGTTCATCCGTATCTTCCTTGTTGAAATATACAAGTGAATAGGGTGTGTGTGGGAACAAGCCCTTAGCAAAAGGCTGTAAAAGAGAATCTGTAAATGAGTGAGAAGCTGTGAAAAGATTAGAAGTATCTACTGGGAGAGAAGAAAGGGTAGCATGAGAAGATTTAGAAGGTGTGGAGATATTCTGGGAAGAGGTGGAGTGAATCAAGAAGAGATCAGTGGGATTAGATGCTTGGATGTAAACTCTATAAATTGAGGCATTGGCTTAATGAGAATTTGTTGGTTTTTGATTATCCATGCCTACATTAAGCTATCAGTTAATTTCTCACTAATCACGTCTTAATTATCATCTAATCTCTTTGTTAATGATATTGATTCTAGCATTTGATCTACCATAGCTCATCACATTGCTGCAAATTTAACATGTTATCAGAGCCTAGCTTAGAATCCATCAAATTTATGAGCCCATTATCTTGCTAATCACCTAGTTAATTAGGATTAGCCCATTATCTAAGCTCTCCATCAAATCTGCAGGTGACTTTCGTAAAACAGAGATTAAACATTCAATGTTTGGTCAAATCTTGTGTTTCTTGGCTTAATCCTCTATTAGACTAACTGCTATTTATGGCCTTGAAAGGGGTTGAGCTCATTTGAACTCTAAGGCCCCAGATCTAGACTCCCCACATACTCTGTTTTCTGCACACAAAATAGAGGATTATTTTGCTAATCAGTTGATTAATCAATACTAATCATTGTATTTTGGTGCAATTGAGGGTTCAAATTAACCATTGGGTATCTAATATAGATCCCTATAACTTCATATTGCAATTCGGAGATGGTTTGATACTCCAATCATTCAATACAGATTTGTTACCCTTGGTTAATGTAATTTCTAATGAATTTATGCTAATAAATTTGTTGTAATCATCACCTAAACACCAAATTGAGTTGTAAAAGGGTAGACACTACCCTTGAATCTTGAAATTGGATCAAGAGGTAAGACCCCCTTCACATCATCATGAGCACGGCACAAGAGATAGCCAAATTTAATGGGGAGCAGTTCTATACATGGCAAACAAAAACCATGTATTTGCTCATGAGGAAAAATCTGTGGGGGCTAGTTGAGGGAAGAGATGAATGCCCAGAGGTGAGTGGGGAAAATGAGTGGAAGAGCAGGAAGGCCATGTGGTAGATGTATGTGTGAGCACTTTAGTCAAGGTCACGGGCACTTGTAGTAGCCTTGGACACATAGAGAGAGAGAGAGTGTCAAGGACTATGAGTTTAGGGACTTGAGGCACTGGTCACGGACTACCAAGTGTAAGAGGGAAACTTGGTATAGGGTCCAGGTGTGCTAGGAGTATTCACTTGAGGGGAGGTGTTGAAATATACAAGTGAATAGGCTGTGTGCGGGAACAAGCCCTTAGCAAGAGGCTCTAAAAGAGAATCTGTAAATGAGTGAGAAGCTATGAAAAGGTGAGAAGTATCTACTGGGAGAGAATAAAGAGTAGCATGAGAAAATTTAGGAGGTGTGGAGATATTCTGGGAAGAGGTGGAGTGAATCAAGGAGAGATCAGTGGGATTAGATGCTTGGATGTAAACTCTATAAATTGAGGCATTGGCCTAATGAGAATTTGTTGGTTTTTGATTATCCATGCCTACATTAAGCTATCAATTAATTACTCACTAATCATGTCTTAATTATCATCTAATCTCTTTGTTAATGATGTTGATTCTAGCATTTGATTCACCATAGCTCATCACATTGCTGCAAATTTAACATTCCTCAACGTAAGCATGGGTGTCCTAGCAATCGCGAGCCTGTGCATCACTTGGTCAGAACCCTCTAAGATCCTACTTAGGTGTCCTAGCACTTCACTCAGGGACCACTTCGTCGATCCTTGCCCATCGTACCACAAGCGCACCATTTTAACCATATTGAGGCTGGTCAAGACCACGGTAGGCTTTGCTGCGAGCGGCGTCCCTCGACGACTCCCCACTAGCTGTTGCTGAACGAGTCTCTCCTGAGATAATCACATACCAAATGCTTCCTCTAGCATTCTAGCGTAAAACAGTCCTTTAAAAGAAAACAAAGGTTCTATGCAAGTAAAATTCCCAATTCGAGATTGGTTCCACAAAACCCTTTTCCCTTTATCTGGATTTTCTTAATGAGAATCATTGATCTCTCATCAGGGTAATCTACCCATCATTTGACTGAATTTCCAACTAGATTCTTGGTGATTTCGGTTAAGGGAAAACTATGCTAATTCAACGATAGTCTATTCTTTGTGTCCAGAATTGGAATTGGTCACGAGGTTTTTGCTTGATTTAGATTCAAGAGATGGGCAAGTAGTTTACTGGCCGCCCCTCTCACAGTCATGGTCTAACCAAAATTATTCGGTTTACTTCTAACTTTGATTCCTAAGGATTTTCTTTGGATAAAAATCTACTGAACTTCTAACCGTAAAGGAAAAATCCAACTTTATGAATTTCATTCCTTCCTAACCATAATAGATTAAGAAATGGTTCTATATGAGAATATTGGATTTTTATAAAAATACTCTTCTTCCATTAATCTAATTTTGGTTAAATATCAATTTGGTGATTTATCCACATAAAATATCTAAGAATATTCTTTCTACAAATTTAATTATCAACCTTAAGTTTCTAGGTGAAATTATGGTGAAAATTCCTCTTTTGTCACCAAAATTTAATTTAAACCTTTCTCTACCTAAAATACCATAAAAATTCTTCTTTTAATTAAATATAAATATCTATTTTTTTGAATATGCTTAAAATTCCTCTTTTTGCATTTAAATGATTGAATTCCAAATGTCATGGGAATTCCTCATTTATCATAAAATAAATTTATCTAAAATTTCTCTTTTTTAAATTAAAGAAATATATCCATTATTTCAAAGATGAAGAGGCTCCGGGGCTTTTCCTTTGAGTTCCTTGTTAGAGATAGATGGTTGCGTGGGGGGGGGGGACTTCTTCAAGAATAGCTATTGATTGCGAGGTTTTGCCATCAAACTTCATTGGTGAGGATGGGGTTGAAGGCGTTGATGCTTTATCGGAGTCGGTCTTTGATGCAAATGGTAGGTCATTGTGTAGAGGGGCTTTTGTGGAAGAGGCTTGTAACCTTTTGCATTCAACATCATGGAAATCCATTAAGGTTGGATCCTCTTCCTTGCAGTATGGTATTGTAAACTTTGTGTTGTAAACCATCATGATGACCTATTGCTCAGAGGCCAAAACGATTGATTTTGACTTCGGATGGCTAAAACCAAATTTAAAGAGCTCGGTGTCAACTTTTTGATGAGCACTAGAGCGCCCTCATTGGATTCATGGTTTAGAAGATATGAGCCTCCAAATAGGGGGGTTTTCCAAAGTTTTTTTTTGGCTGACAGACCCTCACGTCGTGAACTAGCAAGGTGTAGTTTATGGCGTGAAACGGACTTCACAAATTTTATCTTCTTGGACTGTTTCACGCTGTGAGATACTTAGTGTTTCACGACGTGAAATGATTAGGGTTTCACGTCATGAGCCGGACTTCATGGAAAATTTAAATTTGATTTGATTTGATTTTTTTTATGTGGGGATTGTTTCACGACGTGAAACACTTACTAGTTTATGCCATGAACCGTTTAGGACGTGAATCGATTATTTTTTTTGGGAGCGTGAACCCTTAGGACATGAGTGCAGAAAATGGTTCACACGTGAACCTTTTATTTTATTTTATTTTTTGGGGGTGAACCCTTAGGGCATGAGTGCAAAAAATGGTTCATGTGAATCATGTTTTCGATTTTTTTTTTTGGGTGGGAACTATTTCATGACGTGAAATACTTACTGGTCCACCATTTAGGACGTGAACCAATTTTTTTAAGTCTAGTGGAAAATTCGAATTTCCTTGTTTGGGGGGTGGGGGATATTTTTTAAATTTTAAATTAAGGAGATATGGACATTTTCCCAAAAAGGTAAGTGGAATCAAAAAAGTTAACCTTTTTATGACACCCCCTTACACCTTTCATAAATGACTCCCAAAATGGATGATTTGACAACTCATGGGCATCTACCCATTGAAGTCTCATTAGCCTTAATGGGTTATGAAAAAAGTGTTTAAGAATTAATTAAAAATTAATCTTTTCACTAATCTTTTCCTCTTTTACACTAATCAAGGACTCTAATTAACCACTAATCTCTAATTAATTCACATAATTGAGCACATCATTGGATAGAGCAAGGAAATTCTAAGCTATGTACATCAACAAATGTGTAAATTAATCTAAAATAAGATATTAATTAGATTCTTAATTTTGGTATCTTCTTTTAAGGTAAAATTAAGCAAAAGAGAGTCAAATTCCTCCAATTGATATAATTAGGTGTTTTGAAGCATGTAGATGCTCTCAAAACACTCATAAACACTAATTTCAACCACTTACATGATCAATTTGGACCCCAATTAACACATTTTATCAAGATTAATCACCCTTAATGACAAAAACCAGTCCATTAAGAGAAATTAGTCGAATTCAAGGGTTTTTGGATGGTTTTGAGAAATTGTTTGAAGGATTAAGCTACTCCTAATGCTTTCTAACACTCTAATGCAAACGATTTCAATAAAAAACACACCAATTAAGCTAAAAGTAATGATTTTAGTTCTATGTTAACACTAAGAGAGCTAACATTCACTAAAAATTGCATTCTATTGCATTGTTTAATGCAATGGATGCAAAATAAGCCTAATAAAAACTATGTGCAAGCCCTAAGAACATTAAAAATCACATTAACAACAATAACAAAAACAACAAATTAAGCTAAAAATTAACCAAAAAAGCATTCTTTACAAAACAAAAGAGAGAGCTATTTCTCACAAAATCACGCACAAATCTCCATCAAATCCACATCTTTTTCATGGGAAACCATTAATCAAGATAATGGGCAATGGGTAATGCGTAAATTAGAGGAAAAATGATGGAAAAAGCCAAGGAATGGCTCCTCAGCAAAACGACGCCAAAAATGCAATGGCTCACCCTAACCCCTCTTGAAACACATCCAACAAGAGATTACCTCTGGTGAACTGCAACTGTCGTTGAGGATCTTTCCAATGGCCGAGCTCGTAACCCTTGAGGTCTCCAAGCTATACAACTCCTTAAGAAGCAATTCCACCATGCCTCCCGCCGCCGCGAGCGTTGTCACACCTTCGTGTTGCACTATGGGTACTCGTCCCTCTTCTCACCTCACTTCACTCACACACACTCACTAGCATGCATTGGGGAGAGAGATTAGCAAGAGCAAGACTCAATTACACAATGGGATAGTATCTTGTATTATGAGAGAAATTCACTTATATACATGGCCATAAGTGTTCACACTAACTTAAACTATGGCCGACCGGGCACTTTAGGCTCATAAGAGGCCTAAAGTTATTACAATGACTACTCTCATAAGAGGCCTAATGCTATTACAATGACTACTCTCATAATATATCCATGAAGTACATCACTTGGGACTTCATCCTACATGTTACCACATGCTCTTGAAGTGGGAATTGCCATAAATACTCTATCACACTATTACAAGCGCCCATCCTAGTTGTAGATTTGGACACCATTGCTTCATATCTTGAATGTATGATCCTTTGGTGTATCTACCTTGACTCCTTGATGTAAGCTAATAGCAGTAGCTCTTGTTAACCCTAGGAATAGGTTAACAAGCCATGCATTAAGTTTTTTATTCAAGGATTCTTGTAGAGGTGTTTCTCCAAGAAACTACAATAAATTAGACTATTATTTTTTCTTGTGTGGCTTTTGCATGCATTTATTTTTTTCCCCCACGCTCGGACAAACGGATGTTTTTGCTTGGAAAATGGATGTCCCCTCTCTTACTATAACATACAAGGTCAATCCATAGTCCATGGTATAAGGAAAAGACACAAGTCTCAACTCTAGTTTCAAACATAAAATCTTTGGTATTTACACCCGTAGTGAATGTTTTTGTCCAATTTAGAACTCATAATCCAATCCAAGTGGCGATACTAATGCTCTCTTCAAAGAATGAGCTTCACAACTAAAATTACTAATGAAGTACTTATAACTCTATCTTAGAAAGTGAAACTACTAATAAACTACTTGTAGAAAAATCCATTGCAAGTAAGCCACTAAATGCAACAATATCTTTAGTGTTTATTGCAACTTAAACCTCTGATTGTCTTTAGTGTTTATACGTATTATTACGCACAACAAGAATGTACATTTTTATGTATTATTACATGAAAATATGCACTTGTAATGTTTTTAGTGTTTATTTTAACTAAAACCATTGATTGTCTTTAGTGTTTATATGTATTATTATGCACAACAACGATGCACATTTTTATGTTTTTAATGGGTACACATCAACTTAGAATTTGGAATGAAAACCCATGATTCTCCAACACATCCAATAAATAAAATCTCTTATTTGTTCTCCGTAGTATATAATAGGATATGTAGTTGTAGACCTATTAAGAAAGTACTTTTAACACCATCTTTAGTGTCTCTTTATTATCATATACTTATCAAAATATTAAGGATGTAGATTTATGATAAAAGCACATATTAGTGGTGTTAATAGGTATATTAGCCTAACCTAGAAGAAAAACACATATTAGAAAATAAAATGCCTATCATTGGTATAAGAGGTTCAACAAGGATGTAGATTTATGAGTAAAGAACATACTAGTGGTGTCAATAGGTATATTAGCCTAACATACAAGAAAAAGAAACTATTCTCCCAATAAATAAAAAATACTTCACTACATAAGAGGAATAGTTTTTAGAAGTCAAACACTAGTGGGCTAAAAAAGCATGCAAATAACATTGGGGTACCACAAAGCAATGTCAATTAAAAATTTGCATCAAGCATATTTAGTAGCCTTTAAGAAGACATTTTGCACATAAATTTCTAGAAGAAGCATGCTGATGCATTAAATAATGAAATCAAAACAAGGGTTTCATATCAAGAGGGTTCTAGAACAATGAAAGAAATGACATTGGGTTGAAACATGAATCAACAATAAATATTAAAGTAAACTTAAACCAATGGGATAAAAAAGCTAGGTAAAGCTAAGTTTTTATCTTGTTGCACCAAACATAAATACATAGAAATGTAAACAGCATTGGAGGTTAAGGGGCTATTGTTTTTATGCAATGCTATTATTTATACATACCAAATTTCTTAGTAGCCATCTCTATCAAAGAGATAATGGGTAGACTTAGGGACACCTAAGTCTATCAAAGGGATAATGGACTTAGGGACACCTAAGTCTATCAAAGGGATGATGGACTTAGGGACACCTTTTGAATGAATCAATAGAATCACACCAAGAAGAAATGCTTTGAATGAATCAATAACATAAAAAAGAAATGCTTTGAATAAATCAATAGCAACACATCAATAAGAAATGCTTTGGAATGAATCAATAGCAACACATCGGGAAGAAATTCTTTGTTTGACGATAGCATCAACACATGCTATCTTCAACACATGTGATAGCACTCGGCATCAACACATGCCAAGTGCTATTACATTTATTAACATAAAGATACAAACAATTAGTGATATTTTACACAACTTAAGTTTTTTAGTAGAGTGAATGAGCTAAGGACCCACTTGAACAAGTCAAGCTACTACAAAAGGATATTGCTCAAGATCACCTCATGTAAGGAGATGTTTGAAAGGCATGTAATATCATGATAAGCTAATTAGTCAATAAGGCAAGTAGCATATATATTCAAGTCTTAGGGGCGAACACCTACGATAAAAGGATATTGCTCAAGATCACCTCATGTAAGGACATTTTTGAAATAGCATGATAAGCTAACTAGTCAATAAGCACATAGCATCTATGTTCAAGTCTTAGGGGCAAACATCTAGTAATTAATCACTTTTTGTGAATAAAAAATCAAGTATTGATCATATAATTAAGAGACCCCTAATAGCACACATCGAATATGTGTGTGTGAACATTACATTGAGATATACAAAATGCTTTAAAGGTCATAAGGATATATAAGGGTAATATGGAAATTGAACAAGATTATTTTACCAAAACCCATGTAGAGGGCATCAATGACAATATGCTCCATGTGTGGGAGATCCATAGTGTTTATCTTTGTTTATGTTCTAAGTGAGATCATTAGCATTGGTCAAATTAAGCATCTCACCCACAAAGTTAGTGCATGGAAAATTTTCCATGATAGAAAATCAAGTTGGGACCAAAGTTTGTAGGTATTATGCTATTGGCTGCTCAAAAGTCTAAATATAACATAAGCTATACCAAAAAAATAATGAATGTAATAATTTCAAGGCACTTTATTTCGTATGGAGGTTGATTGGCAAACATAATAATTAATATGTCTTCTACTAGAAAAAGGCATCAATATTATTATTACCACCTAAATATATATCTAAGGATTATGCACCATCACAAAGAATAATTCATATATCAATGTAAGGTTGTAAATGCATGCAAAAAATCCATACTTTCAAAAGTTGATATGATTGTAAAAATATCGTAATTTTATATTTCATCTTCACCCACCACTGAAGCCATTATTATTGAAAAGGTTGATAAAGTTCAATAATGTAAATGCTTTGAATGTTATGCCTTGAATGCGATAGAATATTTAAGTGGGAATGAGAAGAGGGGGGGGGAGGAGGAGAGACATGTGTCACAATATTAGTGTTTGCTAACTCTAAATATCATACGTAGAAGGATATTAAATCAAAAAGGAAGGAAAGGATAAGGGGAGAGGGATAGAGGCATGTGTGTGTGTGTACATGCAAGCATATGGTCATGTAGGTGTGCATGACTCACATTTGTGCATGTGTAAGCATATATATGCATATTTAATATTTATGGTAGTACTACAGTGAGGCCATGCATTGATGCCATGGGCACTTTTGTCCCATCGAGTTTTTCCCCATTGCCATCCAAGTGTGAACAGACACCTTAGGATTAGCTAGGATATAAGTAGCTACATCCATTGTTTAGGGATGCTGCTCAATTATACTTTCGACTTTGTACTTTTCAAAGAGCTTCATCTCTCTCCCCCCTTTGAGCTATCCATTCTCTCTCACACTCTACACCCTTGTGTTCTTCTCATTAAGCATTTTGTATGCTTGAGTTTAGCTCCATTGTGAAGTAATAGTGCATTCATGGATTTGTAAGTGTGAATATGCATGCACATGATGTGTGTGTATGTGTGAATTTGTTGGGGGTGTGTATACATGTACACACGTGCATATCCATGTGGGTATAAGCATGTGCATGTATATATGTACACATGTGTATGTGTGTGTGCATGTATATATGTACACATGTGTATGTGTGTGTGCATGCATGTGGGCTTGTGTGTTAGTACACACTCAATGCTTGCCTCTCAGCATGTACCTTACTTTGATGTATAATGCACATTTGTTAGGCCCTCATTATGTGTAGCCATGGTGCATATGTCTTTAGTGGGAACCCTGGCTTAGACGCCAATGGGGTCATTATTATGACCATTAATGATGGTTAGGAGATGGTTAGGGGTATGAGCATTAGCTGGGGTCTGGGGCATTGCCCCAGCTGGGGGGGTCCCAGGGGGGCTAACATCCCCCCTTTTGGCGGGGGTTCAGGGACGGGAGTCGCCGAGGTGACAGTATGAGGAATATTCCCTAGAATATTCTCTCAGATACCAGGTCCATCATTAGTGGGCAGTGATTGATGGTTGGTGGGCTGCGTTCTTGATACACGAGCAGTGACCGTGTCTATGTAGTGTAACCCCCCTCGTTGTATACGTGTCTACCACACTGCCTACAGTACTATATATGAACATGGTTACCACATGAGCTAAGGTATCCAATGCTTGTGAGTATCCACCCCCTTCTACACTTCGTGCATACTCCATCCAGAGTCTGTCTAGATCACTATCTAAGCTCTACTTGAGAGCACACGGGTGGACAGCACCATCACTTGTACCTCTTTGGTATAATCATAATTTTAAATTCTCTCCATCGTGTATCTATTACATTGTCTATTGTGCTTTGTCTTGATATCTCTTTCTGTTGTACCATATTCTTATATGGTATCATAGCTTAGGTGCTCTTAGCAGGAATAGTGCAAAAAGTTTAGTCTTTCTTTGCATAGAACCCAAGGAATGATGGCTTCTACCTCTACTATTGCTGTTGCACCAGTCTTGTGCATTTGTCCACCTGCCTTCACGAAAGGCAAGCTTGATGGGATGAACTATCAAAATCAATGCCATTCTAGACTCTTATGAGTTCCTAGAAACTATTATAGGAATGGATGCAGAACTAGTGGGAAGTCCCGACCCAAACAACCCTGCAAACATGCTTCCGCCAAATGCTACACTTCTTCGAGCATGGAGAAGGTGCAATGCTGACGCACTTTGTGCCATCATCACCAGTGTAACTGATTCTGTTCTCACTCTAATTCAACATACTACCAATGCTACATAGGCTTGGATCATACTGAGAAATCAATATGAGACTCGCAAATCAAACTAGGATTTTGAACCTCGAGAATTAGCTTGCTCTGCTAAAAAGTTTGCTGAAGGAGAAGCTGCTGAAGCATTTATCTCACAGATCAAAAATCTACGAGATCAAATGGCTACTGTAGGGATTACACACACTAGTGAGGATTTGGCCCGGAGGTGCATCCAAATTCTTCCACAGAAGTATGATGGCTTGGCTACATCACTAAACACTCAGGTCAGAGTACCATCTTTGTCATTTGAAGAATTTAGTGTTATGCTACTTGAGGAGGAGATGCGGCTGAAGTCCCGCGTAGTGATGTTGCATTTTTGGCCAATGCTAAAGGCAAAGGTGCGACATCTTCTAATGAGAAGAAGAAGAAGCCAAAGAAGAAGAAGTTTCAAGGGAGCTGTTATTACTGTGACAAGAAGGGTCACGTTGTCAAAGACTGTAGAAAGAAGCAGGCTGACGAGAAGAACGGCACCTTGAAGTCTTCATGGAAGGGAAAGGAGTCAGTCAACAATGCTGAGACCGAGCTTGAACTTGGGGTCTCCATTGAAGAGGTATGTTCATCTACTTAGGCTCCAGTTGATGATTCATGGATTTTGGATAGTGGAGCATCTCGACACATGACCAGTAAGAAGGGATGGTATAGTTCCTGGAAGACTCTACAGGAACCCATCAGTGTTGTTGTTGGGAATAATGCTAAATGTCCAGCCAAAGGGTCTGGAACCATATCTTTTGTGGCAGATATAGGTGAAGAGAAGAAGCTATCAAATGTACTCCATGTACCCTAGATAAGGAGAAATCTACTATCAGTTGCTCTGCGATGACAGATTGCGGGCTTGAAGTATGCTTCAAAAAAATTGAAGTAGAAATTCTAGATGCTATTAGCAAGGTAGTCGGCAAAGGAGTAAGGCACAACGATCTCTACGAGCTGAGTGCCCTTACAATGTTTGTAGATAAGAGCACAAGCAAGATTTGGCACGAGCAATTTGGTCACATTGGATTTGCTGTGCTAAAGGAGATGCAGAAAAAGGGTATGGTAGCTAATTTACTTGCATTTTCTGAATTGTAGGAGCCATGTGAAACTTGTATGATAAGCAAGCAACAACGCAAGGCATTTCCACACAGGAAAGCAGCAATCGGGCAAACACTCCTCTAGAGCTGGTACATTCTGATCTTTGTGGTGAAATGTCTACTGTTGCATTAGGGGGATCTTCTTACTTTATGCTGTTAGTTGACGATTACTGTAGGAAGATGTGGGTTTATTTCCTTTGGGATAAGACTGAAGCTTTTAGCAAGTTCAAACAGTGGCATAAGCTTGTGGAAAATGAGACAGGAAAGAAGGTGAAGAAGTTTCGTACAAATCGAGGAGGAGAATTCCTTTCAACAAAATTTGACAACTACTGCAAGGAGAATGGCATCAAGCGCCAACTCACCATTGTTCACACATCTCAGCAAAATCGTGTTGTAGAATGCCACAATCGATTTGTCCTGGAGATGGCTCAATGCATGTTGAAGGCAAAGGGTTCGCCCAATACATTTTGGACTGAAGCAGTCAACAAAGCAGTTTATGTCCTCAATTGAAGTTACACAAAGGCATTCAAGGATATTACACCTCAAGAGGCCAACTCTGGTAAGAAACCTTCAATTTCTCATTTCAGAACTGTGAATGTTATGTGCATATTCCAGATGCATCTAGGACCAAGCTAGATGCCAAAATCAAGAAGTATATCTTTCTTGGATATAGTCAAGAGTCGAAGGCATATTGGCTCTATGATATAGAGGCAAAGAAGATTGTGGCTAGGCGAGATGTGGTATTTGTAAAACAGCCAGACTCAGTGGAGAAAGGAGGTCTGTCCACTATCATCAGCTGAAGAAATAGTCTACCATGAGAGGAGGAGTTTTCAGAGGATGAAGACTCTCACACATCACAATAGCCTGCTGCTGCAAGGAAAGCCACTTCCAAAGTGGGCACAACAGCTCTTTGATGAACGTAATCCAATACCTGAGAAGCCACAATCTTTAGTAGATGGACCATGCAGATCAAGGAGAATAGAGGAGCAAAGAAGAGCATCTGATCTCATTGTCAATATGGCCTTAATGGCTGAGATAATGGGAACAGTGAAGGAGCCAGCCACCTTGGATGAAGCCATAGCAAATCCAAAGTGGAAAGCTATGATGCAGTCTGAGTATGACAACATCATAAAGAACAACACTTGGGAGCTAGTTGACCGGGTGCATTAGTGTAGGAAGAAATTACACCCCTCTCAAGATTAAGGGGGTGGTCGCCTCCAATTTTTAGTCTCTGTGCAAACACATAAAATCAGCTTGCCATTTATCAAAGAGATCTAAAGCATCTCTTCTTTTCTTATTGGGGCACATCCCCCGAATGTTCCAAGTAATGATTTTCACCTTTGTGTGCAAAGACATATTAAACATCTTGAGATATGTCCAATTCAATGGGCTCAAGAGTGGCCAATGCATCATATTTGTTGCCCTAGAGAATCTCCCACCTGTCTTTTACATCTTCCAAAGCGTCATATCCTTGTGGAGGAAGATTGCATGTTTTAGACTGTCATTGTCATACAGTTCTTGGAGCCTGTTCCCACCTGTCTTCTTTGGCCCCAAAGCATCTCCCAAACTTGGAGAGGAGAGTACTATTGTTACAATTGTTAGGCCTACTTGTCAATTTTTCTTTTCTCTTTAAGTTATATTTGGTCATGTACTTTAGAGTATGTGCACACCTAAGAGAGTTGAAATAAGCCTTTTTTTTGTAAAAATTTAAGGCAAGGACATTTTTAAAACAATTTCAGCACGTCAATTGCTATAATCAATATGAATAGAACATCATGCTTTATTAATATCAAAGCGAACTTGCATTAATAATCACAAATATCAAGTATGTGTTGTTAATGCTACATGTTCTGATGTAAAAACTCTATCTCTAGTCCCATTGTTAAAACAAATGTGAATAAACACAAAAGCCATAACCTTAAGTCAATTGTGAAACCTCATGATTTCCAATATGTTCACATACTTGTACTACTTTCACAAAAGCCATAACCTTAAGTCAATTGTGAAACCTCATGATTTCCAATTTGTTCACATACTTGTACTACTTTCACAATCAATAGTTTAAGAGCACAAATTTTGTGCACAAGGGAACCCTAACTAGAAACCATATGAAATAAAAAGGCTTTTACTTGTGATTTTTTTAAGATAGCTTTGGAGATTGGGCCATGTGACATTCAAAGCTAGGATTCTATGTAACTTGCCCATTTCCTTATCATCTTGTATTGTACACACACCTCTAGTGACAATACCCTCCCAATGCATTTGCTATTTTTGTAAAGTAAATAGAGTGTACATACAACTTAAACAATCAAAGATGGATGTAATGTGAGTGTATAGAATGGCTAATTGCCTAATAGTGGTTCATGGGCAAGTCTATAAAGCTCCTTAGACAAAAGAGAAGGACATGCTTACCATTTTAATGTGCTAATAATGTGTGTGCATACATGTGTGTGTGTGCATGTGCGTGTGCGTGTGCGTGTGCGTGCGTGCGTGTGTGTGTGCGTGTGCAGTAGAGAGTTGGAAGCTTCTTGAGATTTTTAGAGTAAACAACAGTCTCTATGTATTAGAAGCTAAAACTTTGTTTGATTTATTAAAGAATCTCATATCACCTCCTCATCACGTCCACTCCACATGGTGGAGGGTAGGGCTTGAATGCAGTCTAGAATGATAAGAACCTTGCGAGGGTGTTGACATAGGAGAGGCAACATTATTGTGCTTGCCCCAAGATAAGGTTTCACAATTTCTTTCTTCTTCTTTGATAGAAAGCTTTTAAAAGTTCATTTTTATGAGAATCGACAAAACTGGTGAAGCCTTGACAAAACTAGTGAAGCCTTGACAAAATTGGCAAAGCCATGAACATTTAGACAAAATGACATTAGCCAAGAACAAAAAATTAAGTGCAACAGTTATTGCAACCTCAGCATACATGTTAGCAACGTGAAAAATGAATAAACTGATCTCCCATAAAAAAAGGGAGAATATGGATTGTGGATATTAGAGAATTGAGAGAGATGAGAAGCCATCATCAGCTAATGTGTAAAGCCCCTAACACTACCTAAGAGAGAGATGAGAAGTAACTAAACATGGATGGGCAATATTATCTACCTTGCCCACACATCCTTAGCCTAGAAGTGTTGTGATTAGAGCTTAAGCATGGATATGCAAAATGACACTTTGCTCAATTCATTTGACTACACATGTATATGGATATGTGACCTGGCCAACAAATAACAAGGATGGTGACTGTTGGAAAATTGCAAGCTATTAAGAAATAATTACTCAACCATAGTAGGCTAAATACACACTTGGTGTGTGCATCATCAGAACACTCATAAAATGTAATGGGGATCGTATGTCACTATACATGTGATTGTCTATCACTACCCATCGTTTTTTCTTGGGAAGGATGTATAATTTTGCCTTTACAAAATAGATGGGAAGCTTAATTCATTTATATTTACTTGTAGCAATAATTGCAAGGTTGAAAAACACAATAACAAAAGAACCAAATGTGTAAAGGTGGTCACTTTTCAACTTATTAATATGGAAATAAAATTCATTACTTCGTTTTCGAGCATGCAATGTTAGGCAAGGTCATAAAGGGGCCCTCCACATATTTGAGGCTAGGTGGCAAGCTAGCACTTTGCAAATTTCTTCTCTTAGAATGTGTCAATCATCTACAAACTTTTTGCAAATCATGTGCACACTGAGTAATGAGGCTAAGGCTAGCTTTGACCATATTTGTAAACACATCCTTATTACTTGGTTTTCAAGTATGCAATGTTAGGCAAGGTCATAAAGGGGCCCTCCCCATATTTAAAGCTAGGTGACAAGCCGACACTTTGCAATTTCTTCTCTTAGAATGTGTCAATCATCTACAAACGTCTTGCAAATCATGTGCACACTGAGTAATGAGGCTAAGGCTAGCTTTGAGCATATTTGCAAACACATCCTTTAGAAAAGAGACACATCCCAATGGGGAATGCGTAATTCATTACTTGGTTTTCAAGCATGTAATGTTAGGCAAGGTCATAAAGGGGCCCTCCCCATATTTGAAGCTAGGTGACAAGCTGGTACTTTGCAAATTTATTCTCTTGGAATGTGTCAATAATCTTCAAACTTCTTGCAAATCATGTGCACACTGATTAATGAGGCTAAGGCTAGCTTTGAACATATATTTGCAAACACATTCTTTAGAAAAGAGACGCATCCCACTCGGAAATGTGTAATTCATTACATGGTTTTCGAGCATGCAATGTTAGGCAAGGTCATAAAGGGGCACTCCCCATATTTGAAGATAGGTGGCAAGCTGACACTTTGCAACTTTCTTTAGAAAAGAGACGCATCCCACTGGGAAATGTGTAATTCATTATGTGGTTTTCGAGCATGCAATGTTAGGCAAGGTCATAAAGGGGCACTCCCCATATTTGAAGATAGGTGGCAAGCTAACACTTTGCAACTTTCTTCTCTTAGAATGTGTCAATCATCTACAAACTTCTTGCAAATCATGTGCACACTGAGAGTAATGAGGCTAAGGCTAGCTTTGAATATATTTGCAAACACATCCTTGAGAAAAGAGACGTATCCCAATGGGAAATGTGTACATGTCTTCCAAAACTGTTTCCTAAGCATTGGGTGGAGTTGACAAATTGACCATCTTCGAGGATCCATTATATCAAGGCAGTGTTTGGGAAATGACTTTTACTGAGCCTTACATTGACGGTTCTCACGAGGGTTCTCACGAGGAAGATGAAATTGGAATTGTGAACAAACATTTTCGACACACCCAGATCTAGCTATACTATATCTTGAGAATTTCGAGGACGCATTTTGGGTGCGCCCATCAATTTGAGAAGGCTTTTTCGAAAATGGGACAAGTTCTAGGCTAAGCCGAACCTATTTTTTACGGAACCCTAAGGGAAGGTGAGTCAAGGTGCTTGTGAATAACATGGGCGACCTTGACATGTGGTGGGTTGTTGAGATGTATAGAGCATGTCACCTTTGTGTGTACAAGTGGGTACTCACACAAACTTTAGGGCTTGTGTAGACGCTGACAGCCAGACGCAAACGCAAAAGCAGCAGACGCAAGAAAATCAAAAAAGCAACATACCAGAGAATGCTTTAAAGGTATACATTTGCATTACATGAAAAATGAACATTTGCATAATTTGTTTTGATTCTCAAATGAGACCATTTCCATTGGTCAAATTAAGCATTCAGTCTACACATCACAAACGCTATCACAAAAAATAATGAATATAATAATTCCAAGGGCTCTTTATTTGTACTCAGGTTGATTGGCAAAAATATGTCTTTTGCTAGAAAAAGACATCAATATTTATTAACCACCATAAATAAATTGACATCTAAGGATTGTGCACCATCACAAAGAAATAATCCACTCATCTCAGTGTAAGGATGGAGATGGGAGCAAAATAGTCCATACTTTCAAAAGTTTGATATGATTGAGAAAATAACATCTCCCAGCTAATTTATTATTGAAAAGGTTGATGAAGGTCGAGAATGCAATGAATATACAACATTTAAATGGGAATGAGAATGGGGAAAAGGAGTAAACGTGTGTCACAATATTAGTGTTTGCCAAATTCAAATATCACATACGAGCAATACAAAAGGAGGGCAAAGAGAAAGGGGAGCGTAAAAAGTCAATATTAGATAAAGTGGGAAAAATCCCATTCCCATGAAAAAAGTGGGGGTATGGTAAACTCATCCAAAAGTTTGTCAAAACATATTCATGTGACATATCATTGGAAAGAGCTTGAAAAGTAGAATCTAGATTTACTTTGTCCGACAAATTTGGAGTTTGCATGTTCAAGTTATGGCCAAAACAAAAATTTTAAATACATTCCCATTTTGAGGGATTTTTCCCATTTTATCTAATATTGACTTTAAAGAGGAATGTGTGTGTGTGTGTGTGTG
The DNA here is from genome assembly GCF_041138505.1 of Cibotium barometz. NCBI lineage: Eukaryota > Viridiplantae > Streptophyta > Polypodiopsida > Cyatheales > Cibotiaceae > Cibotium > Cibotium barometz. The sequence continues at coordinate 6,569,584 of NC_141094.1, read as the reverse complement.
TGTGTGCGCGCGCGCATGCACATGCATGCATGTGGGCATATGGTCATATGTGCATGCATGCTATGTGTGCATGTGGGCATATGGTCATACGTAAATGCATGCTCGCATACTCACATTCTCACATTTATGCGTGAGTAAATATACATGTGCATGCATGCCTTTGCAAGTGAGAGTGTGCATGCACATTTGCATGTGATTGTGTGTGTGTGAGTGATGCATGACTTGACCTATGCTCATTATGGGTTTGTATTGGAGGGTGTGCAAGTGCATGGTTACATGCATCCTTGACCTATGCTCATTATTTCTTGAACATACATGGACACTTAGTAGGGTTCTCGGTATGGTCGTGACCATAATGACATGATGTGTGCGTGATAAGGACATGATGAGATGTAACGGGCCTGTATGTCACTGCACATGTGTATTGCCCATTATTGGTAATGAAATTTCCTACTTGGTTTACGAGTATGCAAAGGATGGGCAAGGGTCATAAAGAGGCTCTCCATAAAGCTTGGTTTACAAACTATTGCAAACTTCTTCTCTTACAACAGTCATCGTGACAAACTTTTTGCGAATCATGTGTAGATTGTGTAATGAGTCTAAGGCTAGGTTTGAAGAAATTTGCAAACACATCTTTTGAAAAGGGGTGTCCCTAGCTTTTGCGACTCTGTGGTTACGTATGTATGTTGACTATTATGTGAGTGGTGGGCCAATTTGTTAGTACAAATGGATAAAGGGGTGGAGTCAATGTTTGGGAAATGAAGTAATTTTGGAAAAATGTACGCCTTTATTACTTCATTTTGTAGGTTCAATACGAACCCAACGAGAAATGTGTACATTTCTTCCGAAAATGTTTCCCGAACACTAGACGCTTAAACCATCTCCCAAGATAGAAACCTCATCAACAACTCGGGGGCCATCAATGACTTTCTGGCACAGTGTGTGTGCTAGTCAAGGCCGGACACTTTCTTGTGAATTACATTGGTGTCAAGGGTGGGTGACCTTGAGAGTGTGGAGACGTCTAGAGTAGATGTCACTCTTTTTGGGGTCTAGAAATGGAGGAAAAAGCCATGTATGTTGCTATATGGGCAGTGCTCTCATGAACTTCATGCATATTTTCACCTGCTAGGTTACATAAAACAAAAGAGTGCCTGTATAGACGTATGAAGCACGCTCTAGGTACCTGCACCTGGAAGGCAAAGTCCATCTGTTAGGGCCACATTGTCGTTATCTCTTATGTATGTCGGTGTGAGCCCCGCTCGAGGCTTGGCCCCTCCTCCTCTAGCTTCCCCCTTATTACAGCCAGGATTTCTGCAACGGTCTACAGGAGAGCCAGCATTTTAAACTATTGGGTTTGATTCAGATTAAAGCAACGAAGATTTGATGCAGACCTTATTCTAAGCATTGGGTTTAATCCAGTTCTAAACAATGAGGGTTTGATGCAGATGGGTTTCTGAGTTGGGCAAGGAGAAGTCTTCTGTGTTGGGCGCAGACGGGTTGCTGATTTGGGCAAAAAAAGGATCTGTGACGGTTTGATGCCGGTGGGTTTCTGATTTGGGCCGCATTTAACAAGAGCAAGAGCAAGAGCAAGTGCAAGTGCAAGTGCAAGAGCAATAGCAGCAGAAGCAGCGGCAGAGAGGCAGAAGCAGAAGCAGAAGCAAAAGCAATACCAGGTGTGCCTCCCTTCATCTCTATACCATGAATTACTTGCGCTACTCCACTCCTGGAGGCGAATTTGTGGTGTACGACCGGTACCAGCCTGTTGCCCCCATAGGCACTGGAGCCTATGGAGAGGTCTATGCATTCACCAATGTGGAGACAGGGGAGAGGGTTGCCATCAAGAAGATCCCCAATGCCTTCCACAACCGCCTCACCGCGAGCCGAACCTTGCGCGAAATTATGCTGCTGCGCCACATCTGCCATGAGAATATACTCTCTATCAAGGATCTCATTATCCCCCCCTGCATCGAGGATTTCCAAGATGTGTACATAGTCTCGGAGATCATGGATGCCGACCTCCAGCAGGTGCTCAGATCCTCGTCCAGCCTTGGCGACACCTACTGCCAGTTCTTCATATACCAGCTCCTCCGCGGCCTCAAGTACCTCCATTCGGGTAACATCCTCCACAGAGACTTGAAGCCCAGCAACCTCCTTGTCAACTGCAACGATTGCATCCTCAAAATCTGTGACTTTGGTCTCGCCCGCACCTCCTCTGAGGACGAGTTCCTCACCGAGTATGTTGTCACCCGGCCATACAGAGCTCCTGAGCTTCTTCTAGGCAGCAGAACGTACACTTCTGCTGTGGACATATGGTCTGCGGGATGTGTGTTTGTGGAAGTGCTTACTGGGCAGACACTTTTTCCTCCCAGTTCCCGCCAAGAGCATCCTGTGAATCATCTCAAGCTCATTGCTGAGCTTCTAGGATCCCCAGATGAGAGTGACTTGGCTTTCCTGTCTCAATCCTCTGGTCGGACCCAAATTCAAGCTTTCCTGTCTGGGCATTCGAGGCAGCCTTTGTCAACGAGGTTTCCTAATATCTCACCAGTAGCATGTGACCTTGCCGAACGCATGCTGGTTTTTGATCCGGCCAAAAGAATCACTGCTTCTCAGGCATTGGAGCATGCTTACCTCTCAAGTCTTCATGATGTTACCGATGAACCCACTTGCCATACGTCTTTTGACTATGACTGTTACAATCCCTCCCTTACAGTGGAGCAAATTAAGGATATGATATGGAAGGAGGCTGTGTCAATGAACTCTGGAAAGTTATTCTAGCAATTCTTAGTCTGGATATGTTGGTTTATTAAGTATATGCTCGGTTCTTGGCTTTTTTTTTTGTTTATGGAATTGGTTTGCTCAGTGCCTGTTTGTCACTCATGCAAGAAGCTACTTGTCTCTGGACCACGTGAGGCTTCATTTCTTCACTCGTCCTCATTGGCCATGTGCGTCAATGATCGGTTAATCAATGGGTTAATGTCATCAGTGTACACATGCTCAGTTAGGTTATCACAAACGTGAGCAAGCGTCAATCACTATAAAAACACATTTCTTGTGGAGAGGGGTAAAAAACAATTTAAGAATTTCAATGGCCTGGGCTGCTTTCTACCAGATGCTGTCATTTTGGAAGACTCACATGGTCACATCAGACATTTGTCATGTTGACATTGTGAATACGAGTCTTCAGACATGTGTAACAGTTTGATAGCAAGAGTTTGTTTAACACGGCCATGATTGCAAAGTGTAACTTGTAAGCTGATGAAGCATTTTGACATGCTTTTGCTGTGAATGCGATCAAGTGATAGGCTAGATGAGCTCAAGCTTGTGTGCTCATGACTCCTTGACAGTAAGAGTGTGTCTAAGAAGGCCATGATGGTGAGGTGTAACTTGTGACATGCTTTTGCTACCAAAATCTTATGCCAGACTACACGAGATCAAGCTTCTGCACCCATGATCCCTTGTAGGGATAGGTGGCCTAGGGTGCACCAAATCGTGGACTAGCTCTTTACAAGATAATCAATTCTTCATGTCTCAGCTCAATAGCTTTGTAGGAACAGCTACAAGGTGGTGTCCAGTCAACAGTTGAAGCTCCAGGTATTACTATATGGGTCATGTTCATCTCATGCAATGTGTTCATTGCTTTCTCAGTATTTGTTGGTGTTCTTGCCTTTTTGTTTGTAGTTGCAGTGCATGCTTCCTTATTGTAGATTGCGTGCTTGCAACTTGAAATTCCTCTCAGGGCCCTGGTAAAGCGAGTTTAATAGCATTACATAAAATTTCCAGATGCAGAAAATAGCGCGACAAGATAACAAAAGCCAATGGAAGCTTAAAGACATTTGAGCTTGACAGCTTAAATTTTGAAACCTGGATTAAAGAGCTGACCCCCTTTTTTTGTGAAACCCTTAACCTCCTCTAAAGCAGTGGCTTGCGGCAACTCACTTTGCCCTTCTTATTGTTTCAGGGGTCACTTCATTTTCGATCCAACAAGACTCTTTAAGTGTGTAGATGGTCTTGTTTCGATTGCCCATGCCCAGAGTGCGGGTGCTGAAGGTATATGCCCATGTGAGGCATGCTATGCTTCACAGTTTCAATATGGTAGTTGTCCTATCTCAACCCTAGAAAGAAAAGTGCCCTTTTTGGCTTATGGTAAAAATTTTCAAGAATACCTTTTGTTATCTTGGAAGGCCCAAGGTTTTGCAAGAAACGGGTGCAAAGAGGCCTTGAAAATAGGGAGTACTATCGAGATGCATCAGAAGACTGAGGTGCATCCCATATGTTCCATTGTGTATGCATGAATGGTAGACTCTAGCATATTTCAAATCACCTACTCTAGGAAAGGGGGTGATGATTTCCACTGTATCCAAAGTTTTTATTAACCACTGTGGTTAACATGAGTGCTTTCTCGACAGGGATCTACCATACCACCATTCACATATTCGTTCTGCTCAAAGATGTCTTCATTATGTCACAGCATCTTTGACATGCTATAAGCATCTTAAGGATGTCTACACATCTTGGGCAAGCTTGTATCATGAGGAAACCAACAAGTAAGAAAAGCCTATGTGAAAGAGCTAAAACTAGCAGTGGGTGCCCTTGGGTTGCTTACTCTCGTGATGAGAAATTATGAAATATAGAAGTTAATTTCTCTTGTTTGTAAAGAACGTCCCATTTGTGTAGGGTATGGGCAAGCAATGCCATCTATTCAATCGTGTATCGCATGAGCTTTGGCTTCACCAATCATAAGGAATTGTCTTGGTGAGACGACGAGTGTGGGAAGATCACACGACATCAATATGGGGGTTAAATGGTAGGTTTGGCTTTGTGGTGCGGGAAGAGCACTTTTTGAGCAGTGAACTTTTACCAATATGCTGTGTTGACCACTCTGTAGGTTAACATGGTTTCGCCTGCCCGACCTATCGTAAGGTGCTTTGCCATCTTACTTGCTGGGCACTTAACTTTTGTAAGATGGCGTTGAAACATATAAAGCGGCCTTACCTTGCAATGATCTTTGAAAAAGTTTTTTTGGTCTTGTTGGCCTCCAAGGACAGTTACACCATTCTTGTAAGAAGTGATGAGAAATGGTGGCCAAATGCTACCTCATACGGAGTCTAACCAATGCTAGATGAATAGTGTCATTTAGGATGGCTTGAACCAAGGAAGATAATACTCCCACTTTGACTATTGGTCATGGCAATACGACTTGAGAACATCAAAGGCTAGCTGATTATATATTTTCATATAGCTATCTGTGTATGGATAAAAAGCACTGGACAAATGTAACTTGGTCCCAAAGTTGTCAAATAACGCTCTCTAAAAATTTGAAGTAAACTTGGGATCCTTGTTGTCTTTGGCAATCCACCTATGGGACACCAATGGTGAATGAACAAGTGAGTCATGTCTTTGGCTATGGCCGTTTGCTTGCATGGGATCAACATACAAAACTTACTAAATCGGTCCACAATGGTCATGCACCGTGTTCCGAGGGGAAGAGGTCCAACAAAGTCTATACCGATATCTTGGAAAGAGCCTTTGGTATCTAGCAAAGATTGAAGCAACCTTGCCTATTTCATATGAGGAACCTTCACCTTCTAGCATATCCGGCATGCTTGGACATGTTGATAGGCATCCCTTCTCATCTTAGGCCAATGAAATGATCGCTCTAGCTTCTCCAATGTACTGTTGATACCTCGATGACCTCTGATGGGAGAGTCATGGACATCATGAAGAAGTGCTTGTTGCTTTTCCCTTAGCCAGTTCTTGTAAAATAACTAGCCATGTTGGATGGTATAGGAACCCGATTTTGTCTGAAGGGCCAATTTATACCAAGTCCCGAATTCCAAAGAATCCTTATATTGTGCCTTCATATTATTGAAATCTTTTCCTTGTATTTTGAGCGTAGTGGACTCCTGCAAATTTTGGATGGTGCCTTTATGAATTAGAGCATCGGCAATATGGGGTTACTCTTGCCATGAATGTAATCAGTCATACCTCTAAACTTTTGGAAGATCTGACTCCATCTGGCTTATCTATCACTCCATTGGGCACTAGGCATGGTTTGCAGTCATTTAAGTGCCCAATGATCTGCCTTAATTGTGAACTCTCTCCCGTAAAGGAAGGGTTTCCAATGCTCATCACTCCCAATAACTCTTTGTCATAAACAAAATAATTCTTTTTTACGTGATTTAAAAGCTAGTGCATGTCCTTTTTGCGACACACCTACGAGTATGTAGGGAAGATCGAGAAATCAATAGGCAGAGTCGGACAACATAGAGGACACATGGCACTGCCATGTGACAATGATGATGTGGTGATGATGACGTGGGGGTCGGGTATAGGTGCCAAGAGCAGTTTTGCTGGCTGACTAGGAGCGTTGGTGCATATATATGCGTGGGTAGCCAAATCGTCATATTCATTTGATTTCCTCAGTGTTGTACTTCATAGAGATTTTATATGTAGGCAAAGTGCTAAACTAGGATTGAATAGTAGGTCACAAGGCTGTAGGAATCTTTCTAAGGCCCAGTTAGATAATTGCTTGTTGGTAATCTCCACTCCAAAATCTCCACTCCAAAAGGAACTCCCAAGTGCCTAATGATTTGTCCTCTTTTGACCACCTCATAGCCCCATCTATCCAGGTCAAAATCATTGTCCTCAGTTAGTAGGCTAATAATTTTAGATTTCTGAATGTTGCATTTAGAACCTAAGGCCTTTGCAAATTCTTGGATTATATCAATGCCTGTCTTACATTGCTACTGTCTCAGCAAGGAATCATTAGCAAAATATTGAATTACTAATTACTCTCCACTCCTTAGCTTAAGTCCTACAACTGTCCCTTTTTCACAGACATCGTCAAGGGCACAATGAGAGGGTGAGAGGCTATGGCAAAGAGCACAGGAGCAAGGGGGCAGCCCCTTGCCGACTTGTGTCGTCTTCCTTAGGGATATACAGAATTGGCCCCAGAGAGGAGGCTAGCTCCCTGAGCGCCTGATGAAGCTAGGGAGGGAGATCGATTAATTCAACCCATACAGGACACGCCTCTTTCAGGCTTTTGTTAACATCAAATAAGGGATCAAAGGGTACATAATGCACAAGCTTAGGGCCCATAAATAGAGGCACTTTCGCAAACAAATCAGAGACACATTGTCCTTTTATGAATAGGACATTAAAAAAACCCTTCCCGAGATAATAAATTTGTGATACTACCTTTTCGTGAAAGATGTCTTCCTGTAGCCATCTATCGAGTTCTACCTTAGGGCCTACCTGGACAAAAGCGTATTGCACTACATAGAGAGAAAAGATTGATCTGCCTTCTTACTTGGTTGGTTGAGATCCTAGCACATACTTTATCACTGACTAGCTAAATAGGGCGAGAGCTTGGGTGCAAACCTAGTCGCTATCCAATCTGCATCATGCACTATCTTTGCCTCCGAAGACCCTTCTTCATTCTTGCGCGAGCGCTTCATGGCATCACCGTCCAGTCTCCCCAACTATAGGCTTCCTCATGCACACCAGCTCCATTCTCTCCTATCCCCCATGTCTTGCCCATGGCAAGACGTTTTGCATGCGTGACGAACGTACCCCACTCGCCCCACTCGATCACTCATGCACGTGAGAAATAAAGGCCACGTCGCTTACTCAACCCTTCGTTCACATCTCCGGTGCCCTAGATTTCTATTCCGTTGTCTACTTCTTTCTTATCTATAATATAAAGCGGTAGTTTATGACTCTTGTGTGTGCTATATGTGTGATTCTACCACACCCTTCTTTCTATCTCTGGAAAACCCTAGCACATAGGTGTAGGTGTTCTACAGAGGTCACCAAGAAAGAATGGGTATCCAAGTGTACCCTAGCTAGCTAGAGAAAGTGTGATGCCCATGTAAGGACTTGGCAACCACCATTTGGCCCAAGTGTACCTTGACTAGCTAGAGAATGGGTACCCAAGTGTACCTTGGCTAGCTAGAGAAAGTGTGATGTCCATGTAAGGACTTGGCAACCGCCGTTTGGCCCAATCGTGATGAGTGGAGATATTCCAAGCAGGAGCCCCATATTGTTAGCATATATCATCTCTTGTTAATGGCTATTCTGGTGTCTACGGGAGCCATTTCCATGCTCTAGCATTCCCCATATTTTTCCTCATTTTTTCCATAATTGTTTCCTATTTTATGGGCCTTTGATGTGGGTTTCTTACCCTTTTTATGGGCCTTTGATGTGGGTTGCTTACCCTTTTTATGGATATTTTACCTATTTTCAGGTCATGTAGGAGCCTAGGAGGCAGTCGGCTAGCTCAAATAGGAGTGTATATATATGCTGCCTTCTTCCTCACTTTTCATCATTCTTGATCATTGTTTCTTGATCACTTTGGTGAGCACCTTCAACCCTCTACCTACAGAGTCCACTCCTTGCCTACGGGTTGGTTGTATCCACTCTTTTCTTGAGGATTAGTGCATCAACATTTTGTGATTTTTCTCATCTCTCTCTTGGAGCTTCAACGTTTTTGTCATTCGTCACTTGATCGTCACAGGAGCATTTTTGCTATTCGTCACTTGATCATCACAGGAAGCCATACAACGCACATTGTTCAAACAAAGGTTTCCCTCAGTAAAAGAATTTGAGATGAAAGATCGTGGGTTGCTTCACTTCTTTCTTGGATTGGAAAGTTTTCAATGCTCGGATGGCATATCCATTTCTCAACAGCGGTACGTTACAGAGTTGCTAGAGGCTTTCACGAGGCGATGATGACAGATTGTAAGCCCATCACTTCCCCCATGGACCTCGACATTAAACTCTCCTCTTTGGGATCCAATCCAGGTAGGAGATACACTTCTTTATAGGAAACTGGTTGGTTCCTTGATTTGGTTGCTCAACACACGGCCTGATTGTGCATTTGTGGAGGAAACTCTTAGTGCTTTCATGTAGGCACCTTTAGACACTCATTGGAAGGCAGCACTCCGCGTGTAATGGTTTTACTCTTGGATCTAGAGAAATTTCATGGACAAGGAAAAAGCAGTCTACAATGGCTCATCGACTGAGGCGGAGTATCGAGCGGCATGTTTGGCTACTAATGAGGTGATTTGATTGTGGCGACTACTTGAGGAGATTGGTTTTTGATAGTAGAGCAGCCTACCCTTATCTCATGCAACAACCAGAGTTTCTTGGCTATTGCTAAGAATCCGATATTTCATGCGCGGACCAAGCATATAGAGATCCAGTACCACTTTGAGTGGGAGTGGATCTTGGAGAGAGACATTATCCTTGAATATTGTCTTACCCAGGACAACGCTGCAGACTTATTCACTAAAGGATTATCTCACTCACCTATCGATGTTCATTGGCAACTATTGGCACTCATTGGCAGCTCCTTGGGTCTTGGGCCACCTCTAGGACCTGAGAGGGGGTGGGTGTTAGCATATATCATCTCCTGTTGGTGGCTTTTCTGGTGTCTACAAGAGCCATTTCCATGCTCTGGCATTCCCCATATTTTTTCCCTATTTCACGGGCCTTTGATGTGGGTTGCCCACCCTTTTTATGGATACTTTACATATTTTCACGTCATGTAGGAGCCTAGGAGGCATCGGCCAGCTCATATGGGAGTGTATGCCCTCTTCCTCACTTTTCATCATTCTTGATCACTTTGGTGAGCACCTTTAGCTCTCGTAAATTAATAACAATGCATCATATAGCATTCCAACATGGTATTCCCTTCCAACTTTGTGACTTCAATTATTATTATTATTATTATTATTTTGGGCTCATTTCATGAAACCCATGCGAGTTTGGCCTCTACCCTGACCTAGGTTAGGAGAACAAGTCCATAGTTATATTGACCAAAATCTGCTTACCTAGTTATGGGGTTCTATTAGTATAAAAGAGACTCAACAGAGTGATTCGGTCAATTGTCTTGTCACTTCAACTATAGATTGGGTACTTCACAACTCCAATTGACCTTTGCAAAAATTATGTCCATCCCTTTGGACAACTAGCCTGGGTTTATGTCCATATCTTAGGACAACCAGTTTGGGTTTATATGGTCGAATAAGAATCTTCACTATCAGAGTCTCCTCTCTCTAGATTTTTATATAAATGTCTCTTTAAATTCTTCTTCCTTCTAGCCATAACTCTCAACATTAGGCCCTAACCCATATTTCCTTCGGAAAGAACATGAAGCAAATAAAAAACACAAATGTAAGCCCAAGTACATGACCTGTAAATGCTGGAAACTAATGTTTAATGCTAAAAGTTGAGCACGAGGGAATCTCGTAGGTGCTGTACAATGATAAGAAGTCACAATCTGATTTCCGTGATCATCGGCAACATCAGTCACAATGGTCTGACTTTTTGCTTGAATTCGCAAACCATCACCACAAAATCAACATGTGTAAACTCCTGTAAGGTTTGTTCAGCACATTGGGTTTCTAAGTTCAAAATCTGTTTATGGGATTCATGTATCGATCCCACAACATCTTCCAACTGCAAATTCTCTTGTGTAGATATGTTTGACAGAAATTCCACAGTCACTGCATGAGCATACTCTAATGGTAGATTAGGGGTATCTAAGGGCTCTTTGAGGCTCTCTTGGCCAAAATCTCCTTTTGCACCTCCTTCTCCACCATCTTTGGTACTCCCACTTAATGACTTTCAAACTCCATGCCAATCCAAATGTCATCATCATCACTCGATTCCCCATTGAACTCATCCTCATGTGCATCCCTCAACTTCTCACATGCTCTTTGTAACTTCCCAATGCTTTTCCTACTTGAACATGACCTTCGCCTGTCTCCTTTGTGATCAGCTAACCATTCATATGCATTCTCTAAGTCATCCTCAAAATCGGCCAACCTTTCAAATGCAAACTCCATTTCCTCCCAAGATGATGCTTTATGCACTTTATGGATGATTTTATGAAACTTTGTGCATAGATGAACCATACACCATTTTCTACATGCATCCTTATTTGAGCACTCATCAATTGCACATGGACAATCATCCACCTCATGCTTCTGACTCATGCAAACCTCACATTTTTTCTTCTTCTTCTTACCCCCCATGACACACTCACATAATTAAAATACAACAATCATATTCAGCCCTCAAGAAAGATGCACCACACCAATCTGAGACCCATTAAATTTTCTAAACGGAGAGCCACGGATGCTGTACGGGATTCGCAAAGTTCATTTAATTGGCTGCTTAAAATTGATTGAAATATTTTAAATTGATAATATTATGATTTCTCCTTGAAAAAAATTGCCATAAAAAGTTACCTTTTGGCTGCAAAGCAGATTCAGTCTGCAAATCAGAAAAACTTTCAAATTGTGTTGTCAAACTGCACTATCAAAATCTGCCATACTGCCAAAATCCACCATGATCCTCCTTGCTATGAACCTTGCCGCCTTACTACTGATCTTACAAAATAAGAATATGAAGGCTATTGTGAATTCTCCAGAATGTATTACCATTCAGCACATCTGACTTCCAAGAACCATAACTGCCATTGTAACCGCCACCATAACTACTACTCGGCATCTTCTTGGCACTCATCCCCCTTACAGAAGAAAGAAAACTCGACCTTGACATTGCATCACAACACCGTGAACACTCACAAATTTGACTGCTGCTGAGATTTGCATTGACAAATTAGAATCCATCTTCAAATCAAAATTTGCCTTTAAATCAGAATGTTTTTAGCACTCACCATCAAAAGAAGAAAATGAATTTGACCATGATGACGTGCCACAATCACCGTGATCGCCAGTGTTTCTTGTAAACTACATTTCCTTCAACCCTCTGCAAAACGCAGACTTTCTGACAAATGAACTGACAAATTTCTCACTCAAACACAATCAGAAATAACTCACACATGCCAAATTACTCTGTGAATAGAAACTCCATTTCATCTTCAGAAATTCATATTACAGAAGTACATCAAAGAGGAAACACTTCACTGACAAATAACTTGACTGCCAAAAAACTGCCAACTGCTTAGAAACATCAGTCTTCTTCCTCAGCGATTACATGTGCATCAACTTCTACGCCAAAAACTATATATCCCCAAAAACTACTTCACACGACTTTCTAACTTCCAACCAGATTTTAAAGGACACTTCACACTACATCCAATTATGACAATTTAAAAGACTAAGGTTTTAGACAAAAAATATCATCCAATATTCAGCCCTTAAACACACAAGCAGCTTTTGCTAATGACCTCAAGAGGATGTTGAAAAATGAGATGAAATGAGGGGAAAGGGGAGCCACCCTTATATACTCATGAGAGCTGGTTGGCCAGCTACATTAGGCTGACACCAACATAATAACATAAAAATGCTATAAAAGGCATAAAAAGCTGGGCAAATGCCTAAATAAATATGCATAAGCAAGGCATGATAAATGGCCAATAAAAGCATGAAACTGGAGATGATAAATATGCATAAGCAAGGTTTTAGACAAAAAATATCATCCAATATTCAGCCCTTAAACACACAAGCAGCTTCTGCTAATGACCTCAAGAGGATGTTGAAAAATGAGATGAAATGAGGGGAAAGGGGAGCCACCCTTATATACTCATGAGAGCTGGTTGGCCAGCTACATTAGGCTGACACCAACATAATAACATAAAAATGCTATAAAAGGCATAAAAAGTTGGGCAAATGCCTAAATAAATATGCATAAGCAAGGCATGATAAACTTGTAGACCATCTGGAGATGATATATTCTAACACCTCCTCTTCAGTGCCAAAGGGTTAGTCCAATACGAGCACCATGAAGAAAGAACTCTAAAAGTAGCCGAAGTTCGGTTCGGGGATCCTTTGGTTGATCAATGTCCTATAAAGCATATAAGATTGAAAAGGGTCGACGAACACTGAATGAAGAATAACACCGCCTCCTCTCAAAGCGAAAGGAAGAGGTACAAGTTGTAGTAATGGACACATCCAAAGAAGGTGATGTAGAAGTAGCATCGGGATCAATCCAAAAGAAAATGGTACCTCCTTTGTATTTGCAACAACAAGTATCAGTACCGTAGTAGGCTCCTGAAAAGAAGAAATAATTGTCGGTATTGGTGAAGTAGGAGTTGGTGACACTAATATCCCTGGAGAAGGGCTACGAACAACCACCAATTAGATCAGTCATCACTGGAGAAACCATAGAGGTAGCAACTCCAAAATCCACTAAAGGTGCGTTAGATGAAAATACTATCTGGGGTAAAGATTCTCCAACAATAAGAGAAAGATGATCTTTAGACGATGAATCCTCCTCTAGAGAAGGAGGAAATGAAGTAACATCTGGCACAAAAGGATCGTCATGGAAAACTGAATCCGTCAAGGTTGCAGTATGAACCAAAATAGACTCTAAAATAGTGGAAGTAACCATGAATGAGAATTCCATAGAACCCTCTGAAGATGCCTCCTCTGGAACATAAGAAGAGGAATCCTCCTCTCAAAGCATATGTTGTAGCATAGGAGGGGAACCCACAGAAATATCATCAACACCATGGAGAGGGTAGGCATATGCAATGTTAACGGAGGACGAAATCAGTGGATGATACTCAAATTCATCGGATGTGACCCTAACCTCTACTAAAGAAGTCATGCTGTGGTCACTAGGATTGTGCCCTATGGAGAGGGAGAAAGAGAATCTGAAACTGAAAAGGGGGCCACTTTGGCCCTAGTCTCCTAATTTACAAAGGCAATGCCTGAGTTTGAATACCACCTTTTAAGTTCAAGCCACAGCTGAGAGGCATCATAAGAAGTAGATAAAAAATCCACCTGTATGGATGGTGACAGAGATTGGATGATAACCATCCTGGCAGAAGTATCATAAACTCCCCGATAAACAAGATCCAATAATTGAGAAGAAGCAACAACATCCCAAAGACAAGAAGCCTCCAAAGTTAACTGAGTCTAGGATGACTAAATCTGATAGTTGGTAGAAGTAAGGGGAGGGTTTCCAAAAGCTATCACCACCAAGAATCCAAACCTCCTCAAGAAAGACTAGAAGAGAGGGTGGGAGATCCAGGAATTGGAGAAGAAATTATTGAAGGAGCAGCAAGAGAGAAATATCCTGAACCCATGTCCTTTGACAAGAAACCTTCTCTTAAGAAAGGGGTTGAAAAAAAAGAAAATCAGCAAATCCTCCTCTCAAGCTGTGCACAACAAGAAGAAAGGGAGGGAGGATGGGAAAATGAAAGGAGAGGAAGAACGAAGATCTCTCCAAGCTATAGATCCCTGTCCTCAGCACCTAGAAGAGGGCTTCAACAATCCAATCAACTGGAGAAATCAACATGGTTTGATGAAAATTCAGAAATGCAACAGTTCCAAGCGTTAGATGAAGAAAATGCAGCGATCTTGAGGAAGCCTTTGCTCTCGAAAGAAAATGCAACACCTTCCACGTTGATATTCGTAAAAAATGCAGCAAACTGTCAAAGCCTATGCTCCAAAATAGAAAACGCAGCTCTCTTCTGTTCACAGGTGAGCATTTTTCTTTGATAGCATGAAAGAAAGTGAAGCAAATAGAAAACACAAATGTAAGCCCAGGTGCAAGACCTATAAATGCTAGAAATTGATGCTTATTGTTGAAAATTGAGCATGAGGGAAGCTTGTAGGTGCAGCTCTGCTAATGACCTCAAGAGGATACTGAAAAAATGAGATGAAATGAGGGGAAAGGGGAGCCACCCTTATATACTAATGAGAGTTGGTCGGCCAGCTATAGAAGGCCGACAGCAACATAATAGCATAAAAATGCTATAAAAGGCATAAAAACCTGATAAAAATGCCTAAATAAATATGCATATGCAGGGCTTGATAAATGGACAATGCAAGCATGAAAATAGTGATGTAGACCATCTGGAGATGATATATTCCAACACCTTCATTATTTATGAATACAACTTAAATTTCAACAACAGATACAAGACTTTTGTGTCTAGAAATTAATTCCTAGATGGTTTCCCTTTACTTGAGTAATCTTTATTTTCTTAAGAACATCATATACCTACTCTATATATGCTTCGATTCCATTATTCACATGTTCTCTTTCTAAAAGTACACTATTTATTGATTCTCTCTCTAAAATATGCATAATCACTACCCTATAATCTAAAAAGATTTAAGGCCTTGACAACTATACTTAGTAAGTATTTGTTCAAGACTAACTATTATTATTAATGTATGCAAACTAGGTAATTAATTATACTCTCTTTTTAGAAATCTAGCTATACAATCCTATCCTCTCTCTCTCTCTCTCTCTCTCTCTCTCTCTCTCTCTCTCTCTCTCTCTCTTTCTATCTCTCTCTCTATTTGTTCTCCAAAACTTAGCTATATTGTTGATGACCATAATTCTAGGTCCCTAGATTTTTCTATGATCAATTTATGCTATATCTGGTCTAATTTCATCCATAAATATATTCTCTTTCTAAAGTTTAATTAGTAATATTCTAATCTATTCAAAAAATTATAGGGGTTTTCCTAAATTAAATAGTCAATCCTATTTTATGAGGGAAAATCAATTCTACACTAATTTGCATGATAAAAATCAAATTGGAATGGTAGGCTAAGAGATTTTTACATGCAAAAATTAGCTATGGGTGAACTAAGGTCTAAGGTCAATCTTTGTTCTTAAAAACTTGTACGGAGACATAAATTTAAATAAAATAGCAAAGGTTTGAAAGAACAAATTTAATTTCAAATTTCAAATAGATTGAAGTAAATGTCGAATTTTGAATGTAGACATGAAGTACCTTTGATAAATTGACTTGGGTGTTGTGTAAGAGAGTGAATAGGAGTGTTGCAAGCCTCATCTCCTTCAAAAAAGTCAAGAGTTTCTTTGCTTCTCCGAAGGTGTTGAAAATTACCCACAATACTTGGCAAGTACAATAGGGTGTAAGTCTAAAGCATAGAAATGGGACCAAGGATCCTTATTAGATATGGCATTGAAATTTTTACAAATTTGACTTATCTCTCCCTCTCTTGAAGTAGGCATGGCAAATTCTCTCTCTCTCTCTCTCTCTCTCTCTCTCTCTCTTTCAACGCAACGGTCCATATAATAGCCTTTAGTCATAATGATCCACTTTCACCCCTTTCTCCTTAACTTTTGGCTAATTTTTCTACATATACATGCAAACCACTCCTTTTACCATGCTTTTATTATTTTCTCATATAAATAGCTTGGATGTGCACGACTCTACACTCCTTTTTTATTTGAAGACCATGTTTAGTCTTCCAACCCTTAGTCTAAATCTATCAAACCTTTTAACCTTACAAATTCAAATAAGTAATCCTTAGATACATGGTTTCACAATTTAATTGATTTATGCACTTACACACACATGTGCTATTATTTTGCACATAGCCCCTTATTATTTTTCACTTTAACTTTTTAAACTTATTTATTATTCATATTTTTTATTTTACAAATAATTTAACTTTCTCTCACACTAACCCATTTTTATGAGTCAAGGATATGCTGGGTGTACATGTGCACTTGCGCATACCCTGGAAGTCCTAATAAAATTTCCAAGGTTCCAAATTGTAGAGTGCAATTATTTTGTGAGCTTTGTGTTTCGAGATTTTATGCAATTTTCAACAAAATTTCAAGCTTTTTTTGAAATGTTCTGTGTAGAAAGGTTAAGTGTATAGTACTCATTGTTGGGCACATAATTGTTACTCATCATTTTTCATTATAACCATAAATTTTGCACCATGATGTAGCTAGATACATAAATCATCATCACTTATGCAATACATAGAAAATGAAGTCTCAAGGCTACTTTATAATATTAACTACTTATGGGTATCTAGACACATTGATAGGACTTTTTGTTGTCCACATAAACCATATATTCATATTAAGAAGAAAAGGCATATATCAAAGTATTGATACGAATTTTTGTTGTCCCCATAAACCATACATTCATATTAAGAAGAAAAGGCATATATCAAATCATTTAAATTATAATTAGACATACATTGATAGGACTTTTTGTTGTCCACATAAACTATACATTCATATGAAGAAGAAAAGGCATATATCAAAGCATTACAATTATAATCAGACATACTCCATGAAGAACCTCACCTACATAATAGTGGAGAGCTACACAATATATAAATGTGTCAATATAAGTCAACATGTTCCTGAATTTATAGCAGTAGAACACAACCAAGGTGTAAAAAAAAAGAGCTATAGAGCTTTGCTGCAAACATAGTCACAAAAAAACATAACAACATCAAAAGCCATCACCTACATAATCCATAGGAAACTTACCTCAAGAACAAGGCACATGATTTAGTCAACTTAATGGGATAGAAATCACCTCATTATATGGCTTAGGAATAGTTTCATTAAGTGATTATGTCTCCTTGGAATCGTCGATAGATAGTGATTATTACCGTGAGATCATTATCGACATAAGATAAACCAAAGAAGAAATAAAGTTCCCAAAGTAATTCGAATGGAAACAGATTCTCATTGGTTGAGTTACCTTCATGCAATTGAAACCCATACCTCATTTGCTAAATAGTGGGAAATTGACCTAATCTAGGTATCCGTTCTAGCCAATTTAGTGGCACCACAAGAAGATAACATACAAATAACTCCACCAAAACAAATCTCTCAAGATCTACAAGGCGGTGTAAAAACAAAGAAAAAGTGAAAGCTGATGCTGTTCAAAATACATGCTAAATTGAAAGAGATTAAAAACACAAAAGAAGACAAAGATCTTTGACCTATTCTTGAATACTTCAAATCCTATAACATAGGAGATCGCATAGTCCATTATGAGAAAGCCTAGTGTATTATGGCTCAAGGACTAAATGCATCATATGATGGCCTTGCCGAGGTGAAGGAAATAAGCTTGGCTGGCCTAGGTGAAGGAAATAAGCTTGGCTGGCCTAGGTGAAGAACCAAGACCAATATTCATCACCAAAGAACTCACCCCTCAAGAAGAAAAGGAATTACTTACTTTTATACGAGAGTTTAAGGATATATTTGCATGCAAATACACTGACATGAAAGCTATTCCCATAGAAGTTGTTAAACATACAATTCCTATTGTTGAGAACACAAGACTAGTTTTTCAACGTCCCTACTCGATGAAACCAAAATATTCTCAATTGGTCAAGGAAGAAATTGAAAAACTTATCAAAGTCGGATTCATCTAGGAAATTGAGCATATGGAGTGGGTATCAACGATTGTTATTGTCCCAAAAAAGAGAATGGAAAATTGAGGGTTTGTGTAGACCTCAAAAAGGTCAATGCTGCTACTATAAAAAAGATGGATACCCATTGCCATACATAGAACGTGTTGGAAAGGGTTGCAGGAAAATAAGCTTATAGCTTCTTAGACAGTTTTGCCAAATATAAACAAATATAAATTGATCCCAAAGATCAACATAAGAGGCAGCCTTTGCTCTACTAAGCAAGGAATCTATGCTTACAGAGTTATGCCATTCGAACTGACATGCCCCAGCCACATTTCAAAGATTGATGTGCACCGCATTCAAACAGTACCTTCAAAAATTTCTTGATGATTTGTGTGTCAACTCCATGTGGCATGAGCATATGGCTTGTCTAAGAAAAGTATTTAAAATATGCAGGTTATATCGCGTATCCTTAAGCCCATTAAAATGCCAATTTTGGGTAAAACACGGAGTGATCTTAGGACACATTATCTAAAAAAATGGAATATCCATGGATGAAAGAAAAATAAAGCTCATTTTGGAATTGCCACCACCATACAACTTCAAGGAAGTACACCATTTCATGGGACATGTTGGTTACTACATAAGATTCATCTTCATGTATGCAGTCTATGCTCGTCCATTATATAGATTATTGATTATTTTTGTATGGAAAGAGGGATGCCAATGGGCATATGAAAAACTAAAGAAAGCTTTAGCTAGTGCTCCAATTCTATGAGCACCACAATGGGACATTGTGTTTCATGTCCACATTGATGCCTCGGCATTTGCTATTGGATGCGTGTTAGCGTAACTAGTGGAACACAACATGGGACATTGTGTTTCATGTCCACATTGATGCCTTGGCATTTGCTATTGGATGCGTGCTAGCTCAACCGAGTGGACAACATGGATTTTTTCGTGAGTTTTGCTAGTCGACAACTTAACGAAGCTGAGCGCAGCTATAGCACAACAGAAAGAGAAGGTATTGCATGATCTATGCTATAAAAAAGTATAGATACTACCTCTTGAAAAACACCTTTGTCTTCTTTCTTGATCATTAAGCCTTGCATTACCTTGTCTCAACAAGCCATGTATGAAAGGACGCATCACACCTTGGTTGCTTATTCTCTTGGAATTTGATTTCTCTGTCACTATAGGAAAAGGCTCCAAGCATGTACATGCCAATCATTTGTCTAGAATACCTAATGGAGAACACCCGCTTGGCATAGATGATGATCTTCTAGATACTCCTTTGTTCAAACTGGACCTTGTCCCTGAATGGAGTGAAGACATCTCTCACTACCTTGCAAATGGTCTTCCACAAGATCCACAAATGGATAAAAGTGAAGCAAGACAATTAATCAAAAAAGTTGCTCCCTACTATCAACTAATAGTAGGTATGCTTTATCGGATGGGAAAAGATGGAATCCTTTGACATTGTGTACATGAAAATGAATTTGTAGCTATTCTAGAGCAAACACACTCAAGCATTGTTGGAGGACGCTTTGTAGGTGAGCTTACTTCTCACAAAGTTCTGCAAGCCTATACAATTTGCCAAAGGTTATGAAACGCTTTGCCATTGTGCAAGATAGAGATAGGATACCATTGACACCCATTATATTCATGCAGCCATTTGAAAAATGGGCTATTGAATTTATTGGTCCCATCAGTCTTGTAGCTAGAGGAACCCAAGCTAGATATATTATTGTAGCAATGGATTATTGCACCAAGTAGGAGGAAGCTAAAGCCACACGTGAAGCTGATGCTAAATCAATTGCCAAGTTTTTGTATGAAAACATCATTACTCGTTTTGGATGTCTGTTAGAGATAGCAAGGGATCGAGGAAACCATTTCATCAATGAGACTATCAACTTCCTACTGGTATAATTTCTTATGGTACATTGTAAATCAACTCCTTAGTGTCCACAAGCAAATGGTCAACTGAAAGCACCAACAAAATCTTGTGTGCTATATTGACTAGGATAGTAAATGCCAAAATGAATGATTAGGAACAAAAATTACCATCCACACTTTGAGCTTACAGAACAACATACAAAGTGGCCACTAACAACACACCCTTAGGGCTCACTTATGGTCTTGAGGCATTCATGCCAATGGAATACTTTGTTCATAATGTTAGCATTTATTTGTGCCTTTTGGGAGACAATGATTGATTTCAAAGATAGTTTCAATGGACAAAGTTACCTTAGTCATTTACCGGTCATACCCATGCCTTTCTCCATAGTTAAGAGGCACTTACACCATTGCCACGTGCCACCATGGGGCCAAATCTCTTAGAACCACCCAATCATGAGCAAGGAAGATGACCCTAGTGACACATAGTCACCACATGCTTACTAGCTATGGTTGTTTGAGACGAGATCTTATGCTAAACACCTGGAAAGGAAACTTTAGAAAGTTTTAATTTCCATAGTTTATCTGACATTTTGGTTTTATGTGTAGAGTTTACCAGGTTTTATCACTCTAAGCTTCAGAAAACAGATGACTACAAATAGCAACATAATCTTCTGTTGCTTAAATAGGTGTACTCGTACTTACTCACTTTGTGCTATTTCTTTCTTGATTATTTGTTGTGACGAGTGTGTAAATTAGTTAGCAACAATAAACTGGTCTAAATTTCCTATAGTTTGCTACTATATGATTATTTGCTAGGATGCTTCGCTTGAATAGTACTATCCTATCAATCTTAGACACAATTAAGATATGCCAAAGGAGTATGCCAAGTTCTTTAACTTACTTCTATTGCAACCACTCTAATTTATATTCTAGCTTCATAGCATGATTGTGATTTCACAGAAAACCATGGCAATAAAAATTGATATTTATGGGCTTGTGAGGTCCTAGAGGGGTTGATGATGCATTGTTGGGGATGTCTATCAAGATGGATTTGGGTAGATATGGTGTGACGTGACTCTGGGAGTTAAGAATCATGGGCGTGATCATGTAAAATTACGGTGATGAATCTATCTTTATTATGAGGAGAGACTTCTAGAGGGTTATTAGTGGTGTTAGAATTCAATTAGCAAGTTAGTTCTCCAAAGTTGCTTCTGTAGGTTCTTTATGAAATATTTATTGGCCTAATCCTCCATTGGTTAAACCCAAGTATATCACGATGAAGCTCTTGATGTAGAAGGAGTTTGTTGATATAGCGCGTGAAGTTTATCCATGGAACATAACAACTCTTGCTCCATTGAATCAGCCCATTCCATAGAATCTATAGTAGTAGGTTCTTTTGTAAACATGTCCTATTTGGACATGTGTTCTTGTGTGTCTGCTTTGATAGCTTTGCCCTTGGGATAGGGAATTGTGCAATTCTCTTGTTTTCCCAATTTGATTGTCATTTGGTGTAACATTGGGTTGGGAAGGTTTTGTGTCTTTTTTTTAAGGTTCTTGTGGCTTCCCAATCACATCTTCTATGGGCACTAGTTTGCATCACCATTCCCACTTAATCTCGACCTTTCGGCTAGGATTAATGAAGTTTGGTTTCTAACTTGGTTTCTTTTTGGGAACCCACACCTTTTTTGTTACTTGGCTTTGAGGGGCTAATTTCTTAATATGGACCCATACTCTCCTTATCATGTCCAAGTTTTACTAGTTGGCTTTGATATGAAGTAGTTTGGGTTGTTGGTTTTATCGATGGCAACGTTCTTGCATAGATTACTTGCCTTCATTGCCCCATTGCTTAGGTACCCAGATTTCTTTCTCCCTTCATAGTATCCATGTGCCTTTAGCAATCGTTTAGGAACCCAACATTTGTAAACATGATGCTTCTGGCTTTTAAAGGTTTTCTATGGAGTGGGAGTCTTGTCATTGTTTGACACACTGGCTCCCTTTCTTTGGGGCACTTCTGGTGTTTCTAGAGCGAGGAGACATAATAACATCCTTGGTGGCTTTGGTTGCTCAAACTTTAGATTCTTGCTTGAGACTAGAGAACTCCACAATGGCAATATATATTTCCGGATCCTTTGAGACAATGTGTCATCCTTTTCTCCCAATCCACCTTGCAACCCATTACAAAATCCAATGCCATCCGTGTAGCATCTTCTCTTTCAAGGCACTTGAAAGAATTACAAAAACCTTACATGGCCAAGGGTTATTTCTAGTGGAAATATTAACTTTTAAACTTCCCAAGGTCCCTATTATCCTTGTATGCACACAACTAACTTTGGCTATTGTTGATTCTAGCTTTTCTTTATTTAATTTCACCCATGTCTCACATGAGAGTAAGTTGGTGACTTGCTCCCAAGTCAATCATAGCAAGAATATTTGTGGTTTTTCCCTCAATTAGAGAGTCCAACCTTGAGATGATTAGGTTCTATCTCAAGGTCATCTTCTTCAATCAAGGCTAGAGTAGCCATGTGTACTCTTAGTGTTAGCCCAATTTGTCTTGATTTGGCTTTGGCAACCCTTGCCTTAGCCTCCTCTTGTGCCTCTTTCATGAGTCTCTCTTGTTTTAGCTTCTCCAACTGTTCCAACATATCATGTGTTAAGGGTCTATATTAATTTTTTAGCTTACGACCATTTATGTAGCCTTGCATCTTGACTCTATCAATGGCCCTAGCCCTCAATATTCCAGCTTCTTCCTTTTGGAAGAACTAACTCCGTACATAAGTAACAAGTCTCCTTCTTGGTAGATCTTTTATTTTTATATTTTGGGTCAAACCATCGTTTGCACTTGAGCTTTTCTACTATTATCCCATGGAGAGCAACAACTCTAGTCTCATCAAGCTTTTCCAATTCAATCAAGCTATCGGATAGAGAATTCTCCCTAAGATGTTCTTTTACTGCTACCCTCAAGCTGGGCACACTAAATATTCCATAAGCATCATTGTCTTAATCCCTGGGCAAGTTAGAAAGGAGTTTGTCTTGTAGCCACCTTATAGGAAGTCCTATAGGCCCACATTGCTACTGTTAACTTGTGCTCCCACTACAGTTTTGGTTAGGATATCACAAAGAACCTTATTAGTACTTTTTACCTGATTTATGGTGCACCACCAAAAATCTAGTCAGTAGTAGACGTTTAATGACCTCATTGATGAAATGGGATCCCTTGTTTACTAACGACCCAAATCTTGATATGACATGCTCGTATAAGAATTTGGTGGTTGTATGAGCATGTGGCTTTCGTGTTGCCTTTGCTTCGGCCCACTTAGTGAAATAGTTTGCCAACAATTAAATACCAGGCTTGCATTTGACACATAGCTAGGCTAATGGGTCTAACAAAGTATGAGCCTCTTCCAGAATGACTAAGAATTTATCCTCCTTGCTGACACACCGTCTAAGCACATGATCTTTGCCTAGCTCATACAATTGACCTTCTTATCAATTGGTAAGGTGATACCAACTTAATAAGCCACCATCGCATTATCTTATCCTTGTTTAATAGCTTGCCCTGTGGGAATCCACAGATTATCCTTGTTCAATAGGTTGTCCCATGGAAATCCATAGGCAAAATATTCAAAGATTTCTTCACTTCATTCCGGTACCAAATCTAACTTGAACAATGCAACATCATTTGGTAGTTCATCATCAACACCAGTGGAAGGTCCTCCATTAGGTATTCTTAACATGTGATCTACCAATACATGTGAACCTTTCCTTACTAGGACAGTAATGTCAAACTCCATTAGTAGCAATAACCAATTGGGTAATTCGCCCAGTCATGCAAGGTTTGTTAACAAGATACAACAAAGCTTGATGATCTATAAAGAATACAACTTATTAGCTAGTAGGTAGTGCCTATCCTTCTTAAGTACATAATCCTTCCCTTTTCATTGTGGTGTAATTGATCTAAGCTTCATAGAGCTGCTGACTTGTAAAGAATACAAACTTATTAGCCAGTAGGTAGTGTGTCCTTCTTAACTACATAATCCTTCCCTTTCCATTGTGGTGTAATTGATCTAAGATTTATTGAGCTACCGACTTGCAAATAATATTCAATAGTATAATTTATTCTCTCTTGGTTGTGCCAAAACACACCCAATTTCAAAGTTTGAGGAATCAATATGTACATGGAACAGGAGGTCCCAATTTGGTCATCTCAAGATAGGTGCATTGGCTAATGCCCTATTCAATTCATCATAAGATTGTTGAAATTCCTCAATCTATTTGAAGACAATCAAAAGTTTGTACAATGGCCAGGGTGTCACCTAATGGAATTGGACGCACTTGGGGCATGTAATCATGACTGAAAAGTATCCATGATGTGCATTGAGGCTTAGAAAAGCTTCAACGGTGCGTGCGCGGACCCAAAATAGGTGTTTTGGCTCTTTTGCCTCGCGCGTGTGAATGCACCCTTAAGGTGAAAAAAGATCTTTTTAGGTGTTTTGTGTGCATAAAAACCACCCTAGTGAGTCAGGAGGTAGACCATAAGCACCTCAAAAGATTCAGAAAAAAAAATCGAGTTTTTTTTGTACGGTACGCCTGTACGCTTTTATGAAGGTACGGTCGTGGCTTTAGGAAGGTATGGCCGTCTATTTTTTTTTGGGGAAAAAAAGGATTTTTTTCGAGAAGGTACGCCCATACGCTTAGGAAGGTATGGTCGTGGCTTAAGGGAGATATAGTCATGTCTAAGTTTTCTTTTCGTAAAATTTTTAAAAAAAAGTTTTTTCTTTTTTTTCCCAGGAAGGTACGCCCATATACTTAGGAAGGTACGGCTGTGGATTTACGAAGGTATGATCGTGTCTAAGTTTTCCTTCTTTAAATTTTTATTTTTATTTTTTGGAAGGTACGCTCGTATGCTTATGAAGGTACGGCCGTAGCTTTAGGAAGGTACGGCCATGGTTAAGTTTTTTTTTTATAATTCTTTTTCAAAAAGGTACGCCTCCATGCTTAGGAAGGTACGATCATATGCTTTAAGAAGGTATAGTTGTGGCTTTAGGAAGATACGATCATGGCTTTAAGAAGGTATAGTCGTGTCTAAGTTTTTTTATTTTTTAAAAAAATTTTTTCGGGAACGTTTGTACGCCATGCGAATTTGAATTGAGGTGAGGTGATTGTTGAGTGAGGGACAACTAAGATCTCCTCATTAATGCAAGGTAGGTGGGAAAAGGCTAAAGTTAGAGGTTAACTCTAGATTAGTGGTTTTCAACTAATCTAGAGGTGCTCAAACTTAACTAAAAATTAATCCTTCTTAATCCCACTATTAATCACCTTTTAACCCTCTTCTTTGCTCTCTCTAATTACTCCCTAATGGTGAGGAGTTTAGAGATGAGGATTTGATAGGTGGATTAGCAATTTTTAGACTAATGCAATGATGTGATCACCCCTAATTTATCTTTAATTAGGTCTCTAATTAACCCACTCCAAAGAGAAAAAATTAGGTAAATGAGACCTAATTAGTGCTAATTCTCACTAATTGTGACCTAATGGGAGTGGTCTAGGAATGGAATTAGGTCAAGGGAAGTGTTCAGAGCACTAATGCTGCTCTAATTAGTCCAATTGCAAGCAATTAGGTTCAATTTTTTTAATTTTTACCTCTCTTTAAGCTCATTAATCACACTAACCAATAATTTTTTTAATTTTTAGCTCTCTTTAAGCTCATTAATCACACTAACCAATAATTTAGTGATAATTAGTGAAAATTAAGAGATTGTTTGTGTTTTTTTAGTTTTTTTGGTTGATTAGGGTTCTATCTTATATTACCTAAGCTACCTATGTACACTAATCTAACAAAAAACATGTTTGGAAGCTAAAAATTAGCAAAAATAGCACTCTATGTTTAAGCAAAAACCCTCTCTTTGAGCTCTCCAATCACCCAAATCTCTAGTTTTTTTTGCTCAAACACTTTCTAATCCTACTCCCAACCACAAGCTATGCACAAAATCAAAACAAAAACAACAAACAAAATCAACAAAACAAATCCAACAAACCAAAAACCAAATGCCGTAGTTACTTACTTGGCACCGAGCTATGGAGACTCCATCGGATTCGAATCAAAGAAGGCTTTAACAAGTAACAGAGTGGTGCTCCCCAGAAGTGGCTCCAAAGATGTTAAGATCACCCTAGTTATCGATCCGCCGAGCTCGGGCTATACGCAAAAGATCCATCGTAGCCGCTCCTTGCCGCTATCCTCCGACACCACTCGTTGTCACATCCAGGTGGTTGCTAATCCAACGGGTGGTGCAACCTCTCTCGTGAGATCATGTGGGATCTCCGCAGAAGATGATCACGATGGTAGCCTAATCAATCAAGCAAGAGGGAGAGAGGAAGCAAGAGGGAAGCAAGAGAGAACAAGTGATTAGCACTAGAGTTGCAAGAGAGAAGGAGAGAGAACACTCCACTTCTCTTGCAAAATGGGAGAATGAGTTACAAACAAGAGAAATCGACTTTTATAGTTCCAAGCCTTTTCCCACTACGCCGCCCGAGAGAGTGTGACCTAAGGCACCCATAACATAGTTACAAGGCTTTTCTCTATGGTTCGTCCAATTAATTGAGATCCTCTTGTCTATCCTTTGAAGCTCAATACTTGGGAGCGTCTTTAGGGAGTTTTCGCATCAAATGATGGGATTTACAATATAGTGCGGGCTCCCATTACATAAGTTTGCAAACATAGTTGTCGTAGAGGTGTATTAACCAATATGTGGTTAACACTTTGATCAATGCTCCTACAAACATTCCAGAGGTTGATGAGCATAGCTTTTAAAGATTACATGAAAAAGTGGTTGGAAGTGCTCATCATTGATGATCTTTGTAAGACCATATTAGGGAGTTTGGAAAAATACCAATTCCCATTTTTCAAGATTAAAAAATGGGGGCGCGGTGAACCCTTTTAAGCTTTTGTCAAAACCAGCTCTCATGTGACATTATTGTTTGGTAAGCTCTTGAAGAGTAGGTTCTAAATCCACATTCTCTGACAACAACTTTGGATTTAGCCTTACTAAAGATACACCAAATAGTATATTGAAAGCAAATTCCCAAAGTAATGTGATTTTTCCAAACTCCCTAATATGGTCTTTTGCGCGCATTCGCAATGGATGGAGCATTTAGCTTGCATGAGAAAAGTGTTTGAAAGATGTCAATTATATTGTATATCTTTAAACCCTTTGAAATGCCAATTTTGGGTAAACAATGGACTTATATTGGGACACATAGTGTCCTAATAATGGAATTTCCACTAATGAATAGCAAGGTGAAACTCATATTGGAGTTTCCCACCACCTCTATCAATTATAAAGGAATACAACGGTTTATGGGTTACGTAGGATATTAGCTGAGATTCATTATGTTCTATAGTGATATTTCTAGGCCATTGTTGGATCAATAATGGACATCAAGTTCATATTTTGGTTAATCCTAGTAGTACTCACAATTTTATTGACAACATTGTGGTATATAGGATGAAGCTAGAAACCACACAGAATGATCACATGTACAAGGTAAGGATGGCTGGAGGACAAGTCTAATTCTGGGACAAGAAGGAGTCAAAACTACTGTTAGACATCCAATTGTACTCATATAGACTTGATTTTCATGTCATGAGCTTGGGTCATGTAGACATAATTCTAGGGATGAAATGGTTTCATAAAAAAAATAAGGATTTTTCTGTTGATTGGGTCAAACATTTGATGTCTTTCCATCACAATGGAAACCTTGTTACTCTTAAGGGAAACATTGTTTTACCTAAGGAAACTTTTATTAATGAGCTTGAGTTAATGGAAAATCTTTTTAACTATGAACTTTTTCAATTGGTTATGGATTCAGTGTCTTCATGTGTTCATTTTGATGTAAACACTATTTCTATGGATGTTTGGGAAAGTAAAGTGTTAAATTCCACTAAATACAAGTTTCAGGATGTATTTCCTCATGAGTTACCTCATGGATTACCTCCTAAACGAGAGGTGGACCATAAGATTGAGCTAGTGCCAGGTGCAAAACTTATTTGTATTCCTCCATATAGGCTTTAGCCAGACTGAGGAAGACGAGCAAAGAACTAGATGAATACTTGAGGATGGGTTAAATTAGACCAAGTAAGTCTCATTAGTTCTCCTGGTTAAGAAAAAAGATCAAGATACTTGGTGGATGTGTATTGATTTACAAACGTCTTAACAAAGTACAATTAAAAACAAATACCCATTGCCTAGATCATGCGATCTTATTGATAGGTTACAAGGAGCTAAGTATTTCACAAAGCTTGATTTACCAACCGATTATCATCAGATCCGTATTGTAGAGGAAGATGTTCCTAAAACTGCTTTTAGGACACGTTATAACCATTATGAATTTTTAGTGATACCCTTTGGTCTCACTAACGCACCAGCAACTTTCCAACAGATGATGAAGGATATATTTCTGGATCTATTAGGAAAATGCATGGTGGTTTTCTTAGATGATATTTTGATATACAATAAAACTTTGGCTGAGCATGAGAATCATCTTAAAGAGGTTCTAGGATGGCTCAAGAAGGAGAAACTGTATTGTAAATTATCTAAGTGTGATTTCTTTAAAAAGGAATTGTTATACTTGGGTCATAAGATCTCTCAAGATGGCTTAAGTATAGATTTGGATCATATCCAAAAGGTTTTGGAATGGCCAGTTCCGTGTACGGTCAAGCAATTAAGATCTTTCTTAGGTTTTATGGTATTTCTTTAAAAATCTGTCAAGGATTATTCGAAGTTGACAGTGCCTTTTACCAACCTTCTTAAAGATAAAAATAAGAAGTCTAATTCTCTGATTGAGTGGAATGAGAAGCTACAGGAAACTTTCGATACTTTGAGGTATAAAGTTTGAGATGCTCTTGTATTAACAGCTGCTGGGAGGTGAGGATAACACAGTTACTCCTCAAGAACCTATTGAAGTCGAAGTTTGTCTTATGTTCCACATGAACCTGAAACGGTACTTGAATTCAAGGAAAGGAAACTTCGTAGTCGCCTAATCCTTGAGTTAAAATTGTTGAAATTTGAGCATTATGATGAGCTATGGTGGATCAAAGACTAGAATCAACATCATTAACAAAGCGATTAGTAAATGATTAAGATGTAATTAGTGAATAATTAGCAAATAGATTAATGTAGGCATGGATACTCAAAAACCAGCAAATTCTCATTAGGGCTATGCCTCAATTTATAGAGTTTATATCAAGCATCAAATCCCATTGATTTCTCCATGATTCACTCCCAGAATATCTCCACCTCTTGCCTGATTCTCTCCACCTCTTCTCTTTTCCCTGAATATCTCCCAGAATAACTCCACACTCCTAAATTCTCTCATGCTACCCTTTATTCTCTCCCAGTAGATTCTTCTCACCTTTTCACAGGTTCTTTCACAATTACATCTCTTTTACAGCCTCTAACCAAGAGCTTGTTCCCACACACACCCTATTCACTTGTATTTTCAACACCTCCCCTCAAGTGAATAATCCTAGCACACCTGGACCCTATACCAAGTTTCCCTCTTACTTGATAGCCTGCGACCAGTGCCTCAAGTCCCTAAACTCCATAGTCCTTGACACTCTCTCTCTCAATGTGTCCAAGGCTACTATAAGTGCCCGCGACCTTGACTAAAGTGCTCACACATACATCTACCACGTGGCCTACATCATCGGTGGCTTAGAGGTGGTTTTACTTTGTTGGGGAAGGTTACATTGGGTTGTGGGTTCTCTCTCTCTCTCTCTCTCTCTCTCAGAAAAGATGATCTGACTCCACTTCCTTTGGAGCCTCCATGAAGTTTGCCGATGTCATTCCTTCTTCACTGGGTTTGCTGTAGCAGTCTCTCGCCATGTGTCCTGGCTTTCCACATTTGTGGCAAGTGAAGGTCCTCCCTCCTACTCTGCCTCTTCCTCGTCCTCGTCCTCGAGCGAATCCTCCTCGGGTGAAGAATGCTTTTTCTTCTCCTGCTGTTGAGTCGAGCCCTGTCTTCTCTTTGCCTCTGCTCTCTTGCTCTAGTAGAGCTGCTTCTATCTCATGTATCTTCAATTCAGGTACATTCTTTAGTGTTGCTACAATGTTTTCATAATCTCCTTTGTCCACACTCTTCAGAAGTACAGCTAATGCTTCATCATCTTCTACCTTTTTGCCAATAGCTGCCAGCTGTTGCTTAATGCTTTTATATTTGTTCAAGTGTGTGATTAAAGGTTCACTTTCCTTCATGTCTAATTTGTAGAATTGCATTAACAGATTTATCTTGGAATTTTTTGCTTGTGTACCAAATAATTTATTGAGTTCATCCCATGCATCTTTTGCCCACTGTATCCCTGTGATGTGATGAATGATTTCATCATTTAAACTGAGTGCAATAAGTCCCAATGCTTTTTCATTCCTACTCTTCCACTCATTTCCCCCTCTCTCTGGGCATTCATCTCTCCCTTCAACTAATCCCCACAGATTTTTCCTCATCAGCAAATACATGGTTTTTGTCTGCCATGTATAAAACTGTTCCTCATTAAATTTGGCTATTTCCTGTGCTGAACTCATGGTGATGTGAAGGGGGTCTTACCTCTTAATCCAATTTCAAGATTCAAGGGCAGTGTCTACCCTTTTACAACTCAATCTGGTGTTTAATAGATGATTACAACAATTTTATCAGCATAAAATCACCAGAAATTACACTAAATCAAGGGTAACCAATTTGTACGGGATGGTTGGAGTATCAAACCAACTCCGATTTGCAATCTGAAGCTATAGGGATCTGTATCAGATACCTAATGGTTAATTTGAACCCTCAATTATACCAAAATATAGTGATTAGCATTGATTAATCACTGATTAGCAAATTAATGCTCTATTTTGTGTGCAAAAAACAGAGTATGCGGGGAGTGCAGATCTGGTGCCTTCCACTTCAAATGAGCTCAAATGCTTTCAAAGGCATCAATAGCAATGAGTCTAGTAGAGGATTAAGCCAAGAAACACAAGATTTGACCAAATATTGAAAGCTTAATCTCTGTTTTACCAAAGTCACCTGCAGATTTGATGAAGAGCTTGGATCTCACTGTAGACTTGATGAAATTGAATCCTGTCTTCACCAGCTTGTAGAGCATGCTTGAAAACCCCCGGGGCTAAGAGGAATTGAAGCAATTTGAATTGATGAAGCTGCAATGTTCATTTTCCTCAGAAAAATGCGCCTGCAGAAACGTCGATTTCTCCTGATTGCATTCGCGATTTGCTGCGTCGTTTTGATGAGCTTGTAGCCAAAGATGTTAGCTACCATATGCTAGAAGCTTGTGCCCTAATTCTATGTGTGCAAGGTGCTAGAGATCCTCCACTGGCTGGGGGTGAAGGGGGAAGTGAAAAACTAACTAAAAATTTGATTTTTTTGCTAATTATCTACTAATCCTAATTAATTAGATAATCGGCTCATAAATCTGATGGATTCTAGGCATGGCTTTGATACCATGTTGAAATTTGAGCATTATGATGAGCTATGGTGGATCAAACACTAGAATCAACATCATTAACAAAGTGATTAGCAAATGATTAAGATGTAATTAGTGAATAATTAGCAAATAGATTAATGTAGGCATGGATACTCAAAAACCAGCAAATTCTCATTAGGGCTATGCCTCAATTTATAGAGTTTACATCAAGCATCAAATCCCATTGATTTCTCCATGATTCACTCCCAGAATATCTCCACCTCTTGCCTGATTCTCTCCACCTCTTCTCTTTTCCCTGAATATCTCCCAGAATAACTCCACACTCCTAAATTCTCTCATGCTACCCTTTATTCTCTCCTAGTAGATTCTTCTCACCTTTTCTGACTGGCCTTCCTACTCTCTAGTCCAACGCACTAAATACCCACTAAAACAGTGAATGCGTCCTAAATAACAACCACACACAGCCTAAATCCTAGAAACACACACCGAAAAGACATCTTTTTGTATGAAATAATTTACAATGTTTTATTTACACACACCCACACAGACACACAAATGGAAAAGAACAAACTACTACGACCCAACAGATCATCAAGACACAACTTCACTATTCTAAATTGAATAAAGAAATTTAATGTCAAAATGGTTTTGTGTAAATTGTTTCCAAGAATTTAATGAAAAAGAACCAATATTTCCAACACTTCCAAGTTTCAGTCAATCTGCAACAGCATCACTGCATTCAACATTTGGCTAATCTTCACTTCACTCCACTCTTCACTCTCTCTCTTTCACACTTCAAAAACTCTTTCTTTCTTTCTTCTCTCTCTCTACTCACTATTCTCGTGAACTCTCTTCTTCTTCTTCTTTCTTTCTCTTCCTCCTCCTGAAACACAAACACAAGCATAATGCACACAATCTAATACATTCTCTCACACTCTCATGCTTTTACTTTTAAGTATGCACCATGTCAAAGTGATCAAATCTCTTTCTCTCTCTTTCCTATTTTGCATGTACACACATAGCGCAGCCACACTACCTCCTTTATTGCATTACAGACATTTGCAGAGCCACGTTTCTATATATTTTTTTTACTCCTACAGGTGACCAGCTACTAACAACCATAGTTCTCTCTCTCTCTCTCTCTACTTAAGCAGCGCTACCCACAAGCAGAAGGCTTCCTTTCCTTATCTCTCCCTTTTAGCTACATTCATGCACACAAAAGGCAAAGCGACTGCCCTCCTTCTCTCTCTTTCTCCTCACTTTCTACAGAGGACGTTGCAACCTCTCCGTGACGACACACAACCCCCTTGCCAAAGGTGGCGCTTCCCCTAAAGCACAGTCGCCTCTCTCTCTCTCTTCACGTTCTTTGTCTGTGTATACAGAGGAAGGGTAGGTGGCTGCCCTCTCTCTCGCTTTGGAGTGTCCACTATGGCCATGACCCCTCTCTCCCTTTTGCTTCTTTCCCTTGGCAACCTTTGCCTTCACTCTTCCTCCTTCTACGTGCAGGCGCCAGGCCTACATGTTGTCCCTCCTTCTCTTCATGGGTATAGCACCCTCTCTCTTCTTCTTGCTCCCTCCTTCTTTTCGCCTATACAGAACTGCCCACAAGCAGCGCTTCACCCTCCCATGCTCTCTCTTCTCACTCTCTCTCGTTCACTACCAGCTTGTAATCGGTGCCATTGCTACCATCGACGCCCCCCTACTCTCCTTTGCTAATACAGGCAGCGCCTTTCTCTCTCTCTATAATTGCCTACGTCGCTTACACCTGCAACCATTGCCACACCCCCTCGCTACGCAGCCTCCAAATAGTCCTGCACCTACGCAAGGCCTCCTATGCCTGTAGCCTATACCTCTCTCTCTCTATGCTTACGCCTCTCTCTCTCTCTCTTTATGTACAGAGTTCACACACACACATTAACAACAAACAAATAAGCAGGCTTACCTCCTCCTCCTCCTCCTCTTGTTCTTGCTCGTTTGCCAGAGAGAGAAGCGCTCTCTCTCTCTCTCTCTTTTATATGCTCTCAAGAGGGTGACAGGGGGTGCTAAAACTACCCACCCTTCCATTTTTTTATTTGAAACTTTTCATTTGTAACCACATTAAGGTCTCCAAACTTGCGTTCCCACCTAACCATCCTCAAAGCTTGAGTTTGAAACTCATCATACTAACCCTCGTTCTCTTCCTCTCGATCTCTCTCTTCTCTCTTCACTCTTACATACAACCTCCTCTTTATGTACAATACAATGTTAATCGTCACCATATCCATGCAATGTGCTTACACCAATGGAAAACATCGACAATCATGATGCATGCAAATACCATGACATTCCACACACATATGCTTTCAAATACCATGGAAATGCACCTAAAATAACCACAATTGACCCTATTTAAACCCTAAAAATTGCTAAAAATGGCTTCGATCCAGGGGTCATCATTCCCCCCACACTGAAATGTGAGCGTCCTCGCGAACATAGCAGCAACTTCACTTCACAGCTTCCCCCACACTTAACTTCTTCACCATCACTGCCTAGCATCACATCTCAACTTCATCACTCTGAAACAACCACCAACCATACACTAGAATTACACCATACCAAACAAACAAACAAAAACAAAAAACAAACTTGTAACACTTTCACATCAGCACACATAAATGAGTGAATGAA
Source organism: Cibotium barometz (assembly GCF_041138505.1). Taxonomy (NCBI): domain Eukaryota; kingdom Viridiplantae; phylum Streptophyta; class Polypodiopsida; order Cyatheales; family Cibotiaceae; genus Cibotium; species Cibotium barometz. The sequence continues at coordinate 6,535,417 of NC_141094.1, read as the reverse complement.
AATCCAAGTTGCAAACACCACTACAAGACTTATATAACACTAACCAATAGATAAACCAAAAAGGTTTATTAAGCAAACATCAAATCCCAAAAACAGTAAAAATTAGCAACTACCACAACATCCTCACTATGTCTATAATATTTCCACTTTAATAAGTAGAAAACAACCCATCCATAACTACAAAACTCTAGGAAAACTACCTTCCACTCACTTCCATATTTCATAAAGACAATAATAGCACAACTAACCATGGAAGTCATTGCCTGATTGAAATTCCCTTATATCAGAACCATGCCTTTCTCGTTTCAATTTTTTTTCTCTTTTGATTATATATAAAAAAAAAACCAAATGCACACCACAATGGCAACCACCCCATATGAAACTAAGCTGCGATCCTCAGACCTTGCCACCCGGCTAGGTTGACTCCAAGAACCTACCAAGCTCACATGGCGAAGGCTATCCCAAAATAGCCCAAGGCATCGGTTTAGAGTACTGACAACCCTGCCAGCATGACTCTCCTCACCTACCAAGAACCATTAAGGCGATAGACCACATATACCACATACATGCATTTGAAAATTTTTTCCTTTTTTTTTCCTTTTTCTTTTTGCTTTTTTTTCATTTTTTTTAAAGGCAATGATTTGAAAACCCTCCCCAGGCTCATCATGAAAATCGAGACTATTATGGTCATTATAACCCAGGAATAAGGGAGAAAAGTTCCTTCCACTAGAGTTCTTAAGCACTTCCAAGCTGCTACCTACCATTAAAGAGAAAAAAATATAGTCAATGCAGCACATGCCTAGTTAAGATGAATGTGGTAATGACCAATTTCTACTACAGAGCTCAGCAAGAAACTCATAGAATTAGTATCCTTGACTAATAAACCCCAAATCTTTCCAAAAGAAAGAATCATATAAGTCAAGTACCAAGCAATTGCAACTGGATTAACACAACTCACAATCCCCATTATTACACACACCATGCAAGTGATACCAAAAAAAAAAAAACCAAATATATTGGAGAAAATACACTTGTGGAACACTGCATATCCTCTGAGTAGCAAAAAAAAATTGCATGTCCAGAAACAATCTTCAATACTATGATATCATTGTTCCCAAGTTACTCCCCCATCTCCTTGCACCTAGCAATGCAAAAATGCAAAGAAAATACCATATCTGCACATACTAACCATTCAAACAGTTAGATTACAACTTCCAAGAAACATAATGTACCTAAAACTAAAAACAAACAAACACAAAAAACCAATCCACATGCAAACCAAAACAAACAACAAAAATACATAACAAATCACACAAACAAAAAAATTGTTTCTTTTTAAAGTTTTTTTTTGAAATAAATAACAAGAAAAACAAAACTAATTGACATCATGGGACTCAGAAAAAACGGTGCGAAAACTCACAGGCGCATTCACTACACCAAAAGGCAAAAGTTGAGGTGTCACCCCATGGCCCTCTGTCTCGTTCAAAAGTACAGCTCTCGAAACAAAACTACTCTCTCTAGGTAGAAGTATCCGATACAAGCCATGAGGGAGGCCAAAGCCCAAACCCTCATCCTTATCCTCCTCATCAAGATAGTCTACCACAACATCTTCAGGATGAAAAGAATCATCCGAAGAATCATCGGCGGACGCATCGGTTAAGGTGTCCACACCTGAACCAAAAATCTCTGGCGCAATAACGGCCAAAGATTGGGCCATGCGACCAAAGTCGCTCTCGGTAATTGGAAGAGATTCCCCGACAGCCAACCACCGAAACAACCACTCCAACTCATCAACCCAATCAGGGTCTACAACTAATGCTAAAATACCATCCCACCCAAACCAAACCACATAAGGATGAAGAAAATAAAACAAAGCATTGAGAGAAAACTCCATACCACCTGTATACCACCTGTATGAAAGAAGATCAAATCGATCGCACAAAAACCTGATAAACCCACCAATCCCATCAAAACAACACAAAATAATAAAGAGCAAAACTCATGTGAAAAATATACAATGAACCAACTTGACCCACCTAATTACCAACTTAAACAAAATAATGTTTCACCCTAAGACCATTAACACGAAAGGAGCTCTTACAGCATCAAGGTCTTGGACAATCAAAGAACCATTATTAAAAGCCTCTAACACCTTGAAAGGGCCTAACCACCTCATTTGTAATTTGCCAGGAAACTTATAATATCGATTATCATAGACTAAAACCTGATCATTCTTTTGAAACTCCCTCACCTTAATGTGACGATCATGCCAAGCCTTTCGTCTATGTTGCATCGCCTCAACATTTTGCAGAGCCTTCAAACGTATTTCATCCAACCTCACCAAGGCCAGTAATCGAGCCTCTAAAGATTCATTCTCACCTAGTCTAGATACCAAGGCAACGCGTAATGTGGGTATTTCCTTCTCTATTGGGAAAATTGCTTCTGTACCATACACTAGAGTGAAAGGTGTATTTTGAGTCGTGACCTTAAATGTAGTACGGTATGCCCACAAAGCCTCAAATAATCGCTCATCCCAATCGCGTCAATTTTTCGATACTGTCTTGGTTAAAATCGTTCCCAGTATTCGATTGGTCACCTCCACTTGACCATTGGCTCGAGGATAATACGGAGTGGATTTTCGATGCTTGATTTTGTAAAGTTCTGTTAATTCTGTAATGGTCTCATTTAAAAAATGAGAACCACGATCACTCACCAACTCCAACCGACAACCAAAACGAGTAATGATATTTTCATATAAAAATTTGGCGACATCCAATGCTCTATCCGTTTTCAAAGGTTTAGCTTCAACCCACTTGGTCACATAATCCGTGCACACAAGAATGTATCGATTGGATCGATAACGAGTGGGTGGATCAATCGGACCCACAAAATCAATTCCCCATTTCTCAAAAGGTTTTAAAGCCAAGATTGGATTTAAAGGGGTTGCAAATTGTGGTGTGGGTCGACCAACCCGTTGACACTTATCACAACGTTTACAATGCTCAAAAGAGTCTTTATAAATAGTTGGCCACCAATACCCTGCTAGCAATACTTTGCGAGCGGTTAATTCCCCCGCAAAATGACCTCCACATGGCTCATCATGAAGTGCACGTAAGATAGAAGGTATCTCATCCTCTCGCACACAACGACGATACACCCCCTCCCTAGGAAAATAACGATACAAAAAACCACCAAAGAGGGTGTAGTGGCGATAATGAGCAGTGCTCAAGAAATTTGCAATATCCGCAAACCAAGGAAGTGTACAACCGGTCAAAAATAATGCCGCATCAGGCAATTCATCATCCACTCCCTCCTCAATATCCTCAGTCAAAAGCCGAGAAAGATGATCCGCCAATACATGAGATTTTCCAAGACGAGTAACCACCTCAAAATCAAACTCTTGAAAAAGTAACATCCATCGAATTACTCGCCCCGCAAGATCTGTCTTGTTCAAAAGGTATCTTAGTGCTTGATGATCCACATAAATTGTAAAAAACTTGCCCAATAAATAATGTCGATATTTATTCACGGCAAATACCATGGATAAACATTCCTTCTCCGTTGTAGTGTAATTTCTCTCTGTCTTTATCAAATTGCGACTCGCATAATAAATCGGATGGTCTACCTTCTTATCGTCTGCTTGACAAAGAACTGCTCCTACAGCTGTGTGTGAAGCGTCTGCATGAATATGAAAAGGTTTAGACCAATCTGCGGGTATCAAAATTGGTGCTTTTATCAATCGATCTTTGATCGTATCAAAAGCCTCCTGACAATCTTGTGACCATTCAAAGGGTACATCCTTCCAAAGAAGAGTAGTTAAAGGGTTTACCACCGAAGCAAAATTCAATATGAATCGGCGATAATAATTAGCATGTCCCAAAAACCCTCGTAATTGCTTCATGGTTGTAGGAGCACGCAGATCACGTATCTTATTGATTTTACTATCATCCACAGTAATGCCCTCAGATGAAATCACGTGACCTAACAAGATTCCTTTCTCAATGCCAAAAACACATTTCTCCGGATTCAAGGAAATACCGGTTTGCTGACAACGATCAAAGACCTTAGCCAACTTCTCAGGCATATCCTCCTCATCCCCTTGAACTGAAAAATCGTCCAAAAAGATTTCCATCCACTTTTGTAAAAACTCTTGAAATGAAGCCATCATCACCCGTTGGAAATTAGATGGAGCATTACATAATCCAAATGGCATCACTATCTAAGAAGGAATATAATTTATGCCCTGCTACTCGGTCTAGAACTTGATCAGTGAAAGGCAATGGAAAGTGATCCTTCTTAGTCTTATCATTTAGCTTTCGATAATCCACACAAATTCTAATCTTACGATTTTTCTTTGGAACAATTACAATCGGGGAAACCCACTCACTATATGCCACAGGATAAATGAAACCCGCATCTAACAGCTTTGTTATTTCTGCTTTCACAAGCTCTGCATAGACAGGGTTTGTGCGCCTTTGACGTTGGCATACCGGCCTAGCGTTTGGCTCTAAATCAATGTAATGCTGGCATATCTCAGGTTTCACTCCCTGTAAGTCTTTATAGGACCAAGCAAAGACATGCTTGTATGTTTGTAGAACCTCTCTCAATCTAGTTAAGGTTCGTTCTTGCAATTGACGAGTCCCCAATGTAAAGCATTTTCCCTCCTCAACTTCCCAGCGCTGAGTAATTTCTAATGCATCAGAAACAAAGGCTGATCATCGACGAGATCTAGCTTGTATAGGTGGACGGTCTCTCACTTTGAAACAAACATTTTCTAGAAACTTTTGCTTGGTGTTACACTCCTCCTCCTGTTCGTGCGAAGAATGAGCACTTACAAGACTTTCATGGGTATAAGGTATCACCATTAAGGGGTCTATTTCCTCTTCATCATTGATAGGCTCCTCAATTTGGACCATAAAAGCATCCCTCACTACCTCAATCACCTTGGAATCAGTCCAATCATTGAACTCTCCTCCATCACCTCCTATTGTTTCATTATATTGTGTTTCCAAGAACTCTCTGGAAAATGACTTATTTTTCCTTCTACTCATCTTTTGCAACGACGAGCCATCCTCACTCTTGTTATCTTTTTGCTTATATCTCTCACATTCTCTGAGCAACTTTTGAGTATACCTCGCATTATGTTTGAGTTCTTGTCGACAACGACCAATCTCACGATCTTTTTCTCGAAGTAAGGCTTCCCAAGAAGTTTCTTCTTCATGACGGCACTCTTCAAGTTGCAAGGTCAAATCTTGCAAATGTCTAATTTTTATCTCAGCTCGTCCCTTATCTTCCTCTAGTAGCTTCACCTTCTTTAATAATGCGTCCATCGACTCACTAGAAAAAACTCGTTCTAGCTCTAATTGCTCTTGCAATTTCTCAAGAAGGGCATATAGCTCTTGGTGCCTTGCTTTATCCCCATCGTCTGCTCTCCTCTGCTTGATTGTATCCATGCAAAAGCAATCCACTACACACTCCTCTGGTGATGACAACCAATCGGTAATGTCATTGTCAGAGTCATTCTCTGAAGAAAAATGCACTCGATATTCTCCCATACCAGCATCCAAAGCAAAGTTAGAGCACTCTCTCTTTTGCATTATAGGCTCCTCCGTATCAACCATTTGCATTTGATACCCATTTTGAAGAAAACGAGCATACTTATCTTTATTTAATGCAAAGCGTTCTTGGACTACTTCCTCACCAACGGATGTATCACTTCCATATCCCATCATTTCTTCGGTTGTAGAAGGTGGTTTAGTGAACTCCCTCAAGAATTCTTTAGACACAACCCTCAATTGAACTCTATCCGTGCGTGGACCTATGGTTATTATCCCTTTATGCCAATTTTGAACACATCGAGCTTGTACTAACCAAGTTCGTCCTACCAAGATTGGAAACGCTGCACCATAGGAATGCGGTCGCACTACTAGATAGGTAATGCAAAACTCCAATCCAGCTATTATAGTCTTTACTCCTTGAAGCAGACCTAATGGTTTCACTCGACGTTGATCTGCTACTCGCAACATGATATTTGTGGGCTCTAAACCCTTTAGGCCCAACTCTTCCATTGTGTGCTCAGTCATGAGATTCACCACAGCTCCTCCATCTAGCTGTACCCCCATGACCTGATGATGTCCAATTTCTACCATAATAGTCGGAGCCTCAGAATCCATAAACATATCAACTGCTTGCACTCCTGTTTCCAAAGGTTCTTTAGGGGTCACTTCTTTTCTCACCCGCGAACGTTGACGTGTAAGTCGTTGATACATCTGCTTTCAACATATTGGAGAGATCTCCGCTAATGTAGGTAGACTAATAGACACCTCACACCGTTCCAATATATTCCATAAATCAAATTGAGGTTTTGGATCAACTTTAGGACCTATCCCGACCTTCTTAGCACGTGGTACTTTTAATCTATCAGGGAAAGGTGTTACACCAAGTTGGAAGTGAGGGCCTTTTCCTACGCGTGCTATGGGAGGTTGATCAGACGATTGCTCATCCGACACACTGGCTCTTGACTCTCTACAACTTCCTCTAAAGATGCCTCCTTAAGCATGCTTACTTTTCCTCCTTCTAATTGGGTTCATTTCGGCAAGCTTTCCGCAGTCCCTTGCACTTTCCCCTGGGATCTAGTGACAACTCCCACCATTGGATGATTATGAGAAAATGTCACCTTTCTAGATTTTCTTTCTACCGATTCTTTCCTAGCACCTACTACAGGGACTACTTCCACTAAATTTGCTGAAGTACTTGGACCCTCATCTACAATTTGCTTCCCTTTGTCCCCTATTAACTTTGCATTACTTTTAGGGCAATCTTTCTCCTCGTGGCCCTCCTCACTACATTGCCTGCATAAAGGAACATAATCTTGGTGTGCCCTTGCATTCGGGCAATATGCAGCAATGTGGCCTTCTTGGTGGTAGTTCCAACAAATCACTGTCCCTTGGGTAATTGTATTAGGACTTCCATATCCTTGATAACCTCGGCCAAAATATGGGCGATATGGTGACCCTGGCCTTTGTCCCCTCATTCCACCTTGCTCTCGCCCTCGTGAAAATGGAGGTCGGGCTTGTGCGGGTAATCCTTGCTGCAATTGTTGCTTATAGGGTTCTGGGATTCCTCTTTGCATGAAAGGTCGAGGTGGAGGTCCAATTTCATAAGTAATATTATTCTTATCCATGCAATTAAAATTAGTGTTCATCCCCTGCGCTTGCCTTCTCTCATGTGCTTGCTTAATGAAGCAATTTTCCTCTGTATGATTGTTTTTCAAGTAATAAGTACAAAAAAAGATTTGTGGTTGATCAGGTACGACTTGAGATACAGTAGGACACTCTGTAGCCAAGTGGCCATAGCCATGACATTTCCCACACCATATATTTGATCGGGGTGGACTTTGCGCACTGGCTTGCATAGTAGGCAGCTATGGCTCTATAGCCATAACGTCCCTTACTGGAGCTCGCACAGCACTTAAGATCTCCTCTTTAAATTTTCCCAACACACTTGTCACAATGTCCCCCACCCTTGCCTCGCTCACTAAAGGTGGTGGTGGTGTTTCGGTCTGAAGCATGTATGCCGGTGCAGTCATATATGGGTTTGGAGGCATGTATGATGCTGGATTTGTATTAACAACCACGTGGTTGTGAGGGACTAGAAATTGTTGAGACTTCCTGGGGTCTCATAGAGCTAACCATAGGTGATGTCCCCATAGGGCCATAAAGTAATTCCCTCCGTCATTGCTGTCCCAGCTGTACCTCTTCCCAGTTTCTAGCTTCTTGTTTGGCCGCGTTCAAATCAACAGGCCGACGAAGCCCAACATACTTCTGAGCCTCTGGATCCCTTAGACCATCAATCAAACGACGCTTTTGTGTGTCATCATTAGGGGCTGCTACTCCCATCTTCCTCACAATGGTCTCCATGCGTTGTATGTAATGGTCAATGCTCTCGTTCACTCCTTGCAACAAGTAGTCTAATTGCTGGGCCAATCTATCTTGAAAACCTTGCCTTCTAAATTTGGCCAAAAAAGATGTTGATAGATTTTGGTACGTGGCCTTGGAGGCTGCATCCAAGTTGCCATACCAACTTGCTGCTTCGTCTTTAAAAGTTGCCGGAAAGATATGCAGCTTTTGATCTTGATCAATTATCTCGTTTAGCAACACATGTCACCTCAAACTTTTGTAAATGCGCATCAAGATCCTCGTCCCAAAGTCCCGCAAATTGCACAAAGTCGGCTAACCGGATTGTTGCTCTTTGTGCTGGAACAGCCATTTGGAAAAATGGTAATACCTCAAAAGTTGGATAGTCCCAGAAATTTAAAGCTCTAGGTCTTACCCTAGGTAATCGCGGATAGCTTCTAAGTCCTCTAGGCACACTACCGCTAGTGCCTGCAATAGTCTCTCTTTCTTCTCTTGTTGGGCTATCAACTTGTACAGGTCGATTGCTGACTCCTAAATCCCTTATTGTTTGGTCATCACACGAAAGATCTTCCCCGCTTAGACTAGAAGGAACGCTAACCTGAAATTGACCGCTATCCAAGGATCTTCCTTGTGTCACGTTCGGTTCTTGCTCTCTCAACAATAGGTTCACTAACTCTAATTGTGCAGCGAGACGGATTTCAGCTCGTTCAGCCCTCCTTTTCCTCCTTTCTTCCCTTGCTTGTCTTGGGTCAATTGTTCGACCCTGAGTAGACTCACTCATGCACTTCTTACTTCCTGAGGTTCTTCGTGATTCTCTGGATTATCTAGCTTGATGGACCTTAAAATTGCCTTGATAAACCACTTCCACCAGATTGGTGCATGGAACAAACCAAAGGGCTCTATGGATCTAAGATAATCCTTGTAGTATGTGGCCTTGATCTTACGTATCACATCACTGGAAAACCGTGGGTAATATTCTTGAATGAATATGTCCTCCCACTCTTGTCGTTCTTCTTCGTATGGAACCCAGTTAGCAAAACTCTCCAAAAAATCACATGTGTTTACCAATGCCCCTCTCTCATTTGACTCCTCGCGGCCACTCCTAAGTCCTTCTGATCCTAGGAGTCGTGCCGTTTTTTTTTTGAACTCCTAAACCCTGGTTCTCACACGCAAAATATATGCGCCGAGATATCCCGCAGCTACTAACTAGCTAGTGATCTCCCGGCGAACGCACCAAAAAAATGACTGGCCTTCCTACTCTCTAGTCCAACGCACTAAATACCCACTAAAACAGTGAATGCGTCCTAAATAACAACCACACACAGCCTAAATCCTAGAAACACACACCGAAAAGACATCTTTTTGTATGAAATAATTTACAATGTTTTATTTACACACACCCACACAGACACACAAATGGAAAAGAATAAACTACTACGATCCAACAGATCATCAAGACACACTTCACCATTCTAAACTGAATAAAGAAATTTAATGTCAAAATGGTTTTGTGTAAATTGTTTCCAAGAATTTAATGAAAAAGAACCAATATTTCCAACACTTCCAAGTTTCAGTCAATCTGCAAACAACAGCATCATTGCATTCAACATTTGGCTAATCTTCACTTCACTCCACTCTTCACTCTCTCTCTTTCACACTTCAAAAACTCTTTCTTTCTTTTTTCTCTCTCTCTACTCACTATTCTCGTGAACTCTCTTCTTCTTCTTCTTTCTTTCTCTTCCTCCTCCTGAAACACAAACACAAGCATAATGCACACAATCTAATACATTCTCTCACACTCTCATGCTTTTACTTTTAAGTATGCACCATGTCAAAGTGATCAAATCTCTTTCTCTCTCTTTCCTATTTTGCATGTACACACATAGCGCAGCCACACTACCTCCTTTCTTGCATTACAGACATTTGCAGAGCCACGTTTCTATCTATTTTTTGTACTCCTACAGGTGACCAGCCACTAACAACCATAGTTCTCTCTCTCTCTCTCTCTTGACTTAAGCAGTGCTACCCACAAGCAGAAGGTTTCCTTCCCTTATCTCTCCCTTTTACCTACATTCATGCACACAAAAGGTAAAGCGCCTGCCCTCCTTCTCTCTCTTTCTCCTCACTTTCTACAGAGGACGTTGCAACCTCTCCCTGAGACGACACACAACCCCCTTGCCAAAGGTGGCGCTTCCCCTAAAGCACAGTTGCCTCTCTCTCTCTCTTCACGTTCTTTGTCTGTGTATACAGAGGAAGGGTAGGTGGCTGCCCTCTCTCTTGCTTTGGAGTGTCCACTATGGCCACGACCCCTCTCTCCCTTTTGCTTCTTTCCCTTGGCAACCTTTGCCTTCACTCTTCCTCCTTCTACGTGCAGGCGCCAGGCCTACATGCTGTCCCTCCTTCTCTTCATGGGTATAGCACCCTCTCTCTTCTTCTTGCTCCCTCCTTCTTTTCGCCTATACAGAACTGCCCACAAGCAGCGCTTCACCCTCCCATGCTCTCTCTTCTCACTCTCTCTTGTTCACTACTAGCTTGTAATCGGTGCCATTGCTACCATCGACTCCCCCCTACTCTCCTTTGCTAATACAGGTAGCGCCTTTCTCTCTCTCTCTCTCTAATTGCCTACGTTGCTTACACCTGCAACCATTGCCACACCCCCTCGCTACGTAGCCCCCAAATAGTCCTGCACCTATGCAAGCCCTCCTATGCCTGTAGCCTATACCTCTCTCTCTCTATGCTTACGCCTCTCTCTCTCTCTCTCTTTATGTACAGAGTTCACACACACACATTAACAACAAACAAATAAGCAGGCTTACCTCCTCCTCCTCCTCCTCTTGTTCTTGCTCGTTTGCCAGAGAGAGAAGCGCTCTCTCTCTCTCTCTCTCTTTTATATGCTCTCAAGAGGGTGACGGGTACCAACGAGTGCTAAAACTACCCACCCTTCCATTTTTTTATTTGAAACTTTTCATTTGTAACCACATTAAGGTCTCCAAACTTGCGTTCCCACCTAACCATCCTCAAAGCTTGAGTTCGAAACTCATCATACTAACCCTCGTTCTCTTCCCCTCAATCTCTCTCTTCTCTCTTCACTCTTACATAAACCTCCTCTTTATGTACAATACAATGTTAATCGTCACCATACCCATGCAATGTGCTTACACCAATGGAGAACATCGACAATCATGATGCATGCAAATACCATGACATTCCACACACATATGCTTTCAAATACCATGGAAATGCACCTAAAATAACCACAATTGACCCTATTTGAACCCTAAAAATTGCTAAAAATGGCTTCGATCTAGGGGTCATCATTTTCACAGGTTCTTTCACAATTACATCTTCTCTTTTACAGCCTCTAACCAAGAGTTTGTTCCCACACACACCCTATTCACTTGTATTTTCAACAAAAATTAAGTGGAAAGATAGGGAAATTGAGGATTCGACTTGGGAGTCAGTTGAGAACATTCAGCGCAGTTTTCCTTCTTTTCATTGCAAGAGTGCAATGTTTTGAGAGAGGGGAAGTATGTTATGTGCACATTATATGTGCATATACTAGGAGGCTAACCCACCCTAGGCATGTGAACATGGGAACATGGGAATATGCTGTAGTGGGGCAAGGGTTAGGTCTAACCTTGGGTTGAGGTTAGGGTCAGGCAACCAAGGGTCAAACATGGAAATGGAGAGTCAAGAGTCACTTGAGGGCCCTCCTATATAATAGGGGAATGGGGAATTCTCAAGGGATGTTTTCTTGTGTAGAGCATTGTGTCTACTCTATTGCCATTTCAAGCTAGAGCCAAGTGCTGTTGGAGTGAAGTCATATCTCTTGGTGGTATGGGACACTAAGGTAAGATATGTGATACTTCATTGTATTTATGTGTGCACCCTTGGGCTTAGGGGTGGTTGGGTGGATGAGTATATGCATGGTTATTGGCTAAAGATATCTTTAGGGTTTAACATAGGGGCTAATTACAACTTAATGTCTGAGCTCATAACCCTTGAGGTCTCTAAGCTCAACACCACCATGGGTAGATTACCATTCACCTTCTTCTATAAGCACTGTCACACTGTTATATTAATGCTTCCTATCACTTTCTTTACTCACAAATTAATCAAACAACATGCAATGCACCATCATATTGATTCTTGATATCACTTTCTTTAATTACAAGTTAATCAAACAACACGCAATGCACCTAATTATCTCGCAAAAAGCTCAATTTATGTTTCTTTTTTGTCACTTTGTTCTCAGTAATCACTTTCCTAATATAAAAAACTAGTCTGTTTAGTAAATTTTGTGAGAATTAGGTAGATTTTATTAGTTGTTTTGTGTTTTTTCTTTGAATCAAGGTGACTAAATCTATTACTAACACTCTAATATACTAAAAAACAAGGTGCCTACATCTTGTGACACTCTAATGCACTCAAAGATAACAAAAAACCATTCAAAAGCAAACAAATTAAGCAGTTTTACCCTATGTTTATGCATGCAAACAAAAAGCTAAAGAATCACTTCTTTGATTTCTAATGCACAAATTTATGAAATTAATGCAAAATAACCTTTAAAATTCCTATGTGGATGCTAAATGCACAGTTATAAACAATAAATCCACACAATTCAATGAAAACTCTTCTCTTTTTCTTCTACTCTTTCATGCATAACTATGAGCTAATTCTACACAAATGCAACCATTTTTTTCCATTATGGATGTACTTCCTAATGCCTCTAAATGAAAAGAAAAAGCCAATGGATCAATTCAAACAAACAAAAACACAATCTTTATGCACTTCCTAATGCCCCTAAATGAAAAGAAAAAGCCAATGGATTAATTTAAACAAGCAAAACACAATCTTTACACACAAATTCAACTTCTTAGTCTTTTTCTCTTAATCTTCGTTGCATGTGGCTATGGATAAAAAGAATAAAAAAGCTGATTTCCTTCTTCTTTTACAAAACAATCACCAAGGGGAAAATACGAGAGATTAATACCAAAGCATGGGACTTTTCCCTGGTAGCAGTGCTAAATGGTAAGCCTAATTACAAGAAATTTAGAAGCCACTTACCATTGTGCTTGTATGTCGTTGCCCAATGTTGAACTTGTAGTTCCACTTAAGAGTGTGGCTTGCTACTTCTCTCTCCAAGGTTATCAAGTTTAGCAAGTCTCCATGGGTTATAGAGCTACTCATGGAACCAAATTTAATGGAAGAGGGGTTGGAGAAGATTCCTTATTACACTCTCTACTCCTCTAATTCTCACCCCCTCACATAAGCAAGAAAGTACTAAGCGTGTGTAGAAGCAAATAATAAGAGGGTTTAGAATAAGTATAAGCTTAAGAAAAGAAAGAGATTGATAGACTAACAAGAGTCTAGTGTCTTTCTTTATGAAAGGAAATCCACTTATATATAAATTTGGTGTGTCCACACTTAAGTAAGTATGTCCAACCTAGAGTGCCCAAAATAAAGATTCGAGCTCTACACTCTAGTAACTCTCCTTCTTAGACGATGAAGATCCAGCTTCACTTACAAATAGTAAAAGATGAAAAAATTACAAAGTAGTTGTCAAACAAGTGCCTACTTATTATTCGAACAAGGCAACCAATACATTTATATTGCATTTATGAGTGGAATTAGGGCTAAAATGAGTCAAAAATCTATTGAGTGAAGACCTTTTAATCGCGAGATAGTTAATGCCCACTGTCCTATTAAGGATGCCATTTTGTGTGATTAATCATTATGATCATTAGACAACTTTTGGACTAAAAAAGGGTCCTCTAAGAAATGCCATGCTAGATTTTTCTAGAAAAATTGGTTGATGGCTAAATTTTTGCAACTAAAATAAAAAATTTTCAAAGGTTGTAGATTAGGAATCTACTTTTTGAGATTTTCCAATGATATATAACATGTTGGAAAATTTTTCATATTCAAGAAATTCCCAAATTGTTGATGATGTGGCATGTAATCTACTCTTCGAGATCTTTCCAATGATATATAGCATGAATTTGGAAACTTCTTGAATATGAAAAATCATGCTATATATATCGTTGGAAAGATCTCGAAGAGTAGACTGCATACAACATCATCACCAATTTGGAAATTTCTTGAATATGAAATAGTGTCCATCATGCTATATATCATTGGAAAGATCTCGAAGTGTAGATTCCTAATCTACAATCTCCAAAAATTTTGATTTGATTTGCAAACGTTTAGCCATTAGCCCATTTTTATAGAAAAAGCTGACATGGCATTCCTTAGAGGGCCCTTTTTTGAGTCTAAATTTTTCTTAAATATAGTAAGGAGTCATTGAGCTTAGTGGCTCCATTAGCCTTATCTCGTTTTCACTCCTTCACACATGGAGGTATGGTTGACATTTGTGAGCCGCTACACACACACACACACATTCTAACATAAATACCCTTACATGTTAGCTCTATCTCTTTCTCATAAAATTCCAATCTCTCTCTCTCTCTCTCTCTCTCTCTCTCTCTCTCTCTCTCTCCCTAGACCCTCTAATCGGTAAGATATAAACATTTCTATGTAGGCCACAGTGGGTTCTCTCTTTACAACTCTCTTTATTACAAGGTGAGAGGCGCAAGGAAGATGATGGTAGTGAGTAGAGAGATAGAGGAGGAGACAGTGACGATGGCTGAAAAGAGGAGCACCACAAATGGTCAAGCATGGTTGAAACCATAGACTTAATTCATATGAACATCTCAACATTTGAGTGAAACAAGATTTAGGGATGGTACAAATGGTTTATTGAAAAAATCAACTTGGAATATTTTCTAAGTATTCTCTCAAAGTTAAATTTAGCGATGTTTTTTTACACTAACATGTTGACCATTACTTCAAGGATTTCCCCTTGCAATCAGGTTCTCACTCCATGGTCAAAGGCATGCCATCCCTCAATGTGTTGAGTGTTCAACATGGGAAGATATCCACTGTCCCATTGAATGCCATCACACGGTTGTTGTTGCAGGCCAAACTCAAGAAGGCAAATAAACCCAAGAAGTCTAGCAACTTTTCTCCTAAATGTTCCCCATCCAAAAAGAAATAACACTCTAAGCACATTAACTAAGGTGAAGATCGGGTTACCATTTGCAGTGGCTCAACAAAGACCACATCCTCCTCCTCCGGGAGTGATGATCATGTTGAAATGCCATTCCCACATGAAGCCCCCCAAAAACTAAGCAAACAACAAAAATAGCTGGCCGCATATCCCAATCCCATCCATCGGATGAATTTGAGCCCCATCATCCTGAACTACTCCATGAGCACAACCCAAAACTCAAAGGTGCACTAACAATTTGAGTATATGTGCTAGGCCACTATATTGAAGGTGATGACACAAACGCAGCCCTACCATTTCCTACAACGGACATGTAATCAGAGGCAGCTTGGATGGGGGTGCTGGCATAAGCATCCTCACAAGAACATGCTAGGAAACCTGGGGACAACAAACCACCCTTGATCCCACCCAATTGATAATAAAGCTTGCAGACAAGACATCTGCATGACCCCTTGGCCTAGCAAAGGACCTCAAGATTAGAGTCAGTGACGACCTTCAAACTTATATTTGTAGTCATGGACTTTCGTAACAATGTCTATGATAGCATTATGGGAAGACCCTTAATGAGACAAACATGACTTGTCCACCATGATTGGGACACAAATCATGTCTACCTCCACAAAGGGAATCAAACACTCAAAGTGAATTTACATACGTGTCACACATATTCCATGGTCAGAGGTCCCTTCACCCCAAAGATTATGTGTGACCATCGCCAGGACTGAAAAGATCTTTGTTTGTGATGCTTGTCACCCTTGATGATGCATGGGAGCCATACACAGTCGATTCTGTCAATGATGACGAAGTCAACCAGGACTGGATGAAAATCCTTGCTACACTTGATACACTCATAGATTGCAAACTCCGCACACAATTTGTGCTCCCAACCGGCCAGTACCTTCATGACCCCTACAGGGCCTTTGGCTTGCTTAACACCCTAAGTGTAAGCATAGATCCCCAACACAAACTGGAAACCCTTCGGGTATGGTTAGATTTTCCCTTTGGCAGAAATATACAAAGAAAACATGCCTTGTTGTCTCCAATAGCTAGCCATGCCATGGGAAACATGGGGCAAACTGCAAAATCACTTTGCTAGGGATTGTCCTCTTAAACAGACCATGCAGGGAATGCAGCAGCAAGTACATGGGACAAACTCCGATGTCCAGAGCTTGGGTACAATTCAATGGCTGAATGCAATCGAAGAGGGATCTCAGGAGAAGCTCAATAGATTGCTGTATATTTCAGCCCTAGTCAATGGAAGGCCCGTGCGGGCTATGGTGGATAGTGGGGCAACCCACAATTTCATCACTGTAAGTAGAGGTAAAAATGAGTGCCTGTCTCACTGTGGGTGAGAAGACCCACGGTGACCGAGTTCAGTGTGGTCGAGATGGACGACTTTGACATAGCACTGGGACAGACATGGCTACGGGCAGCCAAGGTTCTTATTTCCCCATACTCGGAATAGCTCTTGCTGTTAGGAGAAGAGTGGATACAAGTGGTAGACGCTTCTCCAGAGCCTCAGCTCGCATACCCAAAGTTGCTGTCGGCATTGCAGATGAAGACGACTACACGGAAGGGATCACAGATGATCCTGGCAGCTCTAATAGAGAAGAAAGGGGATGAAGTCTAGCAAGAGGAGATTCAGCCCGAGATGAGGGCTCTGATGGTGGTGGACAGATTTCGACATGTCATGCCGGCTGAATTACCAAGAGAGCTTCTGCCCAAGCGTTGGGTGGACCACAGGATCGAGATCATGCCAAGTAGTGAGCCGCCTTCAAAGGCTCCTTACAGGCTAAACAAGGAGGAAACTTTGGAGTTGAAGAAGCAACTGGATGAGCTCCTAGAAGCGGGGTTCATCAGGCCCTCCCGTTCACCATATGGGGCCCCAGTTCTTTTTGTGAAGAAGAAAGCATGAGGATGTGCATAGACTACCGGGCCTTAAGCAAGATCACAATAAAGAATAAGTACCCGCTTCCAAATCTGAGGGAGATTTTTGATCAGTTGGGTAGAGCAAAGTTCTTTACCAAAATTGACCTCAGGTCTGGGTACTACCAAATCCGGATAGCGGACCAAGATGTGGAAAAGACAGCTTGCCGAACAAGATATGGGTCCTATGAATGGTTAGTGATGTAGTTCGGGTTGACAAATGCACCCGCAACATTCTCTACCCTCATGAATCAGATTTTTCAGAAGCCCAATGTGGCTGAAGCATCTGGAGGATGTGGAGATGGTGCTGGTTATCTTACAGGACAATGCATTGTACTTGAAGGAAAGCAAGTGTGAGTTCAGTGTGACAATTGTCTACTTCTTGGGCTTCAAGGTGAGTGATGGAAAGCTCATGCCGGATGAAAACAAAGTAAGGGCCATAGTGGAATGGCCTACCCATAGGACGGTATTTGATGTTAGATCTTTCCATGGGTTGGCCCAGTTTTACAGGATCTTTGCGGGTGAATATGCAGGTTTGGCAACCCCACTCACTAACTTGACAAAGGGAGGACACAGGTGGAATTGGACTCCCAAATGTCAGGCCACTTTTGACCAGATTAAGGAGATATTAGCCTCCCATCCATGCTTGGTGCTGCCAAATTTTGAACAACCTTTCAAAGTGCATACAGATGCATGAGATCATGCCATTGGAGGGGTCTTGATGCAGCATGGGCAGCCAGTAGCATATGAGAGTAGAAAGCTCATGGATCAGGAGACTCGGTATCCTACCCATGAGAAGGAGATGATAGCTGTGGTGCATTGCCTACGGGTATGGAAGCACTATTTGATGGGGAAACACTTTGTGGTTCACACAGACAATGTGACAACCACATACTTTGTGTCTCAGCCAAAGTTGACACCTAAACAGGCTAGGTGGCAGGACTTTCTTGCTGGGTTTGATTTTGAGCTGAGGTACAAGCCAACCAAAGACAATGTGGTGACGGATGCATTGAATCGGAGGGATCACCTAGCATCTGCACAGATATTGACCTCTTATGAGCTGATGGAAGCCATTAAGAATGGCTATGCTGAGGATGATTTTGCTATGGCAGTACTTGCAGGAGTGGAACAGAAACCTGTGAGGTATATTGCTATTCGTGATGGGCTGATTTACTATAAGCAAAGACGCTTGTATGTCCTAGCCACCACAGGAGTGCCAAGAAGGGAGCTTCTGAGGGAACACCATGACACCACGTGGGCTGGTCATCCTGGACAGGAGAAGACATTAGAGCTGGTGGCACAATCCTTTTATTGGCCTTACATGGAAAGAGATGTGGATGCTTATGTATGCACATGTAATGTGTGCTTGCAGGGAACGAGAGCTGGCACTCATGTATAGGGGAGTGCCATGCCCGAAGTAGATCAGTCCACAAAGGGGAGCAAGCCCAAAGCTTTGCGGAAAGCTTCAAACTTCTCACGAGGAAGCGCCTTTGTGAAAAGATCGGCGAGGTTGTCCTGTGTTGGCACATAGGTCAAGCTGATCTCTCCTGCTGAGAGTCTCTCCCTAACATAGTGATAATGCACCTCAATGTGCTTTGTGCGAGCATGAAAAACTGGGTTTCTCGCAACTGCCAATGCACTCTGACTGTCAGTGAAGATAGAGGTGGTAGACTTCTGTCCAACACCCAAGTTAGCCATAAGCCGTCTGAGCCACACACACTCAACCATAGCTGTGAAAGCTGCCCTGTACTCAGCTTCACAACTAGAAGTGGCCACAGTAGGTTGCTTCTTGCTCAACCAAGATATGCATGAGCTACCGAGCATGAAACAAAAACCACTTGTGGACACTCTTGTGTCATAGCAACAACCAGCCCAATCTGAGTCCGAAAAAGCATGTAAATCTAGCGGCAACAATCCCCCCTTGGGATAAAACAAGCCAAGATGTATGGTGCCACTCAAGTAGCGAAAGATGCGTTTAACTGCCTTCCAATGCTGAGACCCTGGGCTATGCATAAACCTGCTCACCTGTGAGACTACAAACTGAATGTCCGGCCTCGTAATGCATACATAAATGAGGCAACCAACAGCTGTCTGATAAAGTGTGACATCAAAGTGATCTCCGACTCAACTTCAAACCTGTCTCCATTGGAGTAGCAATAGGCTTGCAGTCTTCAAGGCCAAATCTCTGCAACAATGTCTCAATATACTTTGCCTGACACAAAGCAATACCTCCATCACACTGCTTAAATTGATCCCCAAATAATGATGCAAATGCCCCAAATCTGACATCTCAAAAGAGGCATTCAAATCAGCCTTAAAATCAGCAATATGACTTTCATTTGGTCCTGTGAGCAGCATGTCATCGACATAGAGAGCAATGATTAGATGTACATCATCCACACATTTAACATATAAAGTGCTTTTTGTTGGACTATTCTGAAAACCACGTGCAGTCAAATATGCATGTATCTTTTCATACCAAGCTCGTGGAGCTTGCTTTAAACCATATAAAGCCTTTTTCAACCTGCACACTTTATTTTCCTGCCCTTTTTGAACAAAACCACGAGGCTGTGATACATACACCTCCTCATGCAAATCTCCATTCAAGAACGCAGTCTTTATGTCCAACTGATGTACATTCCAACCATTATGAGCTGCCACTGCACAAATGCTACGAATGGTAGTCATACGACAAGTGGGAGCAAAGGTCTCATCAAAATCAATGCCCTTTTCTTGAGCATAACCCTTTGCAACAAGTCTAGCCTTATAGCGATCAACACTGCCATCTGGCTTTCGTTTCAACTTAAAAACCCACTTACATCCAATGGCCTTTTTACCAATAGGCAAATCACATAAAGACCATGTACCATTCTTCATTGTAGCATCATATTCACTTTGCATTGCAGCCAACCAATTTTCTGATTTTTGTGCCCCATCAAATGAAAGAGGTTCTTCCTCTTCACACATACTAGACACAGCCAAAGCATAACAATCTGATGCATAAGAGGCATGCTGAAAACTTGAACGAGTACGACTAGATATAGGTGCATCAATTTTACTATCACGCAAGGTTTGCACTAGCCATTTAGGCATATTTCTAGCCTGCTCATTTTCAGCCCTATCCTCAGAAATTACATCCTGTAAATCTGCATTAGAAATAGGCTGATCTATGATGTCGTTTGAAATCTGCATAGGCTGAATATTTGCCTCATTAGGACTTACATTTGGATTTGCACCTGTAAACAAAGGCAACAATGTATCAAATACATCCCATGAGCTCACACCTGTCTCTTTGGTACATGATAACAAAGGCTGCACAGCATCTTCCACAAAAACAACATCTCAACTAATCAAGATACGCTTTGACTGCAGATGATACAATCTGTAACCCTTGCTCTCAGCACTGTAACCAACAAAAATGCATTTGACAGCCTTATCATCCAATTTTCTGCATTGTTGCACAGGCACTAAAGCATAGGCCAAGCAACCAAAGACACGCAAGTGACCAATAGAAGGCTTCCTGCCATGCCAAGCTTCGTATGGAGTAATAGACTGCAAGGCCTATTGAGTACATATGCAGCACACATGACAGCCTCAAGCCAAAACGCATGTGGCAAAGCTTGGCTCTTGACCATACATCGTGCCATCTCCATAAGTGACCTGTTTTTCCTCTTAGCAACACCATTTTGCTGAGGGGTATACGGCACTGTACATTGGTGTTTTATCCCACGACTAGCCAGAAATGCATCAAACTCTTTAGACAAGTACTCCCCCCCTCGATCAGAACGGAGGGTGCCCACAGTACAATTGGATACATTTTCAACCATAAGAAAAAATTGTTTGAAGCACAAAAACACTTCGGACTTTGTTTTCAGTGGATATACCCATGCATGCCTTGAGTAATCATCAATGAAAGTCACGAAGTACAAGTGTTTACCAAATGACGGAGTTTGCATAGGCCCACATACATCACTATGTACAAGTTGCAATTTGCGAGTGGCCCGCACAGAACCATCCTTTGGAAATGCAGAACGCTGCATTTTGCCCAAAATACAGCCTTCACAAACATGTTTCAATGGTGCCTCAAGAGGGGGCAATGAAGCAACCATATCAAATTTCTGCAAACGGAGCAAACTAGCAAAGTTCAGATGACCAAAATGAGCATGCCATAGTTTTGCATCTGAAACTGCCTTTTCATCAGAAACTGCATTTGCTGTATCTTCCACACACTTGTCATAAGAATTGAGCCTATACAGCCCACGAAACAAGGTGCTAGATGCAATAATCGTATCACCAGAAGTCAAATCATGAACAGTACATCTGTCATCCACAAATTTGACTACAAATCCAAGTCTAGCAAGCGCAGAGACAGACAATAGATTCTTCTTTATCCCTGGCACATACAAAGCATCTGAAAGTGTGAAAGCGTTGCCATTTGTAGCAGTAAGCATAGTTTTACCAACGCCCTTCACTGGGTAAGAAGCATTATTGGCACATGTGACAGTATTCCCATTAGAGACAGCCTCAAGACAAGTGAACATATCACGATGTGAGGTAATGTGCTTTGTAGCACCACTGTCAAAATACCATACATTAGAGTCAACAGAAACTGCCAAACATGCATCATGTACAAATGGGTCATAGTGGCAATACACGCTAAACACCCATTCTGTATCCTGCACAACATTTGCAGAATCTGCATTTGTAGAAGCATCCGCTATTGTGGCTGCATTTGACTCTTTCTTCTTTGCCTCTTTAGCCTTTAGCTTAGGGCAATTCTTAATGACATGATCATTTGCCTTACAATAGTTGCACCTGGTCTTTTTCTTGCCTTTATCAAGAGCCTTCTCAGACTTATTGTTGCTACCTGTGGAAGGAGAAGAAGTTGCAGACCTACTAATAGGAGAAGAAACAGTGGAAGGGGCTACCTTACCACTTCTTCTCTGCTGCTGCTGGGCAGCAATAAATGCTTGATCAACTACACGCTGCCTGGGCCTGTGTTGCCTGGACTGCGCTTCTTGCAAGAGCTTGTTGACTAAAGTATCATACTTGACAGCATCAGGTCTGTCCTCAGTAAGAAGTCTCCACGTGGAAGCAAAAGTCTGATATGTCTCAAGTAAAGCATCAAGAACAGTCTGCACAAGAGAATGATCAGGAATAATCTCACCTGCAGAAATCAACTGTTCTTTGAGATCTTTAATCTCAACAAGAAAAACATTCATGTCATCATCTTCCTGCATAATCTTCAATTCTAGCTCTTTACGCAGTTTAAGAGATTTTTGCCTCGTTACGACCTGCATACAAACCACCTAGAATATCCCAAGCCTGTTTTGCTGTTTTAGCTGAACGAATATATGGGGTGATGTTACGTTTGACTGAAAGTGCAATCAAGGCATGAGCCTGCGCATCTTTACCATCCCAACGAGCTTGTTCAGCAGTGGGTAAAACAGCAGCAACAGTAGAGCTGTTAGAACCTGCAACATCCTCACAGATCCTACATCCACAGAACCTGGACGTACATCCATACCCTGCACAATGTTCCACACTCCTTTTGCAACCAAAACATGCTGTATCATGTATGCCCAAAGTGGGTAGTTGCTGTCTCCATCCAGTTTGTCTTCAGCAGACAACATGCGAAATACATCATTGCTGTTATCAGTCATGGCCACTGACTGAAACTGATGCAAAAGCTGCCTATAATGAAGCAAAGACTGAACAGAAAATAACCCGTGCTATGTAGCACGGTCCACAATAGAATACGTATGCCTGTTTTGCAGAAAACTGCACTGTCAAAATTTCTGCAGAAAATGACGAAAACACCTGTGCAGAACTTGCAATGCAAAAACGGAGCCCGAAACGACCTCAGATGCGATTTCTGAGAACGCAAAGCCCGTAGAGTATAGGGACTTGCAAGCGATCGTGAAAGCTCACCTCAATCGGAGAACGTGAGTCGGAGGGTACTGGCGGCGTAGCCCTGGGAGCCGATGCTTGCTCTGATACCAATTGT
Source organism: Cibotium barometz (assembly GCF_041138505.1). Classification (NCBI taxonomy): domain Eukaryota; kingdom Viridiplantae; phylum Streptophyta; class Polypodiopsida; order Cyatheales; family Cibotiaceae; genus Cibotium; species Cibotium barometz. The sequence continues at coordinate 6,512,499 of NC_141094.1, read as the reverse complement.
TGGAATTAGGGTTGCAGGAAAGCACACAAAGCTTAGAGAAGAAGCAGCAAGAATGCACACAACACAAAGTGTATTAGATTGTGTCAATGTACAAAAGATAAGTTAGCCCTAGAAGGATGGGCGTATATACAAGCCGGGGGAAAAAACCTCCTAAAGAGGGAAAAAGTACCCCGGCGGTCCTAAGTGTGTTCACACACATCACTGCCTATATATATATGGCAACAATCAAATTACTCTAATTCCTCTTAGCCCTGGCGGGGGTTTTCAGCATGCTCTACAAGTTGGTGAAGTCAGAATTCAATTTGATCAAGTCTACAGTGAGATCCAAGCTCTTCATCAAATCTGCATGTGACTTTGGTAAAACAGAGATTAAGCATTCAATATTTGGTCAAATCTTGTGTTTATTAGCTTAATCCTCTACTAGACTCATTGCTATTGATGGGCTTGAAAGCATTTGAGCTCATTTGAAGTCTAAGGCACCAGATTTGGACTCCCCGCATACTCTGTTTTTTGCACACAAAACAGTGGATTAATTTGCTAATCAGTGATTAATCAATACTAATCACTATATTTTGGTACAATTGAGGGCTCAAATTAACCATTAGATATCTGATACAGATCCCTATAACTTCAGATTGCAATTCGGAGTTGGTTTGATACTCCAACCATTCCATACAAATTGATTACCCTTGATTTAATGTAATTTCTGGTAAAATTGTGCTGATAAATTTGTGATAATCATCATTTTGCATTTAACCCTTGGTTAATGCCTGTAAATATCACTCAAATTCAAGATTATTCACAGCCAGAGTTGCATTTGGGAATGTGCATAAGAATGAATGCTGTACGCATTATGTATTGGGCACATTGCATCAGTGTAAAAATGGGATCAGACACTGCCCAATGGGATCAGACACTGCCCTTGTCCAGAATAAGGCAAGAGGTAAGACCTCCCGCATAAATTTGGGTTTGCATTGCATAATGATACAAGATAAACATAAAAAGCCCAAAAGAACTGTCAGCAAAACATTTCAACATGTTGCTCACAACAAGGAGCAAAAAGACCTGACGGACAAGCTCATGGCCCCAGCCATGAAAGAAGAAGAACATCTCCTTCCAAGAAGAAGATCCACACCGAGAAGAAGATCAAGAGAAAGACATGAACACGAGAAGAGAAGCTGCCCCAAGAAGACTGAAAGAAGAGACGGACGTGTGAAGAGAAGCTGCCACGACAAGAAGATTGGAGACAAGAGAAGATGTGAGGCTCCAAAGAGTGAGGAGCCATGTGAAAATCTCTGAGAGAAAGAGAGAGAGAGACCCCACAACCCAATGTAACCTACCCCAACAAAGTAAAACCACCTCTGAGCCACCGATGATGTAGGCCACGTGGTAGATGTATGTGTGAGCACTTTAGTCAAGATCGTGGGCAGTTGTAGTAAGCCTTGGACACAGAGAGAGAGAGAGTGTCAAAGGACTATGAGTTTAGGGACTTGAGGCACTCGTCGCGGACTATCAAGTAAGAGAGAAACTTGGTACAGGGTCCAGGTGTGCTAAGTTAACTTGAGGGGAGGTGTGCTAGGCACTAGTCGCGGACTATCAAGTAGGAGAGAAACTTGGTATAGGGTCCAGGTGTGCTAGAGAGTATTCACTTGAGGGGAGGTGTTGAAATATACAAGTGAATAGGGTGTGTGCGGGAACAAGCCCTTGGTTAGAGGCTGTAAAAGAGAATGTGTAAATGTGAAAGAACCTGTGAAAAGGTGAGAAGAATCTATTGGGAGAGAATAAAGGGTAGCATGAGAAGATTTAAGAAGTGTGGAGATATTCTTGGAGATATTCTGGGAAAAGTGAAGAGGTGGAGAGAATCAAGCAAAAGAGGTGGAGATATTCTGGGAGAGGTGGAGTGAATCAAGGAGATATCAGTGGGATTAGATGCTTGGATGTAAACTCTATAAATTGAGGCATTGGCCTAATGAGAATTTGCTGGTTTTTGATTATCCATGCCTACATTAAGCTATTTACTAATTGCTCACTAATTACATCTTATTTGCTAATCACTTTGTTAATGATGTTGATTCTAGTATTTGATCCACCATAGCTCATCACATTGCTCTAATTTCAACACAAGTATTATGGTTCAAGTCTGTTCAGATGGAGGTGGCCGGACAAGCTTGGTGTGGTGTAGGTACATTACACTAGGCATGGTGTGGAAGCCTATGGTGGTCGGAGATGCGAATGGGCACAAGGCCAAGGGGTCGGCAACCATACGATTGAGCATGGAGGGGATACCATGCACATCCATGAGGCGGTTGGCGTAACTGATGGCCGGCTGCGTGTATGCATAAGCGTAGAGGGCTTAGGCATCGGCACAACACACAACACACAAGGCAAGCGAGAGGAGGCGCACAAAGACGGCAGGCTGCACAGTGCGTAGGGGCAGATTGCATCAAGGAGATGGCCGGGTAGCGCATCAAGGGGCAGCCGCCTATGCTTAGAGCAGTCGGGTCCCATCGTGGAGCAGCCACCTACATACAAACAGCCGCCTATGCTTAGAGCAGCCGGGTCATGCGAAGGGGCATCTCCTACACCAAGTAGCAAGCGAAGAGCATCGTGGGCAGCCGTGGGCTGTAGCAAGGCTTGTGTGCACATCAGCAGGTCGTGGCAAAGGAGGGGGTTGCAGAGGCGTCCGTTTAGCAGGACCACATCTGCGTGGAACCCTTCGAAGCAGAGGAAGCAAGCAGCAGGGTCACACCTGCGTGATTCCAGAGAGCAAGGCAGTGGACAGCCTTCTCAGCAAAGCCACACTTGCGTGGTAAGCAGGATTATAGCCGGGCACGCACGGTGTGCGTGCCAAGCCAGGTTCAGCGGGGGCATAATTGATTATCATTGTATATTCAGGGTTTTCTGGAATACAGCCTCCTTGGGCTTGATGTATGTGTGAAGGGGTTGTGGCCTCTCTCTAATGTTTGAAGTATTACATGCTGTGACGGAGTTGAGGCTCCGTGGGTGTGTGAGTAAAGAGTTGTGGGTGATTGATTATTAGAAGATGTGATGATGTGATGCATAATGTAAACATCATAGCACTAGCTACCTCTACATCACAGCACTTCGAGTGGGGTGGGTTTTGGAGGTTGATTGAGGGGGTGAAAGATGTGGCAGGTGGTTTGGTGAGGAGAAGGAAGGGACATGGAGTAGGAGGAGGAGGGGGGGCGGTTGACGAGGAGAAGAACGTTGACGGGTTGTGGAGGTGGGCAAGGGGGAGAATGGCGAGGCGTGGAAGGGGGCATGTGCTTGGTGAGGAGGAGGAAGAGACATGGAGTAGGAGGAGGAGGAGGGGTGGTCAGCTGAGGAGGAGAACGTTGATGGGTTGTGGAGGTGGGCGAGGGGGAGAACGGTGAGATGTGGAAGGGGCCACGTGCTTGGTGAGGAGGAGGAAGGGACGTGGAGTAGGAGGAGGAGGAGGGGTGGTCGACGAGGAGGATAACAGTGATGGGTTGTGGAGGTGGGCGAGGGGGAGAACGGTGAGATGTGGAAGGGGTACCTAAGGTCTTGCATTAAATAATGCCATGTCAGTGGCATTATTTAATGCACCTACAATAAGAGTGTGAATATGCACCTGTAAAAGTTTGAATATGGTCCCTAAATTTTGTTTTGCATTAAATCGAGACAAAATTTAGCATTAATTAATTAAATCGAGAGCGGGACCTTAGCGATGGTAGGTTAATGAAGTGTAAGGTTTTAATAAATATGGTCTCTTCTAGAGTGTTCATGTTCTGGATGTTTCCGTTTCAGGCTATATATAGGAGTGCGATCTTGCTGCGGTGCTTTTGGGTAGGAGTGCCACACGCTTACTCGAAGGGACAAACCCCTCTCTCTCTCTCTCGGTCTATCGTGCGAGTTGTCTCTGCCATGCAAGTTCTCTCTCTCTCCTGGTCTACCGCGCGAGTTCTCTCTCTGTCGAGTGAGAACTCCAGTCGAGACTCAGGCCAAGGCGACGCGTGAACCTTATTGTATACTAAGGTTTAGGCATTAATTTATTAATGCTCGGTGGGCATTAATAAATTAATGAAGGCCTCGCCTGAATATGAGTAGGCTCCACCATCGATCAACAACAGAGAATAATTGTATGCTGCTTTAAGAGGATAAGAAGATTACTGTGTATGGCCTGGCTTTGTAATTGTTATTAAAATGTGCACCAAAGAGATCCAAAAAGAAATTGGTGCTTGAAACGCCCCCACGTGGTTGCAAGAGCGCACAATGGAATGAATTACCCCTCCACACATACATACCCCCATCACCACCCTCAAACTTACACATCATAGCTATCGAGTCTAAATGTTTGGGAAAAACACACACTCTCTCTCTCTCCTCCCCACACACACACAGCCCCCCAAAAAAAAAACAACCACCACTTACCCTCAAATTTACACACACACCCCACCCACCTCAAACTTACACATCTCACAACTCTATCGAGTCTCAATGTCTAGGAAAAACATTGTCCCCACCAATCAAAATAAGCACTCGCCAACTTTTCTTTCAAAATTAACATATCAATCGTTTTTTATAGCTTAAGTTTTTAAAAATTTGTAAGAGTCAAATAAATTGCCAATCACGTGCTACTGCAATGGTAAGAAACAAGTTTGAGAGTCCTTAGGTGATAACTTCAAATCTACCTCTTTGCAAGAAATAGCATCTAGTGTGTGTGAGTAGTCAACCCCAAAAAAGAAAGAAAGTAAAAGGCAATTAAAAATTGCAACTGTCTTTTTTTTTTCCTCTCAATTTCACTCAAGGACGATTTATTTGTATGATTGTTAGGACGGGGTCATTAAGGTCTTCTACTTCCAAAATATGTGAAACCCTTTAAATCCCCAAACCGTAGTCCTTTTGAAATCGATTGTCCAAAGTTATTATAATGAAGCAATTATATATGCACATCCACATGTATGGGTATGGGCCTAGGCACATGTATGGGTATGGGCCTAGGCACATGGACCTTGGGTCCCTTGAGCATAGATTTGGGGCATAGGCATATTGTGAGCTAGTGTGAAACTTTACAAGCACTATATAAATGGCCTTATCTAGGCTATGGTACCTATCATTGATACCTTTTCTACTTTTGACATATGTGTATTACATCTTCTTGGAGCTTATGCCCAAGCTTTCATGGTTGATTCATGGTAGTCTTTCCATGTCTACGTGCTACTCCCTAGGATGAGTGGGGCATGTGTGTACTCCATGCTAATGAGTGCAATCCCCTAGGTCCCTTCATTGCATTGGTATTAGAGTCCATGGCTTAGATCTTGATGTTTTGATTAGAGAGTGATTAGTGCTTAATCTATTTTTAAATTAGTACTTTTACACAGTTTGTAGATCCTCTTTTGATTTTGTTTTGAGTAGATAAGAAATGGGATTAATGGTAATCATTTTTGAGTATATGTTAATCACAGATTTCAAAAATCCTAATTCTTACAGATTTGAAGAATCTTGATTTTCTTGATTTTTGAATTAAGGTTTTCAGCCATTTTTAGAGTGATTGTCTTGGAATTTTCAGAGTGGTTTTCATAATGATTTTCTTGATTTTTGAATTAAGGTTTTCAGCCATTTTCAAAGTGATTTTCTTGCTAAATTCTCTTGATTAGGGTTTCCTTCCAATAAATATATTCATAAACCTTAGTTTCCTTCTATATTTGTCTAGTTTTTGAAAAACTTTGGTAGTTTTGGAGGATATTGAAGGTTGTTGTGTAGATTTTGGTGTATAACTTTGGAGGATATTGAAGGTTAATGTGTAGATTTTGGTGCAGTTCTTATCAAGAATTAGTGCATTGAAGATTCTATGTAGATTTCAATGAAGATTATAGTTCTATACAGAATTGAGAAGTTTACTGTGCAGTTTGTAGTTCAGTTTGTAATTTTATACAAAGCTTACTGGGTAGAACCAAATTTCAAATTTCACAATTTACAAAGATTATTATGCATAATTGTTAACCACTCCAGTTAACATTATTTTTCAAGTCTGGCTACGCTTCTTGTAATTTATAATTTTGTAACCACTCAAAGTTTTGAATGATAAAAGAGATATGGGATGGCCGAGCTTACGGCTTGTGTAATGCCGGTCATAGGAAAGAGATGTACATATAGAGCTAGGAAGCTAGTTTTGGGCTTCCAAATTGTAAATGGGCAGCTAGCCATTGTAAAATGAGAGCTCTTGTATATAAGACGTTTTATGGAATATGAAAAGGGACAATCCCATTAGTCTCATTTGAGTTTTGCCTCTCTCTCTCTCTCTCTCTCTCTCTCTCTTTTGTGGATACTTGCTTATGTGTAGATGCTTGCATGCTTGATTATGGTTGTGTGTGCATGTTGGGATGGTGATGATCTAGCTTCTCCTATCCTATCCCCTCTCTTGTCTCTCTACCAAGGTCCCTCTTGCATGCATCTTGGCATGGAGTGAAGGTTGAGCTTTCCATAGCTCCCTCCTTCTTTTCTCTTCACCTAGTTCTTGAATCTCCACTTGGGTGACACAAGTGGTGGTGGAGTGAGCCCCTAGCAGCCTCACAAAGGGGAGTTAACCCTCATTATGATTGGCTAAGTGCACGTCTTCAACTCGACACTTGCATGGTTGTTTCTCTTCTTCTTTCCCTCTCTTGTGTGCAAGGTTGTAGGTTTATCTTAACATCTTTAGTGCCGCTTCCGGGGATAGCACTCAACTTAGGGTCCTCCACATATTTCATGTGCTAGAGTCTTCGTTTGGCCCGGTTGGAGTGTAAATCCACCGGTTGGTTGCTTGTTGTTTGTTTAATTGTTGATTGTGTTCAATGGAGATATGGAGGTCAACTGAAGCATTAGAGCATTAAGGTCTTCACCAAGTGCAGGAGATACAAGCAAGTGTTCAATTTTTTCTCTTGGCATTCATACAATTTTTTATTTTTTGTTCATCTTCTGTTAAGTTTGCACAATAGTTTAATCATTAAATTAATATTAATTTATTAGGTTCCTTTACACATTCTAGGTATCAATAGGTAGCAAGAGATTAGCTCTAGCTCCCTATCAAAACAAAAATCCAAAAAAATACTGGAAAGATACCTGAATCTGCAAAAATCAAAGGAGGAAAGTAGGTGAAAATCCCATTCTGGATGAACCTTTGAGAAGCGAATGGCCGTTCCAATCACTGTGAAAGGCCGTGGCAAACTTGCCATGCTCGTTCCATTCCTCCTGGGCAAATCTAGTGAGATCTTCAGCCATTAATTTGGTAGCAAGCATTAAAAAGGGAATAATTGCATTAAGCAAGCATAAATTGCATTTAAACAAGGGGTACATCTATACTATTAGAGAATATTTGTAGGTGACAGTCAGACCTGCAACATTAAAATCAGTGAAAACTAGAAATGAACGTCCGTACCATTTGAATCGCACGGTTGTTCCTTCTCAAAAGCGTACGCCCGTTCCCTTCGACTTGCCATGCCCATGTGTCAGTTTCCCATGCTTGTGTCATCTTCTTTTGCCCCAGCTATAGCAAACGTACGTTGGTGCTATTTGTGCCACGTCGATACCATCTCCCCCTTCTAAAGCGTATGCCTACGATGGCAACCTTGCCACGACCGTTCCATCTGCTTGTTGCCATACCCGTATTAGTTTTGCCACGCTCGTACCTTTATCATTCAAAAGCGTACGCATGTTCCTTTCCTGAGGCCACATCCATGTCTTCCAAAGAAGTGTGTGCCTGTGCCATTTTCTTTTTGAGAAGCGTACACCTGGTTCCTCCTGAAGTGTACGTCCGTACCATCTTAAAGCATAAAGTATATGCCTGTTTGCCATTTTCTTTTTGAGAAGCATACACCTGGTTCCTTTTGAAGCGTACGCCCGTACCATCTTAAAGCATATGGTTGTACCATTTCTAAAAAAAAGTAAACTATTCACACAGGGGGGTCTTGCATAGTGATTCCACACATTCATGGACCTACGTTTGGGTAAATTGGTGCGAAATAACCCTCTCTTAATGATATAAACTCTCCTGAAGTTCCCTCTCTCATAAGGTGAGACCCATATATAGCTTGGATCCAAACGGTGCTAGTTTTGATAGCACCAGTGAGAGAGAAGACCATCCCAGCATAGGAGAAGACTCTCTTGACCTTAGAATAGGAGAACTTGAAGCTCATTGTATGGACAGACCACTTATCCTAGAGCAAGACCCTACCTCTCCTACACATTCATAGAGAAGCCTTGCTTCGAGGCTCTGCAACTTTATCTTGGGAAACACACATTCAAAAGAGCCACATCCCATGGTGAGAGGTATGGAACATCAACAGAAAAGAGAGACTACGCTACCTCTAGATCCTAGAGCGAAAATAGGGTAAAGTGAGAGCCATCAAACCTAGACTCATCCACCAGTCTGGAGAGCCATGCCCGTCTCAGGGGTGGCTGATTCATACAAGGCCCAAAGACACATACAAAACCCAAGGCCAAATCCATCCTCCCAAGGACCTAAAACGTCGTACCAGAGAGAACGGGCCTACCCGTCACATCAACCTAGCCCACTTGTTTCTCAACAATACCCACCACATAGAGCATACCCAGGGTACCACATGGGGCCACACGGGGCACAACCCAATACCCATGAGACAAGGGCCTCCAATGGTCTATTATCCCCCTAGCCTAGCTCCTCTACCCATCGTTCTCCAACCAGCACCTGCTCTAGCCCTGGTAGGGCTAACACCAAAAATGTTGAGAATAGCCATAGAAATAGGGAGGGTGTGGCCTACTGGCATCACACCCCCAGTACCAACTCAACCAACACCAAGATCCAGACTAGAGCAGAACAAATTTGCAAACATCTCCTCGAAGCTAATCACTAAGTTCGATGGGACTCGAGACCCCATCTTGCACTTAGAGATGTTCAACCAGCTCTATGAAGCCTTTGGCCACCACGTGGACGATCAAGTTAAGGTGTGTGCCTTTGGCCTCACCCTAGACGGTAAAGCCGGCCAATGGTTTCGGTCCTTAAAAACTAAGAACAAGTTTGAGGCCTTGAAAGAGACCTTCAAGTTTGGATATTCTCGTCAAGGAACCAGATGGAGTCCTCTTGAGCTCCTACATAATGTTAGACAAAAGGATGGTGAAACCATCTGAGATTATATCAATAGAGTTAGATATCTCCACTCCCATTGCAATGCTAGAGACAAGTTCTTTGATAAAAGGTCTGGATGACGTACCCCTACATAATCCCTTATATGCCTTGGCCCATACCTCCTTTGAGCAATGCTACAAGAGTGCTCTGGACTTTGAGGAAAACTTCAAGGGAACACATTCCCAAGAACTCCATGAGGGTACATCAGAAGTCTCATTCAAGACCACTAGTACAAGATCTAAAGAAAAGTGCAAGGAGTCTAACTTTGGACAATAGGAGTGCTCTAGATTTTGAGGAAAACTTCAAGGGAACACATTCCTGAGAACTCTATGAGGGTACATCAGAAGTCTCATTCAAGACCACTAGTACAAGATCTGAAGAAAAGTGCAAGGAGTCCAACTTTGGACACAACAGGTTAAACAGTTGGTCTGAATTAATACAACAGATGACCTAACATTGGATAACTAACCAAAGTCCGGGATCGGGTTGGCCAACCCCATCTCTATTCGAAGAGGGAGCTAGTATGGTGTGCCCGATTTATCAAACTAACCATACTAGCATGGAGTGTCCACATTTGCAGCCCTGTTCCACCCTTTATTGCACATATTGCCAAAGATGGGGTAATCATGAAGTCATGAACTTCTATCAACAAAGGGCTGCTCAAGCCCGCGCTCTACCTCAAGCCTTGCCTAATGACCCCAAGGAAACCACTAGCTTTGCCAAAAGCAGTGCTTCACAATGTACCTCAATGAGGCCAAGAAGTGGCCCAAGGAAGAATTCTTAGGGTACCCAAAATGCCCTTACCCCATCCCCAATTCTTCCACCTCAACCCCCATTGCCACAAATCACACCTGTTCGTCCACTAACCCTAATGGAAATTTTTGAAGAAGGGGATGAGGGGGAAGTTCCTACCTTCGAAGCTTTGGAGCCAACCAGTCCACCCTCCCAAATTCTAAGCCACTACGTGATGGAGGGCGATCAAATGTTCCCTGTGTACTTAGCCCCCTCCAATTCCACGAGATCGAGACATGAATACAATGGCTAAACAACCACCCATGCAATGTTATCATTGCGCAGGACCTCACAAAGTGGTTGAGTGTCCAATCAAGAAAGGGATGGCAAGTACCTTTGTAGGTGCTTTCGCATTAAACCCTTTATGCATTGGGTGTGGGATAGACCATATGTATAAGGATTTTTCGTTGAGACCAGCGAACGACCGACAACATGAAAAGCTCGTGAAGCTAATCCCAGCAGCATTAACCTACTTAGTGTGTAAGAGACGGCTTCATCTATACGATCCCTCTCAACGCGGTAACCAGATTGAAAAATAGACAGAGGGCTACAGTTCATGCCACAAAAAAAGCATCGACCTTGCAAGACTAGGGACATGCAAAGGTCTTAACTTCAAAGAATGTCCATGAACAAGCATGAGCAACTAGACGCTCAAGAAAGAAAACCATGAAAATTGGCACAGGGGATAGTCAGGTAGTTATTAAGAGTGGTTCAGAAGATGGCATGACCACATACATCAACCTCTTCATAAGAAGAGGAAGATCTACTACACGCAGCCACCCGAGTTAGGGAATTGATTGACACTATAACCAGCTCCCTAAAAAGCTTGCCGAATATCCTAACCCCATAGTGGAGAAGGAAAGACTCTTGGTAGCCCGAGTTGGTCAGGGATTGCCAAGCTCAGATAGAAGATGAGCCTCTGACTGCTTACCTTGAACCATGCCCTTTTGTTTCCAACATGAGACCCACTGAAGAAGCTTAGGTATATACTAGAGAGCTCCCAGACCAGCCACCCCCTCATAGGCCAATAGAAGTGGTAGCACCCACTGTAGCAGCTAACCCCCACCAGGGAAACCGAGTAGCTAAATATCTCAAAAACCTAGAAGAGGACCATCTCAAAAGAATGGACATAGAGGTCCCCATCTAATTACCTTATACAAATAAGAGCTTGAGAACAAGCCAAGGTGACCTTCCTCATGGAGTAGGCTCTGCTCCTCCCACAGACATTGCTGGTCTCTCTTCCTTCCTCTCTTCTCAGATCTTGATCTCCATTGGCACCTTGCTTCAAGGTAGCCTAAGATAGTGGAAGGATCTAAAGGATTGGATGGAGGGATGCCTCGGGGCAGGCATGCAAGAGTCTTTAGAGCTAGACAGCTCTCCTGAGTCAGAGGAAGATGAAATTAAACCCCACAAGATCATTGGCATCCCCATAGTTTGAGTAAATAAGCTCGAACAGTATTTTGAAGGTGATGAACTCAATGCTACATATTGACGATAACCTTCGATGGCTTCTAGGTCGTCACAACAATCCTGGATGGGGGAGCACCTGCCATGTTACCAAACAATGCTGGGAGGAGCAATAGGGACCACCCACCATGGATGACACAACATTATTGGTAAAACTCGCTGATGAAGCCACCACTAGACCCATTGGTCTATTGAAGGATTTGAAAATAAATATCTTTGGAACCACTTTCTGCCACACCTTTGTGGTGATGAAGTTCGGACGTCAGCCAGTTTCATATGACTACATCCTTGGGCGACCTTTCATGAGGGAAACTAAAATGATCCACAATTGGGATACTGACCATATCTACATTCAAAGGAAATATCAGGCAGTTAAGATCAACCTACACACATGGAAGGTACAACCCACCATGAGTGGCAGAGCCTTCACAGAGGACTTAGTAATAACTGCCAGATCCATGACTGTCCACTTGTGTCAAAATGTGCTATAAAACAATCGATGATAAAAAAGATAGCGAGGAATGTGCACCTCTTCCAGAGCCAAAAGACTTTGAGAATTGGATCCATATCCTTGCTACCTTGGACATACTTCCAAGATGCACGGGAACTAGGTTTGCATAGCAAGCGGGCAGGAGATCACATCACTCTACATGCTTATAGCATTGTATACCTGCCTAATGTCACCACTCAGGAACGTGAACAAACGAATAAAGCGGAACCATCAAGGGGAACACGCTCATATATAACTTGCAATCCTAATGGATTCCCTAAGCCAGAATGCTATGTTTTTCCTACCGATTCAGACACCCCCATTGGCTATATGTAGGGGTTGTTGAAGCACATGACCACTTCAACCAAATATGGCAAAAGAAGTTCACAAATAACTCCCTTCTAGTCCACACAACCACCCCAAAGCCAATGGAACCCATTGATCCCAAACTCGTACCCGAAAAGCTTTGCTGCTTTGTGCGTAAAGCACATAATAAGAAGTTAGCACTGGCAAAAAAAGAAGCTAAAAAATTGATAGGCAAAAAGAGCTAGGGCAAAAGAGACCAAAAAAGTTCTCAAACACTTCAGATTTGTGCAATATGACTTGGCCCAAAGGTCCCACAATGGACAGCTAGGGACCTCATATGATGGCCCAGCCAAGGTAAAGGAAATTAACTTGGTAGGCCCCCAGGCAAAGACCCGAGGCTAGTATACATTGGAGATGACCTAAGAGACCGAGCTCATTGCTCTACTCATAGAATTCTAGGATTGCTTCACCTGGAAGTACACGGGATATGAAGGGTGTACCTCCCAAAGTAGTCAGGCACACCATTCCGATGGTCGAGGGAGCGAGACCAGTCAAACAAAGGGCTTACCCTATGAACCTGAAGTATTGCAAGATGGTCTAGGAAGAAATCGATAGAGTTATTGGATGCCAGATTCATCTACAAAATAGAGCACACAGAATGGGTATCACCGATAGTGATAGCGTCCAAAAATAATGGGAAGGTAAGAGTGCACGTGGGCCTCAAAAAGGTCAATGCCACCACCATACAGGATTATTATCCCTTACCCTTCATGGAGCACATGTCGCAGGAAAGGAAGCCTATAGCTTCCTTGATGGATTTTCTAGCTCTACAACCAAATGTTGATATTGACCCCAAGGATCATCACAAAATAGCTTTTGCTAGAGAATGGGGATCTTATGTAAAGTGTGTCATGCCTTTTGGGCTGACCAATGCCCCCGGATACCTTCCAACAAGACTAATGTGCATAGCCTATAAGGAATATCTTTAAAAATTCCTTGAGGTCTTTATGGATGACCTCTCTGTCAACTCCTCGTGTGGAAGGCATACACTGACTATTTATGTAAGGTGAGAATGATGCAGGCTATATCGCATTTCATTGAACCCACTCAAATTCCAGTTTTGGGTGAGGCATGGAGTTATCCTGGGACACCATTGTCTTCTAACAAGGAATCTCCTTAGATGATACCAAGGTACATCTCATCCTTGAGCTACCCCCACACACCAATTTTAAGGGAGTCCAACGTTTCTTTGGACATGTTGGCTATTATTATTGGCATTTCATTTTTATGTATGGCTGATATAGCTCGACCACTTTACATACTCTTGATCCTTTTCAAGTGGAAGGAGGAATGCCAAAAGGCTTATACCACTCTCAAGAAAACCTTGGCTAATGCTCCTATTCTAAGGTCCCCCAACTGGGACATTATCTTTTATGTCCACATTGACACCTCCGCCTTTGCTGTTGGATGTGTGTGAACACAAGATGGATTTTCCCATTATCTTTACCATCCCACCAACTAAACGAGGTTGAGAGAAATTATACCAAGACTGAAAGGGAAGGGTTGGCCATGGTTTACACCATTAAGAAGTTTTTCCATTATCTTCTGGTGACCATATAATTTATCCTCTTTGTAGACCATCAAGCTCTTCTATACATGGTAAACAAGCCCTGGTACAACAAGAAGAATCACTAGGTGGCCTGCTGATCTTGCTTGAGTTTGACTTCAATGTCATAGTGCGGAAGGGCTCACAGAACGTCTTAGCATACCACATGTCAAGAATCTCCAACGGCGAGCCGCCCGTGGGAGTTGATGATGATCTCCTAGATGCTACGCTATTCCAATTATGTTTAATTCCTGAATGGGGCAAGGAGGTAGCATACTTTCTAGCTAATGGCTTACTAGTAGACTCCGTCCTAAACAAGGACCATGCTCGACGCCTCATTAAACAAAGCCCCCTACCAGACCAACTCTACAGGTAGGGGAAAGACAAGATTATCTATCCGTAAAAGACGAATATATCTTCATTCTAGAACAGGCTCACTCTACCTGTGTAGGGGGGCACTTTGTAGCAGTAGATATCATTGCACACAAATTCCTCACAACCGAGTTATGGTGGCCCACCTTAAAGGCCGAATGTAGTAGAATACGTCAAAGCGGTGCGATGAATGCCGACAAGCAATCCCCCGTTGTAAGGACAACATGCCCCTGAACCCTATTGTGTGCTTGCAACCATTCAAAAAGTGGGGCATTGATTTTCTTAGGCCTATTAGTCCCGCAACCAAATGCACTCAAGCTCGACATATAATTGCTGCCACACGGCCTATTGCACCAAATGGGTCATGCTACCCGTAAAGCTGATGCACGCTCTACCATAAAATTCCTATATGAGTCAGTTATCACACACTTGAGTTGCCCCCTTGAGCTTGTGAACGACAATGGAATGCACTTCATTAATGAGGTAATCCAATTCCTCTTACAAGAATTCCTTGTCACTCATAGAAAATCTTCACCATATTAACCCTAAGCTAATTACCGACAGCACTCTGGGCCTATTGCACTTTCTATAAGGCTACTACCAATGCCACACCCTTCAATTTGACGTATGAAGCAGTTATGCCAATGGAGTTCTGGAGAGATGGAAAACTCTCTCACTTGTAGCAAGAGTAGTATGATCCACACTTAGCTCAATCCAATGGGATTTGCATCCCTTTCGGAGCTAGGGATTCAACCCGTACCGGTGCACAAAAGCTTATCCATTTGATGGAGAGAATGCTAAGAAAACTACTACTATTGACATAGACTCAACACACACTCAAGCTCAATCTTGCTATTGCTCACTCAACTCCACATTCCACTCATCCATACATCCAAACAAGAAGAAAGCCTAGCTATTGCTTACACAAGATCAAAGCATTCTTCATTCTCAAATACTCATTTCCCTAGCATGCACACAACTCTTGAAGCTATCAATAAGAAACATGCATACTAGAGAATTGACATGAGAAGAGAGACAAATATCTACTCATTGCATTGAATTAACAAAAGAATAGAACTTACAACAATGTTGATGGGGAGTGAGAAGAGCTTGCACCTCTATGGAAGAAGAGGGAGAGCTAGTCTCAAGAGAGCTCAAACATGAGTTTGCCCAATGTGTCCATGCTCTCAAATGAGCCACCTTTTATACAAAAATTCTAGAACTCTCAAAAGTTCCCATGTGGGATTATTGTGAAGCCCTCTCCCACATTCATCTACAAAGTGGAACTCTTTACAAGAGCCCTAAGTATCTTTTTTGTTGCTTCCTTGTATTGATCTTCATTTGCATGCAACACTCCCCCCTTCCTATTTTGCGCACGTCCTCGAGCGCGGTAGTAGCAAGAGCTGCAACAAAAAACAATTGATACATTGAAGTCTTTTATTGAAAAAGAAAAAGAAAAGAAAAGAAAAGAAAAATCAGCAATGATGATTTCACACGTGAGCATACAAGTGCAAGGCTGATTAAAGTTTTAATGAGTACTAAAATAGGTGAGTAAAGACTAGTCAAAGTGAGACTTAAGTAGTAGATAATGCTATGCAAAGGCAAGTGTGCTTTGTACACCGCCGGTTATGACCGCAGTCTCAATGTCCTATAAGTATGTAAGTTATTCCTAAGTGGCAACCCTACTCCTAAATATGAGCAAAGGTGATTGGGACTCTCTCTCTTTTTTTTTAAAAAAAAAAAATTTAAAATATCTCTTGATATGTGTGTAGAAGGTGATAAAGATTAAGTTTCTATCCCAAAGAGACCCAAGCATTGGCCCAGAGACCTCCGCCAAGAGAATCTAAAGACCGCTAAGTATCTCAAGGGCGACAGACCCTTTTTCTTTCTGTTATGACCTAAGGAGTACCCCTTGAAGATGAAAGCATCGGTCTTGAGGGCCCATAGTGTACCCCCGAGTCCTACCAATATCTATCAAGGCGATAGATTCCTCAAAGTTCTTCTTCTGAAGTTTTTAGACATCAGTGTTCACCCCATGGAAACCAAGGCATCGGCCCCAAGGTGCTAAGACAACCTCAGGACCTACCAAGCATTTCACATGGCGGTAGACACTTCATGTCTCAATTCACTTTGTATATATATATTTTTGTAGGGTATATTTTCATAAATTTTTATGACTCCTAGCACCTAGCTCATATCTAAGAGGTAACTACCACTAGGGATAACTAATATACCTTGAAAACATAAGTACTTGGCATACTCCATTGGTATATATCCTACACTGTCTTTAGATAGAAATATCTTTTACTAAGTCTTCTAAGACTCTAGAACTCACTCACCATATTTTAACAACTAATCAAAAACTCAAACCAGCCAATATTGTGTGAACATGCAAACCATATATTCGAAAGATAAGAGCACATAAAGAAATAAAGATTAAGATTTGAATACACCTGTTGTAGTGCCCTGTTGATGTTGTTCGTTTGCATTGATGATTTTGTGCAGATTACTCCTCCTTGATCTTTGTAAGCGTAGCATGTCTCCCCCCTTCCTAATTTGTGTGCACGATAGGTGGACTATTGGGGCGTGTTTGATGCTCTTGTTTTAGCGAAGATCTCTGCAAAATTTTTATTAACAAACAAGAAAAGAAAAGAAGAAAAAAAATAAAAAATAAAATTTGCCATTGGTGTCAAACACCGAATATAGCCGAGGGGAAAAACCCAGTGGGATAAAAGTGCCCTGGCTTGTCGATCTTATTATGGAGTCACTGAACTTACCCTTGCGCTGGTAGTGGAGATCATCTCAAAAAGAACATAATTCTCAAAAGGCATAAGGAACCACACTATTCAAACATTGATCTACCAAAGAGCTTCATTTGTAGTTTTAATGCCTTATCTTTGGTTTTAGGTATGTCCTTCTTGGGTGGGAATTTTATCAATTGTCTTGGAATTTGAGCAAGATAAGAGGATTTAGGCTTTGAAATGCTAGAATCTATGCTCAAATGAGACTCCTTTGAAGTTGGATGTGTCTTAGGTACACCAGTTGATGATGGAATTGGGTAATAAGGAGAAATCGGGACAGCCGGTGTTTCAATACATGTTTTAGGAAGATCAACACAAGTAGTTTTGTAGGTGCTATCACAGCCACCTTTCCTTTCTTGAAGATTTTGTGTTGACTTCTTTTGCACCCACCGATATGGAAAATCAAGGGTGGCTTTTGGAATCTTTCTGAAACACTCTTTTACCCTTAGCAAAGCATGGCATTTTGGAAGCCAAATTGCTGTTGCACCCTCATAATAACCTTGTGCTTTAAGAACCCGTTTTGGGACCCATCGAGTAACAATCCGAGGTTTGGGCTTGGAAATGATGTGCTTCTTAAGAGGCTTAGCAACTGGACTAGATGGTACAAGTTTGTACGCATCTTTGGGTAGCCACATTGATAATTCCTTCATGCCCTGCCTTCTTTGAGCAGCAACTAGAGTATTTGGTACATGCCAGCCATGGCCCTCACTTGAGTACTCATCAATTATCCACATCATTTGTTTTGGAGCTTCAAGAGCAGATTTCGATTGTGGGTTGGGTAAGGTAGAAACATTACCCCTTTGACACGATAAAGCTTGTGGAGTAGCAGAGACTTCCTCTACTTGTAGTGCTGGTGTGGACGCATCCCTATAGTACAAATCATCTAAAAGGGCACGTGGTTGTACCATTCGTATAGGTATAATGTCATATCCATCTGAGTCACAGAATTGAATTGGCTTCGGTAAAGCACATGTCGATAATGTTGCAAGGACATGACTCCATTCTAATGGATCAATTAAATGCTCAGGGAAGGGTTGTGGAATGTATGCCTCGTCTGATACACTGCGATTACCCTTAAGTCTCTCAGTGTTGAAATCCCTACATGAGGCTCCACACATCCATAAATCTTCTCGCCCATCTGACAATGTAACTCTTGAGCCCTCAGATGAAGCAGAATCAAACTCATCTATTGGAGACCTTGTTACATCACGATATGAGTGATTCCTTAGGTTGACCCTTGTGATGACAGAATCATGTCGGAGGTACAAATAATTGTATCCCCAATCTTGAATCATTTGAAATTGTCGCATGAATGGTCTACCCAATATCACTTCATAGTTTGGATGTTTTCCAAAATCCACTACTGCAAAGGTGTGCTCATATTCAATCCCACATGTGGTGACCAATATGTTCTCAAGCAGCCCAAGGGGATGTTCTAAGCTTCCATCTGCTAGCTGCAAGCGCATCCTTGTACTCCTAATAGCTGGTTTGCCCCATTTTTCCCAAATGGACCTTGTCACAATGCCCACTCCTGCGCCACTATCAAGTATTGCAGTTGAAGATACCTTTCACACTTCTAATGGGAGGGTAGCATTTCCCTGATCGTCTTCACAAAATTTTCCTACTTTGTTGATAGGAACTGGCATTACATGCTTTGTCTCAGGGTGTATAGTACACTCATGGTGACCCTTTTGTAGCAATACCTGCTCTGACAAACATGTGGCAATATCATTCCACAACTCAGGTCTAAGCTTTATCAACTCAAGCAAAGGTAAGGTACAAGCCACTGGTGCTGACAAAATAGCTTGCACCATACTCATATCTTTCTCCTTTGTCATCCTTTTATGCATGGAGGGTATCCTCAAGGTTTGAGAACAGTTCTCATATTCTCCCAGATATGATGGTAAGGTTTTCATTGTATGCTTACTTCTAGGAGAAACAATTGTTTGAACTTCCTCCTGAATGCTTGGGTGTCTAAATTTGTTTTCCGTGCCCCTGGTAAAATCCACCTCAGAGAATGGAGGCGAACTAACAGAAGACATGTTCTCATTAATTTTCTCATTTACTGTGGCCCACATTTCATTTGCCATGTCCTCATTAGCATCAATAACTTCATCATTGCATGGGAAGACAAGGCTAGGTGGTGGCAGAATTTCATCTTTCAATGGAGTGTCAATTGGTGCAGACCTTTCGCTATGAGCTTGTGAAATGAGCTCACTTTTCATTTCTCTACTTGATGACACTTCCGGTATGGTTTCTAATGTTGGCTTAAGAGAGGCTGGGCCCCGAGGAATAGGTGGTGGTGGTCCCTCAAGTATTGACTAAGCTTCCCTAATGAGTTGCTGATGTACAGCTAGATTGATCTCCTCCTCACGAGGGTTTGGGTATTCTTGAAGCTTCTTGGGTAGCTCAGATAAAGCTGCAATGCGACTTCTATGAGCATCAATGATGGCCTCTAGAGTCTCATTTACTTTATCCACAAAAACAGAACCCCCAGAACTATCCTCAGTCGTACTAGCCTCATCTTGTTTAGCACTAGGCCCAGGTTGAGGTTGATGTTCCTTATGCACTTCTTGGGAAGTAAAAGTTTTATCCCTCATGTTTTGTTTAGAGGCTTCTTGAGAACTAGTGGATGTACTTTTAGTTTGTTTGTTTTGGTTCTTCTTCCGCCGAGTGGTCTTTTTTCTACTGGACTGTAGGGTCTTGTCCACTAGATTTGTCTTTGCATCCCTAGTTCGAGGTGTCTCATCAGTTTGCATTTCTGCATTTCGTGTCTGTGATCTAGTCATGACTCTAAGTGGCACGACATCATCATTCTCAGATGAAGGTGGTGATGGAACTGCCCCTACAAGGTTAAGTGAGACCTTTGGTTGAGAGATGCCCTCCTCATGTGGTTTCAGCAGACAATCTTTTGGGAAGTGTTCGACACAACACCCTAGACAATATCTTTCAATCGGTGGAAACTGTTGTACTGTTGTATTTGACCGAGATGCTTGCCTTGAGCGATGTGGACAATCACGAGCCCAATGGGGTTCTCCGCACTCATAACAGGGGCCCATTGGTTTGGCCTCTACTTTCCCTGGCTGCCATTGACCTGAGGGGCCTGGAGTCCTAGGTTGGTAGCCGCCTAGCAACATTAAAGAGTTTTGTTCCCCTGGTTGAACGTCCAGTGCTGGGCTTGGGTATGCGGGACTTTCAAAGATATTATCCTTGGATGAATATGATGCGTATTCTTCTTCCACATAGCCTGGGTTTACCAAGTCTCTACACATATTTGAATTGTCATAGTCAACAACCCTCACAGGAGCAGTCCCTGGAGCAGGAGGTTGAGCACCAAGAACAGGTCGTGCTTGTTCTTGTGTCATCGGTGGCTTACGTTCAAAATTAGTATACTGTTGATACATTTATGGAGCCACTCCACCCCTTGGCTGCTCACGTTCCTGTCTCATTCTCGCAATGCGAGTACATTCCTGTGTGGTGTGAGTAAAGTTCCAAGCACAGGCTTGGCACCACTTCTTTGTGGGTTGGTTTGTGACTAGAGGAGAAAAGGTATTACAGTCCTCTGTTTTATGGTCACCGCCACATGCTCCACAAAGATGAGGACCTGTAGGAAGTACACTCCTCATTCTCTGCTGCTGTTGTTGTGGCTGCATGGGTGGACGATAGGTTTGTCCTAATCTCCGTAGTACTAGGTTAGCTATCTGGTCTGGATTTACTAGCGCGCTAGACCCTGATCTTTGGTCATCACCCCACTGATCTCTAGGTTTCACCTCTGGGCCAGAACCATCTTGGAACTTGAAGTTATCGGTGAAATCCATAGAATCATGGCAACACTCATTGAAACTTGTATGCTTCTTCGCATAGAGATGTGTATGCAGTGTCGAATTTTTGAGGCCTTTTAAGAAGAGAGAAATTAATCGACTTTGGGCGGGCTTCTCATCTTCTGGGCAACGATTAATGTACTGCTTCATTCTATTTACACAGTCTCTAACACTCTCATTCTCGCCTTGTTTGAAAGAGTAGATGTGTGCTACCGTGTCATGTTGAATTCCCATCAAGGAAAAGGCAGCAATGAATCTATTTTCCAAAACTCGTAAAGAAGTTTTGTCTGAAGCCTCTAATGCTTGAAACCAAGCCAGGGCTTTTCCTTCAAGAGTGAGCCCAAATCCTTCAATTTGAGTATGCTTATCAGCCACTTTCTCAGCTCGAACTGCTTGCCTAAATGCTGCTACATGGTCGTATGGATCTCCCGACCCTTCATACTTCTTTACCAGTTTCTGAAGAGTTGATGGTCTTACTTGTCTTGAATACTCGTCATAGGGCCTACGGCCTCTCACTCTCAGTGGGAATTGTTCCTCTCTTTGGAAAGATGGTCCACATGTTTCCAAAATTGGTGTGGGTACCCTATTACCAGCCTCACCAAACCCCTCCAAAGATCTTGTCACCCTCATTTCAGGAGGTGCATTTATAGGAGGCCGAGTTGGCTCCCCTATCCTCCGATTGTTATAGTGAGAAAGATGTTGGTGTGGTGTGACCTGTGGTCGCACATTTGGTGTAGGACAATATCTTGGTGCTAGAGTTGGGCTACTAGCAGTGGTCCACTTGGATGTTGAAGGTCCCTCTCTAGTGAACTCTCGTAGGGGAGGAGCAACAGTTTCTCCAAGAAAGGCTGTCTCTCCTGGTTTGGCTGTATTTGTTGAGAACACTTCCATAAATAATGGTTGTCCTTTCCACGTGAGTTCCCGAATTTCTTTCCAATCTAAGGTTCGGTATTCATTGGCCCATTTATCAATTATTCTGTTCATGTGTCCTGCACACTTCTCAACTACCACCACATGAGCTAGAGGAAGATCTAGCTGTGGCAATTTAGTTGTGGCATAATATCCCTCTAACGAGTCCTTATAGACCTCTTGAAGTGGGTCATCCTGTAAAACCTTTGTCACAGGAATTTGTCGTACAAACTCCCATTGGCATTCAGCCCCCTGATCCATTTTGTTCTTGCCTTTCCTATCCCTTTCCAAATGTAGATCTACAAGAAGTAAATCATCTATGGATGGCTTTGAGGATTGGGCATTGGATGGTCCAGGCATGTCCGGCTCGATGAGCCAATCATCTCTAGACACCCTTGCTCTGGAAAGTTCTGATAAGTCTAAGAACTCGGTTTTAGAGAGCTCCCCTAATTTGTCTACCTTTTCTGGATGGTAGGTGACTTCGTAGCGAACACCATCTCCACCCATATACATGTTACCCTGGTCAGTGACTAAAGGTGCTCTATCAAGTTCTGAGAAAAAGTCTGCGATCTTAACGAGATACCGTTGTTGTGGATCCCTAAAGATCTCAGCTCCTTGAGCATTTGTGTAGACATATTGGAGTCTCACATTGAGTGTTAACCCCATGGTGTCGGCTTCAAATGGATTAAAGGATCTTGAGGGTGTCCTATTTGGGCCTATGGGATGACTATTTGTCGGCCCTAGATTGTCCATGGACAATGAACTAGTTGTTCTAGAGGAAAGGGTATCGGATTGAGATTCAGAAAGGGTTTCAGCAATATCTGCCAAGTTTCCTACCGATTGGGTCCCACTTTCTTGCGTAGGTACTCTAGAAGGTGCCCTAGGCCCTATGGCAGAATCTACAAGACGTCCCGACCGTAAGTGCATAAGGTCAAAATTTTTTTGGTTTTTGGGTTTTTATGTGTTTTTGTTTTTGTTTTTGTTTTTTTGTTTTTTTTTGTTTTTTTGTTTTTTTTATTTTTTTGATAAAAATATATATATATATTTTTTACCCTACCTAACCACTAAAGACAACTAAAAAGAATATGTGTAGTGTACTATCTACCCTATTTTTTTTATTATTTATTTTTTAAATGTTTTTTTAATGATTTTATGATTTTTACTTTTTTTTAAATAATATACACAAAATTATGAATCACACTAAAAAAATACTAAATATGCACAAAGTTACAAAAAAAATTTAAAAAAATGCAGGTTACACTAATTATGCAAAAAATTGACTCCTAAAAAACACTTAATTTATAGATTTTTTTTATTTTTATTTTATTTTTGATTTTTTTTAATTTTCTTTAGTTTTCTTTTGGTTTTTTCTCCTTTTGTTTTGTTTTGTTTTTGTGTTTGTCTGTTTTTGTTTTTGTGTGTTTTTTTTTAAACTTATAAATTTCGTGCCAAATATAAAAAATATGAATTTACTAATTATGCATCATTTACAAAAATTCTAAAAAAAATAAAAATAAAAATGCAAGCTTCTTTAATTATGCAAAAAATTAAATAATGAACAATGGATTCAAAATAAAAATAAAAATTGTTTTTTTTTAAATTTAATTATTTTTTCTCTTTTTTTTAAATTTTTTTACTATTCCTTTTTTTCCTTTTTTTTAAAATTTCTTTTTCTAAATTTAATTATTATTTTTTTTCTTCTTTTTTCTTTTTTTTTCTCTTTTTTTTCTATTTTAAAAATAAAAAATAAAAAATAAAAAATAAAAAATCTCTTTTTCTCTTTTTGTTTTTTTTAAAAATATTTTATTGTTTTTTTAATCTCTTTTTTTCTTCTTTTTTTTTTGAAGAAATTATATATTTTTTTGTTTTGTTATTTTTATTATTATTATTTTTATTTAAAAAAAATACACAAACATGAAATATAAATAAAAATAAATAAAAAATAATAATAATAATAAATCAAAATCCACCAACCTTATCTTCTTCGCTCGCTCGCACGCCGCTCGCCGGCTTCTCCGCCGGATTCTTCGCCTGGCTCTTCAATGCTTTCCTTTGCTGCTCTGCTGTCTTCCTTCTATTTTCGCCTTCTCGCTGCTGTCTGCCGGCTACTCTACAGCTGCAGCAACTTCTTCCAAGCTCTCACCACCCCGGCTAACCACTCACCGCCCGAGTCGCCTGGGCCTTGGTCCTTCGTCAGCTCCAGCCGTCGCCGCCTTCGTTTGCTTTAGCCAGCCGCCATCAACAACGCCTGGACCTCCCCGCCCTGCCTTCTTGCGGCCGCTCTACAGCAGCCAGCCCTGCCGCTTCGTCCACCTTCAACACCTTCTCCGCTCTGGGCGAGTGCCCGTCTGAGCGATGCCGCCTTCGCCCTCCCTCAGATTCGCCTGCAGAGCAGCTGCCAGCAGTCGCCTCAGCACCAGGCTCTCGCCGCCCGTGCAACGCTTCACCACATCCTCTGCCGGCCTCTGGCTTCTTTTCCTTCGCCTGCTTGCACCAACTTCACAGCCCTTAGCTACAGGTGATGATGCCTTCGAACCAGCCCTTAGCTGCTGCAGCCGCTTCACCACCTTGCGGCCACTTCTCTTCGCCCGTCTTCTTCAGATGCAGCCGCACAGGCAACTTTTCTTCGCTAGCCAGCAGCCGCTTCATCTCTTTATTTTTGACTCCAGTCTTCCCAGCTCTACAGCCACACAATACTTCCACGCGGCCATTCTCCACGATGCAACAGCCTATGCCTTTTGTGTGTTTTTTTAAAATATATATATATATATATATATAACAAAAATAAAAAATAAAATTTGCAACCTTTCTCCTCCTTTTTTTTCCTTTCTCCCTTCTCTTTCCCTCTCTCCTCTCTTCCTTGAGTGGGCTTCACGCTTGGGAGTCTATGGAGCTTGCATAAGCTATGGAAGAGCTTAGCAACGCACCTCTTTTCTTTTTCTTTTTTCTTTTTTTTACTAATCACGTGTTAACGAAGAGCATGAAAGCATGAAATGGCAAAAAACAATGAATGTAAGCATTATGACGGTACTTGAAAAGGAATAAAATCAATAAAACTTAAAAAACAATGCGGGAGAAACCTCAACCGCTTAATAGTTTTTTTCTTATCCTAACCTTATCTACTCACACCAGGATCGCACACCCGAACTTAACCTAATTACTCAATGGTTTTGCAACCAAAAGAGGAAATAGTGGTGGTTTCCACACACTCTCAATCGGATTTGAGTCTTCTCCCCGGCAGCGGCGCCAATGGAGAGATGGAAAACTCTCTCACTTGTAGCAAGAGTAGTATGATCTACACTTAGCTCAATCCAATGGGATTTGCATCCCTTTCGGAGCTAGGGATTCAACCCGTACCGGTGCACAAAAGCTTATCCATTTGATGGAGAGAATGCTAAGAAAACTACTACTATTGACATAGACTCAACACACACTCAAGCTCAATCTTGCTATTGCTCACTCAACTCCACATCCCACTCATCCATACATCCAAACAAGAAGAAAGCCTAGCTATTGCTTACACAAGATCAAAGCATTCTTCATTCTCAAATACTCATTTCCCTAGCATGCACACAACTCTTGAAGCTATCAATAAGAAACATGCATACTAGAGAATTGACATGAGAAGAGAGACAAATATCTACTCATTGCATTGAATTAACAAAAGAATAGAACTTACAACAATGTTGATGGGGAGTGAGAAGAGCTTGCACCTCTATGGAAGAAGAGGGAGAGCTAGTCTCAAGAGAGCTCAAACATGAGTTTGCCCAATGTGTCCATGCTCTCAAATGAGCCACCTTTTATACAAAAATTCTAGAACTCTCAAAAGTTCCCATGTGGGATTATTGTGAAGCCCTCTCCCACATTCATCTACAAAGTGGAACTCTTTACAAGAGCCCTAAGTATCTTTTTTGTTGCTTCCTTGTATTGATCTTCATTTGCATGCAACAAGTTCTTAGTCCCAAGCTTAGGCATTGTTGTACAAGAACTCATAGGAAATGTCTTAGGCTGTTGTCTATTTGAGCTTGAAAAGCTTGATGCAACATGCCTCTTATCTGTATATAGCATGATTATAGAAAAGCTAAGGCATAAACAATGGCTCGATGAGACTAGCTGAAGGACAAGCAAATGAACGAGGGTGACATGATCCTCCTATTCAGCACAAAAACACATAAAAAGAAACTCAAGCTTAGAGACTTAGGACCCTTCCTAGTCACTCAGATAACCCTGCAAGACACTCGACGGTGTTGAAATGGAGGGATATTTCAATGGTAGCAAATTAAAACACTACTATGGCCCACTAACTGAAACCACCCTAAGGGACATTCATTACAAAAAATAAAGAAAAAGGAACCACGAAGAAATGAAACATGCAGCCCAATAAGAGGCTAAAGCGAGGCAAACCAAACTTAGGCAGAAAAATATAGTAGTAAACATGTCCCAAGTTGTATACCTCGAAGAAAAAGAATGGGAGGTGAAGCTTGCTTAGTTATGGTTAGGAAAGACCACCCCAACGAGCTTTGCCCCAAAATTAGCTCTTGTAGATACAGGGTCTAACTACAACCTAATGTCTCATGAGACATGGCTTTCCCTCGAGAAACCCCCATCATTGAGAGAGACTCCTACCATGGTCACAACAATGGCGTCTCAAGCAGTTCACTGCTTAGGCACAATCACACTTTTGTTTCACATTGGAAATAATCCATTGGAAGGGAAGCCATGCACGAAGAGATACTTCTTTGGAAGAGGTTGGATGGGACACAACCGGTGCAACATTGGTTGGGATGCAAGGACAAATACCCTACAACTAATATTTGGCCAAGTTATAGTCCTCATGATGCATGAAGAATCCATACCCGCTGCTCCCACATTCCAAGAAGTTACCCCTCCACTCATCACCATCATTCCACCCTCCAATCCACACAGCTCCATACCACTCAAAAAGAGGCTGCTCCCCACTCTGAACACACCACTTCCTCTCACATACTCTCCCCTACCCCACTTGATAGCAGCCCGATTCCACCTCTCAAAAGCCACCCCAGCTGCTAACACCCCATAGAAAACTAACCACACTAACCTTCCTAACAACACTAACATGTACACAAGGCAAGTCTTCTTGACTGTGGGTACCTAAAAGACTCCTAATAGTGCAAGGGTATTATGCGGGCACCTCTACTCTGTGGATCCCCCGACAATCCAATTCTCATCCTCATATATCGGCAACCTAAGCTCATCGTCCCTCTCATCACAGGCAACCAATTTGACAACCCCAATCCCACAGGGTTAGGAAAAATGAAGGCCCAAATGCTCTCCAAGGTCAAACTATCCTCACTCACACCCTAAGACATGCCCAACACCAACCTTCGAGTGGATCCCAAAACCTCTACTACAGGCTCAACATTACTATGAGGACAATCGCCACATTTGGGTCCCCAAATCACCAAGGCACCAACTGCCTACTCTTGTCACTCCAAAGTTATGAACCCTTCAATGGAAACCCAAAGTGGCCTCAGCCACGAATATTGCACAGGATAAAAGGAAGAAAAAGCTTCACGATAACCCTTTGACCCCCCAAAAGCAGCCCATAGTACATATCAAAGATATACCCTCCACATCGGCTACTCCCCCACTCATCATTGTTAGGCTACCTTGGAGTACACCTAATTAACCCTTAACCTCTCCATTCTTAGGTACTCCCTCTTCACTAGCCTCTGAACTCCCCAAGGAAATCCCAACCTTGCCATCACCTAATTGGAACCGACTCCTCCATTTGGAAAATTGAGCATGCAGTCAGTATAAAACCTGCAATGGGGTGCTAGCAGCATAGCCCATGGGTACAAAACCTGCTTGTAGGGTGATCTAAAAAAAACTATTTGCCATGCCCATACACTGAGTTTACCACGGTCGTCCCAAATTTTCCACGGTTGTACCAACCTCCACTTGAAGTGCCACGACCGTTCCATATTCAGCTCTCCAACTGCCACACCCGTTTCAACCTTAACACTCAAAGGACACAACCGTTCCAACCAAACGATATGCCCGTTCCAACACGATACCATGCCCATTACCAAACGAAGATCCAACTAGTACGCCTGTACCATTCAGATGGTATGCCCATTTCCTAAGAATGCCATGCCCGTACCATCCTCTTGCCATGGCTATGTCCTTATGAAACCTATATATATGGGCCCCACCCTCTCATTTCCTCACTTTTAGGTTTCATCATACCCGAACTCTTGCCAATTGTTTTCTCAAGCTTTCCCTTTCTGACTACCCTCCCTCACCCATGGCCGACACATCAGACTCCTCCCTAGCGGTGCTCAAGCACCCCACCCTCAAAGAAGAAGCGCTCGACGGGGGGATGCTTCGAGGAGTATGGCCTCCACCTAACCCAATTATCAGACTTGGGGGAGAAGCTAATGAAGCAAGTCAGTGGCCACATAGTCCACTCCTTTATGAAAAGCAATCGTAAAGTGGAGCATAAGCTGTTATATTTCACTGGGCCATGCTATAGTGCAATTGCTGTTGATCCAGCCATCATAGCCTACCTGGAGTAGTTGGGGCTCGGAGGTCTACCCAATATGGAGCTGTGGGGACCTGACCTATACAAGTGTCTATACTTTACAGAGACCTACGGTGCCAACTAGGCAACAGGTCAAGTGTTGGAAAATGAGGGACACATTCAGACAATCCATCTTAGTGTCAACTTGATCAGAGAAGCCCTCCACCACCCCAAACTAGACCAACCGTATGTGAAGCTCACCAATGCCCCGCGGTCGGTTGACTAAGGGAACTTTCAGAGGCACCATCACCAAAGATGGCGTGGAATGGAGCAACATCACTCAGAAAGATCTTGTGATGCCATCAAGGGCACCATCCTTTTTATTGACCACCAGGTGGATTGACAGATTTAGCAGATGTAGTCTATCAACCTTGGCCGGAGTCCACTAGGGAACGCCCGTCTCAAAAAGGTGGAATATTTGCATAAGGAGCTGCATGTAGTTTTCTCTAACCCCCAAGGAAAGCTCGTAGTTGCCACCCTCCTCACAAAAGTCCTCTACCACGTTGCTGGGATGGGAGGAGATTCCCATGGCAGTGCAGCTCAATAGACCTGATGTAGTCCCCATCTCTCTACCTCCCCCCAATCCTCTCCTCAATCACCACCCGCCAAAGTGACATCACCCAAAACCCCTCCCAATCTAGCTAGGGTCCCACCCTCAAAGACTAGGCTGTTGAAGAAGCCAAATGCAAGGCCGTTGAGGAGGCACAAAGACATGATTTTTTGGAGCAAAACCTTTTTAAAACCCCACCCCCTGCTTCAGGTTCATCTCCTTTCCCCCCTCATTACTTGAAAGTGGGCCCTTCCTCTCCTCAATCCTCCCATTTCAATACCATGGAAACCCTATGCTGGGCATGTATTCGCATCTTCAAATCAAGTGAAGCTTATGTAGAGAGCGTCCGTGCATCACATGGGGAAGTACCCAACTTCACCTAGGGATTCTCACACATGGCCCATGAGCTCATTACGCACATGATGGATTGCATCTACCGCCTCAGGAGATTGCTTCATTAGCATAGCGAAACAAGTGTTTCTTGCGAGGGCACAGGAGTGGAAAAATGCTGTATCTGTACACATCCACCCTGAACAACATTCATCTCCAAAAGCTCATTAACGAAAAGGAACAACATTTGATCAATACCTTCTCCTCTATTTTTGAACTCCAGCACCAACTCCAAGTAGCACAAGAGGCAACATACAGGGCTACCCATGACCTCTCTCTCACCCAAGCGGTAGCCAAAGACTTCTAGTAGCAAAGAGCTATAGCCGCAGAAGAGCATCCACCCTGAACAATATTGATGACATCGTTCGATGACTCACATGTGGCATTTCCTATGGAGCTTACCCTCGAGGACGCTACGGAGGGCACGGTCTTCATCCAATCACACAAACCAGAATACTCCGATGAAGAAGACAACGACAACGATGGAGGAGATGGAGCCCTAGGAGCCCAACACCATCAAGCACCACCACCCTCATCTTCCCCCCATCAACCTCCACCCCAACCCTTCTCCAAGCACAAGCACACAACCAGCCCCAGCCCCACCCCCTCCTGGCACCATAACACTCCCCCTCTTTCCCTCACAATAATCTACACCCATCCATTTTTCCACTCCACTCCACTCCACCTCCCTCACCCCCCCCCTCACCTCCCACATTGACATTGAAATTAGGCCTGCCTATAACTCCTATAGATATACTCTCAACATCGGCTAGGCCTCCCCCATCCTTCATGCCAACCTCACCACTATTTCCTCTTTATCACCTACCCCTCCAACCTCGTCATCGCCGCCACCAAGAAACCCCTCCAACCTCATCATCGCCGCCACCAAGAAACCCCTCCCCCCCAACCCTTGGAAGAAGATGAGATCCCGTTGCCACCACCACTTGAGTGTGAGGAAGTTGACCCTTTGCTCAACCCATTGAATTGACATGACTTGGTCGATCAAATGGAGTTTGAGTAGGAAAATCAGATCTTGCTCAGTTGGACAACTCCAGGCGGAGCTGCTCACACAAGGGTCACAGATTGCATGGACATCCACATCCTGCGTCCCTATATTAACGTGAAGCATCGCGGAAGTGTGAGCACCCACCTTGACAATGTGGCGGCTACCATCGACCACCTGTTGGCTCATCCCATAACATTTGATCTCATGGGAAAGTAGCCAGCTAGAGGCAACCGTTCTTTTCTGAAGCCATACATATGGGAGAATTACTGCACAAGGCATTGCAGCCACTCTGAATAAATCCTGAGTACCTACTATTGAGACAGGGTAAATTGAAATTCCCCATGCATTAATTTTTTCTCATAGCGCTAGGAAAAATGCACAAAATCTTACTCCCCATCTCCCTTCTACCTTTTCAAAATCCCTTAGGTACTATATCTATAACTACACTATAAGTATGCATATTTCTACCACATACTATTTGCCATATTTTTTCTCTTATCTTTATATATATATTCTTGCACAAGTAAATAAATCCTAAGTCTATTTCCTCATATATATTTATGCCTAAGATATCTTTTTTCTAAAAGTCTCCTTTTGTACCCAACCTACTATGCCCTATCCTAGCTATGCTATGATACTACTATATATATTATTTACACCACCATATTGTATTTATTATAATTCACACCTAATAGATACAAAAGACATGCTTCACCATATATATATATATATACACATATATATGCTATATAATATCATTTTTTTCCCTCGTTATCAATCTCCACTCTCCCACCCTCTTTTTCCCCAACACCACCTTGTGGGGCCCACATGGGTCCACCCACGCCCATGTGTTTACATGGGTCCCACTTGTCCCACACGCATGCTGGAAGCTCCCTCCTCACACCCTAATGCATAGCCTCTCCACCAAGGCCCACGTGGGCCACCCCAGGCCATCCCACACACACATGCTCACCCAAATCCTCATCAAGCTTCTCTCCCACATGAACAACCCCCCACACATGCCACCCTCCATGTAATTGTTAATTCCTTTCCTTTTTTGGAGAATTTATCATCAACCTATAAAAGTCAAAACCATCTTTGGATTGTGTGTGTGTGTGTGTGTATATATATATATATATATTCCTAAAAGTAGCCTCACTAGTCTTAGGCCCACACTAGGCCTACCTTTTGAAAAAAATATGTAAGCCAATAAAGGCATGTAAGGAAAGGTTTCTCCAACTTTAAAAAAATAACAAATGAGGATGCGCACTTTACCAAGGATACAAGGTTCCAAAAGAGATATTCAAAGGTGGTCTCCACTTTATCAACAATTTCCAACCTTCCATTTATGGAAGAAGGCATGCAAAGTCTACCTTCCCTGTTTTTGTAATAAAGACACAAAATATCAAAGCTTGGTATTATCTCAAGATTTTCTTTTGTGCAAAAACCCACCACTTCTACAAACATCCATGAGGATTCACTAAGCCTCTACACACCATCTACATATCCTTGGAGAGGCTAATTTTGGAGAATTACTTGGAGAGATATTAGCTCATGTAACCCCAACTCACCTTGGATATCCAAAGTATCTCCATCTATCAAAATATCCTCATCTATCCAAATATCCCACCATATGGCAGGCTAAGAGGACACCAAACCTTGTAATATCTCATGATATGAAATATCTTTGTACTCTTAGAGGCCTATAAAAAGGGTCATAGCCTTGGCACCAACACAAGAGAGAATAGAGATCCATCCATAGGTGCCATTACCTTTCATCTCTATCCATCATCCTTAGGCTATCACTCTAGTCATCCTCTCCATCCTCAAGCCTTGTAATCCTTATGCTTGTATCCCTACTTTTCATATCAATAAGATTTTATTTTGGGCTTTTCCTATCATTAAGTGCATATCCTCTCTCTCTCTCTCTCTCTCTCTCTCTCTCTCTCTCATTTCAATAGAATATATTTGTATTCCATGCTTAAAGTTTCTCTTTAGGTAGATTCTTAATGTGCCCCGTGCATGTGAAGTAAGGAGGATCAAGGAAAGGTGTGGGCGTATCCCTACTCTCTTCTCCACTAGGCTTGGCGTGTCACTAAGAGGGTTGAGGAGGAGCTCCCCTAAGAGTGCGGTCCCGGGCCTTGAGTGTTTTGGTGTAAGGTTTGAGAGAGTTTTCCTTTGGAGCTTTTTCCATCACCTTGCCTCCCTCCTCCTTGTGTTTTGTGAGTTGGGGATCTAGGAGAGTGTTAGAGGTCACCCCTCTAGAATCCTCTCTCATTGCTAATCTAACAAATATGGGCCTAGAGTCTCTTCCCCCACGAGGATCACACAAAGAACCTGAAGCTACTCTTCAACTTCCCATGGTTTTCTCCTCCGCCGACACCACCTAAGCATTAGTGCATTGAACATAGCATGTTAAAGTGCATCCACCACAAACTCATTAAAAGATATGATCAGGTCCTAGATCCTACAGTGATCACCACTATCAGATTTTTCAATATGATCATCACACTACTGGAGACGTTCCCCAACTGGAACCACTATCATTAAGACACTCAAGGCTTGGCCTTCGACATCAACAAAGGGCCAACACTGAAGTAGATTTTTGGCTACTACGAGTGCATCTAGTGGATGCCAGCCTAGCACCTCCAAACCTTTGAAGACATGATGGAGACAACTTTCTGGAGACAAGCTATCTTGTCTTCCATTGAGACCCCCTGCATCCTGCCTCACACTACGATTCTGTCAGAACCTATTCAATGTACTGCCGCTAGATCCGTGCCAACTCCGAGGAAGGACCTACATTAGGGAGGGGGTATGTTAACCACTCCAGTTAACATTATTTTTCAAGTGTGGCTACACTTCTTGTAATTTATCTTTTTGTAACCGCACAAAGCGCTGAATGATAAAAGAGACATGGGATGACTGAGCTTACGGCTTGTGTAATGCCAGTCATAGGAAAGAGATGTACATAGAGCTAGGAAGCTAGTTTTGGGTCCCCAAATTGTAAATGGGTGGCTGACCATTGTAAAATGAGAGATCTTGTATATAAGACATTTTATGGAATATGAAAAGGGACAATCCCATTAGTATCATTTGAGTTTTGCCTCTGTCTCTCTCTTACTCTCTTGAGCTTGTGGATTCTTGCTTGTTTGTAGATGCTTGCATGATTGATTGCGATTGTGTGTGCATGTTGGGATGGTGATGATCTAGCTTCTCCTCTCCTCTCCCCTCTCTTGTATATCTACCAAGGCCCGCTTGCATGCATGTTGGCGTGGAGTGAAGGGTTAAGATTTCCATAGCTCCCTCCTTCTTTTCTCTTCACCTAGCTCTTGAATCTCCACTTGGGTGACATAACTGGTGGTGGAGTGAGCCCCTAACGGCCTCAAAGATGGGAGTTAACCTCATTAGGGTTGGCAAAGTGCACATCTCTGACTTGAACCTTGCAGGGTTTTTTCTCTTCTTCTTTCCCTCTCTTGTGTGCAAGGTTGTAGGTTTAGCTTAACAAGAATCAACAAATCTTAGTGAAAACTTTAGCAATGAGTGGTTCTTGATTGAAACTTTCCTAATCTTGATCATTTCTTTGCAAGAATTATGTTTCTTTAAGGCAAAATTATTGAAACAACAAGAAAATCAAGAAATGTTACAAAGTTTGATGCAAGATAAACACAATTGTGGTATTCTTGGTTAATTTGATACAAGTAAGAAAAATTGTTGAATCTTGTTAAAAGTAATGCAAGATTATTGCAATACTTGGTGGTTTAAAGTGATCACAAAAATTTCTTGACCAAGAAAGAGTTTACAGCAATGATCTATGCTAATCAATGTGTGATCAATTTGGGTGAAGTTTGATTACCTTTCAAGAAACACTGATGATGAGTAAAGGCACACACTTGCAAAAAGCTAAACCTTAACAGTTATAGTTGTAAAAAAATACAACCATGTTTAGATTCAAACCCAACCCTCTGGTGCCAATGCTTAGGGTTCCCACCTACATACAAGTGTTAGTAGTAATATTGAAGGCAAAAGTTATACTTCTCAAGTGCAAGAGCTTACAATTTACAATGTGGTGCAAAATCTTACAATTTACAGTGTGAACACACGAAGCATACACAGATTTATAATTACAAAGAGGTGAAAGAATTTCAAACTCTAAACTGATTGGCCACTACCCTTAGTTCTTGAAGTAAATCTCTAATACAGTGTCTAGCTTTCTTAGCAACCTTCTTTTAGAAGTAGAAGTACACAAAGTAGAGGGCTAAAGAGAAATTCCTTCCAAAGCTTGTGAGCTTGCAAAAGCATGGGCCTAACATCCTCGGCTAAAGTGATAGATTTCTCCTAAGACCATCATCAACTTTAATCCCATGCTGACTAGGTTCTTGTCCAAAATCCCCAAGTGTAAACCATGACTTAGAAGGTGATGCTACAAGTTTAGTTTTTCTATGCCATCCTCGGGCTGTTTCACAACATTGAAACTAGAAGGTAATCGAGGCTTTGGTTTTAGATGTGGCATCATATTTCCTATTCCTTGTTTGTACAATTGTCCCATGATCAATTGTAAGATTCCTCCTCAGCCTGAATAATGAATAAGCTTTTACCTCAATCCCTTGTAATCATTTTCTATTTTAGAATGCAAGAAAATATTATTTTTCCTTGTTTTTGCCTAGAGAGAAAAAAATTCTGGAGAGAGGTAATTCAATATTGAGATATTTTTGGATATAAAAATTATCCTAATATCAAAAATATATTTCCTCAAAACAGAAGTTCAAAATAAATTCTCCAAGGTGCATTAGGAATCAATTAAAAATGATATAAGTGACCACCTAAGGGTCAAGATTTTCAGAAATTTCTGGATTATGGTCCAATTAAGGTTCCTATGGGCCAATAGGATTAATCAAAGTGTTGGGATGAGATAAATCCAAAGAATAAAAGAAAATATTCAAAAATGAGTAAATGCTCACATAAGATGAAGAGTTGACTGAGTACAAGGTTTATTAGTTAAAAATTAAGAGATATTACTAAAAAAATGAGATATTTTAGAGAAATGATGAAATTTTGACAGCTTGGTAAGGAAGGGGAGACCTTTGAGGTAGGCGCCTCCTTCACATGTGTGGGAATTTTTTTAATTCAAAAAAATTGTGATATTTTTATCTCTCCTCTCTCCTGGATCAAAAGGGGACCCAAACTGGTCCAAATATTGTCCAAATTCAGTCAAACTAAAGCTAGAAAATTCTAGAACCCACATGGACTCAGTTAGTGGCCTCCCTCACCTATAAATAGATCCTCATTCTTTTGTATTCTCATCTGTGAGCTATACCATGCCAGTATTACATTAAAATAGTCATATTTTCTATTATCCCTTAAAAATTCTCTACTTTTGGAGATATTGGAGCTTCTCTCCCTCTTCAACAATTCTTGGAGCTTTCTTCTCAACTCACTAAACCAATTAATTGGTTGGGCGCTTCACTTCTAGATAAAGAAGCAAGCCAAACCTAGAGGTAAGAAGGAATTTCATGGTTTTTGTTAATATTCTCAAATGATTTCACTTCTCAACCCCTTCAACCCCTCTCAAGCTTGAGAAGTTTCTAATTAGTTATTTTTAATGCAAATCAAGCTTTCTCTAAGAACTTTAATGATTAATCACAAAAAATTTAATCTTTATGCTTATTTTGAATGCTTTTTATGTATATCTCTCTCTCCCAAAAGAATAGTCATTCCTATGGCTAATTCTTTAGAAAAAGAATGCTTCTCATTGATTAATTCAAAACCAAACTCTAAGATTGTTAAGCTAGAGGTAAAGAAAATAGTATTTTTATGCTTTTATGTTAATAAAATTATGGTAAATTTATGATTTAATTCCATAATTTGGATTTAAGTTTAAGGATAGTTCTTCTATCATAATTGTATTACAAAGTCTTATTCTTTTCTAGAAAAATTAAAAATTATATGTAATAGCAGTGAAGCTATGGTAAATTGTTTAGAAATTAATACTTATCTTATTTTTATGCATAATGCTAAAAGAGGATTTCCTACCATATTTTAGGATGGGACATCCTATGCTAAAAGAATGATTTTCATCATATTCATCATCATGAGAAACTAATTTTTAGTATTTATTCATAAATAATTAATTAAAGAAAAGAGGAGTTTTTGGTAATTTTATTTTTATGCAAAAAAAGAAATTCCCATGATAATGGAGATCCATATAATTAAATGGAAAAAGAGAAATTTTGGTATATTAAAATAATGGATATTTTATTTAATTTTAAGAGGAGTTTTAGATAAATTTATTTTATGCATGAGAAATTTTAAATGATAAAAGAGGAATTCCCATGACATTTGGAATTCAATCATTTAAATGGTAAAAGTAGAATTCTTGGCATAATTTAAATAATGGATATTTTATTTAATTTAAAGAGAAATTTTAGATTAATTTGTTTTATGATAAAAGAGGAATTCCCATAACATTTGGAATTCAATCATTTAAATGCAAAAAGAGAAATTTAAGCATATTCAAAAAAATGAATAATTGTATTTAATTAAAAGAAGAATTTTTGTGGTATTTAAGTAGAGAAAGGTTTGAATTAATTGTTGGTGACAAAAGAGGAATTTTCACCATAATTCCACCTAGAGAAATAGGGTTGATAAATTAAATTGGTAGAAGAATATTTTTAGATATTTTATGTGGATAAAACACCAAATTGATATTTACCCAAAATTAGATTAAATGGAAGAAGAGTATTTTCATAAAAATCCGATATTCTTATTAAAAAAAACCATTTCTTAATCTATTATGGTTAGAATGAAATTTATAAAGCTAGAATTTTCTTATGGTTAGAAGTTCAGTAGATGTTTATCTGAATAAAATCCTTGGAATCAAAGTTAGAAATAAACCAAATGATTTTGGTTAGACCACGACTGAGAGAGGGACGACAAGTAAACTACTTGTCTATCTCTCGATCTGAATGAAGCAAAAACTTCATGACCAATTCCAGTTCTTAATATAAAGAATAGACTACCGTTGAATTAACCTAGTTTTTCCTTGACTACCGAAATCACCAAGAATCTAGTTGGACATTCAGTCAAATGATGGGTAGATTACCCTGATGAGAGATCAATGATATTCCATTTATATGTATACTCATCCCATCACATCATTTCCATCTCATCACTTCAGATTCCCTCACATCACAATCGTATATTCACATCCATACATCCACAACTATATGCGTACATTCACATCTACATGCATACATCTACATCCCTATGCATACATCCACATCCACATTCACATTCACCTCCATACATCTACATCTACATGCATACATCCACTCCACATTCACATCCACATCTATACATCTACATCTACATGCATACATCCACCTCTACATCCACATCTACGTCTATACACCTACATCTACATGCATACATCCCCCATCCACATCCACATCTACATCTATACATCTACATCTACATGTATACATATACATCTCCATTCACAACTACATCTACATGCATACATCCATATCTCCATTCCCATCTACATCTATACATCTACATCTACATGCATCCATCCACCTCCACATCCACATCTACATCTATACATCTACATCTACATGTATACATCCACATCTCCATTCACATCTACATCTATACCTCTACATCTACATGCATCCATCCACATCTCCATTTACATCCTCATCTACACATCTATTTCTACATGCATACATCCACGTCCCATGCATACATTCACCTCCACATTCACACTCACATCCATACATCTACATCTACATGCAACATCCACATCTCCATGCATAATAAAATTCTTTTAATTAATCTAGGATGATAGTTCCTAGAATATGGTAGGAATTCCTCTTTTTATACTTTGAATGAATTTATTTTATGCGTAATTTCTATAAAAATTATGCCATAGCTCCGCTACTATGACTGATAAATCTCAATTTTTTTCTAAGGGATAACGCTCATTATTAAAGAAATAATTAGAATGGTCTCTAATTGGATCATCAATCCATAATGGTCTCTAATTGGATCATTAAGAAAACAATTAGAATGGTCTCTAATTGGGTCATCAATCCATAATGGATTGAATCATCAATGTGCATAAACTAAAAGCATAGCAAAAAGCCATTAATTTGGCCTCAAGCATAGCTTAATCTTGGATTGAGGAAAGGCTTTATGAAAAGCTTCATTTGGATTGAGAATGGTTCATGAGTATGACCATTTCTTGAGTGAGAGAGAGAAATTACATAAAAACCATTAGAATTTAAACATAAATGGAAATTAACTTCTATAGCATTTATTAAATTATGTAACTCTTCACTACTATTCACCAATTAACTTCAATAGCATTTAAAAAACCATACCAATTAAACTTCTCAAGCTTGACAGGGGTTGAGAAGAGAGAATCATTGAGAAATTATAGAAAGATCAAAATTCAATATACTTACCTTATAATTTGCTTGATTCTTTATTCACGGTAGAGGCCCCCAACCAATCAATTGGTTTAGTATGTTGATGGAGCCACCAATGGGGATTGAAGAAAGAGAGAAGTATCAAAAACTAGTGAATTATTAAAGAATTCACAACTCTTGGCTTAGGTAGAGTAGAGTAACAATGCATAAGACACTCTATATTTTGGCTTAGGTGGAGTAGAGTGACAAAGCATAAGACACTATATATTTTGGCTTAGGTGGAGTAGAGTGACAAAGCATAAGACACTATATAT
The DNA here is from genome assembly GCF_041138505.1 of Cibotium barometz. Taxonomy (NCBI): domain Eukaryota; kingdom Viridiplantae; phylum Streptophyta; class Polypodiopsida; order Cyatheales; family Cibotiaceae; genus Cibotium; species Cibotium barometz. The sequence continues at coordinate 6,473,557 of NC_141094.1, read as the reverse complement.
TTTGGCTTAGGTGGAGTAGAGTGACAAAGCATAAGACACTATATATTTTTCAACAAGGGGAGGCTTCTATTTATAGGAAAATTTGAGCTCCTAACCAAACAAACTGATTCTAGAATTTTTCAAGTCAGTTTGGTTGAATTTGGACTAGATTTGGACCTAGTTTGGTTACTTTTTGATTCGGTTTGGTTCCATTTTGATTTGGTTTGGTTCAAGAGAGATGAGAGATAAAAATATCACATTATTTTTGAGTTTAAAACTCATTCAAGCATGTGAAATATGTACCTCCTTTAAAGAATTCCCCTTCCTTACATATGTGTCAAAATTTTATTGCTCATAGTTTTTTACTAATAAACCTTGTACATTTTCAACTCTTCATCTTATGTGAAATATGCACCTCCTTTAAAGAACTCCTCTTCCTTACATATGTGTCATAGTTTTTTTACTAATAAACCTTGTACATTTTCAACTCTTCATCTTATGTGAAATATGCACCTCCTTTAAAGAACTCCCCTTCCTTACATATGTGTTTATTTACTAATAAACCTTGTACATTTTCAACTCTTCATCTTATGTGAGCATTTACTCATTTTTGGATACCCAAAATATCTCATATTTTTAATATTGCTTATAGTTTTTTTACTAATAAATCTTGTACATTTTCAACTCTTCATCTTATGTGAGCATTTACTCATTTTTGGGTATCTTCTTTTACAAATTGGATTTATCTCCTCCCTACACATGGATTGATGCTATTGGCCCATAGGAACCTTAATTGGACCATAATCTAAAAAATTTCTGAAAATCTAGACCCTTAGACTAAGGTTCTTTATACCTATTTCTAATTAATTCCAATTGCACATTGGAAGATTCTTTTTGAATTTTTGTTTCAGGGGAACTTATTTTAATAAGATGAGATATTTTTCTATCCAAAAATATTCAAAATCTAAATATTCTCTCTCTAGAATAATTTTCTCTCTCTAGGCTAAAACAATTTGAAACAAGGTCTTTATATTTCTGAAGAGGGATTGATTACAGGGGAAGATACTAGACATCAAAAAGGGGTTGGGGGAGGAATCTTACATTCTACCCCACTTAAAAAACGCGAGATGTCCTCATCTCGCAACTTGGAATAATTTCGCAAGATGCACGAATATGAGACTTAGAGAAAAATTTTAATCAAGATTAACCACCAAGAAAAGTCTTAAAGAGGGCAAGATAAGAACAAGATTTAAACTTTATTCGTTCACGGAACTTATACAGTAAAGATAGAAGAACTCTTTACACTTCCATAAGCCCGTCCATCATATGGTCACAAAAGCAGTCCTCACAAGCTGCACAAGTATAGGGTAACTCATCTATGGGAATGATTCTGCTGGTTATTGCCGCACCTATCTCAGTGGTATGAGGTGATCCAACAAAAGGACAAGCCAAAAACGGGGTAAAGGCATATCTTCTCATGAGGAAGAAAACACGCCAGTAAGAAGACCCGCTCAGAAAACCCAAGATGCCTTGATCTCATGACGCAGTAGTATCGGGGACCCAAACCCAAAGCTTCAATAACCATGGCCAAGCGGACATTGTTACGAAAGTGTTGCTGACCCCAAGGTGTTACCCTAGTTATGTTTTGATAGGTCCGCCATTTGGTCTGCGCTACAGAAGTTCCTAGGTGAGGAAAAAGTGAGCGCTCATACTGTTCTATAAAGTCTTTCTTCACAGACTCTCGTGCGTCTTGAAGGTGAGAAATCATCATGGATAAAACTAGTTCTTGTTGCCAAGCCATGAAGGAGATTAAGAAAGAAAGGAGATTGATGGGAGTAAGATTACTGTGAGCGACAAGTAAAAGTTACGACTTATATAAAGGAAGGAGCTAGCATAACCTAGAAGCCAACGGTAACTTGCCACTGAAGTTTTACCGTCTTTCCATGATTTGAGTTTGACACATTTTTCTATAGAAGGCATTAAGAATTTTGAGATGAGGAGATAAAAGAAGCTTGTAGGCTAAGTCACCTACTTTCATTGAATTCAGATATAAGGCTCACAATATCTGGGGGATAACTTCTTATACTCCCCAAGAGATAAAGAACTTCTTTTGGGCCGTACTCGAATGAAAACCAAAACCTTGGTATCCAAAACACCGATTCTCACTTCTAAACTCATTGTTCTAAATCCTTAAAATAGGCGTGACTCCTGAGAAGTATTTGAGGAAAAGGGTATTCCTTTTTTTAAACAGAAACTTTCTTTTATTTTAGAGAGGGAATAATTAAAAGATTCGAAAGGGAGATTCTTACTCCTATATACCTCGAAGGCTGGGGAGGAATCTTACATCCTACCCCACTTAAAAAGTGCGAGATGTCCTCATCTCGCAAGGTAGAGGACAGCTCTTATTCTTAAGATCCAATTTTTATTCTGGGGTTGCTTATATTCTGGTCAACCCAACAGAACACTGGGATAAATATCCCTTATATAGAACTCATCATTAAATAACAATTCATTCAGATTATATCATTCATATCTTTAACATGATAATGGTCCATTAGACCGAAAAGTTTCCTTCGGAACATTCCTCCACACGGGAATTTTAGTCAAGCAAGTTCTCAATTTGACATCCCTTAACTTGATCTACCGGTCAAGTATTAACAGTAGCAATCTGACAGCACAACCCACTAATCTCATAGTGATTTGCTGAATTCGTTATCATCATTCTAGTTATGAATATCATCACAGGGACTCGTCCCATTCCCCCTCATTGTGGTTTCATTATATTTCAACTAATTTTTTAAAAATCAACATTTTTTCAATCAGCATTTTCAATCAGAATCCAAATCAATTCATTCATTCTCAAACAGAATTAAAAATCATATCAATCACATTCGAAATCATCATCTAGATAGCATTAATGCTTATAATTTCAAGTCTTAGATTTACTCGTATATACTGTCAGTAAAGAGCTGCAGTATACTCTTGGTATATACGTGTAGTCACGGCCCTTGGAATTATAAGGTAAATACTATCATGTCTAGGCCTCAAGCAAGTCAGGGATTCTATATAATTGCGGTACTTCCATCTGAAGAACCGATTACCAAATTATGAATTTCAGTTTGAATATCAAATTATATGAATTATATCACACAATTATAACCTTTTGGTGTTTCTTGATAATTTTTTTGACATATTTGTCTTCTCAGTTGATCTTTATTAACCAAATGCTCTGATACCAACTGTAAGATCCCTGTTCCCACCGAGCAACAGATTCAGGGTACTGGCAGCGGAAGTAGCGCTTCTCGCGCGGGACAGGGGTCCCACACTCGGGGCCTCGCCCACGGATATCCGGATAAGAGACTAATCAGTCGGTTGTTCCAAAACCGAACCCGGAAAAACTTCCTCTACCGGAAAGCACGGGCGATTCCACCAGGATAACTTTTTACTCTAACGTAGTCAAGATCATTTCTGATCGAGATGATTCGATTACATCTATAAGATACTTAGTCAGTTCAAGGAAGAAACTTGCATTTGGATCATTGGGATCAACGCTTTTTTCCCCATTCAAGAGGCACAGCCGTTGATTCCTATCCATAGAACAGTTTCTGTCCGAGATTTTTTTTTTCTATCGTAAAAACAAAAGTTTGAGTCTCGATTTACGGATCCATCAGTCCAGCCTAACCCCATCCAATCCCATGGGTTAGCCAACCGCCCAACCACTGTAGTGATGGGATCCAATTAAAAATTTGGTTAGGTTTTGTCCCGGGTACCAAGGAAAAGAGTTCCAAGGCCCCCTAGCCGGATGTTCATGCAAAATAAAACTAGTCACACCACTCACACACCCAATATGAAATTGCCTTTTTCAACCTAAGTAATGTAGATTGAGGAGGGATAATGTGGAAAAATGAAAGTTAAAATAGAAATTGTATTGTAAACTGTTTGTAAATGCTATTTGTAAATGCTGTCTGTAAATGATTGTTTTATGTCAAGAATGCTGGGGGGAGCATTTTGACCGTCTTGTGATTAAGGTCGTGATGAGGAAGTTGCAACTGCTGACGGGGAGTCAATGAAGGACGTCTCGCGTAGCAAGGTCGGCCGAGGTCTTGACCAGCCTCGGTGCGATTAAAATGGTGAGCTTCCGGTACGGTGGATGAGGGGCCAAGGAAGCAGCCTATGCGTGAAGCGCTAGGTTACCTGCGAAGGATCCTAGAGGGTGCTGACCATACGGTGCTCGGGCTCTGGGTCGCCTAGGATACCCACGCGTGCGTCGAGGAAGATATTGGAACAGAGTTGGAGTTGTTTTCTGAAATCGAGCATGGATCTGGTTGATTGACCTTGCTGGTCTTCAATGGATGAGTCCATGGCTCCTTATATGGATCTGTTGGTTGATCTTGCTGATCTTCAACGAGAGTCCATCATGTTAAGTGATTATATTGCCAAGTATTATGGGCTAGGAACTATCGAAACGGCTCCTCAGCGTTCTAGTTGCCAATGATGCCATAGATACTCTGATGAAGGAATGATGGGAAATTAAGAATCAATTGGATAAATTGGAAGATGGTGATCAATGATACTATGGTTTTATTAAAGGATTGTTTTAAACTGGTTGAATCTGGTTGAAAAAGGCAATTTCATATTGGGTGTGTGAGTGGTGTGACTAGTTTTATTTTGCATGAACATCCGGCTAGGGGGCCTTGGAACTCTTTTCCTTGGTACCCGGGACAAAACCTAACCAAATTTTTAATTGGATCCCATCACTACAGTGGTTGGGCGGTTGGCTAACCCATGGGATTGGATGGGGTTAGGCTGGACTGATGGATCCGTAAATCGAGACTCAAACTTTTGTTTTTACGATAGAAAAAAAAAAATCTCGGACAGAAACTGTTCTATGGATAGGAATCAACGGCTGTGCCTCTTGAATGGGGAAAAAAGCGTTGATCCCAATGATCCAAATGCAAGTTTCTTCCTTGAACTGACTAAGTATCTTATAGATGTAATCGAATCATCTCGATCAGAAATGATCTTGACTACGTTAGAGTAAAAAGTTATCCTGGTGGAATCGCCCGTGCTTTCCGGTAGAGGAAGTTTTTCCGGGTTCGGTTTTGGAACAACCGACGGATTAGTCTCTTATCCGGATATCCGTGGGCGAGGCCCCGAGTGTGGGACCCCTGTCCCGCGCGAGAAGCGCTACTTCCGCTGCCAGTACCCTGAATCTGTTGCTCGGTGGGAACAGGGATCTTACAAGTGTAGCCTCTAGAAATCAAGTCTAGTAGTTGCCCAATTTATGATAAATTACCCTATGGGTGATTTGATTTTTAGAAGATCACACTCCCCCTGTGGGATAGGACTAGGTCTTACCTATGAATTGTATCCTTGAATCTCTACATGGTCAAGGTGTCGATAAATAGGAGATTTTCTCCAAGTTAAGACTTAGTGGACTATCTTAAGTGTTTCCCCTATTTTAGAAGGGGGAAACACTTAAGAAGGTGGAACCTTACAATTGGTATCAGAGCCGATCTTAGCTCCTAGGAATTGCCATTTAAGGATTGTTTTGTAATGAATGTTTTACCTAACATAATGCTAATTAATAAAAACATCCTCCTAAAAAAACAAGTTGAATTGATGTTTGAATGATTGTAGGAAGAGGAAGATGCCTACTTGAAGTTTTTAGTTTTCCAATGCATCTTCGAGACTGCTAGTCACTCCTCAAATTTCGAGTTCCGTGACACCATGGTGCAGATACTAGAGAAGATGTCCCTCCCTCATTTCTCTTGTATTGAAAGAGGATGGGGTAGAGATTTCTGGAGTCGTGGGTCGAGATATTTCTTCATTCGAGCAGATCGAATTGGGAACCTTACCACCGACCTAAAGCGGATTCGTTGGATTGAAAAGTTGAAGATGATCCGTTTATTTTGGTTTGTCTCGATACCCCCAGGGCCAACACCTCTGTGACTATAGATGGGATTCGCATACCTCAGGATCACTGGGTGTATAACCGAGTGATGCAGGTCTTAACAGAGTAGCTGTGTTGGGACCTACCCCAATCCAGAGTCTACCACCCTTACCATCAGTTTTTAGAGTCTTAGAAACTACAGTGGAACCCCCATATTTCACCCATGTGGACCGCTCTACCCTTGTGTCATAGTTAAGCTTAGGAATTTCCCTTGATGGCAAATAAGACTAATTATATTAGTCTCACATCTTTGTAATATTAGTCTCAGATCTGAGACTAATTATATTAGTCTCATATCTTTGTAATAAAACTCGTCCTTGTAAATAAAACGATTTCAATGTTTTACTCTCCAAAATAAGCGTTGTGCAAGTATGAATCTTGTAATCTTAAAATTGTTTTTATAATGATGGCCAGGACAATCACCCTCCACTTCTCAATGCACTTTACACTGATATCAAGGAGAAGAAGCTCTTGCTCAAGCAAATGCAACCTCCCTCCCTTAAAGGAGAAGGTTCAAAGATTGAGAAGGATGCTGAAGTCTGGATTGAAGTGATGGACGATTATTTCTCTGTCGTCGCCAGTAGTGGAGCAGCAAATCAGTCTATGCTTGCACGATTTTGCCTCATTAGAGATGCTAAACTCTGGTGGAAACAATGGTGCTGTGATGACAAGGGAGTCACCAAGCATTCTCAAAAACGTGGGAAGACATCAAGCAGGCCGTGAAGGAAAGATATCTTCCCCCATCCCATGAATCCATAAAGATGAATGAGTTTTTTAGTCTTAGGCAGTGCAGCTTAACTCTTGAGGACTACTATTCCAAATTTATCACTCTTCGAATGTATGCCCCAACTATGACTAATTCCCATAAAGTGGCTCGTTTCTGCCAAACCCCTATCCACCAAGGTGCAAGAGGCGGTGGGCGTGGCAGTCAGGGATTTCATTAACGTCTTCACAATTTCGTGATCACGTTAACAAAACCTCGTGTTCACAAAAAAAATCTTGTGATCACATGCTATATTCACAAAGCTTCCACAAGGACCTAAAAAAACTATCTTCTCCAGGACTTTAAGATATTTTTAGGTGGCTATTGACCTACTGTTATGTGAAGATGGTAACATAAGAACATGTGACTAGCTAGTTTCCATGTGTAGCCAAGCTTTTCAGGGGTTCCAAAATGGCGAGTGACCTGTTTATTTTGTGAACGGTAACATGTGAACATGTTAATAACATGTTAACACATGTTATTAACAAAAAAAAAGTTGTAATCACATGAATATAAAATCATTGGTGGCAGTTTTTTCACATTATGCATAAAAATGATTTATGTGTTAATTTCTAAAAATTTTGCCATAGCTTCACTGCTACTATTATTGATAATTTTCAATAATTTTGAAAAGCATAAGACTTAGTAATACACTTATGATAGATTAAATATCAATAGGTCTAAATCCAATATATGGATCTAAATCATAATTTTTTCATAGTTTATGTAACATAAAAGCATTAAAAAGCCATTTCTTTAGCCTCTAGCTTGACTAGCATAGAGAGTTTGATTTTAGAATTAAGAATTGCTCCATGAGAAGCATAATAGAGAATTGGTCATAGGAATGACCATTATTTAAGGGAGAGAGAGATATACTTAAAAGACATCCTAAATTAAGCATAAATGTAAACTTTTTATGATTAATCATTAGAATTCATTAGAGAGCTTCATTTGCATTGAAAAACAATTCATTTGAATACTTCTCAAGCTTGAGAGGGGTTAAGAAGTGAAAAACATTTCGAAGATTAAAGAAAAAACTATAAAGTCACATCTTACCTCTTGTTTTGCTTGCTTCTCTATTCTTAGAAGAAGCCCCCAACCAATCAATTGGTTAGTATGTTGAGAGGAAAGCTCCAAGGAAGGTTGAAGAGAGAGAGAGACTCCAATCTCTCCAAATTGTAGAGGATTTTTAGGGGATAATAGAAAATATGCTTATTCTAATATAATACTGGCATGGTCTAGTTCACAGATGAGAATACAAAAAAATGAGGATCTATTTATAGGTGAGGGAGGCCACTAACTGACTCCAACTAAGTTCTATAATTTTCTAGGTTTAGTTTGGCTGAATTTGGACAGCAGGCCACTGCATGACCTTCCTACCCGCCTAAGGCAAACCCACTGGCATCAGTATTTAGAAGCCTTGACTAATTGTAGCACTAGGGATCCGGAAATTCCAGTTCCTTGAACTTTATTACCGTGAAGGTCAAGGAAAGAGATGGTTCCTTTGTGCTGACAATGAATGTCAGCCTGATTCTTTTGGAGCCAATCCATTCCAAGGATTCCATCATATATTCTCCCTAAGGTTAGGACTCTGAACTGGCACTCTGTTACGTTCCCATCTAGACTAAATTGAATAAGGCCTGTCTCAAGGTGTGTTTGAAAAGAATCTTTCCACACTGGCCAATTTCACTTGCATAGGTTTCCCTGATTTTTGATTTAGGACTAATTTATGCAGACATCTTGGGAAAATAAAAGAATGAGTACTGCCTGAATCAATCAAAAAAGCTTGAATTGCTTACCTTGGTACTCTACTGGAGTCTGGAGGACTAAAAATTAATGATTATTCCCTCGATGCTCTATTGCTGCATAGATCTATCCTTTTTCTTCCTCCACTTTCTCAGCTATATTGATAGCTCTAGCTGCTGCAGTCTGAGGTGGAACTCTCTCTCTTTGGTTACCCCAATTCTGGGAGGGAGTTTAGAGACTGCTTTTTGCAGTCTGAGGTGGAACTCTCTCTCTTTGGTTACCCCAATTCTGGGAGGGAGTTTAGAGACTGCTTTTTGCATGGAGGCTACAAGCTGAGCTTGCACTCTTTTGGGGTTGCCCTGATTTTGGCACGGGGGACCCTGATTGGACTGATACGAAGGAGTCTGTCTTTGAATTCTGGGACCCTGGCTTCCTTGGCCCATAGAAGGAGATGGGCAGTCCTTGAGCTGGTGCCCAAACCCTTGACATTTGAAGCACATGTTCTCACTTCAAAGCTCTTCCCTTTGCATTCTTGAGAGAGCCGGAGTTCTTGAGAATGTAGTTCGAGGGAAAGGTCATCCTTCATTCCTGAAGCTTCCCGTCTCTAGATTCTAGTTGGGACCTTGGTGTCTCTTTAGAGGTGGAAGGTTGGAAGAGCTTCCCGATGTCTGAAATCTTTTGAAAGATGAGGGAGCTAGCTTTGGCGTGACTTTTACAATGAAAGCTTTGGCAAAGTCCTTTGCCATTTTGATAGCTTCTACCATGGATACTGGCTTGGCATTCTTGACCAGTGTGTCTAAGGGTTCGTTCATTCCCTAAATGAACCTAGCCATAAGTTGCTCTTCGTCTAGAGGTGGTGGTTTTGCTCCCCTGATTTAGCTCTAAGAATTCATTCATTTTAGTTTCTAAAAACCTCGGGGGATAAAATCTCTTCCTTAAATAGGCTTTTAAGATCATTCTAGGATTGGGTATTTCTGTCCAGATGGTTGGTGTCACAATGGCTTCTCCATGCCACCCTGGCTGTTTCCACAATTTTCAACTTGGCAAGAGCCATTTTGCTCTGCTCATTGTAGCCTGTGACATCAAAATATTCTTCCATAACTTCCACCCATTTCTCTACAACCTTGCCCAGCTGAGTTATGTGAAGAGCCTTGCGAGCGTCCGGCTCAAGCTCTTCATCTTCAGAGAGAGGGTCTGGCTGATGGCCACGGTTTCCTCGCCTCATAATTCTACCAAAAATGATATATTATTAAAGTTTTTTATTTTGATATTGTCCACGAGATCCTAAGACTTAAGAGGTTCGAAAAATTATGATGGCCACGGTTTCCTCGCCTCATAATTCTACCAAAAATGATATATTATTAAAGTTTTTTATTTTGATATTGTCTACGAGATCCTAAGACTTAAGAGGTTCGAAAAATAATTTCTTAAATAAGATAAATGATCTTATTGGAGATCTATGACATATGTTTGGTAACAGATTTTACTTCATCAATTCGTCAATAAACAATCACTTATACAACAGGGAATTTTTCCACAAAACATTTCTTTATTTATAGAAAGGTTGCAATATGTACAGAGAGTAGCTTGGCTCCAGAAGTCAAAATCTCCTCGGGAGACGCATAAGACGACGGTACTGGGCTATGGACATGCCCTGATACAAATGTTCCCTTACTGCCAAGGGAGCTACTATCTTCTCCTTAGGAATAAAACGACTAAGGACTCTATAGATTTGGCAGGAAAGTCTGAAATTTCAAGGCCTTGAGTGATATAAAATAACACCATGTATCACTTTCAGCTTCATTAGAATCATGGTCAATGAGAGATTCTGCCTTAGCATCACACGCTGGTTGCATGAGACATGGACAAACTGCCCTGCAAACCACTTGTGTTGTCATCTCTCTGCTGGGTCCAGGAAAATATAGATCCTCGAAATGTCCTGCGAGTCTGGCTCGGCTCGTTCGAGTTTTAGCAGAAGAGATGAGATGCTTAAAGGCGAACACAGTCATGTCTTGTGACTGGGTGAGGTCGGGAACACCAGAGAAGTGTGGAACGTCCATCTATAAAACCAAATTCTTTGATTAAAATTCTTTGTTAATGAAGCTTAAGGAATGAAAATACAATGTGTAAATGATCTTTGTGAGTTTTTACTATAAATTTCTGATAAGAATTCATTTGTCCTTATTAGCTTTCAACAAAGCTCTGATACCAGCTCTATGAGACCCCCGCACCCCCTCGGCGGTGCCCCCTCTGAGGGCGTTGGCAGTGGAAGCGATGTCAGTCTCTCACGTAGGGCGGGGATCCACATTCGGGGCCTCGCCCGTGGATGTCCGGACAAGGGACTAGCCCGGAAGTTCCTCCGAAAATCGAGCCCGGAAAAACTTCCCTCGCTTGGAAGGCACGGGCGATTCTGCCATGGGAAAATCTTCTAACGGGGGACTTAACCTAATGAGTCAAAGTCTTAACTAGTTAAACTGATCCGACCAAACCTGAAGTCACATGTTTAGATCAAAGAAGAGACTTGCACTTGATCCTTAGAATCATCGCTTTTTTCCTCCTTTAACGAGGCGCAACCCCGCCGCTAATTCCCTCCCACAGAACAAGGTGATAGCCTCCAATCTTGACATCAAATAGGCTAAGAAGATGCAGCTTTTCTCAAATAAGAATGATGTTATCCCATGTTTATTTTGTATCCAAGCCTCGACATACACTTATTGCCGTATGATTTGTACGCATGTCCAACTTTGTAAATGCTTGGCAATTTAGCGGGTCCGCACTTGTAAATCCAAAGCATGGAAACTCTCTCTAGCTATTTTGTAAGGTTAAAAGCCATGGTCTATGTATGCACAAAAAATGAAAGCTAAGCCTAAGGTTTCAAAAAGCTTATGTAACAAACTTTTCAAATTCAATAAAGAAAGAAAGAGAAAGGAGTCGTGTGATTTGGGAGGTTTGGGAAGTTGGAAGTTGGTTACAACCTCTCTCTACCTTTATCTACCAATCTCACGGTTCTTTTCAATCTCTCTCAATTGGCACAAACTCTTGCTTTCTTGTTTCTTCCATCTCTCTTGTGCTTCAACGCCATATCCATGGAGGAAGAGAGTGAAGAAGAAGATGGTGAGGATGATCTCTATGCTTATCTTTTGTGTGCCATAACCTAGGTCTAGTTTCTTTTTGTGTGTGCATGGCTGTAGCTTCCTAGAGAGAGAGAGAGAGAAAGAGTGTGTGTGTGTGTGTGTGTTATTGAGAACCTTCTTGCAACTTTTATGGCTATGGAGCACTCCAATGCATATACTTTGCATGCTCGAGCCCGGATTTTTTGTGTTTTCAGTGCTTGGAAGGCAGGGATTCATTTGGTGCGTTTGCCGGGAGATCACTAGCTAGTTAGTAGCTACGGGATATCTCGGTGCATATATTTTGCGTGTGAGAACAAGGGTTTAGGAGTTTAAAAAAAAAAACGGCACAACTCCTAGGATCAAGACTTAGGAGTGGCCGCGAGGAGTCAAATGAGAGAGGGGCATTGGTAAACACATGTGATTTTTTGGAGAGTTTTGCTAATTGGGTTCCGTACGAAGAAGAACGACAAGAGTGGGAGGACATATTCATTCAAGAATATTACCCACGGTTTCCCAGTGATGTGATACGTAAGATCAAGGCCACATACTGCAAGGATTATCTTAGATCCATAGAGCCCTTTGGTTTGTTCCATGCACCAATCTGGTGGAAGTGGTTTATCAAGGCAATTTTAAGGTCCATCAAGCTAGATAATCCAGAGAATCACGAAGAATCTCAGGAAGTAAGAAGTGCATGAGTGAGTCTACTGAGGGTCGAACAATTGACCCAAGACAAGCAAGGGAAGAAAGGAGGAAAAGGAGGGCTGAACGAGCTGAAATCTGTCTCGCTGCGCAATTAGAATTAGTGAACCTATTGTTGAGAGAGCAAGAACCGAACGTGACACAAGGAAGATCCTTGGATAGCGGTCAATTTCAGGTTAGCGTTCCTTCTAGTCTAAGCGGGGAAGATCTTTCGTGTGATGACCAAACAATAAGGGATTTAGGAGTCAGCAATCGACCTGTACAAGTTGATAGCCCAACAAGAGAAGAAAGAGAGACTATTGCAGGCACTAGCGGTAGTGTGCCTAGAGGACTTAGAAGCTATCCCCCGCGATTACCTAGGGTAAGACCTAGAGCTTTAAATTTCTGGGACGATCCAACTTTTGAGGTATTACCATTTTTCCAAATGGCTGTTCCAGCACAAAGAGCAACAATCCGGTTAGCCGACTTTGTGCAATTTGCGGGACTTTGGGACGAGGATCCTGATGCGCATTTACAAAAGTTTGAGGTGACATGTGTTGCTAACGAGATAATTGATCAAGATCAAAAGCTGCATATCTTTCCGGCAACTTTTAAAGACGAAGCAGCAAATTGGTATGGCAACTTGGATGCAGCCTCCCGGCGAATGCACCAAATGAATCCCTGCCTTTTCCAAGCACTGAAAACGCAAAAAATCCGGGCTCGAGCATGCAAAGTATATGCATTGGAGTGCTCCATAGCCATAAAATCTACAAGAAGGTTCTCAATAACACACACACACACACACACACTCTCTCTCTCTCTCTCTCTCTCTCTCTAGGAAGCTACAGCCATGCACACACAAAAAGAAACTAGACCTAAGTTATGGCACACAAAAGATAAGCATAGAGATCATCCTCACCATCTTCTTCTTCACTCTCTTCCTCCATGGATATGGCATTGAAGCACAAGAGAGATGGAAGAAACAAGAAAGCAAGAGTTTGTGCCAATTGAGAGAGATTGAAAAGAATCGTGAGATTGGTAGATAAAGGTAGAGAGAGGTTGTAACCAACTTCCAACTTCCCAAACCTCCCAAATCACAAGACTCCTTTCTCTTTCTTTCTTTATTGAATTTGAAAAGTTTGTTACATAAGCTTTTTGAAACCTTAGGCTTAGCTTTCATTTTTTGTGCATACATAGACCATGGCTTTTAACCTTACAAAATAGCTAGAGAGAGTTTCCATGCTTTAGCTTTACAAGTGCGGACCCGCTAAATTGCCAAGCATTTACAAAGTTGGACATGCGTACAAATCATACGGCAACAAGTGTATGTCGAGGCTTGGATACAAAACAAACATGGGTTAACATCATTCTTATTTGAGAAAAGTTGCATCTTCTTAGCCTATTTGATGTCAAGATTGGAGGCTATCATTCCTCCCACACTATCTTGACATCAAATAGGCTAAGAAGATGCATCTTTTCTCAAATAAGAATGATGTTATCCCATGTTTGTTTCGTATCCAAGCCTCGACATACACTTGTTGCCGTATGATTTGTACGCATGTCCAACTTTGTAAATGCTTGGCAATTTAGCGGGTTCGCACTTGTAAAGCCAAAGCATGGAAACTCTCTCTAGCTATTTTGTAAGGTTAAAAGCCATGGTCTATGTATGCACAAAAAATGAAAGCTAAGCCTAAGGTTTCAAAAAGCTTATGTAACAAACTTTTCAAATTCAATAAAGAAAGAAAGAGAAAGGAGTCGTGTGATTTTGGAGGTTTGGGAAGTTGGAAGTTGGTTACAACCTCTCTCTACCTTTATCTACCAATCTCACGGTTCTTTTCAATCTCTCTCAATTGGCACAAACTCTTGCTTTCTTGTTTCTTCCATCTCTCTTGTGCTTCAACGCCATATCCATGGAGGAAGAGAGTGAAGAAGAAGATGGTGAGGATGATCTCTATGCTTATCTTTTGTGTGCCATAACCTAGGTCTAGTTTCTTTTTGTGTGTGCATGGCTGTAGCTTCCTAGAGAGAGAGAGAAAGAGTGTGTGTGTGTGTGTGTTATTGAGAACCTTCTTGCAGCTTTTATGGCTATGGAGCACTCCAATGCATATACTTTGTCTGCTCGAGCCCGGATTTTTTGCGTGTTCAGTGCTTGGAAGGCAGGGATTCATTTGGTGCGTTCACCGGGAGGGGCTAGCCATGGAACTTGCATTAAGCAGCTTCAAATGTGGAGGGAGCAATGGCCTAGAAAGAATGTGCAAAGATCGAGGAGGGAGGCGGCCTTGAAGGAAAGAAAGGAGCAAGATGGACATGAAAGCTGCAAAGAGTAGAGCGAGGGGACTGCATTCTTGTCAGACTTTTGAAGACAGAGGCACAGGAGTATGAAAATGCAAAGGAAGATGGTAGATCACGATGGGCAACAAGGAGAGTGCAAGAGAAAAAGGGGACTTCTTGATGCCTGTGACATTGAGGAGAGGACAAGCTTTGCAAAGGAAGGGACAATGAGGGTCTGGGTGCAGCAAAGGAGAGAGAGAATTTGAGGTTTTCTGGCCGCCAGTAGAAAAAGGAGGATTGGTAGTCTGGGAACGACCTCATGCATAGCGCAAAACGCTTTGCTCAGTCAAGGAGGCGTAGAGGGAGAACGAGAGTCGTGAGGAAGAAGCACAGAGCAGATATGGTGAATAGGCATTATCTTCTCACAGCATTGCTGCACATTACAGGCGGGCCAAATTCACTTTCTTTCTTTAATAAGCATTAAATGAACTCCTATGAAGAGCCAGTTCACACACACAACTAGATTTGTTCTAGACAGTGGGCAGCGCGTTTTAAATCCTTACGTCGGAGATTTTTGGCATAGCAAGGGTATGTAGATGCGGGTGGCAGATTTTCATGCAGATTTTGAGTGAGGGAGAGCTATGAAATTATGATCTTTTGATGGGGATTATTTTGGTGTTTGAAGTTAGGAGTTATTATTATTTCCATAGGATGTTTGTGGGTTTTTTGTGGGGGATGTGTTGATGATTTTTCACCTCATTCTATGCTTGGTGGAGTATGGAGTAAGTGTGGGAGAGTAAGTTAGGAGTTTGAAGAGGTGTGATTTAGTATGTGAAAAGGGAGAAACTTCATTGATATTTTGTTCGCAGGAGCTCACAAGCTAAGTGTGGGAGGAATGATAGCCTCCAATCTTGACATAAAATAGGCTAAGAAGATGCAGTTTTTCTGAAATAAGAATGATGTTTATCCCATGTTTATTTTGTATCCAAGCCTCGACATACACTTGTTGCCGTATGATTTGTACGCATGTCCAACTTTGTAAATGCTTGGCAATTTAGCGGGTCCGCACTTGTAAAGCCAAAGCATGGAAACTCTCTCTAGCTATTTTGTAAGGTTAAAAGCCATGGTCTATGTATGCACAAAAAATGAAAGCTAAGCCTAAGGTTTCAAAAAGCTCATGTAACAAACTTTTCAAATTCAATAAAGAAAGAAAGAGAAAGGAGTCGTGTGATTTGGGAGGTTTGGGAAGTTGGAAGTTGGTTACAACCTCTCTCTACCTTTATCTACCAATCTCACGGTTCTTTTCAATCTCTCTCAATTGGCACAAACTCTTGCTTTCTTGTTTCTTCCATCTCTCTTGTGCTTCAACGCCATATCCATGGAGGAAGAGAGTGAAGAAGAAGATGGTGAGGATGATCTCTATGCTTATCTTTTGTGTGCCATAACCTAGGTCTAGTTTCTTTTTGTGTGTGCATGGCTGTAGCTTCCTAGAGAGAGAGAGAGAGAGAAAGAGTGTGTGTGTGTGTGTGTGTTATTGAGAACCTTCTTGCAACTTTTATGGCTATGGAGCACTCCAATGCATATACTTTGCATGCTCAAGCCCGGATTTTTTGTGTTTTCAGTGCTTGGAAGGCAAGGATTCATTTGGTGTGTTTGTCGGGAGATCACTAGCTAGTTAGTAGCTACGGGATATCTCGGTGCATATATTTTGCGTGTGAGAACCAGGGTTTAGGAGTTTAAAAAAAAAAACGGCACAACTCCTAGGATGAGGACTTAGGAGTGGCCGCGAGGAGTCAAATGAGAGAGGGGCATTGGTAAACACATGTGATTTTTTGGAGAGTTTTGCTAATTGGGTTCCGTACGAAGAAGAACGACAAGAGTGGGAGGACATATTCATTCAAGAATATTACCCACGGTTTCCCAGTGATGTGATACGTAAGATCAAGGCCACATACTGCAAGGATTATCTTAGATCCATAGAGCCCTTTGGTTTGTTCCATGCACCAATCTGGTGGAAGTGGTTTATCAAGGCAATTTTAAGGTCCATCAAGCTAGATAATCCAGAGAATCACGAAGAATCTCAGGAAGTAAGAAGTGCATGAGTGAGTCTACTGAGGGTCGAACAATTGACCCAAGACAAGCAAGGGAAGAAAGGAGGAAAAGGAGGGCTGAACGAGCTGAAATCTGTCTCGCTGCGCAATTAGAATTAGTGAACCTATTGTTGAGAGAGCAAGAACCGAACGTGACACAAGGAAGATCCTTGGATAGCGGTCAATTTCAGGTTAGCGTTCCTTCTAGTCTAAGCGGGGAAGATCTTTCGTGTGATGACCAAACAATAAGGGATTTAGGAGTCAGCAATCGACCTGTACAAGTTGATAGCCCAACAAGAGAAGAAAGAGAGACTATTGCAGGCACTAGCGGTAGTGTGCCTAGAGGACTTAGAAGCTATCCCCCGCGATTACCTAGGGTAAGACCTAGAGCTTTAAATTTCTGGGACGATCCAACTTTTGAGGTATTACCATTTTTCCAAATGGCTGTTCCAGCACAAAGAGCAACAATCCGGTTAGCCGACTTTGTGCAATTTGCGGGATTTTGGGACGAGGATCCTGATGCGCATTTACAAAAGTTTGAGGTGACATGTGTTGCTAACGAGATAATTGATCAAGATCAAAAGCTGCATATCTTTCCGGCAACTTTTAAAGACGAAGCAGCAAATTGGTATGGCAACTTGGATGCAGCCTCCCGGCGAATGCACCAAATGAATCCCTGCCTTTTCCAAGCACTGAAAACGCAAAAAATCCGGGCTCGAGCATGCAAAGTATATGCATTGGAGTGCTCCAATGCAAAGTATATGCATTGGAGTGCTCCATAGCCATAAAATCTACAAGAAGGTTCTCAATAACACACACACACACACACACTCTCTCTCTCTCTCTCTCTCTCTCTCTAGGAAGCTACAGCCATGCACACACAAAAAGAAACTAGACCTAGGTTATGGCACACAAAAGATAAGCATAGAGATCATCCTCACCATCTTCTTCTTCACTCTCTTCCTCCATGGATATGGCATTGAAGCACAAGAGAGATGGAAGAAACAAGAAAGCAAGAGTTTGTGCCAATTGAGAGAGATTGAAAAGAATCGTGAGATTGGTAGATAAAGGTAGAGAGAGGTTGTAACCAACTTCCAACTTCCCAAACCTCCCAAATCACACGACTCCTTTCTCTTTCTTTCTTTATTGAATTTGAAAAGTTTGTTACATAAGCTTTTTGAAACCTTAGGCTTAGCTTTCATTTCTTGTGCATACATAGACCATGGCTTTTAACCTTACAAAATAGCTAGAGAGAGTTTCCATGCTTTGGCTTTACAAGTGCGGACCCGCTAAATTGCCAAGCATTTACAAAGTTGGACATGCGTACAAATCATACGGCAACAAGTGTATGTCGAGGCTTAGATACAAAACAAACATGGGATAACATCATTCTTATTTGAGAAAAGTTGCATCTTCTTAGCCTATTTGATGTCAAGATTGGAGGCTATCATTCCTCCCACACTATCTTGACATCAAATAGGCTAAGAAGATGCAGCTTTTCTCAAATAAGAATGATGTTATCCCATGTTTGTTTCGTATCCAAGCCTCGACATACACTTGTTGCCGTATGATTTGTACGCATGTCCAACTTTGTAAATGCTTGGCAATTTAGCGGGTCCGCACTTGTAAAGCCAAAGCATGGAAACTCTCTCTAGCTATTTTGTAAGGTTAAAAGCCATGGTCTATGTATGCACAAAAAATGAAAGCTAAGCCTAAGGTTTCAAAAAGCTTATGTAACAAACTTTTCAAATTCAATAAAGAAAGAAAGAGAAAGGAGTCGTGTGATTTTGGAGGTTTGGGAAGTTGGAAGTTGGTTACAACCTCTCTCTACCTTTATCTACCAATCTCACGGTTCTTTTCAATCTCTCTCAATTGGCACAAACTCTTGCTTTCTTGTTTCTTCCATCTCTCTTGTGCTTCAACGCCATATCCATGGAGGAAGAGAGTGAAGAAGAAGATGGTGAGGATGATCTCTATGCTTATCTTTTGTGTGCCATAACCTAGGTCTAGTTTCTTTTTGTGTGTGCATGGCTGTAGCTTCCTAGAGAGAGAGAGAGAAAGAGTGTGTGTGTGTGTGTGTTATTGAGAACCTTCTTGCAGCTTTTATGGCTATGGAGCACTCCAATGCATATACTTTGTCTGCTCGAGCCCGGATTTTTTGCGTGTTCAGTGCTTGGAAGGCAGGGATTCATTTGGTGCGTTCACCGGGAGGGGCTAGCCATGGAACTTGCATTAAGCAGCTTCAAATGTGGAGGGAGCAATGGCCTAGAAAGAATGTGCAAAGATCGAGGAGGGAGGCGGCCTTGAAGGAAAGAAAGGAGCAAGATGGACATGAAAGCTGCAAAGAGTAGAGCGAGGGGACTGCATTCTTGTCAGACTTTTGAAGACAGAGGCACAGGAGTATGAAAATGCAAAGGAAGATGGTAGATCACGATGGGCAACAAGGAGAGTGCAAGAGAAAAAGGGGACTTCTTGATGCCTGTGACATTGAGGAGAGGACAAGCTTT
This sequence comes from Cibotium barometz, assembly GCF_041138505.1. Taxonomy (NCBI): domain Eukaryota; kingdom Viridiplantae; phylum Streptophyta; class Polypodiopsida; order Cyatheales; family Cibotiaceae; genus Cibotium; species Cibotium barometz. Next base: position 6,454,457 of record NC_141094.1, on the reverse strand, counting down.
GCAAAGGAAGGGACAATGAGGGTCTGGGTGCAGCAAAGGAGAGAGAGAATTTGAGGTTTTCTGGCCGCCAGTAGAAAAAGGAGGATTGGTAGTCTGGGAACGACCTCATGCATAGCGCAAAACGCTTTGCTCAGTCAAGGAGGCGTAGAGGGAGAACGAGAGTCGTGAGGAAGAAGCATAGAGCAGATATGGTGAATAGGCATTATCTTCTCACAGCATTGCTGCACATTACAGGCGGGCCAAATTCACTTTCTTTCTTTAATAAGCATTAAATGAACTCCTATGAAGAGCCAGTTCACACACACAACTAGATTTGTTCTAGACAGTGGGCAGCGCGTTTTAAATCCTTACGTCGGAGATTTTTGGCGTAGCAAGGGTATGTAGATGCGGGTGGCAGATTTTCATGCAGATTTTGAGTGAGGGAGAGCTATGAAATTATGATCTTTTGATGGGGATTATTTTGGTGTTTGAAGTTAGGAGTTATTATTATTTCCATAGGATGTTTGTGGGTTTTTTGTGGGGGATGTGTTGATGATTTTTCACCTCATTCTATGCTTGGTGGAGTATGGAGTAAGTGTGGGAGAGTAAGTTAGGAGTTTGAAGAGGTGTGATTTAGTATGTGAAAAGGGAGAAACTTCATTGATATTTTGTTCGCAGGAGCTCACAAGCTAAGTGTGGGAGGAATGATAGCCTCCAATCTTGACATAAAATAGGCTAAGAAGATGCAGTTTTTCTGAAATAAGAATGATGTTTATCCCATGTTTATTTTGTATCCAAGCCTCGACATACACTTGTTGCCGTATGATTTGTACGCATGTCCAACTTTGTAAATGCTTGGCAATTTAGCGGGTCCGCACTTGTAAAGCCAAAGCATGGAAACTCTCTCTAGCTATTTTGTAAGGTTAAAAGCCATGGTCTATGTATGCACAAAAAATGAAAGCTAAGCCTAAGGTTTCAAAAAGCTCATGTAACAAACTTTTCAAATTCAATAAAGAAAGAAAGAGAAAGGAGTCGTGTGATTTGGGAGGTTTGGGAAGTTGGAAGTTGGTTACAACCTCTCTCTACCTTTATCTACCAATCTCACGGTTCTTTTCAATCTCTCTCAATTGGCACAAACTCTTGCTTTCTTGTTTCTTCCATCTCTCTTGTGCTTCAACGCCATATCCATGGAGGAAGAGAGTGAAGAAGAAGATGGTGAGGATGATCTCTATGCTTATCTTTTGTGTGCCATAACCTAGGTCTAGTTTCTTTTTGTGTGTGCATGGCTGTAGCTTCCTAGAGAGAGAGAGAGAGAGAAAGAGTGTGTGTGTGTGTGTGTGTTATTGAGAACCTTCTTGCAACTTTTATGGCTATGGAGCACTCCAATGCATATACTTTGCATGCTCGAGCCCGGATTTTTTGTGTTTTCAGTGCTTGGAAGGCAGGGATTCATTTGGTGCGTTTGCCGGGAGATCACTAGCTAGTTAGTAGCTACGGGATATCTCGGTGCATATATTTTGCGTGTGAGAACCAGGGTTTAGGAGTTTAAAAAAAAAACGGCACAACTCCTAGGATGAGGACTTAGGAGTGGCCGCGAGGAGTCAAATGAGAGAGGGGCATTGGTAAACACATGTGATTTTTTGGAGAGTTTTGCTAATTGGGTTCCGTACGAAGAAGAACGACAAGAGTGGGAGGACATATTCATTCAAGAATATTACCCACGGTTTCCCAGTGATGTGATACGTAAGATCAAGGCCACATACTGCAAGGATTATCTTAGATCCATAGAGCCCTTTGGTTTGTTCCATGCACCAATCTGGTGGAAGTGGTTTATCAAGGCAATTTTAAGGTCCATCAAGCTAGATAATCCAGAGAATCACGAAGAATCTCAGGAAGTAAGAAGTGCATGAGTGAGTCTACTGAGGGTCGAACAATTGACCCAAGACAAGCAAGGGAAGAAAGGAGGAAAAGGAGGGCTGAACGAGCTGAAATCTGTCTCGCTGCGCAATTAGAATTAGTGAACCTATTGTTGAGAGAGCAAGAACCGAACGTGACACAAGGAAGATCCTTGGATAGCGGTCAATTTCAGGTTAGCGTTCCTTCTAGTCTAAGCGGGGAAGATCTTTCGTGTGATGACCAAACAATAAGGGATTTAGGAGTCAGCAATCGACCTGTACAAGTTGATAGCCCAACAAGAGAAGAAAGAGAGACTATTGCAGGCACTAGCGGTAGTGTGCCTAGAGGACTTAGAAGCTATCCCCCGCGATTACCTAGGGTAAGACCTAGAGCTTTAAATTTCTGGGACGATCCAACTTTTGAGGTATTACCATTTTTCCAAATGGCTGTTCCAGCACAAAGAGCAACAATCCGGTTAGCCGACTTTGTGCAATTTGCGGGACTTTGGGACGAGGATCCTGATGCGCATTTACAAAAGTTTGAGGTGACATGTGTTGCTAACGAGATAATTGATCAAGATCAAAAGCTGCATATCTTTCCGGCAACTTTTAAAGACGAAGCAGCAAATTGGTATGGCAACTTGGATGCAGCCTCCCGGCGAATGCACCAAATGAATCCCTGCCTTTTCCAAGCACTGAAAACGCAAAAAATCCGGGCTCGAGCATGCAAAGTATATGCATTGGAGTGCTCCAATGCAAAGTATATGCATTGGAGTGCTCCATAGCCATAAAATCTACAAGAAGGTTCTCAATAACACACACACACACACACACACACACACTCTCTCTCTCTCTCTCTCTCTCTCTAGGAAGCTACAGCCATGCACACACAAAAAGAAACTAGACCTAGGTTATGGCACACAAAAGATAAGCATAGAGATCATCCTCACCATCTTCTTCTTCACTCTCTTCCTCCATGGATATGGCATTGAAGCACAAGAGAGATGGAAGAAACAAGAAAGCAAGAGTTTGTGCCAATTGAGAGAGATTGAAAAGAATCGTGAGATTGGTAGATAAAGGTAGAGAGAGGTTGTAACCAACTTCCAACTTCCCAAACCTCCCAAATCACACGACTCCTTTCTCTTTCTTTCTTTATTGAATTTGAAAAGTTTGTTACATAAGCTTTTTGAAACCTTAGGCTTAGCTTTCATTTTTTGTGCATACATAGACCATGGCTTTTAACCTTACAAAATAGCTAGAGAGAGTTTCCATGCTTTGGCTTTACAAGTGCGGACCCGCTAAATTGCCAAGCATTTACAAAGTTGGACATGCGTACAAATCATACGGCAACAAGTGTATGTCGAGGCTTGGATACAAAACAAACATGGGATAACATCATTCTTATTTGAGAAAAGTTGCATCTTCTTAGCCTATTTGATGTCAAGATTGGAGGCTATCATTCCTCCCACACTATCTTGACATCAAATAGGCTAAGAAGATGCAGCTTTTCTCAAATAAGAATGATGTTATCCCATGTTTGTTTCGTATCCAAGCCTTGACATACACTTGTTGCCGTATGATTTGTACGCATGTCCAACTTTGTAAATGCTTGGCAATTTAGCGGGTCCGCACTTGTAAAGCCAAAGCATGGAAACTCTCTCTAGCTATTTTGTAAGGTTAAAAGCCATGGTCTATGTATGCACAAAAAATGAAAGCTAAGCCTAAGGTTTCAAAAAGCTTATGTAACAAAATTTTCAAATTCAATAAAGAAAGAAAGAGAAAGGAGTCGTGTGATTTTGGAGGTTTGGGAAGTTGGAAGTTGGTTACAACCTCTCTCTACCTTTATCTACCAATCTCACGGTTCTTTTCAATCTCTCTCAATTGGCACAAACTCTTGCTTTCTTGTTTCTTCCATCTCTCTTGTGCTTCAACGCCATATCCATGGAGGAAGAGAGTGAAGAAGAAGATGGTGAGGATGATCTCTATGCTTATCTTTTGTGTGCCATAACCTAGGTCTAGTTTCTTTTTGTGTGTGCATGGCTGTAGCTTCCTAGAGAGAGAGAGAAAGAGTGTGTGTGTGTGTGTGTTATTGAGAACCTTCTTGCAGCTTTTATGGCTATGGAGCACTCCAATGCATATACTTTGTCTGCTCGAGCCCGGATTTTTTGCGTGTTCAGTGCTTGGAAGGCAAGGATTCATTTGGTGCGTTCACCGGGAGGGGCTAGCCATGGAACTTGCATTAAGCAGCTTCAAATGTGGAGGGAGCAATGGCCTAGAAAGAATGTGCAAAGATCGAGGAGGGAGGCGGCCTTGAAGGAAAGAAAGGAGCAAGATGGACATGAAAGCTGCAAAGAGTAGAGCGAGGGGACTGCATTCTTGTCAGACTTTTGAAGACAGAGGCACAGGAGTATGAAAATGCAAAGGAAGATGGTAGATCACGATGGGCAACAAGGAGAGTGCAAGAGAAAAAGGGGACTTCTTGATGCCTGTGACATTGAGGAGAGGACAAGCTTTGCAAAGGAAGGGACAATGAGGGTCTGGGTGCAGCAAAGGAGAGAGAGAATTTGAGGTTTTCTGGCCGCCAGTAGAAAAAGGAGGATTGGTAGTCTGGGAACGACCTCATGCATAGCGCAAAACGCTTTGCTCAGTCAAGGAGGCGTAGAGGGAGAACGAGAGTCGTGAGGAAGAAGCACAGAGCAGATATGGTGAATAGGCATTATCTTCTCACAGCATTGCTGCACATTACAGGCGGGCCAAATTCACTTTCTTTCTTTAATAAGCATTAAATGAACTCCTATGAAGAGCCAGTTCACACACACAACTAGATTTGTTCTAGACAGTGGGCAGCGCGTTTTAAATCCTTACGTCGGAGATTTTTGGCGTAGCAAGGGTATGTAGATGCGGGTGGCAGATTTTCATGCAGATTTTGAGTGAGGGAGAGCTATGAAATTATGATCTTTTGATGGGGATTATTTTGGTGTTTGAAGTTAGGAGTTATTATTATTTCCATAGGATGTTTGTGGGTTTTTTGTGGGGGATGTGTTGATGATTTTTCACCTCATTCTATGCTTGGTGGAGTATGGAGTAAGTGTGGGAGAGTAAGTTAGGAGTTTGAAGAGGTGTGATTTAGTATGTGAAAAGGGAGAAACTTCATTGATATTTTGTTCGCAGGAGCTCACAAGCTAAGTGTGGGAGGAATGATAGCCTCCAATCTTGACATAAAATAGGCTAAGAAGATGCAGTTTTTCTGAAATAAGAATGATGTTTATCCCATGTTTATTTTGTATCCAAGCCTCGACATACACTTGTTGCCGTATGATTTGTACGCATGTCCAACTTTGTAAATGCTTGGCAATTTAGCGGGTCCGCACTTGTAAAGCCAAAGCATGGAAACTCTCTCTAGCTATTTTGTAAGGTTAAAAGCCATGGTCTATGTATGCACAAAAAATGAAAGCTAAGCCTAAGGTTTCAAAAAGCTCATGTAACAAACTTTTCAAATTCAATAAAGAAAGAAAGAGAAAGGAGTCGTGTGATTTGGGAGGTTTGGGAAGTTGGAAGTTGGTTACAACCTCTCTCTACCTTTATCTACCAATCTCACGGTTCTTTTCAATCTCTCTCAATTGGCACAAACTCTTTCTTTCTTGTTTCTTCCATCTCTCTTGTGCTTCAACGCCATATCCATGGAGGAAGAGAGTGAAGAAGAAGATGGTGAGGATGAGCTCTATGCTTATCTTTTGTGTGCCATAACCTAGGTCTAGTTTCTTTTTGTGTGTGCATGGCTGTAGCTTCCTAGAGAGAGAGAGAGAGAGAGAGTGTGTGTGTGTGTTATTGAGAACCTTCTTGCAGCTTTTATGGCTATGGAGCACTCCAATGCATATACTTTGCATGCTCGAGCCCGGATTTTTTGTGTTTTCAGTGCTTGGAAGGCAGGGATTCACAAGGCTCTTCTCAAGACTTAATCTAACTAGCGTAACTAATCGTATCTTAATTGTTTCGTAGGAATCCTCTGATCCAGCTAGCGGCCCATGGGTTGTTGGGATTCCTTTATAAAGATTTGGTTATGTTTTGCCTGGATACTGAGGAAAAGAGTTCCCAGGCCCCCTAGCCGGCATTTCATGCAAAAATTAAGGTAGGCATTCCACATAAACACCCAATATGAAATTGCAATTTATAATAGATTTGATTGTCTTTAAAACAATCCTTCATTCAATAGAAATCATAATATTACTCATAATCATCCTCCAAAATTTTGAGTCCATTGTGTTACAAAATATGTCATCTCGACTCTCCGTTGAAGACCAACTAGCCAACCAACGAGGTCTAATATCAAAATTTGATTCCCAAAAATCTTTCTTTTTAGTCCATCTGAATCTTCCTCGACACACGCATGGGTGTCCTAGCAACCGCGATCCCGTGCATCACCTAGTCAGAACCCTCTAGGATCCTCCTTAGGTGTCCTAGCACTTCACTTTGGGACCGCTTCGTCGATCCTCGCCCATCGTACTGAAAGCACACCATTTTAATCGTATCGAGGCTAGTCAAGACCTCGACAGGTTTTGTCGCGAGCGATGTCCTTCGACAACTCTCCACCAGCTGTTGCAAAACAAACCTCCTCTTAGTAAAACACATGCCAAATGCTTCCTCATTAGGAATTTTTTGGACCCAAAGAGGGCCTCTTGGATTAACTTTTGATTAGGAATGGACCAATAGGAAGAGGGCTGGGTGCACATTTTTTACTTCTTTGACCCTAGGGAGCCTAGGCTTTGATTTGCTAATGGGGCCTAATTACTAATCTTGTCCCCCTACCTCTTGGGCCCAAACTTAGAGGTCCCCCCACCTAGAATCGCGCAGATTAAAAACCCTAAAAATTAAAAATTGTCAATTTTTTCCCAAAAGTGTGTTTTCCCTCTCAAACCTCCCCCCAACATACTCTAGGTTTGGAAAGCTCATTTTGAACCTCTTTCTTCCTCTTCTAAGCTCTCCCATTGCTGCAGAAACTCCATACCTCTCAAGCTCTCCCTCCTTGTCAAGCTCTCCCTCCTCTCAAGCTCTCCCTCCTTGTCAAGCTCCCTTAGTCTCAAGCTCCCTCTCCCTCTTTCTTCCTTTCTAAGCTCTCCATTGCTGCAAAAACTCCATCCCTCTCAAGCTCTCTCTCCTTCTCAAGCTCCCTCCCTCTCAATCTCCCTCCCTCCCTCTCTCTCTCTCTCAAGCTTTCTCCCTCTCCATTGCTGTGCAAAAACTCTATCCCTCTTTCGTCTACTCTAGGCTTAGAAACTCTTTCATCTACTCTAGGCTTAGAAACTCTAATTCTCTTTCAAGCTTTCCATTGCTGCATTGAAAACCTTGAACTTTCTCTCCTCTCCACTCCTTTGTTGTAAAACAAGCTTTTCTTTTCCCTTCTTCTCTTTTCTTACCACCATGGCCTCTTCCAGTAATGTGAGAAGACCTAGGGAGAAGGTGGAAGAGCTTATGCTGCATAATACAAGAGATGAGAATGGAGTTTGGGCTCCAACAAGATTCAGGGTTGGAGCTTGGGTCTACATGCAGCCAAGCTCTAAGGGACCACATCGAGTGCATCAACTGGGGAATATGCTACATCATTTTTGGAAGGGGCGGCTACAAGGCTTCAAGCATACTAAGAAGGAAGGACTAGTTGCCATAGTGCAACATGTGTATACCCTTGGAGACCTGTACATTCAAGGCCAATGACCAAGGTTTCCTTCAAATTGTCATCAGTGTAACATAAACACAGCTTTAACAACATGCTAATATTGGATTTTTTATTTCAAATTTTCTTATGATTCTCCATTTTCTTATGTCTCTCTGTAGATATTTTCCCCTCTAATTATGTTGAGGAGCAACCACTCCAAAGCCTCACTAGAGTTTTCTATGCTATGCATGCATCCATTGGAGAGGCAATGTTTGTATCAAAGCCCAAGTGAGGAACAACCACTCTAATTATGTTGAGGAGAGGCAATGTTTGTATCAAAGCCCAAGTGAGGAACAACCACTCCAAAGCCCCACTGGAGTTTTCTATGCTATGCATGCATCCATTGGAGAGACAATGTTTGTATCTCAAAGCCCAAGTGAGGAACAACCACTCTAATTATGTTGAGGAACAACCACTCCTCCAAAGCCTCAGTGGAGTTTTCTATGCTATGCATGCATCCATTGGAGAGGCAATGTTTGTATCTCAAAGCCCAAGTGATCTTGTATAGAATAATATCTTTTTCTTTTCTCACTCATATTTTGTAGATAAAAAACCAGTTTTATTTGGTAAGCTAGAAGAGATCCTAACCCCCCTCTTAACAATCCCGAATGGCCCAAACCTGATGCTTGGACCATCTTATGCTTAAAGTTTAAGATGGTAAGTGATATCAAGACATCACTCAAGTTTTCAAAGGCATATAGGTCAGTAGGGCTAAATTGGTTTTGTCCTTTACATGTTTTTGTGCACATGTTCAATTCCATGCCAATGCACCAAACAAAAACAATGTATATTTGCACTTGTACACATCACCTTGATGTGACCCCTCATTAACCTCCCAACCTTCTCCTAGTAATCCTTGAATGAGGTCAGACCATACTTCATAAATGCATAAAAAATGATCCTGAGTGGCTGGGGGAGCAGTGCCAGAATAGTGCAAATTTTGAGCCTACACCGCCGCTGCAGAGCCTAAATTCGCACTGTTTTCTGGCATAGCTTCCCCGGTCCTCCAGGAGCAATTCTGATGCATTGGATGACAAACAATGTAATTTTACACATGATTAAAGCTGTTTTTATCTTATAAACTATTGTTTCTCACAATTATTGTACTTAACTTCATTATAAATGCATCATAAATGATCCTGAGTGGCTGGGGAAGCAGTGCCATAATAGTGCAAATTTTGAGCCTGCACCGATGTTGTAGAGCCTAAATTCACACTATTGTGGCATGGCTTCCCTAGTCCTCCACCAGGAGCAATTCTGATGCATTGGATGATAAACACTATATTTTTACACATGATTAAAGGTGTTTTTATCTTATAAACTACTGTTTCTCACAATGAGTGTGCGCAACTTCATTTTATAAATGCATCAAAAATGATCCTGAGTGGCTAGGGGAGAAGTGCCAGAATAGTGCAAAATTTTGAGCCTACATCGCCGTTGCAGAGGCCAAATTTTCACTGTTTTGTCATTGCTTCCTCAGTCCTCCAAGAGCATTTCTAATGCCTTGGGTGACAAACTGGCACATGAGAGACACTCCATGTTAAATAAACATGATGACACCGAGACATTGTAAGAGAAACTTAAAATTTTAATTATCATCAGAAGGTTACAAATGAAAGCTAGATAGGCTTGTTACAAAGGGGGGTTTGAAAAAAAAGAGTTGCTTCAAAAAAAAGGTTAACATCTAAGATCTCTAGATCGTGTCTTGCTCGCCTCCTCGAATGTGCTGAGCTAGTTACATGTCCTTGGCAAATATGGTAATCCTCTTTGCATGTATTGCAAGGAGGTTGGTGTCTTCAAAAAGCCCAACAAGTTAAGCCTCGGAGGCTTCTTGCAATGCTTCAAGGGCAATCCCCTACACACGGAACTCTGTTCTATATCGTTGGAGAATCTCCTTCACTGTGCAAGTGAAAGGGGCTCTTCTTATATTAGCAATTCAGTGTTCCTCTGATAAAACTTGATTTCTTGTAGAGCCCTATCCCTTGGCGTATCCTTCTCCTTGGAGCTCTCTGTGTTGTGTTAGTGTGTTGGCGAGGTTGGGACTTCCTTGGCTTGAAGAGCTTGACCTTTCTATGCTTGCGTGCACTTGCAGGAACCTCCTCTTGGTCTCTCTCATAGTCTGAATCCTCCTCCTCCTATTGATGTGGTACCTATGTATCAAGTTCCTCCTGGGTAGGTAGGGGACCCTATCCTGGTAGTAGAGTCTTGCCACCTATAGTGCTGCGCAATGTAGGAATGTTTTCACCAACCCAGTTGAACTGCTCATCATCGGCCCTCTCTGTCTTGATCTCTGGGGTGGCTACATTGTGGGGTCTTCTTCACACGCTTGCTCCCACTAGAAGGGCATACATGTGTGTGCACTGGTGTTGCTGTGGGAGGAGGGTTGGTGGACTCTGGTGATCCCATTGGGCGTGTCCTAGAATCCAAGGGGTCACTCTCTTCCGTGGTGTTGCCAGTATGTGGTCATTGGGTGCAGCACTGTGTTTTGTGAAGGCATGGTAACACGTGCGGTGTTCTTGGTGCATGCCATATCCATGTACGACTATGCTAATGTGGTGATGTGCTGGTGTCCTTACGTGGGTATATCTACGTAGATCTTGAGCTTAAGCTCTCTAAAAAAGTGAAATGAAAATGAAGTGAGAGAAGGAACTATTAATAGTTTTTTTTAAGGGGAAAAAAAACCTAACTAAACTTAATTTCTAAGCCTTATTACATCTAGATTTGTGCTGGTGCGTGCACAACCCAACACCTCCCTTGTCTCCTCATTCATGCACACCAAGAACCATGCCTATGGGGAGCATTGGTCTCTGCAACCATTCAAGGTGAGCATGACTTTTTGCAGCCTTGCGTGCCTCTTGTGCAAGGAATACGAATGTGTAAATCAACCTTCCGTTTTCTAGCTTCACAAGGGGCTACACACACAGCTTGCAAAGGCTCCATAGCTAAGCAGAGGAAGAAGCTAAAGCAGCAAAGAGATCCTCATAGGGGGAGAGAGAGAGAGAGAGAGAGAGAGAGAGAGAGAGAGGGAGTGAGAGAGAGAGAGGGAGTGAGAGAGAGAGAGAGAGTGAGAGAGAGAGAGTGAGAGAGAGAGAGGGAGTGAGTGAGAGCGACTGTTAAAACTTTGCTGTTGTTGCAGGTTTAACACAAATCCGTTTTTCTAAGTAGAAAATGATATTTTTGATATACAAATATACTAACATGGAGTTTTTCATCAATAAATTACATTTATGAGAAAATTTAAAAAATAATAATTTTTGGGGTCCCCACAATTTTGGGATCTCATGGATGTAGTGGTTCTTGACAGTTAGTTATGTTTATGGGGTTGTGGGGACCTGATAGTTTTAGTTATGGATGTACTGGCTCCTGACAGGCTCCTTACGTGACCCTTGAATTACAAGCTTTTTGGAGGAAAAATTTTATTTTCATCATACATATTGGTTGGGTGGTGTTTTTTCCACCTCAAAATGTAAAAAAATAAAAAATAAAAAATAAAAAATTTTCACTTTTTGGGGCCCACCTAAATACGAGAATGTTTTGCTAATGTGAAAGGGAGATATGGTGGGAGTTAATGAGAAAGGAGATTTCAAACTGACAAGAAAGATTCAATTTGTAGAGAGTGAAGATAAAAAAATTCAAAAAGTAAGAGAGAAAGTATGAGAAAAGTCAAAAAGTAAGAGAGACAGAGAGAGAGTATGAGAATATTCCCTTTAAAAAGTGAAACTAGGAGGTATGGCTGATGTGGCAAGGCAAAAAATAGGGGTCATCATAGCCTTTGTCTCCCTTAAGCCCAGCTTTTTAAGCTCTAATCCCTTAAAATTAGGAATCCTTAGGAGGCTCTTTTTTTTGGGTCCAAAAAATTCCTAATGTCCCCAGTATTCTGGCATAAAACAGTCCTTTAAATGAAAACAGAGGTTCTATGCAAGTAAAATTCCCAGTTTGAGATTGGTTCTACAAAACTCCTTTTTCCTTAATTCCCAATTTCATAATGAGAATCCTTGATCTCTCATCAGGGTAATCTACCCATCATTTGACTGATTGTCCAACTAGATTCTTGGTGATTTCGGTCAAAGGAAAACTAGTTTAATTCAACTATAGTCTATTCTTTGTATTTAGGAACTGGAATTGGTCACAAAGTTTTTGCTTGATTCAGATCGAGAGATGAACAAGTAGGTTTACTGTCCGTCCCTCTCGTAGTCTAATCATTCGATTTAGTTCTAATAAGGATTTACTTCAGATAAACATCTATTTTTGGTTAAATACCAATTTAGTGATTTAACGAAATAAAATATCTAAAGATATTCTTTCTACCACTTAATTTCTCAACCTTAATTCCCTAGGTAGAATTATGGTGAAATTTCATCTTTTGACACCAAAAATTAATTTCAATTCTTTCTTTACTTAAATATCATAAAATTTTTCTTTTAACTAAATACCAATATCTTTTTTTTTGAATAAGCTTGAAATTCCTCTTTTTCTCATTTAATGAGTGCAATCCAATTGTCATGGGAATTCCTCTTTTGTCATAAAATAAATCTATCTAAAATTTCTCTTTAAATTAAATAAAAATATTCAATATTCCAAATAGACCAAGAATTTCTGTTTTTCCATTTAAATGATTGAATTCCAAATATGAAGGGAATTCATATTTCATCATTCAAATTTATTTATGCATAAAAAAATTTTAACTAAAATTTTTCTTAAAAAATTAAATAAAAATATCCATTAATTCCATTATACTAAGTATTCTAGTTTTCTCATTTAAATTATTGAATTCCAATTATGATGGGAAGTCCTCTTCATCATTTAAATTTATTCAAGCATAAAAATTAAATTTAACTAAAACTTCTCTTTAATTTTAAATAAAAAAATATTCTTTATTTTAATATACCTATTTTTCTCTTTCTCCATTGAAATACATGGATATCCATTATCATGGGAATTCCTCTTTTATCATAAGAATGAAATTACTAAAAATTTCTCTTTTCTCTAATTAACTATTTATGCATAAACGTTAAGAATTAATTTTCCATGGATATGATGAGAATTATTCATTTAACATAGGATGACTAATCCTAGAATATGGTAGGAAGTCCTCTTTTCACATTATGCATTAAAAAAAACATTTAGAAGATTAAAGAAAAAACTATAAAGTCACATCTTACCTCTTGTTTTGCTTGATTCTCTATTCTTTTAGAAGAAGCCCCGAACCAATCAATTGGTTAGTATGTTGAGAGGAAAGCTCCAAGGAAGGTTGAAGAGAGAGAGAGAGACTCCAATCTCTCCAAATTATAGAGGATTTTTAGGGGATAATAGAAAATATGCTTATTCTAATGTAATACTGGCATGGTCTAGTTCACAGATGAGAATACAAAAGAATGAGGGTCTATTTATAGGCGAGGGAGGCCACTAACTGAGTCCAACTAAGTTCTAGAATTTTCCAAGTTTAGTTTGGCTGAATTTGGACAAGATTTAGACCAGTTTAGCTCCCATTTTGATCCAGTTTGATCCAAGAGAGAGGAGAGATAAAAATATCTTAATATTTTTGAATTTAAAACTCATTCACATGTGTGAAACAGGCACCTCCTTGAAGTCTCCCCCCTCCTTACCAAAGGTGTCAAAAATGTATCATTATACCAAAATATCTCAATTTTTTAGTAATATCTCATAGTTTTTAACTAATAAACCTTGTACTCAGTCAACTCTTCATCTTATGTGGATATTTACTCATTTTTGGGTTTTTTTTTTATTCATTGGATTTATCTCATCCCAACACTTGGATTAATCTTATTGGTCCATAGGAACCTTAATTGGACCATAATAAAAAATTTTAAAAAATCTTGACCCTTAGGCTATCTTTTAAATCATTTTGAATTGATTCCTAATGCACTTGAAAAAAAAATTTGATTTTTTATTTTAGGATAATATATTTTTGATATTTATAGATTTTTTATATCCAAAATATCTCAATATTGAATTATCTCTCTCTAGAATTTTTCATCTCTAGACAAAAACAAGGAAAAATAATATTTTCTTGTATTTAGAAACAAGAAATGATCACAGGGGATTGAAGTAAAGGCTTATTCATTATTTAGGCTGAGGAGGAATCTTACATCGGGCAACTATATTCTAGAAGACTAGGCTAGCGGCGGCTGTGCCTTGCATGGATGAGGAAAAAAACGTTGTCTCTAGGTATCAAGACTAGTAGTTGGCCAAATTATGATCAATTACCCTATGGATGATTTGATTTTTAGAAGACCGTGCTCCCCCGCGGGATAGGACTAGGTCTTACCTATGAATCGTATCCTTGAATCTCTGCATGGTCAAGGACAAAATTTTCTCCAAGTTAAGACTTAGTAGACTATCTTAAGTGTTTTCCCTATTTTGGAAGGGGGGAACCTTACAACACTTCCAAGTATTGAGCTTCAAAGTACAGACAAGAGGATTTTGGTGAGTTGACCAAACCATAACTATGTTTTGAGCGCCCTGGCTCACTTACTCTCAGGGGGAAAAGACATGGAACTATAAAAGTCACATTCTCTTGCTTGTAACTCATTCTCCCATTTGTGCGATGGAAGGGGAGTATTCTCTCTCTCCCTCTCTCTTGAAACTCTAATCTAGCATGTGTGGTGTGCTTAGGGTTAGGGTTTGGGAGTGATTAGTGCTAATCACTTGTTCCCTCTTGCTTTTTGTCTATCTCTTTCTTGAGTGATTAGGCTAACTCATTCTCCCATTTGTGCAATGGAAGGGGAGTATTCTCTCTCTCCCTCTCTCTTGAAACTCTAATCTAGCATGTGTGGTGTGCTTAGGGTTAGGGTTTGGGAGTGATAAGTGCTAATCACTTGTTCCCTCTTGCTTTTTGTCTCTCTCTTTCTTGAGTGATTAGGCTAACTCATTCTCCCATTTGTGCAATGGAAGGGGAGTATTCTCTCTCTCCCTCTCTCTTGAAACTCTAATCTAGCATGTGTGGTGTGCTTAGGGTTAAGGTTTGGGAGTGATTAGTGCTAATCACTTATTCCCTCTTGCTTTTTGTCTCTCTCTTTCTTGAGTGATTAGGCTAACCAACACGATCCTCTTCCGTAGAGATCCCACACAATCCTCGCGAGAGATCTTGCATCACCTGTAGGATTAGTGAAATTTCCTCGGTGTGATAATGAGTGTGAGAGGACAGTAATGTGTGACGAGCGGCTATGGTGGAGCTCTTGAGCCATGCTCGAGCTCGACAAATATGGCAACTTCCCACGACATATTAGGGTAGGGTTTCCTTAACAATCTTCTTTGCCAGTATAAGATGGGCTACTTTGGTGAGCAAATCCACCACCACAAAAATGGAATCATATCCTCCTGGGGAGACTTGTGACAAAATCCATACTAATGCATTTCCACTTCATTTGGGGGATATCCAAGGGTTGAAGCTTCTCTGGCGTCTTGACTCTTTCAGATTTGATCCTTTGACATGAGAGAAATTGCTTTTAAGTATTGAAGGACATCAGTTTTTAAGCATGCCCAATGATAGCTCCTCCTTACAGCATTCAAGGTCTTTGCATAGCCTGGATGCCCTGTAGGCAAACCTATCATGAGCTCCGTGGAGGATTAGCTTCTTTAGGGTGGCAGGATCCTTAGGAATACATAGCTTATGATTGAAGTAGAGGCACCCATCATGGGGGTGGAGTAACACTTGATTAGATTTTTCTCTTTCTCTCAAGTTTCCCCTTCTTCGTCTAATTTCACCATCCTTTGGTAATTAGGATCATGAAATGAGACTTCTTTCACCTTGATCAATATGGGATCATTTGGCATCAAAATTGCACTCAAGAAAGATTTGTAGGCTAAGCGCATCTGCTACCACATTATCCTTCCTAGGGCGGAATTCGATGTCAAAGTCATATTCTTGTAGGATTTCAATGCATCTTCTTTGTCTTATATTGAGGTTAGTTTGGGTGAAGATCCACTTTAGAATCTTATGGTCAATTTACAAGATGGATTTTGCATCCCAAGAGATAATGTCTCCATAATCTGAGGCAATGAACAACTGCTAAGAGCTCCAAATCATGGGTGGCATAGTTGGCCTCATATTGCTTCAGCTTGCAAGAAGTATAAGCCACCAATCTTCCATCTTGGGCTAAGACACCACCAAGTGCTAGACTACTGGCATCAATAACCACCTCAAATTCCCTAGTGAAATCATAAAGTTTCAGGACTGGTGCTGAGGTAATGATCGATTTGAGTTGATCAAAGCTGACTTGATGGATTGGAAACCACATTATTTTGCAATCCTTCTTAAGAAGATAAATCAAAGGTGAAACTACCAAGGAGTAATCTTTGATGAAAAGCTTATACCATCCTTTGATTCCCAAAAATCCACGAACTTTGCGGACTGATTTAGGGGGGTGCCATTCCAGTATATCCTTGACCTTGGTAGGATCTACTGAGATATCATCTTGGGAGACAATGAATCTAAGATACTCAATTTGGTGAGTAAATAAGGTACATTTACTTTTTTTAGCATAGAGTTTATGTCTACGCTGTAATTGCAAAACTCTACACATATGCTTCTCATGCTCTTTCACCGACTTGGAGTGGACTAAGATGTCATAAAAAAAGACAAGCATAAATTAATCCAAGTAGGGGCAAAATTTTAAGGCCATAACCCAAATGGTTGAAATTTTTAGGAGCATTGGTTAACCCAAATGACACTACAGTAAACTCATAGTGGCCATAACTGGTATTGAAAGCTATCTTGGGTATATTTGCATCCTTGACTCTGATCTAATAGTAACCAGACATCAAATCTATTTTTGAGAAAACCTTGCCTCCATGAATCCTGTCAAGAAGCTCATCACTGAGTTAGGAGGATTAGTTTCTTAGTCCATGTACATAATATTGACTCAAGAGTAAGCCCCAAGATCCCCTACACATTCATAGAGGATTCTTGCCTCCTCGAGACTAAAAAAACTTTATCTTGGGAAACAAAAAATTAGAAGAGACCTATCCTAGGGACACGAGCATGGATCATCAACTTGAAGGAACTATCACACCTCACTTAGATGTGAGACCAGACCTAGATGACCTAATTCAAACTAATCTAATGGTCTAGGAAGCCATGCTCATTGTTGTGTTGATAGATCCATCCTAGATCGCACAAGTAAGGACCACGACTAGGTCAAGAACTAGCTTATTAAGGTCTAGAGACCTTTTACCAAAGAGAAAGAGCCCACCCAAAACACTCCAACAATCAACACATGGCACACATGTACAACCACTACCTGCCTCAAGGGGTGTATCTCGAATACCATATGGATCCTTTACAAAGCACACACCAGCCTACCATTGAGTCATGGTTCACAAATGGGATACTATCATCTAGGCCTAGCTCCCCCACCTATCATACCCCAGCCTATACTAGCCTTGGCTATGGCAGGATTGACATTACAAATGTTGAGGATAGCCATGGAAATATGGAGGGGGGTAGTTTCAAGAATTGTACCACCAGCATCTACGTGTAACTAGTGCAATGGTCGAGATCGGCAAGGAATGAACCGTCCCATATCTCCAAACTTATCTCAAAGTTAGACGGGTCGCGAGACCCCATACCTCATCTAGACATGTTTAACTAGATCTGTGAGGAATTTTTCCATGTGGAAGATCTAGTTAAGGTGAGGAATTTTGTCCAGATGAGGTATGGGGTTGGGAGACCCCATACCTCATCTAGACGTGTTTAACTAGATCTGTGAGGAATTTTTCCACGTGGAAGATCTAGTTAAGGTGAGTGCATTTGGCCTCACCCTTGATGGAAAAGGTAGACAGTGGTTCTGGTCACTAAAAGTTGAAGATAAGGCTACCTTTGACACCTTGAAAGAGGCTTTCAAAGTAGGATATTTGAGACAAGGAACTCAATGGAGTCCGATTGAAAATTTACATAATGTCAAATAGAAAGAGGGAGAATCCATCATCCAGGACTATATCAACTGGGTGAGATATCTTCACTCTCGTTGTGAACGATAGGAACAAGTTCTTTGATGAAAGACTGATTGGTCAATTCCTAGAGGGACTTTACGATGTAGCCCTGTATAACTTTCTATATGCTCTTGGGCATACCTTATTTGAGCAATGCTATAGAAGCACCATGGATTTTGAAGACAATTTGAAGGGAGTTCTCGTTCCCAAAAATTGCATGAGGGCACTTCTAAAGCTTCCTTCAAAACCACAAGCATGAAATTGGAAGGAACGGGAAAAGAACCCTCTTCAAGACAAAAGTTGGAGCAGCTACTAGTAGAGCTGCATTAATGTAGTAAATGACCCAACAATGAAGATTAGGCCAAAGCCATGACCAAGTTGGGAAACCTCATCTTTACCCAAAGAGAGAACTAGCATGGTGCCTAATTTGTCAAGAAAGCCACACTAGTATAGAATTTCCACACCTAAGACCCTGACCCACTCTCTATTGTGCTTACTACCAAAGGTGGGGTAATCATGAAACTTCAAAGAGCTACCACCAAAGAGCTTCTCAAAGCAAGGCCTCTACCCTGCAAGCCTTGCCACCTAATCTAAGGAAACCGGGTGGCCTTGCTAGCCCCAGCACAACACAATGCACCTCAACCTGGCCATGAAGTGGCACTAAGGGGAATTTTTCTCACTATTTTCCTTCATAGTATGTAGTAACAGACCCATCAAGAAATGCCATGGGAGACAAACGGTCTCCCAGCAGAGTTTTTGGATACAAACACTAACTCCCATATGGTCACGGGGTAACGCTGAACCTAACTCCATAGAGCCACCCTTCACTCTCACTCTCTCAGCTCCTCTTTGCACACTCCACTAAACATCTCACACATCAACACACAACATATTTAGCATAACAATGATACAACATACATATACATAGAAGACACTCAGAACAACAATGAGATGGCAAGCTTGCTCTTAGTTACATTCCATAAATATGACAAATCATTACAGAGAAATTGTCCAAAAGTGCTAGAATTCCCTGAGTACAAACACACTCTCTAGTTACATAACACAACTATCAACTAAATTGAGAGCATAAAACAATAGAACTCTTCATCTATCTTGGTGTCCAACTCTATTCCTACCTATCAGTGCACTATCCGCTCGTCTCACCGTACACTGTGACCGGTTGTCCTTTTACACTAAGTCTTCTTGTTCTTGGCACAACGGATCCTTGGTGGTTACAGTTCGCCAACTTCACGCATGTGATACCGAGGTGGTTCTCACAACATGTGGAGTGGGTTTCCGGTGCTTTTTGCCACCTCTGAGCTCTGCAGGGCACAACACCTGGCATGCCTAGTGCTTGAGCTTCTACCCCTGAACCAGTCTCCCTGACAAATTTCTATTTGAACCTTATGAACATTTTCGGTGGAGTATGGTTCAAGATGTATATGTCATCTGAGTAGGTTGCATGCTTCTGCATTCTCTTTAGTTTTTTTGCCTGCACTTCTGTGCATCCCCCAAACCTCTGCACTATCAGTCTGTGGTGTCTTCAAAAAGTCTTATCACTGGTCTGAGTGGGGTTTTCCCTAAAGTTTCTTTTTTGCCATTGGTATGGGTCTCCACTCAACCTGTGCAACTTCTTCATACTATGCTAGACCATCTATAGGTGGAATTTGGCTTTTTCTGCTATCGAATCTCTGGTACTCCACTTCAAGACATTGATATTTTTGGGTGGTTGCATTCGCTGGAAGCATCCTTCTTCCCTCCAGTGTTTGTGTGAGAACAAGAATTGCGAGCACGGGTGTTCTAGGGGAAGAGGTTTTTTGGCAAGTATTGACCTGATCCTATCTACATTTTGGAACTATGGTGGTAGTTCCTTATTGACTATTAATAGCTCCGAGAACGAGGTTTTTTGGCAAGTATTGACTTGATCCTATCTACATTTTGGAACTATGGTGGTAGTTCCTTGTTGACTATGAATAGCTCCGAGAACATTACATGAGAAGCTTCAAAGAAAAGGTTGTCCAGGCTGGCCCATGGAGCTTCTGAGTTGTTGACCATCCTGTCTTTGAGTTGTTTGTTCTCTTTGTGCAAGGCTTGGTTTGCATAAGTCAATTTTGAGACTTCCACCACTGGCTCCCCTCTTTCTTTTCTGGGTACTCCGGGCGCCAGCACTATTATATTCACAATGGCTAGTTCAGCATCGGCCTTTACTTTTGCAAGTTTTTCTTGCAGTCTGGCCACTTCCTCCTTTGCGTCCTTTAGCTCTATTTTCCATTGTATCCTTGTCTTTTGCGTTTGCTGCACCTTCTCTGCCATTTGCCTTGCCTCCTCTATTTGAATATGGAGCGCGGTCTTGTGACTTTCCCACTCTCCAGGTCCTCTTAGTTGATTCTCCTTTTCCATATAGTGTTGCAACTCTTGTTCAGCTCATTGATGGTGTCCAGTTCAAATTTTACACTTCTTTCCATCCTTTGCTTATAATCCTCTGCCTGATCCTTGGTCTTATCTCTTTCTTGGAGGGCTTCTCTTAGTATATATGCATACTCTCTAGAGGGTGTGGCATCTTGCAATTCCTGTGCAACACCTTATTTCTTTCCACCAACTTCTTGGCCTCATTTTCCCAGTGTTCCACCTTTCGAGTGATGGCCTTCAGAGTTTGTGCCAGATCATGGGTCTTCATTATCCACTTGCTTTCCTTTCCTTGAGGTACTTGTTTTGGGGGATTGTTGCCATACTAGCTATTGTTGCCATACTAGCTATTGTTGTTGTTGTTAATGTTGAGGTTGTGACTCTTTGTTTGCATCATCATCTTTATCTAGGTCATGAATGACCTGTTGCGGCTTGCATGCTATATGTTCATGAATCTCTATCAAGGCTTGCAACGCCTGATCCCATACCTTACTAAGTCTGGCCTTTGCTATATTTACCACACTGCTGCTTTGGCGTCTAGTGGGAGGCACATAACTTCCTCTTCTTCTTGGCTTTTTAGGGCTTGGACTTCATCTTGGGTGACTGCCAATGCCATTATGCTATCGAGCAATTTATCTTTCTGCCCTTGGATGGTGTTTCCCCAAACCTTTGTTGGTTTCCTTGCTTCAGCTAATTTTGCACATAGTATGTCCACCTGAGCTTGAAGTAAGTGCCTTTTGCTAATGAGGGTTCTGATTTTCTCCTCACTCAGCTCTTTTTATTGCAATAGGGCCCTTTTTGCCATGGCAATATTTTTCTATGTCTCCTCATTTTGTTGTGCCATCATCTGAGCTTTGTTCTCCAATTCTTTGGCTTTGTCCATGGCATTTACTAGCATCCCATGCTCTTTGTGATTATGGGCACACATGTCATTGATTGTGCCCTAGGCCTTCTTCTCATACTCTTCCACAAACAAGATGGATTGTGAGAGGATGTTTTGGGCTACAGACATTGGCCCTTTGTTTATGTGCAGTTGATGGTTGGGAAGTCTTGCTTCCAATTCTCCGGGTAGCTTGAAATTGTGCCTTGGCCCTTCCTGCACCATCTGTGCTAGATTTGCCACCCAAGGCTATATTTCTTCCTCTGTTGTTCTCCTTCTTTCCTTTTCCTCTCTTCTTTGTCCTTCTCTTTTCTTCTTCTATCTTCTTCTTCTTTTCTTCTTCTTCTTTTCTTCTTCTTCTTCTTTTCTTCTTCTTCCTTTCTTCCTCCACGGCTTCCTGTTTCTGTTTCTCCTCCAGCTCTCTTCTTTTTTCTTCTTCTTCTCTTTGTTTCTTGACTACTTCTGGGCCAAGCAAAATTTCTTCATCTACCATATGCTTCCTCTTCTTGTTACTGGCTCTCTGAGCAATATTTTGCCATTCCTCTTCATCATCAATGTCATCCTCAAATGAACTAAAGGTGACTTTTATAGCTTTCAAGGATCCTTTGGCCTCCTTGTGTGCTACTTTTATGGGCTCCTTCCCCTCTGTGTGAACTGTATTTGTCTCCAAAATTTGATTTATTTTCTTTTCCCTATCCTCGGGGTCTTGCAGCTCTGTTAGCATTTACAGTTTTCTTGAGAATTTTGGTAAGAACCTTGGTTGATTCCGCCAGGCCATTGCACTGTGGGTAGTAGGGAGAGGACTTCTTATGATTGATCATGTATTTCCCCATCACTCCTTTCATCACTTTGTTCATGAAGTGTGTCCCCTATTTATAGCTCTAGCTTCCAGCCAGTTGGTGAAATAATTAGTGGCCACAACTCACATTTGCTGCTTTTTGTAGGCGGTTTGATTGGTCCGAAAAAATCCAATCCCCATTTCATGAAACGGAGATAGAGGCAGTTACACTAGCATGTAAATACTCTAAGATGACAATACAAAGGAATTGGGGTCTATTTATAGGTGAGGGAGGCCACCAACCAAGTCCAACTGGGATCTAGAGGCTTCGAACTTCAGTTTGATCCAATTTGGATAATTTTTGGACCAGTTATAGGCCCACTTTTCTGATCTAGTTTGAAAGAGGTGAAAGGAGAGATGAAATATCTCATTTTGTTTATTGAAGAATTGGGGTAATGATGAGGATTCTAGCCACCTCCTTCATGAGCTCCACTCACCCTCTTGAGGTGTCAAAATTCTCCCTTTTTTTACCTATTAAGTGCGAGTACTAGTCAACTCTTCATCTTATGTGAAAATTTACTCATTTTTGGGGGATTTTCTTTTATTCTTGCATTTTTCTTATTCAAACACTTGGAATAATCCTATAGGCCCATTAGAACAGTCTTTGGACCTTAATCCATAATTCTCTGAAAATAGGTATCCTTAGGCTAAGGTGTCTAGTGCACATTTCAATTAATTTCTAATGCACATTGGAAAACTCTTTTGAAACTTCTATTTTAGGGGATCACTTCCTATTGACTGGAAGAAAATACTTATCCAAAAATACTTCCTATTGACTGAAATAGAAGAAACTTCTATTTCAGGGGATCATTTCCTATTGATTGAAATAGAAGAAACTTCTACATTTAAATTTTTTGAAACTTCTATTTTAGGGGATCACTTCCTATTGACTGGAAGAAAATACTTATCCAAAAATACTTCCTATTGACTGAAATAGAAGAAACTTCTATTTCAGGGGATCACTTCCTATTGATTGAAATAGAAGAAACTTCTACATTTAAATTTTTTGCATAATTTAGTATTTTCTTGCATTTTTTAATTTTTGTAACTTTGTGCATAATTAGTATTTTTTTTAGTATGATTCATAATTTTTGTGTAAATTTAAAAAAATAAAAACATAAAAAACATAAAATCCTTTAAAAAAATCATAATTAAATTTTTTTTTTTAAAAAAAGGATAGATAGTTACGCCACACATACTCATTTTAGTGCATTTAGTGATTAGGTAGGTTAAAAAAATATATATATATATATATACATATATATATATATATATATATAATTAAAAAAAACAAAAACAAAAAAACAAAACAAAACAAAACAAATACACATAAAAAAACCAAAAAAATTTGACCTTGTGCACTTGCGGTCGAGACGTCTTATAGATACTCCCATAGGGCCTAGGGCACCTTCTAGAGTACCTACGCAAGAAAGTGGGACCCAATCGGTAGGCAATTTGGCAGATATTGCTGAAACCCTTTCTGAATCCCAATCCGATACCCTTTCCTCCAGAACAACTAGTTCATTGTCCATGGACAATCTAGGGCCGACAAATAGTCATCCCGTAGCCCCAAATAGGACACCCTCAAGATCCTTTAATCCATTTGAAGCCGACACGATGGGGTTAACACTCAATGTGAGACTCCAATATGTCTACACAAATGCTCAAGGAGCTGAGATCTTTAGGGACCCACAACAACGGTATCTTGTTAAGATCGCAGACATTTTCTCAGAACTTGATAGAGCACCTCTAGTCAATGACCAGGGTAACATGTACATGGGTGGAGATGGTGTTCGCTACGAAGTCACCTACCATCCAGAAAAGGTAGACAAATTAGGGGAGCTCTCTAGAACCGAGTTCTTAGACTTATCAAAACTTTCCAGAGCAAGGGAGTCTAGAGATGACTGGCTCATTGAGCCGGACATGCCTGGACCCTCCAATGCCCAGTCCTCAAAACCATCCATAGATGATTTACTTCTTGTAGATCTAAATTTGGAAAGGGATAGGAAAGGCAAGAGCAAAATGGATCAGGGGGCTGAAAGCCAATGGGAGTTTGTACGACAAATTCCTGTGACAAAGGTCTTATAGGATGACCCACTTCAAGAGGTCTATAAGGACTCGTTAGAGGGATATTATGCCACAACTAGATTGCCGCAGCTGGATCTTCCTCTAGCTCATGTGGTGGTAGTTGAGAAGCTTGCAGGACACATGAACAGAATAATTGATAAATGGGCCAATGAATACCGAAACTTAGATTGGAAAGAGATTCGGGAACTCACGTGGAAAGGACAACCATTATTCATGGAAGTGTTCTCAACAAATACAGCCAAACCAGGAGAGATAGCCTTTCTTGGAGAAACTGTTGCTCCTCCCCTACGAGAGTTCACTAGAGAGGGACCCTCAACATCTAAGTGGACCACTGCTAGTAGCCCAACTCTAGCACCAAGATATCGTCCTACACCAAATGTGCGACCACAGGTTACACCACACCAACATCTTTCTCACTATAACAATCGGAGGGTAGGGGAGCCAACTCGGCATCCCATTAATGCACCTCCTAAAATGCGGGTTACAAGATCTTTGGAGGGGTTTGGTGAGGCTGGTAATAGGGTACCCACACCAATTTTGGAAACATGTGGACCATCTTTCCAAAGAGAGGAACAATTCCCACTGAGAATGAGAGGCCGTAGGCCCTATGATGAGTATTCAAGACAAGTAAGGCCATCAACTCTTCAAAAACTGGTAAAGAAGTATGAAGGGTCGGGAGATCCATACGACCATGTAGCAGCATTTAGGCAAGCAGTTCGAGCTGAGCAAGTGGCTGATAAGCATACTCAAATTGAAGGATTTGGACTCACTCTTGAGGGAAAAGCCCTGGCTTGGTTTCAGGCATTAGAGGCTTCAGACAAATCTTCTTTACGAGTTTTGGAAGAGAGATTCATTGCTGCTTTTTCCTTGATGGGAATTCAACATGACACGGTAGCACACATCTACTCTTTCAAGCAAGGCGAGAATGAGAGTGTTAGAGACTGTGTAAATAGAATGAAGCAGTACATTAATCATTGCCCAGAGGATGAGAAGCCCGCCCAAAGTCGATTAATTTCTCTCTTCTTAAAAGGACTCAAAAATTCGACACTGCATACACATCTCTATGCGAAGAAGCATACAAATTTCAATGAGTGTTGCCATGATGCTATGGATTTCACTGATAACTTCAAGTTCCAAGATGGTTCTGGCCCAGAGGTGAAGCCTAAAGATCAGTGGGGAGACGACCAAAGTTCAGGGTCTAGCGCGCTAGTAAATCCAGACCAGATAGCTAACCTAGTACTACGGAGATTGGGACAGACCTATCGTCCACCCATGCAGCCACAACAAAAGTAGCAGAGAATGAGGAGTGTACTTCCTACAGGTCCTCATCTTTGTGGAGCATGTGGCGGTAACCATAAAACAGAGGATTGTAACACCTTTTCTCCTCTAGTCACAAACCAACCCACAAAAAAGTGGTACCAAGCCTGTGCTTGGAACTTTACCCATACCACACAGGAATGCACTCGCATTGCGAGAATGAGACAGGAACGTGAGCAGCCAAGGGGTGGAGTGGCTCCACAAATGTATCAACAGTATACTAATTTTGAACGTAAGCCACCGATGGCACAAGAGCAAGCACGACCTGTTCTTGGTGCTCAACCTCCTGCTCCAGGGACTGCTCCTGTGAGGGTTGTCGACTACGACAATTCAAATATGTGTAGAGAATTGGTAAACCCAGGCTATGTGGAGGAAGAATATGTATCATATTCATCCAAAGAAAATATCTTTGAAAGTCCCGCATACCCAAGCCCAGCACTGGACGTTCAACTAGGGGAACAAAACTCTTTAATGTTGCTAGGCGGCTACCAACCTAGGACTCCAGGCCCCTCAGGTCAATGGCAGCCAAGGAAAGTAGAGGCCAAACCAATGGGCCCCTGTTATGAGTGCGGAGAACCCCATTGGGCTCGTGATTGTCCACATCGCTCAAGGCAAGCATCTCGATCAAATACAACAGTACAACAGTTTCCACCAATTGAAAGATATTGTCTAGGGTGTTGTGTAGAACACTTCCCAAAAGACTGTCTGCTGAAACCACATGAGGAAGGCTCCTCTCAACCAAAGGTCTCACTCAACCTTGTAGGGACAGTTCCATCACCACCTTCATCTGAGAATGAGGATGTCGTGCCACTTAGAGTCATGACTAGATCACAGACACGAAATGCAGAAATACAAACTGATGAGACACCTCGAACTAGGGATGCAAAGACAAATAAGGTGGACAAGACCCTACAGTCCAATAGAAAAAAAACCACTAGGAGGAAGAAGAACCGAAACAAGCAAACTAAAAGTACATCCACCAGTTCTCAAGAAGCCTCTAAACAAAACATGAGGGATAAAACTTTTACATCCCAAGAAGTGCATGAGGAACATCAACCTCAACCTGAGCCTAGTGCTAAACAAGATGAGGCTAGTACGACTGAGGATAGTTCTGGGGGTTCTGTTTTTGTGGATAAAGTGAATGAGACTCTAGAGGCCTTCATTGATGCTCATAGAAGTCGCATTGCAGCTTTATCTGAGCTACCCAAGAAGCTTCAAGAATACCCAAACCCTCGTGAGGAGAAGATCAATTTAGCTGTACATCAACAACTTATTAGGGAAGCTCAGTCAATACTTGAGGGACCACCACCACCTATTCCTCGGGGCCCAACCTCTCTTAAGCCAACATTAGAAACCATACCAGAAGTGTCATCAAGTCGGGAAATGAAAAGTGAACTCATTTCACAAGCTCATAGCGAAAGGTCTGCACCAATTGACACGCAATTGAAAGGGGGTAATCTGCCACCACCTAGCCTTGTCTTCCCATGCAATGATGAGGTTATTGATGCTAATGAGGACATGGCAAATGAGATGTGGGCCGCAGTTCATGAGAAAGTTAATGAGAACATGTCTTCTATTAGTTCGCCTCCATTCTCTGAGGTGGATTTTACCAGGGGCACGGAAAACAACTTTAGACGCCCAAGCATCCAGGAGGAAGTTCAAACAATTGTTTCTCCTAGAAGTAAGCATACAATGAAAACCTTACCATCATATCTGGGAGAATATGAGAACTGTTCTCAAACCTTGAGGATACCCTCCATGCATAAAAGGTTGACAAAGGAGAAAGATATGAGTATGGTGCAAGCCATTTTGTCAGCACCAGTGGCTTGTACCTTACCTTTGCTTGATTTGATAAAAATTTGACCTGAGTTGTGGAATGATATTGCCACATGTTTGTCAGAGCAGGTATTGCTACAAAAGGGTCACCATGAGTGTACTATACACCCTGAGACAAAACAAGTTATGCCAGTTCCTATCAACAAAGTAGGAAAATTTTGTGAGGACGATCAAGGAAATGCTACCCTCCCATTAGAAGTGCGAAAAGTATCTTCAACTGCAATACTTGATAGTGGCGCAGGAGTGGGCATTGTGACAAGGTCCATTTGGGAAAAATGGGGCAAACCAGCTATTAGGAGTACCAGGATGCGCTTGCAGCTAGCAGATGGAAGCTTAGAACATCCCCTTGGGCTGCTTGAGAACATATTGGTCACCACATGTGGGATTGAATATGAGCACACCTTTGCAGTAGTGGATTTTGGAAAACATCCAAACTATGAAGTGATATTGGGTAGACCATTCATGCGACAATTTAAAATGATTCAAGATTGGGGATACAATTATTTGTACCTCCGACATGATTCTGTCATCACAAGGGTCAACCTAAGGAATCACTCATATCGTGATGTAACAAGGTCTCCAATAGATGAGTTTGATTCTGCCTCATCTGAGGGCTCAAGAGTTACATTGTCAGATGGGCGAGAAGATCTGTGGATGTGTGGAGCCTCATGTAGGGATTTCAACACTGAGAGACTTAAGGGTAATCGAAGTGTATCAGACGAGGCATACATTCCACAACCCTTCCCTGAGCATTTAATTGATCCATTAGAATGGAGTCATGTCCTTGCAACATTATCGACATGTGCTTTACCAAAGCCAATTCAATTTTGTGACTCAGATGGATATGATATTATTCCTATACGAATGGTACAACCACGTGCCCTTCTAGATGATTTGTACTATAGGAATGCATCCACAACAGCACTGCATGTAGAGAAAGTCTCTGCTACTCAACAAGCTTTATCATGTCAAAAGGGTAATGTTTCTACCTTACACAACCCACTTTCAAAATTTGTTCTTGAAGCTCCAAAACAAATGATGTGGATGATTGATGAGTACTTAAGTGAGGGCCATGGCTGGCACGTTCCAACTACTCTAGTTGCTGCTCAAAGAAGGCCAGGCAAGAAGGAATTATCAATTTGGCTACCCAAAGATGCGTACAAACTTGTACCATGTAGTCCAGCCGCTAAGCCTCCTAAAAAGCACATCTTTTCCAAGCCTAAACCTCAGATTGTTAATCGATGGGTCCCAAAACATGTTCTCAAAGCACAAGGCTATTATGAGGGTGCAACAGCAATTTGGCTTCCAAAATGCCATGCTTTGCTAGGGGTAAAAGAGTGTTTCAAAAAGATTCCAAAAGCCACCCTTGATTTTCCAAATCAATGGGTGCAAAAGAAATCAACACAAACTCTTCAAGAAAGGAAAGGTGGCTGTGATAGCACCTACAAATCTACTTGTGTTGATCTTCCTAAAACATGTAATGAATCACCGGGTGTCTCAAATTCTCCTTGTTACACAATTCCACCCTCAACAACTGGTGTACCTAAGACACATCCAACTTCACATGAGTCTCATTTGAGCATAGATTCTAGAACTTCAAAGCCTAAATCCTCTTATCTTGCTCAAATTCCAAGACAATTGATAAAATTCCCACCCAAGAAGGACATACCTAAAACCAAAGATAAGGCATTAACACTACAATTGAAGCTCTTTGGTAGATCAATGTTTACATAGTGTGGTTCCTTATGCTTTAGAGGATTATGTTATTTTTGAGATAATTTCCACCACCAGGGCAAGGGTAAGCACATCGACTCCACAATAAGATCGACAAGCCAGGGCACTTTTCTCCCACTGGGTTTTTCCCCTCGGCTATATTCGGTGATTGGCACCAATGGCAAATTTTATTCTTTTCTTTTCTTTTCTTGTTTGTTAATAAAAATTTTGCAGTAATCTTCGTAAAAAACAAGAGCATCAAACACGCCCCAATAGTCCACCTATCGTGCACAAAAATTAGGAAGGGGGGAGACATGCTACGCCTACAAAGATCAAGGAGGAGCAATCTGCACAAAATCAGCAATGCATCAATGCAAACGAACAACATCAACAGGGCACTACAACAGGTGTATTCAAATCTTAATCTTTATTTCTTTATGTGCTTTTATCTTTCGAATATATGGTTTGCATGTTCACACAATGTTGGCTGGTTTAAGTTTTTGATTAGTTGTTAAAATATGGTGAGTGAATTCTAGAGTCTTAGAAGACTTAGTAAAAGATATTTCTATCTAAAGACAGTCTAGGATATATACCATTGGAATATGCCAAGTTCTTATGCTTTCAAAGTATATTAGTTATCCCTAGTGGTAGCTACCTCTTAGATATGAGCTAGGTGCTAGGAGTAATAAAAATTTATAAAAATTATACCCTAAAAAATATATATATATACAAAGTAAATTGAGACATGACGTGTCTACAGCCATGTGGAATGCTTGGTAGGACCTGGGGTTGTCTTAGCACCTTGGGGCCGATGCCTTGGTTTCCATGGGGTAAACACTGATGTCTAAAAGCCTCAGAAAAAGACCTTTGAGGAATCTATCGCCTTGATAGATGTTGGTAGGACTCTGGGGTACACTATAGGCCCTCGAGACCGATGCCCTCATCTTCATGGGGTACTCCTTATGTCATTAAAAAAAAGAGAGAAAAAGGGTCTGTCGCCCTTGAGATACTTAGCGGTCTTTAGATTCTCTTGGCGGAGGTCTCTTGGCCATTGCTTGGGTCTCATTGGGATGGAACCTTAATCTTTATCACCTTCTACACACACATCAAAAAAAAAAAAAAGAAGAAGAAGAAGAAGAAAAAAAAAAGAGAGCGTTCCAATCACCTTTGCTCATATTTAGGAGTAGGTTTGCCACTTAGGAATAACTTACATACTTGTAGGACATTGAGACTGTGGTCATAACCGGCGGTGTACAAAGCACACTTGCCTTTGCATAGCACTATCTACCACTTAAGTCTCACTTTGACTAGTCTTGACTCACCTATTTTAGTACTCATTAAAACTTTAATCAGCCTTGCACTTGTATGCTCACGTGTGAAATTAGTATCTTTGCTGGTTTTTCTTTTCTTTTCTTTTTTTCAATAAAGGACTTTACTTGTATCCATTGTTTTTTTGTTGCAGCTCTTGCTACTACCGCACTCGAGGACGTGCACAAAATAGGAAGGGGGGAGTGTTGCATGACAAATGAAGATCAATACAAGGATGCAACAAAAAAAACACTAATGAAGATCAATACAAGGATGCAACAAAAAAGACACTTAGGGCTCTTGAAAGGGCTCTTGAAAAGAGT
This sequence comes from Cibotium barometz, assembly GCF_041138505.1. Lineage (NCBI taxonomy): Eukaryota > Viridiplantae > Streptophyta > Polypodiopsida > Cyatheales > Cibotiaceae > Cibotium > Cibotium barometz. The sequence continues at coordinate 6,424,210 of NC_141094.1, read as the reverse complement.
TCAAAGTTGTAGATGAATGTGGGAGAGGGCTTGACAATAATCCCACATGGGAACTTTTGAGAGTTCTAGAATTTTTGTATAAAAGGTGGCTCATTTGAGAGCTAGGGGACTCTTTGGTCATTTGGTTGAGAGGCTCATAGAGAGAGCTTGCTCCATAGCTCCTTCTCAAGTGCTCTCCCAAGGCTCTCCATTTCCATTCATGCTTCAATCTTGTACTCTCTATTCTTTACATTTTCAATGATATAAGGTTTTGGTCTACATACTTGCTAATCTAGATTTTTTAATGATGTTTTGATTTGTGAGTTGTAGAGTGCTTGTAATGAAGCTTGTGCTTGAAATAATGTGTAGTTGAGGCTTGTGTGATAGCTCTTTGCATATTAGGTTCCTTGCATAAGTTGTATTTGTGTGCTTAAGTGTAGCCTAATCTTGATGCTTTGATTATGTAAGATTGATTGCTTGAGTGTTGAGAAGGATTGAGTAGAACTAGAAGTCATTAGTGTGTGGTTAACTCTTCTTCTCCCATTCGGGATAGCCTCTATGCGCTAACCGGGTTGCATTCACGGATTGACAAGTGTGTGGGTTGGAGTGTAGCCTCCGCTATGCTATGATGTCCCAAACAGAAAGGTGATTTGTCCCAAACAGAAAGGTGATTTTAACTCTAAATAATGTGGGGGGGGAGAGAGAGAGAGAGAGAGGTATCTTTTAATAGCAAAGGTGCAAGTGACAAAGGTCAGCACCCCTTCCTAAATTCTTATGACACTCCCTTCTCCTTTCCCTTGGATTTTGTCCACCTTTGTCTTATACAAGCCCCATTAGGCCCTTCTTCTCATTGAATGCCCTTAACTCCTAATGAGTTGTGTAATCAAGCAATTAAGGATTGATGAAAATTAATCCTTCCACTAGTTTTCCTTCGTGTTTCATTTGGAACATCAAACTATAGTTGTGACTTGCAACTGTGAAAGATGTCAATAAAACATAAATTTTTGAACTCTAATTAATCTTAGTTGATTGATAAACGCGTGCAAATGAACATATTAATGAATTCCTCAAATAATTGCTAACAATTCAAGTACTCATTTGCAAATACGTTAATAAAAAACATATGATTAATTTGGTACTTAATTTTGCAACACGAAAATGAGCTTAATGAAGCTGAAATCCATATTTTTGATTGATCTTTACGATGTGTGGATGTGTAGAAACACTCCAGATCCCTTATGATTCATCAAAGAATCATCCTTGCACTCAAAAATACATGTTTTAGCTCATTTTTAGGTTTTTAAACTCACTTTTAGTTCACTAATCACTCTCTTAATGGAAAAACCAGTCCGTTAAGGGAAATTAGTAAATATCAAGTTGTTTTTTTAATTTTATTATGGTTTGTTTTAGGGTACCTAAACATATTACTAACACTCCAATGCAAATAAACGTAACAAAAACCACTCAAAAATGTAAAAATTAAGGCATTTTATGCCTATGTTTATGCACAAAAGAGAATACTAATTTACTTCCTAATGGAGAAAGTGATGAAATGAATGCAACCTAACCTTATCAACACCTATGTGAATGCCGAAGAGTCACTCATAATCAATCAAATCACAACAAAAACCACAAATTGATCAAAAATTAAGCAAAACAACCTTCTTTTGATGAACGACAAATAGTCTCTCAAAACTAATTATTAGGAGGGAAAGAACACAAAACTAGGGACTAATCCCTGACAACGGTGCCATGTTAAGGCTCGTTCGTGTGCTTTATTCTTACCTTATTTATCATTCAGAGACTTTCCACCAGCCGAAATCGTAGGTCGCTACTTCTGTTGAGGGAAATCTTGGCTCCTTCTCCTCCCCTCGTTCGTTCAGCAAGGGCAGTCGTGCGGTTAATCACTCTCCTTCACCTCTCATGCTCACTAATTAGATAATCACAAGCTTACTAAAATTAGCAAATCACACAAGAGGCTCTTCAACACAAGTAATAGAGTAAATGAGGAGAGTCCTCAATTATGATAGAAATTTGATATATACAAGGCAATAGTGTTCACACTCACTCAAAGTGTGTCCACTCAAGATGCCCTATGTAATATGCAATGCTTGGCTTATAGAATTACAAAATATGCACAAAGGTAGACTCCTAAAAACACTTAAAAATTTATTTTTATTTTTATTTTTTTAACTTTTCTTTTGTTTTCTTTTGTTTTTTTTTCTCCTTTTGTTGGTTTTTTTTAATTGTTTGTTTGTTTGTTTGTTTTTTTTTTAAACTAATAAATTTCGTGCCAAATATAAAAAATATGAATTTACTAATTATGCATCATTTACAAAAAATTCTAAAAAAAATAAAAATAAAAAATGCAAGCTACTTTAATTATGCAAAAATTTAAATAATGAACAATGGATTCAAAAATAAAAAAAAATAAATTGTTTTTTTTTCTATCTCTTTTTCTCTTTTTTTTTTAAATAAAACAATTAAATTGTTTTTTTCTTTTTTTTTCTTCTTTTTTCTTTCTTTCTCTTTTTTTTTTAAATCTCTTTTTCTCTTTTTGTTTTTTTTTTAAAAAAATATTTTTTTCGTTGTTGTTTTTTATATTTATTATTATTATTTTATTTAAAAATGCAAAAAAACATGAAAATTTAAAAAAAATAAAAAAAATGAAAATGCACCTACCTTATCCGCCGCCTCGCCGACTCCCGGATTCGTTGCCGCACCCACGTCTGGATTCTTCAATGCCTCCACGTGGCTTCTGCAACGGCGGACCCCACGCGGCTTCTTCTGCTCCCTCCTTCCACGTCGGCTACTTCACGCAGGTCACCTCTCCACTTCTGCTCCTCCTCGCCTTCCACTGCTGCAACCGTCACTGGTGGCTTTGCCCTAGCGCCGCCTGGTCAGACCACCTCGCACTTCACTTGCTTCAGTCTTCTTCGCCGGCCTCAGCTGCCTCTCGCCGGCCAGCTACCGCCAGCTTCAACGCCGTAGCCTTCCGCCTTCGTTTGCTTCTTTTTAGCCAGCTGCCGTCAACGACGTAGCCTTCCGCCTCCACGCGCCTTCTGCTGCGTCTTGCCTCCACGCGCCTTCTCTTCGCACTGCAGGCAACGCCACTTCCACTTTCTGCCGGCGCCTTACACCCCAACAGCCTTTTTTTCTTCACAGGCCTTCTACTCAGTGCGCCCAATGCAGACGCCGACCACAGTGCCTCCTTCAGTGTATATATATATATATATTTTTTGATAACCCAACTACAAAACACACTAGCTTTGCTGCACCAAAGCTGGTAACTCTGCTATTTGTATCTCAACGTAGCTTGGTAGGTTTAATAATTATCATTAGCCGTTTCTGATAATCAAAGATGACGGGCTACTTATACATCTCGACCCCGGCGCTGGTCCTCTTGATAGTGCTCTGCGTAACTTGCAGAAGGAGGCGCGCTTATAGTAGAGAAGGGCCGACGCCTTATCTTGATCATCAAGAAGGACCCCCTCCTCTCGCAAAGCAGACTGCATAAATCGGTAGGATCTTATAACAGCAGCATCTTAAACATGGTGATAATTCTGTGCCGCCTGTAGCACAGCCATGCGTAACATCTAATCTTTAAGCACTTAGTGATAAATTTCATAATTAACGGATTTATCAGTGCTGTTATATAATATACACAGACCACAACCCACTGCCCAATCAAACCTTTTAAGCATAATTTTAATGGCACCTCCCACCCTTTCTACGCCGTCTACTCCTTCTACGCCGTCTTGATGCAGCCAACGTCGGCGTTTCTACCTTGTCATTATAAAAATATATATTTATATATATATATATTTTTAAAAAGCCGCCTAGCAACAGGCTTTCAGCTGACCGCCTCCACAACTCCAAGTATATAAACATATATATATATATATTTATCTTTGCTGCGCTTGATGGAGATGCCTCCCCACACAATAACAACACAACAAAACAATAAAAGAAAGGCCGCCTCCAACACTTCCTATCTACCACTCGCCAACCCCGTCAAAGATGCAAAAACAGAAAGTGCATAAATCTGATTAATGGCGGGATTTCTCTACCGCATTGGGGTTTTATTTTTTTTGCTTCTAATCAAAAAACAGAAAACACACAAGGCGCCCTTGAGATCACACACTCAATGCCCTTGCAAACTCTACTCTAATCTACCCTAATCCACGATTTTGCAATCAATGGAGCACTTCGTAAGAAGTAATGGTTAACACCCTTCACTAACTTAGGTGTGCGTTCCCCGGCAGCGGTGCCATTGTTTGGGACATCATAGCATAGCGGAGGCTACACTCCAACCCACACACTTGTCAATCCGTGAATGCAACCCGGTTAGCGCATAGAGGCTATCCCGAATGGGAGAAGAAGAGTTAACCACACACTAATGACTTCTAGTCCTACTCAATCCTTCTCAACACTCAAGCAATCAATCTTACATAATCAAAGCATCAAGATTAGGCTACACTTAAGCACACAAATGCAACTTATGCAAGGAACCTAATATGCAAAGAGCTATCACACAAGCCTCAACTACACATTATTTCAAGCACAAGCTTCATTACAAGCACTCTACAACTCACAAATCAAAACATCATTAAGAAATCTAGATTAGCAAGTATGTAGACCAAAACCTTATATCATTGAAAATGTAAAGAATAGAGAGTACAAGATTGAAGCATGAATGGAAATGGAGAGCCTTGGGAGAGCACTTGAGAAGGAGCTATGGAGCAAGCTCTCTCTATGAGCCTCTCAACCAAATGACCAAAGAGTCCCCTAGCTCTCAAATGAGCCACCTTTTATACAAAAATTCTAGAACTCTCAAAAGTTCCCATGTGGGATTATTGTCAAGCCCTCTCCCACATTCATCTACAACTTTGAACTCTTTTCAAGAGCCCTAAGTGTCTTTTTTGTTGCATCCTTGTATTGATCTTCATTAGTGTTTTTTTTGTTGCATCCTTGTATTGATCTTCATTTGTCATGCAACACTTTCCCTCCTTTTCTAATTCTTATTCCCTCTCATCTCTATTTAAACTTTACTTTTGAAATTACTATTAAAAAAATCCCCCCTATTTCTTATTTTTTTCTAATTTATTCAAATATAAAAAAGTACTTTTTATATTTTTTTTAAAAATATCCAAAAAAAATTTGATCTAGTTTTGAACTATGTTTTGATAATTAATGTTTTCAAAAAATGCACCCACATCAGTACTCTTTTTAATCCTTTTTTAAAGATACGTTTAAAAATAAAAATAAATTTTTAAAAAAAATACATGTATTTATACTAGTACTCAACCCGCGTGTTACTGCGGTATGTAAAAGACATTAAGAGGTGAAACACAAGAATGGAAGCTAGAATACAAAGGGCCAATCAAAATACAAAGGGTCGATTGAATACAAAGGGTCAATCGCAATACAAAGGGCCAATCGGAATACAACGGGTCAATCGAAGAGATGTTTTCCTCTTATTTTTAAGAAATCCAAGATTTCTTTTTTCACTCCTCTCCTTCTGCCTTGGTTTTCCATGGTTAACACTAGTTTGGTACCAAAACAGGACACTTAAGTGTCCTTTTTTGGGGATTGCGAAAAAAAAATCAAACTCCTAATGTAGGCTTTAAAAACCAAAATGCTTCATTGGGCATGTAGAACATAACCCTATGCTTATGTAAAAAATGCTAAACATATAAAATGCCTTTTTATTTGGAAGTACATAAGCAACAAAGTAGCATATGTCTTGAAAATGAACATTTTTCAAGATTTTTCCAAATATGCAAGCATCATTCTCTCAAAAAAACAATCCAATGATATCAATAGCATTTTTCCCAAGATATTTTGATAGCATACATCAATCCAAGGAGGTAGAAGTTCACCAAAAAAATCATTTTCCTTTCCTAGAATTTTTTCCAAAAAAGTTGCATAAAATCAGCAAAAGTAATGCGTATTATCAAAACTCAATCACTCCACTAAAAAATTATGTAGCCCTATCAATGAGAATGTTGATTATTGGTTTTCAGGCTTGAGATGAGATAAATAAGCCATAATTTGATATGTATGACACTAACTTAGCCTCCACTTAAGTAGGTTCTTATCGCCTAGTTCTAAAAAAATTGTAAAAAATAAAAATACAAAATTTGATCATCTTTTATCAAAAACTAATCATAACTATGCTTGCACAAGTAGTCTTCACCTATAGTTACAACAAATAATGCACTTACACAACTTTTTCCTTTGATAAAAATCAAAATTAGGCTCATAATTAGATATTTTATGTATTAAAAACAGGTTGCGCAAAAGGCCATGTATGAGAAGAGGCCCAAAAAGTGGCTCTAAAGTTTTGGAAAATTCAAAACAACGTAGTATTTATCCTATATAACATGGGTGTACCTCAAGTTTTACATTATTAGCTTGCATATGGAAGGAGAAAAATTCATACTCCACCTGTATAAAAAACATCATTTCAATATTAGCGAGTCAAAAATTTATCCAATAATTATCGTTTGATGATTCCAGGATTTAGTTTACATCATGGGCTTTCCATCAAGCCAAGTTTCATGATCAAACTATGTCCCTTCTAAAAGTTATGTCCAAATTACTACTATTTTGAAAACAGCAAAAATCATGCATTTTATCAGCATGTGTCTAAGAAAATTAAAATATTGCCTTGCAAAAGCTAAGAAAAGTGTAATTTAAAAAATCTCAAGGATTTTTTGGGTCTTGAGGAACATCTGTGGATGTTAAGCATTTCAAAACTCTTAATAGATTGCCCACAAAAATTCAAGAACTTTTCAGGACACTTTAGTGTCTCAGGACACTTAAGTGTCCAATTACAGAACTAGTGTTAATATGTAATAGATATTAGCTCTTTCACTTATATATATATATATATATATATATATAATTATTTAATTTCAAAAAATCATTTCCCTCTCTTCCCCTCCCTTTTTTCTTTTTATATTGAAATTTTAAAAAAATTAAATTATATATTTTTTCTTTTCTTTTTCTTTTTCTTTTTATTTTTCTTTCTTTCTTTATTTTTAATTCTCTCTCTCTCTCTCTCTCTCTCTCTCTCTCTCTCTCTCTCTCTCTCTCTCTCTCTCTCTCTCTCTCTCTCTCTCTCTCTCTCTCTCGCAATAGCATTGTGCCAGGTGACCTGCAAAAAGGAGGTTACTTAAATAAAATAAAAAATAAAAATACATGACCGACACCGCCTGCATTGTTTGTTGTGCGCACCCACAACTCATTCCTACGCTATTGCCCACCTAACTCCCCCACGTCCACTTGCCCGCATCGGCTCCACTTGCACACCACCACACACACACACACTGTGAGGCGTGGGATTTTTGGGATTTCTATCCGACCTCACATGGTGCTCTCGAGGTATGCTTGGACACCCGGAATTCTTTGCATCTATATGGGAGTACCTTGAGGTGGAGTAATGTGGCCTAGCCCGACCTCTCCTACCTTCGTTTAGATACAAGACAACTTGTGGGCAAGGGATCCCGTGCCTCAGATACCCGCAAGTCATTCTCTCTCATCACTCTTGTGATCCCATTGTAATCTCGTCACACGTGTCAGCATTTTATCAATACAAGTTTTGGGTTGGAAGCCCGCATTTGGGCGACACCATTTTTCCATTGCCAGTTGTACGTTTTTGGTCATAACTCCTTCATACGGAGTTCGATTTCAAAGTTCTAGTACTCAAAACTACCGGCTCGTCGTTCTCTTCAAGACGAGCTATAGGTCTTGGTGTGCAATATTCAGCAAGTACTCTCTGTTTTCACTTTTGTATTGGATTTTCTAGTCCCAAGCGAGAACTCGCGCCCAGAATGCGACCCGAGATCACCGCTTCGTGACACACACACACACACTAACATATATATATTATTTATTAATTAATATAATTAAATAATATATTAATTAATAATTAATTAAGATCAATAAGAAAAATAACATAAATTAATATAATAGTTAATTAATATAATTATATGTTTAATTAATATAGTAAATTATTTATTTTAATAAAATACATAAACTAATTAATATTTTTATTTAACTAATTCATTAATAATTCTTTTTTAAAAAGAAGTATTAATTGATTAATTAATTTTTAAATTTTTAAAAATAGATTAATTAAGTTATAAATTTAATTAATTATTTAACTTTAATATATATATAATTATAATTATATAATTATATTATTTTTTTAATTATTTTTAAATTAATCAATTAACTCTAGTTTTAATTAATTTATTTATTAGTATTTTTTAATTAACTTAAATTTTATTGATCAACAAACTAATTTTGTAAATTTATTGATTAAAAAGAATAATTAATAATTAATTATTTAAGTCTTAATATTTAATTAATTAATTCTAAAAATTAGTTAATCGATTTTTAAAAGAAAATCTCATAAAAATTTATTTTAAAAATTTAACTCAATAATATATATATATATATATAATTTAAACAAAAACATTTTTTTTTGAAAATCATACCACTCATCTGTACCCTCTTGCTCTATATCGTGGGTCATTGCACATATTAGGCTTCACTATATCCTCATGCGCGCCTATATAAATTTCTTAAGCCGTGACATACGTACGTGAAGCAAACGTATCCTTACATGCATATGTGCACACTCATATTTACCCTCTCGCTCTATATCATGGTCATTGCACATATTGGGCTTCACTGTATCCTCATGTGCACCTATATAAATTTCTTAACCCATGAGGTGCGCACGTGAAGCAAAGGCATCCTTACATGCATATGTGCACACTTTTACACACATTCTCTCAGTTGCACCGTGCACCCACCAACACACAGGCATAGGCACACATTTGTGCACTGTACTTTACTACACACACAAATCCACGAGCAAGTGTACGTACGCAAGCGTTGGTACATTCATCCTATACAAATTTGTACGCTGTGCCATCTTTATGATCCTGCTTATGTGATCAATCTTTGAGTGATTAATACGTGTTAAATTGTACTCTTGAGTGGATTAAATAAAAAAGCAAAACAAAACAACAACAAAACAAAACAACAACAATTTAAAAAAATAACAACATCGTGCACTTTAATTGTGTTAAATCTAAAGGGCTGGACACTCGAGTGCTTCACTTTTTCATCCTACAAACTTAAGGACAACATTCCCATGCTTGGAAAAGGGATGCCTAACTTTCTTACTGAATTGACAAAAGAACTACATAGACCATGAGTCTCATTAACTCTAAACATAGGCAACACTATCACAAGTCATTTAGATTGCATGGTTCTCAACCTTTCCACATTTACATGCCCAAACTTACTCCTATGCCAAATCTCCATGTCAAAGATCACACATGTACCATTAGAGAACATAGAGGCTTTAATCTCGCATAGCATCCAACAACATGCCATTCTAGTTGCCCTTAGTTAAGCTTGCACTTGTTCTTGAAATCTTCCACAAAACATCATTGTTGTTAAATCTAACTTGCAAGCCTTGATTGATGATTTTCCCCACATACACAAGATTGTTTATGGTGGACACATGCAATACATCACTCAAGTGCTTCACTTTTTCATCCTACAAACTTAAGGGAAACATGTGTAATAGAATGGGCATCACTCAGCAGCCTATACACTAGTCATGGGCTTCAAATCATGGGATGACACCACTCTCAATGTCATGTCAAGTGATTGGAAGCCCCTGAGTCAACATACCATACATCATCTAAAGTTGCATGCACTATAATTGATTCCATGCTATGCATCATGGTAAGAAAATTCTCTTCCTGATCATCCTTACCACTAGTCGATGCAAAGTTAATACGTTTTTTTTCTTAGTCGAATAATCCTTTTGCATGTGACCATGTTCCCACAATAAAAGCATCTTGAATTTGAATCTCTTGGTTTGTTTTGCTAAGAACCACACTCCCTCTAGATATAGATCCATATCCATTTGCACCTCTACCATACCTAGGCTCCTATTATTGTTATGATGATTTTGTTGTTGGCCTTACCACCACCAATTTCCATCTCCTCTACATGTACCTCATCCTTTAGGTGAAGATATTTCCCTACTTCCTGTACCTCTTTGTGATGGTAGAAAACATGCTCACATGATTGGACATTGCCACTATATTGGAAGCCACCTAATCCAATCTCTTCACCTCTATGAAAATACAAACGAGCTCCTAAAAGTTTGAGTAATTATCCCTCATTATTACTACATTCGAGGTTTGAAAATACTTGTAATCTCTACCAAGTTTACTCAAGGTAGAGCTAAAAAGAGTAATGAACTTGCCCATGTTTTTTGCTCACAAATGAACTTGCCTATGTTTTTTTCTCACAAATGAAGCTCTATACATTAGCTTCTACTTTCCCAAACCAATGCTTGGAAAATCAATGCTTCTACTTCCCCAAGCCTATGCTTCTACTACTTGAAAAATCTTCCACAAAACCATCAAATTTAAACAATTGAAAATACATGTATATAGGCTTAGACATAAGGGAATCACTCTACCTCTACTCCAAATACCTATCATGGGCATCTTTCCTTCCGATGAGCTCAAGCTACACTCTAAGAGCTCTACTCTCCATTGCTATCTCCCATGAGGATTGCCAACATCATCTGTGGCATCCCTCCTCTTACCTCACACACGCCTCTCACACAATCTCACTTAGAATATGAAATTAAGAAGATGGTTAGTAAAATTATTAGAAAGAGCAAGAAACTCAATTGCACAAAGGGAGAGAAATTGACTTACATACAAGATGTTTTCACACACACTTAAAGAGTGGGCGGTTGGGCACCCATGTTTCCTCATAAGTGGCCTATTGATTATATAATGCTTAATCTCATACTACATCCATGAAGTGCATCCTAACTTTGTTGGTATGTGCTTGTAGAAAGTGGGGCAATGCGGAGCTTCGGAAGACAAGCCTTTGAACCTGTAATGTGGAGTTAGATAGGTTCTTAATCCTTATGAAGTCTTTGAACATGTAGTGTGGAATTGAAAATGCTCTCAATACTTGTGAAGGACAATCAAGAAAGGTAGTAGTAACAACCTTTACAAATATAGTGTAGATGATGATAGGCATGAAAATCTCTCCTTAATCTTGTGGTGGGGTGTTAAGCCCATTTTGACATTAACCTTAGCATCTATGCATTACATATAGCATAATGAGTGTCATGAAATGACACTAATAAGTGTCATGAAATGACACCCATTTTGAGGTTAACATTAGCGAGACATTAGCATGTCTCCATAACATATGAGAGATATCATAATAAGTGTCATGAAACAATACTACAAATGTTGTAATTATCAGAATAGCTAGCCATGCTCAAGCCTATGTAACTCTTATAGTCATATTTTTCATCTCTATTTAAGTTTTGGACACCCAAATGTGAATAAGGACTAGCTATATAATATCAAATTCTCATAATGCAAAGACACAATCCCCATTTGTGCCAATTGAGTCTAGATCTTATCTCCTTGTTCTCTTGTGTCTATAGTGAGAGAGAGAGAGAGAGAGAGAGAGAGAGTTGAGAGGACGGGGTACTTCATTCTTGGTGCATGTGTCTCTTATGCTTGTGTTCATAACTGTGAGAGTAGAGAGGAGTGAGATCCCTTGTATGGAGAGGCAACCTCTTGGTGATAGGCTTAAGGAAAGAGGCAAGAAAGTGGAGCTAGTAGCCACAGCTTGGAGTCTTCTAGAGTTCTACCCATGACGTGTTAAGGTAAGCATTATACATTACATTAGGAGCAGGGTAGTATAGTGTTAACATTTTTTTTACATAGCACTTGGATTTTCACTTGATGGTCTCGTGACCATGATGTTGATAAAAAAACTCAATTGGAAATGTGCAAAATGAAATCCATAAGGGTCCATGGGAAAACTCTCTTAGAAGAGATGAGGTTTTCTTTAGCCTTAGATTTTATTTTTTTTGGGTAACCTTTAGAAAAAGAGAGAAAACCACACCCCAATCACTCACACACCCATGGGAGCCAAGATTCCCAGTAAGGTGTCTTGATGAAGAAGCTAGAGCTACATGTACATCACCATCAAAATATAGCATCTCAGAGCGCAAGCAGTATCTATGCGAGTTACCTCCTTGTCTCTTTGAAATGCCCCCCTCGCCGCTTGCTTTCTAACACCATTGCTTTATTAGCCCCTCATTCACACCACCACCTACCACTTGGATACTGGCCATTAAGTATTTCGTGCTAGTCTACTCATTCAAGTACTCTGCCTCCTCTAAAGAGGATGTCCAGTCGTAAAGGTGGCAAAAAAAAACATAAAACATAAAAAACAAAATAATGAGTACCATCTGGGCACATATAAGAAAGTGAATTCATAAGAGCCCATAAGACTAGTTTGATGCTTAATCGCCAGTGCTTCCCTAACTTCTTTCCATCTTACTAACTTCCCCACCCCCTCTCATTTCTGGAGAGATAGGAGAACCAACCAAGTGTAACACTTCCCAACGTCCCTTGAAAACCCCTTACCGATCTCACAAGGATATGATCGGGTTTAAGAAGGGGAGTATGTTAACCACATACTCCCAACGTCCCTTGAAAACCCCTTACCGATCTCACGAGGATACGATCGGGTTTAAGAAGGGGAGTATGTTAACCACATACTGGTTAAAAGACCATATTAGGTATTATGGGAAAAATCCCGCATTATGGGAATTTTGAAATTGAGAGGTTTCATGTATTATGGGAATTTCCCACTTAATGTGGAAAAAGTTATTGTGGAATTTCTTAATATAGAACGGAGGAAGGTAGTGTTGATAATCACCGTTCAAACCAAAAAAGTGGTATTAGTATTTGTGCATAAACATATTTGAAAGGAGTTTGATAATCATGTAGGAAGGTGGTGTTGATAAACACCATTAATAAGAAAGTGGTATTTTTTTCTTTGCAACAAGGACCTGCACCAATTGAGTTGTACACTACACAAAATTTATGAAACAATTGAACAAATAAGATAGAAACATTATTATATCAAAAAAATATAGGAGGCACAAAGAAAAATTTCATTCAATAAGTGAAAATAAAAAATAAAGAAGATACCAAAGTACATCTCTTTTGGATATTAGAGTTATAACCTAAAAATCCACATTGTCAATATTGAATCTACAAATGCTACTCCTCATTGAAGGAACCATCAATATGAGCTTCATCCTCACAAGCCAAGCCTAAGCATGCTTTTGCTTTACGGGCTTCCTTTTCTGGTATCTTGATTCTTTTGTATGGTGGTGGATTCCTTGGTTTCCACGACCAAAGAATTGCATCAGCATTTTCCCATACTTGTTGTTCTGCCTCATTATCCCTTCCAACAATCAGCATAAGCTTGAGCATCTGTCAAACCTTTCTTCCTTTTGCACAAGGTCCCCAATATTGAATCAAGAGTTTCTTGTAATTTGGTGATGTAGGCTCATCATCAATATCCGATTCAGCCATAGCAAGCTAAACTGGATAGATGTTTGTGTCATCTGGGTGCAACATGACAAAGTGTCCTTGCTGAGCATGTAGCATAGGGTTAAATGCCTCCCTTGGTTTATCCCGTGCAGGCCCACAATAATGATCATTATGTTCTTTAATACCTAAGAATCTTTGTGCCTGCAATTGTTCAACATTCATATCATCTAATTGATGGGACCCTTCAGATTTTGGCCAAAAATCTGTGTACTTTCTTGTCTCTGATTGTATTGGTTTTCCAAGCTCTTCCATTACATTACTCCAATAATCTATCACACGGGCCTATAATATCTTGGCACAAATGAACCATCACTTAGATTCTGCCAAAATTTTATGTAACCCTTCAATCCTGATATTACTTCTGCATGCATCTTTATATGCTCGACCATTGGTAGTATAGGTGGATCTCCTTTTGGTAACCTTGGTTTACCTTCACTGTCTATCTTCCAAAGACGGATACTTCCACTCCAATTATGAACAGCTACATGTGCCTTAAATTGCATTACCGATGTGTCTCCTTCCATGAAGAACCTGAATAGAAGTGGTTTGGAGTGACCTATAAGTGCTTCTTGCCCATCACAAATGTAGCCATCACAATATGCCTTGAAGTCAGGGACCTCTGTAAGCAAGAAGGGAGCTGGAGAAGAAGTTGAGCTAGTTCTTAAAGTATCCACCATTAAATGTGGTAAAGTAAAGGTTTGCCCCACTCTTAATTTCTTTGAAAACCTGCTAAACATGGCATCTATATTCTCATGTGTCTGTCTGACCATTAGAAATCCCAACTGTACAGTTTTGAAAGCACCCCGTGCAATAAGCAATGACAAATAGGCAAATAAGTACCGATTTTTATTTTCTCCAGCACAATTATCTAGTTGTAGCAACAAGTTTTCTGGCAACTTACAAAACGAGGAAACCCAATTCATTGTGTCTCCCTGATTTATACTTGGTTCAACAATGGGATCTTTACCATCACTCATATTATCCTCCAGCTGTGCGAGATGTCCTCATCTTGCACAGCTGGAGGATAATCTCTTACATCTCTTTCTTCTTCTATTACTTCCAGTGTTACTGCCTTGGAAGTAGATGGCTGGTTTGGGACCTTCTCTCTTTGACTTCCCCAATTATGAGATTGAGGGTTTGCATTACTTTGCATCGAAGTCGAGGGTTGGTTAGGTATTCTACCTCTGGGGTTTCCCTGGACCTTGATTACTCTAGAAGGAAGGAGCTGGAATCTGGGATCTTGGTCCTTGACTTCATTGTCTTGAAAACCTTGATCCAAAAGGAGTTGGGCATTCCATGCTACGATGACCGTATCCTTGGTAGTTAAAGCATCTAATTCCTTTGTTCAAGGGTGGAACTTCTGAAGTTGAGTTCCAAGGAATTGTGTTTCGCGAGGAAAAGGCCTTTCTTCCATTCTGAAACTTCCCGTATCCTGGGTTTGTTGACTAGGACCTTGAGGCAGAAAGTTGGAATCACTTTCTGAGGTTTTGAATCTTTTGAAAGACGATGGTGTTGTCTTCGACGGCATGCAGGACCTTGTTGCTTGCAAATGAAGATCAATACCAGGATGCAACAAAAACGATACTTAGGGCTCTTGAAAAGAGTTCCACTTTGTAGATGAATGTGGGAGAGGGTTTGATAATAATCCCACATGGAGACTTATGGGAGTCCTAGAATTTTTGTATAAAAGGTGGCTCATTTGAGAGCTTAGACACACTTTGGGCTTAGTTCATGCAAGAGCTCCTTTGAGAGACCTACTCTCCCTCTTCTCCATAGAGGTGAAGACTCTTCTCTCACCCCATCTACATTATTGTATGAGGTAAATCTCTTCATTGAATCATTAGCAATGTCATGAGTCTTTCTCATCCTCTTCTCTAATCATTTTACTCTTATGCATGCTTTAAGTATTTCATTTTTGAGTACATGGATTGATTTGAAGCTTTCATGGAAGCTTGATGCTTGAATGTGTGCATGCTTGTAGGAAGATAGGAGTGGAGTGAGGTCTTTCTCTTTGCTTGAGTGCATAGTGATTGTATTCCTCTTGCTTGTATTTGTGAATGAAGGGGTGTGTAGGAATGAGGACAAGTTGAGCTTGTGTGTGTGCTTAGTCTAGTGTCAAGTGATGGTAGCCATGAGCATTCTCTCCATTTGTGGATAAGCTCTTGTGCACCGGTACGGGTCGAATCCCTAGCTCCAAAAGGGATGCAAATCCCATTGGATTGAGCTTAGTGTGGATCGTACTCCTCTTGCTACAAGAGAGAGAGTTTTCCGTCTCTCCATTGGCGCCGCTGCCGGGGAGAAGACTCAAATCCGGTTGAGAGTGTGTGGAAACCACCACTATTTCCTCTTTTGGTTGCAAAACCATTGAGTGATTAGGTTAAGTTCGGGTGTGTGATCCCGGTGAGTGGATAAGGTTAGGATAAGAAAAAAACCATTGAGCGGTTGAGGTTTTTCCCGCATTGTTTTTTATGTTTTATTGCTTTTTCCAAGTACCGATCATTAAGTTTACCTTCATTGTTTTTTGTCATTTCATTCTTTCATGCTTTTCGTTAACATGTAATTAGTAAAGAAAAGAGGTGCGTTGCTAAGCTCATCCATAGCTTATGCAAGCCCCATAGACTACCAAGCCTGAAGTCCTCTTAAGGATGAAAGGAAGAGAGGTAGGTTGAAAGCGTAGAAGGCGACTTTTCCTTTATGATTTTGTTGTTTTGTTGGGAGGCATCTCCATCATTAGAAGCAAAAAACAAATAGATATACATATATATATATATATGTATATATATTTGTTCATGGAGGCAGCCAGCTAAAAAAGAAAATTACAAATCTATTTATATTTGCAGTGATGTGAGTGCTGCATCAAACGCTGCATCGTGTGTAAACGGGCTGAAAGCAGTGTGGAGGAGACGGCTTTTAATTGTTTGAATCGTTATATACTTTGGCATAAGCAAGTTAAAAGCGCAGCAAAGAAAACTATATATATATATATATATATATATATATATATATATATATAGTTTTCTATATACGCTAAGGCTTTGGAGGCGAGCAGTGGAGGGAAGGCCGCCGGCGGTGGCCCAGCCAAAAAAAAATAATAATAAATAAATTAAAAAAAAAATAAAGTGACTACTGTGTGGCCAACGTTGGCGAAGAAAGCTTAGCCTGTGTAGGAGGCTGAGGTGGCAGCGGGTGCTTAGGCTGCAGCTGTGCGAAGGCGTCGGCAAGAGCACAAGCGAAGGCGCGGTCTGAGGCTCTGAGGCGACTGGAGCTGAGGAAGCGGGCAGAGCAGGCAGTTGGCGGCAGCGTTGGCAGAGCGAGCAGAGCAGAGCAGAGAAGAGCAGCTGGCTGGGAACAATCGAAGGAAAGAGGCAGCAGTCGGCAGAGGGTGGCGAGTGAGAAGCAGAGCGGCGGGTGAGGTGAGGACGCCTGGTTGAGAAGGAAGCTGCGCCCGCAGAGAAGAGAGGCGGCTGGCTGCAGCAGCTGTGCGAAGGCGTTGGCAAGCATAGCAGGCGGCAGCTGTGAGCGTTGCGGAGGAGACATAGGCCGACTGCAGCGGTGAAGGTGAAGGTGAGCGATGGCGGTGAAGAAAGCGGGTGGTGGGGTCCGGCGTCTGCACAGTAGATGAAGGCCGACGAGTAGCTGCAGCAACGCACGTGAAGTCGGCGACGAATCCGGAAGCGGCGAGCGGCGGATAAGGTAGGTGGAAATTTTTCATTTTTTTATTTTTTTATTTTTTATTATTATTTTTATTTATTTTTATGTTTTTTTTATTTTTAAATTAAAAAATAATAATATTTCTTATTTAAAAAAAAAGAAGAAGAAAAAAAAGAGATTATAAAAAAACAATTAAATATTAAAAAAATAGAGAAAAAAAATAAAAAAAAATAAAAAAAAATTTAATTTTTTTTTAGGAGTCCACATTGTGTGCATATTTTTATTTTTTCATTTCTGTAATTTTTAGCATATTTAGAGTAATTTGCATTGTTTTAAATTTTTGTAATATATATTAAAAAAACAAACAAAACAAAAGGAAAAGAAAAAAAGAAAAAGAAGAAAAAAATAATTTTTATTTTTTGAATCCACTGTTCATTATTTAAATTTTTGTACAAAATTTTACATAATTTAAGGTAGCTTGCATTTTTTATTTTTACTTGCATGCATAATTAGTAGATTTATATTTTTAACAATTAGGCACGACATTTATTAGTTAAAAAAAAAAAAACAAACAAACAAACAAAAAAACAAACAAACAATAAAAACCAACAAAAGAAGGAAAAAACAAACAAAAGAAAATTTTTGATTTTTTTTAGGAGTCTATTATTTTTTGCATATTTTGTAGTTCTTCATTTTTTTTAATTTTTTGCATAATTAGTGTAACCTGCATTTTTTCATTTTTGTAACTTTGTGCATAGTTAGTATTTTTTAGGGTGATTCATAATTTTGTGTAAATTAAAAAAAAAGAGTAAAAATAAAAAAAAATCATAAAATCATTTAAAAAAAAACAATAAAAAATAATAACAAAAAAAATAGGGTAGATAGTACACTACACATATTCTTTTTAGTTGCCTTTAGTGGTTAGGTAGGGAGAAATATATATATATATACATATATATATATATATTTTTATTAAAAAAAACAAAACACAAAAACCAAAACTAAAACAAAACACGAACACATAAAAAAAACAAAAAAATTTGACCTTATGCACTTGCGGTCGGGACGTCTTGTAGAGTCTAGGGCACCTTCTCGAGTACCTACGCAAGAAAGTGGGACCCAATCGGTAGGCAATTTGGCAGATATTGCTGAAACCCTTACTGAATCCCAATCCGATACCCTTTCCTCCAGAACAACTAGTTCATTGTCCATGGACAATCTAGGGCCATCAACTAGTCATCCCGTAGTCCAAAATAGGACACCCACACGATCCTTTAATCCATTTGAAGCCGATACCATGGGGTTAACATTCAATGTGAGACTCCAATATGTCTACACAAATGCTCAAGGAGCTGAGATCTTTAGGGACCCACAACAAAGGTACCTTGTTAAGATCGTAGACATTTTCTCAGAACTTGATAGAGCACCTCTAGTCAATGACCAGGGTAACATGTACATGGGTGAAGATGGTGTTCGCTACGAAGTCACCTACCATCCAGAAAAGGTAGACAAATTAGGGGAGCTCTCTAAAACGGAGTTGTTAGACTATTCACAACTTTCCAGAGCAAAAGAGTCTAGAGATGACTGGCTTATCGAGCCGGACATGCCTGGACCATCCAATGCCCAATCCTCAAAGCCATCCACCATAGATGATTTACTTCTTGTAGATCTAAATTTGGACAAGGATAGGAAAGGCAAGTGTAAAATGGATCAGGGGGATGAAAGTCAATGGGAGTTTGTACGACAAATTCCTGTGACTAAGGTCTTACAGGATGACCAACTTCAAGAGGTCTATAAGGATTCGTTAGAGGGGTACTATGCCACAACTAAATCGCCAGAGCTAGATCTTCCTCTAGCTCATGTGGTGGTAGTTGAGAAGCGTGCAGGACACATGAACAGAATAGTTGATAAATGGGCCAATGAATATCGAACGTTAGATTGGAAAGAGATTAGGGAACTCACGTGGAAAGGACAACCATTATTTATGGAAGTGTTCTCAACACATACAGCCAAACCAGGAGAGACAGCCTTTCTTGGAGAAACTGTTGCTCCTCCCCTACGAGAGTTCACTAGAGAGGGACCTTCAACATCTAAGTGGACCTCTGCTAGTAGCCCAACTCTAGCACCACGATATCGTCCTACACCAAATGTGCGACCACAGGTCACACCACCACAACAACATCTTTCCCACAATGACAATCGGATGAGAAGGGAGCCAACTCGGCCTCCTATAAATGCACCAACTGAAATGAGGGTGACAAGATCTTTAGAGGGGTTTGGTGAGGCTGGTAATAGGGTACCCACACCAATTTTGGAAACATGTGGACCATCTTTCCAAAGAGAGGAACAATTTCCACTGAGAGTGAGAGGCCGTAGGCCCTATGATGAGTATTCACGACAAGTAAGACCATCAACTCTTCAGAAATTGGTAAAGAAATATGAAGGGTCGGGAGACCCATACGACCATGTAGCAGCTTTTAGGCAAGCAGTTCGAGCTGAGCAAGTTGCTGATAAGCATACTCAGATAGAAGGGTTTGGACTCACTCTTGAAGGAAAAGCCCTTGCTTGGTTTCAGGCATTAGAAGCTTCAGACAAAACTTCTTTACGAGTTTTGGAAGAGAGATTCATTGCTGCTTTTTCTTTGATGGGAATTCAACATGACACGGTAGCACACATCTACTCTTTCAAGCAAGGAGAGAATGAGAGTGTTAGAGACTGTGTAAATAGAATGAAGCAGTACATTAATCGTTGCCCAGAAGATGAGAAGCCCGCCCAAAGTCGATTAATTTCTCTCTTCTTAAAAGGCCTCAAAAATTCGACACTGCATACACATCTCTATGCGAAGAAACATACAAGTTTCAATGAGTGTTGCCATGATGCTATGGATTTCACCGATAACTTCAAGTTCCAAGATGGTTCTGGCCCAGAGGTGAAACCTAGAAATCAGTGGGGTGATGACCAAAGTTCAGGGTCTAGCGCGCTAGTAAATCCAGATCAGATAGCTAACCTAGT
This sequence comes from Cibotium barometz, assembly GCF_041138505.1. Taxonomy (NCBI): domain Eukaryota; kingdom Viridiplantae; phylum Streptophyta; class Polypodiopsida; order Cyatheales; family Cibotiaceae; genus Cibotium; species Cibotium barometz. The sequence goes on along the minus strand of NC_141094.1, from coordinate 6,404,078 downwards.
ACTACGGAGATTGGGACAGACCTATCGTCCACCCATGCAGCCACAACAACAGCAGCAGAGAATGAGGAGTGTGCTTCCTACAGGTCCTCATCTTTGTGGAGCATGTGGCGGTGACCATAAAACAGAGGACTGTAATACCTTTTCTCCTCTAGTCACAAACCAACCCACGAAGAAGTGGTGCCAAGCCTGTGCTTGGAACTTTACTCATACCACACAGGAATGTACTCGCATTGCGAGAATGAGACAGGAACGTGAGCAGCCGAGAGGTGGAGTGGCTCCACAAATGTATCAACAGTATACTAGTTTTGAACGTAAACCACCGATGACACAAGAACAAGCACGACCTGTTCTTGGTGCTCAACCTCCTGCTCCAGGGACTGCTCCTGTGAGGGTTGTCGACTACGACAATTCAAATATGTGTAGAGAATTGGTAAACCCAGGCTATGTGGAAGAAGAATATGTATCATATTCATCCAAAGAAAATATCTGTGAAAGTCCCGCATACCCAAACCAAGCACTGGTGGAGATTCAACCAGGGGAACAAAACTCTTTAATGTTGCTAGGCGGCTACCAACCTAGGACTCCAGGCCCCTCAGGTCAATGGCAGCCAAGGAAAGTAGAGGCCAAACCAATGGGCCCCTGTTATGAGTGCGGAGAACCCCATTGGGCTCGTGATTGTCCACATCGCTCAAGGCAAGCATCTAGATCCAATACAACAGCACAACAATTTCCACCAATAGAAAGATATTGTCTGGGGTGTTGTGTCGAACACTTCCCGAAGGATTGTCTGTTGAAACCACATGAGGAAGGCACCTCTCAACCAAAGGTTTCACTCAACCTTGTAGGTACAATTCCATCACCACCTTCATCTGAGAATGAGGATGTCGTGCCACTTAGAGTCATGACTCGATCACAGACACGAAACGCTGAAATACAGACTGATGAGACACCTCGAACTAGGGACGCAAAGACAAATCTAGTGGACAAGACCCTACAGTCCAATAGACAAAAAACCACTAGGAGAAAGAAGAACCGAAACAAACAAACTAAAAGTACATCCACTAGTTCTCAGGAAACCTCTAAACAAGACATGAGGGATAAAACTTTTACATCCCAGGAAGTGCGTGAGGAACATCAACCTCTAGTGTTAAACAAGATAAGGCTAGTACGACTGAGGATAGTTCTGGGGGTTCTGTTTTTGTGGATAAAGTAAATGAGACTCTAGAGGCCATCATTGATGCTCATAGAAGTCGCATTGCAGCTTTATCTGAGCTACCCAAAAAGCTTCAAGAATACCCAAACCCTCGTGAGGAGAAGATCAATTTAGCTGTACATCAGCAACTCATTAGGGAAGCTCAGTCAATACTTGAGGGACCACCACCACCTATTCCTCGTGGCCCAGCCTCTCTTAAGCCAACATTAGAAACCATACCAGAAGTGTCATCAAGTAGAGAAATGAAAAGTGAATTCATTTCACAAGCTCAGAGCGAAAGGTCTGCACCAATTGACACTCCATTGAAAGAAGAAAGTCTACCATCACCTAGCCTTGTCTTCCCATGCAATGATGAAATTATTGATGCTAATGAGGACATGGCAAATGACATGTGGGCCGCTGTAAATGAGAAAATAAATGAAAACATGTCTTCTGTTAATTCGCCTCCATTCTCTGAGGTGGATTTTACTAGAGACACGGAAAACAACTTTGGACGCCCAAGCATCCAGGAGGAAGGTCAAACAATGGTTTCTCCTAGAAGTAAGCATACAATGAAAACCTTACCATCCTATCTGGGAGAATATGAGAACTGTTCTCAAACCTTGAGGATACCCTCCATGCATAAAAGGTTGACAAAGGAGAAGGATATGAGTATGGTGCAGGCTATTTTGTCAGCACCAGTGGCTTGTACCTTACCTTTGCTTGAGTTGATAAAGCTTAAACCTGAGTTGTGGAATGATATTGCCACATGTTTGTCAGAGCAGGTATTGCTACAAAAGGGTCCCCATGAGTGTACTATACACCCTGAGACAAAGCATGTAATGCCAGTTCCTATCAACAAAGTTGGAAAATTTTGTGAAGACGATCAGGAAAATGCTACCCTCCCATTAGAAGTGCGAAAAGTATCTTCAACTGCAATACTTGATAGTGGCGCAGGAGTGGGCATTGTGACAAGGTCCATTTGGGAGAAATGGGGCAAACCAGCTATTAGGAGTACCAGGATGCGCTTGCAGCTAGCAGATGGAAGCTTAGAACATCCCCTTGGGCTGCTTGAGAACATATTGGTCACCACATGTGGGATTGAATATGAGCATACCTTTGCAGTGGTGGATTTTGGAAAGCATCCAAACTATGAAGTGATATTGGGTAGACCATTCATGCGACAATTTAAAATGATTCAAGATTGGGGATACAATTATTTGTACCTCCGACATGATTCTGTCATCACAAGGGTCAACCTAAGGAATCACTCATATTGTGATGTAACAAGATCTCCAATAGATGAGTTTGATTCTGCTTCATCTGAGGGCTCAAGAGTTACATTGTCAGATGGGCGAGAAGATCTATGGATGTGTGGAGCCTCATGTAAGGATTTCAACACTGAGAGACTTAAGGGTAATCGAAGTGTATCAGACGAGGCATACATTCCACAACCCTTCCCTGAGCATTTAATTGATCCATTAGAATGGAGTCATGTCCTTGCAACATTATCGACATGTGCTTTACCGAAGCCAATTCAATTCTGTGACTCAGATGGATATGATATTGTTCCTATACGAATGGTACAACCACATAACCTTCGAGATGATTTGTACTATAGGGATACATCCAAAACAACAGCTATGCATGTCGAGGAAGTCTCAGTTGAGAATTTAACACTCGAATCTATTAATGATGCTGATAAGAAAGAGACACAAGCTCCAACACAAATGATGTGGATAATTGATGAGTACTCAAGTGAGGGCCATGGCTGGCATGTTCCAACTAATCTAGTTGCTGCTCAAAGAAGGCCAGGCAAAAAGGAATTATCAATGTGGCTACCCAAAGATGCGTACAAAATTGTACCATCTAGTCCAGTTGCTAAGCCTCTTAAGAAGCACATCATTTCCAAGCCTAAAACTCGGATTGTTACTCGATGGGTCCCCAAACAGGTTCTTAAAGCACAAGGTTATTATGAGGGTGCAACAGCAATTTGGCTTCCAAAATGCCATGCTTTGCTAAGGGTAAAAGAGTGTTTCAGAAAGATTCCAAAAGCCACCCTTGATCTTCCATATCAGTGGGTGCAGAAGAAATCAACACAAACTCTTCAAGATAAGATAGGTGGTTGTAATAGCACCTACAAAACAACTTGTGTTGATCTTCCTAAAACATGTATTGAAACACCTATTGTCCCGATTTCTCCTTGTTACATGATTCAACCATCAACTGGTGTACCTAAGACAAGTAGAAAGGAGTCTCATTTGAGCATAGATTCTAGCATTTCAATGCCTAAATCCTCTTATCTTGCTCAAATTCCTCGACAATTGATAAAATTCCCACCCAAGAAGGACATACCTAAAACCAAAGATAAGGCATTAGCACTACAAATGAAGCTCTTTGGTAGATCAATGTTTGAATAGTGTGGTGCCTTACGCCTTTAAAGGATTATGTTCTTTTTGAGATAATCTCCACCACCAGCGCAAGGGTAAGTTCAACGACTCCGCAATAAGATCGACAAGCCAGGGCACTTTTCTCCCATTGGGTTTTTTCCCCTCGGCTATATTTGGTGTTTGGCACCACTAACAAATTTTATTCCTTTGTTTTCCTTTTTGTTAATAAAACTTTTTGCAGAGATCTCAGCTTAAGAAGAGCATCAGATACGCCCCTACAGTCCACCTATCGTGCACACGAATTAGGAAGGGGGGAGATATGCTATGCCTACAGGGATCAAGGAGAAGCAATCTGCACAAGATCAGCAATTATTCAAGGCAAACGAACAACATCAACAGGGCACTACAACAGGTGTATGCAAATTTTAATCTTTATTTCTTTAAGTGCTCTTATCTTTCGAATATATGGTTTGCATGTACACAATATTGGCTGGTTTGAGTTTTTGATTTGTAGTTAAAATATGGTGAGTGAATTCTAGAGTCTTAGAAGACTTAGTAAAAGATATGTCTATCCAAAGACAGTGTAGGATATATACCAAGGGGGTATGCCAAGTACTTATGTCTTCAAGGTATATTAGTTATCCCTAGTGGTAGCTATCTCTTAGATATGAGCTAGGTGCTACGAGTAATAAAAATTTATGAAAATATACCCTACAAAAATATATATACAAGGTGAATTGCGACATGAAGTGTCTACCGCCATGCGAAGTGCTTGGTAGGACCTGGGGATGTCTCAGCACCTTGGGGCCGATGCCTTGGTTTCCATGGGGTGAACACTGATGTCTAAAAACTTCAGAAGAAGACCTTTGAGGAATTTATCGCCTTGATAGATGTTGGTAGGACTCGGGGGTACACTATGGGCCCTCAAGACCGATGCCCTCATCTTCAAGGGGTACTCCTTAGGTCATAAAAGGAAAGAAAAAGGGTCTGTCGCCCTTGAGATACTTAGCGGTCTTTAGATTCTCTTGGCGGGGGTCTCTTGGCCATTGCTCGGGTCTCATGGGGATAGAACCTTAATCTTTATCACCTTCTACACACATAAAAAAAAAAAAAAAAAACAACAAGAGAGAGCTCCAATCACCTTTGCTCATACTTAGGAGTAGGGTTGCCACTTAGGAGTAACTTCCATACTGATAGGACATTGAGACTGCGGTCATAACCGGAGGTGTACAAAGACACTTGCCTTTGCATAGCATTATCTACTACCTAAGTCTCACTTTGACTAGTTTTTACTCACCTATTTTAGTACTAATTAAAACTATAATCAGCCCTGCACTTGTATGCTCACGTGTGAAGTCATCATTGCTGATTTTTCTTTTCTTTTCTTTTCTTTTCAATAAAGGACTTTACTTGTATCAATTGTTTTTTTTGTTGCAGCTCTTGCTACTACCGCGCTCGAGGACGTGCGCAAGATAGGAAGGGGGGAGTGTTGCTTGCAAATGAAGATCAATACCAGGATGCAACAAAAACGATACTTAGGGCTCTTGAAAAGAGTTCCACTTTGTAGATGAATGTGGGAGAGGGTTTGATAATAATCCCACATGGAGACTTATGGGAGTCCTAGAATTTTTGTATAAAAGGTGGCTCATTTGAGAGCTTAGACACACTTTGGGCTTAGTTCATGCAAGAGCTCCTTTGAGAGACGTACTCTCCCTCTTCTCCATAGAGGTGAAGACTCTTCTCTCACCCCATCTACATTATTGTATGAGGTAAATCTCTTCATTGAATCATTAGCAATGTCATGAGTCATTCTCATCCTCTTCTCTAATCATTTTACTCTTATGCATGCTTTTAGTATTTCATTTTTGAGTACATGGATTGATTTGAAGCTTTCATGGAAGCTTGATGCTTGAATGTGTGCATGCTTGTAGGAAGATAGGAGTGGAGTGAGGTCTTTCTCTTTGCTTGAGTGCATAGTGATTGTATTCCTCTTGCTTGTATTTGTGAATGAAGGGGTGTGTAGGAATGAGGACAAGTTGAGCTTGTGTGTGTGCTTAGTCTAGTGTCAAGTGATGGTAGCCATGAGCATTCTCTCCATTTGTGGATAAGCTCTTGTGCACCGGTACGGGTCGAATCCCTAGCTCCGAAAGGGATGCAAATCCCATTGGATTGAGCTTAGTGTGGATCGTACTCCTCTTGCTACAAGAGAGAGAGTTTTCCGTCTCTCCAGACCTTCACAACAAAGGCCTTGGTAAAATCCTTCGCCATCTGCACTGCTTCAGCCTAAGAACTAGCTTAGCATTTTTCACCAAGGTATCCAAGGGTTCGTTCATTCCTCGAGAATGAAACTAGCCATCAGCTGTTCTTTATCCAGCGGTGGCGAGTATTTGAGGAGGAGAGTGAATGCCTGGTGATATTCCTCCATAGTTTGGCTTTCCTGGGTTAGCTCCAAGAACTCGTTCATCTTTGTCTCTAAGAATCGTGGAGGACAAAATCTCTTTCTAAGGTATACTTTGAGATTATCACACGTCTGGGTATTTCGATCCAAGAATTTTGTCTCGCAGTGGTTCCTCCACACTACTCTGGCTGTTTCTACAATCTTCAACCTAGCAAGAGCCACCTTACTCTTTTCATTGTAACCTGTGACATCAAAGTACTCCTCCATAGCTTCGATCCACTTCTCTACTATTTCTCCCAAGTGCTCCCCTTCACCTTTGAAAGGTCTAGGCTGAGATCTATGAAGAGCCTTGCGAGCATGTGGGTCGAGCTCTTCCTCATCGAGTTGGGGGTTAACATCTCTACCATAACAATCTCGATCCATGATCCTATCAATACAAAAAATCTTTGTCAAGTCCCTTTTTCCAACTTAACCAAGACACTCAGGTGAAAAGACCACTTTATTTATAATTTGAATCCAAAAAGAGTTAAACTTTAGATTCAACCAATTTTGGGGTTCCTTAAAGTTTGGTCTACCCTCTCAAAATCCTGGGATAAAGATCCCTTTCATAAGAAGAAACATACAGAACTCACTATCAAAAAATAGATCATTCATATCCTTAACACAATAATGTTCCATCAGACTAGTAATTTCCAATTAACATCTGAACATTTCCCCATGGGAATTTCAGTTATACAGGTTCTCAGTTCGTCATTCCACAATTGGGTCCACTAGGTCAAGGTCAAGCTATGAACAATCTGTCAGCACCATCCACTAATCCTATAGTGATCTGCTGAAATTCTTGATCATCTTCTACCAAGCTACTAACATCATCACTGGAATTCTCTCCATTCATCATTATCGTGACTTATTTAACTCATCTACTTTTACCCAGAATTCAAAAATCATTATCTTTCAATCAGAATCCAAATCAATTCATCAATTTTCAACCAGAATTCTAAAATCATATCAACCAGCATTTGAAAAATCATCTAGGATAGCATTTTTGCTTATAACTTCAAGGTCTTAGATTTACTCATATACATTGTCAATATAGAGCTGCAGTTATACTTACGGTATATACAGGCAGTCATGGTCCTTGGTGTTATAAGGCAAATACCATCATATCTAGGTCTCACGGTATATACAGGCAGTCATGGTCCTTGGTGTTATAAGGCAAATACCATCATATCTAGGTCTCAAGCAAGTCGAGGATTCCACACAATTGTGATGGTACTTCCATCTAAAAACCCAATTTTCCAATCGATGAATTTCCATTCTGAATATCAATTTGTACAAATTTCAACATACAATTACAATCGTTCACTCGTAATTCATAAATTTTTGACATTTCTTATTTCTTGGTTTATCAACATCAACCAAATTGCTCTGATACTAGCTGTGAGATCCCTACCCTCTCTGCGCATCGAACTCTGGAGTGCTGGCAGCGGAAGTAGCAACCTCACGCGCAGGAGGGCAGAGCTTCCCACTCAGGGCCTCGCTGAAAGATCCTTGCCCCCTCTGCCCAACAAATTTCGGGGGTGCTAGAAGAAGCGGAAGTAGCACTTCTTGCGCCTGTATGTGTCCTATCATAGTGTCTGTGACACTAATTGAAAGCTAGTACATGACTTTTCTTGCACCCTGATTCCAATCCTTGAATGCCTTTATATTTGTAGGAGTGGCATTCTCCTCATATAACTTTGGAGGCTCCTCATTGTCTCCTTCTACATAATCCCAAAATCCTTTATCCCATTAGGAAATTGGTCATTCTAAACTTCCAGACATGGAAGCTATTCTTATCTAGCTTCTCATTAACAATCTGATTAATTTGGTCAGACATGTTTTCCTACAACAATCAAATAACCTGCAACAAATAACCTACAAACAGACAACTTATGTATGCAACCTGCTACTATAATACAGCAGAATCTCCTGTACTGCTACACAGCAGTACTTCAACATAGCATGTGTGTCACAAAATGTGACCGAAGTACATGTACATACACCCAATATCAATAATACATGTGCAAACCCTATTTGCACTTCTAAAATACACTGCTGCATTGCAATAACCACATTTCGAGCTGAAATAGTTCTCTACCAGAAATTCTAGAAAGCTACCAAAAATACCCTGCGATGACGAAACGGGGCCCGTAACGCGCTTGAAACATGAATTTGGCCAAAAAACTTGGTCTATTAGGACAATATACCTTCCTTGTAGCTTTGTTCCTGCAAAGACAAGTCCTTAATCGGAAATGTGTAGCTCCCATAGCTATTGAAAGGGTGTTGTACCTAAACCAATAAGGGGAAAGAGATGATGGTGCTCTTATCCATGTAGTACCACTTCCTTCCTTGCTTGTTCTTGCCTTTTGCTTGCCTCCTTAGCTCTCACGAACAAGGCTCTAATACCATAAAGAGAATGTGGGGGAGAGGGAGAGCTTCAAACCCTATCAAGAAAACACACACAAAAGAGAGATTGTAAGATTCCTCCTCAACCTGAATATGAATAAGCTTTTACCTCAATCCCCTATAATCATTCCCTATTTCAGAATACAAGAAAATATTATTTTTCCTTGTTTTTGCCTAGAGAGAAGAAAAATTCTAGAGAGAGGTAATTCAATATTGAGATACTTTTAGATATAAAAATTCTCCTAATATCTAAAATATATTTCCTTGAAACAGAAGTTCAAAATAAATTCTCCAAGGTGCATTAGGAATCAATTAAAAATGATATAAGGGTCTAGATTTTCAGAATTTTTTGGATTATGGTCCAATTAAGGTTCCAATGGGCCAATAGGATTAATCTAAGTGTTGGGATGAGATAAATCCAAAGAATTAAAGAAAATACACAAAAATGAGTAAATTCTCACATAAGATGAAGAGTTGACTAAGTACAAGGTTTATTAGTTACAAATTAAGAGATATTACTAAAAAAATGAGATATTTTAGAAAAATGATGAATTTTTGACACCTTGGTAAGGAGAGGGGGACCTTTGAGGTAGGCACCTCTTTCACATGTGTGGAAGGGTTTTTCAATTTAAAAAATTGTGATATTTTTATCTCTCCTCTCACTTGGATCAAACAAGATCAAAAAGGGAGCCAAATTGGTCCAAATCTTGTCCAAATTGAGTCAAACTGAAGCTAGAAAATTTTAGAACTCAGTTGGACTCAATTAGTGGCCTCCCTCACCTATAAATAGACCCTCATTCTTTTGTATTCTCATCTATGAGCTATACCATGCCAGTATTACATTAAAATAATTATATTTTCTATTATCCCTTAAAATTCCTCTACTTTTGGGGAGCTTGGAGCTTCTCTCTCTCTTCAACAACTCTTGGAGCTCTCTTCTCCACTTGATAAACCAATTTATTGGTTGGGGGCTTCACTTCTAAAAAAAGAAGCAAGCTAATCCTTAAGGTAAGAATGAATTTTATGGTTTTTTATTAATTTTCTCAAATGACTTCTCTTCTCAACCCCTCTCAAGCTTCAGAAGTTTTCTAAATGGTTGTTTTAAATTCAAATCAAGCTTTTTCTAAGAATCTTAATGTGTAATCAAGAAAAAATTAATCTTTATGCTTATTTACAATGCTTTCTTATGTATATCTCTCTCTCAAAAAGAATAGTCATTTCTATGCCTAATTCTTTAGCAAAAGAATGCTTCTCATTGATAATTTCTTATTTCAAAACCAAACTCTAGGCTTGTTAAGCTACAGATTAAGAAAATGGTATTTTTATGATTTTGTGTTAACAAAATAATGGTTAATTCTTTTAGATTATTTATAAGTAGTTAAAAACTACTTTGATTGATCCTAAATGAGAAATAGATTATCCTATCAATTTGAGAAAAGAGGAATAATTGAATTAGCTTAATCTAATGAGATAATCATAATTAAGTTTATGATTATGGTTAAAATTATGATTTAAATTCATAGTTTAGATTTAGGCTTAAAAATAGATCTTCTATCATATTTTCATTATAATGTTTTATTCTTTTTGGAAAATTAAAAATTATCAGTAGGTAGCAGCAGCAAAGCTATGGTAAAGTTTTTAAAAAATAATACATATCTTATTTTTATGCATAATGCTAAAAGAGGAATTCCTACCATATTCTAGGATTGGACATCCTATGCAAAAAGAATGATTTTCATCATATTCATGCGAAATAAATTTTTAGTATTTATGCATAAATATTTAATTAAAAGAAAAGAGAAATTTTTGGTAAATTTATTTTTTATGCGAAAAGAGGAATTCGCATGATAATTGAGATCCAAGTAATTGAATGGTAAAAGAGGAATTTTTGGCATATTCAAAATAATGGATATTTTTATTTAATTTAAAAAAGAGAAATTTTAGATAAATTTATTTTATGTATAAGAATTTTTAAATGATAAAAGAGGAATTTCCATGACATTCAGAATTCAATCATTTGAATACAAAAAGAGGAATTTTAAGCATATTCAAAAAAATGAATATTTGTATTTAATTAAAAGAGGAATTTTTATGGTATTTTAAGTAGAGAAAGGTTTAAATTAATTTTTGACAAAAGAGAAATTTTCACCATAATTCCACCTAGATAATTAGGGTTGATAATTAAATTGGTGAAAAGAATATTCTTAGATATTCTTATGTGGATAAATCACCAAATTAATATTTACCCAAAATTGGATTAATGGAAGAAGAGTATTTTTATAAAATCGTGATATTCTCATATAGAACTAATTCTTAATCTATTGTGGTTAGGAAGGAATGAATTTCATAAAGTTAGAATTCCCTTACGGTTAGAAGTTCAGTAGATGTATATTTGAAGAAAATCCTTAGGAATCAAAGTTAGAAGTAAACCGAATAATTTTGGTTAGACCACGACTATGAGAATGGCGGCCAGTAAACTACTTGCCCATTTCTCGAATCTGAATCAAGCAAAAACCTCAAGACCAATTCCAATTCTTGACACAAAGAATAGACTACCGTTGAATTAGCGTAGTTTTTCCTTAACCAAAATCCCCAAGAATCTAGTTGGAAATTCAGTTAAATAATGTGTAGATTACCCTAATGAGAGATCAATGATTCTCGTTAAGAAAATTTGGATTAAGGGAAAAGGGTTTTGTGGAACCAATCTCGAACCGGGAATTCTACTTGCATAGAACCTATGTTTTCTTTTAAAGGACTCTTTTACGCTGCCAGAGTACTGGAGGAAGCATTTGGTATGTGTTTAACTAAGAAGAGACTCATTGTAGCTGGTGGGGAGTCGTCGAGGGACGTCACTCGCGGCAAAGCCAACCAGGGTCTTGACCAGCCTTGGTATGGTTAAAATGGTGCGCTTTCGGTGCGATGGGTGAGGACTGACGAAGCAGTCCCCTTAGTGAAGTGCTAGGACACCTAAGTAGGATCCTGAAGGGTTCTGACCAGGTGATGCAAGGGCTCGCTGTTGCTGCTAGGACACCCATGTGTATGTCGAGGAAGATACGGATGAACTGAAAAGAATTACTTTTGTGAACTAAAGTTTGATATTGGATCTCGTTGGTTGACCAGCTGGTCTTCAACACAACGGAGAGTCCGGATGATATATTTTGTAAAACAATGGACTCAATATTTTGGAGGATTAAGATCAGTAATACTACGATTTCATTGAAAGATTGTTTTAAAGCCAGCCAAATCTATTAAAATGGCAATTTTATATTGGGTGTGTAAGATTGTTTTAAAGCCAACCGAATTTTTTAAAATGGCAATTTTATATTGGGTGTGTAAGTGGTATGCCTACCTTAAATTTTGTTTGAAGTGCGAACTAGGGGGCATGGGAACTCTTTTCCTCAGTACTCGGGCAAAACAGAACTAAATTTTTATAAAGAATCCCACCAATACAGTGGTTGGGTGGTTGGGTGGTTAGGGTTAGGCTGGATCAGGTGGTTGGGTGGTTGGGTGGTTGGGTGGTTGGGGTTAGGCTGGATCAGAGGATTACTATGATACAAATAGTTGTGTTAGTTAGATTAAGTCCTAGGAAAATCCTTGTTTTGTGGGAAGGAATCAGCAGGCTGTGCCTCACTAAAGGAGGAAAAAAGTGGTGATTCTATGGACCAAGTGTAAGTCTCTTCCTTGATCTGACCATGTGACTTTCGGGTTTGGTCGGATAAGTTTGGTTAGTTAAGGCTTTGACTCGTTAGATCAATTGATTTTCCTAGTGGAATCGCCCGTGCCTTCCGGAGGCGAGGGAAGTTTTTCTGGGTTTGAACCATCGGGCTAGTCTCTTGTCTGGATATCTGTGGGCGAGGCCCTGAGTGTGGATCCCTGCCCCGCGCAAGAGACTGACGCTGCTTCCGCTGCCAGCGCCCTCGGAGGGGGCATTGCGGAGGGGTGGGGGTCTCACACAAAGAGCAAGACATGAGAGAGATGGATAGATAAATTTTCTTCTATCTTCTTCTTCTCTACTCAACCAACATAACATAAAGATCAGAGTACACACTATATGGGTTAGTACTCTACTACTATAACATACAAGGGTCGGTCCATAATGTGAACCTGTCTAAATGAGCTGGCGCTATAACTATGCCAGTCTCTCGTAATCCAAAATGGCTGTCACCACATAGCCTATCATCCCACTGGCCACATATCACCCACAATCACACCAACCATGCCAGTGGTGTAGATGCAGAAGCTATCACCTAGGCGAGGCATCAATGTATGTCATAGCACTAGTTGAGCTCGATATCTCAACACCTCACCCGCCGTCTCTCGAGTGCCCTATGGATACCCTCTACTAGATGTATGAAAGATCCCTGTTCCCACCGCGCAACGAATTCTGGGGTGTAACAGCGAAAATAGCACTTCTTGCGTGGGGCAGGGTCCCTCACTAGAGGCCTTGCCCACGTACATTTGGATAAGAGACTAATCCCTCGGTTCTTCCAAAACTAAACCCGGAAAAACTTCCCTCGCCCGAAAAACACGGGTGATTCCTCCAGGATATTTTTACTCTAACATAGTCAAGAGCCTTAATTAACTGAACTGATCTGACCAAACCCGTAAGTCCCATAGTTAGATCAAGGAAAAGATTGCACTTGGATCATAGAGACCAACGCTTTTTTCCTCATTGAGAGGCACAGCCGTTGATTCTTTTCCATAGAACAATTTTTATCTGGGATTTACTTCATCTATCGTACCATAACAGAATTGAGTCTCAATTTAGGGATCCATCAGTCCATCCTAACCCCATCTAGTCCCATGGGTTAGCCAACTGCCCAAGGGTTGTTGCAAGATCAGGGTGTCCAGTTTTATCCAGTTTATGCTGGACTGGGACAATTCTTGGAGAGCAATTTTTGGGGGGCAAGGTACTTAAAATGAGATCAAGCAAATAATAGAAAATACGCTTGCCCTTAAATTAACCCAATATAACTTAAATTAATATAAATTAGTCTAATTAATCAAAATTAATCAAAAATATGATGAAATGATAAACAAATGATCTTTCCATACTTAGAGTGATCCAATTTATTTTTCCATAGATGCACCATTACAAGTACACTAGTCCCTATAGGTTTTAGATGATTCACATAAAAAATGTAATTTTACTAATTAGATTATTAATATTTGCAGGCCTTCTGACAGTTTGGAAGAATTTTGAAAAAGAGATCATTAAAAATCCAACCATTGGATTTGCAATTTTTACTAACCACCACATTCTACTAATGTCTCAGTATCTACCCACTCTTTTGATCTACAAGATTGAGGACTTTAAGTGGTAGCTATTGTGGGTACAAAAAGTGACGTATATTATAACACTTTAAAGACCTTGAAATATTTAAAGAAAATAGACAAATATCTTAAAATTTTCTCAAAAAATCAAGTTAAGCTCCATATTATGTGAAGATCTAAGGTACAAAGTGGGAATTTCATATGAGTTTATATGCAAAAGATATTAGCATTTTATGGAATTAGTTCAAATTTGGGACAGGGTGTATACATTGACTTTGTACCTAAGAAAATGAGGACTTTTGACTATCTAATGCTTAATCAAATTATGCAACTATATTTCCAACTTTGAATATGATGTTTCAATAAAAGAACTTGAAACGAAATTCCTTCATTTACTAGGAGAGATTAGCCACTAAAGGTAAATAAATGCCTGTTTTTTTACTGTTTACAGGGTGCCTGAGTGGACAAAACTGGGCACCCTGATCTTGCAACCACCCCCAACCACCATTGTAGTGATGGGATCCATTTAAGAATTTGGTTAGGTTTTGTCTCGGGTACCAGGGAAGAGAGTTCCCAAGCCCCCTAGCCAGATATTCATGCAAACTTAAAACTAGTCACACCATTTACACACCCAATATGAAATTGCCTTTTTCATAGATTCAGCTATCTTTAAAACAATCTTTTAATAAAACTATAGTATCACTGATCATAATACTCTGAAATATCCAGTTGAATCCTAATTTCTAATTTTTCCTTCATCGGTGTACCTATGGCATCATTGGTAACCAGAACGCTCACCACCTGTCCACTCAGGGGCCTTTTTGATAGTTCCTAGCTCATAGTACCCGGCAATATATTCACTTATAAAAATCAAAATGGAATCTCCGTTGAAGATCAGCAAGATCAACCAACATATCCATATAAAAGAGCCATGGACTCATCCGTTGAGGACCAGCAAGGTCAATCAACCAGATCCATGCCCGAATTCAGAAAACAACTCTTACTCCTTGATCCAAATATCTTCCCTGACACACGTGTGGGTATCTTTGACGACCCAGAGCCCGAGCACCGTATGGTTAGCACCCTCTAGGATCCTTCGCAGGTCACCTAGCGCTTCACTCATAGGCCGCTTCCTTGGTCCCTCATCCACCGTACCAGAAGCTCACCATTTAAATCGAACCGAGGCTAGTCAAGACCTTGGCCAACCTTGCTACGCGAGACGTCCTCCATTGACTCTCTATCAGCTGTTGTAACTTTATCAGTTAGGTCTCCATGACCTTATTCACAAAATGCTTCCCCAGTATTCTTGACATAAAACAGGTCATAATTACAGTTTCTATAACAAAATCTCGTCTTTCCACATTGTTCCACATCAATCCTCATTTATTTAATATGTATTTCATTCTCATCACATCATTTTCCATCTCATCACATATTTCCTCATTTATCCGCATTAGATCTCATCCACTTGCATCTACACATATCCACATCTCATCACATCACATATTACATCTACCCCAATTTACATCACATCTCATTCACTCACATCCCGATTCACATGACATCACATCTCATTCATTCACATCCCGATTCACATCTCATTCATTCACATCCCGATTCACATCACATCAAATCACATCTATTCACGTCCATCACATCCATTTACATCCATCACATCACATTCATTCATATCCATCACATTCATTTACATCATATCCATTTACATCCATCACATCACATTCATTTACATCACATCACATCACATTCATTCATCCATTTACATCCATCAAATCACATTAATTCATTCATATCCATCACATTCATTCTCATAACCATCCCATCACATACATTCTATCCACATTATATTACATCACTTCTATCCACATCATATCTCATTCATACGCATCTCATCTCATTCATCCACATCCATCCAATCGTTCACATGTACGACTACTCACATTTATCCACATCATATCTCATTCATACGCATCTCATCTCATTCATCTACATCCATCTAATCGTTCACATGTACGACTACTCACATCTATCCATACATTCATATCTATCACTTCACATCCACATATATTCATGTCACATCACATCTCTTTACATCACATCACATTCTTTCACATACACATACACATCCATTATTTCACATTCTTTCACATACACATACACATACACATCCACATCCATTATTTCGCATACATCCACATCCATTCTTTCACATACACATCCACATCCATTCTTTCACATACATCCACATCCATTCTTTCACATACACATCCACATCCACATCCATTCTTCACATACACATCCACATCCATTCTTTCACATCCCATTTCACATCACATTACATCTCATCCATTCATTCACATCTATCTGATTCACATGGCATCTCATCATATCTATTCACATCACATCTATCTGATTCACATGGCATCTCATCACATCTATTCACATCACATCTCATCCATCTATTCACATCACATCTCATCCATCTATTCTACCGTAAGATAGTCCTTTAAGAAAACAGGGTTTCTAAGCAAGTTTTCAGTTTGATTTTCTTTTGAATACAAGAGTATTTCTTGAATCAGTATCCCCAAAACTTATTGATCAGAATTGTAAATTTCATACCAGAATTCCTCAAATTCTATAACCTTGATCCACAGATCAATTCGAAGAGTCTCAAACTTAGTTTCAGATTTGGCAGGAGTTTTGAGTGTATTTTTCTAAACTGGTCACACCTTCTTTCCTTGAAACTGACAAAAGAGTTTGGTCTTGGTCATAGTGTGATTCAAGGTTCGAGTCGGATGAGATTTTTCCTGAACTATCTTTCTCGAAAAGGTTTGATAATTCAGTTACTATTTTACTGAATTTCTTTCTTTGAATATTCACTTAACTAATTTCTAAATTAGTTACAAATTCCAATGAGAAATAAATTAATCATTTATCTAAATATTTTGATCTCGATAGATTTCTATCCAATAGAAATTTCTCTCTTAGAGTATTTAATTATTCATTTATCAAATACTCATAGAATTTAAACATAGTATTTAAGAGAATTCTAATTTTGATATAAAAATTCCTTATGCATCTATTTATGCATAAAAATCAACTTCAATGGGAATAACACTTTTAAAAAAAAATCCTTTTATGCATCTGTTTATGCATAAGATCAAATTTAATAGGAATAACACTTATAAAATAAAAAGAATTTCTTTATGCATCTATTTATACATAAAAATCAATTTTTATAAAAAATACTTTTGTAATAAAAAAATTCCTTTATGCATCTTTCTATGCATAAAAATCAATTTTAATGAGAATAACACTTTTGTAATAAAAAAATCCTTTATGCAGCTTTTAAAAATCAAATTTAATGAGAATAACACTTTTGTAATTAATAAAAAAATTCCTTTATGCATCTTTCTATGCATAAAAAACAAATTTAATGAGAATAACACTTTTGTAACAAAAAAAATCCTTTATGCATCTTTCTATGCATAAAAATCAATTTTAATGAGAATAACACTTTTGTAATAAAAAATTTCCTTTATGCATCTTTCTATGCATAAAAATCAAATTTAATGAGAATAACACTTTTGTAATAAAAAATTTCCTTTATGCATCTTTCTATGCATAAAAATCAAATTTAATTAGAATAACACTTTTGTAATAAAAAAATTCCTTTATGTATCTTTCGATGCATAAAAATCAAATTTAATGAGAATAACACTTTTGTAATAAAAAAAATTCCTTTATGCATCTTTCTATACATAAAAATCAAATTTAAAAATTAATATCAGTGATATCCATGCATATTCATAGGTGAATATGTACATGGAGTAATTAGAATATTTCTTTTAGATGCAAAAATGGTGGGAATTACTCTTTTGGAATAACATAAAAACAAACTTTCTTTTCCACAAAATTTTGGAAAATTTTGCCATAGCCTCCTTTGTATGGCTGACCATCTCTCATTTTTATCATTCTTTATTTAACTTAAATTAATGCAAATTAGATTTATAGAACTCTAATCTACACAATTTTCTAAATTCAAGAGAGTAAACAATAAAAAGAGTTTAATTAATCCTTTAGTTAATCTTTCTAGGATTGAGAAAGGTTGGAATGTAAAGAGGAGAAGGGGGTGGCCTTTTTATGAAAGGCATAGCATTTGAATTTAATTCAACATTTGAAAAACATAAAAATTAAGAAAACCATAGACTCTTCATTAAAACAAGTAAGAAAATTAGCTTACATAAAGCTTGTAAGCTCTCCTTTGGCTTGAGGGATTGAGGGTTCTACTCTTGTTTGAAGCAAGAGTGGCCAGCCATTCACTTTGGAGAGGATTAGGCAAAAAACAATTGAATTATTAAAAAATTCAATGTAGATGGCTCAGAAGACAGAAGCAGAGTAACCGTGCATAAACACCATTCAGTTTTTACAAAGGGGGAGGCTTCTATTTATAGGAAAAAGTGAGCCTCTAACCAAGCAAATTGATTCTAGAATTTTTCAGATCAGTTTGGTCAATTTTTGACCATTTGTGGGTCAGTTCAGCCTACTTTTTGGTTCTAGTTTTGAAATAGGAGAGAGGAGAGATGAAAATATCTCATTTTATTGATGAAAAATTGGGAATAATGATGAGAAAAAGGTGCCTACTTCATGAGGGGACATCCCCACACTGAGGTGTCAAAATTCAATTTTTTAATTGTTTTCTTTGGTCCTTAGTCCACTCTTCATCTTATGTGAGCATTTACTTATTTTTTTGGGGGGGGGTTCTTTTATTCTTTAATTTATTTCCACCCTACATTTGGATTCATCTTATTGGTCCATAGGAACCTTAATTGGACCATAATCTAAATTTTTTTGAAAATCTGGACCCTTAGGCTAAGGTCCTTTATACCTATTTTCAATTAATTCCAATTGCACATTGGAAAGTTCTTTTTGAATTTATGTTTCAGGGGAAACCATTTTAGACACTAGGAGGATTGTTATATCCAAAAATATCTCAATTTTGAATTACCTCCCTCTAGACATTTTCTCTCTCCAGGCCAAAATAGGGTAAAACAGGATCTTACTTTTATTTTAGAGAGGGGAATAATTATAAGATCAAAAGGGGAGGTTCTTACACATGCACACCTCAAAAGCTGGAGGGAGGAATCTTACAATGTAGGCTAGCTGCTTCTGCTCCCAACAAGCCTTCTCTAAGGAATCTGGTCCTCCCATGGCGCTCTTTCCAAATTTCGTAGAAGGATTCTCTAACCTCACCCGGGAGCTCCTCACTTCCATGATAGACTACATGTAGAGGCAACACAAGCAAAGTCACGCCACTCAATCTGCCATGCTCCTGGCCCATGCAGATTTAATCCAAACCTAACACAATATCTAGGCTGCCCTCCTGCCAACACCCAACTGTAGACCTCCCTAGAGGACCAGGATTGTACCCTTGTGTAATGCTCCTTGCATTATAAGCTTGAGTACTTGTAAGACTAGAATTTTGATTCTTCACCCAACCATATTGTAACAGAGTGTCCAAGTGGTGCACATGCACATGGGGGTGGGCCTAGGAACATGAGGTTAGGGTCCATTTACACATATGGGGCACATGCACATGGGGGTGGGCCTAGGAACATGAGGTTAGGGTCCATTTACACATATGGAGCACATGGGACCCTAGGGGTATAAATAAGAGATTACTATCATGTATTGGAATATTTACTCATTTTATGATCTTTACTCACTTTATGACATTTGGTCATCTTTTCTCCTTGGAACATGTGTTCTCTTGGATATGGTGCAAACTCCCATGAGTGCTCTAGGTATTGCTCCCTATGATGAGCTTCCTCAAGGTGAGAGACTAACACACCACACTTCCATAGTTGCTTGCATTGGTATCAAAGCTCCCTGGTTTCTTGCATTGGTATCAGAGCCCTTGGCTTAGGTCCTTGCTTAGGGAGTGATTAGTGTTAATCATTTTTGGAATTGATTTTAACACAATTTTTAGATTTGCTAATTTCTTGTTTGATAAGATTAGCAAAGAAATTTCTGTTAATCATTTTTGAATTTGCATTAAACATTATTTTCAGAACCCTAATCTAGTTTACTGTTTGATTCTTGAACTTCTTGATCTTGATTTTTAACTTTGGGTTTACAGAGATTTTTGCAACCAAAATGCAACTGTTATAATAATAATCTGCACCAAAACTCTGTTCTGCACAGTAATCTTTAATTTTTTGCACAGAATTTGCAATTGTTATAATAATCTACACCAGAATTCTATTCTGCACAGCAATATGTACTCTGCACAATAATCTGCATAGAAATCTGAAAATTGCACATCAGTCTTTCAAACTGCAACATGAACTTTTCTGCAAAATTGCTTAAGAAACCAAGCTTCTTGTAAACTCCAAGATTTTGGAAAATAGATGTGTAAAAAATTGAAGATTACTCCAGTTCATTGAAGTTTGTACAGTTTCTTGAAGTTTGTGCAAAGTTTTATGTAGCTGTATAGAGTTTCTTTTGAAAATAGTGACACAATTAGTGCAATGATTTTATGAAGAAAATCCATAAAGATTATCAAGAAAACATTGCAAAGTGAAGAACTTAAATGTTTTAAGCAAGATTGATGCAAAACTTTACATCAATAATTGATCTTTACCCTAAACTTCACTCTGTTCTTGATTTTCTTGTTTCTGTGCAAGAAAAGAGTGTTCAGTACGTTGATCTTTGCAAGAAAGTTCAAAGGTATAGCAATCCTTCTCAGAATTGAATAGCGATGATTGGCAAGCCAATGTGTTACCATTTATACCAAGATATTCTACTGCTATACATGAGAGTTGCAAGAATTGACAGATCTCACTAGATATCTAGTAAACAAGCCAAACAGTTGTGAATCTTTCTGCAATCAAGGCAATTATAAGAAAATCTTGATGAATGTCTAGCAAGAGTAGTCTGAATTAATCCAAGATTGACAAATTTATAGACAGTTTAAATGCATGAAGGAACCAGTGAAATGCATCTATGTACGCAATTTGAATCCATGTATGATGAACAAATGAGTAGACAGTTACATGTATGCATGGAAAGATTGATGAAATTATATTTATCCTACTACTAGAAGTTGCGGAAGACACAACCTTGAACATTCTAATCAAAACTGTGGACAAACTTTCCAATGCAAGAGTGAAGGAGACATCCGTATATTCCAATAAAAAAGACACCCTACAGATGGAGAAATCTACTATTGTCAAGCTTGGCAAGAACATAAGCACTTGGAGGTTCTTTTTTTGAGGTAAATTTTAGCACTAGACTTAATTTGAATGTCAACAAAGGCTTGGTCATAGTTGAGACTAGTGTGACCACACACCAAGTCATTCTTGGAGGTGATTATGTGAGGCTATGTTTTTTAAGTGGTAACATCACATGCCAGGTTGGCTTTGTAATGATTGTTTAACTTGTAGGAGTTTTCTCCTGTACACCCACACACCCACCCACCTTCCTTTGCATCTAAGTGTCATCAGATTGGATTGTAGCCCATGCTAAGGCCCTTGGACTTCTCTAATTCTGTACAGCCTTCTCCACACTCTAAAGCACAAGAGGTATTGGCTCTGCCCTAGCGGGAGTTTTATCTCTAAGCCCATGAGCTAAACATGCCCCTGCATAGTAAAAGAAGCCATTGGTTCATGGACATGTATCTTACTATGTTTGGTGAGTTGGGTAATCCTCATCTGAGCATCTCTTAGACACGCTGGTGTGAGCACAACTGGCAGCTCAGCACACCCTTGAGCAGACTGGCTGCACTGCAGAGGAGGAGCAGTGCTTTGAGAACACACTATAAACAAACTCACACAACTAAGCATAGATGGACACGTTGGTAAGCACAGCAGGCAGCAGAGCATAGCATTACAACACTTCAACGCAGACTACAGCTATGGATTTGATTAAGTGCCCTACATTTGTGAGCAGAGATGACTATATACCTAATGATGGGTATCATTATGACATGCAGTCAATGGATGATGATGTGGATGGTGATGATGATCATCATCACCATCCACATCAACACAGACTACAGCCGTGGATTTGATTAAGTGCCCTACATTTGTGAGCAGAGATGACTATATACCTAAGGATGGGTATCATTATGACATGCATTCAATGGATGATGATGTGGATGGTGATGATGATCATCATGTTGACACTTGTACACATGGTGATGGTGGTCACACACATACATGTGATGACATTGATGTATCACACCCACATACCTATGATGATGTATCATGCACACACACATATACATGATGACATTGATGTATCACACACACATACACATGATGATAGTGATACATGTGCACATGATGCCACTGACACATATGTACATGATGATGATGATGTATGTGATAGTGATAGTGAGAGTGATGTGTGTGAGTCAGATCATGTGGGCATGATCTTGATGGGAGGGATGGCAGCAGCGAGCACATGATCTTGATGGGAGGGATGGCAGCAGCGAGCACATCGAGCATTAGGAGCATCATAGAGCTACCTATCTTTATTCCTAGTGATCATAGGGATACATTAGATGACCATAGTGATGCATTCCATGATCTTGATGGACATTTGACTAGTCATGATCATTCGACTAGTAGTCACACATGGGATTGACAGTTCACATGCCGTTGAGCACATCATAGACCATGAGGATCATAGACTCGAGGGAGGTTCTAGTATTAGATGTGTTGGGCTACTCCTCTAGATTTGTTACATGTGGAGAGATTTTGGATACGACCACTACTCATAGTTTTCATAGCATTCGAGTGGATTGAGTTGTTGTGATTGAGCAGTCACGGATATTGCATGAGAGTAGTGATGTGTTCATAGAGGTGAGACATCGTAGGGGTATGCATATTGATTATATTTCTAGCATATCCTATGACATTGACTTTGAGAGTTTTATAGTTGATCTAGGTATTTCCTTAGATCCAGTACTATTGGAGATTGATCTATCATGGGATTTAGGTCATATAGGGACACCGGTGATTGATTTGGTCATACCTTTGGGGATGACCTTAGTGACCTTGGAGATTCCACTAATAGAACTGATACCACTTATACCTCTTGTGTAGACACTTGGTCAGTGCTTAGTGAGATAAAACAATCTTTATGATGATCCAGTTTGTGTTTCTAGAGGGTCACACATATATAGAGTGTTATACACATGGAGATATTGTGCATGGGTCATATCATACTCATACATACATAGATATGGTAGATCATGCTTTTGACTTCATGAATGGTGCTACATATGACGGAGGCATGAGTTCACATTTGACTCTACAAGAGGCTGACCTTGAGCTATGTTCATTTGGCTCCTTTAGATGTCGGCACGATCCTGTGTTCTTTGGAGTCAGGACATTTTTCTTTGGATGCATCCTTTGCCATTTGAGGGGCATAGTTTGTGGATATGTGGCTCGACATTCAGGTGCATCTATGACATATTCCACTCTTGGCATACATGTTGGCATACATGATGATTATTTTGTACCAAGACCACTTGACATTCTGGCCAAGAGTTTCAAGCTTCTTGGGCGGATACCTTTCATGCCAGATTCACAGTGTGGCCATGAGGATGGGCTTATGAGTTTTCCTTTTTTGACCCTAGGACTACTATCTCTTTGGAGTCGAGCTTTCCTTTTGATCCAAGAGCTACTACCATTCCAGCTTCGATGGTTTGGGGTGTATACCATACATATCCCTTTGATCCTAGAGGATACTCGACTAGATTCGTCATCTACAGCGGTTCCTTATCTACTCCACTTACACCAGATTATCATGAAGCCATTGCCTTGGATTTTGCATGCCTCGCCGATTTCCTTTCGATCTAGGAGGTTGCATATATAGCCTCATCATCGACGGGAGCCCTCTATCCTTTCCATTTGATCTAGGGGGTCATATGATTCATGCACGGATCTTCCACTACATTCAGTCATGTATGTGATTCTTTTTGGATTTTGTATAGCCTCTTGTATATGTTTTGTGCATGACCACTCTTTTATTTTGAGGACAAAATCATTGTAGGAGGGGATGGTTTGTAACAAAGTGTCCTAGTGGTGCACATGCACATGGGGATGGGCCTAGGCGCACATGAGGTTAGGGTCCATTTACACATATGGGGCACATGGGGCCCTGGGGGTATAAATAGGAGATTACTATCAAGTATTGGGATCTTTTATTCATTTTATGATCTTTACTCACTTTATGACATTTGGTCATCTTTTCTCCTTGGAACATGTGTTCTCTTGGATATGGTGCAAACTCCCATGAGTGCTCTGGGTATTACTCCCTATGATGAGCTTCCTCTAGGTGAGAGGCTAACACACCACACTTCCATAGTTTCTTGCATTGGTATCAGAGCTCCATGGTTGCTTGCATATATCCCACATGGACCCTAAAATCATGTTTATATAGGCCTAAGTGATTCATGACCTTCCAACTTCATCCCCTTGACCTTTCATTGGCTAGGCATGGCCTTTTCATTCAACAATGGCTCTTCAAATACCCCTAGAAGGGGCCCCCTACTTCTGTGGCCCTTGGGCTTCCAATGTGCACCATTTACTTCCTTTTTACTGTAACTTTAATGACTATTACCCATTGCTTTAGGTATTTCCTATTTGAAATCCCCTGAATCTTATTTATATGCAAACCTTTTACATGTAAATAATCTTTTCTAGTCTTACCTTTTCTAGACTTACCTTTTAAAGACCGTATTAGGTAATTCGGGAAAATCCCAATTCCCATATAAAACATTGTCATAGGGGAAAATCTTATTGTTAAGGGTTGGATAACTCGGGAAAGTCTTATTGTTAAGGGTTGGATAACATTATATAAAACATACAAATTTAAAATGTATAGGCTGGTCATAGGGGAGACTAGTAGGGTGTTGTTCTCCCATTCTTAACTTGGCTTTGAGAGAGATTGTCATTCTCCACTTTCCCCGCTGGAATGGAAGGGTTTAGGACCCTCTAACATTGTCATTGACGTGATGCTATTCTCCAATCTGCTTGGAAAATTTGATTTTAGTGGTTGATGATGGATTTGGTACCATTATCACCTCATTAAGGGGATGGTAGCCCCATTACGTAGGGAAAAAATGGTATTGTATCATTATATCCTTGAAAATTTGGTTTGAGATGAGAAAAATAAAGGGAGAATGGTAGTGCTGCCATTATTCCCTCCTCCCTAATCTAATCCAAATTTGAAGGGAGAATTGCACCACTGCAATTCTCTCGCAATTCTCCCTCTTGTATAAAATAGAGAAAGAATGGCAATGGTGCCATCCTCCTTTAATAATTAAACTTTCCAAGGGAGAATGAAAGATTCTCCATTCTCCCTACTTTGATTACAATGGAAGCATGGTTTTGTTTGGTTTGGTGCATTATCATTTTGGCAAGAATAGTAGTGTTGACATTCTACCCCCAATCACAATCTTATCTTAGCTAGACTTTTTCAAACTCATTCCTCATTAAAGGATCCATTCTCCATTGAATATTTGGTTTGAGATGAGAAAGGCAGTGGTGCCATTCTCCCTCTTATTAGATTTGTCTTGGTTTGGTGCATTATCATTGGGGAGAATGGCAGTGGTGCCATTCTCCCCCGAAACAAAATTCCAAACCACCTACCATCCCCTTCTTGGAATATTAGATGTAAAAGATGGTAATGGAGGAGGAAAGAGTGGTACTATTTAAGAATGACAATGGGGAGGAATGATTCATTATCACATTCACATAGATTTTCCAGTTCATTGTTGTAGTAAGTTAATCAAGTCTTTCATAATACACAAATAAAAAGGACACAAAGTAGAAAAAAACTAGATATTTCTTGGAATATTACTTACATATCTCGATTTAAAAGATATTTATGAATGGAGTCTTGTTATTACTTCATTGTCTTAAATTAAGCATAACAGAGATTCACATGCCTTCAATTGTAACATTAAAAGACATCAATATAAATGTGCAAAAGTCAAAGTTGTATTAACAAAAAATATAATCCATAACTTCTAAATTACAACTTGAAGGATAAAAAATGAACTATTCATGAGCACCTTCAATGTTTGTAATGAACAAAGTATTCCTCACACAATTAAACATTTTGTTGAAAAGACACAAAAGCATTTATATTCAAAGTGTAAGATTGCATTGGCACACAAAACACAAAAATGACATTAATGAATGAAAAAGTATTCATAGTGTTATGTAATTAATCAAACTTATGGTCTGCTATACTAATAGCTCCTTATTTACCGATACAAATATCATCTATGGTTTCAACATAAATGTAACCATATTCTGCAATGTCTACATTATCCATAGAGATGGACCAAGGTGAAAACTTATGAGAAAATACATAATATACATTGGGATTGATACTTGAACTTCTACTACTGTTGATATACCCTGCCACATTGCCATTTCTAACATCACCAACAATGTACACAATCTCCTTCTTTGATGAGACTTTAGGGTCTTCTAAGATGGAATACTTCTTTATCCTTGGATTGACTTTACACATATTTTTCCAATATTTATATGAGTATTTATCCCCTCCATAATGAAAGATGATTGTCCCTCTCTTGATAAAACTATGTGAAAAAAGACCAAGTCCAGCTCCTATTATGGTTGACTCCTAGACCTCAAAGTTGATGCTCTTTGGATTTGAAACACTTGCATGACTGGAATAGGAAATGTTGTTATTTGAAATGGATCACGTGCCAATATATATCTAAACACGTACATCTTCACCCCTTTACATCTATATCATCACAAAAGTAGCACCAAGAATAAGATCTCATATTCATCACATCAAATAAACATATGAGATACAAACAAATAAAAGGATACAATATTTATACCATGAGAAACCATGTGCAATCCTTAAGTACTTTATGTAATCCTTAGCAGTGTGTGGCTTGATAAATTTTCCTTTGAGTCCTAGTTTCTCAGCCAGATGAATATATTTCATCTTGGATACTAGAGGTGAATCCCTTAAAAGTCTTAACTATGATGAATTGAGTGGAGGAACAAATGTTGCACCATCTAAACTCTCTTATTGGTTGGAGAATTTCTTAGTTGGGATGCAATAGGAAGGTTTATCCTACACTTTGATGTTGACCATTGATGATTATGCTCAACCCATTCCTCAACAACTTCTTTGACACTATCCCAATCAACATGGCCTTCAGATACAAGTAATTGTCCATACCGATTAGTCTCTATCACATTACGCACATCACTAGCTTTATTAAGATGTAACAAGTAAGATAGCAACTCACCTAAAAGTAGGGTATCATCCCTATCTTGAACATTAAAAATATGGGAAAATATGCAATTGATGGTGGACAAAGAAAAGCCTTGTATGGAAGAGTCATCAATAAGTATGATCCTTCTAGCATCACATCCAAATACTTTTGATATTTTTGCCAAGGGTTTGAACTGTGCCTCAACACCAAGCTTATTAGGTTAGATGATTCTCTTCTTACTGTACCTGTAGCAACCTTCTTGACTTCATATCACAAAGAATATGAGGCTCTCCTTTGCATAGAGTTGCAAGTTTTCTATCATCTCAAGAACATTGTGCTCTTTTGTTGTTGACCAAATACCGACATGAAATCTTTCAAGCAATGCTTTTAGAAATTCAATGCATCTAGGCCAAAGAACCATATTTATTTTGTTGTGACACATTATGGAGGGGTGTATGTGTGACTTAAATCAACAACGTGTTAATAGTAAGCCATTTAGGTCTAATATTACCGATATCCTTATCGTATCAAAATGTAATGGAATTGGAGGTGGATCTTGATTGTCTTCAAAATTTCTATATCTCGACTCCTCCAAAGATCTTTCTTCATCTATCCTTATAGTGGCAGTACTCTCGAAATTACATGCATCATGTAAGCCCCTTACTGCTACATCATCTCCTATACTTGTAGCTCCCATTCCATCTATGTTTATTGTATCAATAGCATTCCTCGCATCCTCCATTTCTGTGAGGTTGAATATTAAAAATAGTTAGTTGAATACACTTATAAAAATAGTCATCAACTTTCTATTATCATAACTATCTACACTAAATTTTGGTTTAATGGAAGTATAGCACCACTTCATTCTCTCCCTTGACTTTCATTGGTTTGGTCCACTATCATAGGAGAGATTGGCAAGGTGATGTTCTCCCATCCTTAACTTGGTTTTGATAGAGATTGTCATTCTCCACTTTTCCCCACTAGAATGGAAGGGTTTAGGATCCTCTATCATTGTGGAGAATGAAAGTGGTGCTATTGTCCAATCCTCTTGGTTGGGAAATTTAATTTTAGGTGTCAATGATGGATTTGGTACCATTCTCATCTCATTTAGGGAGATGGTGGCTCCATTACTTAGGGAAAAATGGCATTGTGTCTATCTCTCCTTGAAAATTTTGTTTTGAGATAAGAAAATTATAAGGAGAATGGAAGTGCTGCCATTCTCCCCTCCTCCCTCTAAAAATAAAAAAATTGATGGGAAAATTGCACCATTGCTATTCTCCCTCTTGTATAAAATCGAGGAAGAATGGCAATGGTGCCATCCTCAAGTTTAATCATTAAACTTTCCAAGGGATAATTGTAGTTTTGCCATTCTCTCTACTCTGATTATAAGTGTAGTTTTGCCATTCTCTCTACTCTGATTACCCAATGTCAACAGTTGCCATTGGGTGTATGTATGCACATTGAAGTCACTGGTTGTGACATTTGAGAGTACTACAGTACTGCTGCAGAAAATACAGCAGTTTGTGCAGGACAAACCAGAGTGTTGTTTCTGGTAAAATTGTGTTTGGCAAAATGTCAAATGATGAGATAACCCAGATTGTGGCTGAGAAGCTTGATAAGAATAACTTCCATGCTTGGAGGTTCAGGTTGACGAATTTCCTGATGGGAAAGGGCTATTGGGGCACCGGAGATACCGGATATAAATCCGACTGCTGCAGATGTGAAAGAGTTTAAAAACTGGAACCAAGGAGCCAAGAAGGTTATGTATTGGCTATCCATTAGTATACAGGACACCATGATTGGGCACATTCAGGATGCCAAGTCCCCCAAGGAGGCGTGGGACACCTTGGTAAAGCTTTATGAAACAAATACCAAGGCACGCAAGATACAGTTGAAGAATGAACTTCATACTGTGGAGAAAAAGAGCATGTCTGTGAATGACTATGCGTTGAAGATAAAGGGTATTGTGGAATCCCTTGCATCTATTGGTGTGTCAGTAGATAAGGTGGAGGTCTGTCTACGTGGTCTCGGGCCACAATACAAGGCATTCAAGACGTCTATTCAGACTCGAGAAAACATTCCCAACTTTACAGATTTGGTGTCTATGCTGATTATAGAAGAGAAGAGCTTGGGTGAAGACCAACAGTCTTCACAAAACAAAAACAGTTCAGAGCAACAGGCCTTCTACACAAGTTCAAGAAGAGGACAAGGTAGAGGAGGCCGTGGACGCGGTCAAGGAGGTGGCCGAACAGGTAATCAGAATTATGGATAGCAGCAGCAACAACAACAGTCCCAAAATCAACAACAACAACAACAACACGCAGGTGGAAGAGGCAAATTCAGAGGCAGGGGGAGTCAAAGAGGCCGTGGAAATTGGCAAAGGTAATATAATGATGCACGTGAATGCTATTATTGTGGTAAGCCTGGACATGTGCAGGCCAAATGTTATAAGAAGCAGGCTGACATGCAAAATGGGAAAGTGCAGCAAAACAACTATGCATCCTCCTCAAGCAGAAATAATGAGGATAATGAAAGGTTGTTTGTTATGCAGCATGTTGTGAATGCCATGTCTGAAAATGTTGATGTAGCACAAAAAGATGATGTATGGTATGTGGATTCAGGTGCTTTGAACCACATGACAAGTCATGGGGAGTGGTTCAAGGAGATGAAAAACCCGGAAAGACCAGGTTTTGTGGAAATAGGGGATGACACTGCTCATCCAATTGCCCATGTTGGAGATGTGCCATTGTCTATGCAGGATGGCAAAGTAAAGTACCTTGTAGATGTACTTCACGTTCCGAACATAACAAATAATCTGGTTTCAGTTGGCCAGATGATTGAGCAGGGTTTGCAGGTTTGGTTTAACCCTGATATGTTGAAGATTTTGAAGACAAGTGCAGGTTGGTTGCAAAAGGCAACAGAGTGGGCAGAATGTTTGCATTGAATGTAGACATGCCTGAAATGAGTGCTGTGATGTTTGCAAACGGTTCAAGAATTGTTGCAGACACAGACATTTGGCATAAAAGGATTGGATATGTGAATGTGCATAGATTGAAGTCTATGCAGACTAAAGGAATTGTGACAGGGCTGCCAAAATTTAAAGTGGAAGGTATGCAGAAAATATGTGAAGCATGCCAATTTGGGAAGTAAACAAAGCATGTGTTTCCACGTAACAGATATGTGAGTAGAAATGCACTAGATGTTGTGCATTCAGATGTATGGGGTCCTACGAAGACCATATCTATGGGAGGCTACAAGTACTATGTGACATTCATCGATGACCACACAAGGAAAGTGTGGGTATATTTCATGAAGGAGAAGAGTGAGGTGTTCACTCACTTTCAAAATTTTAGAGTTTTGGTTGAAAAGCAAACAGGGAAATATGTAAAGTGCCTAAGGTCAGATGGAGGGGGAGAGTACTTCTCCAATGAGTTCTCTGAATTTTTGAAGAAGAATGGTATTCGGAGACAGTTTACATGCAGATACACTCCGCAGCAAAATGGAGTTGCTGAGCGGAAAAACAGGCACATTGCTGAGATTGCGCGAGCATTGATGGAAGAGAAGAATATGCCGCATAGCTATTGGGCTGAGGCTGTTTCTACAGCAGTATACATCATGAACAGGACTCCAACTGCAGCCATACATGATGTAACTCCAGAGGAGAGGTTTACTGGCAGAAAACCAGATTTGTCTCATCTGAAAGCATTGCATATGTGCATGTGCCAGATGAGCTGAGAACTAAGCTAGATCTGAAAGCTGAAAAATGTGTGTTTATTGGATACTCCCTTGAGCAAAAGGGATACAGGTGTTATAACCCTACTACACGTGAGTTGAGGGTAAGCAGGGATGTTGTCTTTGATGAGATGAGCAGCTGGTATGCTACAGAAAAAGAAGCTGTTGGGGCTGATGTAAGTGGAAGTGTGGTTGCACAGAATGCAGGTCAGCAATCATAGTCTTTGAGTGGACCAGGAGAGTCCTCATCTAGTGGGTCTGTTGATAGACCATGGAGTGGCAGGCTGCATCATAGTACCAGTCCTGCAAATGTGATTAGTACATCACGTAAAGGAAAAGAGAAAGTGGTTGAGCCCCTTGGTATGCCTGACATTTCTGCAGGGCATTCTCATGTTGATGGAGAGTCTAGTGGCTCAGATATGAGCCTTGATGAGGAGCTTGGGATCCCAGCTATGAGAACACCTGGTGGTGTAAAGAAGGCTATGGAAGCCATGAATGCAAAGCTGCGAAGA
Organism: Cibotium barometz; assembly: GCF_041138505.1. Taxonomy (NCBI): domain Eukaryota; kingdom Viridiplantae; phylum Streptophyta; class Polypodiopsida; order Cyatheales; family Cibotiaceae; genus Cibotium; species Cibotium barometz. The sequence continues at coordinate 6,372,832 of NC_141094.1, read as the reverse complement.
TCTGGGAGAGTGAAAAATCCTGTGCAGAGATTTACCTATGATGGTTATGTGGCACATCACTATGCATATATGGCAAAGGTTGTGCAGGTTGTTGATCCCACATGCATTGATGAGGCTGTTGGAAATGTGTGTTGGGAGAAAGCTATGGATGAGGAGATGGATGCACTATATGGAAATGAGACTTGGGATTTAGTGCAATTGCCTGAAGGCAAGAAAGCTATTGGATGCAAGTGGGTGTACAAAGTAAAACATAACAGTGATGGCAGCATAAACAGGTACAAGGCTAGATTGGTAGCCAAAGGATATGCGCAGACATATGGCATTGATTATGAGAAAACTTTCAGCCCAGTTGCCAAGACGGCAACAGTGAGAGTTGTGAGAGTTGTGATAGCAATGGCTGCGTCAAAGCAATGGTCTTTACATCAGATGGATGTAAAGAATGCATTCTTGCATGGGGATTTGCAAGAAGAGGTGTATATGTTGCAGCCACCTGGTTATGAGGATGTGGGTCACCCCGAGCATGTTTGTAGGTTGAAGAAAGCCTTGTATGGCTTAAAACAAGCACCAAGAGCATGGTCTGACAAGATTTCTGAATATCTTGTCACTATTGGCTTTCATGTAGCCAATGCAGATTTCTCGCTATATGTGAGACATGGTGATAGAGGGATTGTGCTTGTTGTCATCTATGTAGATGACTTGATCATTACGGGGGACCATGATGCAGAGATCTTTGATGTAAAGATCTTGCTTAGACAGAAGTTCGAGATGAAGGATTTGGGGGAGCTCAGATATTTCTTGGGCATTGAGGTGATTAGGTCACCACATGGTATTGGATTACTGCAGAGACAGTATGGCTTGGACATGTTGTCCAAGTATGGTATGACAGGCTGTAAGCCTATTTCTGTGCCATTGGATCAGAATGGCAAGTTGAGTGCAGATTCAGGAGAGATCTTGGAGGATCCTACTATGTATAGGCGCATAGTAGGAAGCTTGATCTATATGACGATCACCAGACCAGATTTGAGCTATGCTGTTTGGTTGGTGAGTCAGTTTATGCAGGTTCCACGGAAACCACATTTGGATGCAGTGAGACGCATACTGAGGTATATGAGTTCTACTTTGCATTGTGGATTATTCTATGAGACTGGGACAGAGATATGTGTACATGGGTACACAGATGCTAATTGGGCTGGTAGTATCTCAGATAGAAGATCTACCAGTGGATTCATGTTTTCTTTGGGGAGTGCTGCTGTGACTTGGAGCAGCAAGAAGCAGCCTACGGTTGCTCTATCGAGTACAAAGGCCGAGTACAGAGGAGCTGCTATGGCAGCATGTGAGGTAGCTTGGTTGAGGAAGCTACTTGTTGCAGATTTGGGTCTATCAGTGGATAGACAAGTTGTCATTTTTTGTGACAACATTAGCAGTATACAATTGGCTAGGAACCCTATCTTTCATGCTCGTACGAAGCACATAGAGGTTCACTACCATTTTGTTAGAGAGAAGGTCTTGGAAAGAGACCTTGACCTTGTTTATGTCAGCACAGAGGATCAGGTAGCTGACATCTTCACCAAAGCCTTGGGTACAGAGAAGCTCCGCAGATTCAGGCTTCACTTGGTGTACATGAGATGGAGTTGAGCTCGAGGGGGAGTGTTGAGATATCGAGCTCGTCTAGTGAGGCGATGGACACTGATGACCCGCCTGGGGGATAGGCCCCACACTTACACCACTGGCATGGTTGGTGAGATCTTGGGTGATATGCGGCCAGTGGGATGACAGGCTGTGTGACAGCCATTTAGTTGGATTCACACTATAGAGAACCCGTGTATGTATTGGTTAAGTACCTTCCATATTGTGTGTACTCTTATCTTGTATATGGTGTGTTGAGTGTTGAGTGAAGAAGAAGAAGACTTTTAGCCTCTCACCTTGTGTGTGTTCTATATTAGGGTTTTGTGAGTGTGTGTGTGTGCTTGCAAGATTTCAAGCTCTCTTCCCCCGTGCATCTTTTCATAAAGTTCTACGATGTGGTCTAGGTAGAATATAGTTCTACCACGTGGTAGAGCTAGATCAAATACTGGTCTAGCTCTACCATGTGGTGGAGCTAGAATTGCATTTAAGGTCTAGCTCTACCATGTGGTGGAGCTAGAATGCATCGATCTAATTGTGTACCATGCAGATCAACAAAACCAATTTCTCCAAGAAGAGACCTACTTCACATGATAAGAACCAAGGAGCTAGAATTGCATTTGATCTTGCTCTACCACGTGGTAGAGCTGTATTCTACCTAGACCACATCGTAGAGCTAGAATTATTTGAGATCTAGCTCTACCATGTGGTGGAGCTAATGCAGATCAATAAAACCAATTACTCCAAGAAGAGACCTACTTCACATGATGAGAACCAAGGATCTAGAAAAAAGGTCAGACTCTATTAGTCCTAAAAATCTATATAAACTTGTAGTCTCTCATTCAATGCAATAGAAGTGTTTATGTAATCATGGTTTGTGTGTGAATTGATCTTCCCTAATCCTTGATACCTAACAATCTATGGTAGGAATCAATGTTTTAAATTCTGGGCTTGTTATAGGAATTGCATCTGTAATTGGAGGATCAAAATGATCCCCTTCTTCATCACCGCTATAGCTTTTGTTTGATCAAAGTAAGTTTCCATTCATGATAGTAGATTGCAAAATAATCTTTGGCCATCGAACGACACTCCATAATGAGTCTTGGAGAGATGAAGTATCCATTGTAGGAAAAGGTAGGACCACATCTTTCAAATATTCCTCCACTAGTATGGATACATTTCCTTGCCCTATCTTTGTACCAAAATCCCCTTGAATTTATACATATACTTTAACCTAATAAAAGCTATAATCAAACTTATAAGCTTACAATTATATTTATTAAATAAGCTATAATATAGTGGCATTAAAATAAGCTTTTATTAACTATAAGTTACTATAAGCTATATAGTTATAAATATATAATTTAAGTTACTATAAGTTATATAGTTATAGTTGTAGGTTAATATATAGGTTAATGTATATAATTTAAGTCACTATAGGTTATTTATAAACTTTAAATTATATAGGTTTATATATAAATAGGTTTGATTTATATAGCTATAGAAAGTTTATAAATAAGATATATAAAGTATAATTATAAACTATAAATAGACTTTAAGTTACTATAGTGAACCTATTAAACTTATAAGCCTATTTATATATATCTTTAAGTCTATTTATATAATCAAACCTATAGTTACTATAGTTAATCTATTAAACCTATAAGCCTATTTATATATCTTTAAGTTACTATAGTTAACCTATTAAACCTATAAGCCTATTTATATATATCTTTAAGCCTATTTATATAAACAAACCTATAAGCCTATTAATTACAAACTTTAAGCCTATATATATAACTATAAAAGCTATATTTTTATAATCAAATCTTTAAGCCTATCGATCATAACTTTATATTACCTATTTATAAAGTTTATTTATAAACTATAGGTTATTTATAAACTTAAATTATATGGGTTTATATATAAATAGGTTTGATTTATATAGCTATATAAAGTCTATAAACAACAAGTAAAGTATAATTGTAAACTATAAACATGCTTTAAGTTACTATAGTTAACCTATTAAACCTATAAGAATATTTAAATAAAGCTTTAATCCTATTTAAATAATCACTTCACGTCCCATCGCTTTCGCTCGCCTCTCTCTCCCATCTGGGCTGCTGCGGGCTGGGCCAGCCATGCGCACTGCTCACCTCTCTCTCCCTCCCGATTCCACCCCCGTGCGCACACATGGCAATCTCTCTCTCTCTCTGCTCCATCTTCCACCGCCATAGCTAGGCTCCTTCAGTCAAATTTCAAATTTGAATTTCCCTCCCTCCAGTCAAGGGGCCATTCCCACGTGCCACTTCCACAAACACTAAAGTAGGGTCTTTTCACATTACAATTAAAAAAAGACCTAATGAACAACAAAATCTTTACTTCCACGAAACCTTATCCCGTGTCTCTCTCTCTCTGCAAACTCTTTACTTCCACGAAACCTTATCCCGTGTCTCTCTCTCTCTGCAGAATATGTGGCGCTGGTTCGTTGCGATGCTATTGCTTTGCGATGCGTCTGACTGCCTAGGTCAGCGCTGGTTCATTGGCCTGGCTGCTTGCAACTGCGACACTGCCTAGATCAGCACTCGTTCGTTGGCCTGACTGCTTGCGATGCGACTGACTGCCTAGATCAGCAGGATGCCATAGCCAGAAAAGCTTCATCATCGCCAGCTTCTCTTCAGACTCTGTTCTACTATCTCTTCTCTTTCCCCCAAACATCATGACAAAATCGTTCAAAAGGAAGACTACACAGCTAGATCCTACGATAAGGAGATAAAGAGGAGGGGGAAAGAGGAGACAATCAGCTGATCGCCATATCAGACACCCTTACCCTTAGCTTTCCTGCCAGATGCATCAGGGCCACCCTTGAACTTGGTGTCTCCGGAGGGACTGAGGGGGGTCTTGGTCTGGATCTTCTTGGCACTGCTAGCCTCTACTCTGAAAGAGTGAGATGGACGCTTGACAACCAAGGCATGCACTTCAGCTCCATGCACTTGGCGGAGTATCAGGTTTTTTCTCTTCAACCATTCTTGATTTTTTTAATTCTTGCATACTTTTATTTTCTACTCTATGTCAATGTGTATGATCTGAATTTTAATTGACATGTTCAAAACTTTAAATCTAATCATAGATAATGATTTAATATGAGACAAAATTACGTGTATCTTGTTGTATCGTTGAATTTGATAATGGATGTGATGATGTCCAAGTGCTAGTTGTCAATGACAAGATGGGAAAGTAGGTTTGTATTACATAAGCGACATGGATGTCAAGGAAAATTTGAAAAAGAGCAAGACCATTTTAAATTCTTAAAGGGAGGGATAATTTGAATTTAAAATTGGGCGGGATAATTTGAATGCTCTACCACATGGTAGAGCTAGAGAAATGCATTCTAGCTCTACCACATGGTAGAGCTAGAGTTGAAATGACTTATACTAGTGCAAGATGTCTTGAAATGACAAACTATCCATCTAGTATCGTACCTCTATCTTGACTTGAAGAGCCAAAAATCACCTACTCTTACCTACTAGGCCTTTCAAGGTTCTATGCTATGGCTGAACTTATTAGTCACACCCATTTAAGTCTAGCTCTATCATATGGTTCCACCCCAGCTAGACTTTAGAGTGTTCTAGCTCTACCATGTGGTACAGCTACATTTATGCAACAAAAGATTTATGAGACAATCTGGGTATGCATAGTGAATTGATTCTTCTCTTTTTATGGGTGTCTTCAAATAAGCACTGCTTGTGTCCCAATGGTAGCCAAGAACATTGCTAATAAGCCGGCTATGGAAGCTCCCTTGTCCTAGAGCATGCACAAAAGACCCCTCTCCACCTTCTTCATAGCATAGCTTCTCCCCTCTCTCCTTGCTTTTTGAAATTGTACTTTCCTGCTCTTACACTCTATGCATGAGATCTATGCAAGAGAGCTCTCATAATAATTCAGGATGTAACTCTATGCATGTGAGCTCTATGTATGAGAGCTTTATAATAATTAATGCAAGATCTAACTCTATGCATGCGATCTCTATGTATGAGAGCTCTTAATGCAAGACTTAGCTCTATGCATGAGAGCTCTTTCACTCTATACATGAGATCTATCCATGGGAGCTCTTATAATAATGTAAGATATAGCTCTATGCATGAGATGTATGTAAGAGAGCTCTCATAATAATGCAAGATCTAAGTCTATGCATGTGAGATCTATGTATGAGAGCTTTGAATGCAAGACCTAGCTCTATGCATGAGAGCTCTTTCACTCTATACATGAGATCTATCCATGGGAACTCTTATAATAATGCAAGATATAGCTCTATGCATGCGAGCTCTATGTATGAGAGATCTTAATGTAAGACCTAGCTCTATGAATGAGCGCTCTAATGCAAGACCAAGCTCTATGCATGGGAGCTCTATGTATGAGAGCTCTTAATGTAAGACCTAGCTCCTTGCATGAGAGCTCTAGTGCAAGACCAAGATCTCTATAGCTCTCATGCATTATATGAGAGATCTATGCATATGAGAGCTATTAATGCATGAGAGCTCTTACAATGCAAGAGGGATCTCATGCATGAGACCTCTTAGAATACAAGAGAGCTCCATGCATAAGATCTCATGTATGATAACTCTATATGCATGAGAGCTCATCGATATGCATAAGAGCTCTCATGCATGAGATATATATGCATGACAGCCCTCTATGCATAGGAGCTCTCACAATGACTCGCACTTGATAACAGCTGATCTATATGCATGAGAGCTCTCTATGCATGGATGAGATTTGCGATCTATATGCATGGGAGCTCTCACAATGAATCACACATAATGATAGCTCTATATTTATGAGATCTATATGCATGGATCTCTCATATCAGAGATCCATGCTTGAGAGCTTTATGCATGATAGCCCTCTATGCATAGGAGCTCTCACAATGACTCGCACTTGATAACAACTAATCAATATGCATGAGAGCTCTCTATGCATGAGATTGCGATCTATATGCATGGGAGCTCTCACAATGAATCACACACAATGATAGCTCTATATTTATGAGATCTATATGCATGGATCTCTCATATCAGAGATGATCCACATTCTTAAAGGGCGGGATAATTTGAATTTAAAATTGGGCGGGATAATTTGAATGCTCTACCACATGCTAGAGCTGGAGAAATGCATTCTAGCTCTACCACATGGTAGAGCTGGAGTTGAAATGACTTAAACTAGTGCAAGATGACTTGAAATGACAAACCATCCATCTAGTATCGTACCTCTATCTTGACTTGAAGAGTCAAAAATCACCTACTCTTACCTACTAGGCCTTTCAAGGTTCTATGCTATGGCTGACCTTATCAGTCACACCCATTTAAGTCTAGCTCTACCACATGGTTCCACCCTAGCTAGACTTTAGAGTGTTCTAGCTCTACCATGTGGTATAGCTACATTTATGCAACAAAAGATTTGTGAGACAATCTGGGTATGCATAGTGAACTGATTCTTCTCTTTGTATGGGTGTCTTCAAATAAGCACTGCTTGTGTCCAATGGTAGCCAAGAACATTGCTAAGCCGGCTCTGAAAGCTCCCTTGTCCTAGAGCATGCACAAAAGACCCCTCTCCACCTTCTTCATAGCATAGCTTCTCTCCTCTCTCCTTGCTTGAAATTGTACTTTCCTACTCTTCACAATCAATTCTCCCAGCGTATCAAAGTTGGGTCCCGACAAAGATAGTGCAAAATTGCCATAACAGAGTTTCGGATCCGAAATGAGTCCGAATCGCATCTGAACACAACAAGAAAGATCCGAGTTGCTTGCCACAAAATTGTCCGTGCATGATTCGAATTTCATGCCTCTTCGGCATCGTTTGGGCCACTGTTGGACATTTACGCCATTTGCCACGCTCGTGCATCTTTTTCGAGAACCTCGATTTGGACAGTTTTAGAAGTTGAGGATCCGGGACCCCATCAGAGAATGGACCACACGAACTTGTGCTAGGGAAGTTGCTCTATGTTCACATCACTCCGTGCATGGATTTGGGCATCGCAATCAGTTCTCCCAGCGCGTCAAAGTTGGGTCTTGGCGAAGATAGTGCAAAATTGCCATAACAGAGTTTCGGATCCGAAATGAGTCCGAATCGCATCTGAACACAACAAGAAAGATCCGGGTTGCTTGCCACACATTTTTCCATGCATGATTTGAATTTCATGCCTCTTCGGTGCCGTTTGGGCCACGGTTGGAAATTTCTGCCATTTGGCACGCTCGTGCATCTTTTTTGAGAACCCGGATTTAGACAATTAGAAGTTGAGGATCCGAGACCCCATCAGAGAACGGACCACACGGACTTGTGCTAGGGAAGTTGCTCTATGTCCACATCACTCTGTGCATGGATTTGGGCATCGCAATCAGTTCTCTCAGCACGTCAAAGTTGGGTCCCGGGTGGCAAAGGTAGTGCAAAATCGCCATAACAGAGTTTCGGGTCCAAAATGAGTCCGAATCGCATCTGAACATAGCAAGAAAGATCCGCATTGCTTGCCACACATTTGTCCATGCATGATTCAAATTTCATGCCTCTTCGGCGCCGTTTGGGCCACTGTTGGAAATTTCTGCCATTTGCCATGCTCGTGCATCTTTTTCGAGAACCCGGATTCGGACAGTTAAAAGTTGAGGATCCGGGACCCCATCAGAGAACGGACCACACGGACTTGTGCTAGGGAAGTTCCTCTATGTCCACATCACTCCGTGCATCAATTTGGTCATCGCTATCACTTCTCCCGGCGCGTCAAAGTTGGGTACCAGTGCCATTCAACACACTTGTTTATCTCCTTGGTTCTCGTCATGGTCTCTTCTTGGAGTAATTGGTTTTGTTGATTTGCATGGTACACAGCTAGATCAATGCATTCTAGCTCTACCACATGGTAGAGCTAGTTCTCAAATGCAATTCTAGCTCCACCATATCGTAGAGTTAGACCTCAAAGCATTCTAGCTCTACGATGTGGTCTAGGTTGGATACAGCTCTACCACGTGATGGTAGAGCTGGATCAAATGCAATTCTAGCTTCTTGGTTCTTGTCATGTGAAGTAGATCTCTTCTTGGAGTAATTGATTTTGTTAATATACATGGTACACAGCTAGATCGATGCATTCTAGCTCCACCACATGGTAGAGCTACATCGAATGCAATTGTAGCTCCTTGGTTCTCGTCATGTGAAGTAGGTCTCTTCTTAGAGTAATTATTTTTGTTGATCTGCATGGTACACAACTAGATCTGAGTTGCTTGCCACACATTTGTCCATGTATGATTCGAATTTCATGCCTCTTCGGCGCCGTTTGGGCCACGGTTGGAAATTTCTGCCATTTGGCAAGCTCGTGCATCTTTTTCGAGAACTCGGATTTCGAACAGTTAGAAGTTGAGGATCCGGGACCCCATCAGAGAATGGACCACACGGACTTGTGCTAGGGAAGTTGCTCTATGTCCACATCACTCCATGCATGGATTTGGGCATCGCAATCACGGCAAAGATAGTGCAAAATCGCCATAACAGGGTTTTGGATCCGAAATGAGTCCGAATCACATCTGAACACAACAAGAAAGATCCGGGTTGCTTGCCACACATTTGTCCATGCATGATTCGAATTTCATGCCTCTTCGGCGCCGTTTGGGCCACGGTTGGAAATTTCCGCCATTTGGCACGCTCGTGCATCTTTTTCGAGAACTCGGATTCGGACAATTAGAAGTTGAGGATCCGGGACCCCATCAGAGAACGGACCACATGGACTTGTGTTAGGGAAGTTTCTCTATGTCCACATCAATCTGTGCATGGATTTGGGCATCGCAATCACTTCTCCTAGCGTGTCAAAGTTGGGTCCCGGCGAAGATAGTGCAAAATCTCTATAACAGAGTTTTGGATCCGAAATGAGTCTGAATCACATCATCTGAACACAACAAGAAAGATCCGGGTTGCTTGCCACACATTTGTCCTTGCATGATTCGAATTTCATGCCTCTTTGGCGCCGTTTGAGCCACTATTGGAAATTTCCGCCATTTACCACGATCGTGCATCTTTTTCGAGAACTCGGATTCGGATAGTTAGAAGTTGAGGATCCGGGACCCCACAGAGAACGGACCACACGGAATTGTGTTAGGGAAGTTGCTCTATATCCACATCACTCCGTGCATGGATTTGGGCATCGCAATCACTTCTCCCAGCACGTCAAAGTTGGGTCCCGGGCAAAGATAGTGCAAAATTGCCGTAACAGAGTTTCGGATCCAAAATGAGTCCGAATCGCATCTAAACACAACAAGAAAAATCCAGGTTACTTGCCACACATTTGTCATTGCATGATTCCAATTTCATGCCTCTTCGGCGCCGTTTGGGCCACTGTTGGAAATTTTTGCCATTTACCACACTCGTGCATCTTTTTCGAGAACTCGGATTCGGACAGTTAGAAGTTGAGGATCCTAGACCCCATCAGAGAACAGACCACACGGACTTGTGCTAGGGAAGTTTCTCTATGTCCACATCACTCCGTGCATGGATTCGGGCATCGCAATCAGTTCTCCCAGCGCGTCAAATTTGGGTCTCCGCGAAGATAGTGCAAAATCGCCATAACAGAGTTTCGGATCCGAAATGAGTCCAAATCGCATCTGAACACAACAAGAAAGATGCGGGTTGCTTGCCACACATTTGTCAATGCAAGATTCTATTTTCATGCCTCTTCGGCGCCGTTTGGGCCACGGTTGGAAATTTTCGCCATTTGGCACGCTCGTGCATCTTTTTCGAGAACCCGGATTCGGACAGTTAGAAGTTGAGGATCCGGGACCCCATCAGAGAACAGACCACACGGACTTGTGCTAGGGAAATTTCTCTATGTCCACATCACTCCGTGCATGGATTTGGGCATCGCAATCAGTTCTCCCAGTGCATTAAAGTTGGGTCTCGGCGGCGAAGATAGTGCAAAATTGCCATAACAGAGTTTCAGGGCCGAAATGAGTCCGAATCGCATCTGAACACAACAAGAAAGATCGGGGTTGCTTGCCACACATTTGTCCATGCATGATTCGAATTTCATGCCTCTTCGGCGCTGTTTGGGCCACTGTTGGAAATTTTCGCCATTTACCACGCTCGTGCATCTTTTTCGAGAACCCGGATTCGGACAGTTAGAAGTTGAGGATCCGGGACCCCATCAGAGAACGGACCACACGGACTTGTGCTAGGGAAGTTGCTCTATGTCCACATCACTCCCTGCATAGATTTGGGCATCGCAATCACTTCTCCCAGTGCATCAAAGTTGGGTCCCGACGAAGATAGTGCAAAATCGCCACAACAGAGTTTCGGATCCGAAATGAGTCTGAATTGCATCTGAACACAACAAGAAAGATCCAGGTTGCTTGCCACATATTTGTCCTTGCATGATTCAAATTTCATGCCTTCGGCGCCGTTTGGGCCACTGTTGGAAATTTTTGCCATTTACCATGCTCGTGCATCTTTTTCAAGAACTCGGATTCAGACAGTTAGAAGTTGAGGATCCGGGACCCCATCAGAGAACGGACCACACGGACTTGTGCTAGGGAAGTTGCTCTATGTCCACATCACTCCGTGGATGGATTTGGGCATGGCAATCACTTCTCCTGGCGCGTCAAAGTTGGGTCCCGACGAAGATAGTACAAAATCGCCATAACAGAGTTTCGGATCCGAAATGAGTCTGAATCGCATCTGAACACAACAAGAAAGATCCAGGTTGCTTGCCACACATTTGTCCTTGCATGATTCGAATTTCATGCCTTTTCGGTGCCGTTTGGGCCACGGTTGGAAATTTCTGCCATTTACCACGCTCGTGATCTTTTTCGAGAACCCGGATTCGAACAGTTAGAAGTTGAGGATCCGGGACCCCATTAGAGAACGGACCACATGGACTTGTGTTAGGGAAGTTTCTCTATGTCCACATCACTCTGTGCATGGATTTGGGCATCGCAATCACTTCTCCTAGCGTGTCAAAGTTGGGTCCCGGCGAAGATAGTGCAAAATCTCTATAACAGAGTTTTGGATCCGAAATGAGTCTGAATCGCATCATCTGAACACAACAAGAAAGATCCGGGTTGCTTGCCACACATTTGTCCTTGCATGATTCGAATTTCATGCCTCTTTGGCACCGTTTGAGGCACTATTGGAAATTTTTGCCATTTACCACGCTCGTGCATCTTTTTTGAGAACTCGGATTCGGACAGTTAGAAGTTGAGGATCCGGGACCCCATCAGAGAACGGACCACACGGAATTGTGTTAGGGAAGTTGCTCTATATCCACATCACTCCGTGCATGGATTTGGGCATCGCAATCACTTCTCCCAGCACGTCAAAGTTGGGTCCCGGGCAAAGATAGTGCAAAATCGCCGTAACAGAGTTTCGGATCCAAAATGAGTCTGAATCGCATCTAAACACAACAAGAAAGATCCGGGTTGATTGCCACACATTTGTCCATGCATGATTCGATTTTCATGCCTCTTCGACGCCGGCCATGGTTGGAAATTTCCACCATTTGGCACGCTCGTGCATCTTTTTCGAGAACCTGGATTCCGACAGTTAGAAGTTGTGGATCTGAGACCCCATAAGAGAACGGACCACACGGACTTGTGCTAGGGAAGTTTCTCTATGTTCACATGACTCCGTGCATGGATTTGGGCATCGCAATCACTTCTTCCAAGTTGGGTCCGAGCGCCATTCAACACACTTGTTTATCTCCTTGGTTCTCGTGATGGTCTCTTCTTGGAGTAATTGGTTTTGTTGATTTGCATGGTACACAGCTAGATTAATGCATTCTAGCTCTACCACATGGTAGAGCTAGACCTCAAATGCAATTCTAGCTCCATTTGCATGGTAGAGCTAGACCTCAAAGTAGTCTAGCTCTACGATGTGGTCTAGGTTGGATACAGCTCTACCACGTGGTAGAGCTAGATCAAATGCAATTCTAGCTTCTTGGTTCTTGTCATGTGAAGTAGATCTATTCTTGGAGTAATTGATTTTGTTGATCTGCATGGTATACAGCTAGATCGATGCATTCTAGCTTCACCACATGGTAGAGCTAGATCGAATGCAATTGTAGCTCGTTGGTTCTTGTCATGTGAAGTAGGTCTCTTCTTAGAGTAATTGGTTTTGTTGATTTGCATGGTACACAGCTAGATCCGGGTTGCTTGCCACACATTTGTCCTTGCATGATTCAAATTTCATGCCTCTTCGGCGCCGTTTGGGCCACGGTTGGAAATTTCTGCCATTTACCACGCTCATGCATCTTTTTCGAGAACTCGGATTCGGACAGTTAGAAGTTGAGGATCCAGGACCCCATCAGAGAACGGACCACACGGACTTGTGCTAGGGAAGTTGCTCTATGTCCACATCACTCCGTGCATGGATTTGGGCATCGCAATCACTTCTCCAAGCACATCAAAGTTGGGTCCCGGTGAAGATAGTGCAAAATCGCCACTACAGAGTTTCGGATCCGAAATGAGTCCGAATCGCATCTGAACATAACAAGAAAGATCCGGGTTGCTTGCCACACATTTGTCTATGTATGATTGGAATTTCATGCCTCTTCGGCGCCATTTGGACCACTGTTGGAAATTTCCGCCATTTGCCACGCTCGTGCATCTTTTTCGAGAACCCGGATTCGGACAGTTTTAGAAGTTGAGGATCCGGGATCCCATCAAAAAACGGACCACATGGACTTGTGCTAGGGAAGTTGCTCTATGTCTACATCACTCCGTGCATGGATTTGGGCATCGCAATCACTTCTCCCAGCGCGTCAAAGTTGGGTCCGGGCAAATATAGTGCAAAATCACCATAACAGAGTTTCGAATCCAAAATTAGTCCGAATCGCATCTGAACACAACAAGAAAGATCCGAGTTGCTTGCCACACATTTGTCCATGCATGATTTGAATTTCATGCCTCTTCGACGTGGTTTGGGCCACGGTTGGAAATTTCTGCCATTTGGTATGCTCGTGCATCTTTTTCGAGAACCCGGATTCAGACAGTTAGAAGTTGAGGATCCGAGACCCCATCAGAGAACGGACCACACGGTCTTGTGCTAGGAAAGTTGCTCTGTGTCCACATCACTCTGTGCACAGATTTGGGCATCGCAATCACTTCTCCCGGTTCGTCAAATTTGGGTCCTGGCGGCAAAGATAGTGCAAAATCGCTATAACAGAGTTTCGGATCCAAAATGAGTTCGAATCGCATGTGAACACAACAAGAAAGATCCGGGTTCCTTGTGCCACACATTTGTCCATGCATGATTCGAATTTCATGCCTCTTCGGTGCCGTTTGGGCCACTGTTGGAAATTTTTGCCATTTGGCACGCTCGTGCATCTTTTTTGAGAACCCAGATTCAGATAGTTAGAAGTTGAGGATCCAGGACCCCATCAGAGAACGGACCACACGAACTTGTGCTAGGGAAGTTGCTCTATGTCCACATCACTCCGTGCATGGATTTGGGCATCGCAATCAATTCTCCCAGCGCGTCAAAGTTGGGTCCCGGCGAAGGTATTGCAAAATCGCCATAACAGAGTTTCAGATCCAAAATTAGTCCGAATCGCATTTGAACACAACAAGAAATATCCGAGTTGCTTGCCACACATTTGTCCATGCATGATTCGAATTTCATGCCTCTTCGGCGCTATTTGGGCCACTGTTGGAAATTTCTACCATTTGGCACGCTCGTGCATCTTTTTTGAGAACCCGGATTCAGGCAGTTAGAAGTTGAGGATCCAGGATCCCATCAGAGAATGGACCACACGGACTTGTGCTTGGGAAGTTGCTCTATGTCCACATCACTCCGTGCATAGATTTGGGCATCGCAATCACTTCTCCCAGCGCGTCAAAGTTGGGTCCCAGGGAAGATAGTGCAAAATCCCCATAACAGAGTTTCGGATCCAAAATTAGTCCCAATCACATTTGAACACAACAAGAAAGATTCGAGTTGCTTGCCACACATTTGTCCATGCATGATTTGAATTTCATGCCTCTTCGGTGCCGTTTGGGCCACTATTGAAAATTTTCGCGATTTGGCACGCTCGTGCATCTTTTTTGAGAACCCCGATTCAGACAGTTAGAAGTTGAGGATCCACAAACCCATCAGAGAACGGACCACACGGGCTTGTGCTAGGGAAGTTGCTCTATGTCCACATCACTCCGTGCATGGATTTGGGCATCGCAATCACTTCTCCCAGCACGTCAAAGTTGGGTCCCAACGAAGATAGTGCAAAATCACCATAACAGAAGTTCGGATCAAAAATTAGTCCGAATCGCATGTGAACACAACAAGAAAGATCCGAGTTGCTTGCCACACATTTGTCCATGCATGATTTGAATTTCATGCCTCTTCGGCGCCGTTTGGGCCACGGTTGGAAATTTCTGCCATTTGGCACGCTCGTGTATCTTTTTCGAGAACCCAAATTCGGACAGTTAGAAGTTGAGAATCCGGGACCCCATCAAGGAACGGACCACACGGACTTGTGCTAGGGAAGTTGCTCTGTGTCCACATCACTCCATCCATGGATTTGGGCATCGCAATCACTTCTCCCGGTTTGTCAAAGTTGGGTCCCGGCGGCAAAGATAGTGCGAAATCGTTATAACAGAGTTTCGGATCCAAAATGAGTTCGAATCGCATGTGAACACAACAAGAAAGATCCGGGTTGCTTGCCACACATTTGTCCATGCATGATTCGAATTTCATGCCTCTTCGGCGCCGTTTGGGCCACTGTTGGAAATTTTCACCATTTGGCACGCTCGTGCAGCTTTTTTGAGAACCCGGATTCAGACAGTTAGAAGTTGAGGATCCAGGACCCCATCAGAGAACGGACCACACGGACTTGTACTAGGGAAGTTGCTCTATGTCCACATCACTCCGTGCATGGATTTGGGCATCGCAATCATTTCTCCCAGCGCGTCAAAGTTGGGTCCCGGCGAAGATATTGCAAAATCACCATAACAGAGTTTCGGATCCGAAATTAGTCCAAATCGCATCTGAACACAACAAGAAAGATCCAGGTTGCTTGCCACACACTTTTCCATGCATGATTTGAATTTCATGCCTCTTCGGCACCGTTTGGGCCACGGTTGGAAATTTTCGCCATTTGCCACGCTCGTGCATCTTTTTCGAGAACCCGAATTCGGACAGTTAGAAGTTGAGGATCCAGGACCCCATCAGAGAATGGACCACACGGACTTGTGCTAGGGAAGTTGCTCTATGTCCACATCACTCCGTGCATGGATTTGGGCATCGTAATCACTTCTCCCAGCTCGTCAAAGTTGGGTCCCGGGGCGAAGATAGTGCAAAATCGCCATAACAGAGTTTCGGATCTGAAATGAGTCCGAATCGCATCTGAACATAACAAGAAAGATCCGGGTTGCTTGCCACACATTTGTCCATGCATGATTCAAATTTCATGCCTCTCTGGCGCCGTTTGGGCCACAGTTGGAAATTTCTGCCGTTTGGGCAACGGTTGGAAATTTCCGTCATGTGAAGTAGGTCTCTTCTACGAGTAATTGGTTTTGTTGATCTGCATGGTACACAGCTAGATCGATGAATTCTAGCTCCACCACATGGTAGAGCTAGACCTGAAATGCAATTCTAGCTCTACCACATGGTAGAGCTAGACCTCAAAGCATTCTAGTTCTACGATGTGGTCTAGGTAGAATATAGCTCTACCACATGGTATAGTTAGATCAAATGCAATTCTAATAATTGGTTTTGTTGATCTACATGGTACACAACTAGATCGATGCATTCTAGCTCTACCACATGGTAGAGCTAGACTTCAAATGCAATTCTAGCTCCACCACATGATAGAGCTAGACCTCAAAGCATTCTAGCTCTACGATATGGTCTAGGTTGGATACAGCTCTGCCACGTGGTAGAGCTAGATCAAATGCAATTCTAGCTCCTTGGTTCTTGTCATGTGAAGTAGGTCTCTTCTTGGAGTAATTGATTTTGTTAATCCGCATGGTACACAGCTAGATCGATGCATTCTAGCTTCACCACATAATAGAGCTAGACCTCAAATTAATTCTAGCTCCACCACATGGTAGAGCTAGACCTCAAAGCATTCTTGCATTAAAATGTGGTCTAGGTTGAATACAGCTCTATCGCGTGGTAGAGCTAGATCAAATGTAATTCTAGCTCCTTGGTTCTCGTCATGGTCTCTTCTTGGAGTAATTGGTTTTGTTGATTTGCATGGTACACAGCTAGATCAATGCATTCTAGCTCTACCACATGGTAGAGCTAGACCTCAAATGCAATTCTAGCTCCACCACATGGTAGAGCTAGACCTCAAAGCATTCTAGCTCTACGATGTGGCCTACGTTGGATACAGCTCTACCACGTGATAGAGCTAGATCAAATGCCATTCTAGATGCTTGTTTCTTGTCATGTGAAGTAGATGTCTTCTTGAAGTAATTGATTTTGTTGATCTGCATGGTACACAGCTAGATCGATGCATTCTACCTCCACCAAGATCGAATGCAAATGTAGCACCTTGGTTCTCGTTATGTGAAGTAGGTCTCTTCTTAGAGTAATTCGTTTTGTTGATCTGCATGGTACACAGCTAGATCGATGAATTCTAGCTCCACCACATGGTAGAGCTAGATCTGAAATGCAATTCTAGCTCCACTACATGGTAGAGCTGGACCTCAAAGCATTCTAGCTCTACGATGTGGTCCCAGCTCTACCACGTGGTAGAGCTAGATCAAATGCAATTCTAGTTCCTTGGTTCTTGTCATGTGAAGTAGGTCTCTTCTTGGAGTAATTGGTTTTGTTGATGTGTATGGAACATAGCTAGATTGATGCATTCTTGCTCTACCACATGGTAGAGCTAGACCTCAAAGCTTTCTACCTCTACGATTCTAGCTCCACCACATGGTAGAGCTAGACCTCAAATGCAATTCTAGCTCCACCACATGGTAGAGCTAGACCTAAAGGCATTCTAGCTCTATAATGTGGTTTAGGTAGAATACAGCTCTACCAGCTCATTGGTTCTTGTCAAGTGAACAAGGTCTCTTCTTGGAGTAATTGGTTTTGTTGATGTGTATGGAACACAGCTAGATCGATGCATTCTTGCTCTACCACAAGGTAGTGCTAGACCTTAAAGTTTTCTACCTCTACGATTCTAGCTCCACCACATGGTAGAGCTAGACCTCAAATGCAATTCTAGCTCCACCACATGGTAGAGCTAGACCTCAAAGCATTCTATCTCTACAATGTGGTTTAGGTAGAATACAGCTCTGCCACAGTTACATTCAACCTCAGCCGGTTACATTCATTGAAGTTTAGCTCTACCACATGGTAGAGATAGAAGAATGCATTCTAGCTCCACCACATGGTAGAGCTGGACCTCAAAGCATTCTAGCTCTACGATGTGGTCTAGGTAGAATACAGCTCTACCACGTGGTAGAGCTAGATCAAATGCAATTCTAGCTCCTTGGTTCTTGTCATGTGAAGTAGGTCTCTTCTTGGAGTAATTGGTTTTGTTGATGTGTATGGAACACAGCTAGATCGATGCATTCTTGCTCTACCACATGGTAGCGCTAGACCTCAAAGCTTTCTACCTCCACGATTCTAGCTCCACCACATGGTAGAGGTAGACCTCAAATGCAATTCTAGCTCCACCCCATGGTAAAGTTAGTCCTCAAAGCATTCTATCTCTACAATGTGGTTTAGGTAGAATACAGCTCTACCACAGTTACATTCAACCTCAGTCGGTTACATTCATTGAAGTCTAGCTCTACCACATGGTAGAGCTAGAAGAATGCATTCTAGCTCCACCACATGGTAGAGCTAGATTTCAAAGCATTCTGGTCAATACATTTATTAATCTTGCTCTTCCACCTGGTAGAGATAATATCCATTGAAAAACCAGCACTAGCATACTTTGAAGTCAAGCTAGAATGCATTTATCTAGATCTACCATGTGGTAGAGCAAGACTAATGAATGTATTGAGAGCTCCAAGATGGAGTAATTGGTTCTCGTCATGGTCTCTTCTTGGAGTAATTGGTTTTGTTGATTTGCATGGTACAAAGCTAGATCAATGCATTCTAGCTCTACCACATGGTAGAGCTAGACCTCAAATGCAATTCTAGATCCACCACATGGTAGAGCTAGACCTGAAAGCATTCTAGCTCTACGATGTAGTCTAGGTTGGATACAGTTCTACCACGTGGTAGAGCTAGATCAAATGCAATTCTAGATGCTTGTTTCTTGTCATGTGAAGTAGATGTCTTCTTGAAGTAATTGATTTTGTTGATCTGCATGGTACACAGCTAGATCGATGCATTCTACCTCCACCAAGATTGAATGCAATTGTAGTTCCTTGGTTCTCGTCATGTAAAGTAGGTCTCTTCTTAGAGTAATTAGTTTTGTTGATCTGCATGGTACACAGCTAGATCGATGAATTCTAGCTCCACCACATGGTAGAGCTAGATCTGAAATGCAATTCTAGCTCCACCACATGGTAGAGCTAGATCTGAATTCTAGCTCCACCACATGGTAGAGCTGGACCTCAAAGCATTCTAGCTCTACGATGTGGTCTAGATAGAATACAGCTCTACCACGTGGTAGAGCTAGATCAAATTCAATTCTAGCTCCTTGGTTCTTGTCATGTGAAGTAGGTCTCTTCTTGGAGTAATTGGTTTTGTTGATGTGTATGAAACACAGCTAGATCGATGCATTCTTGATCTACCACATGGTAGAGCTAGACCTCAAAGTTTCTACCTCTACGATTCTAGCTCCACCACATGGTAGAGCTAGACCTCAAATGCAATTCTAGCTCCACCACATGGTAGAGCTAGACCTCAAAGCATTTTATGTCTACAATGTGGTTTAGGTAAAAAATAGCTCTACCACAGTTACATTCAACCTCAGCCGGTTACATTCATTGAAGTCTAGCTCTACCACATGGTAGAGCTAGAAGAATGCATTCTAGCTCCACCACATGGTAGAGCTTGACCTCAAAGCATTATAGCTCTACGATGTGGTCTAGGTAGAATACAGCTCTACCATGTGGTAGAGCTAGATCAAATGCAATTCTAGCTCCTTGGTTCTTGTAATGTGAAGTAGGTCTCTTCTTGGAGTAATTGGTTTTATTGATGTGTATGGAACACAGCTAGATCGATGCATTCTTGCTCTACCACATGATAGAGCTAGACCTTAAAGTTTCTACCTCTACGATTCTAGCTCCACCACATGGTAGAGCTAGACCTCAAATGCAATTCTAGCTCCACCACATGGTAGAGCTAGACCTCAAAGCATTCTAGCTCTATAATGTGGTTTAGGTAGAATACAGCTCTACCACAGTTACATTCAACCTTAGCTGGTTACATTCATTGAAGTCTAGCTCTACCACATGGTAGAGCTAGAAGAATGCATTCTAGCTCCACCACATGGTAGAGCTAGATTTCAAAGCATTCTGGTCATACATTTACTAATCTTGCTCTGCCACCTGGTAGAGATAATATCCATTGAAAAACCAGCACTAGAATACTTTGAAGTCCAGCTAGAATGCATTTATCTAGCTCTACCATGTGGTAGAGCAAGACTAATAAATGTATTGAGAGCTCTAAGATGGAAATACTCTTCAACTCCTCCATAGTGTTTTCATGGATATATTTTGTGTTTTTTGAATATGATATTTTAAGTTTTTTTAAAAAGTGTAAGAACACAATAACTATAATTAACAATTGTGGTTTTTGTTGCAGGTGAAAGATGTCTCAGAAAAGAAAAGTGATGGAAGTTCCGGTCAGTGTTAACTTTGCCTCTTTGCTGATCAACGACGACAGTGGTACTTAGATATTTGGGGTCTTCAGGGTTCACAATGTAACAAAATTCATCTATTTGTTGCTAGTGATGTGGGCATGGATACTGTTGAGGATCTAGGACCAATGACTCTATCTTATATTTTTGTAGTTGATTCTCATCCCGATATTGAATGCATAAATATTGGGGTACCTGGGATCCATGAGTATCAACTAGATCCCAAGGCATTCATATTGAACGAATAGTAAGAGATAAACAAGATACTATGTTCTCTCGAGGGTGGAAGTTAGATTGTGCAAGTCAAGAAATAACTCTTGATATGAAGAGTTGCAAGCTTCCATTTCTTATTGTGTGAAAGGCAAACAAAAAAAAGAGAAAATGCCCTCTAAAAATCCAGTTCAAAAAAAGGCAAAAAGCAGTACAGGTATTATGGATGTAGATGAAGCATTTCTTAAATCTACAGTATAGAAAATAGGCTTGGAAAATTTAACAAAAATAAGATTTGTGGATCCCAAAGTTTTGGAAAATGAGGTGCAAAAGGCACTAAAGAGTGATACAAGGGGTATGGAAAAATACTCTAAGTATTTTCCATTCAAGTACAAAGAGTATGAGATCCCTGTAGATCAATGCTGGCTAGCTCCTGATCACTATAACTCTCGTCAAATAGAACCTCACCGTGTGGATGAATGCGTGTTATTTTTTGGTGCAAGTGCAAACAGGCCAGGAGCGTGTGCATACTTGATGCCTGTAAAGAATGCTGGCAAGAAGAAAGGAATTCCAATGAAACTAAGTGAGGTAATAGAGGAGAAACTCACTGAGTATTCATATTGGATTATTGATGGCCAACATTCCATCTATGCTGCAAAATTCTTACGGTATCAAGAAATGGAAAAAGATGGTTGTGCTCAAGACCTGATACAAGTGTATGAAAAAAGGAAGGCTCGAATTGTTGTAGATCCAGAGCCACAAGTTGCGATGGCCATATCTGTTATAGCTAATGAAGAGGCCCAATCATTATATGTCAAACAACCATACTATGATGTCTTGTAGCACTTGAGGAGTCAGTGGATCTTCAATAATTCTCCGTCAAGGCCAGCATCTGGAGTAACAGAGGGCTCATCATCTCGTGTAGACTGGGATGTATGTCCATATCCCTTGCTCTCTTATAATTATATGTTTTGAAAAAAATACTTGATTTTGATCTTTTTTTCTTTTATTTCTTTGCAGAAATTTTTGCGAATGGCTAGAATTACGGTGGGAGCATCCTTCATTTCAAAGCAGTCTAACATGGTCATTTACTCTGATGAAGTTTTCAAAGGCTGGCTTGAAATCATGGAGAAGCAAAACAATAAACCAACTGCCACAGTTTTTAGATGTCTTGTTGGGCTAGATGAACAAGAAGTCAAACAAATACAATCAGAAATCAGGTCTGGAAAAATTTTTCTTTCAAAGGGTACTAAGGATGTAGATGTAATTGACATGCCAGAGCGTATCAAGCAACTCAAGAAAGATAAAATTATTCAAGATGCATTGCTTGTAGAGTTCAACACTCTGAACAAGGACAAACAATGTCAAGATTGGTCAGAATTGACTATCACCTATAGCATCAATGAGGTTGTATACTCAGTTCTTTTGAAGTTATGTGATGTGTATATAAAGTCAAAGCTACAGGTTGGATCAAAGAAGATTGATTTTCCAGTAGAAGCAAGGCAATATGTGGAGTGGAATATCAGCCTTAGCAAAGAAAGTTCAACCTTGTCCTTGGATCTTCCTTGATGTATTTATGCTCTGAGTCTTCCATTCGACGGGAGTTACTACTTGAAGCGCCACCTCAACAATCCAATTTCCATTGGGTTATGTGTTCTGGATAACACTGAAGATTTGGGAAGAAATATGCATTGAGATTCGGGAGAACACCATATTAGTGAATTTGGGAATTTCCTAATTCCCATTTTTGAATACTTAAAAAAGGGGACATGGATAACATGTTTGTAAGTTTCTCAAAACCCTATCATATGACCTATCGTTGGAAAGCGCTTGAAAAATGGAATCTAAAGAGCTATAAAGCGCTCATTTTGGATTAGTGGTGTTCAAGTTATGGTTAATCCAAACTTTTGACCACGTGTCCCAAACTTGTGGGAAATTCCCATATTCCCCAATATGGTGTTGGAGTTACTACTTGAAGCGCCACCTCAACAATCCAATTTCCATTGGGTTATGTGTTCTGGATAACACTGAAGATTTGGGAAGAAATATGCATTGAGATGTGGAATCATTTTGCAATCTTTTGAACGGCATTATGATCATTACAGCAGGTAGATCTTTGCCATCCCAATATGTGTTGCTTACCTTTCTAAATATTACAGATTTTATTCACGCTTAAAAAATTTGAGTGGCATAGCAAAGGAACAGTATAATGGGGCATTGCATTTTCGACGAGACGTGCAATAGAGTTCTTCACATCCTTAGTGTTTTTCAGCAAGGGAGATGCCTTTCAAGGACTAGCAGATGTTCCTGATCCAGGTACACAAGCGACAATATTGGATACTGGACTTCTTGATATAGATAATGAAGATGTTAAAACTATCCCAGACATTGAGTTTCTAAGAATCAAGAAGAATCTTTTGATCAAGCAATGTATTCAAAAGTATTGCAGAGAAGGCTGCAAGCTTGTTGATCTTTTCAGTAATGGCTATATCATCGAGCTAGGGCTAGCACTAAATAAGGAAGTGATTTGCCTAGTGGAGAGTATTGAAGATCAAAGAAAGATGGGAACAATTCTTCTTGACTTTGCAAAGTCAAGAAATGAGCAACCAGTTCCGCCTATTAACAATCAAAGGAATACCACGGTAAGATCGAGACATGGTGAAGTTCGTTCAGCTCGAGATTTTTTGGATTTTTAAGACATTATGTAACTTCTTAATGAGCTTTCCTTGTATCTTCAATACTTTGATTTGGTGATGTTTTGACTTGTTATATCCTTGTTTCATTTTTTTAGTAGTATTTAGTTCTTTTGATTTTATACAATGCTTTTATTATTTTTGTAGCTCTCTCCAAATTGGGCTTTGGAATCTAGAATCACCAACTTATGGATCCTAACATGTTCATTGACAAATTCACTTTTTACATAACTAATTGGTGAATTTGGAAAGCCTACTTAGTGGTCGCACAATGGCCTGCTCGTGAATCTGAAAATCTTGCTTATAAATCTAAGATGATAGAGCTAGAGATCCTCTCATTTACTTCAATCCTACCCTGTGGTAGATCTAGATTTCAATAGGTCTACAATTTGGTGGAGCTAGCTACCTCTTCAAAGTGGTGGACCAAGAATCCATTAAAGTCTAGCTACCTCTTCAAAGTGGTGGATGAAAAGATGCAGGGGGGAAGAGAGCTTGAGATCTTGCAAGCACACACACACACACTCACAAAACCCTAATAGAGAACACACAAGGTGAGAGGCTGAAAATCTTCTTCTTCTCTACTCAACACTCAACACACCATATACAAGAATAAGAGTACACACAATATGAAAGGTACTCAACCAAATACATACACGGGTTCTCTATAGTGTGAACCCGACTAAATGAGCTGGCGCTATAACTATGCCAGTCTCTAGAGTGGCTGTCACACAGCCTGTCATCCCACTGGCCGCATATCACCCAAGATCTCACCAACAATGCCAGTGGTGTAAGTGCGGGGCCTATCCCCCAGGCGGGTCATCAGTGGCCACCGCCTCACTAGACGAGCTCGATATCTCAACACTCCCCCTCGAGCTCAACTCCATCTCATGTACGCCAAGCGAAGCCCTGAATCTGCGGAGCTTCTCTGTACCCAATGCTTTGGTGAAGATGTCAGCTACGTGATCCTCTGTGCTGACATAAACAAGGTCAAGGTCTCCTGCCAAGACCTTCTCTCTGACGAAGTGGTAGTGGACCTCTATGTGCTTCGTACGAGCATGAAAGACTGGGTTCCTGGCCAACTGTATACTGCTAATGTTGTCACAGAAAATGACAACTTGTCTATCCACTGATAGACCCAAATCTGCAAGTAGCTTTCTCAACCAAGCTACCTCACATGCTGCCATAGCAGCTCCTCTGCCTCCGTACTCGATAGAGCAACTGTAGGCTGCTTCTTGCTGCTCCAAGTCACAGCAGCACTCCCCAAAGAAAACATGAATCCACTGGTAGATCTTCTATCTGAGATACTACCAGCCCAATCAGCATCTGTGTACCCATGTACACATATCTCTGTCCCAGTCTCATAGAATAGTCCACAATGCAAAGTAGACCTCACATACCTCAGTATGCGTCTCACTGCATCCAAATGCGGTTTCCGTGGAACCTGCATAAACTGACTCACCAACCCAACAGCATAGCTCAAATCTGGTCTGGTGATCGTCATGTAGATCAAACTTCCTACTATGCTCCTGTACATAGTAGGATCCTCCAAGATCTCTCCTGAATCTGCACTCAACTTGCCATTCTGATCCAATGGCACAGAAATAGGCTTACAGCCTGTCATACCATACTTGGACAACATGTCCAAGCCATACTGTCTCTGCAGTAATCCAATACCATGTGGTGACCTAATCACCTCAATGCCCAAGAAATATCTGAGCTCTCCCAGATCCTTCATCTCAAACTTCTGTCTTAGCAAGATCTTTACATCAAAGATCTCTGCATCATGGTCCCCCGTAATGATCAAGTCATCTACATAGATGACAACAAGCACAACCCCTCTATCACCATGTCTCACATATAATGAGAAATCTGCATTGGCTACATGAAAGCCAATAGTAACAAGATATTCAGAAATCTTGTCAGACCATGCTCTTGGTGCTTGCTTTAAGCCATACAAGGCTTTCTTCAACCTGCAAACATTGTTCTTTACATCCATCTGATGTAAAGACCATTGCTTTGACGCAGCCACTGCTATCACAACTCTCACCGTTGCCATCTTGGCAACTGGGCTGAAAGTTTCCTCATAATCAATCCCATATGTCTGCGCATATCCTTTGGCTACCAATCTAGCCTTGTACCTGTTTATGCTTCCATCACTGTTATGTTTAACTTTGTACACCCACTTGCATCCAATGGCTTTCTTGCCTTCAGGCAATTGCACTAAGTCCCAAGTTTCATTTCCATATAGTGCATCCATCTCCTCATCCATAGCTTTCTCCCAACACACATTTCCAACAGCCTCATCAATGCATGTGGGCTCTACAACCTGCACAACCTTTGCCATATATGCATAGTGATGTGCCACATAACCATCATAGGTAAATCTCTGCACAGGATTTCTCACTCTCCCAGATCTTCGCAGCTTCTCATTCATGGCTTCCATAGCCTTCTTTACACCAGGTGTTCTCATAGCTGGGATCCCAAGCTCCTCATCAAGGCTCATATCTGAGCCACTAGACTCTCCATCAACATGAGAATGCCCTGCAGAAATGTCAGGCATACCAAGGGGCTCAACCACTTTCTCTTTTCCTTTACGTGATGTACTAATCACATTTGTAGGGCTGGTATTATGACGCAGCCTGCCACTCCATGGTCTATCAACAGACCCACTAGATGAGGACTCTCCTGGTCCACTCAAAGACTGTGATTGCTGACCTGCATTCTGTGCAACCACACTTCCACTCACATCAGCCCCAACAGCTTCTTTTTCAGCAGCATACCAGCTGCTCATCTCATCAAAGACAACATCCCTGCTTACCCTCAACTCACGTGTAGCAGGGTTATAACACCTGTATCCCTTTTGCTCAAGGGAATATCCAATAAACACACATTTTTCAGCTTTTGGATCCAGCTTAGTTCTCAGCTCATCTGGCACATGCACATATGCAATGCATCCAAAGACAGATGAGACAAATCTGGTTTTCTACCAGTAAACCTCTCCTCTGGAGTTACATCATGTATGGCTGCAGTTGGAGTCCTGTTCATAATGTATACTGCTGTAGAAACAGCCTCAGTCCAATAGCAATGCGGCATATTCTTCTCTTCCATCAATGCTCGCGCAATCTCAGCAATGTGCCTGTTTTTCCGCTCAGCAACTCCATTTTGCTGCGGAGTATATCTGCATGTGAACTGTCTCCGAATACCATTCTTCTTCAAGAATTCAGAGAACTCATTGGAGAAGTACTCTCCCCCTCCATCTGACCTTAGGCACTTTACATATTTCCCTGTTCGCTTTTCAACCAAAACTCTGAAATTCTGAAAGTGAGTGAACACCTCACTCTTCTCCTTCATGAAATATACCCACATTTTTCTTGTGTGGTCATCAATGAAAGTGACATAGTACCTGCAGCCTCCCATAGACACGGTCTTCGTAGGACCCCATACATCTGAATGCACAAGATCTAGTGCATTTCTGCTCACATATCTGTTACGTGGAAACACATGCTTTGTTTGCTTCCCAAATTGGCATGCTTCACATATTTTCTGCATACCTTCCACTTTAAATTTTGGCAGCCCTGTCACAATTCCTTTTGTCTGCATAGACTTCAATCTCTGCACATTTACATGTCCAATTCTTTTATGCCATATGTCTGTGTCTGCAACAACTCCTGAACCATTTGCAAACATCGCAGCACTCATTTCAAGCATGTCTACATTCAACATAAACATTCTGCCCACTCTGTTGCCTTTTGCAACCAACCTGCACTTGTCTTTAAAATCTTCAACATAACACCCATCACGGTTAAATCGAACCTGCAAACCCTGCTCAATCATCTGGCCAACTAAAACCAGATTCTTTGTTATGTTCGGTACATGAAGTACATCTGCAAGGTACTTCACTTTGCCATCCTGCATAGACAATGGCACATCTCCAACGTGGGCAATTGGATGAGCAGTGTCATCCCCTGTTTCCACAAAACCTGGTCTTTCCGGGTTTTTCATCTCCTTGAACCACTCCCCATGACTTGTCATGTGGTTCGAAGCGCCTGAATCCACATACCATACATTATCTTTTTGTGCTGCATCAACATTTTCAGACATGGCATTCACAACATGCTGCATAACAAACAACCTTTCATTATCCTCATTATTTCTGCTTGAGGATGCATAGTTGTTTTGCTGCACTTTCCCATTTTGCATGTCAGCTTGCTTCTTATAACATTCTGACTGCACATGTCCAGGCTTACCACAATAATAGCATTCACGTGCATCATTATATTGCCTTTGCCAATTTCCACGGCCTCTTTGACTCCCCCTGCCTCTGAATTTGCCTCTTCCACGTGCGTGTTGTTGTTGTTGTTGTTGATTCTGGGACTGTTGTTGTTGCTGCTGCTGCTGCTGGCCATAATTCTGATTACCTGTTCGGCCACCTCCTTGACCGCGTCCACGGCCTCCTCTCCCTCGTCCTCTTCCTGAACTCGTGTAGAAGGCCTGTTGCTCTGAACTGTTTTTGCTTTGTGAAGTCTGTTGGTCTTCACCCAAGCTCTTCTCTTCGATAATCAGCATAGACACCAAATCTGTAAAGTTGGGAATGTTTTCCCGAGTCTGAATGGACATCTTGAATGCCTTGTATTGTGGCCCGAGACACGTAGACAGACTTTCACCTTGTCATCATCATCTACTGACACACCAATAGATGCAAGGGATTCCACAATACCCTTTATCTTCAGCGCATAGTCATTCACAGACCTGCTCTTTTTCTCCACAGTATGAAGTTCATTCTTCAACTGTATCTTACGAGCCTTGGTATTTGTTTCATAAAGCTTTACCAAGGTGTCCCACGCCTCCTTGGGGGACTTGGCATCCTGAATGTGCCCAATCATGGTGTCCTGTATACTAATGGAAAGCCAATACATTACTTTCTTGGCTCCTTGGTTCCAGTCTTTAAACTCTTTCACATCTGCAGCAGTCGGATTTATATCCGGTATCTCCGGTGCCTCTTCATGCTCACCTTCTATGTAGTCCCAATAACCTTTTCCCATCAAGAAATTCGTCAACCTGAACCTCCAAGCATGGAAGTTATTCTTATCCAGCTTCTCAGCCACAATCTGAGTTATCCCATCATTTGACATCTTGCCAAACACACAACTTTACCAGAAACTGCACTCTGGTTTTTCTGCACAAATGCTGTGTTTTCTGCACAGCGATACCGCAGTACTCTCAAATGTCACAACCAGTGACTTCAATGCACATACATACACCCAATGGCAACTGTAGACCTCTTTGCAGCACCCACAGTGTCTGCACAGTCAATCTGTCTTCCTGCAGTTCTTAAAACAGAGTTCTGCAGAGAATCGATGACTTACCCGCAGTGCTCGAAATCGCCTGCTTTCTGAAAAACGGAGGTCCAGACGCGCTCGAAACGCGTTTTCGGCCCGAAAATTTCAGTCCGAAGGACAGTTCGAAGGACTGTATAGTTGCCCTATAGCTTTACTCCCGCGAAGAAAGCTCCTCAATCAGAGATCGTTTGCCGGTGCCTCCCGTAGAGCTCCCGACAAGGGTGTAGTCACCAACACAATAGGGAAGAGTAGTTGTAGCTCTTACCCTCGTACCGCTTCTTGTGGTTCTCTTGCTTGTAGCTCAGCCCTTAGCACGAACCAGGCTCTGATACCATGAAAAGATGCAGGGGGGAAGAGAGCTTGAGATCTTGCAAGCACACACACACACACTCACAAAACCCTAATAGAGAACACACAAGGTGAGAGGCTGAAAATCTTCTTCTTCTCTACTCAACACTCAACACACCATATACAAGAATAAGAGTACACACAATATGAAAGGTACTCAACCAAATACATACACGGGTTCTCTATAGTGTGAACCCGACTAAATGAGCTGGCGCTATAACTATGCCAGTCTCTAGAGTGGCTGTCACACAGCCTGTCATCCCACTGGCCGCATATCACCCAAGATCTCACCAACCATGCCAGTGGTGTAAGTGCGGGGCCTATCCCCCAGGCGGGTCATCAGTGGCCACCGCCTCACTAGACGAGCTCGATATCTCAACAGTGGAGCTAGGCCAATGCACCCCCCCAAAGACAGTTTTTGCAGAGCATCCATTTAAGTCTAGCTCTACCATATGGTAGAGCTAGGCCAATGCATTTCTAGCTCCACCACATGGTAGAGCTAGATCAAATGCAATTCTAGCTCCTTGGTTCTTGTCACGTGCAATGAGCTAGAACCCATTGAAGTCTAGACCTAGAACCTATGGAAGTCTACTGGCTCCACCCATAAAGAAGCTATCTTGATCCCCAACTCAACCACGTGGTAAAGCAAGACTTATAAATTCTAGCTCTACCATATGGAAAATTTAGAACATCTAAAATTTTAGCTTTACCATATAGTTGAGTGGTTTTGTGTTTCTCACCTCCACCTACTCTTGGAGCTCAAGGGTGGATCTCAAGGCCTACTTCCAACAAGAGCTCCCTTGCAAACTAGCTCTACCAAATGGTAGAGCTAGAATAATGGGTGTATTTGGAAATCCATTTTAAACCCTCCAATTCTAGAGTGAGCAAGTAGAATTGATAAATGGTATCCAAACATGATTTCCTTTTAGATTACACCAATAAACATGTGTTAAGAGGAGTGAGTATTACAATTGTAAATTCTTGTAGTTTGAAGATTGTTGAGTCAATGTTACTTTTTTTTCTTTTAGATCCCAAAATTGAGATAGTAGCACCAAGTGAAGTACCTACGGAATGCCACAATCAAACTGTGGATGAGAGCTTCTCCCACACATTCAGTGATGTCCATCCAGAAGGTTTAAAGACAAATGTTGATAATGAAATTGGGGTACCTAAATCTCCAACAAATGAAGCAATGGGTGAGAGTTTCCAGCCCGAAGAAGAAGCAAGAAGTACCGACACTGCTATCTCCAAGAAATCAGTGTTGACAATTGTGTTGGACCTGAATGGTCTACTACTACTGAAACGTTGTCAACAACAACCATCTTCAATATATGAATCTATTCGAATGGATTCAAAACAATATATTGTACTAAGGCCAGGATGTATCCAATTCTTGAAGATTTTATTAAAAAATATTAATGTTGGGATCTGGTCAACAGCGAGAGAGAGTAATGTTCTTCAAATATTGAGAATATTACAAGACAGAGCAGGAGAGATATTGCCTTTTTTTGTAGTTTGGGCTCAAGAGGCTTGCGAGAAGGATAAAAGTGGTAAAATAGCTAAACCTGATAATCCAACAGTTTAGGCAATGTTCAAGCCATTGTCAAAAATCGCTTCATGTTTTGATTGTGATGCTCATAGAACGGTTCTTATTGATGACTCTCCATACAAGGGATGTGCTTCTCCTGATAATAGTTGTATATATCCTGCAAAGTTTGATGAAGAAAAGATGGTCGACAATATTCTCATTGATGAGCTGCTCCCTTACTTATTGCATCTTGATGAGAGTGAAGATGTGCGTGAGATCATTGGCTCTAATCGCTATGGACAACCTCCAGTATCCAATAAAAATGAATACAGAGGTGTGGTAGATTTTTGGAAAAAGCGCAATTTAAATTGGTCACAGAAGACAATCTACACAGATAGGCTACCACTATCAGAGATTATACAAAAGTTTGTCGACAATCAAGAGGTATTAGTGAGACAATATGAAAACAAAAGAGAAGAGATAATAAAAATTATGGCAAAAGAACGAGTGAGTATTGCTAGCATGAGGGGACCACAAGTGATTTCTCTAGCTAGAAAATCGGGTTCTACCACAACGCAGTTGAAGGCAGCCAATGCAAGGGCTTTCATAAACAAGGTGTTAAATGAGTACAATCTTCTCCAACGGGATAGAAATAACTAAGGTACTACCCAACATAAATGATAATTATAACCAAATACATGATTTTATACAACAATTTTGTATTCACAATGAAGAAACTTAATTTATGATGGTTTCTTGTAGATTTATTTCAAGGATATTGTTCCAAGGAGTATTCACTTAAAGAAGCCATTTGTCACAAGGATTGTATTTTTTTTTGGAAGAATTTTATCTTTTTGTAATCATGAATTGACAAGAAATTTTGTCCTGTTTTTAAAGTAGTGGCAAATGTATCTCTTTAGATAATTTTATAAATGTTGTTCACTCTGCTATAAGGAGCCTCCTAATTTGAAAATGTATGGAAGCTTGATCTTTGTCTTATGATTTTAATTCCTACATATTTGGACTATGGTAGAGCTAGATCAATGCCTTCTAGCTCCACCACATGGTAGAGCTAGACTTCAAAGCATTCTAGCTCCACGACATGGTAGAGCTAGACTTGAAAGCGTTCTAGCTCTACCATATGGTAGAGCTAGATCAATACATTCTAGCTCTTCCATGTCACCACATGGTTGAGTTGGACTTCAAACCATTCTAGTTCTACCATGGGGTCTAGATAAAATATTTTGATACAGCTCTACCACGTGCTAGAGCTGGACTTCAAATATTTCTAATTTTGCCATGGGATCGAGCTAGAATACTTTGATATAGCTCTATCACATGGTAGAACTAGATTTAAAAATATTCTAGCCCTACCACATGGTTGAGCTAGAACAGTGCATTCTAGCTCTACCACGTGGTTGATCTAGATCAATACATTCTAATTTCACCACATTCTGATACCTGCAAGCACATTTTGTCGCGTCTTTTTAGAATCAAATGGAAAGAGTATTTGCATCTTGGGTCATTTTGTAATGCAACTAAAGTCAACATTTTGGAACAGTATATAGTTTAATGTTAGCGTGCATAGTCACATTTTGTTTTGTAATTGTTTAAAATCTATCTTTGCATAAGAGTAGTTATAACATGCCTTCCCCCCACATGCCCACCTTTATCATTAAGCATGCTCATTTTTTTCCAAGTCATGTGATTGATTCTAATTGGCAGAGGCGACTTCTTCGTCACAGAGCATTAGTACGTCACATGTCCAAGAAAATCCAGAGTGTACGAAGACAGTTGGTTCAGCGCCGTATTGACCGTCTACGGGAAATTGATGCAAGGTTGCGCTTTGTGCATCCCTCTGAGGGGGTTATCATACTGACATGGTATTTGTCAGACCCAATATGCGTACCCCTATGCAAAGAGGATGATAGGAGGGCTATTATTCTAAACCTTATTCTAAACCTCAATGGTTTGTTTTGTGCCATGTTGTCGAAACCCAATATGATGAGAAGGATCCTCCTTAACGAGTTAGTAAAATACCCAATTAACCAATATCGTTATGTCCTATGTCACAAGGATGCACATGAGTTCTTAGATTGGTGTATTCAGTTCTTTTATGTTTTTATTTGGAGCGCATGTAGGAGAACTAAGCTCTCTCGAATAATTGACACAGTATTTCCACAACAAAAGCCCAAGTTTGTAGGTGTTCTCTCACAAGAGCATTATTCAAAATCCTTATGGGTTGTGCAGAATAGACAAGTTTTCTTTAAAAAGCTTGAGACCTTTTGGGGTCTCCATCCTTTGTACAACAAGAAAAATACATTGATAATTGATGATAGCTACTATAAGATGTTTAAGAATGAGTGAGGAACCTGGTTAATAGTCCCAGAATTGTACCATCAACCTTCCAAGGAAAGGTATAGTTTTTTGACAGAAGATTTAAGAAATTGGTTGTTTTTATGGCTACCGAATGAAGATCGGCAAGAGTATACGTGGGATAATGCCTTTGAAGAAAAACCTAACCAATTCTCAGATGATGTGATGAAGAAATGGCTTGAAGAAGAGAAATTGGAAGTAGAGAATATGAAAAAGACAGAGGTGTGGAAGCGACAGCAGGAGGTTGATGCTGAGGCAGAGAGGCAGGAACAACTTGAAATTCAAAGAAAGCAACGAGAGGAGGCTGAAGCTGAGGCAAAGAGGCAAGCAGAGAGTGAAAATCAAGCAAAGCAACAAGAGGAGGCATCATGAAAGTAATACACCACCATGAAGCGCATTTTGTTTGTCCCTATTATAATCAAATGTAGAGGATGCAAGTAATTTGGCCTTTTTTAATGTAATAAAAGTCCATATATTGAAATATGATATTGTAATCAGGCCTCTTATGGAGCATACTGTTCAAATGTTTGCCTTTGCAAAGCATTGAACAAATTCTAGCACAAGCAATAAATTCATGTTCATTTACAATGTCTTATTATAATTGAGTCATAAATGGAGTGCATCCTTCTCTAAGGGGACTCCTTTTATCTTTTGGTCAAACTTTCCAAATTATTATTTCTTTAGTAGAGTAGGTGAAGACTTTTAACTATCATTTTGACAAAGGGCATCCTACTGCAAGGAGACTCTTTCTATCTTTAATAATGTTAATTTGTAGTAGTTGTGTATATAAGGATACTTTCACCATGTCAAATTATAAATTCTTATTTATTTAGTCTTTGTTCATTACAATGCAATCTTAAAATTGGAGAGTGCATCCTACTCTAAGGGGACTCTCAATATACAATCTCTTGTATCAATGTTTTTACTTGGGGGTCTAGATTGAACAAATGGTAGATCTTGGTTCTTTCAATGCGTTCTTGCTCCACGTGGTAGAGCTAGCTCAGAATTCTAGCTCTACCATGTGGTAGAGCTAGAATCCCTTAAAATCAAGCTCCACCATATGGGATGGTAGAGCTAGAATTCTATGTCTATATCTACCATGTGGTGGAGCTACCATCCATTGAAGTCTAGCTGTATAATTTCATGGAGCTAGCTAGCTCCACCATGTGGTATCTTATTGAGCTCTAGCTCCACCACGTGGTGGAGGTAGCAGCCATGGTCTCTTCATGGAATTTTGGCCTTACCACATGGTGGAGCTAGTATCCATGTGTGGTAGACCTAAACCTATGGAAGTCATACAATACGACTAGAATTTTGAGTCTAGATCTACCGTTTGGTGGAGCTTACATCCACTAAAGTCTAGCTCTATAATGTCCAAGTGGTGGAACAGGATCTAGAATG
Organism: Cibotium barometz; assembly: GCF_041138505.1. Classification (NCBI taxonomy): domain Eukaryota; kingdom Viridiplantae; phylum Streptophyta; class Polypodiopsida; order Cyatheales; family Cibotiaceae; genus Cibotium; species Cibotium barometz. The sequence goes on along the minus strand of NC_141094.1, from coordinate 6,338,527 downwards.
GATAAGTCATGGATCAAGAAATCCTTTTCAGCTCTATAATAGACAAGTGCTAGATCTAAAGTGAAGAGATAAAGTGATTGACGTTGGATTGCTAGCCATGCTAGACACCTCAATATGAGCAACAAGGTAAATATATCACTACATTGTCCATTTCAGACAAATAACTACACGAGTTTTCTTCAAAAAAGTTCATTTCTTTTGGGGTCTCCATGTTTTGTACAACAACAAGAATACATTGAAACTCGATGATAGCTACTACAATGTGTTCAACAATCAAGATGATAATCAAGATAATAATTGAGAGAATAATCTAAGTATGTGATCTTGTGAGTACACAAAATGAACATGCTCAAAAAGAAGCTCAATACCTTATTCAACCAATACACCCCCAACAATACACCCCCATGACACTAGCACATTTTGTTACTCCCTTTTGTAATTGAATGTAAATGGTCTTTGTAAATGGTCCTTATTATAATAAAATATAAAGGATCTTTGTAATCTGGCCATCTTCGTGAGCGTGTTGTTCAATTGTGTGCCTTTTGCAAGGCATTGAACATATTTTAACACAAAAAAATAAATTCATTTTCATTTACAATGTTTTATTATAATGGAGTCGTAGATGGAACGCATCCTACTCTAAGGAGACTCCTTTTATCTATTGACAAAGTGCATCATACTTTAAGGGGACTCTTTAGTAGAATAAGCTTCATCAAAATGAAATCTTTTAACCGTAATTTTGACAAAGTGCATCCTACTCCAGGAGACTCTTTCTATCTTTAATAATGTTAATCTGTAGCGATTGTATATATAAGTATACCTTCACCACCTCAATTTATAAAATCTTGTTCATTTTGTCTTGTTCATCACAATGAAGCTTTAAAATTGGAGCGTGCATCCTACTCTAAGGGGACTCTCAATATACAATCTCTTGTATCAATGTTTGTAATTGGGGGTCTAGATCAATCAAATGGTATATCTTGGTTTCTTATGGACTGTAGAATGGCCAAGTGGTGGATCTAAAAATCTTTAAATCCTCCTCAATGTGTTGTAGCTCCACATGGTAGAGCTAGCTCAAAATTCTAGCCCTACCATGTGGTGGAGCTAGAAATCAAAATTACACCCCCATGATACTAGCACATTTTGTTACTCCCTTTTATAATTGAATGTAAATGGTCTCTGTAAATGGTCTCTATTATAACAAAATCTAGAGGGTCTTTGTAATTTGGCCAACTTTGGGAGCAGACTGTTCGATCGTGTATCTTTGCAATGCATTGAACAATTTTTAACACAATAAATAAATTCATAGATGGAGTGCATCCTAGTCTAAGGAGACTCCTCTTATGCATCCACAAAGTGCATCCTAGTCTAAGGAGACTCCTCTTATGCATCCACAAAGTGCATCCTACTTTAAGGGGACTCCTTTTATCCTTTTATCTTTTGGTTGTGAATGCAAAAGTTTTATTATTTCTTTAGTAGAATAAGCTTCATCAAAATGAAATCTTATAATCGTAATTTTGACAAAGTGCATCCTACTCCAAGGAGACTCTTTCTATCCTTAATAATGTTAATTTGTAGTGGTTGTGTATATAAGGATACCTTCACCATGTCAATTTTTAAAATTCTTGTTCATTTAGTCTTGTTCATTACAATGAAGTCTTAAATTGAAGAGTGCATCCTACTCTAAGGGGAGTCTCAATATACAATCTCTTGTACCATTGTTTTTAATTGGGGATCTAGATTGACCAAATGGTAGAATCTGATCTTGGGTTCTTATGGACTGTAGAATGGCCAAGTGGTGGATCTAAAAATCCTCTTCAATTGTAAAATATACAAGTGGTGGATCTAAAAAATCTTGAAACCTTTCTATTTCTAAGATCAAGCTAGGTTCGATCTAGCATCACTTGATAAAGCAAACCATTTTTAAATTTTTTATAGGTTGAAAAAGGTAGATTCTAGATTAAATGCATTAAATTTTTCAATGTGGGGATGGGATTTTTTCCACTTTACCTAATACGGTCTTTTAACACATTCCTACGATAACTATGTCCACACGTTTATGTAATGGGAGCTCGCACTATACTGTAGATCCCGTCATTTGATGAGAAAAATGCCCTAAAGATGCTCCCAAGTATTGAGCTTTGAAGGAAAGACAAGAGGATCTTGATCAGTTTGTCAAGCCATAGAGAAAAGCCTTGTAACTATGTTTTGGGCACCTCGGGTCACTTACTCCCACGCGGCGGCCTAGTGGAAAAAGGCTTGGAATTATAAAAGCCAATTTCTCTTGTTTGTAACTCATTCTCCCATATGTGCAATACAAGTGAAGTTTTTTCTCTCTCCCTCTCTCTAGCAACTCTAATCTAGCATGTGTGGTGTGCTTAGGGTTAGGGTTTGGGAGTGATGCACTAATCACTTGTTCTCTCTTGCTTCTTCTCTCCCTCTTGCTTGAGTGATTAGTCTACCATCGTAATTGTCTTCCACGGGGATCCCACACCATGCAATGAATGGCATCAATCCACTCTTTTCGAATGATAATCTGGCCTTGGAGTGCTCTTGCAGTGTAGGCGATGCCCCTTCGCATGACCCGGCTGCTCTGTATGTAGGCGGCTGCTCCACGATGGGACCCGGCTGCTCTAAGCGTAGGCGGCTGCCCCTTGATGCGCTACCCGGCCATCTCCTTGATGCAATCTGCCCCTACGCACTGTGCAGCCTGCCATCTTTGTGCGCCTCCTCTCGCTTGCCCTATGTGTTGTGTGTTGTGCCGATGCCTAAGCCCTCTACGCTTATGCATACACGCGGCCGGCCATCAGTTACGCCAACCGCCTCATGGATGTGCATGGTATCCCCTCCATGCTCCATCGTATGGTTGCCTACCCCTTGGCCTTGTGCCCATTCGCATCTCCGACCACCATAGGCTTCCACACCATGCCTAGTGTAATGTACCCACACCACACCAAGCTTGTCCGGCCACCTCCGTCTGAATGGACTTGAACGGACTTGAACCATAATACTTGGACCCTTAGTGAGCTCTCCTAAGGCCCGGTTCAACTGTAACTCCATAAACCCTTGCAGCTCCATTTACAAGTCTTATGCTAGCTACTCCCGCAACTCCTCCGTCGGTTGCGAGCATGTGGTATCCCCCACGTGTCATTCATGACCTCGCGGCGGCGACAAGTGCTTATTTTGATTTGGGAGGACAATGTTTTTCCTAGACATTGAGACTCAATAGCCGTGATGTGTAAGTTTGAGGTGGGGGGGGTGTGTACAAATTTGAGGGTAAGTGGTGTGTGTGTACAAATTTGAGGGGTGTTTTTTTTTGGGGGGTGGGGGTGGGAGGGGGGGTGTGTGTGTGTGAGAGAGAGAGAGAGAGAGGGGGGGAGAGAGAGGAGAGATATTTCCCAAAGTCTGATACGTGTGATGTGTAAGTTGTCTTTTTTTTGGGGGGGGGGGGTGGGGGTTTGGGGGGGGTGTGTGTGTGTGTGTGTGTGTGAGTGAGAGAGAGAGAGAGAGAGAGAGGAGAGATATTTCCCCAAGTCGATACATGTGATGTGTAAGTTTGAGGGTGCTGATGGGGGTATGTGTGTGCGGGGAAGGGTAACTCATTCCAGTGTCCGCTTTTGCGGCCACGTGGGGGCGTTTCAAACACCAATTTCTGCTGCGCCTTTTGGAACCTTCATTCTAACCTACGACTCAGGTCTCTGCTCCACGTTTTAGTAATGATTGCAAAGCCAGGCCATACGCAGTAATCTTCTTCTTCTCCTATAGCAGATTATTCTCTGACACTGCCGATCGATGGAGAGCAGCAAGCCGCGCGAAGATCGAGAGAAGACGGGCGGGGGCGTGCAGAGGGCCTTCTCTTTCGCCCAGCTCCAATTCCGCGCAATGGTGATCATCTTAGCAGCAAGCGGGCTCGTACCCTACGAGGACCTTGTGTCTGTGCTACTCGCCTCCCTCTACATCTACGCCATGAGCAGGTTCGTTTTCCCACCTGTGACTCCCTCTTGTCCGGCCTCCATCTACAAGGGCAGCAAGGTGCTCAAAACCTATGTGACTGTGGCCGCCTATCTGGGCCTGTATGTCCCTCTGGCCTACATCCTGCTCGGGGCTGCGATGGGGGCTCAGAAGGCCGTGAAGGCGGCCGCCCCGCACGCTTTTCTCCTCGCGAGCCAAATCGTCACAGAGCAGATCGCTTCTACCTCTGATGCCGTCTCCCTCCCCGCACGAGCCCTTGTGCCCATCCTGTACAACAGTGGGCGCCTTGTGTCCATCTGGGAATGGATCCACACGGACTTCTCCAAGGGCGCCCGCGAGGTTTCACATTGGCTCTTGTTTGGGCGCGCCCTTGCTGTTGCTAACCTCCTCCTTTGGAGCTACAACCTCTTCGGTTTCTTGCTCCCCATGTACCTTCCTCGTTGCTTCCGTAAATACTTTGAGGATGAGAAAGCTTGGAACGAGCAACGCCATAAGTCTCATTAGAATTAGTAAATTAACTTAGCCTTATACTGTCTCTCACACTAGGGCATCCGACGATGACATGGATGCACGTGATGTTTGGGATATGGTTTCATAGGGCTTGATGTGGAGTGTGTTGCAAGTGGTATAATGTATGAGCACTTGATGCTTTCCAAGTGAATTCTAGTGTTAATTTAAAGTTCGTGTTACGTGAGTCATTTATGAGTATGGTTGATGTTATTTACAAGGAGTGCTCTTGTCGAGTATCTCCATGGTTTGTAATTCACACATGCCTTGAAAAGCTTGGAACTAGCCAACTTTTTAGAAGAATGATGCAAGCATTATCTAGGTCCAGTTTTCTCGTCTTCTATGGCCTCTAAGGAGTACTACTTTACCACTCCAAATGAAGTATTGCTTTTTCAACGAGTGGATCATGGACGCCTCTGGTAGAATACAAACTATTCAAAGTAAGATATTGATGCGAAGTGAAAACATTTGCACTCCATTGGAGTGGTGAAGTAGCAATCTTATTACTTCTAACAATAACAGTAATGTAATGATCTGGCTATGCCATCACCTTGATTTTTCTTGTAGAAACTTTAAGTGTGGATCATAATGTCACTAAAAAATGGTTGCACTCTTGAATTAGACCACTACAAATAAAATGAACTTGTCGCAATGCTATGAATGGCGGCACAAAGTTGTGATATGTTGATTACAACATATGTAAAGATACAAGGTGACACATTTAGGATGGGAAAGATTGATTGGCGCATTAGGTAAAAAGGCGTAAGGGCTTTGGGGCAATCCTTTTGTGAGTTCAATGAGTGGGAATTGAGCCCAAACTTTGGCTTAGAAGCTGAAAATCATATCCGCTACACTACAACACTTACAGTTAGTTCGAACTCTCTTTTGGGTCATGATCTTTGGCCTTTTCTTTCAAGAACCTCATTTCCAAGTAAAAAGTCGAAGTGATGCTCATGATGGTGGTGGAGTGTGCATGTTGGGAGGGCTAACACGACTATGTTAATCATGTAGGCATGGTGGAGTTTTCACCAGCATAAGCATGTTGGGAGGGTTAAGATGCCTACATTCTATAGTAGGGAGGGTCAACATCCTCATCACAACCCATACCATTGGTGTGGGGATGTTGCCACTAACACAATAACTTTCGGAAGGGAGTCCACCATGAAAAAACACCCACTCGGTGAGTTGTTGTAAGAAACATGGGGTGGGGGTAGGATGTGCCAAGGGTGTGTGGATAACAATCTTGCACAAAAAAAAAAGAGGTTCGAGTTCAAGCTCTCATCGTGAACATATTATTTAAGTTTAAAGACATAATCAAATAAAGTTTGCAATTTGTGTTATGCGGAGTTTCACTCCAATCTCTTTTCTGAGGGTTTTCCCATAGCCAGGAGGTAAATCCATAGTTGTTTAAATGGTTGTAATAGGCATGAGCATGAGCATGAGTGTGGCCTCTTCAGACATAGCTTGTCCAAGTCTTAGGGTATTTAAGTAATAATCAAGGGGCCAACCTTGGATAATAAGTGGAGAGATGTACCAATGTTTATAATACTCATCCATGTTATAAGTTGTATGGAAGAATTGATTTGGACTCACATTTTTAAAGTGTAGAATGTAGGCTAATGTTTTTTCATCATTCTGTTGAGCTTATATGCATAGGGTTGTTTTGAAAATAAGAAACAAGTACATATGTTGGGTGCATGATAGTGCAAAAAATGTATAGCTTAGCTTGAGACAAACAAAACACAACTAGCCTACATTTTTTAAGCTTTCTAGGTCGACATAATGAATGCATAATCATGTTAGCACCACTACTTGTCATGACTCTTCCATGCTCACAATCTGGTGTTGGCAGATCCAAGATTGTGTCTTTGGGATGGTTGGCCAGCTCCTCTTGCAGGTGCTGAGTAGATAGGTCTACCTTTGGCTGTCTGTCTAGAGGTTCCTTGAGGTCGAAAGGGTTAGTGTTGAAATCAAAGAAAGTTACTCTTGGTTAGCAATGCGTGAGTTTCCCTCTTACTTTGATTATCCTACATATTAGATAAACATGATGTTTGGGGACTAAACATTGGGTAGATGTTCTCCTTATCTTCTTCTTTCTTATCCTTATCCCCATCATTGGAAGGTGGTGGGGGCTTCTTAGTGATGAAGAAATCATGAAGGGCATGGAGATCCTCTTCCTCAGAGTCGAGGGGGTGAGTGTTGAAATCAAAAGAAGAAGAAGGGAAGTCACTCTTGATTAGCGGTGCATGAGTTTCCCCTTTATTTTTATTATTGTACATACTAGATAAATATGATATTACAAGACTAAACACTGGGTAGGTTTTCTCCTCATCTTCTTCTTGCTTATCCTTAATCCCCATCTCATCGGAAGGTGGTGGGGTCTTCTTAATGATGAAGAAATTATGAAGGGCATGGAGATAGTCTTCCTCAAGGAATGAAGTGTATTATATGTGCATTTGTTCAAAATCATACACTAGTCTGGTTTGTAGAGTACGTAGGTGTGCACGCATGATATCAAAAAGTTTAAGAAAACTATAAGGGTGGTAAGTTTTTCTTTTATGGAGAACTAGATGTTGATGTGTGTCCTATGCTTCTACCCACCTGTGTGTGAGCATCCATTCTAGGCTTTGCTGTATTTCGGGGAGGGGAGCAATAAAAGAATTAAGGTTAGTAGGTTTTATGAGCTCTAGGTGATCGTCTCCTTCATTAAAGTTAGTGGAATTCATTAGTATCCTACAGTTAAGGACAATGGGATGGAGGGAATATATACGTATATGGATTGTCCCTTGTTATTAAAAACAACTATTATGATTGTGGGATCTACACATCTAGTGGTATTTGCTAGGTCCCCTTGTGTTAGTTCCTCACTTAGATTTATGTTATATTGACAGAGGGAGTAGTCAAGCAAAAAATAGAATGAAGGTTTGTGAAGGTGCTCGAGGAACCACTCGAAGGTTAGCTAGAGGGGATTCCCCTTCCAGTAGCTTACCATATGTGTTATCATCTCCCTCATCAGGCTTGCTTTGATGGCTGAGCAGTTGTTGAAGAGTGGTCACCTTTTCTTCTTGGGCTTCCCATTCCTTGGCCACATCTTGCTCTCGTTGTTGGCGGGCTTGAGTGAGTTGCCTGTGTTGAGTAGCTAATTCACCTCGCTCTTTTGTGAGGATGGTGACTGTTGGAATTAGGGTTGCAGGAAAGCACACAAAGCTTGGAGAAGAAGAAGCAAGAATGCACACAACACAAAGTGTATTAGATTGTGTCAATGTACAAAAGATAAGTTAGCCCTAGAAGGATGGGCGTATATACAAGCCGGGGGAAAAAACCTCCTAAAGAGGGAAAAAGTGTCCCGGCGGTCCTAAGTGTGTTCACACACATCACTGCCTATGTATATGGCAACAATCTCCAGCATCATGAAGACTCAACTTCAAACCTGTCTCCATTGGAGTAGCAATAGGTTTGCAGTCTTCAAGGCCAAATCTCCGCAACAATGTCTCAATATACTTTGTCTGACACAAAGCAATGCCTCCATCACACTGCTTAAATTGTATCCCCAAATAATGATGCAAATGCCCCAAATCTGACATCTCAAAAGAGGCATTCAAGTCAGCCTTAAAATCAGCAATATGACTCTCATTTGGTCCTGTGAGCAGCATGTCATCGACATAGAGAGCAATGATTAGATGTACACCATCCACACGTTTAACATACAAAGTGCTTTCTGTTGGACTATTCTGAAAACCATGTGCAGTCAAATATGTATGTATCTTTTCATACCATGCTCGTGGAGCTTGCTTTAAACCATATAAAGCCTTTTTCAACTTGCACACTTTGTTTTCCTGCCCTCTTTGAACAAAACCACGAGGCTGCGATACATACACCTCCTCATGCAAATCTCCATTCAAGAATGCAGTCTTGATGTCCAACTGATGTACATTCCAACCATTATGAGCTGCCAATGTACAAATGCTACGAATGGTAGTCATACGACAAGTGGGAGCAAAGGTCTCATCAAAATCAATGCCCTTTTCTTGAGCATAACCCTTTGCAACAAGTCTAGCCTTATAGCGATCAACACTACCATCTGGCTTTCGTTTCAACTTAAAAATCCACTTACATCCAATGGCCTTTTTACCAATAGGCAAATCACACAAAGACCATGTACCATTCTTCATTATAGCATCATATTCACTTTGCATTGCAGCCAACCAATTTTTTGAATTTTGTGCCTCATCAAATGAAAGAGGTTCTTCCTCTTCACACATACTAGACACAGCCAAAGCATAACAATCTGATGCATAAGAGGCATGCTGAAAACCTGAACGAGTACGACTAGATATAGGTGCATCAATTTTACTATCACGCAAGGTTTGCACCAGCCATTTAGGCATATTTCTAGCCTGCTCATTTTCAGCCCTATCCTCATGAATTATATCCTGTATATCTGCATCAGAAATAGGCTGATCTATGATAGCCAACAATGTATCAAATACATCTCGTGAGCTCACACCTGTCTCTTTGGTACATGATAACAAAGGCTGCACAGCATCTTCCACAAAAACAACATCTCGACTAATCAAGATACGCTTTGACTGCGGATGATACAATCTGTAACCCTTGCTCTCAGCACTGTAACCAACAAAAATGCATTTGACAGCCTTATCATCCAATTTTCTGCGTTGTTGCACAGGCACTAAAGCATAGGCCAAGCAACCAAAGACACGCAAGTGACCAATAGAAGGCTTCCTGCCATGCCAAGCTTCGTATGGAGTAATAGACTGCAAGGCCTTAGTGGGACACCTGTTGAGTACATATGCAGCACACATGACAGCCTCAAGCCAAAACGCATGTGGCAAAGCTTGGCTCTTGACCATACATCGTGCCATCTCCATAAGTGACCTGTTTTTCCTCTCAGCAACACCATTTTGCTGAGGGGTATATGGCACTGTACATTGGTGTTTTATCCCACGACTAGCCAGAAATGCATCAAACTCTTTAGACAAGTACTCCCCCCCTCGATCAGAACGGAGGGTGCCCACAGTACAATTGGATACATTTTCAACCATAAGAAAAAACTGTTTGAAGCACAAAAACACTTCGGACTTTTCCTTCAGTGGATATACCCATGTATGCCTTGAGTAATCATCAATGAAAGTCACGAAGTACAAGTGTTTACCAAATGACGGAGTTTGCATAGGCCCACATACATCACTATGTACAAGTTGCAATTTGCGAGTGGCCCGCACAGAACCATCCTTTGGAAACGCAGAACGCTGCATTTTGCCCAAAATACAGCCTTCACAAACATGTTTCAATGGTGCCTCAAGAGGGGGCAATGAAGCAACCATATCAAATTTCTGCAAACGCAGCAAACTAGCAAAGTTCAGATGACCAAAACGAGCATGCCATAGTTTTGCATCTGAAACTGCCTTTTCATCAGAAACTGCATTTGCTGAATCTTCCACACACTTGTCATGAGAATTGAGCCTATACAACCCACGAAACAAGGTGCCAGATACAATAATCGTATCACCAGAAGTCAAATCATGAACAGTACATCTGTCATCCATAAATTTGACTACAAGTCCAAGTCTAGCAAGCGCAGAGACAGACAATAGATTCTTCTTTATCCCTGGCACATACAAAGCATCTGAAAGTGTGAAAGCACTACCATTTGCAGCAGTAAGCATAATTTTACCAACGCCCTTCACTGGGTAAGAAGCATTATTGGCACATGTGACAGTATTCCCATTAGGGACAGCCTCAAGAGAAGTGAATATATCACGATGCGAGGTAATGTGCTTTGTAGCACCACTGTCAAAATACCAAACATGAGAGTCAACAAAAACTGCCAAACATGCATCATGTACAGATGGGTCATACTGGCAATACACGCTAAACGCCCATTCTGTATCCTGCACAACATTTGCAGAATCTGCATTTGTAGAACCATCCGCTATTGTGGCTGCATTTGACTCTTTCTTCTTTGCCTCTTTAGCCTTTAGCTTAGGGCAATTCTTAATGACATGATCATTTGCCTTACAATAGTTGCACCTGGTCTTTTTCTTGCCTTTATCAAGAGCCTTCTCAGACTTATTGTTGCTACCTGTGGAAGTAGAAGAAGTTGCAGACCTACTAATAGGAGAAGAAACAGTGGAAGGGGCTGCCTTACCACTTCTTCTCTGCTGCTGGGCAGCCATAAATGCTTGATCAACTGCACGCTGCATGGCCCTGTTTTGCCTGGACTGCGCTTCTTGCAAGAGCTTGTTGACTAAAGTATCATACTTGACAGCATCAGGTCTATCCTCATTAAGAAGTCTCCACGTGGAAGCAAAAGTCTGATATGTCTCAGGTAAAGCATCAAGAACAGTCTGCACAAGAGAATGATCAGGAATAATCTCACCTGCAGAAATCAACTGTTCTTTGAGATCTTTAATCTCAGCAAGAAAAACATTCATGTCATCATCTTCCTGCATAATCTTCAATTCTAGCTCTTTACGTAGGTAAGCGATTTTTGCCTCGTTACGACCTGCATACAAACCAGCTAGAATATCCCAAGTCTGTTTTGCTGTTTTAGCTGAACGAATATGTGGGGTGATGTTACGTTTGACAGAAAGTGCAATCAAGGCATGAGCCTGCGCATCTTTACCATCCCAACGAGCTTGTTCAGCAATGGGTAAAACAGCAGCAACAGTAGAGCTGCTAGAACCTGCAACATCCTCAACAGATCCTACATCCACAGAACCTGGACGTACATCCGTACCCTGCACAATGTTCCACACTCCTTTTGCAACCAAAACATGCTGCATCATGTATGCCCAAAGTGGGTAGTTGCTGTCTCCATCCAGTTTGTCTTCAGCAGACAACATGCGAAATACATCATTGCTGTTATCAGCCATGGCCACTGACTGAAACTGATGCAAAAGCTACCTGTAATGAAGCAAAGACTGAACAGAAAACAACTCGTGCTATGTAGCACGGTCCACAATGGAGTACGTATGCCTGTTTTGCAGAGAACTGCACTGTCGAAATTTCTGTAGAAAATTACGAAAACACCTGTGCAGAACTTGAAATGCAAAAACGGAGCCCGAAACGACCTCAGATGCAAATTCTGAGAACGCAAAGTCCTACGGGCAGGTTTGCAGAGTATAGGGACCTGGAAGCGCTCGTGAAAGCTCACCTCAATCGGAGAACGTGAGTCGGAGGGTGCTGCCGGCGTAGCCCTGGGAGCCGATGCTTGCTCTGATACCAATTGTTGGAATTAGGGTTGCAGGAAAGCACACAAAGCTTGGAGAAGAAGAAGCAAGAATGCACACAACACAAAGTGTATTAGATTGTGTCAATGTACAAAAGATAAGTTAGCCCTAGAAGGATGGGCGTATATACAAGCCGGGGGAAAAAACCTCCTAAAGAGGGAAAAAGTGCCCCGGCGGTCCTAAGTGTGTTCACACACATCACTGCCTATGTATATGGCAACAGTGACCTCTGCCTGGAGATGCACGGTGACAGTAAATCTATCTAAGATCTATTCATTGAGGTGATAAATCACCTATTGGTGACTTTGAAGCATATTGTTTTTATGGCTTGCAAGGTTTATAGGGATCCTTTGAGATTGTTCACTTGGATGTCATAGTTTTCACAGCTTATCTCATATATATTTTTTGGCTTGTGCCACCTTCCCTTTCAAGGCTGCCATCTGTGCTTTTAATCCCATCTTTGTGGCTTGTAATTCTTTCTCCTTTTCTTCCATCTGCTTTTGAAGTGCCCGACAGCAGTTGTCTTCCTCATTACTAAGTTTTCTCCACACCTCCAACAGGGCCATGTGCTTGGCTTTCAGATCTGCTACCTTCCTTGATGCCTTTGACCTAGATTTGCAGCTATCTATATTGTTCCCTTTCCTACATGACCTCCTACTTTTGGTCTTCCAACTACTAGAGGAGTTCCTAAACTTTTATGTTAAGGACTTGGTTGATGTCCTCCGGTGCCTTGTTTTACTTGTGGCTTCCCTGGTAGCCTTGTCGACCTATAGTTTTGTTGAGGACCTGGTTGATGTCCTCCAGCACCTTGTTTTTACTTGTGGCTTCCCTGGTAGCCTAGTCCACCTATACTTTTGCTTTTTCATTGTCATTTCCAGGCTAGATGCTAGATGAGGTGAAAGAAAGATGTAAAACTATACTCCTACTAGAGATCAAGGCACATGGGTGAAGACAGGAGTTGAACTGATGCACAATGAATCAAGGGAGGTAGAGGCTAATGGAGCAAGTGCACGGTGCTACCACTAGTCCATGGCAGAGACATTGCAGATTACATGTAAGATTCCTCCCTCCAGCTCTTGATGATGTAAAGATGTAAGAACCTCCCCTTCAGTCTCTTGTAATCATCCCCCCTTTAGAAATGGAAAAAGATCTTGTTTGACCCCCATTCAGTCTCTTGTAATCATCCCCCCTTCAGAAATGGAAAAAGATCTTGTTTGACCCTGTTTTGGTCTAGAGAGAGATAATACAGTTTTAAAATATTTTTAGATAAGTATTTTCTTCCAATCAATTAGAAGTGATCCCCTGAAACAGAAGTATAAAAAGAGTTTTCCAATGGCATTAGAAATTAATTGAAATGTGCACTGGACACCTTAGCCTAAGGGTACCTATTTTCAAAAAATTATGGATTAAGGTTCAAAGAGTGTTCTAATGGGCCTATAGGATTAATCCAAGTTTGAATAAGAAAAATGCAAGAATAAAAGAAAATCTCCCAAAAATGAGTAAATTCTCACATAAGATGAAGAGTTGACTAGTATTAGCACTTAATAGTAAAAAAATGAAAATTTTGACACCTCATGAGGGTGAGTGGAGCTCATGAAGGAGGCACCTAGAATCCTCATCATTACCCCAATTTTTAATTCAAAAAAATGAGATATTTCATCTCTCCTCTCACATCTTTCAAACTAGATCAAAAAAGTGGGCCTAATCCAAAACTTGTCCAATTTGGATCAAACTGAAGCTGGAAGCCTCTAGATCCCAATTGGACTTGGTTGGTGGCCTCCCTCACCTATAAATAGACCCCCATTCTTTTTTATTTTCATCTTAGTGTATTTACATGCTAGTGTAATTTTCAATTTAGTATATTCTCTTCTTTCCTCTTCATTGGTCCTCTATTGTGAAGCTTTGGTGCTTCACTAAACCTCTTCTTCTTTTGAAGATTACCCTCTTTTCTTGGTGACCAAGCCTCTTCCTTGAGGGCTACACAATTCCTGCAAGGTAAAGAATCAAGCAAACCAAGGGTAAGCCTAAACAATGAAGTTTATTCTCTCTTTTTGATGTTAATCTTCTTCTTAACCTCCCTTATACGTTAGAAAATGAAGGTTTATTCATAAATTAAATTTTATGCTAAAAGAGGAGCTTTGAGTATTCTCATTTTATAGAAAATATGAGAAAACTATGGTAGAATTTTTATCATTAGAAAATGAATTTATGCATAATAAATTTTATGCTAAAAGTGGAGTTTTGAGCATTATTCGTTTACTAGAAAAATAAAGAAGGTTATGCACAAATTCTCTAGATTCATTTAATTTATGAGAATTATGGAAATGATTATGAATATAATTCATTTAGATAAAAATGAATTAGTAGGTGTGCATAAGTATTTTATGCTAAAAGAGAGAATTCATGATATTTTATTTTGAGAAAACTGAGAAGAGAATGTGAAAATATTCATAGGAATGCATTGAGAAACACACGGATAAATTTTAATAAGAAAGAGGAATCATGAACATATTCAACTTTTGGAATTATGAAGTATACGAGAAATGGAATCTTAAGTACATTCTAAATAGGAAAAGGATTTCCGAGAAAAAGAACAGAAACACGCTTAGTTGGATGAATGTAAATACTTGTGAGACTGACTTATTCCTAGATTCCTTGGAAAAGGAATATGGAATTCTTGAAAGGACCGAGGGTCCAAAAGAGAACGAAATTTAAACTTAGTTGAATTGAGTCGGGAAAAAAGTAACCTTTAATTGAACCAAGTAATGGTCGAGACTTAGAAAGTTCTGTCAGTATAAAAAGTAGAGTAACTGTACTTTTAACCTGGTTGATGTGGAACAAAGATTCTAATAACTAGATCAAGGAGAGTTGATAATCAAAACTGGTTTGCTCAAAGCGAAAAGAGACCACCTTGTTTGTGAAAATTGGATTAAGGTGAGAAAATGATGTGGACTGTGTGGAATGATGTGGAGTGATGTGTGGAAGGATGTGGAATGTGTGGAATGATGTGGAGTGATGTGTGGAAGGATGTGGAATGTGTAGTGGTGTGGAATGATGTGGAGTAATGTGTGGAAGAATGTGGAATGTGTGGAATGATGTGGAGTGATGTGTGGAAGGATGGAGTGATGTGTGGAAGGATGTGGAATGTGTGCATTGATGTGGATCAATGTGTGGATTGATGTGGCTGATGTGGATCGATGTGTGGATTGATGTGGATTAATGTGGTTGATGTGGATTGATGTGTGGGTTGATGTTGATTGATGTGTGGATTGATGTGAATGAATGTGGAAATAAAGTAGGATAATGTGAATGAATGTGGAAATGATATGGGATGATGTGAATGAATGTGAAATGATGTGGGATGATGTGAATGAATGTGGAATGATGTGGGATGATGTGAATTGATGTGGAATGATGTGGGATAGTTCTTGCTAGGCTGAAGATTGTGGAAATAGCCAGGGTGGCATGGAGAAACCATTGCGACACTAACCATCTGGATAGGAATACCCAGTCCTGGAATGATCTCAAGGCTTATCGAAGGAAGAGATTTTGTCCCCCCGGATTTTTAGAAACCAAGATGAATAAATT
Source organism: Cibotium barometz (assembly GCF_041138505.1). Lineage (NCBI taxonomy): Eukaryota > Viridiplantae > Streptophyta > Polypodiopsida > Cyatheales > Cibotiaceae > Cibotium > Cibotium barometz. Next base: position 6,323,207 of record NC_141094.1, on the reverse strand, counting down.
TGTAGAGCTAAACCAGGAGAGCAAAACTATGGAAGAATATCATCAGGCGTTTGCTCTTCTCCTCAAGTACTCACCACCGCTAGACGAAGAGCAACTTATGGCCAGGTTCATTCAGGGAATGAATGAACCTTTAGACACCCTGGTCAAGAATGCCAAGCCAGTTTCCATGGCTGAAGCTGTAAGAATGGCGAAGGACTTCGCTAAAGCCAGCTCCCTTATCCTTCAAGAGATTTGAGACACCGGGAAGTTCTTCCAACCTTCTGTCTCCAAAGAGACATCAAGGTGCCAACAAGAATATGGAGACTGGAAATTTCAGGAATGAAGGAAGACCTTTTCCTCGAAGCTCTTTCTCAGGAACTCCGGATCTTTCAAGAATGCAGAGGGAAGAGCTTCCAAGTGAGAACAAGTGCTTCGGATGTCAGGGATTTGGGCACCAGCTCATGGATTTTCCATCTCCTTCTATGGGCGAGGGAAGCCAGGGTCCCAGAATTCAGCTTCGTATCAGTCTAATCAGGGTCCCCTGCGCCAAAATCAGGGCAACCCCAGAAGAGTGCCAGCTTAGCCTGCAGCCTCCATGCAAAGGAGTCTCCGAACTCCCTCCCAGAATTGGGGTAACCAAAGAGAGAGAGTTCCACCTCAGACTGCAGCAGCTAGAGCCATCACTATAGCTGAGGAAGTGGAAGAAGAAAAAGGATAGATCTATGCCGCAATTGAGTATCATGGGAATAAATGTCAATTTTCAATCCTCCAGACTCCAGAGAGTACCAGGGTAAGCAATTCAAGATTTTGATTGATTCAGGCAATACTCATTCTTTTATTTCCCTAGGATGTTTGTGTAAGTTAGTCCTAAATAAAAAATCAGGGAAACCTATGCAAGTGGAATTGGCGAGTGGAAATATTCTTTTCACACACCTTGAGACAGACCTTATTTAGTGTAATCTAGATGGGAACATAACAGAGTGCCAGTTCAGAGTCTTACCTTTGGGAATCTAGGATGGAATCCTTGGAATGGATTGGCTCCATAAGAATTAGGCTGCCATTCATTGTCACAATGGAATCATCTCTTTTCTTGACCTTCACGAGAATATTTTCGGATCCCTAATGTGCTGCAATCAGTCAAGGTTTCATCGTGCATACAAAATGCCAGTCCCTGAAGCCATAGAACTCAAGGAGCAGTTAAGACAACTGTTAGAGCAAGGATTCATGTCTCACCTTTGCGGTGCGCCCGTTCTCTTTCATCAGAAGAAGACAGATGGAACGTTAAGACTTTGTATTGACTACAGAGGATTGAATCAATTAACAATTAAAAATAAGTATCCTATCCCTAGGATTGATGAACTTCTGGATCGGTTAAGTGGGACCCAAATGTTCACAAAGATAGATCTCAAATCCGAGTACTACCAGATCAAAATCAAGCAACTAGACATCCCGAAGACAGCATTCAATACTTGTTGTGGGCATTATGAGTTCACAGTCATACCGTTTGGATTGACTAATGCCTCGACGACATTTAATAATCTTACGCAGGATATTCTCAGAGAATACTTGGATGATTTTGTTTTTGTCGTCTTTGATGATATCTTGGTGTACTCAAAGAATGCAGCTGATCATGAAGACCATGTGCGCAAGGTCTTAGAAATCCTAAGGAAGCACCAACTCTTTGTAGAAAAGAGCAAGTGTTCTTTTTCTGTTGACCAGGTGGAATACTTGGGATTCATAGTGTCTAAAGATGGGATTTCTCCTGATCCTACAAAGATCCAAGCAGTCGTTGTTGTAAGATTTCTCCTCAGCTAGATTAATGAAAAAGCTTTTACCTCAATCCCCTGTAGTCATTCCCTATTTCAGAATGCAAGAAAATATTGTTTTTCCTTGTTTTTGCCTAGAGAGAAGAAAAATTCTAGAGAGATGTAATTCAATATTGAGATATTTTTATATATAAAAATTCTCCTAATATCTAAAATATATTTTCCTGAAACAGAAGTTCAAAATAAATTCTCCAATGTGCATTAGGAATCAATTAAAAATGATATAAGGGACCTTAGCCTAAGGGTCTAGATTTTTAGAAATTTTTGGATTATGGTACAATTAAGGTTCCTATAGGCCAATAGGATTAATCCAAGAGTTGGGATGAGATACATCCAATGAATAAAAGAAAATATCCAAAAATGAGTAAATGCTCACATAAGATGAAGAGTTGACTGAGTACAAGGTTTATTAGATAAAAATTAAGAGATATTACTAAAAAAATGAGATATTTTGGAGAAATGGTGAATTTTTGACACCGTGGTAAGGAGAGGGGGACCTTTGAGGTAGGCGCCTCCTGCACATGTGTGGGAGGGTTTTCAATTCAAAAACATTATGATATTTTGATCTCTCCTCTCTCCTGGATCAAGCTGGATCAAAAGGGGAGCCAAACTGGTCCAAATCTTGTCCAAATGCAGTCAAACCGAAGTTGGAAAATTCTAGAACCCAGTTGGACTCAGTTAGTCACCTCCCTCACCTATAAATAGACCCTTATTCTTTTGTATTCTTATCTGTGAGCTATACCATGTCAGTATTACATTAAAATAACCATATTTTCTATTATCCCTTCAAAATCCTCTACTTTTGGGGAGCTTGGAGCTTCTCTCTCTCTCTCTCTTCAACAACTCTTGGAGCTCTCTTCTCCACTTGTTAAACCAATTGATTGGTTGGGGGCTTCACTTAAAAAAAGAAGCAAGGTAACCCTTGATGTAAGAATGAATTTTATGGTTTTTTGTTAATATTCTCAAATGACCTCTTGTCAACCCCTCTCAAGCCTAAAAAGTTTTCTAGTTGGTTGTTTTAAATTCAAATCAAGCTTTTCCTAATTATTTTAATGTGTAATCAAGAAAAAGTTAATCTTTATGCTTAATTAGAATGCTTTCTTATGTATATCTCTCTCTCAAAAAAAGAATAGTCATTCCTATGGCTAATTCTTTAGCAAAAGAATGCTTCTCATTGATCAATTCTTAATTCAAAATCAAACTCTAAGCTTGTTAAGTTAGAGAATAAGAAAATGGTATTTTTATGCTTTTATGTTAACAAAATAATGGTTAATTCTTTTAGATTATTTATAAGTAGCTAAAAACTACTTTAATTGATTCTAAATGGAAAAGAGATAATCCTATCAATTTGGGAAAAGAGGAATAATGAAAATAGCTTACTCTAGTAGAATAATCATGATTAAATTTATGATTATGGTTAAAATTATGATTCAAATTCATTGTTTAGATTTAAGTTTAAGAATAGATCTTCTATCATATTTGCATTACAATGTTTTATTCTTTTTAAAAAAATTAAAAATTATCAGTTATAGCAGCGAAGCTATGGTAAAAATTTTAGAAAATAATACATATCTTATTTTTATGCATAATTCTAAAAGAGGAATTCCTACCATATTCTAGCATTGGACATCCTATGCAAAAAGAATGATTTTCATCATATTCATGTGAAATAAATTTTAGTATTTATGCATAAATATTTAATTAAAAGAAAAGATAAATTTTTGGTAAATTTATTTTTATGTGAAAAGAGGAATTTCCATGATAATTGACATCCAAGTAATTAAATAGTAAAAGAGGAATTTTTGGCATATTTAAAATAATACATATTTTTATTTAATTTAAAAAAGAGAAATTTTAGATAAATTTATTTTATGCATAAGAAAATTTTAAATGATAAAAGAGGAATTCCGATGACATTTGGAATTCAATCATTTAAATGCAAAAAGAGGGATTTTAAGTATATTTAAAAAATTAGATATTTTTATTTAATTAAAAAAATAAGTTTTATGTTATTTTAAGTAGAGAAAGATTTAAATTAAATTTTGGTGACAAAAGAGGAACTTTTACCATAATTCCACCTAGAAACTTAGGGTTGCTAGTTAAATCAACAAGAATCTAGTTGGAAATTCAATCAAATGATGAGTAGATTACCTTGATGAGAGAACAATGATTCTCATTATAAGAAAATCCGGATTAAGGGAAAAGGGTTTTGTGGAACCAACGAATCGGGAATTCTACTTGCGTAGAGCCTCTATTTTCTTTAAAGGACTGTGTTATGAGGAAGCATTTGGTATGTGCTTAACTAAGGAGAGACTCGTTGCAGCTGGCGGGGAGGCGTCGAGAACGTTGCTCGTGTGGCAAAGCCTGCCGAGGTCTTGACCTAAAATGGTGCGCTTTTGGTAGGATGGGCGAGGACCGACGAAGCGGTCCCTGAGTGAAGTGCTAGGACACCTAAGTAGGATCCTAGAGGGTTTTGACTAGGTGATGTACGGGCTCGTGATTGCTAGGACACCCATGCGTATGTTGAGGAAGATACGGATGAACTGAAAAGAATGACTTTTGTGAGCTGAATTTTGGTATTGTATCTCATTGGTTGACCAACTGGTCTTCAGGAGAGTCCGGATGATATATTTTGTAAAATAATGGACTCAATATTTTGGAGGATTATGATCAGTAATACTATGATTTCATTAAAAGATTGTTTTAAAGACAGCTAAAATCTGTTATAATGGCAATTTCATATTGGGTGTGTAAGTAGTATTCTTACCTTAACAGCTAAATCTGTTATAATGGCAATTTCATATTGGGTGTGTAAGTGGTATTCTTATCTTAAATTTTGCTTGAAGCATCGGCTGGGGGGCTGGGAACGCTTTTCCTCGGTACCCAAGCAAAACATAACCAAATTTTTATAAAGGAATCCCACCAATACAATGGTTGGGTAGTTGGCTAACCCATGGGCCGGTTGGGGTTATGCTAGATTGGGGGATTCCTACGATACAAATAGTTATGTTATGATCAAGTTACGTTAGTTAGAATAAGTCCTAGGAAGGCCCTTGTTTTGTGGGAGGGAATCAGCAGACCAAGTGCAAGTTTCTTCCTTGATCTAACCATGTGACTTTCGGGTTTGGTCGGATCAGTTTGGTTAGTTAAGACTTTGACTCGTTAGATCAATTCTCCCGTTAGATGATTTTCCTGGTGGAATCGCCCGTGCCTTCTAGGTGAGGGAAGTTTTTTCGGGTTCAGTTTCGGAGGAACCGCCGGGCTAGTCTCTTGTCCGGATATCCATGGGCGAGGCCCCGAGTGTGGATCCCTGCCCCGCACAAGAGGCTTCCGTCGCTTCCACCACCATCGCCCTCAGAGGGGGCATCGCGGAGGGGGCGAGGGTCTCACAGCTGCTGGTAATCAGAGCTTTGTTGAAAGCTAAAATGAATTCTTATCAGAAATTTATAATAAAAACTCAGAAAGAGAATTTACATATTGTATTTTCATTCCTTAAGCTTCATTAACGAAGATTTTTAATCAAAGAATTTGGTTTTATAGATGGAAGTTCCACACTTATCCGCCGATATTCCCGATCTCACCCAGTCACAAGATATGACTGCCTTCGCTTCGAGCATCTCATCTCTTCCGCTACAACTCGAACGAGCAGAGCCAAACTCGCAAGCGAAGGCAGTCACAGGATATGACTGGCTTCGCTTCGAGCATCTCATCTCTTCCGCTGCAACTCAAACGAGCAAAGCCAGACTCGCAAGCCATTTCAAGGATTTATATTTCTCAGACCCAGTGGAGAAACGACAGCACAATTGGTTTGCAGGGCAGTATGTCCATGCCTCTTATGACCAGCGCATGATACTGAGGGAAAATATCTTGTTGGCCATGATTTTGATGAGGCTAAAAGTGATTCATGGTGTTATTTTATATCACCCTACGCCTCGAGATTTCAGACTTTCCTACCATATCTACAGACTTCTTAGCCGCTTTATTCCAAATGAGAAGATAGTAGCTCGCTTAGCAGTAAGGGAATGTTTGTATCGGGGCATGTCTATAGCCCGAGTATCGCCATCTTATGCATTTCCAGAGGAGGTTTTGACTTTTTGGAGCCGAGATGCTCTATGTACATATTGCAACCTTTATATAAATAAAGAAATGTTTTGTGGAAAGATTCCCTATTGTATAAGCGATTGTTTATTATATGATGAATTGATGAAGCAAAATCTGCTACTCAGACTTATGTCATAGATCTCCAATAAGATCTTTTATCTTGTTTAAGAAATTATTTTCTGAACCTCTTAAGTCTTGGGATCTCGTTGGAACAAAATCAAAATAAAAATTTAATAATGTAGCATTTTTGGCAGAATCATGAGGCAAGGGAACCGTGGCCGATAGCGAGGCCGATAGCAAGATCCTCTCACTGATGAGGAAGAGCTTGACCTCGACGTTCGCAAGGTTCTTCACAGAACTCACCTAGGACCCTTCAAAGGTGAAGGGGAGAACTTGGGCAAGGCTATGGAGAAGTGGGTTGAGGCCATGGAGGAATATTTTGATGTCATCGGATACAACGAGAGGAGCAAAATGGCTCTCGCTAGGCTGAAGATTGTGGAAATAGCCAGGGTGGCATGGAGAAACCATTGCGACACCAACCATTAGGATAGGAATACCCAGTCTTGGAATGATCTCAAAGCTTATCTAAGGAAGAGATTTTGCCCCCCTGAATTTTTAGAAACCAAGATGAATGAATTATTAGAGCTAAACCAAGGGAGCAAAACTATTGAAGAATATTACCATGCATTTGCTCTTCTCCTCAAGTACTTGTCGCCCACCACTAAACGAAGCCAGGTTCATTCGGGGAATGAACGAACCTTTAGACACCGTAGTCAAGAATGCCAAGCCAGTTTCTTTGGCTGAAGCTGTAAAAATGGTGGACTTTGCCAAAGCCTTCATCAGTAAAGTCCCGCCAAAGTGAGCTCCCTCATTCTTCAAGCGATTCCAGACACCTGGAATTTCTTCCAACCTTCCGCCTCCAAAGAGACACCAAGGTCCCAACCAGAATCTGGAGTCAGGAAGTTTTAGGAATGAAGGAAGACCTTTTCCTCGAAGCTCTTTCTGAGGAACTCCGACTCTTTCAAGAATGTAGAGAGAAGAGCTTCGAAGCGAGAACAGGTGCTTTGGATGTCAGGGGTTTGGGCACTAGCTCAAGGATTGCCCATCTCCTTCTATGAGCCAAGGAAGCCAGGGTCCCAGAGTTCAGAGAAAGACTCCTTTGTATTAGTCTAATCAGGATCCCTCGTGCCAAAATCAGGGCAACCCGAGAAGAGTGCCAGCTCAGCCTGTAGCCTCCATGCAAAGTAGTCTCCAAACTCCCTCGCAGAATTGGGAAAACCAAAGAGAGAGAGTTCCGCCTCAGACTGTAGCAGCTAGAGCCATCACTATAGCTGAGGAAGTGGAGGAAAAAAAAGGACAGATACATGCTGCAATTGAGCATCAAGGGAATAATCGTCAGTTTTCAGTCCTCCAGACACCAGCAGAGTACCAGGGTAAGCAATTCAAGCTTTTGATTGATTCAGAAAGTAATCATTCTTTTATTTCCCTAGGATGTCTGCATAAGTTAGTCCTAAATCAAAAATCAGGGAAACCTATGCAAGTGGAATTGGCCAGTGGAAAGATTCTTTTCACACCTTGAGACAGACCTTATTCAGTTTAGTCTAGATGGGAACGTAATAGAGTGCCAGTTCAGAGTCCTACCCTTGGGAATCTATAATGGAATCCTTGGAATGGATTGGCTCCATAAGAATTAGGCTGACATTCATTGTCACAATGGAACCATCTCTTTCCTTGACCTTCACAGGAATAAAGTTTAAGGAACTGGAACTTACGGATCCCCAGTGCTGCAATTAGTCAAGGCTTCTAAATTGTTAAAAGGGCTCATAAAAAGGGAAGCTATTTATGTCATTAAGATGAATCCAATAGATATAGAATGCAAGGCTAAAGAACCAGAGTGGTTAAGTGAGTATGCAGATGTGTTCCCAAAAGAGCTGAGTGAGATGTCTCCCTCTTGCGAAGTAGATCATGAGATCGAGTTAACCCCTAGAACTTAGCCAGTAGCCCAGCATGCATACAAAATGCCAGTCCCTAAAGCCATAGAACTTAAGGATCAGTTAAGACAACTGTTAGAGCAGGGATTCATTAGACCCAGTGTCTCACCTTGGGGTACGCCCGTTCTCTTTCAAAAGAAGAAAGATGGAACGTTAAGACTTTGTATTGACTACAGAGGATTAAATCAATTAACAATTAAAAATAAGTATCCTATCCGGAGGATTGATGAACTTCTGGATCGGTTAAGTGGTACCCAAATGTTCATAAAGATAGATCTCAAATCTGGGTACTACCAGATTAGAATCAAGGAATAGGACATCTTGAAGATAGCATTCACGCATTATGAGTTCACAGTCATGCCGTTTGGATTGACTAATGCCCCGGCGATGTTTAATCGTCTTATGCAGGATATTCTCAGAGAATACTTGGATGATTTTGTTCTTGTCTTCTTTGATGATATCTTGGTATACTCAAAGAATGTTGCAGATCATGAAGATCATGTGCTCAAGGTCCTCGAAATCCTAAGGAAGCACCAACTCTGTGAGACCCCCCCTCCGCGGTGCCCCCTCCGAGGGCGCTGGCGGCGGAAGTAGTGTCAGTCTCTCGCACGGGGCAGGGATCCACACTCGGGGCCTCGCCCATGGATATTTGGACAAGACACTAGTCCGGCGGTTCCTCCGAAACCAAACCCAAAAAAACTTCCCTCACCCAGAAGGCACGTGCGATTCCGCCAATGTCAAAGTCTTAACTATTCAAACTGATCCGACCGAACCTGAGGTCACATGGTGAGATCGAAGAAGAGACTTGCACTTGGTCCATAGAATCACCGCTTTTTTTCTTCTTTAACAAGGCACAGCCGGCTGATTCCCTCCCATAGAACAAGGGTATTCCTAGGACTTAATGTAACTAACGTAACTAATCGTAACTTATTTGTATTAGAGGAATCCCTCGATCCATGGGTTAGCCAACCGCCCGACCACTGTATTGGTGGAATTCCTTTATAAACATTTGGTTATGTTTTGCTCGGGTACCAAGGAAACGAGTTCCTAGGCCCCCTAGCCGGCGTTTCATGCAAAAATTAAGGTAGCCATACCACGTACACACCCAATATGAAATTGCCATTATAACAGATTCAACTGTCTTTAAAACAATCCTTCAATGAAAATCATAGTATTACTGATCATAATCCTCCAAAATATTGAGTCCATTGTATTACAAAATATATCATCTGGACTCTTTGTTGAAGACCAGCTAATCAACAACGAGATCCAATATCAGAATTGGATTCACAAAAGTCATCCTTTTTAGTCTATCTGAATCTTCCTCGACGCACGCATGGGTGTCCTAGCAATCGCGAGCCCGTGCATCACCTGGTCAGAACCCTCCGAGGATCCTACTTAGGTGTCCTAGCACTTCACTCAAGGACCGCTTCGTCGGTCCTCGTCCATCGTTACCGAAAGCGCACCATTTTAACCGTACCGAGGCTGGTCAAGACCTCGGCAGGCTTTGTTGTTGCGAGTGACGTCCCTCGATGACTAGCTATTACAATGAGCCTCTTCTTAGTTTAAACACATACCAAATGCTTCCTTCAACATTCTGGCGTAAAACGATGCTTTAAAAGAAAACATAGGTTCTATGCAAGTAAAATTCCGAGTTTGAGATTGGTTCCACAAAACCCTTTTTCCTTAATCCATATTTTCATAAATGAGAATCATTGATCTTTCATCTGGGTAATCTACCCATCATTTGACTGAATGTCCAACTAGATTCTTGGTGATTTCGGTCAAGGAAAAACAAGGTTAATTCAGCGGTAGTCTATTCTTTGTATTAAGAACTAGAATTGGTTCACGAAGTGTTTGCTTAATTCAGATCGAGAGATGGACAAGTAGTTTACTGACCGTCCCTCTCATAGTCGTGGTCTAACCAAAATCATTCGGTTTAATTCCAACAAGGATTTTCTTCAGATAACCATCTACTGAACTTCTAACCGTAAGAAAATTCCAACTTTATGAATTTCATTCCTTCTTAACCATAATAGATTAAGAAATGGTTTTATATGAGAATATCGAATTTTTATGAAAATACTCTTCTTCCATTTAATCTAATTTTGGGTAAATATCAATTTGGTGAATTATTCACATAAATATCTAAAGATATTCTTTCTACCACTTTAATTTATCAGCTCTAATTCTCTAGGTGGAATTTTGGTGAAAATTCCTCTTTTGTCACCAAAAATTAATTCAAATCTTTCTCTACTTAAATACCATAAATATTCTTCTTTTAACTAAATACCAATATCCATTTTTTTTAATAAGCTTAAAATTCTCTTTTTGTCATTTAATGATTGGATTCCAATTGTCATGGGAATTCCTCTTTTATCATAAAATAAATTTATCTAAAATTCTTTTTTAAATTAAATAAAAATATCCATTAATTCAAATATGCCAAGAATTTCACTTTTACCATTTAAATGATTGAATTCCAAATGTCATGGGCATTCCTCTTTTATCATTTAAATTTTCTCATGCATAAAAGTAAATTAATCTAAAATTCTTCTTTAAATTCAAATAAAAATATCAAATTAATTCAACTATGCCAAGAATTCCATGTTTACCATTTAAATGATTGAATTCCAAATGTCATGGGAATTCATCTTTTATCATTTAAATTTTCTCATGCATAAAAATAAATTTATCTAAAATTTCTCTTTATTATTAAATAAAAATATTTATTATTTTAATATATCAAATTTTCTCTTTTTCCATTTAATTACATGGATCTCCATTATCATGGGAATTCCTCTTTTTGCATGAAAATAAAAATACCAAAAAATTTCTCTTTTCTTTAATTAATTATTTATGCATAAATACCAAAAATTAGTTTTCCATGAATGTGATGAAAATCATTCTTTTAGCATAGGATGACTAATCCTAGAATATGGTAGGAAGTCCTCTTTTCACATTATGCATAAAAATGAGCTATGTATTAATATCTAAAAAATTTGCCATAGCTTCGCTCTGCTATTACTAATAATTTTTAATATTTCTAAGAAGAATAAGAGTTTGTAATACAATTATGATAGAATAACTATCCTTAGACTAAAATCTAATTTATGGAATTAAATCATAAGTTTATCATAATTTTATTACAATAAAAGCATTAAAAAACCATTTTCTTAACCTCTAGCTTAACTAGCATAGAGTTTGATTTGTGAATTGAGAATCTATCAATGAGAAGCATCTATTTGAGTAAAGAATTAGTCATAGGAATGACTATTCTTTAGGAAAAGAGAGATATACATAAAAAGCATCCTAATTAAGCATAAAGACTAACTTTTTGTGATTAATCATTAGAATTCTTATAGAAAGTTTGATTTGCATTGAAAACGATTAATTTGAAACTTCTCAAGCTTGAGAGGGGTTGAGAAGTGAAATCTTTTGAGAATATTAATGAAAACCATGAAATTACTTCTTACCTCTAGATTTCACTTTTTTCTTTATCTTAGAAGGAACCCCCCAACCAATCAATTGGTTTAGTGTGTTGAGAGGAAAGCTCCAAGAATTGCTGAAGAGAGAGAGAAGCTCCAATCTCTCCAAAAGTAGAGTATTTTTAAGGGATAATAGAAAATATGAGTATTTTAATGTAATACTAGCATGGTATAACTCACAGATGAGAATACAAAAGAATAAGGGTCTATTTATAGGTGAGGGAGGCCACTAACTGAGTCCGACTAAGTTCTAGAATTTTCCAGCTTCAGTTTGGCTGAATTTGGGGACAAGATTTGGACGAGTTTAGCTGAATCTGGACAAGATTGGACGAGTTTAGCTCCCATTTTGATCCAGTTTGATCCAGGAGAGAGGAAAGAAAAAAATATCTTAATATTTTTGAATTAAAAACCCTTCACACATGTGAAGGAGGCGCCTACCTCAAAGCTCCCCCTCTCCTTACCAAGGTGTCAAAAATTCATCATTCCTCTAAAATATCTCATTTTTTGATTAATATTTCTTAATTCTTAACTAATAAACCTTGTACTTAGTCAACTCTTCATCTTATGTGAGCATTTACTCATTTTTGGGTATTTTCTTTTATTCATTGGATTCCTATTGGCCCATTGGAACCTTAATTGGACCATAATCTAGAAATTTCTGAAAATCTTGATCCTTAGACTAAGGTCTTTTAAATCATTTTTAATTGATTCCTAATGCACCTTGGAGAATTTATTTTGAACTTCTGTTTTAGGGAAATATATTTTTGATATTTGTAGAAATTTTATATAAAAAAATATCTCAATATTAAATTATCTCTCTCTAGAATTTTTCTTCTCTCTAGATAAAAACAAGGAAAAATAATATTTTCTTATATTAAGAAATAGGGAATGATTACAGGGGATTGAGGTAAAAGCTTATTCATTATTCAGGTTGAGGAGGAATCTTATATCCTCTCCCACTTGAAAAACGCGAGATGTCCTCATCTCGCAAAAAGTGGGAGTAATCTTTTGCCAACTCTTCTTCTTTCTCCCAGGTGGCGTCTTCTAGAGGGAAGAACTTCCACTTTACTAAAAATTCTTTGAGGACTCTGCTGCTGAGAATCTTCTCACAAACGTCGAGGATTTCTTCAGGTTGGAGTACCATGTTGGAGTACCATCTGGCCTTGAGTCAAAGAAATCAATTGTTCATCATCAAGCACATGACTCGGGCTGGGTACATATTTCTTAAGCAAATTGACGTGGAATACATAATGTACCTTGAGATGGGGAGGTAGAAGAAGCTTATAAGCTAGATTGCTCACTTTCTTTATAATAACATAAGGTCCACGGTATCTAGGAGAGAGCTTCTTGTACTACCCTAAAGATAAAGAACTTCTTTTTGGTCGTACTCGAATGAAGACCATATCTGATTCTTCAAACCCTCTCTCTAATCTCTTTTTATTTGCATACTGCTTTTGCTTATCTTGGACTGCCTTTATATCTTTATGAATTAATTGCATTTGCTGGTCCATGTCATCAAGCATTTATTTAGACATCTCGACTCTGATCAATGGGTCGGACCAAGTTAACGGTGTAAGGCAATCTTGTCTATATACAAAGCTTTGAAAGGACTCATCCCAATGCTTCGATGATGATAAGAAGCATTGTAAGCAAATTCAACCATATGCAAATGGCTTAACCACTTCTTGGGTTTCGTGCCGCAGCATGACCAAAGGATATCTTCTATTACCTGGTTCACTCTTTCAGTCTGGCCACCCATTTGTTTCAAGGTGATAGGCTGTGCTAAGATCCAAGAAAGTTCCTATTGCTTCGAAGAATGCAGTACAGAATTTTGATGTGAATTTGGGATCTCTGTCACTTACTATCCTCCTGGGTAAGCCATGCAACCTGAAGATCTCTTTAAGGAAAACTCCAGCAATATCCACTACAGTGTATGTTTCTTTCATTGGAATCAGATGGGCAACTTTGGTTAGCCTGTCAACTACCACAAAAATGGAGTTGTAACCTGAAGGCATTGAAGGTAATCCAGTGACAAAGTCCATACTGATACATTCCCACTTCATCTGAGGAATGTATCATCTGAGGAATGTCTAGAGGCTGCAGTTTCCTTGGCATCTTGACTCTCTTTACTGCCTTGACTCTCTGACACATTAAACATTTCCGCACATGATCAAGTACATCCTTTTTGAGTTTTGGCCAGAAGAAGGCTTTTCTTCACCGCCGACATATAGGTTTTTATAAACGGATGTCCACCTATTAGGCTATCATGGGCTTCTCTCATAATTCTTCCCTTTATTCCCTCATCATTGGGAATACATAGCCGATTATTATAATACATGCATCCTTCATCCAGTTTGTACCCAAAAACATGACTCATTTCCTGGGGAATCTTGCTTTCCTGCATCAGAAGGGTAGCAATAGGGGCAAAGAATTTGTCCTGCATGATTTTCTCCCTTGCTTCACTGATCAATGGATTGGACACCACTGTAATTGCAAGCAAGGAGGCTTTTCTGCTGAGCGCATCTGCCACCACATTTTCTTTCCCTGGCCGATACTTAATTTTAAAATCAAATTCTTGCAGGGTCTGCATCCATCTCCTTTGACGCATGTTGAGATCCCTTTGGGTGAAGATCCACTTCAGACTTTGATGATCTGTCATCAAGGTGAACCTCTGTCCCAAAAGATAATGTCTCCACAACTTCAGAGCATAAGCTAGTGAGAGTAACTCCAAGTGAGGGTCTGCATCCATCTCCTTTGACGCATGTTGAGATCCCTTTGGGTGAAGATCCACTTCAGACTTTGATGATCTCTCATCAAGGTGAACCTCTGTCCCAAAAGATAATGTCTCCACAACTTCAGAGCATAACCTATTGAGAGTAACTCCAAGTCATGGATGACATAATTTCTCTTATGTGTTCTCAGTTTTTTGGATTCATAGGCCACTGCATGACCTTCCTGCATAAGAGCACCGCCTAAGGCAAACCCATTGGCATCAATAACTACCTCTCTGGAAATTTAAGGACAGGGTTGATTACCAAGGCTGTCTTTAGTTTATCAAAGGCACTCTAACACATTGCAGTCCACTAAAAAAGGGTACTCTTCTTGAGAGAAGGTTAGTTAAAGGGGATGCTATCTAAGCATATCTAGGTATAAAGATCCTATACCATCCAGTTAATCCTAGGAATCCTTTGACTTCCTTTATCGTCTTGGGTTCGGCAAATCTACGACTGCTTGGATCTTTGCAGGGTCAGGAGAAATCCCATCCTTTGACACTATGAGTCCCAATTATTCCACCTGGTTAACAGAGAAAGAACACTTGCTCTTTTTTACAAAGAGTTGGTGTTTCCTTAGGATTTCCAGGACCTTGCGCACATGATCTTCATGATCTACAACATTCTTTAAGTATACCAAGATATCATCAAAGAAGACAAGAACAAAATCATCCAAGTATTCTCCAAGAATATCTTGCATAAGACAATTAAATGTCACCGGGACATTAGTCAATCCAAACGGCATGATTGTGAACTCATAATGCCCATAGCGAGTATTGAATGTTGTCTTCGGGATGTCATGTTTCTTGATTATAATTTGGTAGTACCTAGATTTGAGATCTATCTTTATGAACATTTGGGTCCCACTTAACCGATTTAAAAGTTCATCAATCCTAGGGATAGGATACTTATTTTTAATTGTTAATTGATTCAATCCTCTGTAGTCAATACAGAGACTTCATGTTCCATCTTTCTTCTTTTGAAAGAGAACGAGAGCACCCCAAGGTGAGATACTGGTGGGTGGTCTGACGAATCCCTGCTATAACAGTTGTCTTAACTACTCCTTAAGTTCTATGGCTTTAGGGGCTGGCATTTTGTATGCACACTGGGCTACTGGCTGAGCTCTGGGTCATGATCTACTTCGCGAGTCAGAGGCATCTCAATCAGCTCTTTAGGGAACACATCGGCATACTCACTTAATCACTCTGGTTCTTTAGCCTTGCATTTTATGTCTACCAAATTCATCTTAATGACATAGACATCTTGCCTCTTTCCAAGCCCTTTTAATAATTTAGAAGCCTTGACTAATTACAGCACTGGGGATCCAAAAATTCTAGTTCTTTGAACTTTATTCCTGTGAAGGTCAAGGAAAGAGATGGTTCCTTTGTGACAATGAATGTCAGCCTGATTCTTATGGAGCCAATCCATTCCAAGGATTCCATCATAGACTCCCAAGGGTAGGACTCTAAAAACTGGCACTCTGTTACGTTCCCATCTAGACTAAACTGAATAAGGTCTATCTCAAAGTGTGTGAAAAGAATCTTTTCACTGGACAATTCCACTTGCATAGGTTTCCCTGATTTAGGACTAACTTACGCAGACATCCTGGGAAAATAAAAGAATGTATACTGCTTGAATCAATCAAAAGCTTGAATTGCTTATCCTGGTACTATGCTAGAGTCTAGAGGATTGAAAATTGATGGTTATTCCCTTGATGCTCTATTGCAACATAGATCTATCCTTTTTCTTCCTCCACTTCCTCAGCTATAGTGACAGCTCTAGCTGTCGCAGTCTGAGGTGGAACTCTCTCTCTTTGGTTACCCCAATTCTGGGAGGGAGTTCAGAGACTATTTTGCATGGAGGCTGTAGGCGGAGCTGGCACTCTTCTGGGGTTGCCCTGATTTTGGCGCGGGGGACCCTAATTGGACTGATACGAAGGACCCTGGCTTCCTTGGCCCATAAAAGGAGATGGGCAATCCTTGAGCTGGTTCCCAAACCCTTGACATTCGGAGCACCTGTTCTCACTTCGAAGCTCTTCCCTTTGCACTCTTGAAAGAGTCGGAGTTCTTGAGAAAGAACACTAAGGGAAAGGTCTTCCTTCATTCCTGAAGCTATGGCAAAATTTTTAGAAAATAATACATATCGTATTTTTATGCATAATGCTAAAAGAGGACTTCCTACCATATTCTAGGATTGGACATCCTATGCAAAAAGAATGATTTTCATCATATTCATGTGAAATAAATTTTAGTATTTATGCATAAATATTCAATTAGAAATAAAGAGGATTTTTTTTGGTAAATTTGTTTTATGCCAAAAGAGGAATTCCCATGATAATTGAGATCCAAGTAATTAAATAGTAAAAGAGAATTTTTTGGCATATTTAAAATAATAGATATTTTTATTTAATTTAAGAAAGAGAAATTTTAGATAAATTTATTTTATGCATAAGAAAATTTTAAATGATAAAAGAGGAATTCCCATGACATTTGAAAGTCAATCATTTAAATGAAAAAAGAGGGATTTTAAGCATATTCAAAAAAATGGATACTTGTATTTAATTAAAAGAAGAATTTTTATGGTATTCTAAGTAGAGAAAGGTTTAAATTAAATTTTGGTGACAAAAGAGGAATTTTCACCATAATTCTACCTAGAAACTTAGGGTTGATAATTAAATTGGTAGAAAGAATATTCTTAGATATTTTAGGTGGATAAATCACCAAATTGATAATTACCCAAAATTAGATTAATGGAAGAAGCGTATTTTAAAAAAAAACCCGATATTCTCATATAGAACCATTTCTTAATCTATTATATGGAATGAAGTTGGAATTTTCCTTACGATTAGAAGTTCAGTAGATTTTTATCTGAAGAAAATCCTTAGGAATCAAAGTTAGAAGTAAACCGAATAATTTTGGTTAGACCACGACTGCGAGAGGGGCGGCCAGTAAACTACTTGCCCATCTCTCGAATCTGAATCAAGCAAAAACCTTGTGAGACCAATTCCAATTCTTGACATAAAGAATAGACTACCGTTGAATTAGCATAGTTTTTCCTTAACCGAAATCATCAAGAATCTAGTTGGAAATTCAATCAAATGATGGGTAGATTACCCCGATGAGAGATCAATGATTCTCACTAAGAAAATATGGATTAAGGGAAAAGAGTTTTGTGGAACCAATCTCAAACTGAGAATTCTACTTGCATAGAACCTATGTTTTCTTTAAAGATTTGTTTTATGCTAGAATGCTAGAGGAAGCATTTGGTATGTGATTAACTAAGGAGAGACTCGTTGACAACAGCTGGTGGTGGCAGGGAGTCGTCAAGGGACGTCGCTCGCGACGACAAAGCCTGCCAAGGTCTTGACCAGCCTTTGTATGGTTAAAATGGTGTGCTTCCGGTGTACGATGGGCGAGGACTAACGAAGCGGTCCCTGAGAGAAGTGCTAGGACACCTAAGTAGGATCCTAGAGGGTTCTAACCAGGTGATGCACGGGCTCGTGGTTGCTAGGACACCCATGCGTACATCGAGAAAGATACGGATGAGCTGAAAAGAATGACTTTTGTGAATTGAATTTTGATATTGGATCTTGTTAGTTAACAAGCTAGTCTTCTGACAGAGACTCCGGATGATATATTTTGTAAAACAATGGACTCAATATTTTGGATGATTATGATCAGTAATACTATGATTTCATTGAGAGATTGTTTTAAAGACAGCCGAATCTGTTATAATGGCAATTTCATATTGGGTGTGTAAGTGGTATGCCTACTTAAATTTTGCTTGAAGCGCTGGCTAGGGGGCCTGGGAACTCTTTTCCTCAGTACCCGACGAGCAAAACATAACCAAATTTTTATAAAGGAATCCCACCAATACAGTGGTTGGGCGGTCTAACCCATGGGCCGGTTGGATTGGGGGATTCCTACGATACAAATAGTTACGATTAAGTTACATTAGTTAGAATAAGTCCTAAGGAAGGCCCCTGTTCTGTGGGAGGGAATCAGCAGGCTGTGCCTCGCTAAAGGAGGAAAAAAGTGATAATTCTATGGACCAAGTGCAAGTCTCTTCCTTGATCTAACCATGTGACTTTCGAGTTCGGACGGATTAGTTTGGTTAGTTAAGACTTTGACTCGTTAGATCAATTCTCCCATTAGATGATTTTCCTGGTGGAATCGCCGGGTGAGGGAAGTTTTTCCAGGTTCGGTTTCGGGGGAACCGCTGGGCTAGTCTCTTGTCTGGATATCCATGGGTGAGGCCCCGAGTGTGGATCCCTGCCCCGCGTGAGAGGCTGACGTCACTTCCACCGTCAACACCCTTGGAGGGGGCATCGCGGAGGGGGCAAGGGTCTCACATCTAGTATCATAGCTTTGTTGAAAGCTAAAATGAATTCTTATGAGAAATTTATAATAAAAACTCAGAAAGAGCATTTACGTATTGTATTTTCATTCCTTAAGCTTCATTAACGAAGATTTTTAATCAAAGAATTTGGTTTTATAGATGGAACTTCCACACTTATCCGATATTCCCGATCTCACCCAGTCACATGATATGACTGCCTTCGCCTTCGAGCATCTCATCTCTTCCGCTACAACTCGAACAAGCAAAGCCAGACTCGTAAGCCATTTCGAGGATTTATATTTCCTAGACCCAACGAGGAGAGACGGCAACACAAGTGGTTTGCAGGGAAGTATGTCCACGCCTGTTGTGACTAGCGCATTGTGACCAGCGCATGATGTTGATGGAAAATATCTCGTTAGATCAATTCTCCCGTTAGATGATTTTCCTGGTGGAATCGCTCGTGCCTTCCGAGAGAGGGAAGTTTTTTCGGGTTTGGTTTCGGAGGAGCCGTCAGGCTAGTCTCTTATCCGAATATCTGTGGGTGAGGCCCCAAGTGTGGATCCCTGCCCCGCACGAGAGGCTTCCGTCGCTTATGCCGCCAGTGCCCTCAGAGGGGGCATCGTGGAGGGGGCAGGGGTCTCACAATCGTAGATTGGCCAGAACCGAAGACGGTAAAGGAAGCCATGGGATTCCTAGGATGAACCAGATGGTATAGGATCTTTATACCCAGGTATGCTTAGATAGCATCCGAGGTATGCTTAGATAGCATCCCCTTTAACTAACCTTCTCAAGAAGAGTACCCTATTTCAGTGGTCTGCTACTATGTGTTAGAGTGCCTTTGATAAGCTAAAGAAAGCCTTAGTAACCAACCCTGTCCTTAAATTGCGAGATTTTACCAAACCTTTTGAGGTAGTTATTGATGCCAGTGGGTTTGCCTAGGCGATGTTCTTATGCAGGATGGTTATGCAGCGGCCTATGAATCCAAAAAACTTAGGACACATGAGAGAAATTATGCCATCCATGACTTAGAGTTACTCTCAGTAGTTTATGCTCTAAAGTTGTGGAGACATTATCTTTTGGGACAGAGGTTCATGTGACAGATCATCAAAGTTTGAAGTGGCCAAAGGGATCTCAACATGTGTCAAAGGAGATGGATGTAGACCCTGCAGGAATTCGATTTTGAAATCAAGTATCGACCAGGGAAAGAAAATGTGGTGGCAGATGCACTCAGTAGAAAAGCCTCCTTGCTTGCAATTACTATGGTGTCAAATCCATTAAATCAGTGAAGCAAGGGAGAGAATCATGCAGGACAAATTCTTTGCCCCTATTGCTACCCTTCTGATGCAGGAAAGCAAGACTCCTTAGGAAATGAGTTGAGTTCTTCGGTACAAATTGGATGAAGGATGCATGTATTATAATAATTGGCTATGCATTCCCAATGATGAGGGAATAAAAGGAAGGACTCTGAGAGAAGCCCATGATAGCCTGATAGCTGGACATCCAGGATTTATAAAAACCTATATGTTTGTGAAGAAAAGCTTCTTCTGGCCATGACTCAAAAAGGATGTACTTGATCATGTGCAGCAATGCTTAATGTGTTAGAGAGTCAAGGCAAAGAGAGTCAAGATGCCATGGAAATTGCAGCCTCTAGACTTCCACAGATGAAGTGGGAATGTATCAGTATGGACTTTGTCACTGGATTACCTTCAGTGCAATCAGGTTACAACTCCATTTTTGTGGTAGTTGATAGACTAACCAAAGTTGCCCATTTGATTCCAGTGAAAGAAACATACACTACAGTGGATGTTGCCAGAGTTTTCCTTAAAGAGATCTTTAGATTTCATGGCTTACCCACCAGGAGGATAGTAAGTGACAGAGATCCCAAGTTCATGTCAAAATTATGGACTGCATTCTTCAAAGTAGTAGGAACTTTCTTGGATCTCAGTACAGCCTATCACCCCAAAACAGATGGCCAAACTGAAAGAGTGAATCAGGTAATAGAAGATATTCTTTGGTTATGCTGTGGCAGGGAACCTAAGAAGTGGTTAAGCCATTTGCATTTGGTTGAATTTTCTTACAATGCTTCTTATCATTGAAGCATTGGGATGAGCCCTTCCAAAGCTCTGTATGGACAAGATTGCCTTATACCATTGACTTGGTTTGACCCATCGATCAGAGTCGAAATGTCTGGACAAATGCTTGATGACATGGATCAGCAAATGCAATCAATCCGTAAAGATATTAAGGCAGCCCAAGACAGGCAAAAGCAGTATGCAAATAAAAAGAGATCAGAGAGAGTTTGAAGAATCAGATATGGTCTTCATTTGAGTACGAGCAAAAAAAAGTTCCTTATCTTTAGGAAAGTACAAGAATCTCTCTCCCAGATATTGTGGACCATATGCTGTTATAAAGAAAGTAGGTGATCTAGCTTATAAACTTCTTCTGCCTCCCCATCTCAAGGTACATAATGTATTCCACGTCAGTTTGCTTAAGAAATATGTACCTAGCCCGAGTCACGTGCTTGATATGAACAATTGATTTCTTCGACTCAAGGCCAGATGGTACTCCAACCTACAGAAATCCTTTACGTTTGGGAGAAGGTTCTCAAGATCAGAGTCCTCAGAGAGTTTTTAGTCAAGTGGAAGTTCTTCCCTCTAGAAGATGCCACCTAGGAGAAAGAAGAAGAGATGGTAAAAGATTAATCCCATTTTGCGAGATGAGGACATCTCGTGTTTTTCAAGTGGGAGAGGATATAAGATTCTCCCTCAGCCTAATTAATGAAAAAGCTTTTACCTCAATCCCTTGTAATCATTCCCTATTTCAAAATGCAAGAAAATATTGTTTTTCCTTGTTTTTTCCTAGAGAAGAAAAATTCTAGAGAGAGATAATTTAATATTGTGATATTTTTAGATATAAAAATTCTCCTAATATCTAAAATATATTTCCTTGAAACAAAAGTTCAAAATAAATTCTCCAATGTGTATTAGGAATCAATTAAAAATGATATAAGGGACCTTAGCCTAAGGGTCTAGATTTTCAGAAATTTTTGGATTATGGTCCAATTAAGGTTCCTATGGGCCAATAGGATTAATCCAAGTGTTGGGATGAGATAAATCTAATGAATAAAAGAAAATATCCAAAAATGAGTAAATGCTCACATAAGATGAAGAGTTGACTTAGTACAAGGTTTATTAGTTAAAAATTAAGAGATATTACTTAAAAAATAAGATATTTTAGAGAAATGATGAATTTTGACACCTTGGTAAGGAGAGGGGGACCTTTGAGGTAGGCACCTCTTTCACATGTGTGGGAGGGTTTTTAATTAAAAAACATTGTGATATTTTTATCTCTCCTCTCTCCTGGATTAAACTGGATCAAAAGGGGAGCCAAATTGATCCAAATCTTGTCCAAATTCAGTCAAACAGAAGCTAGAAAATTCTTGAACCGAGTTGGACTTAGTTACTGGCCTCCCTCACCTATAAATAGACCCTCATTCTTTTGTATTCTCATCTGTGAACTATACCATGCCAGTATTACATTAAAATAATCTTATTTTCTATTATCCCTTAATTTTCCTCTACTTTTAGGGAGCTTGGAGCTTCTCTCTCTCTCTCTTCAACAACTCTTGGAGCTCTCTTCTCCACTTGCTAAACCAATTGATTGGTTAGGGGCTTCACTTCTAGAAAAAGAAGCAAGCTAATCCTTGAGGTAAGAATGAATTTTATGGTTTTTTGTTAAATGTTCTCAAATGACTTCTCTTCTCAACCCCTCTCAAGCTTGAGAAGTTTTCTAATTGATTGTTTTAAATTTAAAATCAAGCTTTCCCTAAGAATTTTAATGTATAATCAAGAAAAAGTTAATCTTTTTGCTTATTTAGAATGTTTTCTTATGTATATCTCTCTCTTAAATGTTAAAATTACAGCAATGTGATGAGCTATGGTGGATCAAATGCTAAAATCAACATCATTAACAAAGAGATTAGATGATAATTAAGATGTGATTAGTGAGTAATTAAGATCTGATTAGTGAGCAATTAATTGATAGCTTAATGTAGGCATGGATAATCAAAAACCAGCAAATTCGCATTAGGCCAATGCCTCAATTTATAGAGTTTACATCCAAGCATCCAATCCCACTGATTTCTCCTTGATTCACTCCACCTCTTTTGCTTGATTCTCTCCATCTCTCCCACAATATCTCCACACCTCCTAAATCTCCTCATGCTACCCTTTATTCTCTCCCAGTAAATTCTTCTCACCTTTTCACAGGTTCTCTCACATTTACAGATTCTCTTTTATAGCCTCTAGCCAAGGGCTTGTTCCCGCACACACCCTATTCACTTGTATATTTCAACACCTCCCCTCAAGTGAATACTCCTAGCACACCTGGACCCTATACCAAGTTTCCCTCTTACTTGATAGTCCGCGACCAGTGCCTCAAGTCCCTAAACTCATAGTCCTTGACACTCTCTCTCTCTATGTGTCCAAGGCTACTACAAGTGCCCGTGACCTTGACTAAAGTGCTCACATATACATCTACCACATGGCCTACAACATTGGTGGCTCAGAGGTGGTTTTACTCTATTGGGGTAGGTTACATTGGGTTGTGGGGTTTCACTCTCTCTCTCTCTCAGAGATTTTCACATGGCTCCTCACTTCTTGGAGCCTCACATCTTCTCTTGTCTTCAGTTTTCTTATCGTGGCAATTTCTCTTCACGCGTCCATGTCTTCCTCTTCTTCCAGTCTTCTTATCGTGGTGGCAGCTTCTCTTCACGCGTCCATGTCTTCCTCTTCTTCCAGTCTTCTTGTTGTGGTAGCTTCTCTTCACGCGCCCATTTCTTCCTTCAATGCTTCCTCTAGCTCTTCTTCTCGGTGTGGATCCTCCTCTTGGAAAGAGATGTTCTTCTTCTTTCATGATTGGGGCCATGAGCTTGTCCGTCAGTTCTTGCTCCATGTGAGCAACATGTTTAAATGTTTTGTTAACAGTTCTTTTGGGCTTTTGATGTTTATCTTGTGTCATTATGAAATGCAAACCCAAATCTATGCGGAAGGTCTTACCTCTTGCCTTATTCTAGACAAGGGCAGTGTTTGATCTCATTTTTACACTGATGTAATGTGCCCAATACACATAATGCGTATAGCATTCATTCTTATGCACATTCCCAAATGTAACTCTGGCTATGAATAATCTTGAATTTGAGTGTGATTTACATGCATTAACCAAGGGGTAAATGCAAAATGATGATTACCACAAACTTATCAGCATAATTTTACCAGAAATTACATTAAATCAAGGGTAACCAATTTGTACGGAATGGTTGGAGTATCAAACCATCTCCAAATTGTAATATGAAGTTATAGGGATCTGTATCAGATACCTAATGGTTAATTTAAACCCTCGATTGTACCAAAAAATAGTGATTAGTACTAATTAATTAATGATTAGCAAGTTAATCCTCTGTTTTGTGTGCAAAAAATAGAGTATGCGGGGAGCCCAGATCTGAGGCCTTAGAGTTCAAATGAGCTCAAATGCTTTCAAGGCCATTATTAGTAATTATTCTAGTAGAGGATTAAGCTAAGAAACACAAGATTTGACCAAAGATTGAATGCTTAATCTTTGTTTTACCAAAGTCACCTGTAGATTTGATAAAGAGCTTGGATCTCACTAAAGACTTGATCAAATCAAATTCTGACTTCACTAGCTTGTAGATCACCCTTGAAAACCCTAGGGCCAAGAGGAATTAGAGCAATTTGATCTGGAGTAGCAGAAATATCAAATTTTCTTCAAAAATAATGCGCCTGCAAAATCGTGATTTTCCTGAGCTATAGAAGGCGGTTTGCTGCGCCCATTTGCTTGGCTGGAGCACAGGTGAGATAGCTATGCATGCCTAGAAGGGCTTGAGCTAATGTTGCTCTTGGAGGTGAAAAGATGCAGGGGAGAAGAGAGCTTGAGCTCTTGCAAGCACACACACACTCACAAAACCCCAAAAGAGAACACACAATGTGAGAGGCTGAAAATCTTCTTCTTCTTCACTCAACACTCAACATACCATATACAAAGATAAGAGTACACCCTATGAAAAGATACTCAACCAAATACATACTAGGTTTCTATATAGTGTGAACCCAACTAAATGAGCTAGTGCTATAACTATGCCAGTCTCTAGAATGACTGTCACACATCCTGTCATCCCACTTGCCGCATATCACCCATGATCTCACCAACCATGCCAGTGGTGTAACTGTGGGGCCTATTCCTTAGGTGGGTCATGAGTGTCCATCGCCTCACTAGATGAGCTCAATATCTCAACACTCCCCCTTGAGCTCAACTCCATCTCATGTACACCAAGCGAAGCCCTAAATCTGCGGAGCTTCTCTGTACCCAATGCTTTGGTGAAGATGTTAGCTACCTGATCCTCTGTGCTGACATAAACAAGGTCAACGTCTTCTGGCAAGACCTTCTCTCTGACAAAATGGTAGTGGATCTCTATATGCTTTGTGCGAGCATGAAAAATTGGGTTTCTGATATTGTCACAGAAAATGACAACTTGTCTAACTGATAGACCCAAATCTACAAGTAGCTTTCTCAACCAAGCTACCTCACATGTTGCCATAGCAGCACCTCTGTACTCAGCCTCTGTACTGGGAGCAACCGTAGGTTGCTTCTTGCTGCTCCAAGTCACAACAGCACTCCCTAAAGAAAAACTGAAGCCATTAGTAGATCTTCTATCTGAGATACTACCAGCCCAATCAGCATCTTTGTACCCATGTACACATATCTCTGTCCTAGTTTCATAAAATAGTCCACAATGCAAAGTAGACCTCACATATCTTAGTATACGTCTCAATGCATCCAAATGCAGCTTCTGTGGAACTTGCATAAACTGACTCACCAACCCAACAGCATAGCTCAAATCTGGCCTGGTGATCGTCATGTAGATCAAGCTTTCTACTATGCATCTATACATAGTAGGATCTTCCAAAATCTCTCCTGAATCTGTACTCAACTTGCCATTCTGATCCAATTGGCACTGAGATAAGCGTATAGCCTGTCATACCATACTTGGACAACATGTCCAAGCCATACTGTCTCTGCAGTGATCCAATACCATGTGGTGATCTAATCACCTCAATGCCCAAGAAATATCTGAGCTCCCCCAGATCCTTCATCTCAAACTTCTGTCTAAGCAAGATCTTTACATCAAAGATCTCTGCATCATGGTCCCCCCCGTAATGATCAAGTCATCTACATAGATGACAACAAGCACAACCCCTCTATCACCGTGTCTCACATACAGCGAGAAATCTGCATTGGCTACATGAAAGCCAATAGTGACAAGATAATCAAAAATCTTGTCAGACCATGCTCTTGGTGCTTGTTTTAAGCCATACAAGGCTTTCTTCAACCTGCAAACATGCTCGGGGTGACTCACATCCTCATAACCAGGCGCTGTAACATATATACCTCTTCCTGCAAATCCCCATGCAAGAATGCATTATTTACATCCATCTGATGTAAAGACCATTGCTTTGACACAGCCACTACTATCATAACTCTCAGTGTTGCCATCTTGGCACAACTGGGCTGAAAGTTTCCTCATAATCAATGCCATATGTCTGCGTATATCCTTTGGCTACCAATCTAGCCTTGTACCTGCTTATGCTTCCATCATTGTTATGTTTTACTTTGTACACCCACTTGCATCCAATGGCTTTCTTGCCTTTAGGCAATTGCACTAAATCCCAAGTCTCATTTCCATATAGTGCATCCATCTCCTCATCCATAGCTTTCTCCCAACACACATTTCCAACAGCCTCATCAATGCATGTGGGCTCTACAACCTGTACAACTTTTGCCATGTATGCATAGTGATGTGCCACATAACCATCATAGGTAAACCTCTGCACAGGATTCTTCACTCTCCCAGATCTTTGCAGCTTTGCATTCATGGCTTCCATAGCCTTCTTTACACCAGGTGTTCTCGTAGAGCTGGTATCCCAAGCTCCTCATCAAGGCTCATCTCTGAGCCACTAGACTCTCCATCAACATGAGAATGCCTTGCAGAAATGTCAGCAGGCATACTAAAGGGCTTAACCACTTTCTCTTTGCCTTTATGTGATGTACTAATCACATTTACAGGGCTGGTATTATGACGCAGCCTACCACTCTATGGTCTATCAACTGAACCACTAGATGAGGACTCTCTTGGTCCACTCAAAGACTGTGATTGCTGACTTGCATTCTGTGCAACCACATTTCCACTCACATCAGCCCCAACAGCTTCTTTTTCAGCAGCATACCAGCTGCTCATCTCATCAAAAACAACATCCGTGCTTACCCTCAACTCATGTGTAGCAGGGTTATAACACTTGTATCCCTTTTGCTCAAGGGAATATCCAATAAACACACATTTTTCAGCTTTTGGATCCAGCTTAGCTCTCAGCTCATCTGGCACATGCACATATGCAATGCATCCAAAGACTTTCAGATGAGACAAATCAAGTTTTCTGCCAGTAAACCTCTCCTCTGGAGTTACATCATGTATGGCTGCAGTTGGAGTCTTGTTCATGATGTAAACTACTGTAGAAATAGCCTCAGTCCAATAGCTATGCGGTATATTCTTCTCTTCCATCAATGCTCGTGCAATCTCAGCAACAATGTGCCTGTTTTTCTGCTCACAGCAACTCCATTTTGCTGCGGAGTGTATCTGCACATGTAAACTATCTCCGAATACCATTCTTCTTAAAAAATTCAAAGAACTCATTGGAGAAGTACGCTCCCCCTCCATCTGACCTTAGGCACTTTACATATTTCCCTGTTTGCTTTTCAACCATAACTCTGAAATTCTGAAAATGAGTGAACACA
Source organism: Cibotium barometz (assembly GCF_041138505.1). NCBI lineage: Eukaryota > Viridiplantae > Streptophyta > Polypodiopsida > Cyatheales > Cibotiaceae > Cibotium > Cibotium barometz. The sequence goes on along the minus strand of NC_141094.1, from coordinate 6,295,848 downwards.
TCACCCTTCTCCTTCATGAAGTGTACCCACACGTTTCTTGTATGGTCTCATCAATAAATGTCACATAATACCTGCAGCCTCCCATAGACATGATCTTCGTAGGACCCCATACCTACAGCCTCCCATAGACATCAATAAATGTCACATAATAATACCTGCAACCTCCTATCTATAGACATGATTTTCATAGGACCCCATACATCTGAATGCACAACATCTAGTGCATTTCTGCTCACATTTCTGTTATGTGGAAATACATGCTTTGTTTGCTTTCTAAATTGGCATGCTTCACATATTCTCTGCATACCTTCAACTTTAAACTTTGGCAGCCCTGTCACAATTCCTTTAGTCTGCATAGACTTCATTCTCTGCACATTCACATGTCCAATTCTTTTATGCCAAATGTCTGTGTCTGCAATAATTCCTGAACCATTTGCAAACATCGTAGCACTCACTTCAGGCATGTTTACATTCAATGTAAACATTCTGTCCACTATGTTGCCTTCTGCAACCAACCTGCACTTGTCTTTAAAGTCTTCAACATAACAACCATTAGGATTAAACCAAACACGCAAACCTTGCTCAATCATCTGGCCAATTGAAACCAGATTCTTTGTTATGTTCGAAACATGAAGTACATCTGCAAGGTACTTCACTTTTCCATCCTGCATAGACAATGGCACATCTCCAACATGGGTAATTGGATGAGCAGTGTTATCCCTTGTTTCCACAAAACCTGATCTTTCAAGGTTTTTCATCTCCTTGAACCACTCCCCATGACTTGTCATATGTGGTTCGAAGCACCTGAATCAACGCACCATACATCATCTTTATGTGCTGCTTCAACATCTTCAGACATGGCATTAACGACATGCTACATAACAAACAACCTTTCATTATCCTCATTATTTCTGCTCAAGGATGCATAGTTGTTTTGCTGCAATTTTTCATTTTGCATGTCAGCTTGCTTCTTATAACAATCTGCCTGCACATGTCCACGCTTACCACCACAATAAAAGCATCCACGTGTATCATTATACTGCCTTTGCCAATTTCCACGACCTCTTTGACTCCCCCTGCCCTCTGAATTGGCCTCTTCCACCTGTGTGTTGTTGTTGTTATGAATTTTGGGACTATTGTTATTGCTGCTGTTGGCCATAATTCTGATTACCTGTTCGGCCACCTCCCTAGCCGTGTCCACGGGGCCTCCTCTACCTCGTCCTCTTCTTGAACTTGTGTAGAAAGCCTGTTGATCCTCTGAATTATTTTTGTTTTGTGAAGGCTGTTGGTCTTCACCCAAGCTCTTCTCTTCTATAATCAACATAGACACCAAATATGTGAAATTGGGAATGTTTTCCCGAGTCTGAATAGATGTCTTGAACGCCTTATATTGTGGCCCGAGACCACGTAGAAAGACTTCCACCTTCATCATCTATAGAAACGCCAATAGATGCAAGGAATTCCACAAATACCCTTGATCTTCAATGCACTCTTGCTTCAAACAAGAGTAGAACCCTCAATCCCTCAAGCCAAAGGAAAGCTTACAACTCCATGTAAGCTAATTTTTTCTTACTTTTTAATTTTAAATCTATGATTTTCTTGTTTATTTAGTTGATTAAAGTAAATTCTAATGCTATGCCTTGATGAAAAGGCCATCCCCTTCTCTTCTTTACAATTCAGCCTTTCTTTATCCTAGAATGTTTAACAAAAAGATTAATTAAACTATTCTTATTGTTTACTCTCTTGGAAATTAAAAATTGTGTAGATTAGAGTCCTTTACATCTAATTGGGGTTAATTTAAATTGAAAATAGAATGTTAAAAATGAGAAATGGTCAGCCATACAAAGGAGGTTATGGCAAAAATTTCAAGAATTTTGTGGAAAAAAAAGTTTATTTTTATGTTATTCCAAAAGAGTAATTCCCACCATTTGTGCATTCTAAAAATATTCTAAATTACTCCATGTACATATTCGCCTATGAATATGCATGGATATTACTGATATTAATTATTAAATTTAATTTCTATGCATAGAAAGATGCATAATGGAAATATTTTTATTATAAAAGTGTTGTTTTTATTGAATTTAATTTCTATGCATAGAAAGATGCATAATGGAAATTTTTATTATAAAAGTGTTATTTTCATTGAATTTAATTTCTATGCAAAGAAAGATACATAATTGAAATATTTTTATTATAAAAGCATTGTTTTCATTGAAGTTAATTTCTATGCATAGAAAGGTGCATAATGGAAATTTTTACTATAAAAGTGTTGTTTTTAATGAATTTAATTTTTATGCATAGAAAGATGCATAATGAAAATATTTTTATTATAAAAGTGTTGTTTTCATTGAATTTAATTTCTATGCATAGAAAGATGCATAATGGAAATATTTCTATTATAAAAGTGTTGTTTTCATTGAATTTAATTTCTATGCATAGAAAGATGCATAATGGAAATATTTTTATTATAAAGGTGTTGTTTTCATTGAATTTAATTTCTCTGCATAGAAAGATGCATAATGGAAATACTTTTATTATATAAAAGTGTTGTTTTCATTGAATTTAATTTCTATGCATAGAAAGGTGCATAATGGAAATTTTTATTATAAAAGTGTTATTTTCATTGAATTTAATTTCTATGCATAGAAAGATGCATAATGGAATTTTTTTTATTGTAAAAGTGTTATTCTCATTAAATTTGATTTTTATGCATAGAAAGATGCATAAAGGATTTTTTTTATTATAAAAATGTTATTCTCATTAAAATGGATTTTATGCATAGAAAGATGCATAAAGGATTTATTTTTATTTCAAAAGTGTTATTCTCATTAAAGTTGATTTTTATGTATAAATAGATGCATATAGAATTTTTATATCAAAATTAGAATTCTCTTAAATTCTATGAAATGATGTGAATCAGATAGATGTGAATGAAGGGATGGATAGATGTGATGTGAATAGAGGTGATGAGATGTGAGGTGAATAGATGTGATGAGATGTGTGATGTGAATCAGATAGATGTGCATGAATGGATGGATGGATGTGATGTTGCTGCTAGCACCCCTGAATTCATTGCACGGTGGGGACGGGGATCTTTCAGGTGGTATGGTTTAGTCTGCATATGGAGCACCACACCAATTTCCTATGGGAGTAAATTTGACTATGCCCATGGCCCGACATCTCTCTTCCTTCCCTTACCTTCAATTTCTCCAATATAGCATTGCTGAGCTCATCCACAGTCATATGTCCGACTTGTTTGCTTCGAGTTCCAATTTCTTGATGACTCGAGACACATGAAGTCGTGGTTGCTACGCCGACGTTCTAACATCCTCAGGTTGTGGCAATTCTAACATGTTATTTTTGTATTTGATTGCCAATTTGCGGCATGCATCAAGAGTGGTTGGCCCGGCTAGTACCAAGTAATCATGCATTTTATGGTCTCTAACCCCTCTCCTGAAACAAGGCAACAATTGATCGTCTGTTAATCTTTCCCGAATTTTAAAGTGTTTCAGGCAAGAAACATAGTCTCTCATAGACTCATCTTCCTTCTATTTGATGTTATGTAGTTGGGCCACAGGGCTCCACCTATCACCACTATGTGCAAAGCTGGGCACAAAAATATTTTTTTAACCTGGTGAAGTTAACCTTGTCCTCAGGTTTAAGGGTTCTGAACCACTGATGAGCTTTTCCTTCTAAGGTCAGCAAAAGAACATGTATTATGGTCACATCATTGACTGGTCCGCATGTTTCACATGTAGATTCAAAAATCTCTACATGCTAGATAGGATCTCCATCCCCAGAGAATTTTTGGACAAGTTTTGAGATGATATGGGGTTTCATCTGGGAAGTTCAAGGTTCTAGAGTAGAACCCAACTGCCTGACTATCCCCCTACCCATCTAAGCTGCAATATTCCACAAGTCTGTCCTTGTGGCTTCATTAAGGTCCATGGCTGGATTGTTTCTAGGTCTCTGCGGAATTCCTCCCTCCCTTCCTAGACCTCGTCCCCTAGTGATATTGGCTTTTCTTGGTATCTCAGGTTCGTGGACTTGTTCGATTGTGGTATCCTGGTGGGATTCCCCAATAGTAGCCTTTGTGCATCTTTGTGTAATTAAGAGCTCCATATCTTGTAAGAATGTAGGGTGATTGATCATTAGCTCTATGTCCTTCTTGGTATAGAGCCAGTCCTCAACTTCTACATCCAAGTTGGCTATGTTACCCTCTTCTTCTCTAGTTGTAACCCCTTCCTCCATTCCGGATTCCTCATTGATGGGTTCCAGGTTTGGAATATCCCCAACGCCTCTACCTATAGCAATTTTAGATTCCTTTCCTCGTGATTGGAGATGGTTAACATTATCTATCTCCTTTCTCTTAGCTCTTGTCCTATGAGTATCAAGCTCTTGTTTTCTTAAGCTCAATTCTTGGAGTTGTCGTTCCATCTCACTTTGTTGGAAGTCCAATTCCATTTCCTCGGTGGTGGGAAATAATATTTGACCCATCCTAACTACACTTTCCATATCTCATCTAATTCGAGGGATGCCAGCATTTGACAGCCTAGAATTCAATGTCTGGAATGGCCCTTCTTGTCTTGGACCGAGTCCAGCGCTAGTTGACGGACCCATGCCTGCAGATTGCGCTTCTTCATCATGACTGGTTTGGAGACCAAAAAATCCTCGGGCTATATCAATGATCCCACTGGACTTAGTTGGAGAGTGTGGTTTGTCACCTTCCCCAAACCCAGTGTATTGCAACCCTTCTTCCATGGATTCCTCACTACTGGTTTCTCCGGTGGTCAGGTTCCTCAAGATACTTAAGTGTGTGCTTGCAGATTATCCCGACCCCACACTTCTTTGATAGGAATTTCTTGGATGATTTGATGCATTATCGTCAGGCGTAAGATTATCTCCGATGAGTTTTCTAGATCTTAATTTTATGTATGTATGATTTGATAAGATAGTATCCAACCCAAATTAATTCAATTCCTAGTTCTATTGCTTTGTTTAGGAGGCATGAATTAGCAGAGAATATTTCATATCGTGAAATAGTTGGACTTAGCTCACATCGTGTGAAAATATGGTTCACGTCGTGAAACTGGAGAACAAATGGTTCATGTCATAAAACAAAAAGTGTTTCACGTCGTGAACTACTTCGAAAGTGTTTCACGCCGTGAACTACTTCGAAAATGGTTCACGTCGTGAAAGTCTACTGCACTTTCACGTGATCCAATCTTTCTCCTTAAGGCGAAATTCCTTCTTTATTCGACCCTCACAGCCTTAGTTTTATCAATTCGTTGGTTTTGGTCTTCTCGTGAAATAGCAGGATTGAGTTCATGTCGTGAAACAAAAAGTGTTTCACGTCGTGAACTACTTCGAAAGTGTTTCACGCCGTGAAAGTATACTGCACTTTCATGTGATCCAATTTTTGGTAGATTGAATCGTGTCAGAGGTGTCACGATAAGGGTTTCTATTTTTCCATGATTTTTGGCTAAAATCCTAGCGCGCTGATTTTGTGAGCAACTCATGGCATGAAATTGTAAGAAAATGGTTCACATCATGACAACTTTTTGCACTTTCACGTGAAGTTTTTCGCATCGGCAATTTGTAGTCTTGGGTGCATAATACTTATCCAATTGATGAAAATTAGATTGTGCCAATGCTAGGGAATGAAATGCAAGTTCTTGGCTCAATCAATGGTCCCTTATGTTGTTGATTTTGTTGAATTTTTGAAAAAAGAAGAAAACAACACACAACATGCTTCTTCACGTTGATGTTTTTTTTTGTGGTGCTAACATCAAGCTTATCAAAAGTAACGAATGAATCCTTTCCTAAACTACTTTCCACAACATTCACAGCATCAAAACTATAATTTTTTCTCAACCACACACACCTTATACTTCCATTTTCCACACAATGCGTTACCAAAATGCAAAGGCAACAATCAATACTATGCAATGGGAGCTGAAACTCAAGGAGTATGGAAGAAACGAAGGTGTTTCCCCGACAGCGGCGCCAAAAATGTTATGCTAAACCACACCTCCAAGAGGGAACTCTACTAATGGATGAGCAATGAAACACAACCATCGTGGGGTACTTACCAATTCTTCAAGCTCGTGTCTCTTGAAGTCTCCAAGCTCGCATGTATGCTCCAAACTCCAAGCTACACCTCCACACTATCACCTGGAGTTGCTCGCACCATCACATTGGCTGATCACAATACCCTTATCACTCTTGCGCACGTACAAAGAGTGATCTGCATGTGCCATATGAAAACCAATAGTGACAAGATACTCAACAATGTTGTCATGCCATGCTTGTGGAGCTTGCTTCAGCCCCATACAAGGCCTTACAAAGCTTACATACATAATCTAGGTGACCTGTATCCTCAAAACCTGGTGGCTGATCCATATACAACTCTTCTTGTAAGTCACCATGCAAGAACGCATTTTTAACATCCATCTGATGTTAAAACTAGCCTTTAGCTATAGCCACTGCAATCACAACTCTCACAGTTCCCATATTTGGAACTGGGACAAATGTCTCCTCATAATCAATCCCATGTGTCAGCGCATATCCTTTAGCTACCAATCTAGCCTTGTACCTGCTTATGCTACCATCACTATTATGTTTCACCTTATACACCCACTTATAGCCCCCTTTAGATTTCTTGCCTTCTTCGGGGAATGGCACCAAATCCCAAGTCTCATTTCCATACAATGCATCCATCTCCTCATCTATAGCTTTCTCCCAACACACATTTCCAATAGCCTCATCAAAACATGTGGGTTCTACAACCTGCACAACTTTTGATGTGCCACATAACCATCATAAGTCAACCTCTGTACAGGATTTTTGACTCTTCCAAATCTTCATAACTTTGCATTCATGGCTTCCATAGTAGCCATCTTCACACCAAGTGTCGTCATTGCTAGAATCCCAAGCTCCTTATCAAGGCTCATCTCCGAGCCACTAGAATCTCCATCAACAAGAGAATGCCCTACATAAATATCAGGCATACCAAGGGACTCAACCACTTTCTCTTTGCCTTTATGTGATGTACCAACTACATTTTCAGGACTCATATTATGATGTAGCCTGCCACTCCATGGTCTATCAACAATAGAACCACTAGATGAGGACTCTCTTGGTCCACTCAATGACTATGATTGTTGACCTGCATTCTGTGCAACCACATTTCCACTTACATTAGTCCCAACACCATCCTTTTCAACAACAGCATACCAGCTACTCATCTCATCAAATACAACATCCCTGCTTACCCTCAATTCACATGTAGCAAGATTATAACATCTATATCCCTTTTTCTCAAGGGAATACCCAATAAACACACATTTTTCTGCTTTTGGATCCATCTTGGTATGCAACTTATTTGGCACATGCACATATGCAATACATCCAAAAACTTTCAAGTGAGACAAATCAGGTTTCTTGCCAGTAAACTTCTCCTTTGGCATTACATCATGTATGGCTGCAGCAGTAGGAGTCCTGTTCATGATATAAATTGCTATAGACACAGCCTCAGCCGAATAGCTATGTGGCATATTCTTCTCAGCCATCAATGCTCGTGCTATCTCTATAATGTGCCTGTTTTTCCACTCAGCAACTCCATTTTGTTGCAGAGTGTATCTACATGTAAATTGTCTCTTAATGACATTATTTTGTAAGAATTCAGAGAACTCATTAGAGAAGTATTCTCCCCCTCCATCTGACCTTAGGCACTTCACATGCTTTCCTGTCTGTTTTTCAGCCACCATAACTCTGAAATTCTGAAAATGAGTGAACACTTCACTCTTGTCCTTCATGAAGTACACCCACACTTTCCTCGTGTGGTCATCACTGAATGTTACGTAGTACCTGTAGCCACCCATAGACATAGTCTTCACAAGACACCCTATACATCTAAATGCACTACATCTAGCACATTCTTGCTCACATTTGTGTCATGTGAAAATACATGTTTTGTTTGCTTTACAAATTGACATGGTTCACAAACTTTCAGCATACCTTCAACTTTAAACTTAGGTAGCCCTGTCACAATTTGTTTAGTATGCATAGACATCATTCTTTACACATTGACATGCCCAATTCTCTTAAATGCCAAATGTATGTATCTGCAACAACTCTTGAAACATTTGCAAACATTGCAGCACTCACTTCAAGCATATTTACATTCAATGTAAACATTATGCCCACTCTGTTGCCTTTTGCAACAACAACCAACCTACGGTGCTTATCTTTGAAGTCTTCTACATAACACCCAATCAGGGTTAAACCGAACCTGCTCAATCATCTTGCCAACAGAAACCAAATTCTTTGTAATGTTTGGAACATGAAGTATATCTGCAAGGTACTATCCTGCAGCATAGACAATGGCACATCTCCAACATGGGCAATTGTATAAGCTGTGTCATCTCCTATTTTGACAAAACTTGGTCTTTCAAGACTCTTCATTTCCTTGAACCACTCACCATGACTTGTCATGTGGTTCAAAGCATCTGAATCAACATACCATACATCATCTTTACATGCTACTACATCATTTCCAGAGCATTAACCACATGTTGCATAACAAACAACCTCTCATTATCCTCATTATTTCTGCTAGAGGATGCATAGTTTTTTTGCTGCACTTTTCCATTTCGCATGTCACTCTGCTTCTTATGGCAATCTGCCTGCACATGCCCATGCTTACCATAGTAAAAATAGCCTCATGTATCATTACGCTACCTGTTAAAACCCTAAGATCTCTCTAGATAATTGTTATGCATAAACATGCATAAATCAGGCATAAACTCAACCACCCAACCACCCCCGAGCCCAAGGGATGCACACATGTATAATAAATGAAATACATCATACCTCTACCTTGATGTCCCATACCATCAAGAGGTATAACACAATCTAATAGCATGTAGCTATAGTGTGAAATGGTAGGTGAGTAGATATGGACCTCTACACAAGAGACCATAGCATAAGCCTCCAAGCCTCCAAGCTCCAAGCCCCCTTGAGTGTGCCCCATGCCCCTATTATATAGGAGGGCCCTCAAGTGACTCTTGACTTTCCATTCCTCATGTGTGACCCTTGGATTCCTGACCCTAACCTTAACCCTTAAGGTTAGTCCTAACCCATGCTCCACTAGAGCTTGTTCCCATGCTCCCATGCTTACAAGCCTAATGTGGGTTAGCCTCCTAGTATGTGCATACATAATGTGTATATAACATAGCACACATAATGTACATATAACATACTTTCCCTCTCTCAAAACATTGCACTCTTACAATGAAAAGAAGGAGAACTGCGCTGAACAATCTCAACCGACTCCCAAGTCGAATCCTCAATTTTCCTATCTTTCCACCTAATTTTAACCTCAAGGAAGTTTTCTTTCCTTGAATTCATGTACCATATCAACATACCCAAATCTGCATATGGAATAATTGACGTCTCGAGTTACCCATATCAACATAGAGAGTCATCAACGTCTCGATGAGTTACATATGTCCATCCGTAAACAATCAGGTTGACTATATAGATCACCTAAAGTACGGAACTAGAGAAAGAAATGCCAACAAAGGAAGAATCCAAATTTCCTTATCCGAACACAACAAGATAAACTTGTTTGAACTCTAAAGAAAGAGATTTCAACAAGTGAAAATGCCGATGAGATTAACCTCATCAAAACATGCAGGCTATAGATAAAAGATGTTTATCTAGAGAATGCCCACACTATAACTTCTAGTGAATTTAGAAAATAAGATTGTCTTTGAATGTTGAGGTCAACATGCTAAGTGATGTAAGCAAAGCAACAATCTTGAGCCCAAATTATGCCATAAGATAATATATGTAAGGGATCACTAGCGTCCCATACCACCATGATACCACCCATACATACCTTAACAATTTGAAACTCTCTAGTATGCCGTCTAGGAAAATATGAATAAAATCCTGTATAAAAGGAATAAGATGGCCTTATCCGTACTTTCACATACTAAAACCTGTCTCTATATACCTGAGACTACATTAAGGAATAACCCTTATCGAGTACATCATTAGAAAAGAATTTTGAATTATTGGCGCCTTTCTAACGATAACTACCCAAAACACAATAAAGTTAGGGTAGAAAAATAACTCACCTAGATACATAAGCAACTAGGTATCCGAGTTGGAATATATACAAGAGTATAAGAAATATACTCCAAAATTATGTGCAAAAAACGAAGGCAAATGCTACCTTCAAGGCACATGAAATTATTCAAAAGATCAAAAGATCCTTATAAAACCATGGATAAAAGCATAGAAGCTTCTTAAATCCATAAAAACCATAGTTGATCATAAAAATCAATGCATACCATCTAATGGACATAAATCATGCCAAAAGAAGCATTAAAATTGGTGGCCAACTCATCAATCCGAAGTATATGAACATTGTGTTGTTCAAATAAAACTCCAAAGTAAAAAAGTGAAACACATGTGTGTAGCACTCAATAAGAAAACCTTAGACATAAGTGATCTAGGCAAAACCTGATAAGTCCATATAAAACTTAGAAAACATCCAATAAAATCCACCAAAATAAACCGATCAACTAACCCATTATAGAATTTGTCTTAGGCTTAAGGAATTAAGCACAATCCACACTTTAATAAGTGCCAAAATAAATTATCATGGAAAAGTGTCAAAGGTGTAGCCATCAAAAGAAATTAAGGAACATGTCCAAAAAGAATGGCTAAATCATGGTAAAAAATCATGAATACATCGTTTAGAATTAATCCAAACATAAATATCCATTAATACGAGGCATAATCGTATTAATAATATCCGAATAACCCGCATCTATCTAATGTCAGCATGAGAAAACGTACTTCAACATTAAATAACCTCGAAAATATTAAATTCTTGAGAAAAAGAATTTATCATGATTTTTTCCTAATTTATAGGGTCTCAAAATATAATAATTTTGAATTCCACCAAACCTATATTTTTCTAGAAAATTTTTAGCAATTTAATTTACCAAAATACCATTGATATTTTAAAAATACCAATTTTTAGGATTTCTAAAAATAATTTCTAGAAATTTCCTAATTTTTCCTGAGAATCCCATCGTTCACGAAATTACCAATTCCGCCCAACAATTCTCAAATCCAATAAAATTTTTAATTTTAATGGATTTTTCTAATTTTTTGGGTCAAAAAATATAATTTTAAAGGAATTTGAATGGTCACAGGTGCCCAAATGGACACACCACATGCCAAACATCAACCCCACATTTTCTCGAAATTTAAAATAACCTTTGTCCAATTTTCAACTAATTTTTAAAATTTTTTAAAAAAATTTAAATTACCCTGAATGCATTTGGAATACGAACGGTCATAAAATTTCGGAATTCCAACGGGTTTCCCGGAATACGAAAAGCCAAAAGTTTTGGGAAAATGAAAAGACAAAAAAAATCGGAATGTGAAAGGTCAAAGGTTTCCGGAATACGAAAGGTCAAAAGTTTTTCTGGAATTCGGAAAGCCAAAAGGTTTCGGAAAAACGGAAAGCCAAAGGTTTTCCAGAAGATGAAAAGTCAAAAATTTTCAAGAAGAAATTTCCATGAATTTTCAGAGATTTTTGATCTCAAATTCCAATTTTTTTGAATTTTTCAGGCATTTTCTAAGCTTTTTTTGAATAAATTCAGGAAGCTTCTTTTTTTAAAATAAAAAACTCATTTTTTTAAAAAAATGGGAAAAAAATTAAAAAAAAAAGCTTTTAGCTTATATACTTTTGATTTTTTAGGGGGGGGCGTTTTTTTCCGCCGGCTGCTGTGCGCAGCCCCCCCCTCCCGTCGCCTGCTCATGGATATGTGAGAGAGAGAGGGACTCTCTCTTCTCCCCTCTCTCCTCCCTTTCCTCTCCATTTCCATCTATTTCCTCCAATCTCTTCTCTCTCTCTCTCTGTTAATCAGAGAGATTAGCTTAATCTTTAATTAAGCTTTTTAATTAAACTTTTTAATCATAATTATCATTAATTATGATTAATGTTTAAAAAATTATTTTAAAGAGATTTTCTCACGAAAAAAAGAAGGAAAAATCAGATTTGCGAGGCGAAGAGAGTCCCATGCACACGGGAGAGCATCTCATGCATCAACACGCTGTCCCCTACTAAATTTCAGTAGAAATTGACAGAAATTTGATCGCATTCTCGCGGAAAAAACCGGTAAAAAAATGTATAAAAATACATTTTAAATCAAAAAAATGCTCAAAAAATTTCCTGAAAATTTTAGAAATTCAGGGAATCCATTCTACAAAAATATCCACCATAAACTTTATGGTATTTTTGTAAAAAAAATCCATTAATGCTTGATTTTAACCATAAAAAATAGAGAAAAATAGCATTAACTCACGGTATTCCCCCGCAACGTCGATTCGTCCATTGAATTGTAGTTACACACGTTCCAATCACCATATCGATGATCCACATGCAATTCATCAACACAAATCAACAAAAAATAACATTTTATTAGTAAATATTAAAATTTACTAAAAAATATCAACAACAATTAAATAGAGATTGCTCTGATACCACTGTTAAAACCCTAAGATCTCTCTAGATAATTATTATGCATAAACATGCATAAATCAGGCATAAACTCAACCACCCAACCACCCCCGAGCCCAAGGGATGCACACATGAATAATAAATGAAATACATCATACCTCTACCTTGATGTCCCATACCATCAAGAGGTATAACACAATCCAATAGCATGTAGCTATAGTGTGAAATGGTAGGTGAGTAGATATGGACCTCTACACAAGAGACCATAGCATAAGCCTCCAAGCCTCCAAGCTCCAAGCCCCCTTGAGTGTGCCCCATGCCCCTATTATATAGGAGGGCCCTCAAGTGACTCTTGACTTTCCATTCCTCATGTGTGACCCTTGGATGCCTGACCCTAACCTTAACCCTTTTAAGGTTAGTCCTAACCCATGCTCCACTAGAGCTTGTTCCCATGCTCCCATGCTCACAAGCCTAATGTGGGTTAGCCTCCTAGTATATGCATACATAATGTGTATATAACATAGCACACATAATGTACATATAACACTACCTTTGCCAATTACCATGACCTCGTTGCCTCCCCCTGCCTCTAAACTGGCCTCTTCCACCTGTATGTTGTTGTTGTGAATCTTGGGACTGTTGTTGCTGTTGACCATAATTTTGATTACATGTTCCTCCACCACCTTGGCCACATCCATGACCTCTACCTGCACTTGTGTAGAAGGCCTAGTGCTTTGAACTATTTCTGTTTTGTGAAGACCGTTGATCTTCACCCAAGTTCTTCTCTTCAATGATTAGCATTGACACCAAATCAGTGAAGTTGGGAATGTTCTATCGAGTCTGAATAGACGTCTTTAACGCCTTGTATTGTGGCCCGAGACTACACAGACACACTTCCACCTTATCATCATCATCAATAGAAACACCAATTGATGCAAGGGATTCCATAATGCCCTTGATCTTCAAAGCATAATCATTCACATACATATTCTTCTTTTCCATAGCATGAATCTCATTCTTCAATTGAATTTTTCATGCCTTGGTGTTGGTTTCATACAGCTTCACCAAGGTGTCCCATGCCTTGGTGTTGGTTTCATATAGCTTCACCAAGGTGTCCCATGCCTCCTTAAGTGACTTGGCATCCTGTATATGCCCAATCATAGTGTCTTGTATGTTGATAGAAAGCCAATACATGACTTTCCTTGCTCCTTGATTCCAATACTTGAACTCTTTTATATCTGCACATTATATCTGCACAGTTGGATTAATCTCCGATGCCTCCTCATGTTCACCTTCAATGTAGTCCCAGTAACCTTTTCCCATCAGAAAATGTAGTCCCAGTAACCTTTTCCCATGTTCACCTTCAATGTAGTCCCAGTAACCTTTTCCCATCAGAAAATTTGTCAATTTAAACCGCCAAGCATGGAAGTTGTTCTTATCAAGCTTCTCTGGAACAACAATCTGGTTTAGTCCATCATTTGACATGTTTTCTACAACACAAATTTATCGGCAACAACACTCTTGCTTGACCTGCACAAACTGCTGTATTCTCTGCAAGCGATACTATATTGCACCCAAATTGTCACAATCAGTGACCTTACTTTGCTTACATACACCCAATGGCAACTTTGAGACCTTTTTGCAGCACACACAGTGTCTGCACAACCAATCGCCCTTCCTATAATTCCAAAAACAGAGTTCTACAAAGAATCAAAACTTACCTACACAGTGCTTGTGAACGCTTGCGAACTAAAAAACAGAGGTCCAGATACGCCCGAAACACATTTTCGGCCCTAAAACCTCTGTATAGTTTCCCTTTAGCTTTCCTCCAACGAAGAAATCTCCTCAATTGGAGTTTGTTTGCTAGTGCCTCCCGAAGAGCTCCTGACAAGGGTGTATTAGCCAACACAAAGGGGGAAGAGTAGTTGAAGCCTTTACCCTCATACCGCTTCCTGTGCTTCTCTTGCTTGCCGCTTACCCTTAGCATGAACCAAGCTCTGATACCATGAAAATATGCAGGGGAGAAGAGAGCTTGAGCTCTTGTAAGCACACACACACTCACACAAACCCTAGAAGAGAGCACACAAGGTGAGAGGCTGAAAATTCTTCTTCTTCTTCACACAACAAAAGAGCTCTACTACTAAGAAGATAAAGTGACTAACACACATAATAGAGTATACACAAGCGGTCCGTAATGTGAACATGCTAAGAGGAGTGAATGGATGCAAACTAGTCAGTGTAGTCCAGTTGTAGAATCTCTGGCTAAGATATGTCGGTTCCAGCTACCAGCAAACCCGCTACTAGTGATATAAATGTCAAACAGTCATACAGGTGCCTCGTGAGTGTTAGCTCATGTTGAGCTTGACATCTTAACAAAGGCCTTACATCCCATCACATTGAAGGGCAGAATGGCACCACCCTCCATTTAGCCTTACATTAAAGGAAGAATGGCGGTTGTGCCATTCTCAAGGCCTCCCATCACCTTCAAAGGGAGAATTCCACGATTACCATTATCAAGGCCTCACATCCCATCATCTTGAGGGGTAGAATGTCACCACTGCTATTTCCCCTTGCATTCAAGGAAGAACGACAGTGGTTGCCATTCTCAAGGCCTCCTATCACCTTGATTGAAGGGGAGAATGGCACCACCACCATTCTCCCCTTTCGGATAAGGAAGAATGGTAGTGGTGCCATTCTCAAGGCCTCACATCACCTTTAAGGGGGGAATGGCAACACTGCCATTCTCCCTTACAATCAAGGAAGGATGGCACCAGTGCCATTCTCCCTTATATTCTAGGAAGCAAGGTAGTGGTGCCATTCTAAAGGCCTCCCATCACTTCATTCTAAAGGCCTCCCATCACTTCATGGGGTGAATGACACCACTACCATTCTCCCTTACATTCAACTAATGGCAGATCCAACATGTTAAATGGGTTTTTAATCAATCAACTGATGCATTGGCAAGAGGGGGGTTAGGCAAGGATGTGGAAGCTCATGTCTTGGTTGTGGCCCACCCCACCTATATTGGAAGGATAATTTTAGACCTTTGTCATGCAATGTAGTATTTAAGTTTCCCTATGAACTACATTATACCCCTCCGATCAGGACTCGAACTGTTGATTAAAAAATAATAATATCCCCCTTTCAAGGCGAGTTTCAATGGCCCTTATCCCACTTTCTTTCTTTCAAAGGTGGTGGATTCTATAAGTTGAAGACCTACAAGATGTCCCTCCCCCTTCCTAGACCCAATATACACCTCTACGAGTCTGTATATCCAAATGAACACAAAAAATACAGCCATACATGGTGGGTGGACAAGAGTAGTCTGGTTTTTGATGGCACCACCTCCATTCTCCACTTTCATTTAAGGAAGAATGACAATGGTGCCATTCTCAAGGCCTCCCATCACCTTCAAGGGGGAAATCGCACCACTTTCATTCTCCCTTATATTCAAGGAAGAATGGCAATGGTGCCATTCTCCCTTACATTCTAGGAAGAATGGCAGTGGTGCCATTCTCAAGGCCTCCCATCACTTCATGGGGGGGAGAATGGCACCAGTGCTATTCTCCCTTACGCTCTAGGAAAAATGACAGTGGTGCCATTCTCAAGGCCTCCCATCACTTCATGGTGAGAATGGCACCATTGCCATTCTCCCTTACATTCAAGGAATTGCAGTGCTGCCATTCTCAAGGCCTCCCATGCCATTCTCAAGGCCTCCCATGCCATCACCTTGAAGGGGAGAATGGAACCAATGCCATTTAGCCGCTTAAATTTAAAGGAAGAATGGCAGTGGTGCCATTCTCAAGGTCTCCCATCACCTTTAAGGGGAGAATAGCACTAATGTCCTTCCCCTTACATTCAAGAATGGATGGCCCATTCCCCTTACATTCAAGGAATAATGGGAGTGATGTCATTCTCAAATCCTCCCATCAACTTGATCAAAAGGGAGAATGGCACCAATGCCAGACTCTGAGCCTTCCATCACTTGAACGGGGAGAATGGCACCATTACCATTCTCAAGGTCTCACATCCCATGATCTTAAGTGGTAGAATGGCACCACTATCATTCTCTAGGCCTCCCATACCATCATCTTAAATCGTAGAATGCCAATGGTGCCATTCTCCCTAAAATTCATGGAAGAATGGAAGTGGTGCCATTCTTAAGGCTTCCCGTCACCTTGAAGGGGAGAATGGCACCACTGCCATTCTCCCCTTTCATTCAACGAAGAATGGAACTATTGCCATTTTCAAGGCATCCCATCACCTTGAAGGGGGGAAATGGTACCACTGCCTACCTCACTTACATTCAAAAAAGAATGGCACTGGTTCTATTCTCATGTATCCCATATTTTTTATTAAACGGGAGAAACCATTCTAAGGGCCACTTATCACGTTAAAGGGCAGAATGGCACCACAGCTATTCTAAAGGCCTCCCATCCCATCACCTTCAAGGGGAGAATAGAACAACTACCATTCTCCCTTATGTTCTTTGATAAAAAATGGCAGTGGTGCCATTCTCAAGGCCTCTCATCACCTTGAAGGGGAGAATGGCACCATTTCCATTCTCTCTTACATTCAAGAAATAATGGCAGTGGTGCCATTCTCAAGGCCTCCCATCACCTTCAAGGGGGGGAATGGTATGAGTGCCATTCTCCCTTAAATTCAAGGAAGAATGACACATCCATTTCTCATTATATCTCATTCGTTCAGATCTTATATTATTCATTCACATTCTGATGATTCACATGACATCTCATCTCATCCATTTGCTCATATTGACTTCATATGCATTCACATTCATATTTGCATTCATTATTCCACACACACATCCACATTCGTACATCCACATTCACATCTACATATACATCCATTTTCACATCCACATTCATACATCCACATCCAAATCCACATTCATACATCCACATCCACATCCATATTCACAATCACATCCATACATCCATATCCACATTCCACATCCTCATTCACATTCACATACATCTACATCCACATTCCATATCTACATCCATATCCCCATTCACACATCCACATTCATATTCACATACATCCACATTCACATTCCATATCTACATCCATATCCCCATTCACACATCCACATTCACATTCACATACATCCACATTCACATTCACATACATTCACATTCACATACATCCACATTCACATTCACATTCACATCCAGACATCCATATCCACATTCCACATCCTTATTCACATTTACATACATCCACATCCACATTCCATATCTACATCCATATCCACATTCACACATCCACATTCACATTCACATACATCCACATTCACGTTCACATTCTCATCCATACATCCATATCCACATTCCACATCTACATCATTTCTTTCACATACATATAACTACATCTATTCCTCGTTCATTTTCATCTAATTGATTCGTTTCACATCCTCATATCTATTTATAGAACGCAAGAGAATTCTTATTTTCGATATAAGATTTCTTTACGCATTTATTTATGCATAAATTCCATTTTAAGGAGACTAACACTTTCAAAATAAAAATCAATCTTTTATGCATCTTCCTATGCATAAATTCATTTTAAATGAGAATGACACTTTTGAATATAAAATCAAATCTTTAATGCATCTTCCTATGCATAAAATCAAAATTGACGAAAATAACTCTTTTGGACTAAAAATAGATTTCTTTATGCATCTTTCTATGCATAAATCCAATTTAGTAGGAATTACACTTTTAGAATAAAAGAATTTTTCTTATGCATCCCATAAAATCATTTATGATGAAAATCACTCTTTTAATATAAAAAAATATCTTTTATGCATATGATTATGCATACAATCATTTATGATGAAAATCACTCTTTTAATATAAAAGAATTTCTTTTATGCATCTAATTTATGCATAAAATCATTTATGATGAAAGTAACACTTTTATAAAAAAAAATCTTTTATGCATACTTCTATGCATGAAAATCAAATATGATAAAAGTAACACTTTTATAATAAAATAATAATCTTCTATGCATACCTCTATGCATGAAAATCAAATATGATAAAAGTAACACTTTTACAATAAAATAATAATCTTTTATGCATACCTCTATGCATGAAAATCAAATATGATAAAAGTAACACTTTTACAATAAAATATTAATCTTTTATGGATACCTCTATGCATGAAAATCAAATATGATAAAAATAACACTTTTACAATAAAATAATAATCTTTTATGCATACCTCTATGCATGAAAATCAAATATGATAAAAGTAACACTTTTACAATAAAATAATAATCTTTTATGCATACCTCTATGCATAAAAATCAAATATGATAAAAGTAACACTTTTACAATAAAATAATAATCTTTTATGTATACCTCTATGCATGAAATTCAAATATGATAAAAGTAACACTTTTACAATAAAAACATAATCTTTTATGCCTAAAAATCCATTTTGATGAAAGTAACACTTTCATAATAAAAGAAAAAATATTCCTTTATGCATAAAAATCTATTTTGATGAAAGTAACACTTTCATAATAAAAGAAAATTATTCCTTTATGCATAAGAATAATAATAATCAATATGCATCTTCTATGCATGAAAATGACACTTTTAGAGTATAGAATTGATAGAAATTACTCTTTTAGCATAATAAAAGATAATTCTTATTTCCAAAAAATTTACCATAACCTCCTTTGTATGGCTGACCATTTTTTAAATTTTCCTACTTAATTTTGTCTTAAAAATTAACTCTAATTGATTTAAAGTAATCAAAGAAGGGTTGATTCTAAGAAGAGAGAGGGAAAAAGCCTTTTGATCAAGGCATAACATCCATTTATCACTTCAAACAATCATAAACATTAGAAAAACATAAAATCAATAAAGAAAAATACAAGAATCTCTACTTACATAATTTCTTGGAGCTTTCCTTTGGCTTGATGGTTTGAGGGTTCAACTCTTGTTTATAACAAGAGTGGCCACCAATCTTTGGAAGAGGGAAATGTCAAAAACTAGTGAATTATTAATAAATTCACAGTTCTTGGCTTGGGAGGAGCAGAGTAACAATGCATAAAACACTATTAAGTTTCAACAAAGGGGAGGGCTTCTATTTATAGGAAAAAGTGAGCCTCTAACCAAGCCAACTGATTCTAGAATTTTCGACCATTTTTTGGTCAGCTTTGGTCACTTTTTGGATCTAGTTGAAACAGGAGAGAGGAGAGATGAAAATATCTCATTATTTAGGAGTTTAAAACTCATTCAAGCATGTGAAATAGGTGCCCTCTTCATGAGGGGAATTCCCCCATGCAGAGGTGTCAAAAATGCATCATTTCACCTAAATATCTCTCTTTTTTAAGCATTAACCTTGTCCATAGTCAACTCTTCATCTTATGTGAGTATTTACTCATTTTTGGGGGATTTTTCTTTTATTTCTTCATTTATCTCCTCCCTACATTTGGATGAATCTTATTGGTCCATAGGAACCTTAATTTAAAATTTTAAAAAAATCTTCACTCCCAAGATAATGCCTCTTGAACAGATTATACTTAATTTCTAATGCACCTTCTGAAAATCTTTTTGAACTTCTATTTTAGGGGAACTTATTTTAATAAGATGAGGTATTTTTCTATCCAAAAATATTTAAAATCTGAATATTATCTCTCTAGAATATTTTCTCTCTCTAGGCCAAAACAGGTAGAAACAAGATCTTTTATATTTCTGAAGAGGGGAATGAATTACAGGGGAAGATATTGGACATCATGAGGGCTAGGGGGAGGAATCTTACAAAAGGGGACAATTGGAGTGGTGCCATTCTCAAGGTCTACCATCCAATCACCTTGAAGGGGTGAATGGCACCACTGCCATTCTCCCTTACATAAAAGGAATAATGGTAGTGGTGTCATTCTCAAGGCCTCCCATCTGATTACCTTGAAGGGGTGAATGCTGGTGGTACCATTCTCAAAGACTTCCATCACCTTGAAGGGAGGAATGGCCGCAAAGTCATTATGTGAATGCTGGTGGTACCATTCTCAAAGACTTCCATCACCTTGAAGAGAGGAATGACCCCAAAGTCATTCTCCCTTGCCTTCCATCACTTCATTGGGGAGAATGGCACCACTGCCATTCTCCCTTACATTCTAGGAAGAATGGCACCACTGCCATTCTCCCTTACATTCTAAGAAGAATGGCAGTGGTGCCATTCTCAAGGCCTCCCATCACTTCATGGGAAGAATGGCAGTGGTGCCATTCTCAAGGCCTCCCATCACTTCATGGGGAGAATGGCACCAATGTGATTCTCCCTTACATTAAAGGAATGGTAGTGGTGCCATTCTCAAGGCCTCCCATCCCATCCCATCACCTTGAAGGGGAGAATGGTAGTGGTGCCATTCTCAAGGCCTCCCATCCCATCACCTTGAAGGGGAGAATGACACCACTGCCATTTAGCCTTACATTAAAGAAATAATGGCAATGGTGCCATTCTCAAGGTCTCCCATCACCTTGAAGGGGAGAATGGCACCACTACCGTTTCCCTTACATTCAAGGCTAGATGGCCCATTCCCCCTTATATTTTCCTTACATTCAAGGAAGAATCGGAGTGATGTCATTCACAAAGCCTCCCATCAACTTAATTGAAGGGGAGAATGGCACCAATGCCATTCTCAAGGCATCACATCCCATCATCTTGAGGGATAGAATGGTACCACTGCCATTCCCCCTTACTTTTTCAAGAAAGAATGGCAGTGGCTACCATTCTTAAGTCCTCAAATAACCTTGAAGGGGAGAATGGCACGACTGACAATCTCCCATTTCATTCAAGCACGAATGGAAATGGTGCCATTATCAAGTCCTCCCATCACCTTAAAGGGGATAATGGAACCACTACCATTCTCTCTTACATTCAAGGAATAATGGCAGCAGTGCCATTCTCAATGCCTCCCATCACCTTCAAAGGGGGGAATGGTCCCACCTCCATTCTCCCTTAAGTTCAAGGAAGAATGGCAGTGGTGCCATTATCCCCTACATTCTAAGAAGAATGGTAATGGTGCCATTATAAAGTCCTCCCATCACTTCATGGGGAGAATGGCACCACTACCATTCCTTGAAGGCCTCCCATCCCATCACCTTGAAGGGGAGAATGGAACCATTGCCATTCAGCCTTACATTAAAGGAAAAATGATAGTGGTGCCATTCTCAAGGCCTCCCATCACCTTAAAGGGAAGAATAGCACTACTGCCATTTTCCCTTACATTCAAGGTTGGATGGCAGTGGTGTCATTCCCCCTTACATTCAAGGAATAATCGAAGTGATTCCATTCTCAAAGACTCCCATCAACTTGAAGGGGAGAATGACACCACTGTCATTCTCAAGGCCATCCATCACCTGAAAGGGGAGAATAGCAACACTATTGCCATTCTCAAGGCCTCCCATCCCATCATCTTGAGAGGTAGAATGGCGCTACTCCCATTCCAGTGGTTCCATTCAAAGAAGAATGGTAGTGGCTACAATTCTCAAGGCCTCCCATAACCTTGATTGAATGGGAAAATGGCACCACTGCCATTCGCAAGGCCTCCCATCACCTTGATTGAAGAGGAGAAATGCACCACTACAATTCTGAGGGCCTCCCATCAGCCTAAAGGGGATAATGGCAGTGGTGCAATTCTCAAGGAAACTGCCATTCTCCCTTACATCAAAGGAAGAATGGTAGTGATGTCATTCTCAAGGCCTCCCATCTGATCACCTTGAAGGGGTGAATGGCAGCGCTACCATTATTCCTTACATTACAGGAAGAATAGTAGTGGTACTATTCTTAAGGCCTTCCATCACCTTGAAAGGGAGAATGGCGCCACTCTCATTCTCCCTTGCATTCAAGGAAGAATAGCAGTGATGCCATTCTTGAGGCCTCCGATCACCTGGATTAAAGGGGAGAATGGCACCACTACCATTCTGATGGCCTTCCATTACTTGAAAGGGGAGAATGGCACCACTGCCATTCTCTAGGCCTCCCATACCATCATCTTAAATGGTAGAATAGCACCATTGCCATTCTCCCTAAAATTCATGGAAGAATGGCAATGGCACTATTCTCAAGGTTTCCCATCACCTTAAAGGGGAGAATGACACCACTGCCATTTTTCCCTTTCATTCAAGGAAGAATGGCACTAGTGCCATTCTCAAGGCATCCCTTCACCTTTGTGAGATCCCTACCCTCTCTACGCATCAAACTCTAGAGTGCTCTGGCAAACGGAAGTAGCAACCTTGGGCGCAGGGTAAGACTTCCCACTCGGGGCCTTGTCCACCATGAATATCCAGACAAGAGACTCATCCAACGGTTCTTCCAAAACCGAACCTGGAAAAAAGCTTCCCTCGCCCAAAAAGGATAAGCGATTCCTCCAGGAAAATCTTCTAACATAGTCAAAAGCCTTAACTATCCTTTTTATTCCAACCGAACCCGTGGGTCATAGCCAAATTAAAGGAGGAACTTGCACTTGGTTCATAGAGACCAACGCTTTTTTCCCCATCAAAAGAGGCACAACCATTGATTCTTTTCCATCAAACAAGAATTATCCCGTGACTTACTTCAACTATCATAACTTGAATCCATTATAAAAATTTGATAGGATCCATTATAAAAATTTGGTTATGTTTTGTCCCGAGTACCAGGAAAAAGAGTTCCCAAGCCCCCTAGCCGGCTCTCATGCAAAACTTAAGTAGACACACAATTTACGCACCCAATATGAAATTGCCTTTTCTTAGACTTGACTATTTCAAAAATAGCAGAGAAATAAAACCACAGTGTTTCCATCATAATCCTCAGTATTCCAGTTCTAAGTTCAATTTCCAATCATTCTGTCCTCGACGTACCTATGGCATCATTGGAAACCAGAACGCTCACCACCTGCTCACTCTGGGGCCTTTTCAATAGTTCCTAGCCCGTAGTACCCAGGAATATAATCAAGTATTCCATTCATTCCTTCGTCAGCATACCTATGGCATCATTGGCAACCAGAACGCTCACCAGCTACTCACTCAAGGGCCTTTTCCATAGTTCCTAGCCTATAGTACCTAGGAGTATAATCACATAAAATTCACATTTGGACTCTCCGTGAAGATCAGCTAGATCAGCCAACAAGATCCATGTAAAAGAGCCATGAACTCATCCGTTGAAGACCAGCAAGGCCAATCAACCAGATCTATGCCCGTGTTCAGAAAACAACTCCAACTCATTTTCTTCCTCGACGCGCGCGTGGCTATCCTGGGCGACCCAGAGTCCGAGCATCGTATGGTTAGTACCCTCTAGGCTTCTTTGCAGGTGACCTAACGCTTCACTCATAGGCCGCTTCCTTGGTCCCTCATCCACTGTATCGGAAGCTTACCATTTAACTGAACCGAGGCTGACATCCTTCCTTGACTCTTCGTCTCACAGCTGTTGCAACATTTCCACTTAGGTCCCCACAACCTCATTCCAGAAGATACTCAAAATGCTTCCCCCTACATTCTTGACATAAAACAATCCTTTAAAAAAAATGGGTTTCATATGCAAATATTATTTCCAACAAAATTCTCATCTTTCCTCATCATTCCACATTCTTTCTCATCATTCCATGTCATTTCTCATTATTCCACATTTTTCTACATCAATCACATCACATCAATTCACATCCATTCACATCATCCCACATTAATACACATTAATTCACATCATCTCACATTATTCTCACGTTCATTCACATCATCCCACATTGTTCCCACAGTCATTCACATCATTCCACATCATTCTCCACATTCATTCACATGATCCCACATCGTTCCCACATTCATCCACATCTTCCCACATCATTTCCACATTCATTCACATCATCCCACATCATTTCCACATCATCCACACATCAATCCACATCATCCATACATCACCCACATCAATGCACATCAACCTCATTGGTCCACAGATCAATCCACATCATCCACATATCACTTATCATGACTCCACATCATTCCATACATCCCACACATCACTTCTCATCACTCCACATCATTTCCACATTCATTCCACACCTCAATCCACATTAACCCATCAATCCCCACATCAATCCAATCTCTACAAATAAGATGGTCTCTTTTTTCTTTGAGCGAATCAAATTTAATTATCAACTTTCCCTGATCTAGTTATCAGAATCTTCGTTCCACATCAACCAAGTTAAAAGTACAGTTACTCTACTTTTCATACTGATAGAACTTCCTAAGTTCGGCCATTACTTGGATCAGTTAATTGAAACTTTTTCTTGACTCAATTCCATTAAATCTAAGTTTTCGTTCACTTTTGGATCCTGGATCCTTTCAAGTATTCTAGATTCCTTTCCCAGGGAATCTAGGAATAAGTCAGTCTCACAAGTATTCACGTTCATCTAACTAATTGTGTTTCTAGTCTTTTTTTAAAAAATCCTTTTTCCGTTCAGAATGTACCCAAGGTTCTATTTTTCGAGAATCTCAACGTATTCCCAAAAGTCAATTATGTTCGTGATTCCTCTTTTTGATTAAAAATTAATCTATGTTTTCTCAATGCACCCCTATGAATATTTTCACCTTCTTTTCTCTATTTTCCCAAATTAAAATATCATGGAAATCCCTCTTTTAGCCTAAAATATTTATGCACCCAAACTAATTCATTTTTATCTAAATGAAGTATATTCATAATCATTTCCATAATTCTCATAAATTGAATGAATCTAGAAAATTTGTGCATAACCTTCTTTATTTTTCCAACAAACGAATAATGCTCAAAACTCTACTTTTAACATTTTTTTTTGCATAAATTCATTCTCTAATGATATAAAATTTTCCATAGCTTCCCCACATTTTCTATAAAATGATAATACTCAAAATTCCACTTTTAATATAAAAATTATCTATGCATAAATTCCATTTTCTAATGATAAAGATTTTACCATAACTTCCCCATATTCTCTATAAAATGAGAATGCTTAAAATTCCACTTTTAGCATAAAACTTAATTATGCATAAAATTCATTTTCTAATGATAAAAATTCTGCCATAGTTTCCCCGCATTTCCTATGAAATGATAATACTCAAAGTTCCTCTTTTAGAATTAAAATTATTTATGCATAAACCTTCATTTTCTACTTAGAAATTTTTGCCATAACTTCCCTGCATTTTCTATGAAATAAGAATGTTCAAAATCACACTTTTAACATAAGAATTAGTTTATGCATAAACCTAAGCTTAAATGCAAACATTAATTCATCATAAATCAAGAAAATCATGGTTTTAAGAGAAAAACCACAAAATAAAATGCTTCCCAAGCATGAGGGAGGTTGGAAAGAAGATTAACATTCAAAAAGGGAGAAAGCACCATTGTTTTAGGCTTACCCTTGGTTTGCTTGATTCTTTACCTTGCAAAAGTTATGTAGCCCTCAAAGATAAGGCTTCGCCACCAAGGGGAAGGGTAATCTTCAAGAGAAGAAGAGGTTTAGTGAAGCCCCAAAGCTTCACAATAGAATGGAGGGCCAATGAAGAGGGAAGAGGAAAATACACTAAATTAAAAATTACACTAGCATAGAATTACTGTAATATGAAAATACAAAGGAATAGGGGTCTATTTATGGGTGAGGGAGGCCACCAACCAAGTCCAACTAGAATCTAGAGGTTTCTAGCTTCAATTTGATCCACTTTGGACAAGTTTTGGACCAGTTAGGCCCACTTTTCTGATTTAGTTTAAAAGAGGTGAGAGGAGAGATAAAAAAACTCATTTTTTTATTAAAAAATTAGAGTAATCATGAGGATTCTAGGCGCCTCCTTCTTGAGCTCGACTCACCCTCCTAAGGTGTCAAAATTTCATTTTTTAACTAATAAATCCTCTTTTTTACCTATTAAGTCTTGTACTAGTCAACAACTCATCTTATGTGAGAATTTACTCCTTTTTGGGGGATTTTATTTTATTCTTGCATTTTTCTCATTCCAACACTTGGATTCACCCTATTGGCC
The DNA here is from genome assembly GCF_041138505.1 of Cibotium barometz. Lineage (NCBI taxonomy): Eukaryota > Viridiplantae > Streptophyta > Polypodiopsida > Cyatheales > Cibotiaceae > Cibotium > Cibotium barometz. The sequence goes on along the minus strand of NC_141094.1, from coordinate 6,269,283 downwards.
TTTTAGAACACTCTTTAGACCTTAATCCATAATTTTCTAAAAATGTGGATCCTTAGGCTGTGTTTAATGCACATATTCAATTAATTTCTAATGCATATTAGAAAACTCTTTTTGAACTTCTGTTTCACGAGAATTCATCTTAAGATATCTAAAAATATCTCAAAATTTTATTATCTCTCTCTCTATAATATTTTCTCTCTCTAGGCTAAAAACAAAGGAAAATAGAGTTTTCTTGCATTCTGAAATAGGAGATGATTACAGGGGATTGAGAGGAGAACTTATACATCTTTTTGGGGCTAAGGAGGAGCCTTACATTTATTCTGAAGGGGGAAAATGATTATAAGAGACTGAAGGGGATATTCTTATACCTTTACATCTCAAAAGCTAGAGGGAGGAATCTTACATCCTACCCCACTTAAAAAACACGAGATGTCCTCATCTCGCAGCTGAAGGATAATCTCTTACATATCTTTCTTCTTCTATTACTTCCAGCGTTACTGCCTTTGAAGTAGATGGATAGTTTGGGAACTTCTCTCTTTGACTTTCCCAATTCTAAGAGTGAGGTCTTGCATTACTTTGCATCGAAGTTGAGGGTTGGTTAGGGAATCTACCTCTGGGGTTTCCCTGATTTTGACGGGAAGGACCTTGATTACTCTAGAAGGAAGGAGCTGGGATCTGGAATCTTGGTCCTTGACTTCCTTGTCCTGAAAACCTTGATCCAAAAAAAAGGAGTTGGGAATTCCATGCTACGATGACCGTATCCTTGGCAGTTAAAGCATTTAATTCCTTTGTTCAAGGGTGGAACTTCTGAAGTTGACAAAATATCTCAATATTGAATTACCTCTCTCTAGAATTTTTCTTCTCTCTAGACAAAAACAGGAAAAAATAATATTTTCTTGTATTCGAAAATAGGGAATGATTATAGGGGATTGAAGTAAACCTTATTCATTATTCAGGCTGAGGAGGAATCTTACATCCTCTCCCACTTCAAAAATGCGAGATGTCCTCATCTCGCAAACTGGGGGTAATCTTTCGCCAACTCTTCTTCTTTCTCCCAGGTGGCATCTTCTAGAGGGAAGAACTTGCACTTTACTAAAAATTCTCTAAGGACTCTGCTCTTGAGAATCTTCTCCCGAACGTGAAGGATTTCTTTAGGTTGGAGTACCATCTGGCCTTTAGTTGGAGAAATCAATTGTTCATCATCAAGCACGTGACTCGGGCTGGGTACATATTTCTTAAGCAAGCTGACATGGAATACATTATGTACCTTGAGATGGGGAGACAAAAGAAGTTTATAGGCTAGGTCTCCCACTTTCTTTATAACATTATATGGTCCACAGTATCTGGGAGAGAGCTTCTTGTACTTCTCTAAGGATAAGGACCTTCTTTTTGGTCGTACTCAAATGAAGACCATATCTGATTCTTCAAACTCTCTCTAATCTCTTTTTATCTGCGTACTGCTTTTGCCTATCTTGGGCTACCTTTATATCTTTACGGATTGATTGCATTTGCTAGTCCATGTCATCAAGCATTTGTCTGGACATCTCGACTCTGATCAACGGGTCGGACCAAGTCAACAGTGTAAGGCAATCTTGTCCATACAAAGCTTTGAAAGGACTCATCCCAATGCTTCGATGATAGGAAGCGTTGTAAGCAAATTCAACCAGATATGCAAATGGCTTAACCACTTCCTGGGTTCCCTATCACAGCATGACTAAAGGATATCTTCTATTGCCTGGTTCACTCTCTCAGTCTGGCCATCTATCTTGGGGTGATAGGCTGTGCTAAGATACAAGAAAGTTCCTACTGCTTCGAAGAATGCAGTCTAGAATTTCGATGTGAATTTGGAATCTCTGTCACTTACTATCCTCCTGGGTAAGCCATGTAATCTGAAGATCTCTTTAAGGAAAACTCTAACAACATCCACTACACTGTATGTTTCTTTCACTGGAATCAGATGGGCAACTTGGTTAGTCTGTCAACTACCACAAAAATGGAGTTATAACCTGATTGTACTGAAGGTAATCCAGTGACAAAGTCCATACTGATACATTCCCACTTCAGCTGAGGAATGTCTAGAGGCTGCAGTTTCCCTCGTATCTTGACTCTGTCTGCCTTGACTCTCTGACACATTAAGACATTTTGCACATGATCAAGTACATCCTTTTTAAGTCCTAGCCAGAAGAAGCTTTTCTTCATATAGATTTTTTTAAACCCTGGATGTCCAGCTATCAGGCTATCATGGGCTTCTTTCAGAATCCTTCCCTTTATTCCCTCATCATTGGGAATACATAGCCGATTATAACAATACATGCATCCTTCATCCAATTTGTACCCAAGAGCTGGACTCATTTTCTGAGTGAGGAGTCTTGCTTTCTTGCATCAGAAGGGTATAGCAATAGGGGCAAAGAATTTGTCCTGCATGATTTTCTCCATTGCTACATTGATCAATGGATTTGACACCACTGTAATTGCAAGCAGGGAGGCTTTTCTGTTGAGCGCATATGTCACCACATTTTCTTTCCCCGGTCAATACTTAGTTTCAAAATCAAATTCCTGCAGGGTCTCCATCCATCTCCTTTGACGCATGTTAAGATCCCTTTGGGTGAAGATCCACTTCAGACTTTGATGATCTGTCATCAAGGTGAACCTCTGTCCCAAAAGATAATTAATGTCTCCACAACTTCAGAGCATAAACTACTGAGAGTAACTCCAAGTCATAGACGGCATAATTTCTCTCTATGTTTTGAGTTTTTTGGATTCATAGGCCACTGCATGACCTTCCTGCATAAGAGCACCGCCCAAGGCAAACCCACTGGCACCAGTAACTACTTCAAAGGGTTTGGTAAAATTTGGCAATTTAAGGACAGGGTTGGTTACTAAGGCTATCTTCAGTTTATCAAAGGCACTCTGACACATTGCAGTCCACTGAAAAAGGGTACTCTTCTTGAGAATGTTAGTTAAAGGGGATGCTATCTGAGCATACCTGGGTATAAAGATCCTATACCATCCGGTTAATCCTAGGAATCCTCTGACTTCTTTTACCATCTTGGTGGGTTTTGGCCATTCTACGACTGCTTGGATCTTTGCGGGGTCAGGAGAAATCCCATCTTTTGACACTATGAATCCCAAGTATTCCACCTGGTCAACAGAGAAAGAACACTTGCTCTTTTTGAAAAGATGCAGGGGGGAAGAGAGCTTGAGCTCTTGCAAGCACACACACACACACTCACAAAACCCTAATAGAGAACACACAAGGTGAGAGGCTGAAAATCTTCTTCTTCTCTACTCAACACTCAACACACCATATACAAGATAAGAGTACACACAATATGAAAGGTACTCAACCAATACATACACGGGTTCTCTATAGTGTGAACCCGACTAAATGAGCTGGTGCTATAACTATGCCAGTCTCTAGAATGGCTGTCACACAGCCTGTCATCCCACTGGCTGCATATCACCCAAGATCTCACCAACCATGCCAGTGGTGTAAGTGTGGGGCCTATCCCCCAGGCGGGTCATTAGTGGCCACCGCCTCACTAGACGAGCTCGATATCTCAACACTCCCTCTCGACCTCAACTCCATCTCATGTACACCAACAAGCAAAGCCCTGAATCTGCGAAGCTTCTCTGTACCCAATGCTTTGGTGAAGACGTCAGCTACCTGATCCTCTGTGCTGACATAAACAAGGTCAAGGTCTCTTGCTACCAAGACCTTCTCTCTGACGAAATGGTAGTGAAACTCTATGTGCTTCGTACGAGCATGAAAGATTGGGTTCCTGGCCAGCTGTATACTGCTAATGTTGTCACAGAAAATGACAACTTGTCTATCCACTGATAGACCCAAATCTACAAGTAGCTTTCTTAACCAAGCTACCTCACATGCTGCCATAGCAGCTCCTCTGTACTCGGCCTCTGTACTGGATAGAGCAACCGTAGGCTGCTTCTTGCTGCTCCAAGTCACAGCAGCACTCTCCAAAGAAAACATGAATCCACTGGTAGATCTTCTATCTGAGATACTACCAGTCCAATCAGCATCTGTGTACCCATGTACACATATCTCTGTCCCAGTCTCATAGAATAGTCCACAATGTAAAGTAGACTTCACATACCTCAGTATGCGTCTCACTGCATCCAAATGCGGTTTTCGTGGAACCTGCATAAACTGACTCACCAACCCAATAGCATAGCTCAAATCTGGTCTGGTAATCGTCATGTAGATCAAACTTCCTACTATGCTCCTGTAGATAGTAGGATCCTCCAAGATCTCTCCTGAATCTGCACTCAACTTGCCATTCTGATCTAATGGCATAGAAATAGGCTTACAGCCTATCATACCATACTTGGACAACATGTCCAAGCCATACTGTCTCTGCAGTAATCCAATACCATGTGGTGACCTAATCACCTCAATGCCCAAGAAATATCTGAGCTCCCCCATATCCTTCATCTCGAACTTCTGTCTAAGCAAGATCTTTACATCAAAGATCTCTGCATCATGGTTCCCCGTAATGATCAAGTCATCTACATAGATGACAACAAGCACAACTCCTCTATCACCATGTCTCACATACAATGAGAAATCTGCATTGGCTACATGAAAGCCAATAGTGACAAGATATTCAAAAATCTTGTCAGACCATGCTCTTGGTGCTTGCTTTAAGCCATACAAGGCTTTCTTCAACCTGTAAACATGTTCGGGGTGACCCTCATCCTCATAACCAGGTGGCTGCAACATATACACCTCTTCTTGCAAATCCCCATGCAAGAATGCATTCTGTACATCCGTCTGATGTAAAGACCATTGCTTTGACGCAGCCACTGCTATCACAACTCTCACCGTTGCCATCTTGGCAACTGGGCTAAAAGTTTTCTCATAATCAATCCCATATGTCTGCGCATATCCTTTGGCTACCAATCTAGCCTTGTACCTGTTTATGCTCCCATCACTGTTATGTTTAACTTTGTACACCCACTTGCATCCAATGGCTTTCTTGCCTTCAGGCAATTGCACTAAATCCCAAGTTTCATTTCCATATAGTGCATCCATCTCCTCATCCATAACTTTCTCCCAACACACATTTCCAACAGCCTCATCAATGCATGTGGGCTCTACAACCTGCACAACCTTTGCCATATATGCATAGTGATGTGCCACATAACCATCATATGTAAATCTCTGCACAGGGTTCTTCACTCTCCTTGATCTTTGCAGCTTTTCATTCATGGCTTCCATAGCCTTCTTTACACCAGGTGTTCTTATAGCTAGGATCCCAAGCTCCTCATCAAGGCTCATATCTGAGCCACTAGACTCTCCATCAACATGAGAATGCCCTGCAGAAATGTCAGGCATACTAAGGGGCTCAACCACTTTCTCTTTTCCTTTACGTGATGTAGTAATCACATTTGCAGGGCTGGTATTATGACGCAGCCTGCCACTCCATGGTCTCTCAATAGAACCACTAGACGAGGACTCTCCTGGTCCACTCAAAGACTGTGATTGCTGCATTCTGTGCAACCACACTTCCACTCACATCAGCCCCAACAGCTTCTTTTTTAGCAACATACCAGCTGCTCATCTCATAAAAAACAACATCCCTGCTTACCCTCAACTCACGTGTAGCAGGGTTATAACACCTGTATCCCTTTTGCTCAAGGGAATATCCAATAAACACACATTTTTTAGCTTTCGGATCTAGCTTAGTTCTCATCTCATCTGGCACATGCACATATGCAATGCATCCAAAGACTTTCAGATGAGACAAATCTGGTTTTCTGCCAGTAAACCTCTCCTCTGGAGTTACATCATGTATGGCTACAGTTGGAGTCCTGTTCATGATGTATACTGCTGTAGAAACAGCCTCAGCCTAATAGCAATGCGGCATATTCTTCTCTTCCATCAATGCTCGCGCAATCTCAGCAATGTGCCTGTTTTTCCGCTCAGCAACTCCATTTTGCTGCGGACTGTATCTGCATGTAAACTGTCTCCGAATACCATTCTTCTTCAAAAATTCAGAGAACTCATTGGAGAAGTACTCTCCCCCTCCATCTGACCTTAGGCACTTTACATATTTCCCTGTTTGCTTTTCAACCAAAACTCTGAAATTCTGAAAGTGAGTGAACACCTCACTCTTCTCCTTCATGAAATATACCCACACTTTCCTTGTGTGGTTATCAATGAAAGTCACATAATACCTGCAGCCTCCCATAGATATGGTCTTCATAGGACCCCATACATCTGAATGCACAACATCTAGTGCATTTCTGCTCACATATCTGTTACGTGGAAACACATGCTTTGTTTGCTTCCCAAATTGGCATGCTTCACATATTTTCTGCATACCTTTCACTTTAAATTTTGGCAGCCTTGTCACAATTCCTTTTGTCTGCATAGACTTCAATCTCTGCACATTTACATGTCCAATCCTTTTATGCCAAATGTCTGTGTCTACAACAATTCCTGAACCATTTGCAAACATCGCAGCACTCATTTCAGGCATATCTACATTTAATGTAAACATTCTGCCCACTCTGTTGCCTTTTGCAACCAATCTGCACTTGTCTTTGAAATCTTCAACATAACACCCATCAGGGTTAAACCGAACCTGCAAACCCTGCTCAATCATCTGGCCAACTGAAACTAGATTCTTTGTTATGTTCGGTACATGAAGTACATCTACAAGGTACTTCACTTTGCCATCCTGCATAGACAATGGCACATCTCCAATGTGGGCAATTGGATGAGAAGTGTCATCCCCTGTTTCCACAAAACCTGGTCTTTCCGGGTTTTTCATCTCCTTGAACCACTCCCCATGACTCGTCATGTGGTTCAAAGCGCCTGAATCCACATACCATACATTATCTTTTTGTGCTGCATCAACATTTTCAGACATGGCATTCACGACATGCTGCATAACAAACAACCTTTCAATATCCTCATTATTTCTGCTTGAGGATGCATAGTTGTTTTGCTGCACTTTCCCATTTTGCATGTCAGCCTACTTCTTATAACATTCTTCCTGCACATGTCCAGGCTTACCACAATAATAGCATTCACGTGCATCATTATATTGCCTTTGCCAATTTCCACGGCCTCTTTGACTCCCCCTGCCTCTGTATTTGCCTATTCCACGTGCGTGTTGTTGTTGTTGATTCTGGGACTGTTGTTGCTGCTGCTACTGCTGACCATAATTCTGATTACCTGTTCGGCCACCTCCTTGACCGCGTCCACGGCCTCCTCTACCTCATCCTCTTCCTGAACTCATGTAGAAGGCCTGTTGCTCTGAACTGTTTTTGCTTTGTGAAGACTATTGGTCTTCACCCAAGCTCTTCTCTTCGATAATCAGCATAGACACCAAATCTGTAAAGTTGGGAATGTTTTCCCGAGTCTGAATAGACGTCTTGAACGCCTTGTATTGTGGCCCAAGACCACGTAGACAGACTTCCACCTTGTCATCATCATCTACTGACACACCAATAGATGCAAGGGATTCCACAATACCCTTTATCTTCAACGCATAGTCATTCACAGACATGCTCTTTTTCTCCACAGTATGAAGTTCATTCTTCAACTGTATCTTACGTGCCTTGGTATTTGTTTCATAAAGCTTTACCAAGGTGTCCCACGCCTCCTTGGGGGACTTGGCATCCTGAATGTGCCCAATCATGGTGTCCTGTATACTAATGGAGAGCCAATACATAACCTTCCTGGCTCCTTGGTTCCAGTCTTTAAACTCTTTCACATCTGCAGCAGCAGTCGGATTTATATCCAGTATCTCCGGTGCCTCTTCATGCTCACCTTCAATGTAGTCCCAATAGCCTTTTTCCATCAGGAAATTCGTCAGCCTGAACCTCCAAGCATGGAAGTTATTCTTGTCAAGCTTCTCAGCCACAATCTGGGTTATCCCATCATTTGACATTTTGCCAAACACACAATTTTACTAGAAATTGTACTCTGGTTTTTCTGCACAAACTGCTGTATTTTCTGCACAGCGGTACTGTAGTACTCTCAAATGTCACAACCAGTGACTTCAATATGCATACATACACCCAATGGCAACTGTAGACCTCTTTGCAGCACCCAGAGTGTCTCCACAGTCAATCTGTCTTCCTGCAGTTCTTAAAACAGAGTTCTGCAGAGAATCGATGACTTACCCACAGTGCTCGAAATCGCTTGCTTTCTAAAAAATGGAGGTCCAGACGTGCCCAAAACGTGTTTTCGGCCCAGAAAATATAGTCCGATAGGACAGTATAGTTGCCCTGTAGCTTTACTCCTGCGAAGAAAGCTCCTCAATCAAAGATCGTTGCCGGTGCCTCTCGTAGAGCTCCCGACAAGGGTGTAGTCACCAACATAATAGGGAAGAGTAGTTGACCCTCGTACCGCTTCCTGTGGTTCTCTTGCTTGCAGCTCAGCCCTTAGCATGAACCAGGCTCTGATACCATGAAAAGATGCAGGGGGGAAGAGAGCTTGAGCTCTTGCAAGCACACACACACACTCACAAAACCCTAATAGAGAACACACAAGGTGAGAGGCTGAAAATCTTCTTCTTCTCTACTCAACACTCAACACACCATATACAAGATAAGAGTACACACAATATGAAAGGTACTCAACCAATACATACACGAGTTCTCTATAGTGTGAACCCGACTAAATGAGCTGGTGCTATTATAACTATGCCAGTCTCTAGAATGGCTGTCACACAGACTGTCATCCCACTGGCCGCATATCACCCAAGATCTCACCAACCATGCCACTGGCCGCATATCACCCAAGATCTCACCAACCATGCCAGTGGTGTAAGTGTGGGGCCTATCCCCCAGGCGGGTCATCAGTGGCCACCGCCTCATTAGACGAGCTCGATATCTCAACACTTTTTTGCAAAGAGTTGGTGTTTCCTTAGGATTTCAAGGACCTTGCGCACATGATCTTCATGATCTGCAACATTATTTGAGTATACCAAGATATCATCAAAGAAGACAAGAACAAAAACATCCAAGTATTCTCTTAGAATATCCTGCATAAGACGATTAAATGTTTCCAGGGCATTAGTCAATCCAAACGGCATGATTGTGAACTCATAATGCCCATAGCGAGTATTAAAAATGCTACCTTCGGGATGCCCTATTCCTTGATTCGGATCTGGTAGTACCTGGATTTAAGATCTATCTTTGTGAACATTTGGGTCCCACTTAACCAATCTAGAAGTTCATCAATCCTAGGAATAGGGTACTTATTTTTAATTGTTAATTGATTTAATCCTCTGTAGTTAATATAGAGTCTTAGTGTTCCATCTTTCTTCTTTTGAAAGAGAACGAGCGCACTCCAAGGTGAGACACTGGGTCTGACGAATCCCTGCTCTAATAGTTGTCTTAACTGTTTCTTAAGTTCTATGGCTTCAGGGATTGGCATTTTGTATGCACGCTGGGCCACTGGCTGAGCTCCAGCAGGGGTTAACTCGATCTCATTATCTACTTCACGAGATGGAGGCATCTTAGTTAGCACTTCAAGGAACACATCTGCATACTCACTTAACCACTCTGGTTCTTTAGCCTTGCATTTTATGTCTATCGGTCGGATTCATCTTAACGACATAAACAGCTTGCCTCTTTCTGAGCCCTTTTAACAATTTAGAAGCCTTGACTAATTGCAGCATTGGGGATCCGAAAATTTCAATTCCTTGAACTTTATTCCCATGAAGGTCGAGGAAAGAGATGGTTTCTTTTTGAAAATGAATATCAACTTGATTCTTATGGAGCCAATCCATTCCAAGGATTCCATCATAGACTCCCAAGGGTAGGACTCTGAACTGGCACTCTGTTATGTTCCCATCTAGACTAAACTAAATAAGGTATGTCTCAAGGTGTGTGCAAAGAATCTTTCCACTAGCCAATTCCACTTGCATAGGTTTTCCTGATTTTTGATTTAAGACTAATTTACGCAGACATCCTGGGGAAATAAAAGAATGAGTATTACCTAAATCAATCAAAAGCTTGAATTGCTTACTTTGGTACTCTGCTGGAGTCTAGAGGACTGAAAATTGATTATTCCCTTGATGCTCTATTGCTGCATAGATCTATCCTTTTTCTTCCTCCACTTCCTCAGCTATAGTGACAGCTCTAGCTGCTACAGTTTAAGGTGGAACTCTCTCTCTAGTTGTTCCAATTTTGGGAGGGAGTTCCGAGATTGTTTTGCATTGAGGCTGCAGGCTGAGCTGGCACTCTTCTAGGGTTGCCCTGATTTTGGCATGGGGGACCCTGATTGGTGGACTAATACGAAGGAGTCTGTCTCTCAATTCTGGGACCCTGGCTTCCTTGGCCCATAGAAGGAGATGGGAAATCCTTGAGGTGGTGCCCAAACCTTTGACATCTGAAGCATTTGTTCTCACTTCGAAGCTCTTCCCTTTACATTCTTGAGAGAGGCAGAGTTCTTGAGAAAGTACTTCGAGGGAAAGGTCTTCCTTCATTCCTGACACTTCCCGTCTCCAGATTTTGGTTGGGACCTTGGTGTCTCTTTGGAGGGGCAGAAAGTTGGAAGAACTTCTCGGCGACTGGAATCTTTTGAAGGATGAGGAACTTAATGGTATCGCATGAATCCCCCGATCCAGCCTAACCGGCCCATGGGTTAGCCGCCCGACCATTGTATTGGTGGGATTCCTTTATAAGGATTTGGTTATGTTTTGTTCGTGTACCGTAGAAAAGAGTTCCTAGGCCCCCTAGCTGGTGTTTCATGTAAAAATTAAGGTAGGCATACCACGTACACACCCAATATGAAATTGCCATTATAACAGAATCGGCTATCTTTAAAACAATCCTTCAATGAAAATCATAATATTACTGATCATTATCCTCCGAAATTCTGAGTCCATTATATTACAAAATATGTCATCTGGACTCTCCGTTGAAGACCAGCTGGCCAACCAACGAGATCCAATATCAAAATTTGATTCACAAAAGTCATTCTTTTTAGTCCATCCGAATCTTCCTCGACGCACGCATGGGTGTCCTAGCACTTCACTCAGGGACCGCTTCGTCGGTCCTCACCCATCATATCGCAAGCGCACCATTTTAACCATACTGAGGCTAGTCAAGACCTTTGCAGGCTTTGCCGCGAGCGATGTCCCTCAATGATTCCCTGCCAGCTGTTGCAACAAGCCTCTTCTTAGTCTAAACACACACCAAATGCTTCCTCCAGTATGCTGGCGTACAACAGTCCTTTAAAAGAAAACAGAGATTCTATGCAAGTAAAATTCCTAGTTTGAGATTGGTTCCACAAAACCCTTTTTCCTTCATCCATAATTTCATAATGAGAATCCTTGATCTCTCATCAGGGTAATCTACCCATCATTAGACTGAGTGTCCAACTAGATTCTTGGTGATTTCGGTCAAGGAAAAACTAGGTTAATTCAAAAGTAGTCTATTCTTTGTATTAAGAATTCGAATTGGTCACGAGGTTTTTGTTTGATTCAAATCGAGAGATGGACAAGTAGGTTTACTGAGACTGTCTCTCTCATGGTCTACTAATAAAAATCATTTGATTTAGTTCTAATAAGGATTTTCTTCAGATAAACATCTACTGAACTTCTAATCGTAAGGAAATTCCAACTTTGTGAATTTCATTTCTTCTTAACCATAGTAGATTAAGAAATGGTTTTATTAGAGAATATCAGATTTTAATGAAAATACTCTTCTTCCATTTAATATAATTTTGGGTAAATACCAATTTGATGATTTAACCACATAAAACATCTAAAGATATTTTTTCTTCCAACTTAATTTATCAACCCTAATTCTCTAGGAGGAATTATGGTGAAAATTCCTCTTTTGTCACACCAAAAAATAATTCAATTCTTTCTCTACTTAAATACCATCAAAATTCTTCTTTTAACTAAATACAAATATCCATTTTTTGAATAAGCTTAAAAATTCTCTTTTTCTCATTTAATGATTGGATTCCAATTTTCATGGAAATTTCTCTTTTATAATAAAATGATTTATCTAAAAAATTTTAAATTAAATAAAAATATCCATTAATTCAAATATGCCAAGAATTCCACTTCTACCATTTAATGATTGAATTTCGAATGTCATGGGAATTTCTCTTTTATCATTTAGATTTTCTCATGCATAAAAATAAATTTATCTAAAATTTCTCTTTAAATTTAAATAAAAATATTTATTATTTTAATATATCAAGTTTTCTCTTTTTCCATTTAATTACATGGATCTCCATTATCATGGAGATTCCTCTTTTTGCATAAAAATAGAAATATAAAAAATTTCTCATTTCTCTAATTAAACTATTTATGCATAAATACTAAAAATTAATTTTCCATGAATATTATGAAAATTAAATTCTTTTCGCATAGGATGACTAATCCTATAATATGGTAGGAAGTCCTCTTTTCATATTATGCATAAAAATGATTTATTTATTAATTTTTAAAAAATTTACCATAGCTCCGCTACTATTACTGATAATTTTTAATAAGTTTTGAAAGAATAAGCCTTTGTAATACTATTATGATAGAATAAATATCATTTAGACCTAAATCCAATTTATGGAATTAATCATAAGTTTATCATAATTTTAGTAGCATATAAGCATTAAAAAACCATTTCTTTAACCTCTAGCTTAACTAGCATAGAGTTTGATTTTTGAAATGAGAATTTATCAATGAGAAGCATCATTTGAATAGAGAATTGGTTATAGGAATGACCATTCTTTTAGGGAGAGAGATATATACATAAAAACATCCTAAATTAAGCATAAAGATAAACTTTTTGTGATTAATCATTAGAATTCTTTATAAATCTTAATTTGCATTGAAAAATAATCCATTTGAAACTTCTCAAGCTTGAGAGGGGTTGAGAAGTGAAAACATTGAGAATATTAGAGAAAAACCATGAAATTACATCTTACATCTTGATTTTACTTGCTTCTCTATCTTAGAAGAAGCCCCCAACCAATCAATTGGTAAGTGTGTTGAGAGGAAAGCTCCAAGGATGGTTGAAGAGAGAGACAAGCTCCAAAACTCTCCAAAATGTAGAGGATTTTTAAGGGATAAAAGAAAATATGCTTATTTTAATGTAATACTGGCATGGTCTAGTTCACAAATGAGAATATAAAAGAATGAGGGTCTATTTATAGATGAGGGAGGCCACTAGCTGAGTCCAACTAAGTTCTAGAATTTTTTAGCCTTCAGTTTGGTTGAATTTGGACAAGATTTGAACCAGTTTAGCTCCCATTTTGATCTAGTTTGATTCAGTAGAGAGAAGAAATACAAATATCTTAATATTTTTGAATTAAAAACCCCCCCACACATGTGAAGGAGGTGCCTACCTCAAAGGTCTCCCCCTCCTTACCAAGGTGTCAAAAATTCATCATTCCTCCAACATATCTCATTTTTTTAGTAATATCTCATAATTTTTAACTAATATACCTTGTACTCACTCAACTCTTCATCTTATGTGAGCATTTACTCATTTTTTGGTATTTTCTTTTATTCATTGGATTTATCTCATCCCAACACTTGGATTAATCTTATTGGCGCATAGGAACCTTGATTGGACCATAATACAAAAAATTCAGAAAATCTTGACTCTTAAGCTAAGGTCTTTTAATTCATTTTTAATTGATTCCTAATGCACCTTAGAGAATTTATTTTGAACTTCTATTTCAAGGAAATATATTTTTGATATTAGAAGAATTTGTTTATCAAAAAATATCTCAATATTGAATTACCTCTCTCTAGACAAAAACAAGAAAAAATAATATTTTCTTGTATTCAAAAATTGGGAATGATTATAGGGGATTGAAGTAAAGCTTATTCATTATTCAAGCTGAGGAGGAATCTTAGATTATTCAGTTTAGTCTAGATGGGAATGTAATAGAGTGCCAATTCAGAGTCCTACCCTTGGGAATCTATGATGGAATCCTTGGAATGGATTGGCTCCATAAGAATCAGGCTGACATTCATTGTCACAATCGAACCATCTCTTTCATTGACCTTCACGGGAATAAAGTTCAAGGAACTGAAATTTTCGGTCTCCAGTGCTACAATTAGTCAAGGCTTCTAATTATTAAAAGGGCTCAGAAAGAGGCAAGTTGTTTATGTCGTTAAGATGAATCCGGTAGACATAAAATGCAAGGCTAAAGAACCAGAGTGGTTAAGTGAGTATGCAGATGTGTTCCCTAAAGAGCTGACTGAGATACCTCTGACTCGTGAAGTAGATCATGAAATCGAGTTAACCCCCAGAGCTCAGCTAGTAGCCCAGCATGCATACAAAATGCCAGTCCCTGAAGCCATAGAACTTAATGAGCAGTTAAGATAACTGTTAGAGCAAGGATTCCTCAGACCCATTGTCTCACCTTGGGGTGCGCCCGTTCTCTTTCAAAAGAAGAAAGATGGAACGTTAAGACTCTGTATTGATTACAGAGGATTGAATCAATTAACAATTAAAAATAAGTATCCTATCCCTAGGATTGATGAACTTCTGGATCGGTTAAGTGGGACCCAAATGTTCACAAAGATAGATCTCAAATCTAGGTACTACCAGATCAGAATCAAGGAATAGGACATCCCAAAGACAGCATTCAATACTCGCTATGGGCATTATGAGTTCACAGTCATGCCGATTGACTAATGCCTCAACAACGTTTAATCGTCTTATGTATGATATTATCAGAGAATACTTGGATGATTTTGTTCTTGTCTTCTTTGATGATATCTTGGTATGCTCAAAGAATGCTACAGATCATGAAGATCACGTGTGCAAGGTCCTGGAAATCCTAAGGAAGCACCAACTCTTTGTAAAAAAGAGCAAGTGTTCTTTTTCTGTTGATAAGGTGGAATACTTGGGATTCATAGTGTCTAAAGATGGTATTTCTCTTGACCCCACAAAGATCCAAGTAGTCATAGTTTTCTGAGAACCCAAGATGGTAAAGGAAGTCAGAGGATTCCTAGGATTAACCAGATGGTATAGGATCTTTATACCCAGGTATAGTTTTCTGAGAACCCAAGACAGTAAAGGAAGTCAGAGGATTCCTAGGATTAACCAGATGGTATAGGATCTTTATACCCAGGATCTTTATACCCAGGTATGCTCAGATAGCATCCCCTTTAACTAACCTTCTCAAGAAGAGTACCCTATTTTAGTGGTCTGCTATGTGTCAGAGTGCCATAAGCTGAGTAACCAACCTTGTCCTTAAATTGCCAGATTTTACCAAACCTTTTGAGGTAGTTACTAATGCCAGTGGGTTTGCCTTAGGCGGTGCTCTTATGCAGGAAGGTCATTTATGAATCTAGAAAACTCAAAACATAGAGAGAAATTATGCCGTCTATGACTTGGAGTTACTCTCAGTAGTTTATACTCTAAAGTTGTGGAGACATTATCTTTTGGGACAGAGGTTCACCTTGATGACAGATCATCAAAGTCTGAAGTGGATCTTCACCCAAAGGGATCTCAACATGCCTCAAAGGAGATGGATGCAGATCTTGCAGGAATTCGATTTTGAAATTAAGTATCAATAAGGGAAAGAAAATGTGGTGGCAGATGTGCTCAGCAGAAAAGCCTCCTTGCTTGCAATTTCACTAGTGTCAAATCCATTAATCATTGAAGCAAGGGAGAGAATTATGCACGACAAATTCTTTGCCTCTATTACTACACTTTTGATGCAGGAAAGCAAGACTCCTCAGGAAATGAGTTGAGTTCTTGAGTACAAATTGGATGAAGGATGCATGTATTATAATAATCGGCTATGCATTCCCAATGATGAGGGAATAAAGGGAAGGATTCTGAGAGAAGCCCATGATAGCTTGATAGCTGGACATCCATGGTTTATAAAAACCTATATCTCTATGTGTGAAGAAAAGCGTTTTCTAGCCAGGACTCAAAAAGGATGTACTTGATCATGTGTGGCAATGCTTAATGTGTTAGAGAGTCAAGTCAGAGAGAGTCAAGATGCCAGGGAAACTACAGCCTCTAGACATTCCATAGATGAAGTGGGAATGTATCAGTATGGACTTTTGTCACTGATACAAATGCTTGATGACATGGACCAGCAAATGCAATCAATCCGTAAAGATATTAACACAGCCCAAGATAGGCAAAAGCAGTATGCAGATAAAAAGAGATCAGAGAGAGAGTTTGAAGAATCAGATATGGTCTTCATTCGAGTACGACCAAAAAGAAGTTCCTTATCTTTAGGGAAGTACAAGAATCTCTCTTCGAGATACTGTGGACCGTATGCTATTATAAAGAAAGTAGGTGATCTAGCTTATAAAATTCTTATGCCTCCCCATCTCAAGGTACATAATGTATTCCACGTCAGTTTGCTTAAGAAATATGTACCCAGCCCGAGCCACGTGCTTGATGTGATGAACAATTGATTTCTCCGACTCAAGGCCAAATGGTACTCCAACCTGAATAAATCCTTAATGTTCAGGAAAAGGTTCTCAGGAGCAGAGTCCTCAGAGAGTATTTAGTCAAGTGGAAGTTCTTCCCTCTAGAAGACGCCACCTGGGAGAAAGAAGAAGAGATGGTAAAAGATTACCCCCACTTTGCGAGATAAGGATATCTCACGTTTTTCAAGTGGGAGAGGATGTAAGATTCCTCCTCAGCCTGAATAATGATTAAGCTTTTACCTCAATTCCCTATAATCATTCCCTATTTCAAAATGCAAGAAAATATTGTTTTTCCTTGTTTTTACCTAGAGAGAAGAAAAATTCTAGAGAGAGATAATTCAATATTGAGATATTTTTAGATATAAAAATTCTCCTAATATCTAAAATATATTTTCCTGAAACAAAAGTTTAAAATAAATTCTCCAATGTGCATTAGGAATCAATTAAAAATGATATAAGGGACCTTAGCCTAAGGGTCTAGATTTTCATAAATTTCTGGATTATGGTCCAACTAAGGTTCCTATGGGGGGCCAATAGGATTAATCCAAGTGTTGGGATGAGATAAATCCAAAGAATAAAATAAAATATCCAAAAAGGAGTAAATGCTCACATAAGATGAAGAGTTGGCTGAGTACAACGTTTATTAGTTAAAAATTAAGAGATATTACTAAAAAAATGAGGTATTTTAAAAAAATGATAAATTTTTGACACCTTGGTAAGGAGAGGTGGACCTTTGAGGTAGTCGCCTCCTTCACATGTGTGGAAGGGTTTTTAATTCAAAAAAATTGTGATATTTTTATCTCTTAGATCAAACTGGATCAAAAGGGGACCCAAATTGGTCCAAATCTTATCCAAATTCAGTCAAACTTAAGCTGAAAATTTCTAGAACCCAGTTGGACTCAGTTACTGGCCTCCCTCACCTATAAATAGACCCTCATTCTTTTATATTCTCATTTGTGAGCTATACCATGCCAGTATTACATTAAAATAATCATATTTTCTATTATCCCTTAAATTTTCTCTACTTTTTTCTTATTTAGAATGCTTTCTTATGTATATCTCTCTCTCCAAAAAGAATAGTCATTTCTATGACTAATTCTTTAGCAAAAGAATGCTACTCTTTGATAATTTCTTATTCCAAAACCAAACTCTAGGCTTGTTAAGCTAGAGAATAAGAAAATGGTATTTTTATGCTTTTATGTTAACAAAATAATGGTTAATTCTTTTATATTATTTATAAGTAGTAAAAAACTACTTTAATTGATTCTAAATGAGAAAAAGATAATCCTATCAATTTGGGAAAAGAGAAAAAATGGAAATAGCTTAATCTAATAGAATAATCATAATTAAGTTTATGATTATAGTTAAAATTATGATTTTATTTCATAGTCTAGATTTAAGCTTAAGAATAGATCTTCTATCATATTTGCATTACAATGTTTTATTCTTTTAAGAAAAATTTAAAAATCATCAGTAATAGGCAGCGAAGCTATGGTAAAATTTTTAGAAAATAATACATATCTTATTTTTATGCATAATGCTAAAAGAGGACTTCCTACCATATTCTAGGATTGGACATCCTATGCAAAAAGAATGATTTTCATCATATTCATGGAAAATGAATTTTTAGTATTTATGCATAAATATTTAATTTAAAAAAAAGAGAAAATTTTTGTAAGTTTATTTTTATGCAAAGAGGAATTCCCATGATAATTGAGATCCAAGTGGTTAAATGGTAAAAGAGGAATTTTTGGCATACTTAAAATAATAGATATTTTATTTAATTAAAAAAAGATTTTTTGATAAATTTATTTTATGCATAAGAAATTGTTAAATTTCAAAAGAGGAATTTCCATGACATTTGGAATTCAATAATTTAAATACAAAAAGAGAAATTTTTGGCATAATTGAAATAATGGATATTTTTATTTAATTTTAAAAAAAGAGAAATTTTAGATAAGTTTATTTTATGATAAAAGATTAATTCCCATGACATTTGGAATTCAATCATTTAAATGCAAAAAAGGAATTTTAAGCATATTCTAAAAAATGGATATTTGTATTTAATTAAAAACCAAGCATTTCCTGGTTCAAAAATGCTGATTCTCACTCGCCTCAGAAAGACGGTCTAACAGAAGCATGAACCCAAGAGAATTTTTATGGTATTTTAAGTAGAGAAAGGTTTAAATTAAATTTTGGTGACAAAAGAGGAATTTTCATCATAATTCCACCTAGAAACTTAGGGTTGATAATTAAATTGGTAGAAAGAATATTCTTAGATATTTTAGGTGGATAAATCACCAAATTGATATTTACCCAAAATTAGATTAATGGAAGAAGAGTATTTTTATAAAAACCTGATATTCTCATATAGAACCAATTCTTAATCTATTATGGTTAGGAAGGAATGAAATTCATAAAGTTGAATTTTCCTTTACGGTTAGAAGTTCAGTAGATTTTTATCTGAAGAAAATCTTTAGGAATCAAAGTTAGAAGTAAACCAAATAATTTTGGTTAGACCACGACTGCGAGAGGGGTGGCCAGAAAACTACTTGCCTATCTCTTGAATCAAGCAAAAACCTCGTGCCAATTCTGATTCTTGACATAAATAAAAGACTACCGTTGAATTAGAATAGTTTTTCCTTAATTGAAATCACCAAGAATCTAGTTGGAAATTCAGTCAAATGATGGGCAGATTACCATGAGGAGAGATCAATGATTCTCATTAAGAAAATTTGGATTAAGGAAAAAGAGTTTTGTGAAACCAATCTCGAACTGGGAATTCTACTTGCATAGAACCTCTGTTTTCTTTTAAAGGACTGTTTTACACCAGAATGCTAGAGGAAGCATTTGGTATGTGTTTAACTAAGGAGAGACTCATTGCAATAGCTAGCGGGGAGTCATCGAGGGACGTTGCTCGCGGCAAAACCTATCGAGGTCTTGACCAACCTCGATATGGTTAACATGGTGCACTTCCCGGTACGATGGCTGGTGAGGACCGACGAAGCGGTCCCTAAGTGAAGTGCTAGGACACCTAAGTAGGATCCTGCAGGGTTCTGACCAGGTGATACACGAGCTCGCGGTTGCTACTAGGACATGGATGAACCAAAAAGAATGACCTTTGTGAATTGAATTTTGGTAGTGGATCTCGTTGGTTGACCAGCTAGTCTTCAACGGAGAGTCCGGATGATATATCTTATAAAACAATGGACTCAATATTTTGGAGGATTATGATCAGTAATACTATGATTTCATTGAAAGATTTTTTTAAAGACAGCCGAATCTATTAAAATGGCAATTTCATAGTGGGTGTAAGTGGTATGACTACCTTGAACTTTGCTTGAAACGTCAACTAGGGGGCCTGGGAACTCTTTTCCTTGGTAACCGAGCAAAATAGAACCAAATTTTTATAAAGGAATCCCACCAATATAGTGGTTGGGCGGGCTGGGGTAGGCTGGATCAAGGGATTTCTGTGATACAAATAGTTACGATTAGGTTACGTTAGTTAGATTAAGTCCTAGGAAGACCCTTGTTCTGTGGGAGCGAATCAATGACTGTGCCTCGCTAAAGGAGGAAAAAAGCAGTGATTCTATGGACCAAGTGCAATTCTTTTCTTTGATCTGACCATGTGACTTTCGGGTTCGGTTGGATCAATTTCGATAGTTAAGACTTTGACTCGTTACATCAATTCTCCCGTTAGATGATTTCCCTGGTGGGATCGCCCATGCCTTCCGAGGGCGAGGGAAGTTTTTTCGGGCTCGATTTCGGAGGAATCGCCTAGCTAGTGTGTTGTCCGCGGGCGAGGCCCCGAGTGTGGATCCCTGCCCCGGTGAGAGACTGACACTGCTTCCACCGCCGAGGGGGCATCGTAGAGGGGGCATGGGTCTCACATAGCAAGTGATGTAGATATGGTATATGTTTGCATAGAGGATCAGGTGGCTAACATCTTCACGAAGACATTGGGCGCATAGAAGTTCCATAGGTTTAGGAGCTTACTTGGAGTGCAATGTGTGGAGTTGAGCTCGAGGGGGAGTGTTGAGATATCGAGTTGAACTAGTGCTATGGGGCGAGCATTGATGACCTGCCTGGGTGATAGCTTCCACACTTATGTCACTGGCACGGTTGGTGAGATTATGGTTGATATGCTGCCAGTGGATGATAGGCTATGTGATAGCCACTTTGAAGATCTAGAGTTATGGCATAGTTATAGCGCCAGCTCATATAGTCGGTTCATAGTATAGACCAACTACTTTGTATATTGTTGTAGAGAGTACTTTCCCTTTATGTATGTACTCTTATCTTTTAGTTATATGGTTGTAGAGAAGAGAAGAAGATAGAAGAAAAATCAATCATCTATCTCTCTTGTGTCTTACACTCTCTTCAGTAAGCTTGGTGTGTGCATTATTGATGCATGTCAATGATGTATTTTAACCTTGAGTTAACATTCCCCCCTTTCGCTCCTAGATCCATCCTTGGACCTAAGAAATGGATTTTGGTTTGGCAAGGATTGAGAGGAAACTGGTTGGAGAGGTTTTTGATGGCAAAAGTACCAAGCATATCTGTTGGGAGGCAAGTCAGTGGTGTGTGATGGTGGACTATCATTGTTGAGGGTACAGATGTCAATGCATGTGCCTGAGAAAAACGAGAAAGGGTCCTTAAATTGTGCAAGCACCTACCTACTTATATGCATCACAAAATAGAATAGCATGCACTACAGGAAAGAGTTGACTACTATGCTGGGGAGGGCATTCGATGCCAAGGTTTGAAGTATGGTGCAAATTCATGTTAGTGTATAGTGCATGGGTGGTGTAGAACTTTGAGAAAATTTTACATGTTGTTCTCCTCCCTCCTTCACAAAAATAATGATTTGACTCTTCTGCTTTCCCATCCATACAAGTGACTTGACTTAGACTCTTATGCATGTCTCTCCAGCACACATGACTCCCACATAATTCAAAAATTTGAGTACAATGAGTAAAAGATAAATGATAGCTTTCCACCACATTATTTTGAGCTTTGAGTGACATGACAAGACAATTTGTTAACTATTCTACCGTAGTTTCATCTTCAAGGTAAATCATTAGATTTTGTGGCGGTGCCACTACCTGGCTCTATTAGAGTTTTTGTGTTGCTCTTCGTGTCATTTTTGAAGTCTTTCACAAAACATCTGTGAGGATTAAAACTCACTTGCAGACCTTGCTCAACCAATCTAGCCAATAGAATCCAGGTCCTTTGTAATATTTAGAATATAAAGTACATTTACCAAGTACTTTATTTTGCTATCCTACATAGACAATGGCACTTTGCCAACCAACATACGCAATGGGATCCACATTATCATCACATGTTTCTACTACATAACCTAGTTTTTCTATTTTTTTACATGTCTCTAAACCACCCATCATGATTAGTCATAAGGTAAGAGGTGCCCAAATCCACATAAAAAATATTTAGATCTTGACACATCTCTTGTTATGGAACTGAGTGTATGTTGCATCACAAATAGTTGCTCACTTATGTCATCATCAACACCCTGTTTACTTGATGATACATAGTTGCCTTGCTCTGTAACTTTCTACTGTTAATATTATTCTAATTTTTATAGCATTATAGCGAGTTTATAGTATCTCCTGTGCAGAAGGTTACAGATTTTGCTATGCATAAGCCCTTTTGAAAGCACTATTCGGTAAGTTGCTGCAAGTAAATGTTCTAACATTCTATCATAAATTGTGAGTGAGAAGCTAGACAAGAACAACTTCCACGCATGGAAATTTAGGATGATTAATTTTTTGATAGGAAAAGGATATTGGGAGTTCATCATAAGTGATGAAAAGGAGTTAGAGATTACTAAAGAAAATTTGATCCCTCAGTAAGTGTAGGCATATAAAGCATGGCATACAAAAGCTAGAAAGGTGCTATATTGGTTGTCTATCAGTGTGACAAATTCTATGATTGTGCACATATAGGAAACACAAATTCCTAAGGAGTCTTGGGACACCTTGGTGAAGATGTACAACACAAATACCTAAGCTCAAAAGATGCAACTAAAATAGAAGTTACATAGTGTGACCAGAGGAAAGGTACGTATAAATTATTACTCATTGAAGGTTAAAGGGCTTACAGATGACCTTACTTGTATTGGATCACCAGTAGATGGTGATGATATGGTGTCCTTGACTCTAAATGGTCTTGGCCAACAATACTGCCAATATCAGACCTCCAAGAACTTTCTTGATTTTATGAATTAAGGAGATGAATATTGGGGGAGGTTCATCCTCTAGAAATTTAGATGAGCAAGCCTTCTACTCAGATGCAAGTAGAGGTTGCAAGTAGAGGTAAAGGGAGATCATCATCTAGAGGCTAAGGTGGAGGCTATTTTAGAAATAGAATCATGGGCAGCAACAACAACAAGATTCAAATGTACAAACAGGTGAAAAAGGCCACTCTAGAGGCCATTGAAATGTACAAAAAGGTGGAAGAGTCCACTCTAGAGCCCCTTGTGGGAAGCTCTACGGGAGGCACCGGCAAACGATCTCTGATTGAGGAGCTTTCTTCGCGGGAGTAAAGCTATAGGGCAACTATAATGTCCTATCAGACAAAAATTTTCGGGCCAAAAACGCGTTTCGGGCGAGTTAGGACCGTCTTTTAGAAAGCAGGCGATTTCGAGCATTGCGGGTAAGTCATCGATTCTATGCAGAACTCTGTTTTAAGAACTATAGGAAGACAGATTGGTTATGCAGACCATTGTGTGTGCTGCAAGGAGGTCAACAGTTGCCATTGGGTGTATGTATGCACATTGAGGTCACTGGTTGTGACATTTGAGTGTAGTGTAGTACCGCTGTAGAAAATATAGTAGTTTGTGCAAGACAAACCAGAGTGCTATTTCTGGTAAGTCTGTGTGTCTGGCAAGATATCAAATGATGGCATAAACCAGATTGTTGCCGAGAATCTTGACAAGAACAACTTCCATGCTTGGAGGTTCAGATTGACAAATTTCCTGATGGGAAAGGGTTACTGGGACTGCATAGAAGGTGAACAGCATGAAGAGGCACCAGAGATATCGGAGATCAATCCGACCGCTGTAGATGTGAAAGAGTTCAAGATTGGAACCAAGGAGCCAGAAAAGTTATGTATTGGCTCTCTATCAGTATATAAGACAACATGATTGGGCACATACAGGATGCCAAGTCCCCCAAGGAGGCGTGGGACACCTTGGTAAAACTCTATGAAACGAATACCAAGGCACGAAAGATACAGTTGAAGAATGAACTTCATACTGTGGAGAAAAAGAGTATGTCTGTGAATGACTGCATTGAAGATCAAGGGTATTGTGGAATCCCTTGCATCTATTGGCGTTTTAGTAGATGATGATGATAAGGTGGAAGTCTGTCTACGTGGTCTCGGGCCACAATACAAGGCGTTCAAGACGTCTATTCAGACTCGGAAAAACATTCCCAATTTCACAGATTTGGTGTCTATGTTGATTATAGAAGAGAAGAGCTTGGGTGAAGACCAACAGTCTTCACAAAACAAAAACAGTTCAAAGTAACAGGCCTTCTACACAACTTCAGGAAGAGAACGAGGTAGAGGAGGCCGTGGATGCGGCCAAGAAGGTGGTCGAACAGGTAATCAGAATTATGGCCAGCAACAACAACAGTCCCAGAATTCACAACAACAACAACAACACAGGTGGAAGAGGCCAATTCAGAGGCAGGGGGAGTAAAGGTTGTGTAAATTGGCAAAGGCAGTATAATGATACACGTGGATGCTTTTATTATGGTAAGCCTGGACATGTGCAGGCAAATTGTCATAAGAAGCAGGCTGACATGCAAAATGGGAAATTGCAGCAAAACAACTATGCATCCTCGAGCAGAAACAATGAGAAAAATGAAAGGTTGTTTGTTATGCAGCATGTCGTTAATGCCATATCTGAAAATGTTGAAGCAGCACATAAAGACGATGTATGGTACGTTGATTCAGGTTGCGTCGAACCACATGACAAGTCATGGGGAGTGGTTCAAGGAGATGAAAAACCTTGAAATACCAGGTTTTGTGGAAACAGGGGATGACACTGCTCATCCAATTGCCCATGTTGGAGATGTGCCATTGTCTATACAACAAGATGGCAAAGTGAAGTACCTTGTAGATGTACTTCATGTTCCGAACATAACAAAGAATGTAGTTTTAGTTGGCCAGATGATTGAGCAGGGTTTGCAGGTTCTATTTAACCCTGATGGTTATTATGTTGAAGACTTTGAAGACAAGTGCACGTTGGTTACAAAAGGCAAAAGAGTGGGCAAAAAGTTTACATTGAATGTAAACATGCCTGAAGTGAGTGCTGCGATGTTTGCAAATGGTTCAGAAATTGTTGCAGACATAGACATTTGGCATTAAAGAATTGGACATGTGAATGTGTAGAGAATGAAGTCTATGCAGACTAAAGGAATTATGACAGGGCTGCCAAAGTTTAAAGTTGAAGGTATGCATAAAATATGTGAAGCATGCCAATTTGGAAAGCAAACAAAGCATGTATTTCCACGTGACAGAAATGTGAGCAAAAATGCACTAGATGTTGTGCATTCAGATGTATGGGGTCCTACGAAGACC
This sequence comes from Cibotium barometz, assembly GCF_041138505.1. NCBI lineage: Eukaryota > Viridiplantae > Streptophyta > Polypodiopsida > Cyatheales > Cibotiaceae > Cibotium > Cibotium barometz. The sequence continues at coordinate 6,244,267 of NC_141094.1, read as the reverse complement.
ATATATATGGGAGGCTGCAGGTATTATGTGACATTTATTGATGACCACATAAAAAAAGTGTGGGTATACTTCATGAAGAAGAAGAGTGAGGTGCACTCATTTTCAAAATTTCAGAGTTATGGTTGAAAAGCAAACAGGGAAACATGTAAAGTGCCTAAGGTGGAGGGGAAGAGTACTTCTCCAATGAGTTCTCTGAATTTTTGAAGAAGAATAGTATTCTCAGAGACAGTTTACATGTGGATTACACTCCGCAGCAAAATGGAGTTGCTGAGCAAAAAAACAAGCACATTGCTGCTGCTGAGATTGCACGAGCATTGATGGGAGAGAAGAATATGTCGCATAGCTATTGGGCTAAGGCTGTTTCTATAGCAGTTTACATCATGAACAGGACTCCAACTGCAGCCGTACATGATGTAACTCCAGAGGAGAGTTTTACTGGCAGAAAACGTGATTTGTCTCATCTGAAAGTCTTTGGATGCATTGCATATGTGCATGTTCCAGATGAGCTGAGAACTAAGCTGGCTCCAAAAGCTGAAAAATGTGTGTTTATTGGATATTCCCTTGAGAAAAAGGGATACATGTGTTATAACCCAACTACACGTGAGTTGAGGGTAAGCAGGGATGTTTTTGATGAGATGATCAACTAGTATGCTACTGAAAAAGAAGTTGTTGGGACTGATGTGAGTGGAAATGTGGTTGCACAGAATGCAAGTTAGCAATCACAGTCCTTGAGTGGACCAGGAGAGTCCTCATCTAGTGGTTCAGTTGATAGACCATGGAGTGGCAAGCTGCATCATAATACCAATCCTACAAATGTGATTAGTACATCACATAAAGGCAAAGAGAAAGTGGTTGAGCCCCTTAATATGCCTGACATTTCTGCAGGGAATTCTTATGTTGATGGAGAGTCTAGTGGCTCAAAGATGAGCCTTGATGAGGATCTTGGGATACCAGCCATGAGAACACCTGGTGTAGGCTATGGAAGACATGAATGCAAAGCTGCGAAGAGCTAGTATGCTGCTGAAAAAGAAGCTATTGGGGTTGATGTGAGTGGAAATGTGGTTGCACAGAATGCAAGTCAGCAATCACAGTCTTTGAGTGGACCAGGAGAGTCCTCATCTAGTGGACCAGGAGAGTCCTCATCTAGTGGTTCAGTTGATAGACCATGGAGTGGCAGGCTGTATCATAATACGAATCCTGCAAATGTGATTAGTACATCACATAAAGGCAAAGAGGAAGTAGTTGAGCCCCTTAATATGCCTGACATTTCTGCAGGACATTCTCATGTTGATGGAGAGTCTAGTGGCTCAGAGATGAGCCTTGATGAGGATCTTGGGATACCAGCCATGAGAACACCTGGTGTAAAGAAGGCTATGGAAGACATGAATGCAAAGCTGCAAAGATCTAGGAGAGTGAAGAATCGTGTGCAGATATTTACCTATGATGGTTATGTGGCACATCACTATGCATACATGGCAAAAGTTGTGCAGGTTGTAGATCCCACATGCATTGATGAGGCTATTGGAAATGTGTGTTGGGAGAAAGCTATGGATGAGGAGATGGATGCACTATATGGAAATGAGACTTGGGATTTAGTGCAATTACCTGAAGGCAAGAAAGCCATTGGATACAAGTGGGTGTACAAAGTAAAACATAACAGTGATGGAAGCATAAGCAAGTACAAGGCTAGATTGGTAGCCAAAGGATATGCGCAGACATATGGCATTGATTATGAGGAAACTTTCAGCCCAGTCACTGTTGCCAAGATGGCAACAGTGAGAGTTGTGATAGCAGTGGCTACATCAAAGCAATGGTCTTTACATCAGATGGATGTAAAGAACACATTCTTACATGGGGATTTGCAGGAAGAGGTGTATATGTTGCAGCCACCTGGTTATGAGGATGTGAGTCACCCCGAGAATGTTTGCAGGTTGAAGAAAGCCTTGTATGGCTTAAAACAAGCACCAAAAGCATGGTCTGACAAGATTTTTGAATATCTTATCACTATTGGCTTTCATGTAGCCAATGCAAATTTCTCGTTATATTTGAGACACAGTGATAGAGGGGTTATGCTTATTGTCATCTATGTAGATGACTTGATCATTATGGGGGACCATGATGCAGAGATCTTTGATGTAAAGTTGCTTAGATAGAAGTTTGAGATGAAGGATCTGGGGGAGCTCAGCAGATATTTCTTGGGCATTGAGGTGATTAGGTCACCACATGGTATTGGATTACTATAGAGACAATATGGCTTGGACATGTCCAAGTATGGTATGATAGGCTGTAAGCCTATCTCAGTGCCATTGGATCAGAATGGCAAGTTGAGTGCAGATTCAGGAGAGATTTTGGAGGATCCTACTATGTATAGGCGCATAGTAAGAAGCTTGATCTACATGACGATCACCAAGCTAGATTTGAGCTATGCTGTTGGGTTGGTGAGTCAGTTTATGCAGGTTCCTCGAAAGCCACATTTGGATGCATTGAGATGCATACTGAGGTATGTGAGGTCTACTTTGCATTATGAACTATTTTATGAAACTGGGACAGAGATATGTGTACATGGGCACACAGATGCTGATTGGGCTGGTAGTATCTCAGATAGAAGATCTACTAGTGGCTTCATGTTTTCTTGGGGAGTGTTGCTGTGACTTGGAGCAGCAAGAAGCAGCCTACGGTTGCTCTATCCAGTACTACACAGAGGCCGAGTACAGAGGTGCTGCTTGGCAGCATGTGAGGTAGCTTGGTTGAGAAAGCTACTTGCAGATTTGGGTCTATCAGTGGATAGACAAGTCATTTTCTATGACAACATCAGCAGTATACAGTTGGCCAGGAACCCAATTGAATAGGGTGTGTGCGAGAACAAGCCCTTGGCTAGAGGCTGTAAAAGAGAATCTGTAAATGTGAGAGAACCTGTGAAAAGGTGAGAAGCATCTATTGGGAGAGAATAAAGGGTAGCATGAGGAGATTTAGGAGGTGTGGAGATATTCTGGGAGAGGTGGAGAGAATCAAGCAAAAGAGGTAGAGTGAATCAAGGAGAAATCAGTGGGATTGGATGCTTGGATGTAAACTCTATAAATTGAGGCATTGGCCAATGAGAATTTGCTAGTTTTTTATTATCCATGCCTACATTAAGCTATCACTTAATTTCTCATCACATCTTAATTATCATCTAATCTCTTTATTAATGATGTTGATTCTAGCATTTGATCCACCATAGCTCATCACATTGCTGCAAATTTAACAGGGAGTTTATCTCCCTTTTCATCATCATCTAAAGAACTTTCCTATCCTATGCAAAAAAGAGCAAGAAATAGTGATTAATTGCCTTCTCTTGTCTAAAAGTAGGTATAGGCATTAGCAACACGATGTAGAAGCCAATTGGGAAAAATACTAAAAAGCAGCAATAATGAGCATTTTTTCCCTAATGTACCTCACGAAGCAAATAGAATGTAAATAGATAGTTCATTGGGAATAGGACTATCTAGACCACATTGTGAAACTCTAGAATCCAATAGATTTGAGGCAGCGGAATCTCTATTACAGAAATGGACCAAAAATCTCAAAAAACAATAACAAAATGAGAATGATGACTTGTAGGCTCGCTCTATTTATAGATTACCTTCTGCAGCTACTCCAGCTATGTGTTCCCAACAATGGCTCTAGTCACCTGTTCCCAACATGCCTATTTAGGCTACCACAAGTTTAATGGGCAAGTGGGAGGAAGGTGCCACCTATTAAGAACATTTGACACCTTCCTCCCACTTGCCTTTTGTCACAGCGTATCATTAAAACTCGGAGATTGGTTTGCATTGCCCATATCTACTTAGCATTTTGTGTACATTAGGAGACCCAACTATTTTCTCTTTCTCAGGAGGGTATGCTAGGAGATAGCAGGATCTCTTGATGTATAAGAGCAGACTCACACAAGTAGGTTTGGGCAATAAGTCTCATGCAAGTAGGTTTGGGTAACCAGTCTCTTGATGTATAAGAGCACACTCAGGCAACTAGTGCTTTTAGTTTTTTGAACTTTGTTGGTCTTCCATATGGGCGACCTAATCAAGTACAGATAGCCTATCAAGGTACAACAATCACAATGTGAATCCCATAGTTTTTTATGAATTGCCATTCATGTAGTTTCATTTTGAAGAACCTTCCAAAACATCAAGTTTTAACATTTTAACATATTTTACACGTCAAAAAACAACTGAGCTTTTTGAGCTTTGTTGGTCTTCCATATGGGCAACTGAATTAAGTATAGCCAGCCTATTAAGGTAAGACAATCACAATGTGAATCCATATTTTATGAACTAGCATTCATGCAGTTGTGTTTGAAAGAACATTTCTATCATGTTTTTACATTTTCAACCTTTTTCGTGTGCCAATACTATTGCGGACAAAATAGGTAATATTTCCTCAAAAATGAGAAACATTTGGCATCTTTCAAAGATTCTATAAAAAAAGTTTACTTTTTACCTCTTTTTGAAAAGTGGTCTACACATGCATATAACATGACCAAAAAATAATAATATTTTGGGCACTTTACACGTTTCTTACAAAAATTGACATGACAAAAAAAGACTTCGTTTTGCTTAATTTTGGAGATTATAATTAAAAATGTAACAATAAGTTTTCAAAAAACATGCCAAAATAAAGACACTGTTTATCATTGCCATCTTCAATCCAAAAAAATTTTGATACAACTATCAAAAGAAGCTATTTTCTAGACATATAGCTTATGGCATAGTTATGGTTCCTCATAATCATTTCTATCTATACCATCAACATCACTAGTTGATGTGACTTTCCCTGAGAAGGTAGACGAGTCATCCTCTTCTTCACTTTTAAAACAAATACATTTTTTTCTTCTCTCATCTGCCATGTTAGCATGATTGAGGATGTGCTACAGAGTGCAACTATATAAAACTACCTATTTATATAAATATATCACAACATTGTTATCTTGATACAGCTATTATTTTAATTATAAAACCCTATTTTGGCTCTTATTGAGAGTAATATTAAAATCCATTTTGAAGCTCTTGAGTATCACAATTTATTAAATGACGAAATATGTTTTTTCAAGAGAGTTTGTGACATATAGATGAATTTTAAAATATCATGAATAAGCTTATATTTAAAAGTTGTCTAACTTTGAAAAAATAATGCACGCTCATTTTTAAAGAAGATGTGTCCTTGATGTGAGACAAAGGGGTTAAAATGATAATTTTGGTTATTAAATGAGTTTAGAAAGAATGAAAAAGATCACTTTAAGAAACAAAAGTTTATACTTTCCAAAATACTTTTTTTGTAAAATATCACGCAGGGACTTGGGTTCGATCCTATTGGTTATTATACATGGTAAGGCTCTTTAAGCTGCAACATTTGAGGCAACCAACTTAATGCAGAGTAACAACTTCTCAGCTAATAGTAGCTAATGTTTTGCATCAAGTTGATGCAAAACATCAACTTTCAAAAAACATCAACTTTTCCACAAAAGATGATGTTTTGCATTGTTGATCCAAAAACATCAAGTTTTGTGAAAAAGTTGATGTTTTGCATCACCTTAATGCAAAACATCAAGTTTTGTGGAAAACTTTGAAGCAGTTTGGCAGATCCAACTCATCTCCGTTTTGTAGGTCATTCTATATTTTCTCTAAAGTATCATTCTTTCTCATTTGCAACACTATGACAAGTTCATCATTAAACCAAACATCTATGTCCTACAAAGGATTACCTCAGAAGTTATCAAGATTCTAATCCAAAGAGAATCTTTCGCCCGTGTGCTTACGTGTACTCACGTTGTGGTGAACTATTAAGTTGTGGTGAATGGATCTAATTGAATACACCACGATAAGACAAAAAAAGAGCATAACAATATGTATTTTTGCATTGTGGTGAACTATTGATTAAGGAATGTCATAACAATGGTCTACCATCAAATGTAATACAACGTGATAAGAAGTGAAATGAGCATAACAATGTGTTTTTTGTATTGTGAGGACCTTACTACTTAGAAACATGTTTTTACTATTCTTTACTATAGTGTTACACCACTAGCCACTAGATAATAACACCATAGTTGACAACACGCTTTTAAGGTAAATAAAGAAGTGCCATCTGATGCATACACAACATTAACAATGGTCTAGTGCAATACACTGTGAGATAAGACAAAATATTAACATTTTAATATGTGTATTTGCATTGTGGGAAACTAACTACATAGAAACATTAGACAACAATACCATAGTTGACTATTCTTAAATGCATTATAACATCGTTAACCGCTATTTAATAGCACTATAATTGACTATTCTCTTGTGAGGTAAATAGAGAAGTGCTTTACAATGCAAATACATCAAGAAGGGTTCTTTAAAAGATTAGAATTATGTTGTGATTGTCTTACCTTGAGCATGTGGACTTGACAAAGAGTGTTCGTGTCAAGCCATGGATAGTAGATGCAAGCAGATTTTTGAGGCAAGCTGAGCTGAGTAGAGTAGATTACTCAAAAGAGCTACATAATAGACCGGGAGGAGATCTAGAAAACAACAGAGGATTAGGGTAGCAAAAAAGATGTAGAGAACAATTAAAATGTAGAACACCACGAGAATACACTACTCAGAAAACATACATGCCAAAAATCACGGGAAGTAAACGCACATTGTGTGGTGTCAGCATTAGCATGCATGAGTATATCTTTTTTGGAAGTCTCATTAAACTCATCGAGTAATGTATTGGATTCACCTTAAAAGGCGTGCTGGGAACACTCTCGGTGCTGCCAAAGGTAATTTGTTTTTAGGTGCATTCAAGGAATATTCAAGCTATATCTTTTGTAGGACTTTCAATTCATATCATGGAAAGAATTTTCCGCATCAATATTGCCCTCCCCACAAGCTCTACAACACGATCAAGGTATCTCCTTATTCATTGCATTGCATATGCATGTTGTGTTGTAGTCTTGTGAGCTACACAGTAGACCAAATAGTATATATACTCAAAATGTGCAAACGCGATAGAATAGTTCTCTATAATGCAATCAAGGTATCTCCTTGTGAAATGTATTATCTATTCATGTTGTAGTAATCTTGTGTGTTACAGCATAGGTTGAAATGGATAAATGGAATAGAATAGTGCATTACAACACGATCAAGTAAACTCCTTATGCAATTTCATGTCTATTCGCATTGTAGTGGTTTTTTGAGGTACGAAATAGGTTAAAAATGAAAAATAGGTTCTTTAAAACGTGATTGCATGAATGCTAGTTCATAAAAAACTATGGGTTTGCATTGTGATTGTCTTACCTTGTTGATAGGTTGGATGTACGTGATTTGGTTGCCCATATGGAAGCCCAGTAAAGCAAAAAAACTCGGTTTTTTTTTTTGAGGTATAAATGTTAAAACTTGATAGAAAGGTTTTTCAAAACGCGATTGCATGAATGATAGTTCATAAAAACAATGGGATTCACAGCAGAATAGACCACGAGGAGATGTAGAGGACAACAGAGGACCAGGGGAACAGAGGAGATGTAGCGAACAATAGAGGAGGAGGAGAACATATTAAATGTAGAACACTACGAGAATACATGGCTTAGAAGATGTACATGTTGAAAATTGTGGGAAGTAAAAGCACACCATGTGGAATCAGCGTCAACATGTGTGAGTATACCTTTTTTTGCAACGTCAGTAAGTAAAGTCATTGGGTCATGTACCAGAAAAAGACACACTGGGGACACGTGGCCACTGCCATCGCGAAGGAAACTTGTTTTTAGGTACATTTAAGGTGTTCTCAAGTTATTTCTTTTCTAGGACTTTCATTTCATAACGTTGGAAGGATGCCTCCTCAATATTGTCCTCCACACAAGATCTAAAATGCGATCAAGGTATCTCCTTGTTCATTTTATTGCATACGCACATTGCATACGCACATTGTATTGTAGACTTATGAGTTACACAATAGGCCAAATTGTACATACACAATAGAATAGTTCTCCAAAATGCAATCAAGGTATCCCCTTGTGTTGTAGTCTTGTGAGTTACACAATAGGCAAAACTGTACATACGCAATAAAATAGTTCTCCACAATGTGATCAAGGTATCTCCTTGTGCAACTTACTATGTATTTACATTGTAGCAGCCCTATGAGGTACACAATAGGTCAAAATTTACCAATGTGATAGAATAGTTCTCTACAATGCAATCAAGGTACCTCCTTGTGAAACGTAGCGTCTATTCAATACGTTGTAGCAGTTTTATGTTTTATAGCGTAGGCTGAAATGTACAAACGCAATAGAATAGTACATTACAACATAGTGCATATTGTTTATTTGCGTTGTAGCACTCTTGTATTTAACAGCATAGGCTAAAATGTACAAACACAATAGAATAGTGCATTACAACACAATCAAGTAAATTCTTTGTGCAAATAAGTGCCTATACAAATTATAGTCGTTTTTTGAGGTAAACACTATTGCGAGGAAAATAGGACTAACGAAGGTTACCTAAAAATATTCCCTCTTAAAATGCATGAAAGCTCAAACTTGAATGGCTTGAAACATAGTTTTTTGAGAAAACACATCTAGAATTCCATGTCTACATTTAAAAACTATATGAATTTTGATATTTTCTTCAAGATTAATAACACGTGTGACCTTCATAGATTTATAAATTGCTATTGTTTGTGACATAAAAATAAACTTGACTTACAAATTGCAAAGGAGTATACATAACTTAAAGAAATATCACTCTTTTTCAAATAAAAATTTATTTTATAAATTTCATGAATGAAAGACACTTTTTTTAATGGGCTTTCTTGGTACAAGTTCTGCCACATTAATAGGCATATTATCTGACAAGCACTCAAAAAATATTAGAATATATAACATTCTAAGCTCCATAATTTATGAAAACATTCTATAAACATCCTTGAGTCTATTTCCAGACCCAAATAGCAAAGCCTTGAGTATATACTTACCTTGACGGTTTGCATAACATAATTATTTACTCTATTATTTATAAGCAAGTAGTGGGAGAGAAAGCCAATCGGGAGTTCGAGCAAAGACTCAACTGGGTGGTTGTGCAAATCCAAAATCAGCAAATGATGGCACAGATTCTGGTGTCTCTCCCTCAGCAGGCTCCAAATTCTTGGTCCTCGACCGCCCCTACCACCACCATTATACGAACCTCTCCAAATTTTAGTAAGTATGATGGTAAGTGTGATCATACTGCGATTCCTCAATTTATTCATCAATTTTTGAAGCACATTTTCCATCAAAGATCCACAAGATAAAGTCCATGTGGTAGCACCCCACCTCAGTGGGGGGAAGCTATTACTTGGTGTGGCAGCATTGGTCACAACTTCACACAGACCCCATCACAGGCCAATTCTGCTTTTATTGGAACACTTTTTGAAAAGTGATTTATCTCAGGTGATATAAAATTTTATTAAAAAATATCTCATTCGAGAAACAAAAATGAAAACAAAACTCGTTCGAGTGTAAATAAATAATTAAGTTAAAAAATCTCGACCGAGATATATATTCCAAAAATATCTTGAGCAAGATACTAAAATAAAGAAAATGTTTTCAGTTGCCATGTTTCTCACCTGAGATAACTAGCCCTTAAAAACCCCAATTGTTTTCTTGCTTCTCATATTTTTTCTCTGTGCTTTTTAAGTTGTCGCAATCGCACCCTCGAGTTGTTGAGCTACTGTAGCTGGAGATGGATAGTTGCCATTGCCCTAAGCTGGATAATTGCTATTACCCCAAGCTATGAAGTGTCATACTGAGCTATTGAGCTTTGTTACCCAGGTGCCCCACCCTCTCTACCTCTTGCCTTTCATCACCCAGGGAACAAAAAGAGAGTGGGAATGAGATAGAGATTGAGAAAGAGAGAGAGAGAGAGAGAGAGAGAGAGAGAGAGAGAGAGAGAGAGAGAGAGAGAATGGAAGAGGAGAGAGAATAAGAGAGATTATTGAGAGAGAGAGGGGGGCAGAGATAATGGAAGAGGAGAGAGAATAAGAGAGATTGAGAGAGAGAGAGAGAGAGAGAGAGAGAGAAAGAAATATTAAGCGTCTATTAAAGACCCAATGGGCCTATGAGACCAAAGTGATATACTAATGTCCATGGCTATCTCATGATTGAATAGAAAGTAAAAGAGACACAAAACAAAGCACTCACTTAGGTGATAAACTATCCATGGAATACCAAGAAACATGGATAAACTATCCATGGAGTCCCCATCTTCTATACCATGCATTGTTGGAGAGCATGCATCTTGTTGCATTATTAGAGAACATGCTCCACACTCTTCTCCCTCACCAATGTAGAGTCTTTGACAACATGGATAGAGATGCAACAGAGTGGACATGTGTGTCACAGCTTATCTCATCGCGCGTGATATGTTTTTGGACTACTTGCTATATTAGGGAGAGGACATTACATCTGTTTGTTCATGAGGATGCGCAAGTCATGAGACTATGGGGGGATGCTTAAGGTAGCTTGCTACTCCCATACAGCTACAGAGGCCCACATTCTATTGCGATATATAGCGTACTATGGTGCCATGCCCCTTCATCTCACAAGATTCTTATCAAACATCGAGCTTTCAAGATTTGTTGCCCAGGTGTTCCACCCTCTCTGCCTCTTGCCATTCATCACCCAGTGGACAAAAAAGAGCCAGTTTAACCAAGACCATGGCACCTTACATATACAAACTTTCTAAAAACATAAAATGGTAAAATGACATTGTCTAATATATAAAATAAAATGTTAGATATAACTAATGGATGTCATATACAAAAACATGAGGTCAAATATACCAGCTGGAATATACAATTGTTCGATATAAAAACATGATGGTATATATATCTACATGATGTCTAATCCTCATATGAGAGGACCTAGTATGAGCTCCAGGAAAGCATGTTCGCTACCTCCTCCTTGGCTCCTGTGTACAACTTACTTTCTCCGCCAGGGGGGGCGGGTCACTCATAAATATGTAAGCGTAGCATGTGGGTTCAACAGAAGGGGTTTTAAAGTCCCTTTTTTACACATTTTTTACATACAGAAGGGTACCATTTAAAGGGGGTATTTATAGATTGAATAGAAAAAGGGTGTGTTTTATTTACAAAAAATTTAAAGATAAGGGGTTTTTAAATTAGGCCTTGAACGCACGTGATATAGAGATTTTACATATAGTGAGCCCCCCGAGCTCACTTTGCAATGATCCTCTCCAAGTGAGACTCACCTAGGACTCACCACGTGTAGCATAGTTGCATCACAAAGAAGCTCCCGGGTCAATCATTGTGCCTCTATGTCCATGACTCATCTCCCATAAGCGGGGGTCAACAATGCACCTTCATAAAAAAATGACCACATGTAGGCTTCTCCACTGACCTTAGACATGTATCGAGCCCCCAGTCCACACGCTTTGTTCTTTGACTGGGGTGTGTAAAGCCACTTGTCTAGCCTACAAAATAAGCTTATCAATGTGAGCCCATCATGATCCTTGTGCCTCCTTCTCTTGGGTGATAAATCCATCTGGATAGGAAACTCAAAATCCTATGTAACATATCCATCATCATAGCCATGATATCTAGGATATCTTACCGATGGTTATTGCTATCAATGGGCCTGTATGTGATGAGATCCATCGACACTGCTGACCCTACATACAAGTCATCTATCCCCCAAAGGTGATAGAGGCCAAATTCTATGCTATAGTACCTATTAGTCATTACACTAACGAGTGAACAAGGCAGTAAAGGATGAAACTTGTGGTGGCACCCTAATGTGTACCACCCCCAAGTGTCAAATTTGCCAAGGCAAACTCCGCAAACCATGGGACCGGCACTACACATGGTCTCACAACCAAAGAGTCTGATGGTAGGGGATAGATCACGATACTCATCATCACACGATGGCGGGATGCATCTCTGCCAAGTCTATCCCACTCCCTCATATATTGATCCACCCCCTTCTTTGCATATACAATGTGGCTTGGTCGCAGAATCCAAATGCCTAAGATAGATGGCACACCGTCAGCAGCCGCCCACTAGCAGTCTCAGGGCCTATCACAGCGCTTCCTTTCAGATTTTTGAAAGAGGCTTTGGGACAGCTATTGGCCGAGGAAGATCACTCTCTTTCTTTGGCTGTTGCACATAGGAGTTTGGCGGTCGGTACTTGGCTGGCAGTCGGAGGTCGGTCAACAGCTTACTTGAGGTGCGGCCACCACCAGGAGTCTCAGAGACATTACCCTTAGGATTGCCCGAAGGCACAAAAAAAAATAGCAAAAAACAAAAACAGTGGTGGTTATAATGGCTAACTTAGGGGAATAAACGTGCTAACACATCAGAACTTAATCCAACATCTGAAACTTACCAGCCCTTGAGGAAAAACCTTTTTTTTTCGGGAAAAAGATCCTTCAATTAGTTAAAGAAAAAACAGCCACAAAGGCTAAGTACAACCACAAAGGGCTAGATACAAACTCGCCTCATATAAGCGCGAAAAACAAATGATCAAAGGGAAGAGATGCTTCTCCTCTGGTTGGCCGCTCTGTGAGAGGAGAAGGCTATCTCATAGAGGAGGAGGGGGGAACAACCATACAAGTGGTATGTAATGCCAAATGGGGTCACCGCCTCTAACTGTGATGAGGAAAGGGCCATGCCTCCAAAGTCTCAAGAAGGCTTCCCGCCGCTTTCGCATGTGGTCAAAACCTCCCTGCAGCTTCCCCCACTGACTGCAGAGGGTGTGAATGATATCGAGCCATATGCTCCTGATGGTCTCAGCCGGTGGAGTGTAGGTATCCTTGATGGCCTCGCTGCATCTAGCATGCCAGATGTACCAAGCTGCTATGCTACTGCAAATCTCCCATCTTTGGCAACATGAGCCTGGTCGCCAAAGCAATCACCCATCGGTGGGGCTGTGCTGGTACTGCTGCAATATGATGGTGGGAGACTTGAAGGGCTAGTCCTTCCCCATCCTCTTCATAAGTCCTGACCACTCTAGCCTCGGTGGCCCAAGTGACAGTACCCCAAGTGATGATCCGGGTCGATGCCTGCCTTGTAGCACGAAACAGCATTTATATGCTTGGTCTACCCTCTATCTCTCAAACGAGGGTTAGTTATGATCCATTTGCAAGAATTCCATGTTAGGCATGCTATGACATATGAGCGCCCTCCAAGAAATAATTTTCCCAAATGTACACACGCCAGTGGTTTCCCAAATGTACACACGCTAATGGTTTCCCAAATAGTAGAGAAGGTCTCAAAACCTATTTTTCATCATTGCAAATCATGCATTTTTTTCTGAAAAATATCAGTTTTTACAGCCCAATTTTGAATATTCTACAAAAGAAAATTGGAAACAAGTTCTATGAGAGAGCTGTAGTATTTTTGGAATGTTACAACTTTACTCCCTAACCTTGTCAATACAATTGTGTTTGGTAGCTCAAGAGGGAGTCTTTAAGAGCCTTGTTTTTATTGATTTTATTAGTAGGTTTTTTCCACCTCAAATTTTGGATGGATTTTTGAGATGGTTGGTGAGAGGGCAAAAAGAAGGAAATCGGCTTGGTCATCAAGGATAGATTAATCGGTTTTATAACTAAATTTCCTTTTTTTTTCATAACATCTGAATGAGAGTAATTGTTATATTCAGAGGCTAACATTTCTAGAGAAGCTTAACTCATTGGTAATCCTAGTAGATGGAATTCTTAACCTCAGTGAGCTCAAGTATGAATTGAGCTAAATCTGCATCTTCCTCTACAAGCTGTTGTCCAACTTCTGTCCACTCCTACTCCTGACTAGCTCTACAAGCTGTTGTCCAACTTCTGTCCACTCCTACTCCTGACTAGCTTTGATGTTTCTGATCTTCTCTTCGTAGTACTAAGCTCGAGCTTTGTTGATGGTGGCAAGTGCTTCTTCGACTTCAATGCATGAGTGTTGGGCCGGGCAGACGACGGTATAACTAAAATTTCAAAATTTGGAGTCTTTAAAATCAAGGGTGGTCAAAATTAGAACGGGTTTTTCTCAGAGTGTGAACGGTGAGACTGACATAAAAATCTAAGGCAGAGACTGATCATAAAAAGCTAAGGCAGGCTAAAATTAGGGTGGACGAAGACGTGTGGATGTAAGGGGAGTAAAATAAATTAATTAAGGAGGTGGCACGACCGCTGCACAGCGCATTTTGGCTTGCGTCTTCTAATTAGCGTCGTTGACCCTCTCTTTCTTCACCTGCGCCCTGCTTGCCTTTGTCTTCTGCTGCACTGGCAGCGCCTGTTGTTTAGCTTGCAGGAGAGTGGACATGATAATCTTCTTCATTAATTGGACGCATTCTCGTGCGATTAGTTAATCGATCACAAAATTAATAATAATTACAGGCCACCCATAACCTATTGCTGCTTTGCTCAATATATGGAGTCTCTATTATACTAGCATTTTCCATCAACCTTATAGCTCCTCCTCGTCTCTCCGTGCCTCAGCTCTGCTAATTACCAATATTGTTATATTGCCCTTAATCATGAAACCCAACAGCCCTTCTAGATCATCTGCTCCATCAGTCGATTACCATCAAATCAGTGGGCAAGCGTACCCTGCCTTTGCCCCCGCGCAGGTACATGGAGCTTTTCTGCTGCAACCTCTATTAAACTCTTACTAATTTTGGCACATAAGGCAGTATTAACGTTATCTTAACCTTTGCACATTAGCTTCTTGTAAATAAAACCTTTGCACATTAGCTTGTAATTCAACCCTTTGCAACATCATATGCAGACTTGCAGTATTAAGGTTATCTTCACCTTCGCACATTAGCTTGCAACCTCGTATCCAGTGCAGTATTAAGGTTATCTTAACCTTTGCACTTGTAATTAAAGCTTTCCCAACACCATATGCAGTGCAGTAGTTAAGGTTCTCTTACCCTTTGCACATTAGCTTGTAATCAAACCTTTTAATGCAACCGCATATGCAGTGCAGTATTTAAGGTTATCTTAACCTTCGCACATTAGCTTCTTGTAATTAAACCTTTTGCAACCTCATATGCAGTGCAGGATTAAGGTTATCTTCCCCTTTGCACATTAGCTTGTAATCAAACCTTTTGCAACCTCATATGCAACTGTGCAGAATTAAGTGTATCTTCACCTTTGCGCATTAGCTTGTAATTAAACCTTTTGCAACATCATATGCAGTGCAGTATTAAGGTTATCTTCACCTTTGCACATTAGCTTGTAATTAAACCTTTTGCAACATCATATGCAGTGTGACAGTATTAAAGTTATCTTCACCTTACTAGCACATTAACTTGCAGTATTAAGGTTATCTTCACCTTTGCACATTAGCTTGTAATCAAACCTTTTGAAAAGTTTTAATAAGGCTTTGTTATAAGCTTTGCATCCTTTATTGGACATTATTTACATGGCATGTGTATGTATACATAAACTAATAAATCTCTTGATTTGAATAATGCAGTATAATGAGGAGTTTGCAGTGGATGAAAACAGCAGTCCTACATTTGTACCACATAGTAGCGGCAGCTACATGTCTACCGACTCCATAGACATACATGTACAAGCTTTCAGAGATAAGAGCTTGCTTTCTCCTCTTATTTTGGATCGCTCACATAGCCATGGAGCAGCTGATCATGATGTGCAGGGCAGTACTCTACAAAGCTCTAATCTACACAAGAGAGGGAAGTTAATGATGGACAATCCAAATGCAGTGTATGCAAAGAGGCCTTCTGTAAGTACCCTGTCTGATCTTCACCTTAACAAAATTGATTCTAAAGCACCCCACCAGATCACCTCCATCCATCCAAACAGATCAGGACGGCGGGCCTCGACACAGACATCCCGCAGATTCCGAAACAGAAGTGAAGACTTTGACAGACAGATGATTCAAGCTGGATGGGACTCACCTCATGCCCTTGCTATGAAGCCTCTAAGTGAGTATCTCAGTGAGATAGCAGCCAAGAAAAACACTAATGGTCAAGCTGAGAAGGACCATATCAACACTAATCAAGCTGAGATGAAGGCCCAAAGCTGCACTACCCAAGCTGGTAGTTCCACTGACATTCTCACACTGAGCCAGGATGAGCATACAGAATCTACACAAATTGAGAGCCAGTCACCAACTGTTGGGACAGATTACACTGATATGAGTGGGTGCCTTTCATGTGACTGCAAGTGTTTCCCAGGGGGTAAATTGACTGTGGTTCCACTGATGGATTCCCGTGATTATACTGGAATTCCACCCAAGGAGAGAGATTATTCAGGGTCTTTAGTGCCAAAGAGTGTTAAAGCAAGTAACTATTCATTAATGTCGTGGTTTAGATCCAAAAAGAAAACTAATCCAGCCACAGTCAAACAGAAGGTGCCTAGATCTGAATGCAATCAAACTCACACCAATATAAATTACTCAGAAAGAGCCTGCAATTCCACCAATACTAGAGTGGAAATATTGAATGTAGATGAGGATTATAAGGACTTGGAAGCTATGGATTCTATGCAGGAGGAGGTTTCTCAGGCAAACAAGAAAAGAGATGCTGCTTTGGTTGACGTGTTTGAGCTTAAGTTAGCAATTCAAGAGATGGGGAGGAAGCTTGGGCAGCTAGAAAACCACTACAAGAGCCTCAATGTTCCATCAGGAAAGCCTGCTCAGGCAGCAATCAACACAGGAGATCATGATGGCATGAATGGTCATGAAGATGCTTATGAAGTGCCTCGGGTATCTTCCTCTTGGGGTACTTTATGTGGGCCAACTAAGAAGGAGTTTTGCCATGCAGTGGTTGAGGCTAGAGTGGGGGTGAAGCAGTTTTGTAGAACTCTCCTGCACCAGCTACAGGAACACTCAGCTCTTGACAAGATAGAGACTATACTCCAAGCTCACAACGTGGGGGTTGCACCTAATGGGGGGATATCCAGGTGTGTGAAGTATCATATAGAGTCCTTGATCAACCAAGCTTTTTATGAAGATTTTGAGAACATCAAGTTCAGGAAGAGTGGGAGCCACTGTGTGTTGGATCCAAGGCAGAGGCCCCTTGCTTTCTACAAGACATATGTGGGCATATCACAGGTGGGGTGGAGTGAGCTGGTGAATAAGGAGGCAAGTGCCTATAGTGAGAGCTTTGATGGGTTTTGTGATCAAAAGATGAGCAAGCTAGTGGAGGAAGTGTTGCATTGGGATGTGGAAGGGTGGCCTGATGAGCTTGCAAAGGCCTTCTTTGTGGCAGCCAAGTGGGTTTGGCTGGTACACTTGCTGGCCTTCTCATTTGAGCACCCAGCAACCATATTTAGGGTGGGCACTGAGGCCCACTTTGACCCCCTCTACATGGAGGAGCTTCCCATGGAGCATGCCAATGAGAGTGGCAAAATCAAGCTTCATTATCATGGCAATAATATGGGCCATGCATTAGAGCATAAATCTCTTCAAATACTAGCCATGGTCATGCCAGGCTTCTTCTTCAACAGCTATGATGTTATCAGATGCAAGGTCATGCTATCTCTGTAGCCTTACACACCCAATTACCAAGAACTTTCAATGCTCTTCTTACCGTTGATGTAGACCATGATCTGACGTCTCCCTCACGTGCCACCTGTCAATAATAGGACAACTTCTCGAGTTCTTTCCTTGTTTTATTTTTGGCATTGCTCTTTTTAACTTTTTTTTTTTGCGGGGGGCGGGGGGGGGGGGGGGGGGAGGGGGGGCTCTCCATATCAAAGGAGTTGGATTTGGAGGGTTTGGTTGAAGGGTTGAGCTTGTTAACTCCCATGTTAGCCTTCTCCTTCATCCCCATTGTGTCTCTTGGGGTTGTGCAATTTGGATTTAGTCTTGTAGTGCTTCTTCATAAAATTCAAACCCTTATCACATAAATTTTGATCATACTCATAGATTTGAGTAAGTTGTCTTACACACATCATGGCTATGCCTCATGTCTTTTTGTACACCATGCAAAAATTCGTGACTTTCTCTGGGTCCCACTCTTGAATTATATTGCTCAGGCTAAGCTATACACCCTTTAGTCAAAGTTTCATAGTTTTTGTTGAATAGCACTGTTGCTTTTGTTTTCGATTTGGCATAATCATGTTTTTGCTTTTGTTTATTCATCTTGTTTGATTTTCTAGAAGGTGGATCACACACTAAAATCAAGGGAACTTTGGGCCAATTCCACTTAGATGCAAGAAAACAAAATAATTTATTTGTGGTTGCAAATTCATGTGGTGGGAGCTCATTTCCACACACTTTGGAGCTCATTGCTATTCGGCTAGGGGTTATGTCAAATCTTTGGAAAATGTTTAGAAGACCTTGTTAAGGTCATAAAGAAGACCCTCAAGCCATAAATCAATGCCCAGAAAAATCACAAACACACATCGTTATACACACACTCACTACCTTACACGTGCAGTACCCACACACCTCGTTACACACTAACACACTCACTCATAAGAGTGAGTACACATGCTCGGGAGAAAACACCTCCTAAGGAGGAAAAAAGTACCTCAATACATTATTAGCTTGCGTTCTCACATCACTACCATGTAAATGGCTACAAATCTCCCCTGTAGTGATAATGTGAACATGTATAGGAATCATGTGGTTGATTAATCCCCAAATGACAATAAGCCCAAAGCTTTGCAAAAATCTTCAAACTTCTCTCTGGAGAAAAATCACACACCCATCGTTATACACACACACACACACTACCTTAATGTGCAGTATCCACACACCTCGTTACACACTAACACACTCACTCATAAGAGTGAGTACACATGCTCGGGAGAAAAAACCTCCTAAGGAGGAAAAAAGTACCTCAATACATTATTAGCCTGCGTTCTCACATCACTACCCTGTAAATGGCTACAAATCTCCCCTGTAGTGATAATGTGAAGATGTACAGGAATGGCAATAAGCCCAAAGCTTTGCAAAAATCTTCAAACTTCTCTCTGGGGAGAGAGCCTTCGGTGAACATATCTTCCACATAGTCATGTGTCGAGACATAAGCCAAGCTAATCTCTCCTACAACGATAAGCCTATCTCTAACATAATAATAATGCACCTCACTATTCTTTATGTGAGCATGACACATTAACCCTTTTTCGATACAAATCTGCAAAAAAAAAAAAAAAAAAAAAATCCTATCAATGGCACATTTTTGAAAATATTCTTAGCTTCACAGCTCGAAGAAGTGGCCACCGTTTGACTACTTCTTACTTTGAGCCACAATATAAATGAATCACCAAGATAAAAGAAAAAGGCACTAGTGAACACACACATCAAGGCATCTAGTCCTATAGCTGAATATCACCACTCCTTAGCATAGAATAGTGCAAGGAATATTGCTTTATTTTCGAGATAAACCTACTCAACTAGGAGACCCCAAAGTCAATGTCTAGCCTCGCATTGCACAGATAGATGAGGCACCCAACAACCTACTGATAAAGTGATGCACATCAAATGGTTCACCTATATCTTGGAGATTGAGCCTAGCACCTATCTCTATAGGTGTAACAACAACAGGCTTACAACTAAACCGTGTAAGTAGTTTCTGTATGTACTTTGATTACACCATCACAATACCAACATTAAAATACCATCATCATGCACCATAAATTATTGTATGTCCAATTAATAATGCAGTGAGCCCAAATCTTATCATCATGTAATTCGTCTTTGAAGGTTGAAACATTCTCCTCATTAAGGCCTACAAGAAGCATTCTATCAACGTATAAAACACTGAACAAAAAATAGTTCTTACTCCTCTTTTACATAGAGTATTGGCTATTGCAAATACCATGTGCAACCAAGTGGGACCTTGCTTAAGGCCATATAAATATTTTCTTAATCTACATGCTTTAGGCTGATCATGTCTCTTGTGAACAAAACCAGGAGACTAAGATACATAAACCTCCTCATGTAAATCACCATTCAAGAAGTTAGTCTTGATGTACATTCCATCTATAATGCACTACCAATGCATTATAGTCATACGAGATGTGGGGGCATAGGTCTCATCATAATCTATGCCCTTCTTATGAGCATAACCCTTTGCAACAACAAGCCTTCCCCTTGTAGCATGATTTACAAAAGAACAAGATGCATGACAAGAACAGGAGTAGCTATTTTTCTATCCTGTAATATATGTGCAACAGTCATTGGGCATTCTTGGATGCATGTCTAGGAGAGCCTGCATGTGTCATGCTAGAAAAAGGAGTAGCTAATTTGCTATGGATTGAAATGTCTACACACTAGTTACTTTGGCATACTCATATATATTAGACATATTTGTAGCTACCCTTTCCTTATCCACTGCATCATCCACAATCGCCTCATCAATAGGCTGATTTGTGGGCTAAATTTTAAGATGATTTTCAGCTAGTGCACATTAGGAACTCAATGGAGTCTTTTTGGGCCCTTTAATTTGCCATTGCCTAATGGAGGTGATTAAGAAATAGACAAATAGGGAGATTACATGTGGACTGAAACCAATGGTTTGTAAGAGCCTAGAAGGTAGTGGTCAAACTTAGAACAATAGGCTGAATAGGCTCTTTTTTAATTTTTAAAATCAACTAAAACTCAAAAAATTTATACGTATATGAATTTTTTCCCTATTTTTTTATAGAAAAGGATAGCTGCAGCCTACAGCCATCATTAAGTAAGGTCTCTAAAGTGATAGAGGTCCAAAAACGAGTTCCCATGCATTCAATGCACATTCCCCTTCACTTTCCACTATCCCTCTCTCCCACGTTCCCTCCAAAATGCTCTCTCTTTTCCCTTTCTCATAGCAGGGCGTTTTTCACTCCCTAGACTACTTCTTTTAGCTATCTACCTCTTGATCTACCTCTCTCTTCACTCAGAAACCTAGATCTATAGCTATGGAAGCTTGATCTGCAACCTCCTCTCAGAAGCTATGGAAGCTTGATCTGCAACCTCCTCTCAGAAGGTATAGAAGTTTGATCCTCACTTACATTTCCTTCCTTCATCCTTCTTCCTTGTCCACAACCTCCTTTTACAGAGTGTAACAGCAGAGCTTAGCTATGGAAGCTTGATCTGCAACCTCCTCTCAGAAGCTATGGAAGTTTGATCCTCACTTACATTTCCTTACTTCATCCTTCTTCCTTGTCCAACCTCCTTTTACAGAGTGTAACAGCAGAGCTTAGCTATGGAAGCTTGATCTGCAACCTCCTCTCAGAAGCTATGGAAGTTTGATCCTCACTTACATTTCCTTACTTCATCCTTCTACCTTGTCCAACCTCCTTTTACAGCGTGTAACAGTGGAGCCAAGCTATGGAAGCTTGAGTTGCAAATGCTTTGGCTCTCATAATCTTACTCATTGTCTCCTCTCACCCCCTCTCATATCCTCTTTCAAAGTGCAGTAATAGCACAGCCAAGCCCTTGGAACTTGCTCTACAACTCCTTCTCTTTTGTACATCTCCCTAGTCTAAGTTTTTTTCTCACCATTCAATTTTCCTTTGCCATCAAGGTTTATAATCTCCCTAATATATACATGTGATGTGTTCTTCTAGACCTCGAAGGTCTCCGATCAGTATTCAATCTCTCTCTTGTAGCAGTGGTCAAGATGAGGATGGACACTGGAACATCAAACAGTACGAGAAGTGGAATTGGATTACAATGCAGCCTAGTACAAGAGGAACCCACAAGGTGTCAAAGCGATACGTTGATATACAAAGTCACCATTGGAAAGGGTGGATATTGGAGCTCAAACAAGATCGTGATGGAAAAAAGCTAGCCAAGGTCCAACATGTTTACAAGGCAACAGAGCTGAAACTAGCAGACCATGACCAACGTCAACGATTTCCTGCAAATTGTAAGTTATTTCACCACTTTATATTCTTGTTTTTAAATCAATTGTGTGCTAATAATGGGGTACTGAGCACTGCTTTGATTGTTCTTGGGTTCCTCTGCGTAGATATTTTTCCCTCATAGTGAGTGGGAGCCTATGGAGGCAATTTCAGGAACCTTTTGAAGCATACCATGTGGAGCTTGGTAGTTTAATCTTTGGAGAGTGTCCAGCTGCACAACTTCTTGCACGAAACATCTTCTTCTGTGAGGATACATATGTGGTTCCCACGACAGCAAATGGTACTGGAAAATTAGTTCCAAAACCTACGCCAACTCTCACATCTATTGAATGGCCAATTCCAGACAATGCTTCAGTGGCCATGGCTTGTTTGATCGAAAGCAAGGTGCAAAATGCTATGAAGTGCACATATGGATCTCACAAAGCAACCATATCCTGCTTCATACCTCTACACCTCTTTGTGTACCTGTTCCGTGTACAAGTGACACACATCGTACCCCAACTTTATGGATTGCAAAGGGGGAGAGAGCTCTGACTTGTTTCTTATCACCTGCATGGGATAAAAAAGTTGTTCAACACAATGGAGACACCATCAGATGCGGAGTAATAGTTGAGAAGGTTGTGATGCGCTACCATATTGCTAAGCAACAGTTGTCCATTGCGTTTTCTTACAGGCGATGGAAGCTTACAAATGGAGAATGGGAGGCGTTAGACTCCGACACAACCTCTACAGAACAGGGTGTGCTACATATATCCATGCAAGGTGGGGATGTAGAAGATGTTGCTGAGAATGATGATGACTGGTCCCTTGCCAACTTACGCGACTACTTAGTTCTTTGATTCTCACTAAGTGGTGATTTTGCTTTTATAATCAATGGTAGAGTAGTGCGCAAAAGGCAGGAACGATCTTTTCTTTGTAGAGAAATGACTTTCCCTGGCTGTGTAGCTATCAAATAACCACTGGATATGTAATCTTGAATTGAAGTAAATACAATTTTAATTTTTTTGCCTCACTGTCTTATTAAGGTTTTTCAATTGTCTTGTGCAAGTTTTATTTTTTTGTGATAGTGTAAGGTTGGTCACACAAGCATCTGTGGCTTGAGCCACTAGTAAATTAGAAATGACCTTGCGACATGGAAGGATCCGTTCTTGCTTTCGCATACCATTTTTTAAAAATTTTTTGATACTTAAAAATTTTAAAAGTTTTTAAAATTTTTATAACAAGGTCGCCCATTTATAAACGATACTTTACTCATTTTTATCAATTGACAATTATCGTTCTCTCCTAACACTTGCTCTCAATTTCGCACACCTTTGTGTATCACACACCCTCTATTTCTTGCAATCACTCATAGTCATGGCACCTCTACTTGACGCACTTATTGCACAGCTAGGAAAGCTTAAGTTACTTCATAGGGTTGATGAGATCGTCCCTATGTTTGAGGGAGCAATTGATGTGCGTGCAACAATGCATCTACACGCGGATGCTTTTACAGATGTCATTCAGTATATGGATGAACACATCAGCACGTACTCCATCATGTTTGAGGGTGATGAGGGCCTATGGGTTCCAGTTGACCTCATCAAGTATATATTCAGGGAAGACAAGAATTTTAGATTTCGCCTAACAAGGTTTTTAAAATCCCTCACAGAAAAGGACTACAGGAATGAGGAGGAAGACTTACTCTTGGATCTACAAATGGGCAACATCGGTACTTCTTTCCTGAGCTGGGACATGGTGTTGGTCCTTCTGTTACAAGAGGGTGTGGCGAAAGAAAGTGGCAAGGAAAAAGAAAAGGCCAAAGTAAAGCTAATGGAGCAGGTCCAAGAGGCCCATGCTGAGGAAGAGTGTAGTGGCCAAAGCGCTCGTTGAAATAAAGCAAGATGTGCAATTCTATGAGAGCTGCCTTTGAACCACACATGCCCTTGGTTGCTGGCGATGCTCAAGACCAAGGAAGCATAAACTTGACAAATGAGCAACTAGTTGCAAGTGACGATGCAACTGAGGTATGTCCTAACTTCTTAGTTGTAAAGCATCGTCACTTGCAACTAGTTGCAAGTGACGATGCAACTGAGGTATGTCCTAACTTCTTAGTTGTAAAGCAAATTATTTTTAGTTGTATCATTTCACGCTTCCTAACTTCTATATTGACATGTTGACAGACTGCTTTTGAAGTGGACAAGTTTGCTATGCGCGTAGGAGGAACGCGACCAAAGTCAGAGGGTCGAGATGCATCTCTTTGGCACTACATACCTGCCCTCAGAGCTGACATAGTGCGGGTTTTTCATTTAGACTATTCAGAGATCGCCTATGCCGAGCTCCTAAAATGTAAAGCACTTAGTGCAGTTTTGTCGGAGAACCCCTTAGCCTCGAACATAAATAAATGTATTTTGGTAGCTAGGGAAGCTGCCTTGTATTGCTTTATGGGCAAGCATCTCGGCTCAGTTTTAGGCCATTGTGCCCTTTCTCAGGCTCAAGGAATCAATGAGCCGAGTGATATATTCCAAAGCTTAGGCCAGAAACTAGCCTCTAGAACTCTCTCTCCTGAGCTCTTCCAAGAGCTTATTAAAAAGATGTAATGCAAACTTTTCTTCCAAGTTTAATAAAATTTTTTTGTTGTGCATTGTAAGTTGTGATTTTTCCTGGCGTACTTGTGATATACCATTCCAAGCCTTGCAATTTTAAGATTTTGTTCATGTGTTCATAGAAAATATTGTTTAGGATTCCTTTTAAATGTGATTGTGATTAAAAAAGTAATCGAGATTGGGTTAGAGCGGTACGAAAAAATGTTTAATTTATGGATGTATACACACTCACATATATGTATATATATACATATAAATATGTGTGTGTGTGTGTACCTATATATATATATAAGATTCTGGGACTATTGAAAGATTTATATATAATATATATATATATATATATATATATATATAAGATATATAGGATATATATATATATAAGACATAAGATTTTGGTAAGATTTTGGGGCTATTATAAGATATATATAAATATATATAATATCTTATATAAATATATAAGATTTTGGGGCTGTTAGGGCACCTGAAGGGCCTTATGAGCCTCACCAAACAAAAAATATCAAAAAAAAATAAAAAAATACCATGTGCGCTACGGCATGGAAATCGACAGTTTGACCTGGTCAAACTAGCGATTAACGCGCCGTAGTGCACATGGCATTTTTTTTTATTTTTTATTTTTTATTTTTTTGGTCTTGAGGCTCATAAGGCCCTCTATAAGGGTCTCTAGGTGACTTTATAGGCTCTACCTTTTTTGTATATATAAATATATATATGTGTGTGTGTGTGTGTGTGTGTGTGTGTGTACATATATATATATACGTGTATATGTATATATATTTGTATATATATATATATATATGTGTGTGTATATATGTATGTGTGTGTATATATATGTGTGTGTGTGTGTGTGTGTTTGTGTGTGTGTGTGTGTGTGTGTGTGTGTGTGTTTGTGTGTTTTTTCCTGTGTGTATAGTGCTTTTATATTTTTTTCATGAAATGTTCATTGGCACTGAGCATACAAAAAAAATTGGACTCAACAAAGAATGTAACACAACTCAAAAAACTTTCATTAATGTGTGAAAATGCTACAAAGAAATTTGGGAACATTACAAAATTTTGTAGGGAGAATTACAAAGTGGGTTAGCCTATTGAGGTAGAAGGCTACGCTCTAAACGTAGACGTAGGGCTAGGGACATATCTACAGGCTTCAAAGTAACTCTCTTGGCATGTACCATAGCCAGCACTGAGTCTTCAAAAACAGAAACTACAATATCTTCAGCAGCTTCTTGAAGAGCTTCAAGAGCTGTACTTGCGATCAACCCTGTCAGTAAACTTTTCCATTGTTTCTCTCACCAGTCGAGAGAATGGTGCCTTGGGGATGAGAAGATCTGTGCTTTTCTGATATTTCCTAATCTCTCGTAGCGCGATTGTCCCTGGTCTCCATTTTCTCTTCTTCTTTGTAATTGGTGGAGGCGGTGGTAGTCTTTGATTCTCCCACGGTGGTCGTTCAGACCTGAACTTCTTTTTCTTTTGTGCACGCTCTTCCTCTTCTTGTTGGTCCCGAAACTTGCCCTCCATTCTTTTGCCACACTTCTTGACTGGACGTCTAGATGTTGTGGCTGCTTGTGGGCTGTGCTTGGCATCAATGAAATCATAGTATCACTGATCATAATCCTCCAAAATATCCGATTGAATTCTAATTTCCAATCATTCCTTCATCGGTATACCTATGGCAACCAGAGTGCTCACCACCTGTCCACTCAAGGGCCTTTTCAATAGTTCCTAGCTCATAGTACCCGGAAATATATTCACTTATAAAAATCCAGATGGACTCTCCGTTGAAGATCAGCAAGATCAGCCAAAACAGATCCATATAAAAGAGTCATGGAATCATCCGTTTGAGGACCAGCAAGGTCAATCAACCAGATCCATGCCCAGTTTCAGAAAACAACTCTTACTCCTTGTTCCATTTTCTTCCTCGACGCACGCATGGGTATCTTCGGCGACCCAGAGCCCGAGCACCGTATGGGTCAGCACCCTCTAGGATCCTTCGCAGGTCACCTAGCGCTTCACTCATAGGCCGCTTCCTTGGTCCATCCACCGTACCGGAAGCTCACCATTTAAATCGAACCGAGGCTTGTCAAGACCTGACCTTGCTACGCGAGACGTCCTCCGTTGACTCTCCGTCAATTGTTGCAACTTTATCACTTTGGTCTCAACGAACTCATTCACAAGATGGTCAAAATGCTTCTCCAGCATTCTTGACATAAAACAGTCATTTAAAAACAGGTCATAAATACAGCTTCTAATGAGCTCTCATCATTTCCTGTTATTCCACATTCTTCTAAATCAATTCACTTTGCTTAATCCACATCCAATCATATATATCCTCATCGTCCTTCATCCATTCTCATCCAATCACATCTCATCACATCTATCCTCACATTTCATCCATTTCTCATCTACCATATCCACATCACATCCATTCACATCTCATCTCATCCATTCACATCTACCCCGATCCACATCTCATCCATTCACATCTATCCCCGTTCACATCACATCACATCTCATCCATTCACATCTATCCCGATTCAAATCACATCACATCACATCTCATCTATTCACATCTATCCCGATTCACATCACATCACATCTTATCACATCCATTCTCATCACATCTCATCTATTCACATCTATCCCGATTCACATCACATCTCATCACATCCATTCTCATCACATCTCATCTATTCACATTTATCCCGACTCACATCACATCCACTCACATCACATCTCGTCCATTCACATCTATCCCGATTCACATCACATCACATCTCCTCCATTCACATCTATCCCGATTCACATCACATCCATTTCACATCACATCTCATCCATTCACATCTATCCCGGTTCACATCACATCACTTCACATCCATTTCACATCACATCTCATCCATTCACAACTATCCCGATTCACATCACATCACATCCATTCACATCCATCACATCACATCCATTCACATTCATCACATTCATTTATATCACATCCATTCATATCCAACACATTCATTCTCATCACCATCCCATCACATACATTCTATCCATATCTATCCACATCATATCTCATTCATACACATCCCATCTCATTCATCCGCATCCATCCAGTCATTCACATGCACGACTATTCACATCCATCCATTCATTCACATTCACACCTATCACTTCACATCTCATCACATCTCATCACATTCACATCCACATCCCTTTACATCACATCACACCCACATCCCTTTACATCATATCACACCCACATCCCTTTACATCACATCACATTCACATCCACATCCCTTTACATCACATCACACCCACATCCCTTTACATCACATCACATCCACATTACATCCATTCACATCCACATCCATTTACATCACATCACATCTTATCACATCCACATCCACATTCATTTACATCATATCACATCCTTTCACATAACCACATCCACATTCATTTACATCACATTCTTTCACATACACTTCCACATCCATTTACTTTACATCTCAT
Organism: Cibotium barometz; assembly: GCF_041138505.1. Classification (NCBI taxonomy): domain Eukaryota; kingdom Viridiplantae; phylum Streptophyta; class Polypodiopsida; order Cyatheales; family Cibotiaceae; genus Cibotium; species Cibotium barometz. Next base: position 6,216,357 of record NC_141094.1, on the reverse strand, counting down.
CCTTTCACATAACCTCACATCTCATTCTCATCTCATCATTCACATCCACATTCATTTACATCACGTTCTTTCACATAGACATCTACATCCATTTACTTTACATCTCATCCTTGTACATAACCTCACATCTCATTCTCATCTCATCATTCACATCCACATTCATTTACATCACATTCTTTCACATACACATCTAGATAAAGGTTCTTTTTTTCGACGTCTATTTTCATATTCTTTCTCAATTTCTCAAATGATTATATTCAATATTCTTCTTTTGAATAAAAGAATTCATGGGATTTACAAAAATTAATTCTACCCATATTTCTCAATAATGCTCAAAATTTCACTTTTGATATAAATTTAATTATACTAAAGATTCCTCTTTTTCCATTTAATTTCGTGGATCTCAAATATCATGAAAATTTCTCTTTTGGCATTTAATTATTTGCATTCCAATTTTCATGGGAATTCCTCTTTTATCATAATTCCTCTTTTCTTTAATAAAAGTATCCATTAATTCAATATGCTAAGAATTTCACTTTTTCATTTAAATAAAATTACCATAATTTTCTCTTTTCTTAATTATTTAATTATGCATAAACCTTAAAAATTAGTTTTCCATTGAATGTGATGAAAATCATTCTTTTAGCATAGGATGACCAATCCTATAATATGGTTGCAAATTCAAATCGCTAGATCCTTGAAAAAAGAGTGCTGATAGGATACAACTTTTATGCAAGAGAGCATTTCGGACGCATCCAACAGAGTGGATCTAGATTTCTTCGAGTTCTACAGATTTCCCTAGCTCAAGAGTAATCGGCACATGCGCTTTTTACGTTTCTGCATGCTAGCTTTACTTTTCTTTTTTTGTGGCTTGTGTAGACCTTGTAGAAGCTAGAGATTAGCCCTTGTAATTAGGCTTAGTTAAGGATTTTTGAATTCTTTTTTTGTTGCCTTTCGTTTGCCTTCCCTACACTTGTATTTCCAACCTCCTTTTGGTGTTACCATGAAGAATTTTGAAGCCCCTTTGAGGCCTTCAATTTTTTTTTAGAAAAAAAAAATCCTTCTTGTACTAAATATTTTTCACATTCTCTCCTCCCAAAGCTTTGATACCATTGATAGGAATCTCTCCCCCCAAAGCTTTGATACCATTGATGTTGCCATATATATAGGCAGTGATGTGTGTGAACACACTTAGGACCGTCGGGGCACTTTTTCTCTCTTTAGGAGGTTTTTTCCCCCGGCTTGTATATACGCCCATCACTCTAGGGCTAACTTATCTTTTGTACATTGACACAATCTAACACTTTGTGTTGTGTGCATTCTTGCTTCTTCTTCTCCAAGCTTTGTGTGCTTTCCTGCAACCCTAATTCCAACAATTAGTATCAGAGCAGGCATCGGCTCTCCCAGGGCTACGTCGCCGGCATCCTCCTACTCACGTTCTCCGATTGAGGTGAGCTTTCACGAGCGCTTGCAGGTCCCTAAACTCTACAAATAAACCCGTTGGACTTGGCGTTCTCAGAAATCGCATCTGAGGTCGTTTCGGGCTCCGTTTTTGCATTTCAAGTTCTGCACAGGTGTTTTCGTCATTTTCTGCAAAAATTTTGACAGTGCAATTTTCTGCAAAACAGGCATACGTGTTCTATTGTGGACCGTGCTACATAGAACGAGTTGTTTTCTGTTCAGTCTTTGCTTCATTACAGGTAGCTTTTGCATCAATTCCAGTCAGTGGCCATGGGTGATAACAGCAATGATGTATTTCGCATGTTATCTGCTCTGCTCTGATGACAAATTGGATAGAGACAGCAACTACCCACTTTGGGCATACATGATGCAGCATGTTTTGGTTACAAAAGGAGTGTGGAACATTGTGCAGGGTATGGATGTACGTCTAGGTTCTATGGATGTAGGATCTGTTGAGGATGTTGCAGGTTCTAGTAGCTGCTGTTGCTACTATTTTACCCACTGCTGAATAAGCTCGTTGGGATGGTAAAGATGCGCAGTCTCATGCCTTGATTTCACTTTTTCTGTCAAGCGTAACATCACCCCACATATTCGTTCAACTAAAATAGCAAAACAGGCTTGGGATATTCTAGCTGGTTTGTATGCAGGTCATAACGAGGCAAAAATCTCTTACCTACGTAAAGAGCTGGAATCGAAGATTATGCAAGAAGATGATGACATGAATGTTTTTCTTGCTAAGATTAAAGATCTCAAGGAGGAGCAGTTGATTTCTGCAGGTGAGATGATGACATGAATGTTTTTCTTGCTAAGATAAAAGATCTCAAGGAGGAGCAGTTGATTTCTGCAGGTGAGATTATTCCTGATCATTCTCTTGTGCAGACTGTTCTTAATGCTTTACCAGAGTCATATCAGACTTTTGCTTCCACGTGGAGACTTGTTAGTGAGGACAGACCTGATGTAGTCAAGTATGATACTTTAGTCAACAAGCTCTTGCAAGAAGCGCAGTCCAGGCAAAACAGGGCCAGGTAGCGTGCAGTTGATCAAGCATTTATTGCTGCCCAGCAGAGAAGAAGTGGTAAGGCAGCCCCTTCCACTGTTTCTTCTCCTATTAGTAGGTCTGCAACTTCTTCTCCTTCCACAGGTACCAACAATAAGTCTGAGAAGGCTCTTGATAAAGGTAAGAAAAAGACCAGGTGCAACTATTGTAAGGCAACTGATCATGTCATTAAGAATTGCCCTAAGCTAAAGGCTAAAGAGGTAAAGAAGAAAGAGTCAAATGCAGCCACAATAGCGGATGCTTCTACAAATGCAGATTTTGCAAATGTTGTGCAGGATACAGAATGGGCGTTTAGCGTGTATTGTCAGTATGATCCATCTGTACATGATGCATGTTTGGCAATTTCTGTTGACTCTCATGTATGGTATTTTGACAGTGGTGCTACAAAGCACATTACCTCGCATCGTGATATGTTCACTTCTCTTGAGGCTGTCCCTAATAATGGGAATACTGTCACATGTGCCAATAATGCTTCTTACCCAGTGAAGGGCATTGGTAAAATTATGCTTACTGTTGTAAATGGCAGTGCTTTCACACTTTCAGATGCTTTGTATGTGCCAGGGATAAAGAAGAATCTATTGTCTGTCTCTGCGCTTGCTAGACTTGGACTTGTAGTCAAATTTGTGGATGACAGATGTACTGTTCATGATTTGACTTCTGGTGATACGATTATTGTATCTGGCACCTTGTTTCGTGGGCTGTATAGGCTCAATTCTTATGACAAGTGTGTGGAAGATTCAGCAAATGCAGTTTCTGATGAAAAGACGGTTTCAGATGCAAAACTATGGCATGCTCGTTTTGGTCATCTAAACTTTGCTAGTTTGCTGCGTTTGTAGAAATTTGATATGGTTGCTTCATTGCCCCCTCTTGAGGCACCATTGAAACATGTTTGTGAAGGCTGTATTTTGGGCAAAATGTAGCGTTCTGCATTTCCAAAGGATGGTTCTGTGCGGGCCACTCGCAAATTGCAACTTGTACATAGTGATGTATGTGGACCTATGCAAACTCCGTCATTTGGTAAACACTTGTACTTCGTGACTTTCATTGATGATTACTCAAGGCATGCATGGGTATATCCACTGAAGGCAAAGTCCGAAGTGTTTTTGTGCCTGCCGTATACCCCTCAGCAAAATGGTGTTGCTGAGAGAAAAAATAGGTCACTTATGGAGATGGCACGATGTATGGTCAAGAGCTAAGCTTTGCCACATGCATTTTGGCTTGAGGCTGTCATGTGTGCTGCATATGTACTCAACAGGTGTCCCACTAAGGCCTTGCAGTCTATTACTCCATACGAAGCTTGGCATGGCAGGAAGCCTTCTATTGGTCACTTGCGTGTCTTTGGTTGCTGGGCCTATGCTTTAGTGCCTGTGCAACAACGCAGAAAATTGGATGATAAGGCTGTCAAATGCATTTTTGTTGGTTACAGTGCTGAAAGCAAGGGTTACAGATTGTATCATCCGCAGTCAAAGCGTATCTTGATTAGTCGAGATGTTGTTTTTGTGGAAGATGCTGTACAACCTTTGTTATCATGTGCCAAAGAGACAGGTGTAAGCTCACGGGATGTATTTGATACGATGTTGCCTCTATTTACAGGTGGAAATTCAAATGTAAGTCCTAATGAGGCAAATACTCAGTCTATGCAGATTTCAAACGACATCATAGATCAGCCTATTTCTGATGTAGATTTACAGGATGTAATCTATGAGGATAGGGCTGAAAATGAGCAGGCTAGAGGTATGCCTAAATGGCTGGTGCAAACCTTGCGTGATAGTAAAATTGATGCACCTATGTCTAGTCGTACTCGTTCAGGTTTTCAGCATGCCTCTTATGCATCAGATTGTTATGCTTTGGCTGTGTCTAGTATGTGTGAAGAGGAAGAACCTCTTTCATTTGATGAGGCACAAAAATCAGAAAATTGGTTGGCTGCAATGCAAAGTGAATATGATGCTATAATGAAGAATGGTACATGGTCTTTGTGTGATTTGCCTATTGGTAAAAAGGCCATTGGATGTAAGTGGGTTTTTAAGTTGAAACGAAAGCCAGATGGCAGTGTTGATCGCTATATAAAGCTAGACTTGTTGCAAAGGGTTATGCTCAAGAAAAGGGCATTGATTTTGATGAGACCTTTCCTCCCACTTGTCGTATGACTACCATTCGTAGCATTTGTGCATTGGCAGCTCATAATGGTTGGAATGTACATGAGTTGGACATAAAGACTGCGTTTTTGAATGGAGATTTGCATGAGGAGGTGTATGTATCGCAGCCTCGTGATTTTGTTCAAAGAGGGCAGGAAAACAAAGTGTGCAGGTTGAAAAAGGCTTTATATAGTTTAAAGCAAGCTCCACGAGCTTGGTATGAAAAGATACATGCGTATTTGACTGCACATGGTTTTCAGAATAGTCCAACAGAAAGCACTTTGTATGCTAAACGTGTGGATGATGTACATCTAATCATTGCTCTCTATGTCGATGACATGCAACTCACAGGACCAAATGAGAGTCATATTGCTGATTTTTTAAGGCTGATTTGAATGCCTCTTTTGAGATGTCAGATTTGGAGCATTTGCATCATTATTTGGGGATACAGTTTAAGCAGTGTGATGGAGGTATTGCTTTGTGTCAAACAAAGTATATTGAGACATTGTTGCAGAGATTTGGCCTTGAAGACTGCAAGCTTATTGCTACTCCAATGGAGACAGGTTTGAAGTTGAGTCTTCATGATGCTGGAGATCACTTTGATGTCACACTCTATCAGACAGCTGTTGGTTGCCTCATTTATGTATGCATTACGAGGCCGGACATTCAGTTTGCAGTCTCACAGGTGAGCAGGTTTATGCATAGCCCAGGGTCTCAGCATTGGAAGGCAGTTAAACGTATCTTTCACTACTTGAGTGGCACCATACATCTTGGGTTGTTTTATCCCAAGGGGGGATCGTTGCCGCCAGATTTGCATGCTTTTTCGGACTCAGATTGGGCTGGTTGCTATGACACAAGAGTGTCCACCCCCCACAAGTGGTTTTTGTTTCATGCTCGGTAGCTCATGCATATCTTGAGCAAGAAGCAACCTACTGTGGCCACTTCGAGTTGTGAAGCTGAGTACAGGGCAGCTTTCACAGCTACGGTTGAGTGTGTGTGGCTCAGACGGCTTATGGCTGACTTGGGTGTTGGACAGGAGTCTGCCACCTCTATCTTCACTGACAGTCAGAGCGCATTGGCAGTTGCGAGAAACCCAGTTTTTCATGCTCGCACAAAGCACATTGAGGTGCATTATTACTATGTCACGGAGAGACTCTCAGCAGGAGAGATCAGCTTGGCCTATGTGCCAACACAGGACAACCTCGCCGATCTTTTCACAAAGGCGCTTCCTCGTGAGAAGTTCGAAGCTTTCCGCAAAGCTTTGGGCTTGCTCCCCTTTGTGGATTGATCTACTTCGGGCATGGCACTCCCCTATACATGAGTGCCAGCTCTCGTTCACACCATCACTCCCAGGGAGGATTTGTTGCCATATATATATGCAGTGATGTGTGTGAACACACTTAGGACCGTCGGGGCACTTTTTTCCTCTTTAGGAGGTTTTTTCCCCCGGCTTGTATATACGCCCATCACTCTAGGGCTAACTTATCTTTTGTACATTGACACAATCTAACACTTTGTGTTGTGTGCATTCTTGCTTCTTCTTCTCCAAGCTTTGTGTGCTTTCCTGCAACCCTAATTCCAACAATTGACAGAAATTTGGATCTTGGGAGGAGACACCACTTCAATTATTACTATGAGTAAGATAGCAAGATAGCATAAAACCATAATAAAAAATAAACATATGAGAGAGTGTTGGGTGCAATCTATCCCCCCCTCAAGAAGTGTCGGCATCCTCCCACTTCTTGAGTATTTATGCTTTATTAATAAAAATAGCCCATAAGCTAAAATAGATGCATGCTTATGCGTGGGCTTGCCCTTTACAAAAAAAGGGGGTTGCTTTTAATACAAGCTTAGATAAAATATTCATATCTAAACCACTAAATGAGAATTACATAAAGAACCGCAAGGGCTAATTCATGTGTAACAAAAATCAATAAGTCCACGCCCAAGTATAACAAAAGTGGACGACCACCAATAATAATACAAAATCTCGCAGTAGATACTAGGCCAAAATACCAAAGTTAGAACCTTCCTGGTAATAGCTCACGCCATATCACCGCCGCTATCACGTCCCAGCCATTCCATTCAAAGCCCGTCAATCTCACCAACCTACACGGGTTGTCCATTCAAACACATTACAAATTGAAAACACATGTTAAAAGTACACAACCCGTCAATCTCACCAACCTACACGGGTTGTCCATTCAAACACATTACAAATTGAAAACACATGTTAAAAGTACACAACAGCACATAAGTATTAAATCCAACACTTAGTTCTAACCATCCCTAATTTCATATGTCCTACACATGGAATATTCGAAATTACCCAAGTGCCATGCTACAAAACATAGTGGTAATTAGGCATCCCCAATTAACCACAGATGGACAAACCATAACACCTTTCTTGGTGTAGAGAGGTACTTTGCCCTTGTGGAGGGTTTTTTGGGAATCCAAACCTGATGATATGGTTATGGTAAGTAGCCTTGGGAATCCAAAATGGATGGTTCCCGTTGAGTAACCTTGGGAACCCAAAGCTGATGAGTGGTTCTACTAAATAGCCTTGTGGAGGGTCTTTTGGGAATCCAAAACTGATGATGTGGTTATGCTAAGTAGCCTTGGGAATCCAAAATGGATGGTTCCTATTGAGTAGCCTTGGGAATCCAAAGCTGATGAGTGGTTCTACCAAGTAGCCTTGTGAAGCCAAAGTTAGATGGTTCCTGTTGAGTCTCAAAAGGAGATCCTTTATGACCCACCATAGGGATCGTTTAAGATGAGTGGTTAAGTAGCCTTATGAATCCAAAGTTAGATGGTTCCTATTGAGTCTCAAGGAGATCCTTTATGACCCACCATAGGGATCGTTTAAGATGGCCAAATGGCTGACAAGGGTTACACAACAACATTTCTAAACATAGGATCCTAGGGATGATTTTGATATGATGGGGTGAGAGTTTAGGTGAAGGTGGGAAATATAAAATAGTAGAGTTCATTTCTTTGCTTCCCTTGCTCGTCTTTATTTATTCCATTACAAACTCGCTATTGACCCCCATCAAGAAAGTTCATAATTATCATGTAATTCTCCTCTTCATCATTTGATAAATCCACCTCTTCTGTAGTTGGTATTGCCACAAGTGAGCTACTTTTAAAAAAAAACCCTAAAAATTAGGCCTTCCCAATGCACATTGCAACCAAATGTGATTTGCTAAGAGTCAAATGTGCTAATCTAGTGAGAGGTCACAAACTACATTATCAAGAGTAGAAAACACAAATTTTAACCTTAATCAATGAGACCTATTATGAATGAAAACATTTTGTAAAGTAGAAGCACTTCCAATCAATTCAAAAGACACAAGCAAGGTGATGCTATCTTTGAATAGTGTTTGAAGTAATATCTACCTACTACTTAGAAGCCTGTCATTTGGATAGCCTATTCGATTGGTTCAAACAAAATCATGGAGTAATTGCTTTGCAAATATTCTTCTTAATTCAATAAATTATAGTGGGTGTTTAGCACTTAGCCGAGCATCATGGCACAATTTGGGCTAGTGGAGTGCTGAATGACTCATCTTTTGGAAAACTTGAAAACAATGCAAGTTCTTTTCAGCCCACCAAATGACAATCATCTTGCACTACAACCCTGGCAAGACACAAAAGCAAGAAAATTTTGCCAAAAAAACTTGCGACCAACTTCCTTCGATCCAACTTCCTTCGATTAACAGTCACAAGTGCACATGCCTGCAAGCAAGCACAAGAGCTACCAAACAAAACCAGGTTGCATTTTCTTACAAATGCCTTGTTTTCCAAAGGAAAAAGTAGAAGAGAAAAAGTTTCAACGCAGAAGAAAATTGCCTCTCTGTCGGTTGAAGACAGCCTTGAGTACCTATGCTACATCAACTTGGAGTTGTCACAATTTTTTGAGCTTCTAAAACCAGGTATATTTAATCATCTATCTTTGTCTTGATTAAAGGAAGGTAGGGGGTAATGGACAAGCCATTGAACGATTGAAAAGGACACACCAACCTCACACTATAGGAATGTACCAAGGCTTATGATATCAGTGCCATGATGATTAAAAATTTTAATAAGATTGTTCTGAACAAGTGTTTAGACTACTACGGACCAAAATACTTGTTTCAACAAAATTGGACATTACTTAAATAACACCAGTTCCACTTTAAATGAGTGCTACACTGAGGTATATTGCAAAAGCCAAAAATTCTATTATTATACAATTGCAATTATGAATCATCATCAGAAGACTTAAAAGGAAACCCTTGTCATTGCCGTTTAGGGCTTCAAAATGAAGAAGACAGATTTGGCAGTAGACATCCCCACAGCCTAGTGGCAAGCTCACAAAGAGAGAGAGAGAGAGAGAGAGAGAGAGAGAGAGAGAGAATCTACTGTTTATCCCCAAAACCCATACCAAAGTCCTTAGAACCCATTTGCTTCATTAAGCTCTGCAAACCTCCCATGCCACCAAGCTGCTTAAGCATCTGTGGAGGGAGGACTTTGCTCATGTGTTGGGCATTCATGTTCCTTGACAAAGCACTCATGTCTCCCTTCTTAGGTATCTTAAGCCCTTTCATTTTGCTCCACACCTTGGCCAGCCGTTTGAACTCTTCCAGCATCTCATGTACCTCTTTCACAGAATGGCCGGACCCCCGGGCAACTCTGTTGATTCTAGAGGGCTCCGAAAACATCTTCGGGTTTGTGCTGTCCAGCTCTGTCACAGAGCAAGCAGGTCTTATCAATTGACGAGCAAAAACTCTTCACGTTGACAGTTGTTTGCATCCAGAGTCCTAGGCAAAGAGAGGTACCTTCATTTGTCATTGAATCCATCATTGTCATAAACTTCTTAATCCTAGACTGGCTCTCCTTTTCACGCCCTTTGGGCATAAGCTCTGTGCTGAATCCCGGAATCATGGAAAACACCTGGATTGGAGATCCAATTTAGAGAGATTAGAAAAATCTGACCCCACTGCCATTAGATAAAAATCAGGCCAGGTGCATGAAATAGGAAGGGGCTGGCAAGGAAACAGCAAGCCTTTAACATAGTCAGTTGTGAGCGCCAAGGGTTTCCAAAGCATGCGCCCGAGTCTCATAATCCTACCTGATTCAAAGGACCCATCTTCAAAATATTTTGGAATTGCTCGTACATAATGCGTAATGTGAAACTGCCCTCCGAAAGCTTTTGTAGAAGCTCTGGCTGCTGATCCATGGGTACAACATCGTGTATTTTGTCCATAAAGCCAGACCAATCTCCCATACCTGCCACCAACCATTACCAATAGGCTAGGGTATGTGCTTACCTGCAACACCTTTTATAAGAAACACCTTAATAATGCAGAGCATTGGAGCTATCATGTGAATACACACCAAGCAAGCGGCTAACGAATGGCTTCACTTCAAATGGTTCAAACTCGTCCATATGCTCTCCTGTTCCAAGAAAGATCACTGGACTCTTCGTTGCTGCAACACTGCACAGGGAGAAGCACTCAGTCTCCACACTAAAGCAATGCTAACAGCTACTTCTCCATAGTTGCAGTGTACATACTCAGTCTACTTATGTTCATAGGCAGCTATGAACATAGAAGTAGACTTCAGGCATCAATCTAACTTGCACTTGCATACTCTACTCTCACTTATATCAAAATGTATATCACTGCCTTTCCCATTAAACCAGTGACTTATGGTTGATTATGCTTAATCAGAGTAGCAAAATGCATAGAATCATATTGTACAAATGCCAAGCCATGTATGCCACATGCAGGTGGTAGAACCCATCCACCAATGGACTCTGGTGCATGTGCAGTAGAAAGGCGTGTTGGAAGTAGCACCTCTGCATTTGTGATCAACAAATAAGAGAAGAAGCAGGCAGGCTTTGAAAGGTTGGACAGAAAAGCAGAGAAGATCACACATGGAAGGCCTGGAAGCAGCACAAAAAATAAGGAAATCAATGGAGGAAGTCCAAACACTTTTCAGGCTCCCATTTGCACCATCAGGCCTTGAGGACACAGTAAAGCAGAGATGATGTAACCCTCAAGTGCACAATCCACAGACGAGGATGCCAGCGTCATAACAACTCAGGAATACTAGGGAGAGAGTGCTAGGAATGGTGAGCTCTAATTGATATAAGGGCATCTGATGGGGAGAAACAGTTAGGGTTAGGTCATGTGGGAGACATACACAGAGAAGCAACAAGGGAGAGAGAGAGTGAGAGAGTTGTGGGGATAAGTCAACTCATCAAGTATGAGTGTGTGACTCCCCTATCACACATGTATATTGCACTAGTACACATAGTGCACTTAGTACATTAAAAGTACTAAGTGTACTATGTACTATAACTTATGGGCTTGTACACACTATAAGGGTGGGCATTATGCCTTTACCCCAACAACCTCCCACTTAAAGGCAAAGTGCCCTTAAGTAAAGGAAAAGAAAAAATCAGCATGTACATGATAATATACAAGGCCATATCAAGGCTGAAACTGGCCTCATCCAATGCCCATCAAGTGTCTGCAATGAGCAAATCGCTCCGGAGGCAAACTCTTTGTCAACAGATCAGCCGGGTTGTCATCCGTATGAATCTTAACAAGCTGAATTTGCTTGTTCTCTATCACCTCTCTGATGAAGTGATACTTCACATCCACATGCTTCGTCTTTGCATGAAAGACAGGATTCTTTGCCAACTGGATGGCACTCTGACTATCACAATGCAACAATGGAATATCCCCTGTATAACCCAAATCAACCACTAACCGAGATAGCCATAATGCCTCCTTGCAAGCCTCTGTGGCTGCAATATACTCGGCCTCTGTAGTAGATAAGGCTGTGCACTTCTGCATCCTGGATATCCATGACACAGCACCTCCTGTGAATGTAAATACATAACCGGTAGTAGACTTCCGGTTATCTCGATGACCGGCATAATCCGAATCCGTGTAACCATGCACTAATGCATCCTGTTTGCCAAAACAAATGCACAAATCATGTGTGCCCTTCAGGTATCTCATGACACCTTTCACTGCTTCCCAATGCTTCTTGCCAGGGTTGGCCATGTATCTAGAAACCACTCCCACTGCAAATGCAATGTCCGGCCTAGTAGCAACCATGGCATACATGAGACTGCCACCACAAGCTGAAGCATACGGAATCTTGGCCATATCAGCCCTGTCACTATCCGACTGTGGGCTGTCCATAGCACTGAGTTTCACATATGGAGGCAAAGGAGTACTAGTCTTCTTCCCCCCGTCCATATTGAACCTCTGCAAAACTTTGCCAATATATTCCTTCTGAGACAAATACAACACATGCTGATTTCTGTCCCGAAGTATCCGCATACCCAAGATGTGATTTGCATCACCCAAATCCTTCATATCAAAGGTTTGATGCAGCCTCTGCTTCAAGGCATCCATCTCTTTACGAGATTTCCCGGCAATCAACATATCATCAACATACAAGATGAGGATCAATAGACTGCCATCCAAAGCTTTCTTGGTGTATAAGCAGTGATCTATGTCACTTCTCCTGAATTTCTGGGATTTCATGAATGTATCAAATTTGTGATACCATTCCCTTGGTGCCTGTTTGAGCCCATAAAGACTCTTTTTCAGCTTGCATACAAGCTTCTCCTTTCCACTCACTGCATAACCCTCTGGCTGCTGCATATATATCTCCTCATGGAGATCACCGTGAAGAAAAGCAGTCTTCACATCCATCTGAATCAAGTCCAGATCATCATGTGCAACCAAAGCTAACACAGCTCTAAGTGTGGTCATTTTGACCATTGGAGAGAAGATCTCATCAAAGTCCACACCATATTCCTGCTTGAAGCCCTTAGCCACTAACCTGGCTTTGTATCTTGGCTTTGCATCTGATGCAACTTTGAGCCTATATACCCACTTGCATGGCAAAACCTTCTTGCCTGCAGGCAAAGGCACCAACTTCCAAGTTCCATTTTTATGGAGAGAATCCATCTCTGACTTCATGGCACGCTCCCATAGAGCTTTGTCTGCCCTCTGTAAAGCCTCTTTATAACATGAGGGCTCCCCACAGTCAGTAAGCATCAAGTAGTCAACCCCTGGAACAAACCTGTCAGGGGCTCTGGAGGGTCTAGTGGACCTCCGTACCCAATGACCATCATTTGCAGGTTGCTGTCCAGCCTACATATCACCCATTGGTGGCTCCTGTTCCATGCCATAAGGCTGAAATATCATGCCCGGTATCTCCTCCAACTGTGGTATATCCATAGGGATATCTTCTGCCATCTCTGGCTGTCCATTTGGACCATTTTCAGCACCATTTAAGGGCTGGTTTTCCTGTTGTAATGGCTGATTTACAGCCCTTTGTTGTTATCCATGATGTCCATCATCATCAAAGATGACTCTGCCAGGCTCCTGTTGCCTTGCAGGCTCCTTATACATGCATGTTTCATCAAAAATGACATCATTGCTGCGTATGATCTTTCTATTCATGGGATCCCAAAGTCTATACCCCATTTCACCTCTGTCACCATATCCTAGGAATATGCATTTGTGAGACTTAGGATCAAGTTTGGTGCGCATTTCCCTGCGTATGTGCACGTACGCAACGCAACCAAACACTCTCAAGTGCTTGTATGACGGAGGCTTCCCTGTCCATACTTCTTCTGGCACTTTCCCACCAAGCCTCGTGTTAGGTGACCTGTTTATAAGGTGAACGGCTGTCATAACAGCTTCAGCCCAAAGAGGTAATGCAGCATGTGACAACATAGAACGGACCTTCTCCTGAATGGTCCTGTTCATCTTCTCTGCTGTCCCGTTTTGTGGAGGATCATAAGGAGTAGAGAGCTCCCTCTTGATGCCTTTAGCATCACAAAAGTCCTGAAACTGTTTGGACATATACTCTCCACCATTGTCGGAACGCAAAGCCTTCAGTGTTTTGCCAGTTTGATTCTCAACAAGAGCAACAAACTTCTCAAACACTGAGAATGTATCACTCTTCAAACGAAGAGGATAAACCCACACCTTACGTGTGGCATCATCAATAAAAGACACAAAGTATTTTGCCCCTCCCAAAGAAACCTGAGGCATCTCACATACATCTGTATGCACAAGCTCTAACTGAGCATCTTTCTGTCCAAGAGCTTTCTTGTGGGGGCACTGTAGTTGCCTACCATATATACAATGCTCACAAAACTGAAAACTTGAAAACTTTAGAGAAGGCAAGTAACCCAAACGAGACAATTGCTCCATTCCCTTGACACTCATGTGTCCCAACCGGCTATGCCACATAGAGATTTCCGGCAGCTCGGTTGCATTTACATTAGCATGGTGACAAACACCTGCATGCATAAAGTAAAGAGTGTCCACCTTAGAGCCTCTGGCAACAACCAGTGAGCCCTTACTAATTTTCCACTTTCCACTACCAAATGTGGTAACATAATCAGCATCATCAAGCTGTCCAGTAGAAAGCAAATTCTTCTTGATCTCAGGCACATGCCTGACATCATGGAGCATAAGCTGTGAGCCATCTGAAAACACAAGCCTCACATCACCTCTGCCAAGTATCTTGCATGCATGGTTATCACCCAAATAAACCACTCCTTCATTGCCAGCAGTGTACCTGACAAACAAGTCTCTGCAACCTGTGACATGAAAGGAGGCACCTGAATCAATGATCCATGAGTGCATACCATGACCACCTGTAAGAAGTGAATGGGCATCAAGTGAAGAAGTAAATAGGACCTCATCCTCACTGCCACCTGCATGTGACACATTGATTTCTTCGATCTTGACTCCACTTTTGCCCTTCGGCTTTACATCTTTGGCTTCATCCTTGTCTTTGTCTTTGCCTTTTCCCTTTTCTTTTTGATCATTTTTCCATTTGTAGCATTGCTTTTTAATGTGTCCCTTTTTGCCACAATAATGGCATTCCAAATCCTTTTTGGAGCGAGACTTGCTCCTTCCCCGTTCTTGGCTTTTTCCCCTTTGCTGGGATCTCCCACGTGCATTCATTGCATTGGACTTTCCAACAGAGTTGTTTTTCCTGTTCATCTCTTCTTGAAGAAGAGCACCCTCAACATCTGCATATGACAGCATAGCATGCGAATTGCTAGTGGCTGTCCTGAATGTGTCCCAACTCTCTGGCAAAGTGCATAACAGAAAAGTGGCTTTGAACTCATCGTCCATTGCCAATTTTTGATTAATAACTTGGCTGACAATACCATTAAACTCATTGAGATGGGCTGTCATAGATGCCCCTTCCTTCATCTGAAGACCTATGAGTTTCTTCAACCAATACACTTTGCTTGAGGCACTTTGTTGGGCATACAAGTCCTGCAATCTCTGCACATTCCCCAAGCTGTCTTTTCTTCACGAATGCTAAAAAGTAATGAGTCTGACACAGACAACATGATAGTAGATCTTGCCAGCTCATCCATATCTTCCCACTCTTCAGCAGTAAGAGAAGCGGGCATTACACCCCTTTCTTTGATAGGCTTGTGCTGCTTTTTCTGGAGCAACACATTGTAGCACTGGGTTTGCCAAATATCATAATTATGCGAGCCTTCAAGCTTCTTGATGTGAAGCAATGAAGAGCTCTCACCTGTGGTTGCCATAGCAAAATGGAACCTGTCAATGCCTGACTCCCTGCAAATGTGCAAACACTGCACCAAAAGCACACAAAGTGTTCACAGTTATTCTCCCAAGCTTTATCTCCCACTGCGGAAGCAAGAATGCAACTTTTCTCCCACTTTTTGTGATGAAAACACCAAAATCTGGTTGCTGCAGATTTTGGACAGCACCTTAAATGTGCTCTTTTTGCCCTTCCAAAGTACTGTACAGCAGTACCAAGTGCTCACCAATGATGTACCAAACCTGTCCCGGCAAGTTCAGCAGCTGAAATTGAACCTTTTGGTCACTCAAAACAATGTACAGCCATGCCAAAACATGCACAAAGATGTGCCAAATCTGTACCAGCAGGTACAGTAGCAATAAATGCTCTCCTGGCTGTCCAAATGAGTGAAAATCAGACTTTTACAGTCCCGAACACTGCATACAACAGTCCCGAACAGAAATTGGGCAAAAGCCCCTTGACTGCAAGCTGATTTTTGAGGATTCAAGGCATAAATGTCTTGCCTGCTGCTTTGCCAAGCTCAACAAGCATACAAACTTGAAAAGCCCCTTGATTTGAGATCAATTTCTGATCATACATGGTACATTGACGCACACGAAGGCATCCAGAGTGTTCACGATGCTTCCCCCTGGCCACATATACATCCAATACATGAAAGCCCCTTGATTTACAGGCACATTGAGTGCTTGTAAGGCATCAACACATTATCCACAGCATCAAATGCGATTGCCTGCATGCAAATCAACCAAATCGGCACAAAAGCCCCTTGATTTGCACTGCAATTTGCTGCAATTTTGCCCAAATGTGCGATTTTTTACATCATACAGCATGTATGAGTGCTTAATTGCACAATTACATCAAAAGCCCCAAATTTTGACATCCAATTTCCTGCAAATTGATCCTGATTGTGACCAATGTCACCCAATTTTGCCAATTTTGCTCAAAAATTGAGCAATTGGGCACCTGTACCTGCTCAATTGATTACTGTACTTGCTGAATTGCAAATCCCAAAAAAAAAATTGAAGCAGAATACCTTGTAATTTTCTGATTTACTCTGATTTGCAGGCGGGTTGATGAATTTGGTGCTGCTGCAGAAAGATTGATGCTATTGGAGGGCTCTTCAGGCGTGCTGCAGAATTCGTGTGCTGCTTTGTTGAGAGAGACCAGCTGCTGGGCAGGGTGGCTGCACCTGGCTGACTCCCACGACCAGCCCTCCACGCTCAACACCCGGTGGCTGTAGGCACGTTGCTTTGCAGGCGCTGGCTGCGCCTAGTGCTGCTGCTGCTGCTGCTGCTGCGGGCGCTGCTGCTCTGGCTGTGCTGGCTGCATGGCAGCCCAGTTGTGGCAGTGAAGCAGGTGCGCTGCCCGTGAATGTGCTGTTGACGGGCGCCCCCCTTCGCTAATGGCCAGGCGCTGTTCACGATGTCACGGTTGCGTGATGATTGAAGCCGACTGCAATAGCCAGCGTCTTCGCCCAACGCTCACGCCTGCGTGTACCAGCCGACGACTAACGCCCAGTTGCCTTCGCTTACGTTTCGCCTGATTGCTGCCTTGCGTGTGTTTACGCCATCGCTCCCAGCTGCAATCGCCTATGGCTCAACGCCCGTCAGCCTTCGTTCCACGGATCCAGCGCTACAAGGCGTTGGCAGGCAGCACCCCTTGCGTCAATGTTGACGAGGCTCCTTGCCCTTTAGTGCTTAGCGATAGCTCCTAGCAAGAGCAGACGAACAAGCAGAGGCACCACTAGCTCTGATACCAGTTGATGGGGAGAAACAGTTAGGGTTAGGTCATGTGGGAGACATACACAGAGAAGCAACAAGGGAGAGAGAGAGTGAGAGAGTTGTGGGGATAAGTCAACTCATCAAGTATGAGTGTGTGACTCCCCTATCACACATGTATATTGCACTAGTACACATAGTGCACTTAGTACATTAAAAGTACTAAGTGTACTATGTACTATAACTTATGGGCTTGTACACACTATAAGGGTGGGCATTATGCCTTTACCCCAACAGCATCCCCCCTGCATGAAGATGAGTAGGTGCACACCTCCAAGTCCCTAAAATACATGGGCTCAGGCTGCATATAAGGAATTCCCTATGCTTGTGCAGGCTTTCTTGAATGACTCGCTCTCTTTCCATGACCATGAAGGTCAAGAATCAAGAAAATGCAGGCATATGGAAGGCAACCCCAGTCTATGCTCCCTAAGTTCTTTCAGAAGGCAATGTAAGACAACTGATTCACCAACTGATTCACCAATGTAAGATAACTGATTCACCAACTTGTATTTGAGAGATTATGGGGTCAACCAGGGCAGAATTGCCAATGCTTAAAAGTCAAGACAAAATGGTTGTTTGGAGCTTCTAGAACATACCAAACAGTATGGGTTAGAAATGAGTTCCGAACACCTTTGTGTTTACAGGCCAAGGGATAAGGGGTTGATGAGTATAAGTGGAAGGTCTATTTGAAGGAAAGAATTTTGGAAACTTTAAATTGATGGAGTTTAAAAAATATCGATCATGTATCTTACGCGCTCAATGCACCACCACCCTTTGCATGACCATCCATCTTGGTGATTATCACAGCACCAACAGGTACACTCAGCTTGAATGCTTGAGCTTGGTCGAATGCTGCTTGTCCAATACTACTGTCCATGACAAAAATGATCAAATCTGGATTCTGCAAAAATCCCATCCCCAGACAAAGAAGTGAGCACCAATAATTCTTCAACCTTTTTTTGAAACTTGATAGCAGACAGAGAGACAATAAGTATTACCGCCACTTCAGAGACTTGTCGCATTTCTTCAAACAAAGAAGCCTCCTGTTTGTGCCTTCCACTTGTGTCCACAATGATGAGGTCCGAGTTTTCCTTCTTGAACTTCTCCACTCCTGTTTGGGCTATTGCAACAGGATCTGTCTCCGTATAGCTGCAACATATATGATCCAATTTAAATCCTCCATTTCACCAGAAAACAAAGCTATGCATAGGGTTTCAACTTGATAGTACTCCTCAGGCTGGGAAGAAGCGTTTTGACAGAGGCAGGGGAAGAGGGAGGGGGGGAACTCCATATTGAGAAGGCCACAAACCTTCCAAAATAAGGGATGTTAGCTTTAGTTGCATTTTGCTTGAGCTGATCAAATGCACCAGCTCTGAATGTATCAGCACAGACAAGACTTGGCTTGAAACCCTTCTTCTGATAGTAGTGAGCATACTTTGTGCATGTTGTCGTCTTACCAGAACCTGTTTCATCATATTACAATGATGCACATAATTAAAGCGAGCAGAGCTTATGGCAAACTAAATTTTGGAAGACCTAGAATTTCAAATGAATGGGCATAGGCGTCAAATACTTGCCTTGTAATCCCACAAACATCACCACACATGGCTTCCCTTTTTTGGGAGTGTATGCAGGCTTGCCAGGATCAAGCAACCCACACAGCTCATTAAACACAGCCTGCATTTGAAATTCAAGAATTAGGAATCAAAACAATCACAAGCATGAAAAAAAAAATCCAGAAACTTGCCTGATTCATTGATGCAAACATCGCTTGACATCTCCTTTGCAGCCCTACCTATGCTATGGGCTAGGGCTATCATACCGAAATGTGAGCCTGGAAAGACAGATGGCCTTGGCCCTTGAAAGAGCTTGTCAATACACTAGGGGTTGCATGCCTAGGAAAGAGAGTATTGCCCTGAGAACAATGCACTCGTCAACCACTCAGTTTTCTAAAGATAGTTCGCAATTTTGGTCTGAAACAGACCCATACAATTCTCTCTAAAATTGACTCTCTCATCTCTGATTTAGACTGCACTTTCCTAGCAATAGGCAAGCCTATGACTTTATTGTTGAGAATGATACGAGACTTGATGGAATTTCATGAGATTTGGATCAAGTCGATTTCATTTTGGCTCACATACTTAGGTATGGGAGTTGTAGTCACGATGCCACCAAAAATGAAAAGACCCTAAATTCCACACAACAAAAAAGACAGCCCCCATCTATGCAAAATGAGCTGGAACATTCGATAGGAGCATAA
This sequence comes from Cibotium barometz, assembly GCF_041138505.1. Classification (NCBI taxonomy): domain Eukaryota; kingdom Viridiplantae; phylum Streptophyta; class Polypodiopsida; order Cyatheales; family Cibotiaceae; genus Cibotium; species Cibotium barometz. Next base: position 6,197,052 of record NC_141094.1, on the reverse strand, counting down.
GCAAGTAGACCCATACCATGGTCAAGCAAATTTTGGATCATAAATACTTCCAGCCAGCTTTGCCATACGGCCCTCCATGTTCTAAAGTAAGAGCCAAGATCAAGCTCACAACATAGAAGGATCAATGTAACATGCAGCAGAATTATGCATAATGAAGGATCCTGTCACACAAAGTCTCACACCGCCTTCTTTATCCTGAGTTTCGCGAGTCTTTAGCAATCCACTTCATCACTTCAAACTTTAAGAGATGAGAGAGAGAGAGAGAGAGAGAGAGAGAGAGAGAGAGATCCGTACACCTTATTAGTGTTGGGGTAAAGGCGTTATGCCCACCCTTATAGTGTGTACAAGCCCATAAGTTATAGTACATAGTACACTTAGTACTTTTAATGTACTAAGTGCACTATGTGTACTAGTGCAATATACATGTGTGATAGGGGAGTCACACACTCATGCCTCATGAGTTGACTTATCCCCACAACTCTCTCTCTCTCTCCCTTGCTTCTCTGTGTATGTCTCCCATGAATGAACTCTAACCCTAATTGCTGTTTTCTCCTCATCAACTGGTATCAGAGCCCTGGAGCAGTCGTACTGGTCGTGCTGAATTCTGATCTGAGGGTTGCCTTCTTCTTCTTTTTTTTTTGGTCGCCTTTCTCTGCCCAACCAACCAGCGTGGGCTGCCCAACAGCCACGAGGTCTGGCCAAGCTTGGCGCTAGAGGGAGGGCCATCGCTGGTGAGAAGCGTCAACATAATTAGGCGAAGCTAGGCGAAGACAAGGCGTGTAGCGCTGGGCGAAACTGAAGCGCCTGGCGTTGAGCGAACAAGCGCTGGGCGTAGATACGCTAGGCGAAAGCAGCCATTGGCGAAGGTCAGCCCACACAAGGCGAAGTCGACAGCAAAGGCGGAAGCGCACAGCTGCCAGCGTAAACGTGGGCGACGTCAGGAGAGTCTTTGTTTCCATCGTCACCAACTCGATAGCGTAACTCGTCTTACGTGGGCTACAAGGCGCTGCAGTGCAAGCTATTATACCGCCATCTCTGTCACGGCTTCTGCTCACGCTTCCATACGTGATCGGCAAAAGCCCCTTCCTTCCCATGGTTTGTCCTGCTTCCCAACGGTTAAACTCATCTGAGTCATGAGCTAGAAGGAAGAGAAGGTTCTCGTCAGTGATATCAGAGAAGCTACGAAGCAGAGAAGAATCCTTCAAGACCGCTGGGCTGGAGTCGCAGAGCTGAATGAAAGCCTTCAGCGGCGCGATCTTGCCTGCAACACCTTCGAGCAGGGATCCTCAAGCTTTAGCAGTGTAGTCGGTCTGCATCAATACAGCACCAGCATATTCATCACGCCCCCCCCCCTCCTGCAACAGAAATCAACCTGCAAATCAGAGAAATTCAGAATTTCATAGGTACTTGCCTTTAATTTTTGCGAATTTCTTATCAATTAAATCAATTGAGCAGGTACAAGTGCCCAATTGCTCAATTTTTGAGCAAAATTGGCAAAATTGGGTGACATTGGTCACAATCAGGATAAATTTGCAGGAAATTGGTCAAATCAGGATCAATTTGCAAGAAATTGGATGTCGAAATTTGGGGCTTTTGATGTAATTGTGCAATTAAGCACTCATACATGCTGTATGATGTGAAAAATCGCACATTTGGACAAAATTGCAGCAAATTGCAGTGCAAATCAAGGGGCTTTTGTGCCGATTTGGTCGATTTGCATGCAGGCAATCGCATTTGATGCTGTGGATAATGTGCTGATGCCTTACAAGCACTCAATGTGCCTGTAAATCAAGGGGCTTTCATGTATTTGATGTATATCTGGCCAGGGGGAAGCATCGTGAACACTCTGGATGCCTTCATGTGCGCCAATGTACCATGTATGATCAGCAATTGATCTTAAATCAAGGGGCTTTTCAAGTTTGTATGCTTGTTGAGCTTGGCAAAGCAGCAGGCAAGACATTTATGCCTTGAATCCTCAAAAATCAGCTTGCAGTCAAGGGGCTTTTGCCCAATTTCTGTTCGGGACTGTTTTATGCATTGTTCGGGACTGTAAAAGTCTGATTTTTACTCGTTTGGACAGCCAGGAGAGCATTTATTGCTATTGTACCTGCTGGTACAGATTTGGCACAGCTTTGTGCATGTTTTGGCATGGCTGTACACTGTTTTGAGTGACCAAAAGGTTCAATTTCAGCTGCTGTACTTGCCGGGACAGGTTTGGTACATCATTGGTGAGCACTTGGTACTGCTGTACAGTACTTTGGAAGGGCAAAAGAGCACGTTTAAGGTGCTGTCCAAAATCTGCAGCAACCAGATTTTGGTGTTTTCATCACATAAAGTGGGAGAAAAGTTGCATTTGTGCTTCCGCAGTGGGAGATAAAGCTTGGGAGAACATTTGTGAGCACTTTGTGTGCTTTGGGTGCAGTGTTTGCACATCTTTTGGTGCAGTGTTTGCACATCTTTTGGTGCAGTGTTTGCACATTTGCAGGGAGTCAGGCATTGACAGGTTGCATTTTGCTATGGCAACCACAACTGAGAGCTCTTCATTGCTTCACATCAAGAAGCTTGAAGGCTCGCATAATTATGATATTTGGCAAACCCAGTGCTACAATGTGTTGCTTCAGAAAAAGCAGCACAAGCCTATCAAAGAAAGGGGTGTAATGCCCGCTTCTCTTACTGCTGAAGAGTGGGAAGATATGGATGAGCTGGCAAGATCTACTATCATGTTGTCTGTGTCAGACTCATTACTTTTCAGCATTCGTGAAGAGAAGACAGCTTGGGGAATGTGGCAGGACTTGTATGCCCAACAAAGTGCCTCAAGCAAAGTGTATTGGTTGAAGAAACTCATAGGCCTTCAGATGAAGGAAGGGGCTTCTATGACAGCCCATCTAAATGAGTTTAATGGTATTGTCAGCCAGGTCATCAATCAAAAGTTGGCAATGGACGATGAGTTCAAAGCCACTTTTTTGTTATGCACTTTGCCAGAGAGTTGGGACACATTCAGGACAGCCACTAGCAATTCGCATGCTATGCTGTCATATGCAGATGTTGAGGGTGCTCTTCTTAAAGAAGAGATGAACAGAAAAAACAACTCTGTTGGAAAGTCCAATGCAATGAATGCACGTGGGAGATCCCAGCAAAGGGGGAAAAGCCAAGAAAGGGGAAGGAGCAAGTCTCGCTCCAAAAAGGATTTGGAATGCCATTATTGTGGCAAAAAGGGACACATCAAAAAGCAATGCTACAAATGGAAAAATGATCAAAAGGAAAAGGGAAAAGGCAAAGACAAAGAGAAGGATGAAGCCAAAGATGTAAAGCCAAAGGGCAAAAGTGGAGTCAAGATCGAAGAAATCAATGTGTCACATGCAGGTGGCAGTGAGGATGAGGTCCTATTTACTTCTTCACTTGATGCCCATTCACTTCTTACAGGTGGTCATGGTATGCACTCATGGATCATTGATTCAGGTGCCTCCTTTCATGTCACAGGTTGCAGAGACCTGTTTGTCAGGTACACTGCTGGCAATGAAGGAGTGGTTTATTTGGGTGATAACCATGCATGCAAAATTCTTGGCAGAGGTGATGTGAGGCTTGTATTTTCAGATGGCTCACAGCTTATGCTCCATGATGTCAGGCATGTGCCTGAGATCAAGAAGAATCTGCTTTCTACTGGACAGCTTGATGATGCTGATTATGTTACCACATTTGGTAGTGGAAAGTGGAAGATTAGTAAGGGCTCACTGGTTGTTGCCAGAGGCTCTAAGGTGGACACTCTTTATTTCATGCATGCAGGTGTATGTCACCATGCTAATGTAAATGCAACCGAGCTGCCGGAAATTTCTATGTGGCATAGCCGGTTGGGACACATGAGTGTCAAGGGAATGGAGCAATTGTCTCGTTTGGGTTACTTGCCTTCTCTAAAGTTTTCAAGTTTTCAGTTTTGTGAGCATTGTATATATGGTAGGCAACTACAGTGCCCCCACAAGAAAGCTCTTGGACAGAAAGATGCTCAATTAGAGCTTGTGCATACAGATGTATGTGAGATGCCTCAGCTTTCTTTGGGAGGGGCAAAATATTTTGTGTCTTGACTCTTTTATAGATGATGCCACACGCAAGGTGTGGGTTTATCCTCTTCGTTTGAAGAGTGATACATTCTCAGTGTTTGAGAAGTTTGTTGCTCTTGTTGAGAATCAAACTGGCAAAACACTGAAAGCTTTGCGTTCCGACAATGGTGGAGAGTACATGTCCAAACAGTTTCAGGACTTTTGTGATGCTAAAGGCATCAAGAGGGAGCTCTCTACTCCTTATGATCCTCCACAAAACGGAACAGCAGAGAGGATGAACAGGACCATACAGGAGAAGGTCCGTTCTATGTTGTCACATGCTGCATTACCTCATGGTTTTTGGGCTGAAGCTGTTATGACAGCCGTTCACCTTATAAACAGGTCACCTAACACGAGGCTTGGTGGGAAAGTGCCAAAAGAAGTATGGACAGGGAAGCCTCCGTCATACAAGCACTTGAGAGTGTTTGGTTGCGTTGCGTACGTGCACATACGCAGGGAAATGCGCACCAAACTTGATCCTAAGTCTCACAAATGCATATTCCTAGGATATGGTGACAGAGGTGAAATGGGGTATAGACTTTGGGATCCCATGAATAGAAAGATCATACGCAGCAATGATGTCATTTTTGATGAAACATGCATGTATAAGGAGCCTGCAAGGCAACAGGAGCCTGGCAGAGTCATCTTTGATGATGATGGACATCATGGACAACAACCAAGGGCTGTAAATCAGCCATTACAGCAGGAAAACCATCCAATGAAATGTAGAAAGGCTGCAAATCTAAGGCTGAGAGAAGGGGCTGATTGGGACTGTTCTAGGCTGTGTGTATATGCTGAAAATGAATGAATGAATGCATTTTACCTTCACCGGTAGGGCTGTAGCAAAACGATGATATGTATGAATGGTGAAAATTGTATGTATTCTGAAAACGCAAGGTACTGAAGTGCTTCTACGGGCTGAATGTTGTCGATGCTGCGTTTTGATGATGAAGGACTGAATGCTTCATGCGTTGATGCTCCTTGTCCTAAAGGGAAATGCTCCACTCCGATGAGTTATGAGATGGAATAAATGATGCAAGGCTGAGCTATTTACTCACAACCAGCAATAAGCCAGTCAGCTAGGTAACCAGCAGTCGGCCAGTGCTACATAGCAGGTCGGGCAGCGAAGGGATCAGTCAGCCAGCATTTGATACAGCCGACAGTCCTCCCACACTCAGAAAAATGGGAAAAAATACATGGAAAGTGAGGAAAAATGGGGGAACACCAAAACTGGGCGGACACACCCACAACAGAGGCCCTGGTGTAACGTACAAACAGGAGATGGCTGCTAACAAGATCATCCTTAACCAAATTGTCTGATCTGCCAACTGAGGAACTGAAGAAGAAGATGAGACGGCTGTTATCAATGAGAGAGAAGCTATCTGACCATAAATCACTGCTCCTTCCGCTCCCTTGCAGATAGCTCGTCAGGCCTAGAGATGAGAAATCATAGGAATGCCAAGAATGCTCCTATCCCCACGAATCATGGCAACCTCATGAAAACCTTTAGAGATAATAAAGGTGTCCTGTCCCCAATTGGAAATAGGTTCATACTGACGAAACCACTAGATTCCTAAGATCATATCACACCCCAAAAGAGGAGAGAGAATGAAATCTCGCTGGAATGAGGCCTTTTGAACTTGAAAAGAAAACTGTTGTGCTCGTTGAGATATGTGGGTGCAAAGACTAGGTGTAAACCCGTCCACCTCCAAAGGATAGGGCACTATGGTACAGCTCATGTTGGTAGCCAACTGGAGAGAGATGGGGTCCTCAGAACTGCCCATGTCAAAAAGGACTATGAAATGGCGGCCCTTGGCAGAGCCATAAGCTCAGATCAGGCTTTTCTGTGTGGTTGTAGTCTCACCCTCCTGCTTAGCATCAAGCACCACGGATGGCATGGGATGCATAGAAGGTAAGAGCTGAACTGAATTGGTGGTAAGTAGGCGGTTCTAGAGGAGCGGGAGATTCTGCGGCAACTATGGCACAAGGCTCTTTGGAGGCTTGCTCCACTTGCCATTTTTGACAATCCTTCTTACCATGCCCAATGGTATGACAAAAAAAAACATATGTTGTCTGACTGGTACTTCCTTTGCTCCTCTAGAGAAAGATATCCTCTAGTGGGGGGGTTTCTTACGCTTGGGTTCCTTACCCCCTGAACTAGAGCTAGGAATGTTGTCTGTCTTAGCATCTTTAGAGGACGTAGTATCCTTCCCCGGTTGGGGTTTGGTACTAGACTACGGTTGTTTAGGCTTGCCTCCATTCATTCTCATTTCTTCATTTTGAGCGAGACTCAAAAGCACGGTCATGTGTTGGGTTCAAAGTTACGACCTGTGAACCGGATGTTAGGATCTAATCCACGAATGAATTGAACCATCTTAGATAACCCTAACTGTTGTGCTAAAGTTATAGCCTTACTGAAAAACTGAAGCATGGGTGACCCGATCTATTTGAGTCTATAGAACTCATCTGCCAAGTTGGTCAAATAATGAGGAGGGAGAAATCTAATCTTAAGGTCATGAACAAAGGTATCCCAGCAAAAAGTTTGGACACCTGTGATGTGGTCTGCATGGATACTACTAGACCAATGTCGCCACCAAGTGACTGCCTCACCCGCAAGGTGGAGAGCTGCTACGTGGACTTTGTCTTGAGGATCTATTAGCTTTGCCAATGGAAAATAAGCATTAAACTGATGAATAAATTGATTGACAGCTAAATTATCACACTTACCATCATACTTACTAAATTCGGTTGAGTTCAGATGACGATTGTCGATGTTGCCGGATTCTAACTGTTGGCACCTATGGGTGGGAAAACTGAAGAGAGATGCTAATACTTCAAATGTATGGCCTCCTTTTCCCTCTGGTGTTCGAGTAACATGCGCTTGTCAGAATATGCAGCAGAAATGATAACCAAACTTGGATAGACAAGAGCAAGTAGAATGCAGAAAATAGACAGCACAAGAAACACAGAGAGATAGGTGTGTAAACTCTTCTCTATACACAAGATCCCGCAAAAGATGAGGAAGTGGTGGGGGCATGGGACCTATTTATATGCTCCATGTGAGCAGTCGGCCAGCACTGATGGGCCTCCACGGCTGCATGAGCAGTCGGCCAGCAATAAAAAGGTCCACGACTGCATACTGTTAGAAGTCATCTCCTGTCTATTTGTATACACCAGGGCCTCTGTTGTGGGTGTGCCCGCCCGTATATCATTTTTCCACACTCCCCGTATTTTTTCCCTATTTTTCCCATTTTTTTCTAGTGGCTGGAGGGCTGCCAGTTGATGCCAGGAGCACTCTGAAGCTGGCCGACTGCATCTGTATCAGTCGTGGGCTGTAGGAGTGCTGGCCGACTTGTTCTCTCTAGGCGTGGGGCATCTGGAGCTGGCCGACTGCTATTTTCAGCAGTCGTGGGATTTTACTCAGTCGTGGGCACTTTCTAGAGCTGGCCGACTGCCCTCATGGGTTTGTATATATTGCCCCTCATCCTCCTCCACTTTCTCATTCAGTATTTCCGGGATCTTGTGTATAGAGAAGAGTTTACACACATCTCTCTGTGTTTCTTGTGCTGATTATTTTCTGCAGTCTACTTGCTCTTGTCTACCCAAGTTTGGATATCATTTCCGCTGCATATTCTGACATGGTATCAGAGCCCTAGGCTCTAGGAGATGTTGGGCGTTTTTTCTGAGCAAGAGGGGGAGCAACAGGTTGCTGATCGGTGGACTGTTTCGGGCTGAACGGGAAGTGAAGGTGCAAGAGGAAGGCGGGCAAAGGGGCTGGACAGCCACTTGCATATTTTCTGATTTTCTGATTTTTCCCACCCACCCACCCTTTCAGGTTACTCTCCGAGATGGCGGATTTACTCGAGATGGCAGAGAAGCACGTGAAGATTCAGTTCTGGAGTCATATGATCTTGCTGATTTTATTATCAAAGGGGTGCCAAGGCCGGAAGCTGAGGAAGGGGAGTTATTATCGACGAGGAAGGACCGAGAGGCACAGGCATAAATGTGGGACCGTGTCAACGCCAGGGTCCGGTCGTTTATATTCCTCAATTGCACACCACAGGTGATCAACCATGTGAAGCACATGACGCTGGCGAGAGGCATATGGGAGCACTTGGCTTCTTTGTACAACAGGGTGTCACCCATGAAGCGGATATCCTTGGAAGTGCAGATGCGGGTTATGAACCCTGCAAAGTCTTCGACGATGCGGGAACACATTAACAAGCTGCAGGCCCTTCAGCAGCAGGAAGTCCTTCAAGCTGGGAAAGAGATATCATCTGAAGATATGGCCATCACGTTACTTTCCCACTTGCCTGGTCAGTATTCTGCTTTCTATTCCTCGTTGATCACTAGTGGCAGGCTCAGCACCATTACTTGGGAGGAGCTTGTGCCAATGGTCCTCGACCAGGAGGAACGTTTCACGAACCCTCCTCACGGCGGAGGTTCGGAGGCCTTAACTGGCCAACGGTCGAAAGGCCGTAATACCAACAAGGGCAAAGGGAAGGCTTCACCGGAGAAGTCTTCCGAGAAGAAGCCTGATCCAGAACGAGAGAAGCTGAAGGCCGAAAGATCGTGTAATGATTGTGGCGAGAAAGGCCACTACTGGAGGAAGTGTCCTAAGCAGACAGGGAAGAGTGCTGATTCCTCAGCCTCAGCTGCGAAGACTCCGGTATTTGTGCATTTGGAGATGGTGGACTCCGATGATTCATCGTCTTCGAGCGAGGAGGCAGTTGGCTTCACCGCAAAGGATACTCGGGAATGGATTCTCGACAGTGGTGCTTCCAGGCACATGACTCCATCCCGTGACTTCTTCCTGGATCTGAAACGGCAGTCAGGTCGTATCTTTATTGGCAATAACTCCACTATTCCGATTCATAGTGAGGGCCGGATGGAGATCATTCCCGACGGCAAGGGGAGCAAGCATGCTTCCCGTGTTCTTTATGTCCCTGCTCTGGGCTTTCATCTTTTGTCAGTGCATGAGGTATGCAAGACTAGCTTTCGGGTGGAATTTGAGGAGCATTCAGTTGCTCTAAGGGACCGTGAGACAGGCAAAGTTGTTTGGGAAGGCGGTGTGGAGAACGACATCTACAAGCTCTCTGTACTCTCCTCACTGACAGGGTCTCAGGTCGGAGATTTGTGGCACTTTCGTTTTGGCCACTTAAATGTGGATGCTTTGCGGCGCACCTTCCGGGACCAGATGGTGGTTGGCTTACCAGATGTTGGTAGTAGGCAAGGACGCTGCAGTTCTTGCATACGTGGTAAGCAGCACAGGGAATCCTTTCCGAAGCAGGCTTCCAGGCGGGCTTCGAAACCTTTGGAGTTGATTCACACTGACTTGTGTGGACCACAGCAGATACCATCCTTGGGAGGATCTCTCTACTTCATGCTGCTTGTTGATGATTGTACCAGATTCACGTGGATCTACTTTCTTTCACAGAAGGACCAGGCTTTTGCTCGGTTCAAGGATTGGCACGTGATGGTGGAGAAAGAGTCTGGATTTCAGGTCAAGACTCTCAGGGCTGACAAAGGAGGGGAATTCTCCTCGACTGTATTCTTTCGGTTTTGTGCAGATCATGGCATCAAGAGGGAATTGGCCAATACCGGATCGCCTTCGGAGAATGGAGTTGTTGAACGTAAGAACAGGACTGTGGTGGAGATGGCGAGGACTATGCTGGAGCATCGTGATCTTCCTCGTCCACTTTGGGGTGAGGCTGTGGCAACAGCTGTCCATACCATTAACCGCTCTCCGACGACTTCTGTACCCCATATGACTCCATTTGAGGCATATTTTGGCAGGAAACCCGATGTCTCGCACTTCCGTGTCTTTGGGAGTGACGCGTATGTACATATTCCGAAGAAGCAGAGGGGGAAGCTTGACTCCAAGTCCCGCAAGCTGGTATTTGTGGGGTATAACTCTCTTTCCAAGGGATACAGGTTGTATGATCCAGAGAGGAACGAGATTGTTGTCAGCCGGGATGTGGTCTTTGACGAGCATGTTCCAGCATCCACTGTCGAGGAGCCGCCACTTCTTGGAGATTCAGAGTCTGATGATGATTCCCAGTCTACCACTCCAGTTGATCCACCTCAGTCATCACAGGAGGTTGAGCCCGCAGCTGGAGTTGAGCCCCCGCGATCACAGGAGGCTCCACGATCTGTTCGAGTACCTAGGTGGTTGTTAGACACCCTTCGGGAGTCAGGTGTCACGGAGCTACCCTCCGAGTGGACCACAGAGGACGGCCCTCGAAGATCACATCGAGTTCGAGATAAAAGCAACACGGCGGAGCTTCTTCAGGTGAACTATGCTCTTATGTCTCGTATCATGCGGGATAAAGAGCCCACTTCCGTAAAGGAAGCCCTTTCACAGGATACTTGGAGGGAAGCCATGCAGGTGGAACCTGACGCCATCGAGAAGAACAACACTTGGGAGTTGGTACCGAGGCCGTCGAAGCGGTCAGTCATTGGTGTCAAATGGGTCTTTAAGACCAAGTACGCGGCTGATGGGTCGGTGGACAAACACAAAGCCAGGCTCGTGGCTAAGGGTTATGCTCAGCGGCCAGGCATCGACTACGAGGATACCTTTGCACCGACAGCGCGGATGACCACGATTCGGACCATTCTTGCCCTTGCTTCTTCTCAGAGGTGGCCCGTGTACCAGATGGATGTAAAATCGGCGTTCCTTAATGGTGACCTGCAGGAGGAGGTGTACGTTGAGCAGCCTCCAGGCTTTATTGTTCCAGGATCGGAAGGAATGGTTTACAGGTTACGTAAGGCCTTGTATGGTCTTAAGCAGGCTCCAAGGGCTTGGAATCAGAAGATTGATTCCTTCTTTATTCGGACTGGATTCCAGAGATCGGTTGCAGATCCGAACCTGTATCTCTTTCGGGAACGCGGCATGGTCACACTCATCATCCTTTATGTGGATGATCTCATTCTCACCGGCGGTCATGTGGAGCACATTGGAGTGATGAAGGCTGCCTTGTCAAAGGAGTTTGAGATGACCGACTTAGGCTTACTCCACTTCTTCTTGGGATTGGAGATCTGGCAGACCCAGAGGGGGTTTTTCGTCTCTCAGCAGCAGTATGTTCATGAGTTCCTTGAGGCCTTTGGGATGGAGAACTGCAAGCCTATTACTTCGCCGATGGACCCGAACACAAAGTTAACCGTTACAGATCCTTGTGAGCCAGTTGATGCCTCGCAGTACCGGAAGTTGGTTGGTTCATTGATCTGGTTGCTGAACACCAGATTGGACTTGAGCTTCTCCGTGGGGCTGTTGAGCTCTTTTATGCAGACGCCATTGAAGACTCATTGGGACGCAAGATTGCGGATCTTGCGGTATCTGCAGAGTACGAAGGATCTGGGACTCTTTTACACAGGAGGGAATGGAGTCAAGCTCCAAGGTTGGAGTGACTCAGATTGGGGAGGAGATCCAGACACGAGGAGATCTACTTCAGGATACACTTTTACCCTCGGCTCAGGAGCGGTTTCTTGGAGCAGCAAGAAGCAGCCAACTATTGCCCTTTCTTCAACAGAGGCAGAGTATCGGGCTGCTTGTGGTGCTGCTTGTGAGGTTGTATGGCTGCGGAGGCTGCTAGGCGAGATGGGGTTTCCACAGAGGGAGCCCACAGTCATCCAGTGTGATAACCAGAGTTGTATAGCTATTGCTCGGAACCCGGTTTTCCATGCCCGGACCAAGCATATAGAGATACAGTATCACTTTGTTCGTGAGAAGATCTTGGCGGGTGACATCTTGCTACTTTATTGTTCGACGGAGGACAATGCGGCAGACCTCTTCACGAAGTCTCTACCTCAGGCTACGCTCAGGCGGCACTCCAGCTCCCTGGGGTTGGTTACACAGCCAGGAGCTGAGAGGGGGTGTTAGAAGCCATCTCCTGTCTATTTGTATACACCAGGGCCTCTGTTGTGGGTGTGCCCGCCCGTATATCATTTTTCCACACTCCCCGTATTTTTTCCCTATTTTTCCCATTTTTTTCTAGTGGCTGGAGGGCTGCCAGTTGATGCCAGGAGCACTCTGAAGCTGGCCGACTGCATCTGTATCAGTTGTGGGCTGTAGGAGTGCTGGCCGACTTGTTCTGTCTAGGCGTGGGGCATCTGGAGCTGGCCGACTGCTATTTTCAGCTTTTACTCAGTCGTGGGCACTTTCTAGAGCTGGCCGACTGCCCTCATGGGTTTGTATATATTGCCCCTCAACCTCCTCCACTTTCTCATTCAGTATTTCCGGGATCTTGTGTATAGAGAAGAGTTTACACACATCTCTCTGTGTTTCTTGTGCTGATTATTTTCTGCAGTCTACTTGCTCTTGTCTACCCAAGTTTGGATATCATTTCCGCTGCATATTCTGACACATACATCCAGTCGGCCAGCAATATAGAAGCCCACGACTGATGTCTGGGCAGTCGGCCAGCCACAGGACTACCGATGGGACAGTCGGGCAGCCACTAAGTGCTCCTGCCAACCTCTGGCATCCCTCCATACCACTGGAAAAAATGGAAAAAAATAGGGAAAAATACGGGGAGTGAGGAAAAATGATAAACCACCTTATACAGGGCAGGCACACCCACAACAAAGGCCCTGGTGTATAAATATAGACAGGAGATGACTTCTAACACCCCCTCTCAGCTCCTGGCTATGAAACCAACCCAAGGGAGCTGGAGTGCCGCCTGAGCGTAGCCTGAGGTAGAGACTTCGTGAAGAGGTCCACCGCATTGTCCTTCGTCGAACAATAAAGTAGCAAGATGTCACCAGCCAAGATCTTCTCACGTACAAAGTGATACTGTATCTCTATATGCTTGGTCCGGGCATGGAAGACCGGGTTCCGAGCAATAGCTATACAACTCTGGTTATGGCACTGGATGACTGTGGGCTCCTTCTGTGGAAACCCAATCTCGCCTAGCAGCCTCCGCAGCCATACAACCTCACAAGTAGCACCACAAGCAGCCCGGTACTCTGCCTCTGTCGAAGAAAGGGCAATAGTTGGCTGCCTCTTGCTACTCCAAGAAACTGCTCCTGAGCCAAGGGTAAAACTGTATCCTGAAGTAGATCTCCTCGTGTCTGGATCTCCTCCCCAATCTGAGTCACTCCAACCTTGGAGCCTGACTCCATTCCAAGACTGTGGGCTCGCCCACGGCGGCTATCATGGTTGGGAGGTGAGTCAGGCCTGCACCCCCTTGCTTGTTTGTTGTTCGTTTGTTTGCAGGATTCGAGTTTCGAACCAAGATCGATCACGAGGGGATCCGTGAGGATTTGACAGTGGTATCAGAGCCTCCACCTGCTTTGTGCAGCCGAGGCCGACAGCAGTCTCGAGGCCCGCGAGGGCAGCTTCGTGGCGGTATGGGACGTCGCGAGGAGGAGATTGGTCGGTACGTCATCCTAGTTAGCTCAGCTCGTGGCTCGGTGGGGACAGCCAAGACTGTGGGCTCGCCCACGACTGTCATGGTTGGGAGGTGAGTCAGGCCTGCACCCCCTTGCTTGTTTGTTGTTCATTTGTTTGCAGGATTCGAGTTTTGAACCAATATCGATCACAAGGGGATCCATGGGGATTTGACAGCTTCCGACCGTGGAACCCCGATGATGATAAAATCAGCAAGGTCATATGACTCCAGCACAGACTCCATCATAACCTTCCAGATGCCGTAATTGGACCCGTCCAACTGACGATCCACTGAATCTGCCATCGCGGGGAGAAAACTGAAAGGGTGGGTGGGTGGGAAAAAAAATCTGTAAAACCTACAAGTGGCTGTCCAGCACCTTTGGCCCGCCTTTCTCTTGCACCTTCTCTTCCCGTACAGTCCAAAACAGTCCACCAATTAGCAACCTAACGCTCCCCCTCTTGCTCAGAAAAACTCCCAAGATCTATCACGAGCCTAGGGCTCTGATACCATGTCAGAATATGCAGCGGAAATGATAACCAAACTTGGGTAGACAAGAGCAAGTAGAATGCAGAAAATAGACAGCACAAGAAACACTGAGAGATAGGTGTGTAAACTCTTCTCTATTCATACGATTAAAAGTAGCAGGAGCATTGGTAAGACCAAAAGGCATGACCAAAAATTCATATAATCCGAAGGCTGTCCTGAATGCAGTCTTATGGACATCTTGTGGCACCACGCGTATCTGGTGATAGCCACTCTTCAAATCAAGTCTGCTAAAGCAAGCTGAGCCATCGAGCTTATCCAAGATATCATCAATTCGCGGAATTGGGAATCTGTTCTTGATGGTAAGCTTGTTCAAAGCTCTATAGTCCACACACATACGGAATGATCCGTCCTTCTTTTGAACAAGAAGCACAGGAGAGCAGTAAGGTGAGGAACTGGGCTGAACCAAACCTCTCTAAAAGCTCGTTTACCTGCTTCATGATTTCTTCTTGTTGTGCAGCACTCACTCGGTATGCGGGTTTGTTAGGTGGAGAACTACGTGGCACAAGATCTATACGGTGATCTTCGGGCCTTTGGGGAGGTAATTCACTTAGCAATGAGTCAGCAAAACAATCGTTGAATGCATTAAGAAAATTCAGCCTATCATTAGACATAGCATCCACATTTTGATGATTTGGCACAAGACTATCACGCACAAAAACCAAGTACGCTAAAAGACTCTTTTTCATTGCTTTATTAATTTGGATGTGTGATACAAGTGGGATGGAATCCCTTCTTTGCTAGCATCAATAAAATGGATGCGGCCTTTATGCATAAAAGAAATCATATTGGACTTGTAATCTTTGCGGGGCTCAAGCCTATGGTGCCACGGCTTGCCCAACAATACATCACATCCATTCAGTGGAGCAACTAGGAAATGCTCATTATCAAGGTAGCCCTAGATATGGATGCGCAACTTCTCTATCAAAGGGGTAACCTGCACCTCTTTACCAATAAATGCGGCTTCGGCTTCAATCTGAGGTCCCATATGCTCGACCTCAATACCCAATGCAGCTGCCATTTGCATAGAGATGAAATTGTCAGTTGCACAGTCATCAAACATGAAGAGTGCGGGCTAATCCTTGATTTGCCCCCAAGCCTTGCAAACCATTCGCTCTTTTGCATCATGACCTGTATTTCCTTGCACATTAGGAACTGCATGTACATTAGCTTTGGTGTGCTTGTCCTCGTGCTTTGGTTTGCGATCTGGGCATTGTCGGAACATGTGGTCTTTGCTACCACAAGAAAAGCATTTTCCATCCTTGGCATATTGCTCTCTTTGCTCCGAGGTTAATCCGAATTTGTTCTTCCTTGGGCCCTGTTCTTTAGATGTGTTATTTTCAGCTTTACCCCCCTTGTAAGGCTCCCGGAAGTTCTTTTTAGGTGGCTGTCCACCCTTTTGCTGATTTGGTGCAGCCTTGTCCTTGCCCTTGGAACCTCCTTGATCCTGTTTAATCTTGAGCACCAATTGCTCCGTAGCAAGAGCAGAAGCTGTGAGTTGTTGCAACGTATGTTTCGGGTGCAATTCAATGCCCGATCGATATGCTGGTTGCAGTCCAGAACGAAACTTCCTCTTTCTTTCATCCTCAGTGATTTGCATAAAGGAAGTCACTTCCAGCAACACTTTCCAGAATTTGTTAACATACTGTTGCACACTTTCATTCTCTCTTTGTTCCAGCCTGTCCCACTTTTGAGTGAGAGTTTGCTCTGCATTTGGTGGCAAGAATTGAGCATAAAATCTATCCTTGAATTCCTTCCAAGTAGAAATGGGATCCTTGGTGATCTTTTCAGTGATCCACCAATGAGCAACAGTCCCTTTCAAAAACATGCTAGCATGGTGCACCTTTGACTTTTCTGTGAAATCCTCATCGCTAAAAGCAATGTCGAACTGTGCCACAAATGCTAACACCTTAGAGGCATCATGTTCACCATAGCATCAAATTTAACAGATTTGTCACCTGCTTTGAATTCCTTGAGCTTCCTGGCATGAGACTCATGGTCTTCTCTTTTTCTTTTCCCCTTATCCAACGGGGCAGCCCTATTTGCATGGGCTCCATGGGCCGTGATAGAAGCTTCATGGGGCACGGTGGCATGTGCTCCACGAACTCGAAACTCAGATGCATGTGACTTACCAGCATATGGCATTGTCTCTCCATGAGAGAATTCAGAAGGCAAAATTTTTCTAGAAGCAGACCTGTCACCATGAGATACATGTCTTGCATGCATGTGACTTTCATGCCCTCTATGAGCACTGGCATACAAATATCTGTCAGGCTTTGTGCCTTGTGGAGAGGATGCATGTCGAGAGGTGACTGTCACCTCTTCTTTTTGCATAAAAGATTTCAGCCTTTGTGATGCGGGATCTCCATGCTTCAGACGAGGTGGATTTCTGAATTTCAGCTCTCCGTAATCCCCCTCTTTGATATCACCTTTGCGAAGGAGGTAGGCAAGTGCCAACTCCCTTGGTTTCTTGCCCACTTCACGAGCCATTGATTCAAAAGTTACATCTACCATAGCATCAGCCTTCCTAGCTTCAATAGCACTTTGCAGATGGGGATCTTCATGTAAAAACTTTAACTCTTGCTCTTGAGCCTGCAAAAGTTTTCTCATATGTTCCATTTCAGCCCTCATAGCATCAGGCTCTTGTTCAAGCATAACTGTCTTTCCTGGAGACAGTTGACCCTTTGATTCGCTATCAATAACCCTTTCAAGGGGCTTGTGTCTACCTCGCAGGGCATCAGACCCACGAGAGGCACTAGATGGACCCCTCGAATTTGGCACTTCCAAAGGGTTGCCTTGGCTGTCCATTGTGTTTTAAGTTTGCTAAAAGCGGGATGTCTAGTACACAGGTTCGTTTCCCCACTAGGAAGAGGGAAACAACCGTGCTCTGATACCAATGAAACCGATCCCACCAAAAGGGAAAGACTCCGTTGGACACCCACACGCTTAATAGCACAACTTTAAAACCACAAATTTGAAATGGACAGGGGCCGGAACGGGCCGACCCCCCCCTCAATATATGATATATTTATTGGGAGTATTTAATGAATACAATGCTCCATGGGTTCCAAGAACCAGATGATGTCCATGTACATATGAAAACAGTACCAAACAAATAGGCTCGAAGTCGAATTTCGATGTAGAAGCTCGAAGCAGAACGACCACTAGTGTGGTCCAATCTCTACGGTCCCGTGCTTTCACTGGACTCCGCGGAGAGCGCCTCACTGGTGTTCCGAGACCACGCACAAACAGGCGCTCTCGTACTAACGCCTGGCTCTCCCGATCTCAGCACCTTTGGACCGAGGTTCTCCAATAGAGCTTGGACAACCCGGCACCGAACGGGTGTTGGCCGTATAGGGAGTCGGGAATCCCTTACCAGATTTAAACACAAAATACTTTACTTAAATCTGAAATTCACTTACTCGTGGATAGCTGATAGAGAACCAATACCCGTGGTATGATGAAGTCACCCAGGAGATGCGAAGTCCCCTTGTAGAACGCCAGTGGAAAAGATGTGCCACCACTGCATGAGTCCACAGCCGCCTGTTGTGAGAGGAGGAGTACCCACTTGCAAGGGAAGAGAGAGACCTAGCTGCTGTGTGGAGGAGCAGCCTGTTATGAAGAGAGTGTACACCCACAGTTGCCTGCAAGAGTAAAAGGGAAGCCTGCTGAAGAGCAAGTGCAGCCACCTTGTATGGAGAAGAGGGATACTTGCTGCAGCCACCTGTGGGGAGTAGAAGCTGCAGGCGAATAGGTGCAGTCGCCTGTATAGGAGGTGAAGCAGCCGCCTGCAGGAGAGCTCACGCAGCCTGCTGAGAAGGGGAACCGGTAGAGGGTATAGCCGCCACAGATGGTCCAGAAGCGCAGCCTGGACAGCATACAGGTGAGGTTGCCAATAGATGGTGGGCAGCCTGTAGCATGTGCAGTCGTAGAGCAGCCAGCCGCCTGGGAAAAGCAAGCGCAGCCTGCTATGAAGAGAAAGAGCACACACACACACACGCCTGTATGGGAGGTGAAGCAGTCGCCTGCAGGAGAGGAGGCAGCGCAGCAGTGCGGAGATGACAGCCGCCTGCAGGAGAGCTTACGCAAGAGATGGTCGCCGACTTTGTTTTTACGAAAGAGGCTGAAAGCGGTTCATGCCCACGCTTGAAAGGGAAGGGTCTTTTTTATAAAAAATTAAGGTGTAGTTTACTCTACGCTTGCATGTGGGTGGGGAGTATGGGTAGGTGACCATGCCCACCCCCACACTCACTTAAGTGGGGCTCCCCACCTTGGCCCCTAAGTGGGTGCCCAAAGGGGGTGCCCACATTTAAGTGAATGTGAACACTTAACCTTATAAAACTAAAGGTTAGATATAAAATAATAAAAACAACATGTGCAACATACTTACCACCTGTTCACATGCACCAAAACTCGTCAGAATACAGAGCAGACTTCACGACTCACTGCAAGCGTCCCTGCTCAGTAAGTAACACGTCAAGCAGGCAAACACACAAATACATGTCATGCGAAAACAGTTTCAAACATGCAAAATATGTGTGCATGTGCAAATAGTAACATGGACATATCTCCCGTTCATGGAACAAGTACAAAATGTCTGTCGGCACAAAACTGGCACGACATAGAAACATAAAAACCTGGTCTTCCTATGGAGTGACAGTCCCATAGGTAAGACACAGTTCCAGGCACGAGTCTCCCTATGGTGTGACAGTCCCATAGGCAAAACACGGTACGAATACTGGCCCTTCCATGGCGTGACAATCCCATGGGTCGAACACAGTCCAGGTCATACACGGGTGGCACTGGTCTAGCTCCCGTCCATACGACACCATCCTGCTAACACACGGGTGGCAGCAGTCTGGCTCCCGTCCATGTCAGCAAAATACTGGCCTCTTCACACGAGACACCGGCCTGGCCTCAAGTGAACGAGACGCAAAAACTGGAGATGGACCAAATGATCGGCCAATTGGTGACAAACTCTGCCTTTTGGATACATATGCACGAAGCATATCCTCCAAAATCTTATTCACTCTTTCAGTCTAGCCATCAGATTGAGGATGATCTGAGGAACTCAAATTCAAAGTTGTTTCCAACTTCTCAAAAACAAGTTTTCAAAAATCACTCGTAAACTTAGAGTCCCTATCACTGACTATGTCTTGCAGTAACCCGTACAGTCTAAACAATTGCTCGATAAATTGCCTTGCTAATTGCGTAGCTGTAATGGTCTTCCGGGTCGGTAAAAATCGAGCCATTTTTGTCAAGCGATCTACCACAACCCAAATAGAATCGTGGCCTTTATGTGTTCTTGGCAATCCGGTAATAAAATCCATGGAAATACTTTCCCATCTATTACCTGGGATTTGCAAAGGATGCAACAACCTAGCCTGTCTAAAGCGTTCAACTTTATTTGCTTGACAAACTTGACACTTGAGAACATAATCTTCTACATACCCTTTCATCTTTGGCCAATAAAAAGTGTGTTTCACTAACGATAGTGTCATGTGTACCCCAGGGTGTCCAGCAGAAGGGGCGTCGTGACACTCCTTAAGAATCTTGGACCTAATGTCCGGAATCTGTGGTACACAAATTTTGTCATTACGGAATAGTAAACCATTCCGAATCATCCACTGGTCTCTTGCAGCCTGAATGGTAGGCTACTCAGTCATCGAGTCATGGTCAATCAATGAGCTCCCGTCTTGTATCTTCTGCCAAAATGGACCAAAATAACTATCAGTTCTGCAAAGCTCTCTCAATGACTGAAATAAGTCAGTAGAAACCTCGGTGAACGACAAAGTATTCACCTCTCTAATTCGACTAAGCGTATCTGCAACACTATTCATGGATCCTTTTCTATAACGAATCTCAAAATCAAAATCTTGCATTAATTCAGCCCAACGAGCTTTTCTTCCTCTCAAATCGTCCGCATCACACACATACTTGATTGACTGATGTGATCAGTCCAATACCACAAACTTGGAGCCATATAAATAATGTCTCCAAACCTTGAGAGCATGAATCACAGCATAAAGCTCCTTCTCAAGGGTTGGCCAACGAGATTGAGTGTCGTCTAGCTTTTTACTTTCAAAAGCAACAGGTCTACCATCTTGAAATAGAGCAGCCCCGATGGCATAGTCACTGGCATCAGTTTCAAGAACATAAGGCCGACTAGGATCGGGTCATGCTAAGATAGGTGCTTCCTTGACTTTATCTTTCAAAAGTCTGAAGGCCATATCCAAATCGTTATTCCAAGTGATAGGCTGATTTGACTTACGTCCACGATGTGACTTGGTTGAACACAATGCTAATCAATACACTTAAATACACTAAGATTTGAAGGACACTTGCTCATATACAAGAAGTAAATTGCTGAATTGACAAGAGACACACAATGGGCTGGAATGGCCGACCCCTCCCTTGAGTAAATTGTATTACTATTGGAGAAATTCAATACATAGCTTCACGGACATCCATTGCCAAATCCTCCATGCCAATGCATATGAAATTCAGCATTTAGAAAACAATGGTATGTCGATGTAGATCACCAAGGAGTTGCCTTGATGCCCGGCCCGACTTCAGTGCCCATATTCTCTACCATTGGCTCTATGTTCTACCAAGCAAGGTAGCAACATCTTCAAGAGCACATAGGACAAGAGAAATACTACACAGGGTGGCTAAACAAGGAGTCCTACCCTTCTACTGAATAAGTAATGACAACACATTGTCCAATTAGCTTACCAGTCTTCATAGAAGTTGTTGCAAGCGGAAGCCTTCGCGTTGGAAGCTTTAGAAGTGTTGATATCTTCGATTTGCCGCAATCCTTCACGACAAAAGTCTTCAAGAGGATGAAGGGAACCCTGGGAAAGCTTCCCCTATGGTTCAACTTGAGAAAGGAAGGCTGAAATTAGGGTTTTCAGCAAAAAGACCAGAAATTACAACAAAAATGAGAGCTGTTTTGCTGAATTTCAGTCACATTGGGAATGAGTAGGAGAGTGATTAGCACTTGGAAACACTCTTGGAAGCTTGGAAAACACCCTAGCAAGTTGGGTATGGCTATGGAGAGCTTGGAAATGGAGAAAAATGGTGGAAAAACAGAGTTTTCAGCCTCCAAAAATCCTCATGAAGAGAAAACACGAATTTTCTCTTAATAAGTAAGTGAATTGGGGTCCAATCAGGTGAAGGGACATGGGGAGATGCCCATTTATGAGTAAAAGGGGAGGATCAGGTCCTGGACATTGAGTCTTGTCCGCCTCGGGACTTCAGTGAGTATGAACTTGAAAGCGGTCATAATTTATAAGTGACTTTTGGACGCCCAAACTTTAATGAAGTGGGAACGCACTCACTTATAAATATTGGCTAAGTCCTAAGGGCTATTTGAGCCTAGATTGGGTAATACTTAACACCTGTTCACATGCCACACAACCATGTCAGCACACAGTTTCACACGCACGGTTCACGGGTGGGCATCCCCTAGCCCGGAACTACACATAGGTCATGCAAGCATGAAAACAGCATGCAATTTCATTCGCAGGCAAGCACATAAAGATGCTATGCAATGCAACATTGGCATGAGCAATTTCCGTTCATGAAACCATATAAGACCAGGCATTTCCAGGCAAGTATATGTGATACCAGACCCAGTGGAAAGCCAATGCTCCAGGCGTTTCCGAGCATGTACACAAAGGCACAAGTCCCAGCGGAAAGCCAAGTCCTCCAGGCGTTTCCGGGCATGTACACAAAGGCACAAGTCCCAGCGGAAAGCCAAGTCCTCCAGATATTCCGGGCGTGATAACGTCAAGTCCCAGCGGAATATCATATCCAACTATACAGCATGACACGTGTCAATCACATGCATAGGCGCATTCCATAAGCCATGGACACCAATCCAATATGTACATAGTGTGAAAGCAAGAGTGAACCATTGGCCAAATGGTGACACACGACCTTTCAACAAGTCGGTCATCGGTAGTGTGAGCTGAGCGTACTCCCGCACAGATTTCCGAAGAAAAACAACAAAACTGAGAAAAGAACGAAGTTGTTTCACTGTTCGCGGTATAGGCTAGTCCAGAACCTTCTGAACTCGGTCATAGTCAATGCTCAATCCATCTCTAGTGATCTTGTGTCCCAAGTAAATAATGTCTGTCATGAAAAACTCACATTTACTTAATTTAGCATATAGTCGATTCTGTCTTAAAATAGTTAAGACAATCGTGAGATGTCTAACGTGATTCTCAAGAGTACGACTATATATCAAAATATCATCCAAGAACACAACCACAAATTTTTCCAAATGTTCACGAAAAAGATCGTTCATCATTTGTGGCTGGAGCATTGGTTAATCCAAAAGGTAATACGAAAAACTCGTAATGGCCATACCTAGTCCGAAAGGCGGTTCTTTCGACATGTCTTTCATGAATACGTATCTGGTGATAGCTAATACGTAAGCTATCTTCGTGAAATATTTTGCTCTTGCTAACCGGTCAATCAGGTCATCTGATCTAGGGAGAGGATAACGGTTCTTAATTGTCAGCTTGTTCAATCTCTTGTAATCTATACACATTCTCCAAGTGTTGTTCTTCTTTCTCCTAAGAAACACAGGTGCACCCCAAGGTGATTTACTTGGACGGATCTGGCCCATCCTCAAATAATCCTTGAGTTGTTTGGCCAACTCATCTTCCTCAGCTTGGCTCATCCTGTAAGGTGGAATACTAACAAGGTGAGCACCAGGGATCAGGTCAATACGATGATCCGACTGCCCTTTCAGGTGGTAAGCCCGATGGCAGTTCCTTAGGAAATACATCTTGAAATGAATCAAGTATCTTCTGTAATTCTTTGCTTTCAAATACACTTAATTCATTGACATCCATAGAAGATATGAGAAATGAAGAAAGTGGAATCAATACACAATGGAAAGCAGTATACAAAGAAGAATCCATTATACTACCAAAATCAATTGTATTTACAAGAGGTTCCTGAGAGGGATATATACAATCACCTAAGATACTATACTGGGTGTTCCTATGTTCAAAAGAAAAAATATGACTAGACTAATCTATCTGGACTTGAAGAGTCTTAAACCACTCAATCCCTAATAACAAGTCTACATGTTCTAGGTGCATAATATAGCATTCCAGAGTATCTTTGTAGTCTTGAATCCGGATTGGTAGCATCTCCACCTTTCGATCCCATACTTGTCGATCCGCAGGTAGGCGTACCTCATAGGTGTTGGGGTAAAGGCCCCAAGTATGTACAAGTGTGTACATGTGTATAAGTGTATGCCCATTATTTGGTCCGTTTCACATTCACTTATTAATAAGTGTGGAGTGCACTCCAAGTCATATGTGTGGAGTGCACTCCAAGTCATTGTAAAGGTCACTCTTCTTATAAAGGGGTTGTGGTGTGCCCCTAACTACAACAAGCCAACTATTCACACCCACCAAACATTGGTGTGCTCTCTCTCCCTCTCTCTCTCTCTTACTCTCCCTCTCTGTGTATGTCTCTCCCATGAAACCCTAAAGCCGCAGGTCCTCCTTGCTCCTTCAACTGGTATCAGAGCCTGGTTCTCTTGCTTAGGGTTTTGGCTGCGGTGCTCTTCTGTTCTCCTCTCATCTCCCTCGACCTTGGGGACTACTTTTGTCGCGAAGAACTCCAATTCTGTAGCGAAGAAAGCTTGGGGACGACTTCTGTCGCGAAGAACTTCAACTCTGTCGCGAAGAACTGCAAGAGCTTGGTCGCCGGTGCTCCCCTCCCTCTTCTCCTCTGCTGGTCGCCCCCCTTTCTGCTGGTCGCCTCACTTTTGCAGCTGGCCGCCTTCCTTTTGCTGGTCGCCCTGCTGTTGCAGCCAAGAAGGCTGCCCAGGCAGCTCAAGGGGGCTGCCCAGGCTGCCCACGCAGCCCACAGGGCTGCCCAGCCAGCCCACGCAGCCAGCCAACGGGGCTGCCCAGCCAGCCAGCCACCCAGCCCACGTGGCTGCCCAGCAGGCCCACGGGCTCCTGGAGTGCCTCCCTTTATCAGATCTGCAGACACACAGCCAGCAAATTTCAAGAGGTATTTTGCTTCATTTTCTGGGGCTTTTTCTTGTTTTCCATGCAATTGTGCAGATTACGCAGGTAATGGTGGAAAACAATTGGGGCTTTTGTCAATTAAAGCCAATTTGCAGACATTGAAGCCGAAAATTTGGGGCTTCTCATGTAATTGGACAATTGGTGATGCATATGTCTTGTGGTAACACTGTCCATGCATATTTGACAATTTTGGGTCAATTTTGACCAAGTTTGACTGTCAAAATTTGGGGCTTTTGGCAAATGTATGTGGCTGCACTGTTTATGACAGTTTTGGGAGATGTATTTTATGTCATTGTGTCAGTTTGATCATTGACAGTGGGAGTATTCCGCAGTGGGAGATATACCTTGGGAGAACATTTGGGTGCAGTGTTTTGCACAGATTCCGCAGTGGGAGATATACCTTGGGAGAACATTTGGGTGCAGTGTTTTGCACAGATTCCGCAGTGGGAGATATACCTTGGGAGAACATTTGGGTGCAGTGTTTGCACAGGGTTGAGCACTTTGTGTGCATTTGGGTGTAGTGTTTGCACAGGTTTGTAGAGAGTCAAGTATTGACTTTGGTTGTACTTTGCTATGGCAACCACAGGTGAAAGTTCTTCTTTGCTTCACATCAAGAAGCTTGAAGGCTCTCATAATTATGACATTTGGCAAACTCAGTGCTACAATGTGTTGCTCCAGAAGAAGCAGCACAAGCCTATCAAAGAAAAGGGTGTAATGCCTGCTTCTCTTACTGCTGAAGAGTGGGAAGATGTGGATGAGCTTGCGAGATCCACTATCATGTTGTCTGTGTCAGACTCATTACTTTTCAGCATTCGTGAAGAGAAGACTGCTTGGGGAATGTGGCAGAGATTGCAGGACTTGTATGCCCAACAAAGTGCCTCAAGCAAAGTGTATTGGTTGAAGAAACTCATAGGCCTTCAGATGAAGGAAGGGGCTTCTATGACAGCCCATCTCAATGAGTTTAATGGTATTGTCAGCCAGGTTATAAATCAAAAGTTGGCAATGGACGATGAGTTCAAAGCCACCTTTTTGTTATGCACTTTGCCAGAGAGTTGGGACACATTCAGGACAGCCACTAGCAATTCGCATGCTATGCTGTCATATGCAGATGTTGAGGGTGCTCTTCTTCAAGAAGAGATGAACAGGAAAAACAACTCTGTTGGAAAGTCCAATGCAATGAATGCACGTGGGAGATCCCAGCAAAGGGGGAAAAGCCAAGAAAGGGGAAGGAGCAAGTCTCGCTCCAAAAAGGACTTGGAATGCCATTATTGTGGCAAGAAGGGACACTTCAAAAAGCAATGCTACAAGTGGAAAAATGATCAAAAGGAAAAGGGAAAAGGCAAAGACAAGGATGAAGCAAGTGAAGCCAAAGATGCAAAGCCAAAGGGTAAAAGTGGAGTCAAGATTGAAGAAGTCAATGTGTCACATGCAGGTGACAGTGTGGATGAAGTCCTATTTACGTCTTCACTTGATGCCCATTCACTTCTTACAGGTGGTCATGGTATGCACTCATGGATCATTGATTCAGGTGCCTCCTTTCATGTCACAGGTTGCAGAGACTTGTTTGTCAGGTACACTGCTGGCAATGAAGGAGTTGTTTATTTGGGTGATAACCATGCATGCAAGATACTTGGCAGAGGTAATGTGAGGCTTGTATTTTCAGATGGCTCACAGCTTATGCTCCATGATGTCAGGCATGTGCCTGAGATCAAGAAGAATCTGCTTTCTACTGGACAGCTTGATGATGCTGATTATGTTACCACATTTGGTAGTGGAAAGTGGAAGATTAGTAAGGGCTCACTGGTTGTTGCCAGAGGCTCTAAGGTTGATACTCTATACTTCATGTATGCTGGTGTTTGTCACCATGCCGATGTGAATGCAACCGAGTTGCCGCAAATCTCTTTGTGGCATAACCGGTTGGGACACATGAGTGTCAAAGGAATGGAGCTCTTATCTCGTTATGGTTATTTGCCTTCTCTTAAGTTCTCAGGTTTTCAGTTTTGTGAGCATTGCATCTATGGTAGGCAACTACAGTGCCCTCACAAGAAAGCTCTTGGACAGAAAGATGCTCAGTTAGAGCTTGTGCATACAGATGTATGTGAGATGCCTCAGCTTTCATTGGGTGGGGCAAAGTATTTTGTGTCATTTATTGATGATGCCACACGTAAGGTGTGGGCATATCCTCTTCGTCTGAAGAGTGATACATTTTCAGTGTTTGAGAAGTTTGTTGCTCATGTTGAGAATCAAACTGGCAAAACACTGAAGGCTTTGCGTTCCGATAATGGTGGAGAGTATATGTCCAAACAGTTTCAGGACTTTTGTGATGCTAAAGGCATCAAGAGGGAGCTCTCTACTCCTTATGATCCTCCACAAAACGGGACAGCAGAGAGGATGAACAGGACCATTCAGGAGAAGGTCCGTTCTATGTTGTCACATGCTGCATTACCTCATGGTTTTTGGGCTGAAGCTGTTATGACAGCCGTTCACCTTATAAACAGGTCACCTAACACGAGGCTTGGTGGGAAAGTGCCAGAAGAAGTATGGACAGGGAAGCCTCCGTCATACAAGCACTTGAGAGTGTTTGGTTGCGTTGCGTACGTGCACATACGCAGGGAAATGCGCACCAAACTTGATCCTAAGTCTCATAAATGCATATTCCTAGGATATGGTGACAAAGGTGAAATGGGGTATAGACTTTGGGATCCCATGAATAGAAAGATCATACGCAGCAATGATGTCATTTTTGATGAAACATGCATGTATAAGGAGCCTGCAAGGCAACAGGAGCCTGGCAGAGTCATCTTTGATGATGATGGACATCATGGACAACAACAAAGGGCTGTAAATCAGCCATTACAGCAGGAAAACCAGCCCTTAAATGGTGCTGAAAATGGTCCAAATGGACAGCCAGATATGGCAGAAGATATCCCTATGGATATACCACAGTTAGAGGAGATACCGGGCATGATTTTTCAGCCTTATGGCATGGAACAGGAGCCACCGATGGGTGATATGCAGGCTGGACAGCAACCTGCAAATGATGGTCATTGGGTACGGAGGTCCACTAGACCCTCCAGAGTCCCTGACAGGTTTGTTCCAGGGGTTGACTACTTGATGCTCACTGACTGTGGGGAGCCCTCATGTTACAAAGAGGCTTTACAGAGGGCAGATAAGGCTCTATGGGAGCGTGCTATGCAGTCAGAGATGGATTCTTTGCATAAGAATAGCACATGGGATTTGGTGCAGCTACCTACTGGCAAAAAGACATTGCCATGCAAGTGGGTTTACAGGCTCAAAGTTACACCTGGGACTAAGCCAAGGTACAAAGCCAGATTAGTGGCAAAGGGCTTTAAGCAGGAATATGGTGTGGACTTTGATGAGATCTTCTCTCCAGTGGTCAAAATGACTACACTTAGAGCTGTGTTAGCTTTGGTTGCACATGAGGATCTGGAATTGGTTCAGATGGATGTGAAGACAGCCTTTCTTCACGGAGATCTCCATGAGGAGATATATATGAAGCAGCCAGAGGGTTATGCAGTGAAAGGGAAAGAGAAGCTTGTATGCAAGCTGAAAAAGAGTCTTTATGGGCTCAAACAGGCACCAAGGGAATGGTATCATAAATTTGATACATTCATGAAATCCCAAGATTTCAGGAGAAGTGACATAGATCACTGCTTGTACACCAAGAAAGCTTTGGATGGCAGTCTATTGATCCTCATCTTGTATGTTGATGATATGTTGATTGCCGGGAAATCTCGTAAGGAGATGGATGCCTTGAAGCAGAGGCTGCATCAGACCTTTGATATGAAGGATTTGGGTGATGCAAATCACATCTTGGGTATGCGGATTCTTCGGGACAGAAATCAGCATGTGTTGTATTTGTCTCAGAAGGAATACATTGGCAAAGTCTTGCAGAGGTTCAATATGGATGGGGGGAAGAAGACTAGTACTCCGTTGCCTCCATATGTGAAACTCAGTGCTATGGACAGCCCACAGTCAGATAGAGACAGGGCTGATATGGCCAAGATTCCGTATGCCTCAGCTTGTGGCAGTCTCATGTATGCCATGGTTGCTACCAGACCAGACATTGCATTTGCAGTTGGTGTGGTTAGCAGATATATGGCCAACCCTGGCAAGAAGCATTGGGAAGCAGTGAAGGGTATCATGAGATACCTAAAAGGCACACAGGATATGTGCATTTGCTTTGGCAAACAGGATGCATTAGTGCATGGTTACACGGATTCGGATTATGCCGGTCATCCAGATAACCGGAAGTCTACTACCGGTTATGTGTTTACATTCACAGGAGGTGCAGTATCATGGATATCCAGGATGCAGAAGTGCATTGCCTTATCTACTACAGAGGCCGAGTATATTGCAGCCACAGAGGCTTGCAAGGAAGCATTATGGCTATCTCGGTTAGTGGCAGATTTGGGCTATACAGGGGATATTCCATTGTTGCATTGTGACAGTCAGAGTGCCATCCAGTTGGCAAAGAACCCTGTCTTTCATGCAAAGACGAAGCATGTGGATGTGAAGTATCACTTCATCAGAGAGGTGATAGAGGACAAGCTGATTCAGCTTGTCAAGATTCATACGGATGACAACCCAGCGGATCTGTTGACCAAGAGTTTACCTCCAGAGAGGTTTGCTCACTGCAGGCACTTGATGGGCATTGGATGATCAGACATCTGCTGATCTCTCTCCTCTTTTAGGCACACACTGGCCTTTAAGTGGGAGGTTGTTGGGGTAAAGGCCCCAAGTATGTACAAGTGTGTACATGTGTATAAGTGTATGCCCATTATTTGGTCCGTTTCACATTCACTTATTAATAAGTGTGGAGTGCACTCCAAGTCATATGTGTGGAGTGCACTCCAAGTCATTGTAAAGGTCACTCTTCTTATAAAGGGGTTGTGGTGTGCCCCTAACTACAACAAGCCAACTATTCACACCCACCAAACATTGGTGTGCTCTCTCTCCCTCTCTCTCTCTCTTACTCTCCCTCTCTGTGTATGTCTCTCCCATGAAACCCTAAAGCCGCAGGTCCTCCTTGCTCCTTCAATAGGTATGATCGCTGGGTGTTGAATCAAGACCCAATTTCTGCACAAGTTTGTAGTTAACAAACAAAGTTGTGTGAGCTGCCAGGGTCTCGAAGAATGTGGATTCTATGGCCATTCACTTCTCCATAAACTCGGAGAAGATCATGCAAGCCAAAAACTTTAGAGTTGAACAGACAATCAGAACATGTACTAGGGCGAGAAAGTACAGTAACTGACGTACTTGTCAAAGACAACTGATTAGCTGCCTTTGGCTTGGGTCCTGCGTTGGTCTTTGCGCCCTTTTGCTTTGGGCACTCGTTACACATGTGTCCTTTTTCTTCACAGATGAAGCAACGTCTCTCCTTCTTGAGCTTCAAAGCCTTAAGGAGACGTTTCTTCTTCGCTAGTGTCGAAGTTGAATTCTTCGAAGGTTGGTCCGAAGACTTTCCTTCAGCCGTGCTAGCCATTGGTGCGGAGAACTTCCTTTTGTGCTTGTTCCCCTGCTCGGTAACAGGTTTAGACTTGGAAGAGACCATTGTATCATCATAGATACGAGCGGAATGAATGGCCTCGTCCAAAGTTTTGCATTTGTTATTTTTAACCTGTAAACGGTATGAGTCGGGTAAACCGGCTACGAAGAACCTCAAAAGAGTTGTGGGATCCATCTTCGTAGCTTTCATCTGCAAGTCCCTAAATTTCTGGAGATAGACCTCATAAGTGAGGTTCTGCGAGGTCATGGTCAAAGTAGTAAACCGGGCAACAACATCATAGTCATCCTCTTTCTTGAGGAATTCTTTCTTGAAGACGTCTTCGAACTGTGGCGAAGTCGTTGGTTTCGGGTTGAGTTCCTTCCACCAAAGCAAAGCTTTGCCTGAGAGGAAACCTGCTGCTAATTGGATCTTTTTCCCATCGTCATATGGATGGAATTGAAAATGGACTTGCCACTTATGTAGCCAAGTGTCCACTATCTCCTTGGTACGCTGCTTTCTGTAAAGCCTGCATCTGCGCGGCGATTTGTGCTTGACGTTCTGAGGAAGAAGCTTCGAGAGCAACTTTAAATTCTTGGAAATCTAATTTTGACACATGTGACATAATTGTCGAAAAGATCGGCATCAGTGTCTTCCATAGCCAGCAGGTCTTCACGTTCGATAAGGGGCTCCAACTCGGATTCTTGGGTCGACATCTTGAAGAGGGCAAGGTGAGAGAAAAAAATATTTATCTTGCACAAGGAGAGTGCTAGAGGACTTGAGATCTTGAGGGCTTGAGAACTTGAGAGATGTGTGACTAGAAGCCCGCTTAAGGGGAATATATAGGCTTCCTCAAAAGCCAACTTTAGCTTTTGCTTTTATGTTGTTTTTTTTTTGGTTGGCAAAAAAATTAATAAAATAAAAAATAAATATATATATATATATAATGTTTTCTTAAAAAAGAAAAAAGAAAAAAAAACAATTATAAAGCAAACTTGGGTTTCTTTAACAAAAAAAAAAACCCTTTTTCCAAAGGGTGGTTTTATAAAAACCTTAGGCGCATATGAAAATATCAAAAGCAGGCGATTGGAAAACAAAAGCAAAAACAACTCGTTAACTGCTTTTTCTACATCCCTGTTCTTCGCCTGCCTACGTGCATTGCCTGGCCGCC
This sequence comes from Cibotium barometz, assembly GCF_041138505.1. Lineage (NCBI taxonomy): Eukaryota > Viridiplantae > Streptophyta > Polypodiopsida > Cyatheales > Cibotiaceae > Cibotium > Cibotium barometz. The sequence continues at coordinate 6,166,288 of NC_141094.1, read as the reverse complement.
TGCAATCGTACCTGGCCGCCCGCCGAAGTGCGCCTGTGACCGGCTCTCACGTGCGCTAACATGCACGTAACAGTCTGCGCATCTGCGCCTGCCTACGCATACAGCCCGACGGCCTGCAGGGATGCCCTACATATCTGCGCACAACGGGTACCCACTTGCCTACGTGTATCCAGTTGCGTACACAAACACGCTTGCGCATATACCTAGCCGTCTGTTTTACTCGCTTGGCTGCATGTACAGGCTGGCATTTTGCACATAAGGCTGTGCTACCACCCATCCAGGCGTTACTCCCTCTCTCTCTCTCTCTCACAAACAATAGCCGACTGGTTCTCTCTCTTCTTTTCTCTCTCCAAACTATTCAAACAGTTGCAAACATATAGCCCTTCTTCTTGCTAAGCAAACCAACCCTACTAGACCACAATCTCCATCATCACGGGCTCCTTCGATGAAAAAGCAACATACTTAATCTGAAAAACAGCAGTATGCATAGAAAAAACAGCAAGCTTCTTAAACTCATACCTCTTTTTCTTTGACCTCTTTTTCTCTACCTACCGACTTGCTCGTTCACGAGGCTTGCTCTGATACCACTGTCAAATCCCCATAGGATCTTCTCGTGGAACGCTCTTGGTTCAAGACTTGAAACCTGCAAACAAACGAAACAAACAAGACGGGGGTGAGGCCTCCTTGACAGCCGTGGGCAAGCCCACAAGACTTGGCTGTCCCCATCGAGCCACGAGCTGAGCTAACTAGATGGATGTACCGACCAATCTCTACCCCGTGACGTCCCATACCGCCACGAAGCTACCCTTGCGGGCCTCGAGACTACTGCCGGCCTCGGCTGCATGAAGCAGGTGCATGTCTGCACTAGATCCAGGCTCCTGACCATAGAGCTCTCACAAAGTCACGCGAGACTCTATATGACTAATGACTAACCTTGGCCACCCTTTTATAGGCTCTTGGCTGGTCATCGGGCGTCCACACTTGGGCGCCCGCCCGTCCATACTTGGGTGCCCGCCTATTAGTCTATCCCTAACTCAGCTCGCCAATCAGCCTACCTAGCTCCAAGCTTCCCCAACCTCAAAGCTAGTCTTGTGTGCGTGTAGCACACGGTAGATACACACTGTGCACATGAAATACGGCAAGAAGAAAAAGCAACGGGACTATGAGGAAGTCCATGCAGGATTGACGAAGACCGACGTCAGGTTGAACTTGCCTCTCGGGAGCACCAACGAGAGCTTGATCGAGAGCGCTGTTAGAAGTCATCTCCTGTCTATATTTATACACCAGGAACTCTGTTGTGGGTGTGCCCGCCTTGTATAAGGTGTTTTATCATTTTTCCTCACTCCCCGTATTTTTCCCTATTTTTTTCCATTTTTTCCAGTGGTGTGGAGGGATGCCGGCAGGAGCACTTAGTGGCTGGCCGACTGTCCCATCTGTAGTCCTGTGGCTGGCCGACTGCCCAGACATCAGTCGTGGGCTTCTGTATTGCTGGCCGACTAGATGTATGCAGTCGTGGACCTTTTTATTGCTGGCCGACTGCTCATGCAGTCGTGGAGGCCCATCAGTGCTGGCCGACTTCTCACATGGGGCATATAAATAGGCCCCATGCCCCCACCACTTCCTCATTCAGTCTTTTGCGGGATCTTGTGTTGGATAGGATATTCCGACCCCATCGCAAGTTTACAGGAGTCTTCTTTGATGATATCTTGGTTTTCTCCAAGAATGAGCAGGAACACAGAACTCATTTGATCACAGTGTTCGAAGAGTTGCGGAAGCATAAACTTTTCGTCAATGCCAAGAAAAGTGAGTTTTTTCTTTCAGAGATTCATTATCTGGGTCATATTGTATCCAAAGATGGAGTTACAATGGATCTTGCAAAGATAGAGACTATTCGGAATTGGCCCGAATTGCAAAACGTACATCAAGTACGTAGTTTTCTGGGATTATGTTCGTACTAGAGGCATTTCGTAAGGCATTTTGCTATGATTGCCACTCCTCTACATGATCTCATGAAGAAGAAAACTGCTTTCAAATGGACTTCAAAGGAACAGGATGCTTTCTTGCAACTCAAGCATGCGATCATATGTGGTCCAGTATTGATTGTTCCTGACTTGCACAAGTCATTCGTGGTTGAATGTGATGCTTGTGGTGATTGCATAGGAGCTGTCCTAAATCAAGAAGGGCATGCAGTTGCATACGAGAGCCGTCGTTTGCATGATGCTGAGCTTCATATGGATATCTATGAGAAAGAGCTCTTGGCTGTAATTCACGCCTTAAAGATTTGGAAACATTACCTTCTTAGGGCTGAATTTGTAGTCAAGACAGATCATCAAAGCTTGAGATACTTTCTATCTCAAACTAAGCTTTCAGAGAAGCAGATGAGAATGGCAAACTTTCTTTCCATGTTTCATTTTCAGATTGTGCATACTCCAGGAAAGAAAAATGTGGTGGCCGATGCACTATCTAGGAGGCCTTATGTTGCTGCAGTCTCAGTGGCCTCTCATGGAGACCTATCTGCTATGAGAGATTTGTATCATTTGGATGCTGATTTTTGCCATATATGGACTGATTTGATGGCTGGTCATTCACATGCCTCTTATGTTATCAACGAGGGTTATCTCATGAAGGATAATTGCCTATGTGTGGTAAAGGATTTGCGTCCAAAGGTTATGGACGAATATCACGCTCCACCATATGCTGGTCATCGAGGTATCATGCCTACTACTCATATGATTCAGAGGTATTTCTTTTGGCCGAGCATGCGTAAAGACATTGAGGCTTATGTGCGTGCATGTATTACTTGCCAAAAGGTGAAATTTGACGGGCAAAAGCCTCCAGGTTTGCTTCAGCCATTGCCTATTCCCTCGCAACCTTGGGAAAGTATCACGATGGATTTTAATATGGACTTGCCTAGATCCCAGCATGGGAATGATGCTATTTGGACTATTGTGGACAGATTTAGCAAGCAAGCTCACTTCTTGCCCGTCAAGAAAACCATCAAAGCTGATCATATGGTAAAGCTTTTTCTTGCTAATATTTTCAAGCATCATGGTATGCCTAAATCCATTGTTGGGGATAGAGATCCCAGGACTACAAGCCTATTTTTGGAGGGCTTTATTTGATAATATGGGTACTAAACTTGAGTTTTCATCAACTTATCATCCCCAAACGGATGGCCAAAGTGAAGCTGCAAATTCAGCCGTGTTGGATTTATTGAAATGTTATGTGGCAGATCAAAAGAGTGCATGGGAGAAGTATCTTCCACTTGTTGAGTTTACCTACAACAATACGATCCATGCTTCCACGGGCAAGGCTCTGTTTGAGATTATTTATGGCAGAGTGGTCTTGCCACCCATCCTTCGTACAAAGGATGAGATTTTTGCAGCTGATGAATATGTTCGTGACTTGGATGTTGCCTTTGGTCAGGTGCGGACAGCCATTGCAAGATACAATCTTCTCTGCATAGTAATGATTTCAAGTGGCATAAAATACAACAGTAATGATTATAGGTTTGGGATTTGTCTATGTTTTGTCTTAATGTGAGTAATGATCATAGGTTTAGGGTTTGTTAATGTTTTGTCTTGATGTGTTTATGTTTATTTTCATAGGAGCAACAAGGTTGTGTAAATCAAAGCAACAAGGTTGTGAGCAACAAGGTTGTGTAAATCAAAGCAGTAAGTTGCTATTTATTTCTTGTTGTTTTAATCTTTATTTCTTGCTTACAATCTAACATATATATTTATTAATCATGCAGTCTAGCTTTATTAATTTAGATGTCTTCAAGGAGGAGGAATATCAATAATATTCACACAGTGGAGGTGTTTAACAACTCAGGATAAGCATAAAATGGCTGCTGACAAGCATAGAAGGGACATGGAAGTCAAAGAAGGTGATTGGGTATTACTGAAATTTGAGAAGACTTGGCTTCGGAAGAGGCCAGGACGCGAAGGATCATATCCTAAGCTTTCTCCTCGCTATTATGGACCCTTCAAGGTGATTCAGAAGATCAATGAAGTGTCCTACAGGCTTGCTCTACCTAGTCATTGGAAGATTCACAATGCTTTTCATGTGAGTCTATTTCGGAAATATGTGGAGCCAGATCCTGAAGAGCCTGTCACAGAAGATCCGCCAGAAATTGAAGAGCTTGAGGAGATCCTCCAGCCAGAACAGATTGTTTTTCACAAGGAGAGAAAGCTACCTGCAGGAAAGCTTTCCAGGAGATACCTTGTGAAGTTTAAAAATTATTTGCCTATTGATGCCAAGTGGGTAAATGAGGATTATTTTGCAGATTATCCGCAATTGTTGTAGGCATATCTTGAGGCTTTTCAGTTGAGGTCAACTCTTTAGAAGCCCGGGGGGATGTCACCAATTGGCCGACCATTTGGTCCATCTCCAGTTTTTGCGTCTCGTTCACTTGAGGCCAGGCCGGTGTCTCGTGTGAAGAGGCCAGTATTTTGCTGACATGGACGGGAGCCAGACTAGTGCCGCCCGTGTGTTAGCAGGATGGTGTCGTATGGACGGGAGCCAGACCAGTGCCACCCGTGTATGACCTGGACTGTGTTCGACCCATGGGATTGTCACGCCATGGAAGGGCCAGTATTCGTGCCGTGTTTTGCCTATGGGACTGTCACACCATAGGGAGACTCGTGCCTGGAACTGTGTCTTACCTATGGGACTGTCACTCCATAGGAAGACCAGGTTTTTATGTTTCTATGTCGTGCCAGTTTTGTGCCAACAGATATTTTGTACTTGTTCCATGAACGGGAGATATGTCCATGTTACTATTTGCACATGCACACATATTTTGCATGTTTGAAACTGTTTTCGCATGACATGTATTTGTGTGTTTGCCTGCTTGACGTGTTACTGAGCGGGGACGCCTGCCAGTGAGTCGTGAAGTCTGCTCTGTATTCTGACGAGTTTTGGTGCATGTGAACTGGTGATAAGTATGATACACATGTTTTTATTATTTTATATCTAACCTTTAGTTTTATAAGGTTAAGTGTTCACATTCACTTAAATGTGGGCACCCCCTTTGGGCACCCACTTAGGGGCCAAGGTGGGGAGCCCCACTTAAGTGAGTGTGGGGGTGGGCATGGTCACCTACCCATACTCCCCACCCACATGCAAGCGTAGAGTAAACTACACCTTAATTTTTTATAAAAAAGACCCTTCCCTTTCAAGCGTGGGCATGAACCGCTTTCAGCCTCTTTCGTAAAAACAAAGTCGGCGACCATCTCTTGTGTAAGCTCTCCTGCAGGCGGCTGTCATCTCCGCACTGCTGCGCTGCCTCCTCTCCTGCAGGCGACTGCTTCACCTCCCATACAGGCGTGTGTGTGTGTGTGCTCTTTCTCTTCATAGCAGGCTGCGCTTGCTTTTCCCAGGCGGCTGGCTGCTCTACGACTGCACATGCTACAGGCTGCCCACCATCTATTGGCAACCTCACCTGTATGCTGTCCAGGCTGCGCTTCTGGACCATCTGTGGCGAGTGTACCCTCTACCGGTTCCCCTTCTCAGCGGCTGCGTGAGCTCTCCTGCAGGCGGCTGCTTCACCTCCTATACAGGCGACTGCACCTATTCGCCTACAGCTTCTCCTCCCCACAGGCGGCTGCAGCAAGTATCCCTCTTCTCCATACAAGGTGGCTGCACTTGCTCTTCAGCAGGCTTCCCTTTTACTCTTGCAGGCAACTGTGGGTGTACACTCTCTTCATAATAGGCTGCTGCTCCACACAGCAGCCAGGTCTCTCTCTTCCCTTGCAAGTGGATACTCCTCCTCACAGCAGGCGGCTGTGGACTCTTGCGGTGGTGGCACATCTTCTCCACTGGCGTTCTACAAGGGGACTTCGCATCTCCTGGGTGACTTCATCATACCACGGGTATTGGTTCTCTATTAGCTATCCACAAGTAAGTGAATTTCAGATTTAAGTAAAGTATTTTGTGTTTAAATCTGGTAAGGGATTCCCGACTCCCTATACGGCCAACACCCGTTCGGTGCCGGGTTGTCCAAGCTCTATTGGAGAACCTCGGTCCAAAGGTGCTGAGATCGGGAGAGCCAGGCGTTAGTACGAGAGCGCCTGTTTGTGCGTGGTCTCGGAACACCAGTGAGGCGCTCTCCGCGGAGTCCAGTGAAAGCACGGGACCGTAGAGATTGGACCACACTAGTGGTCGTTCTGCTTCGAGCTTCTACATCGAAATTCGACTTCGAGCCTATTTGTTTGGTACTGTTTTCATATGTACATGGACATCATCTGGTTCTTGGAACCCATGGAGCATTGTATTCATTAAATACTCCCAATAAATATATCATATATTGAGGGGGGGTCGGTCCGTTCCGGCCCCAGTGCTGGTGTCCATCTTTTCATTACATTTCATTTCAATTTCAAGTTGTATTAAGTTGTCCATTTCAAATTTGTGGTTTTAAAGTTGTGCTATTAAGCGTGTGGGTGTCCAACGGAGTCTTTCCCACTTGACGGGATCGGTTTCAAAGTTCATGGAAGGATTATCTTCCTATGTTAGAATTTGCATATAACAGTACTAAGCATACGAGTACAGGTTTTAGTCCTTTCATGCTTATGTATGGTTTTCAACCTAGATCACCTGTTACAGTGGGATTCCCAGGACTTTAGCATGATGCAACACGTAATTTTTTGCAAGATATGCAAGAAATGTTACAAGTTGCAAAGGAATCTATTAGAAGTGCTCAAGACCGAGACCGATCTTATTCTAATAGACATCGTTCACCCAGAGAGTTCTCTGAAGGAACGATGGTGTATTTGCGAGTTCTGAAAGATTCCAAGACTTTACGGATAAGTCGATCTCCGAAATTATCCCCTAGATATTGTGGACCATTTCGTATTACACGACAGATTGGTTCAGTCGCATATGAATTGGATTTGCCTTCTCATGTGAAAGTTCATCCTGTATTTCATGTCAGTAGACTTAAGGAAGTACTGGGTGGAACAGACCAGTTAGTTACTCTTCAAGAAATCATAGATGTCGAGGACATGACATTTGTTCCACACGAACCTGAAAAGATTCTTGAATTTCGTGAAAGGAGATTGCGTAATACGCTTATCACGGAATACAAGATCAAGTGGAAGGATCATGTTGAGAAGGACGCTACATGGGAAACATTGACTACTCTTCAGAGAGATTACCCTGGCTTTTTAGTGAGCTCAGGAGTGCGCTCTTAGAGGAAGGGAAGTATGTCATGTGCACAGTGTGTATCTACCGTGTGCTACACGCACACAAGACTAGCTTTGAGGTTAGGGAAGCTTGGAGCTAGGCAGGCTGATTGGCGAGCTGAGTTAGGGATAGACTAACGGGCGGGCACCCAAGTATGGACGAGCGGCACCCAAGTGTGGACGCCCGATGCCCGGCCAAGAGCCTATAAAAGGATAGCCAAGGTTAGTGATTAGTCATATAGAGTCTCGCGTGACTTTGTGAGAGCTCTATGGTCAGAAGCCTGGATCTAGTGCAGACGTGTACCTGCTTCATGCAGCCGAGGCCGGCAGCAATCTCGAGGCCCGCAAGGGTAGCTTCGTGGCAGTACGGGGCATCACGGGGTAGAGATTGGTCGGTACGTCCATCTAATTAGCTCAGCTCGTGACTCGGTGGGGACAACCAAGTCTTGTGGGCTTGCCCACGGCTGTCAAGGTTGGGAGGTGACTCAAACCTGTACCCCCGTCTTATTTGTTTCATTTGTTTGCAGGTTTCGAGTCTTGAACCAGGAGGGTTCCACGAGGAGATCCTATGGGGATTTGACACCGTCTAGCTTCATCCTCTCATCTTTGTTGTTTCATCTGAAAGTAGAGAGAACTCTTGTACTACTTTTGGTCTCATAGACCTATTGGGGCTTTTGAAGTCGAAAATGTAACACTCTCTCTCTCTCTCTCTCTCTCTCTCTCTCTCTCTCTCGGGAAGTTCGGCAAGTAGAATCAAAGGATAAAACTGTGATGAGAGAGTCTGAACAAACATAGATGCTGACAAAATTGTGCCCTAATTGTATACATGTGAAAGACTGAACGTTAACAAATTCTGACAAGAATAATCTCTGATCTAGATAAAGATTTACCTGCTGCATGATCTTTCGCTTGTTGTGGCCAGCGGCGAGGTCATCAGGGTTGACGGTTTTCTTGATGTTTCCGGCGAGGGTCATGACGAGTTTGAACTGGACGTCCGCCTGGAGGAGAGCACGCGTGATCTCGTTGACGCACTCCTGGAGAGCCTTCTGGTCGATGACCGTCACGTTGCTCATCTTCTGGAGGGCATGGGAAATCTGCCCTCCTAGCTCCGCGAGCACCATGGTGCCTGATCCTTTCTTTTTTCTCGCTGTTTCAAAATGATCTCAACAGAAGAGAACCCTCTGCAGCAAGGGCTCGGGCTTGGTATCTATCAGAGGTGGAAACTTCGTGAGAGAGGGATGCTCAAAGAAAGCGAGGGTGAAGAGGGAGTTGATTTTGTTATGGGGACGGTATCTCTCAGAAAGGTGGATGCTCTAAGAGAGAGGGATGCCCAGAGAAAGCGAGGGTGATGAGGGAGTTGATTTTGTTATGGGGATGGTATCTCTCAGAAAGGTGGATGCTCTGAGAGAGAGGGATGCTCAAAGAAAGCGAGGGTGATGTTGCAAGATAGGAGAGGGAGGGAGAGGGCTGCAAAAGGGAGGAGGGATAGAGAGGATGCTACAAAAAAGAGGAATGTACTAAAAGAGAGAAGCCGTGATAATAAACTATATTAAAGCTATTTTAATCACCGTTCTATTTTTGGTGGTTTGCAAGCTTTTCTACTACAGTAATGTTATGTGATTTTTCCAAAGAAAATTCTCTCCTAATTCATGGATTAAACGAATAAAAAGTGTATCCCCATAATCACTCACATATGCTATATGCTTTAATTAACGCCAAGCTCGAATCATGGAAGTTGTTGGATATCAATGCTTCGCACTCATATTATATTGTTCACGCACCGAGTAGCTTATGTTTGTATGGCCCCCATTATGAGGAGTAGCCATGGTTAAGCAAGCCGACTCTCCGGCATCCCCGTACTCACATGGGAAGGTGGCTTAGGAGACGAGATCGTTTAGACATGGATTGTATTAGATTTGGCACATTGCTAAATAGGCTACATGGTACACTGGATTGTTATCTCATAACAATCCACACATGGATTAGGTAGACTTTAATCTTGGACACCATGTCTTAAGAATGTAGGGCTCGAACGGGGCCCAAGATGAGCTTGGATGGCCGTGGGAGGTGGGGGTACTATTATGCAATGCCTAGTATATCTTTATGGGCCAAGTCTACACCATGGGAATGGTAGCGCTGACATTAACCACATACATATGCAGTCATGTCATGTTTGCCCCACGTATATAGGCTAATAAAGATACATGGCCAGCCCCTTCCCTATATAGCCATCAGACATCATTATGAGTTTACTATGCATCTTAGCAATTCTAGATGAAACTCCCTTCATAGGATCACATGAGTGTGGGGTTTTGCCATCTACTATATCACTTTAGTAATACAATATTCTTCTCTATCTCTACTAGTGTGCAATTTTAATTTTAAATTTTCATGATGTGAAAGATCTTACTTCTTGTGATTGTTCTCTTATATACATTGCATGTTGTATCTTGTTACATAAGTCCAAATAAGAGAGGCAAAAGAAGCTAAGAGAAGTGTTAATCCCTTTTTTTTGAACCCTTTCTCTAGTCTCAATCCTCTAAGGTAACCCTTCTAATGGAAATTGTTACGCTAGAAATCTTGAACCACTCTCCACTCCACTCCACTCTAGCTCGATCACTCCCTCACTCAAGCTATCAAGCATGCACACTCAACACACCACATGTATACACAAGCATGTACACTCAACACACCACATTCACTCTCCACCCCAATCTACTCTCCACTCTAGCTCAATCACTCCCTCACACTAAAGTTATCAAGCATGCACACCACATGCACTCACACAAGCATGCATACCACAAGTAAGCAAGAAGAGGATAAGAGCTCAAGAGAAGAAGAAAGCTTTTGCATAAGAGAAATGATTCATTCTTCCCACTCACACTATCAAAAGTTTTATATACAAGGGTCTTTGAGCAACTATGCCGCCCAACTTAATGGGTGGCCCACATCCTATCTCTACTGATACATACAAGCCTTATGGCTAGGTAATTGTTACAAGGGGCTTTGACCGGCAGCCCAACTCAAGTGGGTACCCATAGTTTATCTCTACTAATACATACAAGCCTTATGGGTAGGCAATTGTTACATTAATGGGACCCATGGCTATACATAATGTGAATTGATCTTAGGCTAGAGGCGAGGATTTCCAATGTATAGAAAGTGTCTCGAAAGTGTGAGCAACCCCTCCTGCCTAGTTCTACTTCTATCCTCAAAAGCTATGACAAATGGTCTTCATTGTAGGATCCCTCTGCCCCCTCCGCACACCGGATTCCCGGTAGCTGGCAGCGGAAGCAGCTCCCTGGCAGCGGAAGCAGCTCCCTCATGCGCGGGGTAGGGTTTCCCACTCGGGGCCCCGCCCTCGAATGTTTGGGCACGAGACTAAGCTGGTGGTCATTCTGAAAACCGAAACCGGGAAAATTTCCCATGCCCAAAAAACGGGGATCCACCATTTCTAACGAAGTCAAGATACTGAACTAACCTTCACGACATACGCATGGGTGTCCTAAGCACCTCGAGCCCGTGTATCGCCTGGTCAGAACCCTCCAGGATCCTCAAAAGGTGTCCTGGCACTTCACTCAGGGACCGCTTCGTCGACCCTCGCCCATCGTACCGGAAGCACACCATTTTTCATCATACCCAGGCTGGTCAGGACTTGGGCAGGTTTTTGCCGCGTGAGCCGTCATTTGAACACTCCCTGCTAGCTGTTGCAATCAAACTTCCCTTAGAAAAACACATATACCAAATGCTCCCTCCAGCATTATGGCGTAAGACAGTCCTTTAAGAAAACAGGGTTTCTATGCAAGTTTTCAGTTTTGATTTTCTTTTGAATACAATGGGTATATCTTAAATCCGTATTCCAATACTTCTAGATCACAGGTCTAAAATTCCAACAGAATTTCCTGAATTCTGTAACCTTGATCCTCAGATCAGAATCAAGGGTCTTAACTTGATTTCAGATTCGGTGGGTGATTTAAGTGAAATTTTCCTGAATTGGTCACATCCTCTTTTCTTGAAAAATTGACGAAGGAGATTAAGTCTTGGTCATAGTTTGATTCAGGGTTTGAGTCTGGAAAGGTTCTCCCTGAACTAACTTTCTCGAAGGGTAATATTTCAATTATTACTTTACTGAATTTCAATCATTGAGTATTTTGCTTAACTGAATTTAAAACTAATCATGAATTCTATGAGGAATAAATTAATCGTTTATCTAAAATTCCGACTTCAATAGTTTTTCTGAATTTTCTCATTACCATCCTGGAGAATATGAAACGGTAGAATTTTCTCTCATAGAGTATTTACTTATTCATTTACCAATATTCATGGGATTTAAACATAGGATTAAAGAGAACTCTTATTTGATATAAAAATTATGTATGCATCTATTTATGCATAAAATCCAACTTCTATGGAAATAACACTTTTATATAAAAGAAAATCCTTTTATGCATAAAAATCAATATTGGTGAAAGTCACACTTTTATAATAAAAAAATTCTTTTGTGCATCATTTTATGCATAAAAATCAATATTGGTGAAAGTAACACTTTTATAATAAAAAATTCTTTTATGCATCATTTTATGCATAAAAATCAATATTGGTGAAAGTAACACTTTTATAATAATAAAAAATCTTTTATGCATAAAAATCAATATTGATGAAAGTAACACTTTTATTATAAAAAATTTATTTCCAATATGCATCTTTCTATGCATACAATTTAAATCTAATGAAAATCACTCTTTTATAATTAAAAAATAACCAATATGCATCTTTCTATGCATAAAATTTATGCATCTTTCTATGCATAAAATTTAAATTTTAATGAAAATCACTCTTTTATAATAAAAAAATAACCAATATGCATCTTTCTATGCATAGAATTTAAATCTAATGAAAATCACTCTTTTATAATTTAAAAAAAACCAATATGCATCTTTCTATGCATATAATTTAAATTTTAATGGAAATAACACTTTTATAATAAAAATATTTCTACTATGCATTTTTCTATGCCTAGAATGAAAATAACACTTTTAGAATACACAAATGGTGGGGATTACTCTTTTTGAATAATAAAAGATAAAACTTATTTCACAAAATTTAAGAAAATTTTGCCATAACCTCCTTTGTATGGTTGACCATTTTTCAATTTTTTCTATCCTCAAGTTACTTAAAAAATATCCCAAATGGTTTAAAGCATTCTAAACTAATCAAATTTCACTTTTAAAGCATTCTAAACTAATCAAATTCCACGTTTAAAAGAGAAATAATATGAAAAGTTTAATTCTAACAATTTGATTACTTATCTAGGAAAAGAAAGGCTGAATTTAAGAATGAAGAGAGGGGGGAGCCTTTCCAACAAGGCATATCATTTTTTCATTTTAAAGAAATCAAAAATTAGAAAACCATTAAAAAGAAAAAGAAAAAGTAGAATTTCTAGCTTACTTGAATTTCTGTGAGCTTTCCTTTGTCTTGATGGTTTGAGGGATCTACTCTTGTTTGCAACAAGAGTGGCCACCAATTCTTCTGAAGAGGGAAAGGTCAAAAACTAATGAATTATCAATAAATTCATTGTTTTTGGCTCTAGGGGGTGGAGTAGAGTAACAGTGCATAAAACACTATTAAGCTTCTACAAAGGGGGAGGCTTCTATTTATAGGAAAAAGTGAGCTTCTAACCAAGCAAACTGATTCTAGAATTTTTCAGAGCAGTTTGGTCAATTTTTGACCATTTTTGAGTCAGTTTAGCTTACTTTTTGGAACTAGATTTGAATTAGGAGAGAGGAGAGATGAATATCTCAATATTTGAGAATTTAAAACTCCACCACACATGTGAAATAGGTGCCTCCTTCATGAGGGGGAATCCCCACTCTGAGGTGTCAAAAATTCTTTTTTTTAGTATTTTCTTTGGTCCTTAGTCCACTCTTCATCTTATGTGAGTATTTACTCATTTTTGGGGGGATTTTCTTTATTTCTTCAATTTATCTCCTCCATACATTTGGATGAATCTGATTGGCCCCTCAGAACCTTAATTTAAAATTTTCAGAAAATCTGGACCCTTAGGGGGATAAGGCCTTTTGAACAGATTATAATTTATTTCTAATGCACCTTCTGAAAATCTTTTTGAACTTCTATTTTGGGGGAGTAGACACATTATTCAAATAAGCATGTTTAAGCTTATTAAATGAATTAAAATTACAAATAGAACTTTGGTTATCATCAAGAGGTCTGCGACTTAGAGCATCTAAAACTACATTAATGCGGCTTGGTTGATATTGGGTCATAGGGTGAAAATTTTGGATAAAAGAAGCCCATTTGATGTGGTGATCCGATATTAAAGATTGGGTCAACAAATGCTTGATAGCCTGTTGATCCATCTTTATTAGTACCTTGGATCCCATGAGATAATGCTTCCATATGTTGAAGGCATGGAGAACAACCAAAAGTTCCTTGTCATATAGGGACTATATTTGGCCTCATTGGGTTTGAGCTTGCGGCTCTCATAAGCTATGGGATGGTCATTTTGCGTGAGGACTGTGCCTATGCCAGATCCACTAGCATTTGTGACAACTAAAAAGAAAGGACGGTCAAAGTCTGGAAGTTGTAGGGCAGGTGCATGGGTCAATAAGTACTTCAAAGTTTCAAAAGACTTCCGTTGATTATCACCCCATTGAAAAACCGTCTTCTTGTTGCGAAGAAGCAAGATAGTCAATGGGAGATAAATGAGTGAGAAATTCTTTATGAACTTGCGGTACAAACCTGCTAGACCTAGAAAAGATCCAACTTCATGGGCATTTTAGGAGTAGGCCAGTTTTGAATGGTCTGGACTTTCTTAGGGTCTCCTCGAATACCATCGGCCAATACAATATGGTCTAGATATATTCTCTCAGTTTGAAAGAAAGAACATTTGTCAGGGTTAGCGTATAAGTGATTTTCCCGTAAAATAAATCAAAGACAATACTTAAGTGATCCTTGTGTTCTTCTTCAGAGTGACTGTAAACGAGAACATCATCAAAGAAAACAATCACAAAGTTTTGATAATCTATAAGAAATTTGTTCATCATGCGTGCGAATGTGGCAGGAGCATTAGTGAGACCGAAGGGCATGACAACGAACTCATAATGTCCTGATTATGTACAAAAACCAGTCTTGAAGATATCAGCAGGATCAATACAGATTTGATGATACCTAGACTTTAAGTCAATTTTACTAAATACACTTGCACCTTGTCATTAATTCTAGGGATTGGGAAGTGGTTCTTAACAATCACTTTATTTAGTGCTCTATAGTCTATGCACATCCTAAAGGGCACATGAGGAGAAGGGTTGCTAGCAAAAGCCCATGCAAACAGTCGCATGCGGCTGTTTGAGAGAAAATGAAGCAAAGATTTTTTTTCTCTCCAGAGAACTTTGTCACCTATATGTTGCATTGTCGCATTGTTGGTGCTGTGTACGACCAGCAATATAGCCTTGTGCACAAGAGAGAGATAGCTCTCCTTGCTGCTCACCTCCCTCCTCATGGGCATGCCGGTGTGAGCTTTGTGCATTGCTGTTCACTGATGGACTGCCGGTTGTTTGTGTGATTGTACTTGGTGCATGACGCTAGCCGCCCGTTACGCACTTACTCTCCTCACGCAGGTTTGTATTGTCGGTCGTTGTTTGTGACTCTATGTTGGTTGTTGATGGCCGGCTACACGCAGCGGCCGTGGATTGCCCACTGGTTAATAGCTTCTACTTGAGGGTAGAGGAAGAGACCACTCCATCAATTGATCTCCATGATGAGATGTGGGTGAATATGCATGGGCATGAGGAGGCGTTGTACGATGTGACAAGCTAGCCAATAGAATCTGAGTTTTGATACCAATGATGTAGATTAACCACCATCACCATAGCCTAAAGCTTTGCAAAATGGATAAGAAGATCATGAAAAGCAAACTTTGCATGACAAAAGAGTGGGTTCAATCTCTCCCTATGCATGAGTGAGCACGCTTCTCATGCATGTATTTTTGTATTAGCCAAAAAGCAAGTGCTCAAGAATAGTTTTACATTCCACTTTGGGTTATTAATGTCAAAAAGTAACTTGGTCTCCAAGCTTGGCTATTTACATTCAAATTGTAGCAATTTAATTAAATGAAACTATGGGCGGGTGACCATTGGCGCCGCATACCAAAACCCGACAGTCGCACACCGGCCAAACGCACCCACGCTACTTTGTGCACTGATCTGCTCACCAAAAACACAAGACACATTAAATCTTGCTTATCTGCCCATCACAATGCGACCACTACTCCACGCTCTCACGTGTAGCCAGTCACGTGCGGCAAATGAGCGTACCATAAATATCACATAAAATATCAAATAATTCCACAATTAATGCCACAATTCACATTTTCATAACAAGGTTGAACTTAGGGGAGAACATCTCTTTCAATGCTCGCATGCTCCTATAGACTTCCAAGAGTTAGATGTGTGAATAACCCATATATTTGATGGAGAGTGGGCTTGATGTGTGAGTTAGATGTGTGAATAACCCATATATTTGATGGAGAGTGGGCTTGATGTTGAGGTCGATGAGGCCTTACACATGGGATTCATCATATTTGTGCCATTGCATCATGTGGACCTTCTCTCCGGGAGTTGTCAACAATGAGATGGAGCTTGATGGAGGGAGCTTTTCTTGGCTACCTATCTCTGTTCTGATTTCATCTTAATGTAACATTTGGCATTATTCCTTTGCATTCAATGGCATCTTCTAAACAGAGGTCCTCTTTACATGCCAACCATTCCCCAAAAACTGGTTCATCCAATCATTATTAAGTGACTTTAATTGATATTTTAACTTTGTTTTCTTGATACCCTCACATGATTGCAAGCATCTTTTAATGGGTTCCAAAAGCCCATTTGGAGTCTGAATTTTCCCTAATGCTTATCATCAAAGTAGTAGTAGGGGAGGTAGGGGAGTTGATTTCTTCACATGTTTAAAATAGTGATTTATACTTAATATACTTTAATTTAGATTTATTATTGTCAATAGAGTAGACGATCAATGGCGTTTTATATAAGATCAATTCAAAGATGACTAAAGTAGTTTATTATGAAATTTTCGTGTGTGTCAAACTCATCATCATCTTCCTCTACATCCGACTCATCTTTTTATTCTTGTGCCACCTTCTTTGTGAGACTCTTCCTAAACTTGATGTTTGGGGTCTTCTTTCTTGCCTTCGTACAATTTCCTCTTCCTTGTTATCTTCTTTGTGGGTAGTTTATTTTTTAGGTCTTCGCAGTCTTTATCTTCATTGTTCTCTTCTTTGTCGATAGTTTATTTTTAAGGTCTTCACAGTATTTATCTTCATCGTCATTAGCCTCGTGCTTTCTATGTGTGTGCTTGCTTGATACTTTTATGCTACTTTTGGTGTCTTTGATTTGACTTTTTCTTGAGACATAATAGGTGCATTCATAGTTTCTTTCTCCCATCCTTTAATAATTAAAGAATTTTGAGATCCTTATATTAATTCATGAGTACAATTCATAAAATGTCACCTTTTCACAATTTCATTGTTGCAAAATAATATAGTACTGAGGTGAACGATAAAATCTATGTGAAGCATGCTAGCTTGGTAAGTACGCCAAACATGCTTTCTCGCATGAAAAACATGTCATTGGCAAGGCCATTGGATGTTATACGTTCGGATGTATGGGGACCGACAAAGACTACAACAATTGCAGGTTGCAAGTATTGTGTTACATTCATTGAAGATCACAATAGGAAAGTGTGGGTTTATTTCATGAAGGAGAAAAGTGAGGTGTTTACTCACTTTCAAAAATTGAAAGGCTTAGTTGATAAGGAAAAAGGCATACAAATAAAATGCTTGAGATCAAATGGTGGGGGAGAGTATTTCTTCGATAAGTTCAGTGATTTCTTGAGAAAGCAGGGAATCAAGAAACAATTTATATGCAGGTACACTCCACAATAGAATGTTGTAGAAAGGAAAAATAAGCACATTGTAGAAGTGGCATGTGCCTTGATGTCTAAAAAGAATATACCTTACTATGTACATTATGAATATAACCCCCACTATAGTTGTTGATGCTTGAACATAACCCCCACTATAGTTGTTGATGTTTGAACATAAGTTTGTATATATATTTTCTTTGGGCGTAACCACCCTTTGATTTCGAGGACGAAATCATTATAGGAAGAGATGGTTTGTAATGAAGCAACACCTTTAGTTTAGGTCTAAGACCTTGGACCTTGGTCATGGACTCAAGTATAAAAGGGGAGAGTCATGGACTATCATTGTACCTTGAACTTTTTACATTTCTACCTTTTGAAACCTTTTGACATCTTGGCTCCTTTCTTGGAGATGGTCACTCAGGGTCTAGGGCTCCTAAGCGTACAATTGTACCAATACGACTGTACCAACCTAAGCATACGACCGTACCATTCTCAAAAAAAAAAAACACGGGTGTACAGTCCTAAGCGTATGCCCGTACCAACCTTAGCCACCACGGGAGGCGGACCGTCCGAAGTATATGGTTATACCAACCTAAGAGTATAGCCGTACCATTCTCTGAAAAAATGATTTTTTTAAAAACATTTGCCACCACGAGTGTACCATCCTAAGCATACGCTCGTACTATCAACCTTAGCCATGGGCATACCATCCTAAGCGTACGACCGTACCAACCTAAGCGTATAGCCATACCATTCTTGGAAAAAAAACATTTTTCCTTTTTTCTTTTTTTAATCCAAATCTTTAGAGGTGCTTTTGGTGTACCTCCTCGACTCACTAGGGTCGTTTTTACACGCATAAAACGCCTCAAAAGACTACTTTTAACCTTCAGGGTGTGTTCACGTGCAAGGCAAAGTAAGCTAAAACTCATATTTTGGGCCCGCACCATTGAAGCTTTTCTAAGCTTCCCCCTTGCACACCATGGACACCCTTAGGTCATGGTTGCATGCGCCCCATGCCTTCATTCCATTCAGAGGCACCCCGACCTCAATTGCACATTCACATGTGGTGGCCACGCCACACATGTTTGGCCATGAGGGCAAAACAATTTTTGAAGAGCCCTCATCTAGTGGGGTCCCTCATCTAGTGGGGTCCCTCTACACATGAACCCCTGCGTGGATAGACGTTCCGAGCACACTCACGTACCTTCTTTTCTATCCACCTCCATGAATCTATTCCCACCCCCCACCCTTGCACCACCTCCCTTAGGCCACAACTTGACATTCCGAGCTTTAGCACAAGCTCTAGGAAGGGGAGTGTCACAACACTTGCACCCACAAATCTCATATACAAAACCTATGTAGGAAAAAAATTTCAACCTTCTACCGAAATTCCATAAAGTTGGAGACCCCGTGTACCATATCGAGGTCTTTAACCAAATCTATGAGGCATTTGAAATTTTTGAAACGATGCAACCAAAGTCCATCTCCTTGGACTCAGGCTTGAAGGCAAGGCCATGCAATGGTTCCAATCCTTTGACCCTCGGCACAAAGGCACTTTCAAAGTAGTGAGAGAGGACTTCATACTTGGCTTTGCACCCTATGGGCCCAAATGGAGCCTCATCATCCAACTGTTTTAATTGGAACAAAAATCGGAGGAAACATTACGCGACTACATCACACACATTAAGTACCTTGATTCGCGTTGCGAAGAGAAGGAAAAATTGAGTGACAAGCACTTAATGGATCATTTCCTCTTGGGGTTGCACAATCCAAGACTACACAACCACATGTTGGTCAGAACCCCTCCACCTTTGATGATCAGGCTTGCAAATGGGCAATCTTTCTCGGATGATAACATGCAAGAAAGTTATTCCATGCAATTGGCCATGGCACCAATGCCAAACCAAAGCTCATTTGTAACATTACCTTCCTCTCCTCCTAGGCCCCAAGCCTTACTAGTGGCACCACCCCAAACTAACTACTCACACCCAGCGCCACCACAACCTTCTCCAGTACCAATCTTTCCATTCCAACTATTGCCACTCCAAGCCCACCCTATTGCTCATGGAAAGATCCCAACCAGGTCCATTGCTAGACCTATGGAACCATGCACGTCGTCATCCATGAGGCGCCCCTAGCACCTCATTTCTCTTTGCCAGTACCTCACATGAACCCTAAACCACTTGTGCACACTATAAGTGCACCCGAAGGGAAACCACCTATTATGTGTTTCCTCTGTTAAGAACCCTATAGAGTGGCTGAATGCCCTCAAAGGAAACGCCTGCCTAGTGACACCCGAAGGGAAACCACCTATTATGTGTTTCCTCTGCTAAGAACCCTATAGAGTGGCTAAATGCCCTCAAAGGAAATGCCTGCCTAGTGACACCACAATGTCATGGCTGTGGAATTGACCATTACTTCAAAGATTGCCCTTTGTAATATCAATTTCTCACTCCACAGTCGAAGGCATGACATCCCTCAACATGTTGAGCATTCAACATGGAAAGATTTCAACTGTCCCATTGAATGTTGTCACACGGTTGCAGGCCAAGCTAAAGAAGGCCACATCCTAAAAGAAACAACACTCTAAGCATGTTGGCCATGGAGAAGATTGGGTTATCATCCTCACTGGATCAACAATTACCACATCATCCTCCTCAAGGAGAAAATATCGTGCCAAATTGCCACTCCCCCATGTAGCCCAGCAAACACTCACCAACCAGGAAAAATGCCTAGCCACATATCCCAATGCCATCCTTGAGAAGCAACGTCTTCAAGAGGCCCAAGCACTAGTAGAGCAATACCGGGCTCAACTTGAAGTGCCTGAGTGCACGCCATCCCCCGTTGATCCTAACCTTCTGCACACCAGGTTAGGCAGGAGCCCCCACAACCGCTCCAAGCAGAGGATGATCTATTCACCAACATTATGTTGATAAACGATGATTTTGCTCCTCATGCGCCTCCTCATCCTCCAATGCTTATTCCACAAACGGCCACATCCAAATCCCACATTCACATCAAACAACTTGATGCGAACAGTGACACAGAGTCTGATAGTGACCCACGAGGTCCACACACCAAATAAGCTAAGGTATTTTATCCTCATACGACGGCAACCAACTCTTGACCTCCACACCTATCAAATAAGGACCAAATTGAACTTCCATATACTATTGTTGGTCCACCCTATGATCATGGCCCCGCCCCTCAAGAAGCTCCTACTCATCAAGGCGACCTGTCGATCTCTCTACCTTCTTTTCCTCCCTAATCCAAATTCCCATTGGAACCTTGTTATAAAAGGTAGTCCAAATTTATGGAATGACCTTTGAGATTGGATGGAACACAAACTGCAGGCTTCTATGGAGGAGGATGCTCCCTCAGATTCCTCGAATGAATTTGAGCACCATCATCTAGACTTCCTCCATCACCACAACCCAAAACCCAAAGGCGCACCCATAATTTGCGTAAATGCGTTGGGCCACTACTTTGAGGGTGATGACACCAACGCAGCCTTGCCCATTTCCTATAATGGACATGTGGTCAAAGGCATCTTAGATGGAGGTGTT
Source organism: Cibotium barometz (assembly GCF_041138505.1). Taxonomy (NCBI): domain Eukaryota; kingdom Viridiplantae; phylum Streptophyta; class Polypodiopsida; order Cyatheales; family Cibotiaceae; genus Cibotium; species Cibotium barometz. The sequence goes on along the minus strand of NC_141094.1, from coordinate 6,145,584 downwards.
GGCATAAGAATCCTCACAAAAACATGCTCAGAAAATTGGGGCCAACCACGCCTTGATCCCACCACCTTGGTGATCAAGCTTATGGGGATGAGAAATCTACAAAACCCCTAAGCACTGCGCATAACCTCGAGGTAAAATTCTGTGACATGACATTCCACCTCACATTTGTGGTCATGGACTTTCATAATGTTGCCCATGATGCCATCTTGGGTTGACCCTTCATGAGGCAAACCCGATTGATCCACGACTAGGACTTGCATCATGTCTTCCTCCACAAAGGGTCTCAAACGCTTAAGGTCAATTTATATACCTAGCACTCACACCCCATGGCAAAAGCTCCCTTTACTGAAGACTCTCTAACCACCGCCAAGAGCAATGATCTCTTGGTTTGCGATGCTTGTCATCAAGCCCCCCTTGATAACGTGTGGATGCCATGCATGGTCACTTCTGTCAATAGCAACAACGTTGACCACGATTGGCTTAAAATCCTTTCTACACTTGACACCCTCCTAGGTCGCAAACTCAGCACACAATTCATGAACCCAAATGGCCAGACCCTCCATGAACCCTACAAAGCCATTGCCTCACTTAACACCCTCAAAGTAAGTGTAGCTCCCCATCTTGAAACAACCACCCTTAGGGTTTGGATAGATTTCCCCTTTGGCAGAAATATGCAATGAAAATGTGCCTTGTTGTCACCCACAACTAGCCACAATCTTTTGCCATGGGAAACAAAGGTCTCTTTGGGCAAACCATCTCTTAAAACTTCCCATGCCAAAGTTTAATTTTCAAGTGGACAATGCATACAAACCCTTGGGTCCTTCACATAAACTGTACAAATAAGTGAGATAAAAGAAGCAGTCATCCTCGGTGAAAGGTGTGTCCAAAATGCTAGAAGTACAATCAACTCTGCCCTGACAACACAACCACTCTCAAGCTTCCCCAGGGCAAGGTAACAATGATCCTCTAGGATGGGGAGTTCCTCGAATATGATTCTCTACCCCCACCAGCTCCTTCCATAATGGGTATTCTCACACCCCCCACAATAACTGGTATGTCTTCCATTGCCCCCTGAACTCCCAATAGAACTCAACCCACCAAGAATATGGATTAGACTCCCGACCAAAATTGTTCTACAATGGTAGCAAACCCACATATATCCCATGGTCCACACCAATCTCATATTCTTGGAGGCGTGGAAAGCTCTTGGAAAACCCACACTTACGAAAGAAAACAATTACGTTCAAATTTCACATGAAATGCATTTATTGAATGTTGGTATTTCATTCCTAAAATTTCTTGGATGTTATAGATGTAGGAGCACTCCAAGGCTAGATAATCATTGGAAAAGAGTGGGTTGATGCCACTCACCTACCAAATCAATTGGCGCAAAGAAACACCCACCATGGATAGCCAAAAGGCCATAGTCCTCTTGTGTCCCCTCTCCAAGAGGAAATCATACACACACCCTCACCCCTGACTGCCCGTCCCCCTTATGCCCTATCCTCATCACCGGCAGTCTCCCCTGTTCCCACACCAAAGCCAGTCAATCAGCCACTGTTGACACCATCCACCCATGACAATCAAGCCTCGTCTCGTCAACATTGCCCCTCAACTCTAAAACCTCGACAACCATAATCATAAAGCTATCAAAGTTAAGTTGACAAAAATCTCGTTTTGTCAGAATCATGAGGCGCACGACCCATGCAAGGCAACCGGATCCTCTAACCGATGAGACAAAGAGTTAGATCCAGATGTTCGAAAAGCCCTGCACAGATCCTAACATGGTCCCTTCAAGGGTGAAGGGGAGCAGCTAGGTGAAGTGGTGGAAAAGTGGATTGAGGCAATGGAGGAATACTTTGATATAACTGGCTACAATGAGAAGCAAGATGACTCTTGCTAGGTTAAAGATTGTGGAAACGGCCAGGGTCGCTTAGAGGAATCACGGCAAAACTAATCGTCTCGACCGGAATACCCAGACCTGGACCGATCTTAAAGCTTACCTCAGAAAGAGGTTTTGTCCTCCGGGCTTCCTTGAAACTAAAATGAATGATTTCTTGGAACTAAAGCACGATAGTAGCTAGACAATTGAAGAGTACCATCAAGCTTTTGCCCTTCTCCTCAAATATTCCCCTCAGTTGGATGAAGAGCAGCTGATGGCCAGGTTCATTCGAGGAATGAATGAGCCATTGGACACCTTAGTGAAGAATGCCAAACCTATCTAAATGGTCGAAGCAATAAGAATGGCAAAAGACTTTGCCAAAGCCTTTGTTGTTAAGGTCCTGCCAAAGCCTGCACCCTCTAATTTTAAAAGATTCTAAACCTCGGGAAGTATTTCAAATTTTCCACCCCCAAAGAGGCAGCAAGGCCCAAATCAAAATCAGGATACTGGGAGATTCAGAAGTGAAGGAAGAACCTTCTCACAGAACACTTTCTCAGGAGCCCCACCTATTTCAAGGATTCAGAGGGATGAGCTCAGAAGTGAGAACCGGTGTTTTGGATGCTAGGGTTTTGGTCACCGACTGAAAGACTGTCCAACTCTTGCCATGTCTAGGAGACAGGGAAGTCTAGGACCGAGAGTGCAAAGACCAACCCCTTCTTATCAATCAAATCAAGGTCCATCTTGCCCAAATCAGGGAAATCCAAGGAGAACTCCAGCTCAGCCGTCTGCCTCTATCCAGAGTAGCCTCAGAACTCCTTCCCAGAACTAGGGCAACCAAAGAGAAAGAGTTCTGCCTCTCAGACTACAGTAGCCAGAGCAGTCACAATTGCACAAGTAGTGGAAGAGGAAAGAGAACAGATTTATGCTGCAATTGAAAACCAAGGGCCAAACCGTCAATTCTCCATCATTCATATTCGAGCTGAGTATCAGGGTAAGCCTTTTAAGCTTTTGATTGATTCAGGCAGTACTCATTCTTTCATTTTTCCCTGGATGCTTGCGTAAGCTAGTCTTAGATCAGAAATCAAGGAAACCTATGCAAGTTGAATTGGCAGGTGGAAAGATTCTTTTCACTCACCTTGAGACAAATCGTATTCAGTTCAATCTAGATGGGAATTTAACTGACTGTCAATTCAGAGTTATACCTTTGGGAGTTTTCGACGGGATCCTTGGAATGGATTGGCTCCACAAAAATCAAGCTAACATTCACTGTCATAATGGAACCATTGCCTTCCGTGACCTTCACGGAAACAAGGTTCAAGGAACTTGAATTTCAGGATCCCCAAGTCTACAGTTAGTAAAAGCTTCTAAGTTACTAAAAGGACTTAGAAAGAAGCAGCGTATTTATCTTGTCAAAATGAGTCCGGTAGACTCAAAGTTAAAAGCTAAAGAACCTGAATGGTTAATTGATTATGATGATTTATTCCCAGCTGAGCTAACAGAGATGCCCCCAATTCGGGAAGTAGATCATGTGATAGAATTAACCCTCGGAGCTCAGCCAACCAGTAGCCTTGCGCACGTACAAAATGCCAGTTCCTGAAGCCACCTGGGAGAAAGAAGCCGAACTGTTGTTGCGGGATTACCCCCAGTTTGCGAGATGAGGACATCTCACGTTTTTCAAGTGGGAGAGGATGTAAGATTCCTTCCTAGCCTCTCAAGATGTCCAGCATCTTCCCCTGTATTCAAATCCCTCTGCAGAAATATAAAAGATCTTGTTTCTACCTGTTTTGGCCTAGAGAGAGAAAATATTCTAGAGAGAGATTATTTAGATTTTGAATATTCTTGGATGGAAAAATATCTCTTCTTATTAAAATAAGTTCCCCCGAAACAAAGTTCAAAAAGATTTTCAGAAGGTGCATTAGAAATCAAGTATAATCTGTTCAAGAGGCCTTATTCGAAAGGTCTAGATTTTCTGAAAAAATTTAAATTAAAGTTTTGAGGGGCCAATCAAATTCATCCAAATGTGTGGAGAAGATAAATAGAAGAAATAAAGAAAATCCTCCCAAAAATGAGTAAATACTTACATAAGATGAAGAGTGGACTAAGGACCAAAGGAAATACTAAAAAAATGGATTTTTGACACCTCACAATGGGAGTTTCCCCCTCATGAAGGAGGCGCCTATTTCACACATGTGGTGGAGTTTTAAATTATCAAAAATTGAGATATTTCATCTCTCCTCTCTCCTAATTCAAGTCTAGTTCCAAAAAGTAAGCTAAACTGACCTAAAAATGGTCAAAAATTGACCAAACTGATCTGGAAAATTCTAGAATCAGTTTGCTTGGTTAGAAGCTCACTTTTTCCTATAAATAGAAGCCTCCCCCTTTGTTGAAGCTTAATAGTGTTTTATGCACGGTTACTCTACTCCTCCCAAGAATGTGAATTTCTTAATAATTCACTAGTTTTTGACCATTCCCTCTTCTAAAGATTTGGTGGCCACTCTTGTTGCAAACAAGAGTAGATCCCTCAAACCATTAAGCCAAAGGAAAGCTCCCAAAATTCATGTAAGTTAGAAATCTTATATTTTTCTTTACTCTTTTAATGGTTTTCTGATTTTTATTTTGTTTGAAATGATAATCTGATGCTATGCCTTGTTGGAAAGGCTTTCCCCCTCTCTCATTCTTAAAATCAGCCCTTCTTTATCCTAGTTAAGTGATCTAATAGTTGGAATTAAACTTTTCATATTGTTTCTTTTTTAAAAGTGAAATTTGATTAGTTTAGAGTGCTTAAAACCATTTGGAGATAATTTTTAAGTAATTTTAAGATAGAAATTTTTGAAAAATGGTCAGCCATACAAAGGAGGTTATGGCAAAATTTTCTAAAATTTGGTGAAATAAGTTTTATCTTTTATTATATTCTAAAAGAATAATCCCTATCGTTTGTGTATTCTAAAAGTGTCATTTTCATTCTATGCATAGAAAAATGCATAGTAGAAATATATTTATTCTAAAAGTGTTATTTCCATTAGATTTAAATTATATGCATAGAAAGATGCATATTGATTATTTTTTTATAAAAGAGTGATTTTCATTAGATTTAAGTTCTATGCGTAGAAAGATGCATATTGATTATTTTATTGTTATAAGAGAGTGATTTTCATTGGATTTAAATTCTATGCATAGAAAGATGCATATTGATTATTTTTTTCATAAAAGAGTGATTTTCATTAGATTTAAATTCTATGCATAGAAAGATGCATATTGATTATTTTTTTAATATAAAAGTGTTACTTTCACTAATATTGATTTTTATGCATAAATAGATGCATAGAAAGATGCATATTGATTATTTTTTTTAATATAAAAGTGTTACTTTCACCAATATTGATTTTTATGCATAAATAAATGCATAGAAAGATGCATATTGATTATTTTTTATATAAAAGAGTGGTTTTCATTAGATTTAAATTCTATGCATAGAAAGATGTATATTTATTATTTTTTTAATATAAAAGTGTTACTTTCACTAATATTGATTTTTATGCATAGATAGATGCATAAAAGAATTTTTTTTATTATAAAAGTGTTACTTTCGTCAATATTGATTTTCATGCATAAATAGATGCATAAAAGATTTTTTTTATAAAAGTGTTACTTTCATCAATATTGATTTTTATGCATAAATAGATGCATAAAAGAATTTTTTTACTATTATAAAAGTGTTACTTTCATCAATATTAATTTTTATGCATAAATACATGCATAAAAGAATTTTTTATTATAAAAGTGTTACTTTCATCAATATTGATTTTTATGCATAAAATGATGCATAAAAGAATGTTTTTTATTATAAAAGTGTTATTTTCATCAATATTGATATTTATGCATAAATAGATGCATAAAAGAAGTTTTTTTATTATAAAAGTGTTACTTTCATCAAAATGGATTTTTATGCATAAAATGATGCATAAAAGAATATTTTTTATTATAAAAGTGTTACTTTCATCAAAATGGATTTTTATGCATAAATAGATGCATAAAATATTATTTTTTATTATAAAAGTGTTACTTTCATCAAAATGGATTTTTATGCATAAATAGATACATAAAAGATTTTTTATATCAAAACAAGAGTTCTCTTTAATCTTATGTTTAAATTGCATGAATATTGAAAAAATGAATAAGTAAATATTGAAGGAAAATTATATCGTTTCATATTCTCTAGGATGGTAATGAGAAAATTCAAAAAAACTATCGAAGTCGGAATTTTAGATAAATGACTAATTTATTCCTCATAGGAATTCGTGTTTAGTTTTGAATTCAGTAAAGTAGTAATTGAATTATTACCTTCGAGAAAGATAGATTAGGGAGAACCTTTCTAGACTCAATCCCCTAAATCAGACTATGACCAAGACATAACGCCTTCGTCAGTTTCAAGAATAGATGATGTGACAAGTTCAGTAATCTACACTCAAATCACCCACCGAATCTGAAACTAAGTTGAGACCTTTGATTTTGATCTGAGAATCAAGAATTTAGAATTCGAGGAATTTTGCTTGGGAATCCAAACCTGTGATCTAGAAGTCTTGGAATACGGAATTAAGATATACTCATTGTATTCAAAAGAAAATCAAAACTGAAAACTTGCATAGAAACACTGTTTTCTTAAAGAACTATCTTACGCCAGAATGCTGGAGGGAGCATTTGGTATATGTATTTTTATAAGGGAAGTTCGGTTGCAACAGCTGGTGGGGAGTGTTCAAAGGATGGCTCACGCAGTAAAAACCTGCCCAGGTCTTGACCAGCCTGGGTATGGTATAAAATGGTGTGCTTCCAGTACGATGGGCGAGGGCCGACGAAGCGGTCCCTGAGTGAAGTGCCAGGACACCTAAGGAGGATCCTGGAGGGTTCTGACCACCAAAGCAATGCACAGGCTCGCGGTGCTTAGGACACCCATGCATATGTCATGGAAGATGCATATATGAATGATGATGAGAAAATTTTTGTAATCTGTTATTACTGGATCTCGTTGTTGCTGACCCGCTGGTCTCAACGGAGAGTCTAGAGTGATACTGTTTTGTGAGAAAGAAGGATTGAATGGAAATTTTGAGTTGTGACATCTGTACCCAATAATTGTTTGTCAATGGATTGTTTTATAAATTAAAGTTTAAAGAGGAGTGTGTGAGTATCTGTATTCTAAAGCAAAAGTTAAGAAAGGCTTTCAATTATGGGTGGATGAGTACTTGTCTGGTTCTACCAATTCCAGTGGTTAGGCGATGGCTAACCCATGGGCCGGATGGGGTAGGCTGGAATCAGTAGAGTTTTAATAATAAAATTGATTAATAGGATTACGCTTAGAACTCGAATAGTTAATTAATAACCTGAAGACTTCTCAAATGAATAGATCAACGGCTGTGCCTAATTCAATTAGGCAAAAAGCATTGATTCCTTCAAGTTAAGGCTGTTATAGTTTCCCTTCTATCTGGTTTATTTAGATGAAGGTTCGTTCAGTCTTGACTTCGTTAGAAAAATTCGTTAAGAAATTCAAAATGGTGGAATCGTCCCCGTTTTTCGGGCATGGAAAATTTTCTCGGTTTCAGTTTTTGGAATGACCACCAGCTTAGTCTCGTCCCTGAGTGGGAAACCCTGCCCCGCGCAAGAGGAAGCTGCTTAGTCTCGTGCCCGAACATTCGAGGGCGAGGCCCCGAGTGGGAAACCCTGCCCCGTGCAAGAGGGAGCTGCTTCCGCAAATCGGGAATCCGATACGCGGAGGGGGAAGTGGGATCTCACAACCTAGTCCAAACCCTCTAGGATCTTGCTTAGGTGTCCTAGCACTTCACTCACGGACCGCTTCGTCGGTCCTTGCCCATCATACCGGAAGCACCCCATTTTAACCATACCGAGGCTGGTCAAGACCTTAGCAGGCTCTACCCCGTGAGCGACGTCCCTCGACGACTCCCCGCCACCAACTGTTTTGCAACAAGTCTCTTCTTAGTTAAACACATACCAAATGCTTCCTCCAGCATTCTAGCGTAAAACAATCCTTTAAAAGAAAAAAGAGGTTCTATGCAAGTAGAATTCCTGGTTCGAGATTGGTTCCACAAAGCCCTTTTTCCTTAATCCATATTTTCTTAATGAGAGTCATTGATCTCTCATCACAGTAATCTACCCATCATTTGATTGAGTTTCCAACTAGATTCTTGGTGATTTCGGTTAAGGGAAAACTATGCTAATTCAACGGTAGTCTATTCTTTGTGTTAAGAATTGGAATTGGTCATCATCACGAGGTTTTTACTTGATTCAGATTCGAGAGATGGGCAAGTAGTTTACTGACCGCCACTCTGATAGTCGTGGTCTAACCAAAATTATTTAGTTTACTTCTAACTTTGATTCCTAAGGATTTTCTTCAGATAAAAATCTACTGAACTTCTAACCGTAAGAAAAATTCCAACTTTATGAATTTCATTCCTTCCTAACCATTTAAGAAATGGTTCTATATGAGAATATCGGGTTTTTATAAAAATACTCTCCTTCCATTAATCTAATTTTGGGTAAATATCAATTTGGTGATTTATCCACCTAAAATATCTAAGAATATTCTTTCTACCAATTTAATTATCAACCCTAATTTTCTAGGTGGAATTATGGTGAAAATTCCTCTTTTGTCACCAAAATTTAATTTAAACCTTTCTCTACTTAAAATACCATAAAAATTTTTCTTTTAAATTAAATATAAATATCTATTTTTTGAATATGCTTAAAATTTCTCTTTTTATATTTAAATGATTGAATTCTGAACGTCATGGGAATTCCTCTTTTATCATTTAAAAAATTCTTACGCATAAAAATATTTTATCTAAAATTTCTCTTTAAATTAAATAAAAATATCCATTATTTTAATATACCCAAAATTCCTCTTTTACCATTTAATTACTTGGATCTCAATTATCATGGGAATTCCTCTTTTCGCATAAAAATAGTTTTACCAAAAATTTCTCTTTTCTTTTAATTAAATATTTATGCATAAATACGAAAATTTTATTTCACATGAATATAATGAAAATCATTCTTTTTGCATAGGATTTCCAATCCTAGAATATGGTAGGAAGTCCCCTTTTAGCATTATGCATAAAAATAAGATATGTATTATTTTCTAAAAATTTTACCATAGCTTCATTGGCTGCTAATACTGATAATTTTTAATTTTCTTAAAAGAATAAAACATTGTAATGAAAATATGATATAAAATCTAATTTTAAGTTTAAATCTAGACTATGAATTTAAATCATAATTTTAACCATAATCATAAACTTAATTATAATTATCCTAGTAGATTAAGCTAATTCCATTATTCCTCTTTTTCCAATTTGATAAGATAGTCTATTTCTCATTTAGAATCAATCAAAGTAGTTTTTAACTACTTATAAATAATCTAAAAGAATTAACCATTATTTTGTTAAGACATAATCATAAAAATACCATTTTCTTATTCTCTAGCTTAACAAGCCTAGAGTTTGGTTTTGAATTAAGAATTTATCAATGAGAAGCATTCTTTTGCTAAAGAATTAGCCATAGGAATGACTATTCTTTTTGAGAGAGAGATATACATAAGAAAGCATTATAAATAAGCATAAAGATTAACTTTTTCTTGATTACTCATTAAGATTCTTAGGGAAAGCTTGATTTGAATTTAAAACAACTAATTAAAAAACTTCTCAAGCTTGAGGGGGGTTGAGAAGAGAAGTCATTTGAGAAAAATTAACAAAAAAACCATAAAATTCATTCTTACCTCAAGGATTAGCTTGCTTCTTTTTCTAGAAGTGAAGCCTCCAACCAATCAATTGGTTTAGCAAGTGAAGAAGAGAGCTCCAAGAGTTGTTGGAGAGAGAGAGAGAGAGAGAGAGAGAGAGAGAGAGAGAGAGAGAAGCTCCAAGCTTCCCAAAAGTAGAGGAATTTTAAGGGATAATAGAAAATATGATTATTTTAATGTAATTCTAGCATGGTATAGCTCACAGATGAGAATACAAAAGAATGAGGGTCTATTTATAGGTGAGGGAGGCTACTAACTGAGTCCAACTGGGTTCTAGAATTTTCCAGCTTCAATTTGACTAAATTTGGATAAGATTTGGACTAGTTTAGCTCCCCTTTTGATCCAGTTTGATCCAGGAGAGAGGAGAGATAAAAATATCACAATTTTTTTGAATGAAAAACCCTTCCACTTTATGTGAAAGAGGTATAGTAATATCTCTCTTAATTTTTAAGTAATAAACCTTGTACTCAGTCAACTCTTCATCTTATGTGAGTATTTACTCATTTTTGGGTATTTTATTTTATTCATTAGATTTATCTCATCCCAACACTTGGATTAATCCTATTGGCCCATTAGAACCTTAATTGGACCATAATCTAGAAATTTCTAAAAATCTAGACCCTTAGGCTAAGGTACCTTATATCATTTTTAATTGATTTCTAATACACCTTGGAGAATTTATTTTGAACTTCTGTTTCAGGGAAATATATTTTTGATATTAGGATAATTTTTATATCTAAAAATATCTCAATATTGAATTACCTCTCTCTAGAATTTTTCTTCTCTTTAGGTAAAAACAAGGAAAAATAATATTTTCTTGTATTCTGAAATAGGAAATGATTACAGGGGATTGAGGTAAAAGCTTATTGATTATTTAGGCTGGGGAGGAATCCCACTGGAAAAACGGGAGATATCTTCATCTTGCAAAGTGGGGATAATATTTTACCATCTTTTCTTCTTTCTCCCAAGTGGCGTCTTCTAGAGGGGAGAACTTCCACTTGACTAAAAACTCTCTAAGGGCTCTGCTCCCCTGAGCACCTTCTCCCGAATGTCAAGGATTTCTTTAAGTTGGAGTACCATCTGGCTTTGAGTCAGAGAAATCAATTGTTCATCATCAAGCACGTGACTCGGGTTGGGTACATATTTCTTAAGCAAACTGACATGGAATACATTATGTACCTTGAGATGGGGAGGCAGAAGAAGTTTATAAGCTAGATCGCCTACTTTCTTTATAACAACATACGGTCCACAGTATCTGGGAGAGAGCTTCTTGTACTTCCCTAAAGATAAGGAACTTCTTTTTGGTCGTACTCGAATGAAGACCATATCTAATTCTTTAAACTCTCTCTCTCATCTCTTTTTATTTGCATATTGCTTTTGCCTATCTTAGGCTACCTTAATATCTTTACAGATTGATTGCATTTGCTGGTCCATGTCATCAAGCATTTGTATGGACATTTTGACTCTGATCAATGGGTCGGACTAAGTCAATGGTGTAACGCAATCTTGTCCATAGAGAGCTTTGAAAGGGCTCATCCTAATGCTTTGATGATAAGAACCATTGTAAGCAAATTTGACCAGATGCAAATGGCTTAACCACTTCTTAGGTTCCCTGCCACCTACAGTATGACCGAAGGATATCTTCTATTACCTGATTCACTCTTTCAGTCTGGCCATCTGTTTCGGGGTGATAGACAGTACTGAGATGCAAGAAAGTTCCTACTGCTTCTTCAAAGAATGCAATCCAGAATTTCGATGTGAACTTGGGATCTTTGTCACTTACTATCCTCCTAGGTAAGCCATGCAATCTGAAGATCTCTTTAAGGAAAATTCTGGCAACGTCACTACAGTTATGTTTCTTCTCACTGGAATCAGATGGGCAACTTTGGTTAGTATGTCAACTACCACAAAAATGGAGTTGTAACTTGATTGCACTGAAGGTAATCTAGTGACAAAGTCTATACTGATACATTCCCACTTCATCTGCTGTGGAATGTCTAGAGGCTACAGTTTCCTTAGCATCTTGACTCTCTCTACCGGGACTCTCTAACACATTAAGCATTGCCACACATGATCAAGAACATCCTTTTTTAATCATGGCTAGAAGAAGCTTTTCTTCACAAACATATAGGTTTTTATAAATCCTGGATGTCCAGCTATCAGGCTATCATGGGCTTCTCTCAGAATCCTTCCCTTTATTCCCTCATCATTGGGAATGCATAGCCGATTATTATAATACATGCATCCTTCATCCAATTTGTACCCAAGAACTCGACTCATTTCCTGAGGAGTCTTGCTTTCCTGCATCATAAGGGTAGCAATAGGGGCAAAGAATTTGTCCTACATGATTCTCTCCCTTGCTTCACTGATTAATGGATTTGACACCACTCTAATCGCAAGCAAGGAGGCTTTTTGCTGAGCGCATCTACCACCACATTTTCTTTCCCTGGTCAATACTTGATTTCAAAATCGAACTCTGCAGGGTCTACATCCATCTCCTTTGACGCATGTTGAGATCCCTTTGGGTAAAGATCCACTTCAGACTCTGATGATATGTCATCAAGGTGAACCTCTGTCCCAAAAGATAATGTCTCCACAACTTCAGAGCATAAACTACTGAGAGTAACTCCAAGTCATGGGGACGGCATAATTTCTCTCATGTGTTCTAGGTTTTTTGGATTCATAAACCACTGCATGACCTTCCTGCATAAGAGCACCGCCTAAGGCAAACCCACTGGCATCACTAAAACTACCTCAAAAGGTTTGGTAAAATCTGGCAATTTAAGGACAAGGTTGGTTACTAAGACTGTCTTCAGCTTATCAAAGGCACTCTGACACATTGCAGACCACTGAAATAGGGTACTCTTCTTGAGAAGGTTAGTTAAAAGGAATGTTATCTCAGCATACCTGGGTATAAAGATCCTATACCATCCGGTTAATCCTAGGAATCCTCTGACTTCCTTTACCATCTTGGGTTCCGGCCGCCAATCTATGACTGCTTAGATCTTTGCGGGGTTAGGATAAATTCCATCTTTAGACACTACGAATCCTAAGTATTCCACCTGGTCTCAACAGAAAAAGAACACTTGCTCTTTTTTGCAAAGAGTTGGTGCTTCCTTAGGATTTTCAAGACCTTGCGCACATGATCTTGATGATCTACAGCATTCTTTGAGTATACCAAGATATCATCAAAGAAGATAAGAATAAAATCATCCAAGTATTCTCTGAGAATATCTTGCATAAGACGATTAAACGTCATTGGGACATTAGTCATTGGGACATTAGTCAGTCCAAATGGCATGACTGTGAACTCATAATGCCCATAGCGAGTATTGAATGCTGGCTTCGAGATGTCCTGTTCCTTGATTCTGATCTGGTAGTACCCGGATTTGAGATCTATCTTTGTGAACATTTGGGTCCCACATAACCGATTTAGAAGTTCATCAATCCTAGGAATAGGATACTTATTTTTAATTGTTAATTGATTCAATCCTCTATAGTCAATGCAAAGTCTTAACGTTCCATCTTTCTTCTTTTGAAAGAGAATAGGCGCACCCCAAGGTGAGACACTGGGTCTGATGAATCCCTGTTCTAATAGTTGTCTTAACTGCTCCTTAAGTTCTATGGCTTTAGGGACTGGCATTTTGTATGCACGCTGCTGGGCTACTGGGGCTGAGCTCTTGTAAGATTCCTCCCTCCAAATTTTGAGGTGTGCAGGTGTAAGAACCTCTCCTTTTGATCTTATAATTATTCCCCTCTATGAAATAAAAGAAAGATCCTGTTTTACCCTATTTTGGCCTAGAGAGAGAAAATATCTAGAGGGAGGTAATTCAAAATTGAGATATTTTTGGATATAAAAATCCTCCTAGCGTCTAAAATGGTTTTTCCTGAAATAGAAATTCAAAAAGAACTTTCCAATGTGCAATTGGAATTAACTAAATAGGTATAAAGGACCTTAGCCTAAGGGTCCAGATTTTTAGAAATTTTTGGATTATGGTCCAATTAATAAGGTTCCTATGGACCAATAATATTAATCCAATTTGACTTTTATGCATAGAAAGATGCATAAAGGAATTTTTTTAATTACAAAAGTTTTATTCTCATTAAATTATATTTTTATGCATAGAAAGATGCATAAAGGATTTTTTTTATTACAAAAGTGTTATTCTCATTAAATTTGATTTTTATGCATAAAGAAATTTTTTTATTATAAAAGCATTATTCTTATAAAGATTGATGTTTATACATAAATAGATGTATAAAGAAATTCTTTTTATTTTAAAAGTGTTATTCCTATTAAATTTGATTTTTATACATAGAAAGATGCATAAAGGAATTTTTTTATTACAAAAGTGTTATTCTCATTAAACTTGATTTTTATGCATAGAAAGATGTATAAAGAAATTTTTTTTAATTATAAAAGCATTATTCTTATAAAAATTTGATTTTTATGCATAAATAGATACATAAAGAAAATCTTTTTATTTTAAAAGTGTTATTCCTATTAAATTTGATTTTTATGCATAGAAAGATGCATAAAGGAATGTTTTTATTACAAAAGTGTTATTCTCATTAAATTTGATTTTTATGCATAGAAAGATGAATAAAGGATTTTTTTTAATTACAAAAGTGTTATTCTCATTAAATTTGATTTTTATGCATAGAAAGATGCATAAAGGAATTTTTTTTATTACAAAAGTGTTATTCTCATTAAATTTGATTTTTTTGCATAGAAAGATGCATAAAGGATTTTTTTTATTATAAAAGCGTTATTCTTATAAAAATTGATTTTTATGCATAAATAGATGCATAAAAAATTCTTTTTATTTTAAAAGCGTAATTCTTATAAAAATTAATTTTTTGCATAGAAAGATGCATAAAGGAATTTGTTTTATTAGCAAATTGTTATTCTCATTAAATTTGATTTTTATACATAGAAAGATGCATAAAGAAAATTTTTTAATTACAAAAGTGTTATTCCTATTAAATTTGATTTTTATTATGCATAGAAAGATGCATAAAGGAATTTTTTATTACAAAAGTGTTATTCTCATTAAATTTGATTTTTATGCATAGAAAGATGCATAAAGGAATTTTTTTATGAAAAAGTGTTATTCTTATAAAATTTGATTTTTATGCATAAATAGATGCATAAAAAATTCTTTTTATTTTAAAAGTGTTATTCCTATTAAATTTCATGTTTATATATAGAAAGATGCATAAAGGAATTCTTTTATTACAAAAGTGTTATTCTCATTAAATTTGATTTTTATACATAGAACGGTGCATAAAGGAATTTTTTTATTACAAAAGTGTTATTCTCATTAAATTTGATTTTTATGCATAGAAAGATGCATAAATGAATTTTTTTTTTACATAAGTGTTATTCTCAATAAATTTGATTTTTATGCATAAAAAGATGCATAAAGGAATTTTTTTATTATAAGAACGTTATTCTTATAAAAATTGATTTTTTGCATAAATAGATGCATAAAGAAATTCTTCTTATTTTAAAAGTGTTATTTCTATAAAATTTATTTTTTATGCATAGAAAGATGCATAAAGAAATTTTTTTCACTACAAAAGTGTTATTCTCATTAAATCTAATTTTTATGCAAAGAAAGATGCATAAAGAAATTTTTTTTATTTAAAAAGTGTTACTCATTAAATTTGATTTTTATGCATAGAAAGATGTATAAAGGAATTTTTTTTATTACAAAAGTGTTTTTCTCATTAAATTTGATTTTTATGCATAGAAAGATGCATAAAGGAATTTTTTTATTATAACAACGTTATTCTTATAAAAATTGATTTTTATGCATAAATAGATGCATAAACAAATTCTTTTTATTTTTAAAGTGTTATTCCTATTAAATTTGATTTTTATGCATATAAAGATGCATAAAGGAATGTTTTTTATTACAATAGTGTTATTTTTATTAAATTTGATTTTTTTTGCATAGAAAGATGCATTAAGAAAATTTTTTATTATAAAAGCGTTATTCTTATAAAAATTGATTTTAATGCATAAATAGATGCATAAAGAAATTCTTTTTATTTTAAAAGTGTTATTCCTATTAAATTTAATTTTTATGCATAGAAAGATGCATAAAGGATTTTTTTTATTACAAAAGTGTTATTCTCATTAAATTTGATTTTTATACATAACAAAAGTGTTATTCTCATTAAATTTGATTTTTATGCATAGAAAGAATTTTATTTTATTACAAAAGTGTTATTCTCATTAAATTTGATTTTCATCCATAGAAAGATGCATAAAGGAGTTTTTTTTATTACAAAAGTGTTATGCTCATTAAATTTGATTTTTATGCATAGAAAGATGCATAAAGGAGTTTTTTTATTACAAAAGTATTATTCTCATTAAATTTGATTTTTATGCATAGAAAGATGCATAAAGGAATTTTTTTATTATGAAACCATTATTCTTATAAAAATTAATTTTTATGCATAAATAGATGCATGAAGAAATTCTTTTTATTTTAAAAGTTTTATTCCTATTAAATTTGATTTTTATGCATACAAAGATGCATAAAGGAATGTTTTTTATTACAATAGTGTTATGTTCATTAAATTTGATTTTTTTTGCATAGAAAGATGCATAAAGAAAATTTTTTATTATAAAAGTGTTATTCTTATAAAAATTAATTTTTATGCATAAATAGATGCATAAAGAATTTCTTTTTATTTTAAAAGTGTTATTCCTATTAAATTTGCGTTTTATGCATAGAAAGATGCATAAAGAAATTTTTTTATTACAAAAGTGTTATTCTCATTAAATTTAATTTTTATGCATAACAAAACTGTTATTCTCATTAAATTTGATTTTTATGCATAGAAAGAGTTTTGTTTTATTACAAAAGTGTTATTCTCATTAAATTTGATTTTTATGCATAGAAAGATGCATAAAGGAATTTTTATATTATAAAACCATTATTCTTATAAAAATTAATTTTTATGCATAAATAGATGTATGAAGAAATTATTTTTATTTTAAAAGTTTTATTCCTATTAAATTTGATTTTTATGCATAGAAAGATGCATAAAGGAATTTTTTTATTACAAAAGTGTTATTCTCATTAAATTTGATTTTTATGCATAGAAAGATGCATAAAGGAATTTTTTTATTACAAAAGTGTTATTCTCATTAAATTTGATTTTTATGCATAGAAAGATGCATAAAGAAATTTTTTTTATCACAAAAGTGGTATTCTCATTAAATTTGATTTTTATGCATAGAAAGATGCATAAATGAATTTTTTTATTACAGAAGTGTTATTCTCATTAAATTTGATTTTTATGCATAGAAAGATGCATAAAGGAATTTTTTTATTACAAAAGTGTTATTCTCATTAAATTTGATTTTTATGCATAGAAAGATGCATAAAGGAATTTTTTTTTATCACAAAAGTGTTATTCTCATTAAATTTAATTTTTATGCATAGAAAGATGCATAAAGGAATTTTTTTTATTACAGAAGTGTTATTCTCATTAAATTTGATTTTTATGCATAGAAAGATGCATAAAGGAATTTTTTTATTATAAAAGCGTTATTCTTATAAAAATTAATTTTTATGCATAAATAGATGCATAAAGAAATTCTTTTTATTTTAAAAGTGTTATTCCTCTATTAAATTTGATTTTATGCATAAAAGGATTTCTTGTAAAAGAATTATTCCCACTGAAGTTGATTTTTATGTATAAATAGATGCATAAAGAATTTTTATATCAAAATTAAAATTCTCTTAAATTCTATGTTTAAATTCTATGAGTATTTGATAAATAAATAATTAAATACTCAAAGAGAGAAATTTCTATCGTTTTATATACTCTCGGATTGTAAAAAGAGAATTCAAGAAATCTATCGAGATCGAAATATTTAGATAAATGATTAATCTATTCCTCATTTGGAATTCGTAACTAAATTAGAAATCAGATAAGTGAATATTCAAAGAAAGAAATTCAATAAAATAGTAACTGAATTATCAACCTTTTTGAGAAAGATAGATCAGGAAAAATCTTATCCGACTCGAACCTTGAATCAGACTATGACCAAGACCAAACTCTTTTGTCAGTTTTGAGGAAAGAAAGTGTGACCAGTTTAGAAAAATACACTCAAAACTCTCCCCAAATCTGAAACTAAGTTTGAGACCCTTCGAATTGATCTGTGGATCAAGGTTATAAAATTCGAGGAATTCTAGTATGAAATTCAGAACTCCGATCAAGAAGTTTCGAGGATACTGATTCAAGAAATACTCCTTGTATTCAAAAGAAAATCAAACTGAAAACTTGCATAGAAATGAGATGTGATGTGAATAGATGTGATGAGATGCGATGTGAATCAGATAGAAGTAAATGAATGGATGGATGTAATGTGATGTGAATAGATGTGATAAGATGTCATGTGAATCAGAAGATGTGAAGGAATGGATGGATATGGATGTGTATGTGTATGTGTATGTGAAGAATGGATGTGAATGTGTATGTGAAGAATGGATGTGAATGTGTATGTGAAGAATGGATATGGATGTGTATGGGAAGAATGGATGTGGATGTGTATGTGGAGAATGGATGTGGATGTGTATGTGGAGAATGGATGTGAATGTGTATGTGAAGAATGGATGTGGATGTGTATGTGAAGAATAGATGTGGATGAGTATGTGAAAGAATGGATGTGGATGTATGTGAAAGAATGGATGTGGATGTGTATGTGAAAGAATGTGATGTGACATGAATATATGTGGATGTGAAGTGATAGATATGAATGTATGGATAGATGTGAGTAGTCGTACATGTGAACGATTGGATGGATGTGGATGAATGAGATGAGATGTGTATGAATGAGATATGATGTGGATAGAATGAGATGAGATGTGTATGAATGAGATGAGATGTGTATGAATGAGATATGATGTGGATAGAAGTGATGTGGTATAATGTGGATAGAATGCATGTGATGGGATGGTTATGAGAATGAATGTGGTGGATATGAATGAATGAATGTGATGGATATGAATGAATGTTATGTGATGGATGTAAATGGATGAAATGTAAATGAATGTGATGTGATGGATGTAAATGGATGTGATGTAAATGAATGTGATGGACGTGAATAGATGTGATGTGATGTAAATCGGGATGTGAATGAATGAGATGTGATGTCATGTGAATCGGGATGTGAGTGAATGAGATGTGATGTAAATTGAGAAAAGATGTGATGAGATGAAAAATGATGTGATGGGAATGGGAATACTTATGAAATAAATGAAGATTGATGTGTGGAACAATGTGGAAAGATGAGAATTCGTTATAGAAACTGTATTTATGACCTGTTTTTAAATGATTGTTTTATGTCAAGAATGTTGGGGAAGCATTTTGACCATCTTGTGAATGAGGTCGTGGAGACCTAACTGATAAAGTTGCAACAGCTGTCAGAGAGTCAATGGAAGACGTCTCGAGTAGCAAGATTGATCGAGGTCTTGACCAGCCTCGGTTCGATTTAAATGGTGAGCTTCCGGTATGATGGATCAAGGACCAAGGAAGCGGCCTATGAGTGAAGCGCTAGGTGACGTGCGAATGATCCTAGAGGGTACTGACCATACGATGCTTGGGCTCTGGGTCGTCGAAGATACCCACACGTACGTCGTGGAAGATATTGGAACAAGGAGTAAGAGTTGTTTTCTGAATTCGGGCATGGATCTGGTTGATTGATCTTGCTAGTCCTCATCAACGAATGAGTCCATGGCTCTTTTATATGGATCTGTTGGTTGATCTTGCTGATCTTCGACAGAGATTCTATTTTATTGCTGGGTACTATGAACAAGGAGAACTATTGAAAAAGGCCCCTGAAAAAGGCCCCTGAGTGGACAGGTGGTGAGCGTTCTGGTTGCCAATGATGCCATAAGTACATCGATGAAGGAAAAATTAGAAATTAGGATTCAATCAGATATTTTGGAAGATTATGATCAATGATACTATAGTTTCATTAAAAGATTGTTTTAAAGACAGCTGAATCTGTGTGAAAAAGACAATTTCATATTGGGTGTGTAAGTGGGGTGACTAGTTTTAAGTTTGCATGAATATCTGGCTAGGGGGCCTGGGAACTCTTTTCCTTGGTACCCGGGACAAAACCTAACCAAATTCTTAAATGGATCCCATCACTACAGTGGTTGGGCGGTTGGCTAACCCACGGGACTACTGGATTAATGGATTCCTAAAATGAGACTCAATTTTGTTATGGTACGATAGATGAAGTAAATCCCGGATAAAAATTGTTCTATGGAAAAGAATCAACGGCTGTGCCTCTCAATGAGGAAAAAAGTGTTGGTCTCTATGATCCAAGTGCAAGTCTTTTCCTTGATCTGACTATGATACTTACGAGTTCGGTCAGATCAGTTCAGTTACTTAAGGCTCTTGACTACGTTAGAGTAAAAATATCCTAGAGGAATCGCCCGTGCTTTCCGGGTGAGGGATGTTTTTCCGGGTTTGATTTTGGAAGAATCGAGGGATTAGTCTCTTGTCCGGATATCCGTGGGCGAGGCCTCGAGCGAGGCCCCGAGTGAGGGACCCTGCCCTGCGCAAGAAGTGCTACTTCCACTGCTAGCACCCCTAAATTCGTTGCGCGGAGGGGACATGGATCTTTCAGCTCCCGAGGTTAACTTGATCTCATGATCCACTTTGCGAGTCGGAGTTCGCGAGTCGGAGGCATCTCAGTCAGCTCTTCAGGGAACACATCTGCATACTCACTTAACCACTCTAGTTCTTTAGCCTTGTATTTTATGTCTATCAGATTCATCTTAATGACATAAACAGCTTGCCTCTTTCTGAGCCCTTTTAATAATTTAGAAGCCTTGACTAATTGCAACACTGGGGATCCGAAAATTCTAGTTCCTTGAACTTTATTCCCGTGAAGGTCAACGAAAAAGATGGTTCCATTGTGATAATGAATGTCAGCCTAATTCTTATGGAGCCAATCCATTCCAAGGATTCCATCATAGATTCCCAAGGGTAGGACTCTGAACTGGCACTGTGTTACGTTCCCATCTAGACTAAACTGAATAAGGTCTGTCTCAAGGTGTGTGAAAAGAATCTTTCCACTAGCCAATTCCACTTGCATAGGTTTCCCTAATTTTTGATTTAGGACTAACTTATGCAGACATCCTGGGGAAATAAAAGAATGAGTACTGCCTGAATCAATAAAAAGCTTGAATTTCTTACTCTGGTACTCTGCTGGAGTCTGGAGGACTGAAAATTGAGGATTATTCCCCTGATGCTCAATTGTGGCATAGATCTATCCTTTTTCTTCCTCCACTTCCTCAGCTATAGTGATGGCTCTAGCTGCTACAGTCTGAGGTAGAACTCTCTCTCTCTCTTTGGTTTCCCCAATTCTGGGAGGGAGTTCGGAGACTGCTTTGCAAGGAGGTTGTAGGCTGAGGTGGCACTCTTCTGGGGTTGCCCTGATTTTGGTGCGGGGGACCATGATTGGACTGATACGAAGGAGTCTCTCTCTGAACTCTGGGACCCTGGCTTCCTTGGCCCAAAGAAAGAGATGGGCAATCCTTGAGCTGGTGCCTAAACCCCTGACATCCAAAGCACCTGTTCTCACTTGGAAGCTCTTCCCTCTGCATTGAGCCGGAGTTCCTGAGAAAGAGCTTCGAGGAAAAGGTCTTCTTCATTTCCTGAAACTTCCTGACTCTAGATTCTAGTTGGGACCTTGGTGTCTCTTTGGAGACAGAAGGTTGGAAGAACTTCCCGGTGTCTGGATCTCTTAAAGGATGAGGGAGCTCTGGCTTTGTTGGTGGGACTTTAACAATGAAGGCTTTGGCGAAGTCCTTCGGCATTCTTACAGCTTCAGCCATGGAAACTCGCTTGGCATTCTTGACCAGGGTGTCTAAAGGTTTGTTCATTCCCCAAATGAACCTAGCCATAAGTTACTCTTCATTTAGCGGTGGTGATGAGTACTTGAGGAGAAGAGCAAATGCCTGATGATATTCCTCAATAGTTTTGCTCCCCTGGTTTAGCTCTAAGAATTCATTCATCTTGGTTTCTAAAATTCGGGGGGACAAAATCTCTTCCTTAGATAAGCTGAGATCATTCTAGGACTGGGTATTCCTATCCAAATGGTTAGTGTCGCAATGGTTTCTCCATGCCACCCTGGCTCTTTCCACAATCTTCAGCCTAGCGAGAGCCATTTTTCTCCTCTCGTTGTATCCAGTGACATCAAAATATTCCTCCATGGCTTCAACCCACTTCTCCACAGCCTTGCCCAAGTTCTCCCTTCACCTTTGAAGGGTCCTGGCTGAGTTCTGTGAAGAGCCTTGCAAGAACGTTGGGATCAAGCTCTTCCTCATCAATGAAAGGATCTGGCTATCGGCCACGGTTTGCTTGCCTCATAATTTTGCCAAAAATGATACATTCTTAAATTTTTATTTTGATTTCGTCAACGAGATCCTAAGACAAGAGGTTCGGAAAATAATTGCTTAAACAAGATAAACGATCTTATTGGAGATCTATGACATATGTCTGAGTAATAGATCTTGCTTCTTCAATTCGTCATATAATAAACAATCACTTATATAATAGGGAATTTTTCACTAAAACATTTCTTTATTTATATAAAGGTTATAATATGTACATAGAGCATCTTGGCTCCAGAAAGTCAAAACCTCCTCGGGAAATGCATAAGACGGCGATACTGGACATGCCCCGATACAAATGTTCCCTTACTGCCAAAGGAGCTACTATCTTACTACTTGGGATAAAACATCTAAGAAGTCTATAGATATGGCAGGAAAGTCAAAAATCTCGAGGCGTGGGGTGATACAAAATAACACCATGAATCACTTTTAACCTCAACAGGACCATGGCCAATGAGATATTCTCCCTCAGCATCATGCGCTAATTGCAAGAGGCATCATTTTTCCTTATTAGCTTTCAACAAAGCTCTGATACCAGCTGTGAGACCCCTGCCCCCTCTGCAATGCCCCCTCCGAGGGCCCTAGTGGCAGGTTGTAACTATTTGTATCGCAGGAACCCCCCGATCCACCAACCGGTAATCCCAACCGGCCCATGGGTTAGCCAACCTCCCAACCACTATATTGGTGGGATTCCTTTATAAAAATTTGGTTATGTTTTGCCCGGGTACCGAGAAAAAGAGTTCTCAGGTCCCCTAGCTAGCGCTTCAAGCAAAATTTAAGGTAGACATACCACTTACACACCCAAATGAAATTGCCATTTGAACATATTCGGCTATCTTTAAAACAATCTTTCAATGAAATCATAGTATTACTGATCATAATCCTCCAAAATATTGTGTCCATTGTTTACAAAATATATCATCTGGACTCTCCGTTGAAGACCAGCTAGTCAACCAACGAGATCCAATATCAAAATTCAGTTCACAAAAGTCATTCTTTTCAGTTCATCTGTATCTTCCTCGACATACACATGGTGTCCTGGCACCACGAGCCTATGCATCACCTGGTCAAAACCCTCTAGGATCCTACTTAGGTGTCCTAACACTTCACTCAGGGATCGCTTCATTGGTCCTCGCCCATCGTACCGGAAGTGCACCATTTTAACCATACCAAGGCTGGTCAATACCTCAGCAGGCTTTGCCGAGCGACGTCCCTCGACAACTCCCCGCCACAGCTATTGCAAAAACGAGTCTCTTCTTAGTTAAACACATACCAAATGCTTCCTCCAGCATTCTAGCGTAAAACAGTCCTTTAAAAAAAACAGAGGTTCTATGCAAGTAGAATTCCCAGTTCGAGATTGGTTCCACAAAACCCTTTTTTCTTAATCCATATTTTCTTAATGAGAGTCATTGATCTCTCATCAGGGTAATCTACCCATCATTTGACTGAATTTCCAACCAGATTCTTGGTGATTTCGGTTAAGGGAAAACTATGCAAATTCAACGGTAGTCTATTCTTTGTGTCGAGAATTGGAATTGATCACGAGGTTTTTGCTTAATTCAAATTCGAGAGATGGGCAAGTAGCTTACTGGCCGCCCCTCTCATAGTCGTGGTCTAACCAAAATTATTCAGGTTACTTCTAAGTTTGATTCCTAAGGAGTTTCTTCAGATAAAAATCTACTGAACTTCTAACCGTAAGGAAAAAAATTCTAACTTTATGAATTTCATTCCTTCCTAACCATTTAGGAAATGGTTCTATATGAGAATATCGGGTTTTTATAAAAATACTCTCCTTCCATTAATCTAATTTTGGGTAAATATCAATTTGGTGATTTATCCACCTAAAATATCTAAGAATATTCTTTCTACCAATTTAATTATCAATCCTAATTTTCTAGGTGGAATTATGGTGAAAATTTCTCTTTTGCCACCAAAATTTAATTTGAACCTTTCTCTACTTAAAATACCATAAACATTCTTCTTTTAAATTAAATACAAATATCCATTTTTTTGAATATGCTTAAAATTTCTCTTTTCATATTTAAATGATTGAATTTTGAATGTCATGGGAATTCCTCTTTTATCATTTAAAAATTTCTTAGGCATAAAATAAATTTATCTAAAATTTCTCTTTAAATTAAATAAAAATATCCATTATTTTAATATACCAAAAATTCCTCTTTTACCATTTAATTACTTGGATCTCAACTATCATGGGAATTCCTCTTTTTGCATGAAAATAAATTTACCAAAAATTTTTCTTTTCTTTTAATTAAATATTTATGCATAAATACTAAAATTTTAATTCACATGAATATGATGAAAATCATTCTTTTTGCATAGGATGTCCAATCCTAGAATATGGTAGGAAGTCCATTTTTAGCATTATGCATAAAAATAAGATATGTATTATTTTCTGAAAATTTTACCATAGCTTCACTGATATTATTGATAATTTTTCTTTTCTTAAAATAATAAAACATTGTAATGAAAATATGATAGAAAATCTAATTTTAAGTTTAAATCTAAACTATGAATTTAAATCATAATTTTAACCATAATCATAAACTTAATTATGATAATCCCACTAAATTAAGCTAATTCCATTATTCCTCTTTTCCCAATTTGATAAGATAGACTATTTCTCATTTAGAATCAATCAAAGTAGTTTTTAACTACTTATAAATAATCTAAAAGAATTAATCCCATTATTTTGTTAAGACAAAATCATAAAAATACCATTTTCTTATTCTCTAGCTTAACAAGCCTAGAGTTGGTTTTGAATTAAGAATTTATCAATGAGAAGCGTTCTGTTGCTAAAGAATTAGCCATAGGAATGACTATTCTTTTTGAGAGAGAGATATACATAAGAAAGCATTCTTTTTGAGATATACATAAGAAAGCATTCTAAATAAGTATAAAGATTAACTTTTTCTTGATTACTCATTAATATTTTGAGGGAAAGCTTGATTTGAATTTAAAACAACTAATTAGAAAACTTCTCAAGCTTGAGAGGGGTTGAGAAGAGGTCATTTGAGAAAATTAACAAAAAACCATAAAATTCATTCTTACCTCAAGGATTAGCTTGCATCTTTTTCTAGAAGTGAAGCCCCCAGCCAATCAATTGGTTTATCAAGTGGAGAAGAGAGCTCCAAGAGTTGTTAAAGAGAGAGAGAGAAGCTCCAATCTTCCCAAAAGTAGAGGAATTGTAAGGGATAATAGAAAATATGATTATTTTAATGTGTAATATTGGCATGGTATAGCTCATAGATTAGAATACAAAAGAATGAGGGTCTATTTATAGGTGAGGGAGGCCACTAACTAAGTCTAGCTAGGTTCTAGAATTTTCTAGCTTCAGTTTGAGTGAATTTGGATAAGATTTGGACCAGTTTAGCTCGCCTTTTGATCCAGTTTGATCCAAGAGAGAGGAGAGATAAAAATATCACAATTTTTTTGAATTAAAAACCCTTCCACACATGTGAAGGATTTGCCTACCTCAAAGGTCTCCCTCTCCTTACCAAGGTGTCAAAAATTCATCATTTCTCTAAAATATCTCATTTTTTTAGTAATATCTCTTAATTTTTAACTAATAAACCTTGTACTCAGTCAACTCTTCATCTTATGTGAGTATTTACTCATTTTTGGGTATTTTCTTTTATTCATTGGATTTATCTCATCCCAACACTTAGATTAATCCTATTGGCCTATTGGAACCTTAATTGGACCATAATCCAAATTTTTTTGAAAATCTATACCCTTAGGCTAAGGTCCCTTATATCATTTTTAATTGATTCCTAATGCACCTTAGAGAATTTATTTTGAATTTCTATTTCAAGAAAATATATTTTTGATATTAGGAGAATTTTTATATCTAGAAATATCTCAATATTGAATTACCTCTCTCTAGAATTTTTCTTCTCTCTAAGCAAAAACAAGGAAAAATAATATTTTCTTGTATTTTGAAATAGGGAATGATTACATGGGATTGAGGTAAAAGCTTATTCATTATTCAGGCTGAGGAGGAATCTTACAATATTGTGGTTCTTGTATTGCTTTTTGTAGTAAATTCCTTTTTTGTATTGCTTTTGTAGTAAATTCGTGCTGCAAGGTAACCACCATGGTTGAACATTTAAAATGCTTATGACCATAATTGGGATAGTTTGAAATGATCTAAAATTCTTTCTTGAATGATAGCCTTGCTTTTTTATGTTTTCTTAGAGCTTAATGCATCCAAACTAGAAGATGGATGAACACAGCCTCAGGCTACCTTCACGAGACAGCTCAAGATTACCTCATAGAGATGTCTTAAGAAACGACCTCTCTGAGGATGCCCAGGAGAAAATGTTTCTTATGGATAGACATGTTTCTATGGTATTGCTAGGAAGGGAGCCTACAGAGAAGGTATTTGCATGGCTTACATCTTGCCAAACACATCAGTGAGAATTGTGGTGCTACCATTCCATGATAAGTAAAAAGTATCTATTAAAATGATTTATTCAACGAATATAATCCCTAAGTGCAATGTTCATGAAGTGTTGCTAGTTATTTTTCAGGCATCATTGGAGCCTTGTGATTGTAGATATTAGAGAGAAGACATCTGTTTATTTCAACTTTATTCCAGGATCACATCCACAATTGCAAAAGTAAGGATATATAACTTGGCTTAGTTTTGACACTTTTCAAGACGATGAACTAATCGGCCATGTTTTTGGTTAAGATGTGTAACAAGGCTTGCAGCTGCTCTTAAAGGATTTCCAATTATGGGCCTACTAGTCAAAGACTTAACACAAAAAGATACTGTGGTAAACATTTCTTTCAATGCAACCGACTGTAAGAAACAATTTAATCAAGCAACAACCTCATATTGTTTATTTTGTGAGCTAGATGCCAACACAAAGTGATAGCCATACATGTGGGTGGAGGCTGCTTTTTCATGCCAAATCCATCACATTTATGATAGTAAAAAAGAGGTAGTCTACTCTTCACCTTACATATGCATACTTCATGTTTTTGAGCAAATTGCAACAAAAAAAAATTTGATGTATAGATGGTGTACACAATACCTTAAATATCAAATGTAACACAAACATTTTTTGCTTATAAATATCAGATTGTGATCAATCCATTTTGTAATATCTTTGTGTTCTTCTCCCTTATCATTGATACCTGTGTCACAAAAGGCATGTCATGGTATGTCTTGCACAATTGAGTTTACTAAAGTTTAAGGTGAAGTATTACATGTCTTCCCTTCATGGTAAATCCAAAGCTTTGAGGTAGGTCTACCTTATCCTCATTCACCAAATCCATTCAAAGTTGGTAAAGTGTACACTCTTTTCCAATCGTCAGAGTTATTTGGAGCCCATTGTGCATCCAAATGTTAATGTCAATAATTGGGTTATTTAGCATGTCCTCAAGGTTGTGGCCTAGAGATATTAATTGATTTTTCACCCTTTGATCTCTCTAATAGTAGAATGCCATAATAAAATTTTAACTTTTAATCATATATTTGACATGAACACTTGTATGGTCCACCCAGAGGTGAATACCATTTTGTATTTTTATGTCCCACCCACAATCTAGGAATTCCTAAATCATGTCTAAATCTATCTTCTTACAAACAATCGTATTGTTTCTTAATGTGATCTTTGAGTTCGCAAAAAAGTCTATGAAAACATTTATTGGCATTGAAATCTTAACTCTAACTAGACTTGATGCTTTAACCCCTTTTGAACCTCTTGAAAGAGCTTACATCTAAAAGGCCTCACTTATATTGGAGCTTGGGAGAGGCCGCTCTAGGCTTGTGAACTCTAGAAGGGGGATTCTCTCAAGCCTGCTTTTAGACATTGAACTATCTAGATGGTAAAAGAAGTCGTTAAGAAAAGACCAGACTGGGCTAATGAGCTATGTGTCCTCCCTAAGTATTGTTGCTCCCCTACAAAGGAATGAAATAATTACCCCCATAATCCTCTCAATGGGCTACCCTTTTCTGTACAAAGATGAGTAGACATCTGAGAAAAAAAAATTAGACCACATTTAAAACAAAAATGAGACCACATTCAAAACAAAAATGAGACCACATTACCAATGTTTTGAAAACATACAATGATTGTGCATATAGAAGCAAGAAACTTAAAGTTTAGCCTATTGGTTGGGAGGCCTTTTAGCTGGTCTAGAAGGTTGAGCTCCTTGTGCATGAAGACATGCTCCACCAGGACCTTGTTAATGACCTTCTTATGGTCTCTCAGTGAGAAGTCTAGTACCCTACCTTTCCAGCAAGAGAGAAATGTATTATAGTGAGTCTTTCTCCTAGTATATGAAGCAAAACCCAGCTTCCCTTAACAATTATTAATGGACACCAATTGTTACACTCGTCTAGTGTATTGGACACAATAAGGGCCTCAATAGTGCACGATGGCCTACTAGACCTTTGGGGGTAGTCATGTTGTAGGCAAGTAAGTGATCAATTGACTGTATATAGTGGTGTGGAGAAAGTGAGGAGAGGGATTTGATTAGTAAGAAAGAAGAGGATTCTACTAGTAAGCAAGCAGAAAATAAAGAAGAACCTATTGAAAGTGCAGGATGAAGATTGGGAGGGAAAGAATTCTTGGCTTCTTGAAGATTGGGAGGGGAAGAAGATTCGGAGGGAAAGAATTCTTTGTTTGAAGATTGGAAACTTTTGGAATGTAAACATCTCGCATAGCATCCTTGCATTAACTTTTCTTGATAGTGTACTTTAGCCGAGATCTAGAATATATCTACTTTTATGATATTCCTTATGCAACAAAATGGGTATTAAAGTTTTTCTATAGTTTAAACCCATACTCATTTTTGCATTTTTCCTTTTTTTGACCATGATGGTGGCTCTCCTCTAATTGGTGGAGATCCTATTTTCCAAAAGCCTTAAAATGCCCTCTAGACCCCCAAAAATTCCCCTAATGAACAATTGTCTAGGAAAGTTTCTTAAATCTTAGGAGACAAAGTCACCATAATTTATTTGGTGGTTCTAATAATTTAGAATGCATCAATTTTCCCCCCTTGATATTAAAGAAATGTCGCAAGTTATGTCCATAAAAGTTTGCTTGCAAAACTCTTTTTCATAGAATTGGCATTTGCGAGATAACTCCTCTCAAATTTATGGATTGTAAACATGTTGGGCTTGTTAAATTATTGCTTCAATGATTCATCAAAGTGGAGAAGTCAATGCCAAATAACAAGCAATGTCCAATGTATTTAGTACAACATGTGTTTTTTCACGATGTTCTCAAAATAAAGGTTAATTAGAATGACAAGCCAGTCAATGTTGGCATAAGAAAAGGCCAAGTACAAGTTGATGCCTTGGCAAGATGGGAGCATAGATGTTCCCATCACTTTGGCATATTTGATGCCCATAACAACATGGTGCAATTGGCAACCCAAGGAGCTACACTTTTGTAAACATGGGTGCAAGTGTAGAGGAGATGTAGGAATGATCAATGCATAGGGCTTCAAGAAGAGAATGGATAGAGTTTGCAGATCTTCAAGAAGAGAATCAGCTTCTACATATTGCACTTGAAGAGTAATAAGGCCATGAGAAAAGATAACATTTTAACTTCCTTTCAGTGGGATGATTTGGAAGATTTCTTATGAGAGAATATGGATTTCACTCCACTAGAACATCTAAACCTCTCTAAACATGATGAGCTTGCAACACAAAGTGATAATTAATCTCAACGTGTTTCATGTGAGCATTATGAAACATATGATTTCAAGCAATGGTCATGTGAATTCGGTTATCATATTGTAACAGTAATAGGATTCTTCTACACCACTCCCATATCTTGTAGAATCCTCATCCACAATGCCTCGCATTATGTAAAGCATGTAGCTTTGTACGAGCCTTGTACTCAGCCTCTGTCAACGAGAATGCAACATTGGGCTATTTCTTAAGTTGAGAAATGCTAAGCTACAGAGGCTCATGGTGGCAAGTCAACAAGATCATACTTGATTAAGTAGGATAATTAACACTAATAGAGATTAAGAAACACAAAATAAGAGATTACAAAACACAAAATAATTAACACTAATAGAGATTAAGAAACACACGAAATAAGCATCAACAAGAGTCTAAATCTCATTGTAAAATCGACACAAATGAGTGTTGTAATTCTCATTGTAATCAACACAAATGAGAGTTGTGAGTACATTATCTTGTAGCTTTCATCATGTAGCTCTCAAATAATGAGCTATATACACTCTTGTGCCATCCATATGTCAATAAATGCTCACACTCCATGTGCTACCTAGTACTTTCCATGTGCTACCTTTCTAACCATCGACTTCACCTTTTACATGTAACCATACAAATCAACCTTTGAGCTAACCATCGACTTCACCTTTTACATGTAACCATACAAATCAACCTTTGAGCTAGGGCCCTTAATCTTACTTTTCTTTCTTTCTAATGTACATGCTCTCCCTCTTACTCCTCTAAACTTGTTGTCCTCTCACACGTTGCTATTTCAACACTCCCCCTCAATGTGATGAGGATGTATCACCTAACATACTACACTGACCAACACTCCTAGTCATATATTAGAGTGGTTCTCAACTTGCCCTGTGGGTTGCATTGTTAGCTTCGACTTGACACTACACACACGAGAGGATGAGGTTACAACCAAGGATGAGAAGCCATGTCTCTCACACTCTTTACTATATTTGACAACTTTCAATTGCTAGGTTTATTGGCTTATCCTTCACTTTAGACTTAGAGGTTTTGAGCTTAGCCTTCTTGTTTTCCCAGATTTTTCCAAAATCTCTTTCTTCACTTATACACATTTATACAACGTGTGCTCATTTGCCCATGTTACCTCAAAAGCTACATCATTTTCTTTTGACTCATGGTTGAGGCTTTACCTACTCATATTGGTAGCATTTACAAGGGTTACAACTTTTTGGTTAAAAAGTTTATAAGAAACACAGGAAATAAGCACCAATAAGAGTCTAATTATCATTGCAATCCACACAAATGAGAGTTACATGAGTACATTATTTTATAGCTCTCATATAGCTCCCAAATCACAAGCTATATGCACCCTTGTGCTATCCATGTGTCAATAAATGCTCACACTCCATGTTCCACCTTGTGCTTTCTATGTGCTATCTTTCTAACCATTGACTTCACCTTTTATATGTAATCATGCAAATCAATCTTTGAGCTAGGACCCTTAGTCTTTCTTTTTTCTTTCTAATGTGCATGATCTCCCCATTTCTTTACACTTGTTGCACTCTCACACATTACTATTTCAACATCTTACTGATCCAAGAAATGTATCATGAGCTAAGAGGAAAAAATATCCTTGTTACTGAGTGCTTGGTGTCCAAATTACCCACCCAATATGAGTCACAAAAGCCAGCGCAGCACTAAGGACTTACAGCATAGGTGATGGCATACTCCTAAGTACCTTAGATGTATTATAACACTTATATACCTGCTTTCCAATAATTTTCATAGGGCTTGTTGGGGAACTTACTTAAAATACCAAGAACAAAATTGATATCTAGTCTAGTATTACATAATAAGACTACGAAGCCAATTTTCTATATAAGGTCTCATCCATAAGGTCTAAGGTGTCTTTGATAGCTTCATATCAACCTCCATTGGGGTGTTAACTTCCACACAAATGAGAGTTATGAGTACATCATTTTATAGCTCTCATCATGTAGCTCCCAAATCACAAGCTATATGCAACCTTATGCTATTCACCATGTGTCAATAAGTGCTCACACTCCATGTCCCACCTTGTGCTTTCTATTTGCTATCTTTATAACCATTGACTTCACCTTTTATATGTAATTATAAAAATAAACCTTTGAGCTAGGACCCTTAGTATTTCTTGTTCCTTTCTAATGTGCATGATCTCGCCCTTGCTCTACACTTGTTACACTCACACGTTGCTATTTCAACATCTTACTGATCCAAGAAATGCATCATAAGCCAAGAGAAAATAAAAACCTTGTTGTTACTGAGCGCTTGGTGTCCAAATTACCCACCCAATCTGAGTCATAAAAGCCAATGCTGAGGACTTGCTTGTAGCATAGGTGATGGCATACTCTTAAGTACCTTAGATGTATCATAACACCTATATACCTGCTTTCCAATGATTTTCCTATGGCTTGTTGGAGAACCACTTAAAATACCAAAAATAAAATTGATATCTAGTCTAGTATTGTTGAGAAACGTGGTTCCAAAGAGCACAAGGAAGAGGTAGGGAGTGAGAATGAGTAGCCAAGAAAGTCCAAAGTATAGCATGCAGCCACATGAGCAAAGGGATTTATCCCACATTAATGTACAATCCCAAGCGTGTACCTCTTCATATAAAAGGGGGCCATTTCAAGCAATGAAGTCTTATCACTTACACACATCTCAAGCCTTTTTATGAGTATAAGTCTTAATCTTGTAACCTAATTGTGCTTGAGTCTATTGCACATACTCTCGAGGCACATACTCATCATCATGAGTAAACTTAGATTACACCCACCTTAGATTAATTCACTCTAATCACATTAGATTACACCCACCTTGAGTCTATTGCACATACTCTCGAGGCACATACTCATCATCATGAGTAAACTTAGATTACACCCACCTTAGATTAATTCACTCTAATCACATTAGATTAGTATAGTATTAGCACTAATCACCTTGTTCATACACATGATTCCCATTATTCTCAACATGTTATCGAAGCCATCCCTCTCTCCATAACTTCTCATTAGCTAATCTCTGCATAATTAGTACTAATCTCATCAAAGTTCAATAATCATGATCTTATACGTTCTTCCTCTTTGTGGCCCAAACTTCAAGTGCTTAGCATTACTTGTTCTCTCAACCATTAGACATGCCTTCTTAGAAGAGTGTTGCTCAACCCTAGGCTAATCTACAAATAAGAGGAATCGGTGCATTTTGCCCTCTGCATGTAAAGAACGGCGCACTTTCTCTAACTGCTCTTTTTCTCTATTCTCCCACCACACATAAAATTGGGCCAAGCCCTCTTAGGTGAGCTTAGAGCATAGTACAAGATGAATTTCAAGGAATTTCATTAACTACACTAAGCAAAATCATCAAAAAATCAGTCGCCCAGATCAATGTAGATCTTCATTTTTTGGCTTAATTTGAGCTGGATATCTTGCTCATGCAAGTGCGGACTATAAGCTAAAGCAAAAAGGCCCATCAAAATTATCTCCCTTAAGCTCAATTGAAGCCTCCAATAATCATTTTTTGTTAATCACCATGATTAAGCACTAGTCTATTTCATTAGTATAACATTAGCAAAAATTAGGCCAAATTAATGTTAAAATTGGATAATTGGAGTATCAATATACTGTGGGAAGTTATCTCATTCATTTGCATTACTCAATTTGAGCATTTTTCACTACATTCATTTCAATTTTAGTGTATAGTTTGCATCTAAATAATCTTCATTAGCTTGAAATCATCATTACAAGGAAAATATAGAGCACATTGCCAACCTTGTATGAGATTAGTCACTGCCAGTGAAGCAAAACACAAGCATTGTAAGACCTTCTCAAAATGGAAAACATTTTGAACATTTTGCACTTCAAGGTATCATTTGGAGAAGGGTTAAATCCTTGGGAAACTCATCATTTGAAAATTTTTCACCTCAAGGCATCATTTGGAGAAGGGTTGAATCCTTGGGAAACTCATCATGGAAAAATACATGTACATATCAAACGCAAAGAAAAGGTGCATTAAACACTATCATGAGCATGATCAAAGTACAAGTACATGAGATGACCATAGCACACAGCATGGCATCCACACACAGCATGGCATCCACACTAAATGCACCAAAGGCACTGAAGAAAGAAGAATCAAAGCACCATGCATCAAGTGGCAACAAGAAGAACAATGTCCACACAAAAGGAGCTATCAAAGAGCCAAGAGTCAAGCCAAAGAGCAAAGACCAAGAGCCAAGAAGCAATCAACAAAGTGAAGAAGGAAATGACATCAACATGAAGAACAAAGGAAGCAACAAGGAATCTTCATCAAGCAAAAGAAAGAGATCTCGAGCCAGCACAGCACTTAGAAACATTGAGCTACCAACCACTACCCTAACCTTATTCATGTACATGATGTCCATGATTCTCAACAAGTATTACACAAGACGATAAGACTACCATGCCATTTTCCTATATAAGGTCTCATCCACAAGGTCTAAGGTGTCTTTGATGGATAGCTTCATATCAACCTCCATTGGGGTGCCAACTTCCTTATATTTTGAAGATCCCTCTTTGTAGTCCAAAATTATAGATAAAAGCCAGCAAAATATATGTTGAGATCTTGGCTCCAAGCTTTGGAAAAAACTAAAAGAGAGTAACTAACACAAGAAAATGGCCAAAAACTGCACACACACTAAGCTATGCCTCTTTCTTGATCTTGTTCACTCTCTCCATCCCTAAAAGGAGACGTTGTTGCACACAAAGCTTGAGAGATATAATAAGAAATAAAGTGGAAGAGAGGGAGAAAAGAAAAGACACAAGCTCTTTTTATGGGTCGTGCACATCTCTAACCACCCAAACTACCTTTTCTTGATATTTTATTCAAATTTAAAAGGCATGCATCTTTTACTTCTCCTAAGGTTTTAAGTGATCCATGGTTAAAACCTCCTACAAAATGGGTATACACATTTGCTCAAGTTCTCACTCCATTTCGAATCCAACTCGGTCCACAAGTAGGACAAGCACAATGCCCTTTTCTAGCAAACCATTTTTTCCTTGATTATGGAGTAATGATAAGCGACAAGCAATGGTTATGGAGTAATGATGACCTGCAGACCATTTTTTCCTTGATTATGGAGTAATGATAAGCGACAAAAGCAATGATTTAGGTCAATGCATATGGATGTTACACTCCATACTTGAACATAGTGAAAAGTTAGGATAGTCACATGAATGTTCCATGTGAGTATGCCTGATAAAAGCAAGTTTTGATTCTCGTCACATCTTGATATTTCTTGTATCTCAAAACCCCGCTAAAGCACTTGGAGATCTTTGTGCCAAGTACATGTTTATGTTTGATATTTGGCATTTTAGAAAAATATCACGAAAGAGATAAGTGACTCTTACACCATTATACAACATGATTTAAAAACAAAAGAGACCCAAAAAAATAATAACTACCAACCATGAATTAGAAGACTAGTAATCAAGGGTTCCTTTTTTATTGCCATGAAAGGTGGAATATTATAGTTAACCAACACAATAGGCATTATTTACCATTTGGATGATACCATGAAGAAAGGGTTGATCCCATCAAGTGTTGTCCCAAATTGTAGATCACAGGGTTACTCTTTGAAAACTAACCATTCTTGTTCAATGTGTTGAAATACTTCACAATCTACAAGGATTTTCAGCTTTCCACATCGATACTTTGATTGCCAATCCACAAGCGATGGACAACCACACATAAACTTCAGATGAGTTTTAAGAGGAAAATGTTGTAGGATTTTTCTAGCAACTTTTCCATTTTGTGGACTCCTATTGAAACCATAGCTCATCGTATTTAGGACAATGTGTGCTTTATGTATAGTCTCCTCTGTACAAGATACAATCATTGATGCAAGCATGAACATGCTTGTAATCCATGCCCAAATCTAATAGCATAGACTTTGCCTTAAATCTTGACTTTGGTAAGGTATTGTTTTCATGTAGTAATCTTGCCAATAGGAATCTGCAAATAAGACACTCAATTTTTAAATTTATGTTTTTCCCACCCTGAGATAGCATAAAATATACTCTTACATTCAATACTTGTGCGAGGAAGAGAAAGGTAGACATACTCTAGTAGTGCAATCATCGAGTCATTAGTCCATCCGTTGAGTTTATAGATTCAAAAATGAGCAGCCTTGTGTGAAAAGCCTTGAGAGTTTTGCATTTTCAAAAATAGGAGTTAGGGCATCCTTCAATCTATGTTGAGTTTGTAGATTCAAAATGAGAAGCCTTGTGAAAAACCTCGAGAGTTTTGCGTTTTCAAAAATAGGAGTTAGGGCTTCCTTCATTTAACTTTCATGGCTATGTCGATTAACCTCTCTTTCTTTTTATCTGCTTATTCTAACTAGGTCATATGTTTCACACTTGTCAAATATGTCACACAACATATCAATTGTGGTGTCATCCCATGTGTCATTATATTCTGAATGATCAACGCGTGCTATCTGATTTTTTAAATTTTCATATCCAATGGGATCCCTATCTCTTATAAGATTGGCATATTCTCATGGCACCTCTAAAATATGTGGTCCATGAGGAAGGGAAACATCATCAATATCATTTGCTTCCTACACCAATTCTCATGGTACCTGTGAAATATGTGGTCCATGAGGAAGGGCAACATCCCTATCCCTATCTCTTATAAGATTGGCATATTCTCATGGCACCTCTAAAATATGTGGTCCGTGAGGAAGGGCAACATCATCAATATCATTTGCTTCCTACAATTCTCATGGTACCTATGAAATATGTGGTCCATGAGGAGGGTCAGGATCTCTAGAGGCAATATCATTTGCTTCCTACACCAATAAAACAAAAGTAAACTTCACCAATTAATTCTCTCTCTCTCTTCTGGGTTTATAAACACACATTTGAGCATGTTATGCACGTTTTATAAATCAAACATAAATTTGGGCCATGGCATGAATATCATAAACCTTTGGACATTATAATGTATTACCACCATAGACACAAACCCCACACACATATACAAACATGGCAAGCATTTTAAATATATTGACACGTTAAATGTGTTGGTAAAATATCAAAACAAAGATAAATATATAAGCGAACATGATCATAACATAAAAACAACCAATGTGTAATCATATGAGTGAAAAAATATCTAAGTACAAAAATATCATAGCATATGAACTGCCAGAGATATGGGATTAGTGTTCCCGATGAGGAGTTGGGAGTATACTTATTTACAAAAGAGTATGTTTGTGACACTGACTATGACACAGAGAGATGTGTTGCCTCTTTTGAGGGATTCTCTATACCAGAGACTTGGACCTTATTCCGTACGTGTACAGGAGTTTCTCCCTTCGATACGAGTATTTTGTGGCACTTGACAAAGCTGTATTTCAATCTTCATTTGTGTCAGGTAAGATCAACTATAACTATAATAGATTTACATTAATTTTTTAATTAATGTTTTATCAATAATTCTCTCTTTTCTTTGTAGGGCCATGAGTGAAGAAGACATCTACACTTGATGGTCATTGTAGTGGAGATGCGTTAGTTGCATACCATATTGGACAGCGATGTCATGCATTCCCTATCGTTGATGGCTCTAGGAAGTGGAAGCTTCACTTCTCCACTAATCAGTACATCGATTGACTGATTATCGCTACTTTTGCTATTTTTATTTTTTTGTGTTGGTCTTTTTCATTGCTCTGCGTAGCGAGGACGTTATTTGCATATTTAGTTGAAAATCGTTACTTATTCGATGATGAAAATCTTTTTCATCTCTACACAATGAGAATGTTTATTTGCATGTTTAGTTGAAAATTGTTACATATTCATACATATGTTTGTGCTCATTTCATATGGAGAGAGAGAGAGAGAGAGAGAGAGAGAGAGAGAGAGAGAGAGAGATGTGTATGTACATGTATGTAACATAGAGAGAGAAACACACACATACATACGTATATATAACATAGAGAGAGACACACACCTATCACTTTGTCAATTTATTCCATTAGCTACAACCAACACATACATGTCAGAACATTCACTTTATGACTTTTATATTTATATCTTTTTTTGTACTATCTATTTTAATCATCGAGGAGAGCAGGGAGGGACACATGGCAAGACAAGAGAAGAATGTAGTCATGTGTACGCTAGGGAACGATTACTTTGCTTTTTTGTGCTACGGTAAGAGAGAGAGAGAGAGAGAGAGAGAGAGAGAGAGAGAGAGAGAGAGAGAGAGAGAGTGGGGTAGGCTCTTATTACTCAGGGATTTGAAAAATATGGAGCTAGGAATCCTACTTCCAAACACTTGTTCTTTAGCCAGTGAAAGGCTAGGATATTGAAGGTGGGGGGTCTGCTGATTTTCCAGATTTCCTGAGTATTCCATTGACTTGCTCTGTTTTGGATTAAATCTAGCTCAGGGGTTCTGCAGTCGAATTTGGCCACAAGATCTGCGTGCCGTGGTGGGGGCTGAACATATCTGCCAAGGTTGTTAGACCTTTTTTGTGCAGGTTAAGGGCTATTTTCTCTTCTTCTGGCTCTAGGAGGGTATGAGGGAGGATAGACCACCAGCAAGAGTCGGTGGCTAATATACTGTCTGATTTATTGTCCTTGGTACTGATAGAGAGAAAACTTTTAATTCTGAACCAGGCCTTCCAGATGGAGGTTACTAGTTGGCTCCCTTTAGGGGTTATGGGGTGCTTGGATGCTACTATTGTGATGATGGGAAGATTGATCCATTTGTTGTGGCCAGTTATTGAGAACCTTGGGGTGTCCTTGATCAGTAGCTGTGCCCAGTCTTCAGTGGGGTTCTCCATAGCTCTGATGATCCATTTAGCAGCAGCCATTCTGTCCGCTAACAGCGTTAATTCCCAACCCTCCCTTGGTTTTGGTCACCGTGCAAGTATCCCAGTTCACTTTAGGCCTGGATCTGCTCCATGGGTCCCCTCCCCCACAGGTAGTTTCTGCAAAGCTTGATAAGACCATTGATGTCAGCATCAGGAGGTCTCCAACAGCTGAGGAAATAAATAGTAGAAGGGATGATGAAATGGTTAAGTACCATAATTCTCCCTACTAAAGAAAGTTGTTTCCTTTTCCATCTCAGCAATTTCCTTTCTATTTTCTCCAATACCCATTGCCATCTTTGTCTCAGAGACACCTTGAAGCCCATGGGTATACCGAGAAGTCTGGAAATCTCTCCATCCTGAATACCGTGACAGCCTGTATCAATGAGCCAAGAGGGTGGGGGATCAATGAGGGTTTTGATTCCTGTTTTGCTGTGGTTTATTTTGGATCCTGAAGCTTCACATTAAGTTTGAAGACAGCTCCAGAGTACCTTGATGTTCTCTTCTTCATTTGCTATAAGACTATTAGTGTCATCAGCAAACATCTGAGTGCACATTTGTTCTCCATTGGGAAGTTTGATTCCGACTAGTTCTTCTTTGCTGATTTTGTCCTTTATTAGCCAATTAAGACCATCTGCAGCTATGGCATAGAGCAGGGGAGCTAGAGGGCATCCTTGTCGGATACTCTTTTCAAGAGGGAAGGGTTCTGAAAGAGCTCCATTGAAGATAATTTTAGCTTTGGCATTTCCAAATAGGGTTTTTACCATGTGGGAGAACTGGGGTCCCAAACCCATGTCTCTGAGGGATTGGAGGATGTAGTCCCACTGAATTCTGTCATAGGCTTTCTCAAAGTCAATCTTGATAAACAGAAAGTCCTGGCTGGTTTTTTCTACATAATCCATACCTTCCCATAGGGCGATAATGGTGTCCACGATGTACCTTCCTTTGATGAACCCTTTTTGTTCCTTAGTTATCCATTGTTTCATGTGTTTATTCAGCCTGAGGGCTAAAGCTTTGGCTATGATTTTGTAGACACTGTTAAGCATTGTGAGGGGTCTCCAATTACCTATGATCTCCTTGGGACCTTTTTTGTGGATCAGCTTGATTAGGCCTTCATTGATTTGAGATGGCAGGGCTCCGTATTTCAGCGATTCTTGCCATACTTTGAAAATGGGGTCTATTAGCACATCGCAAAAGGTTTGGAAAAATTCAGCAGGCAATCCATCCTCACCTGGACTCTTATTGGGCTTGAGGGAGAAGATGACCTCTTTGATTTCTTCGTGAGAAATTTCCTGTTCCAGAGTATCGGCTATGTTGGCTGGGACTGTTCTAGGTCTGACTGATTTAATTGCTTCCATTGCGGCTGTCTTAGTTGCAGATGGGGGGCCTTCTTCCTGGAAAATGCTGCGGTAGTAATCAGTGGAGCAGCTTTTTGTTTTCAGCTTGGTTTGTTGCCGAGATTCCCTCCTTGTTTTTAAGCAAGGGGATATGCTCTTGCCTTTGTTTGACCTTGAGCATTTTGAACATTTCCTGACATGGCCTGTCTGATTTTCCTGCCCACCATTCCCTGGTAAAAAGCATAGTATGTTGGAGAGCTATTTCTTCTTCTCTTTTGATTTTGGCTCTGATCTGATTGGTATTAGTTGGGACCGGAGAGGACTCTTGTTCTTGCAACTGCTCTGGAGTTTTTTGAGTCTACTGGATCTGT
Source organism: Cibotium barometz (assembly GCF_041138505.1). Classification (NCBI taxonomy): domain Eukaryota; kingdom Viridiplantae; phylum Streptophyta; class Polypodiopsida; order Cyatheales; family Cibotiaceae; genus Cibotium; species Cibotium barometz. The sequence continues at coordinate 6,105,167 of NC_141094.1, read as the reverse complement.
GGGCTGCGACCTCCTTTCGGACCTGCCTGAGAAGGTTTTGGGTTGACTTCACTGCCAGGCTCCACGCTTTGGCCGGAGAGAGGTTGTTGCTAAAGACAGATACCCATATATGTTTGACTTCTTCTTGAACTATGGGCAGTTTAAAAAGAGCTGGATCTGTGTGAAACCAGCTTGATTTGTGTCTGCAATCTTGATTGTCCATTGTAGTGATGATGCGGTAGTGGTCAGAAATGCATGTGGTATTGTCTACAGCACATTCACACACCTATTGTATTTAGAGTAGATTTCCCCACTTGCGTATGCTCTATCTAGCCTTGCTTTTCTGGACAGCTCTCCTGTAGAGTAGTATGAACAGATTTTTTGGGGGTACTATGAACAGATTTTTTAATATTAAAACTGAGACTTTAATGCTTTTTGCTTTTTTTTCGGGGAGATTTTTAATATTGTTTAAAAATAGAAATCTTAAGTCTGTTCCGCCTTGTCTTCTGCACCACCTTCTTCCCGCTGCTTGCGCTGCTTCACTTCTTTGCGTCCACGACTACGGCCAACACTGTTACCCTTGCTAGTTCCGCCACCTCTGCCTTGTTGCAGAGCCCCCTGAACTGTGTCGCCACGATGCCACGACCGCCCTCCTCTTCTCTGGTGCCGCCTTGTTGCGGAGCTCGCCACCACGATAGCCTTGCTTGGCTTCGCCTCTTTACCTTTCTTCGCTACGCTTCTCCCCCGAGCTGCTATGCCTGCCTTCTTTGGTGTTGTGCCACCTCCGACGACAGCTCCTATTGTTGCTTGCGCTGCAGCCTGCTGCCTTCGTTTCAACTGCCACCGCTCTACATCGTTTGCTGCCCTCTGCCACAACAGTCGTTTTGAGTTGCTTTGGTTGTTGCAGAGCAACGACAGCCGGCCTCTCCTAGGCGTTGCCACGACCATGATCACCTCTTGCTCGAGTTGCTTAGCCCGCGGCCTCCACATGGCCTGCCTACACCTTGCTTGCAGTGCCCCTCCTTCGCCCACCACCTTGCTGGGCTACGACGTGTGTGCCAGCGGAGCCAACAAACACACTAGTTTTTAAAAAAAACAACTCCTATGGAAATACTTGCACTTACACGAGCTTTACCACCTAGTTTTAAAAAAAACAACTCCTATGGAAATACTCGCCAAGGAAATGCCAACTTACACCAGAGCTTTGGCCCCATAAAAATCTTTCACTTGTGTAGTTGTTAATTCTTTTCATGAAGATGCTTCCTTGTGAACTAGTCTCCACAATGGAACCATTGTTAAGTCACCACAACGAGGTGCTCTCTCTAGCCCAGGTGTTCAGGGGCCCCCTTAACATTTAATGACCATGGGCGGATTCCTCAACATTGTTTAAAAAACATGAGCACCCATGCTGTGGCTATAGAAGCTACGAGCTAAAGTGACCATGATGCAAAATCCTAAGCTAAGGTGGATGATACTTAAGTGTACTCATTATGATAAAAAATGAACTAACTAAATTTTAGACTCAAGTTAAGTTAGGTTACAAAATTGAGACTTGTTTATTATCATAGAAAGACTTGAGAGCTTTCTTGATTTGATTGCTTAAAAGTGACCCCTTTTACATGAGGAGGATACATCTTGGCTTTGTTAGCTCATGTGGGAGAATTCCTGCTTGCTTATGTGGTAGCTTGCTAGACTTACACTCACTCCCTAACTACCTTCCTTGTGCTCCATGGCACTATATTTCTCAACACCCTTCCTTGGCGCCATATTCTTAGGCTACTGCTCTGCAAGGTGGTTAAAAGTGAGGCTTACAACTCCAAGAACCCCCATGGGTGCATGATTTGCTACTCTCAGGTGATAAGGTTTGGCTACAATATGTCATCACCCCCCTTAGTGCCAACATAGCTATTTAAGGTGGTAAGGTGTGGTGAAAACAACATAAAAGAAATAAGATGGATGTCAACTCATATGGTGACCCCTTTTTATAACATGTAGCTGGATGAGAAATAGGCTTAGGTACTGAGGCTTATTGATGTAGCTCTTAGAAGAGTCTGTCATTGGGAATCTCCTCTTTGCTCGATAAAGACTCCATGTAGTTAGCTTCTTAGTTCTTGAATATGCATTCCTTCTCTTTGTGTCCCAGCTTCTTGCAATGGTCACACTTTGGCTTGTGCTTGAGTCAGCATTTGCTTTGGTAATGTCTCATCCTTCCATAGTGAAAGCATTTTTTGGTGGTTTTATTGAATGATTTCATGTGTGCAAAAATCAACTTAATAAATGGAATGTGTGAATGTGCACATGGTTATTTTATGAGTTATTTTTGTTGACCACGTGCCAAATGTTTATACAAATTATTTATACACGCTTGTGCATGGCGTTGCTACATATACTAGAAGAGTTTTGATTATTTACACTTACTGTGTGAATAAGCTTTAGTGCTCCAGCTATTTTTGTATAAGTGGAAAAGCAAGCCCAATTTTATACGCACAACTATTAATAGTTTCTTGGGCTATATATTGAAACGAAATTCTCAAAATACTCATATCATGGAAGTGGAGTTACACGCATAAGGAGGGGAGATTGCACCTAATAGTGTCTTGATGGTGTTCTATTTTTCTCTTGTTTTATGTTATGCTATGCTCTATCATATCAATTTGATTCAAGTCTATGATTTAATATTTGATGAATTTGTGAGTTTTTAATTATTTATTCAAGAAGTACATAAGTTCCTGTGACATTAGCTCCTTTTCTTCTTTAAGAAGAGAGAAGACACATCCTTCAAGAAGTACATAAGTTCCCGTGACATTGGCTCCTTTTCTTCTTTAAGGAGAAGAGAGAAGACACATCCTTCAAAGATTGGTTCTGACAAATTTTTAGTGTAGTCACCAATGCATTGTACTCTTTTGGCATGTTTTTCAAGAGAATGGTTAGTGCATCTTTATCTCCTATCTTTGCATTTATGCCATCTAATTGTTTCATTCTGCTATTCAGCTTGCTAACAAATTCGACTCACTGAAGTTCATTTCTAGCCCATAGAATTCAATTTTGACGTGAATTTCTTGATTCTTGGCTTTAGCCTCAAACACTTGACTCAACTCTTCTCGTGCATCTTTAACATGTTCCCTCGGGGGGTTCACCTCAAAAAATGTTAGTGTACCACTTGAGTTCAGCAGGATGGGTTTTTTAATTAGATACATTGAGAAAAATTAACAGAATTACATTAACAGGAGGGGTCTATTAATTTAACTTTAGAAGAAAAATCCGTTAGTTCATAAGTAAAGAGGGATTGTTTTATTGGGGGCAAAATTTTTAGTTAAGGGGTTTTTTAAATACCTCTTGAACACATGTGATACCAAGGGTTTTCTAGTAGTGCACCCCCCCGAGTATGTTCCTTGGAGTCTATGTGATGGATAAAGTGAGGTCCTAGGTGTAACCCGATGTGAGTAAAAGTGCTTGCTCATCCTTTTCTATCCACTCATCATTAGGATTAGCAGGTACTTTGTCTTTAATGAGTTACCATAGTATGGCCCAAGTATGAAACCCTTCTCCAGTGAACCCTTCTACACTCATGTTAGTGCTTAATGCCATCTAAGAAGGTCTTACGTGAGTATTACTCTCAAGAAGCATCTAATTCCCTACAAGTTGGTGATGCAATGCCTAGTGTTTAGAACATTACTTAATGAGCTAGAAGTGAAAAATATGCATTACAAGTAATTTGAAGATGATAGAGAGGCAAAAGAGAGTTTTCCTAAGCAAAATACTACCCAAACTTTCTAATTATTTTCTTTAATTAGCTTAATTATAGTGATTAAGGGGTGAAAATGGTGATTAACAGAGGGTTACACCCTTTGTGTACGCGTCCCACGGTGCCATGTGTAATAGTCATAACACCCTTGGAGAATCAAATTGAGTAAGATGAAAGATTAAAGGGGCTTTTAGGATGGGTGTTTACCCTTCATGCACTTGAGGTATCCAAGACAAAAAATCCAGCTCCTCTTCACATGAAATTAGCGCATAGATGCATTTTTCTCCCACTAGTTTTTTGGTTACTGCAAAGACTCTAATGCATGAAATTACACAATATTTGATATGCAAGGTCCTTACACTATAGGCAATACACCACTATAACAGGGTTTGCCCTAAATTTATGCATAGAGGGGGGATGGATCAAAAGACTAGTCGTGGAAGATTTGGCAAAATCAAGCTGCATAAAGCAAAATTGGTGAGACCCTTGGATGTGTGTGGATGCCTTGATGAGTAGATAATGTACCTAGAAGGGCTTAGCCAATGGTGGTAAGGATAAGGAGAATGAAGCTCTGCAAATTTTAGCCACAAGGATAAGGTTGGATTAAACTAAGATTAGTGATCTTAATGAAATGATTACTGCTAATAAAACTGAAAGGAATGACCTAAACTTAAAAGGGTGAGGCTCATGAGGGGAGGGGAGGCTATGGAAGTTGTGAGCTAAAGTGATGATGGTGCAAAGTCCTCAGCTAAGGTGGATGCAATCATAATGATGAGAAAATGAACTAATGAAGCTATAGACTCAAGTTCAGCAGGTTACAAGATTGAAACTTGTACTTATAGAAAGACTTGAGAACATGCTTGATTTGATTGCTTGAAAGTGACCCTTTTTATATGAGATGGGAACATCTTGGCTTTGTTAGATCATGTGGGACAATTCCTACTTGCTCATGTGGTAGCTTGCTAAACTTATACTCACTGCCTACCTTCCTTGTGCTCCATGACACCATATTTCTCAATAAACATTTAATCTCAGGGGCCACATACTAATCTTACTCATGTGTAAATAAACATGCATAAAATTGAGCTCTTCTCTTTTGTCTGCTCTAGTGTTGTTCTCTCATCTCTTGCTAGTGCTTGCTACTTGGTGGTGTGAGTTGCGAGGTGGGTCGCTAGCATGCTTGTGTGGTGATAGATTTCACCTTCTTCTCTACATTATTAGAGCGAGGAAGGATAGTGGTGTGTTGAGAGAGGGAGTGCCCACGTAGCCTGTCCTCCATGCATTGCTCCTTACTTGATGGACCGATAATTGCAATGGAGCAAGGATGTACAAGCATGAGTAGCTTCCCCCGCTAGAAGGTTGAGTGATCGGCTCATGAGGTAGACACTTGCATTAATAAGGCTAAACAATAGTTTGTTGAATGCATTTATAATACACATGCCTTACTCTTAATAAATGATTTAGATATTCTAATATTGGAAAACAAAAACCTAAACCAATTATTGTGGCTGGTTTATAGTAGTTTCCATGCTTTGTTTTAAAGGCTCTATATGCAAGACATATGGTCTGATGCACATAGGAGAAAGCCATCATCACTAAAATGTCCCATTAGTGATGCAAGCATACATGCGGTATTATGAAACTTACTCACATAAATAGATAAGGACGATGGAAAGAAACATACATATAAGAAAAGTAAACAATTTGTTTCATACAAAGACAACACCACATGAAATGTTTGGCGAACTGACAAAGTAAGTTTTTTTAATTTGAAAGTTCAAAAGACAAAGACAATAGTGTGCACGTTGTAGGTGAAAAGAAAAGGTGGGTGTTGATGATAACATAGAAAATGCTACTTAGAAGTTCAAGAGGACAAGATAAAAAGTATTGATTTGTGAAAGGGACAGTAAGTCTTTATTACAAAAAAAGGTAAATCTAGGCATGAACTAGAAAATATTGTGATAATTTGTTCTTAAACATAGGGTGGACCACACGAAGTGTCTACAAAACACAAGACCAATACTTATAGTGCCTTAGCTCATCCTTGATCCAGTTGAAATTTCACGGGCTAATGTGCAGTCAAAAAGGAGTTTAGTTAGTGGTAATGATGATATAAATATTGTAAACTTGATTTATTACATGCCTTCTCCTGTCGAGTTGACGATTAAGTGAAACCTCAAGAGGAAACGTGTGTTTATCTCAAAAAATTTCCCTAAACACTACAACTTTACATCTGCCTATTTAATTTTTTTCCTAAGGAGCTTACTTGTATGGAATGTTAGGTGACCAAAAGTTGGAACTCCTCTAGCTTATGATAGTTATAAAGTCTTAAAAACTTCTGAAAGAAGTAAAAGTAAAAGTTGAAGTAGTGAGTTCTAGAAAAACATTGACAAGCTCACTCTTGAATTGAGGCATGATTGGCCCTAACAACTTACATGTACGATAAAATTGGGTGGACACGAGGATGTGCACTTGTTGAGCTAGGAAGAGAGAAGGTGGGGTCTCTATTGTGTCACACAAGACCTCAAATTCATGGACGTGGGTGTGTTATTTTATGTGAAAGTCCTCTTGATAGGCCTAATGTATGTTGAGAAGTGCGAATTTCTTTAGCTAAATTTACATGATTAAGTCACTTAGGGTGGGTTTTTGAACAGGTCAACCTAAAATATAATACAATTATATTTTTAGTGTTAACATGTTCGAAATGTTCAACCCCCCCTAATGTGTAAACAAGGGCATTGAAGGGCCAAATAATATTTGGCATGTAACTTAGAGCCTCTTCATTAAGTGGCTCTCTCCAACCTGAGGCATTTGGCCACATTTCAGCTTGGGCAACAACTATGGTTGGACACGGGTGTGCGCACCATAAGATCCGCCCAACCAAGTGTGGGAAGATGCACTTATGTAGCCTTTGAAGTGGGTATATACACAACATGTCAACAGGACACCCACAGATACACAAACTTGAGGCATTTGGCCACATTTGAGCTTTGGGCAGCAACAACTATGGCCGAACACGGGTGTGCGCACCATAAGAGCTGCCCGACCAAGTGTGGGAAGGTGCACTTATGTAGCCTTTGGAATGAGTATACACAACATGTCAAGAGGACCCGTAGAGACAAAGACTTGAGGCATTTGGCCACATTTGAGCTTTGGGCAACAACTATGGCCGGACACGGGTGTGCGCAGCATAAGAGCTGCCCAGCCAAGTGTGGGAAGGCGCATTTATGTAGCCTTTGAAGTGAGTATAAACACAACACGTCCGCATTATCTGCGGCTCCATGCGACGAGGACATTGTTTGCGGGTCGGGAGAGGAAATGAATAATTTGTGGCAGGAAAAGAATCTAGGAATACACGTGGTGTGCAACCGTGGGACAGGGGGCCAAAATCACGTAATGTTCTTTAATTAATTTATCGTAACCTTTCCATGGTTGCAGTTCGCTGTTCACTCAATCATCGAAGCCTCCCTTCTCTCTGTGTGGTGCCCCCAACCTCCACGCAGCCGTAGCAGCTTCCACTTCGGTCTGCATGCTCTCCATCGCTGTTTCGAAGCTCCCTGACTCCGATCACAAGCTTACTTGACCCCTAGTTTAGCTTGTTCTGCTGGCTTCTCTCAGAAACCCTAATTCTGCATGCTCTTCTGGCCTGCTATTGTTTCTTTGAAACACTAATATCGCCTGTTCCGGCTCGCTGCAGCTTCATTGAGGCCCTAATTCCGCCTGTTGTGGTGTCTCGCCAGGAAACCTTAACACTGCCTTTCTGTGGTGCTTCCCCATACATGCGAGCATCGAAACACTCGCCGGCTAAGCTCGCCTTTTCTGCTGTTTGGCCACGTCTCTGTGGTTACAGAGTTGCCAAGGGTGTGCATGGTGCCTCAACGAACCATCGCTAGGAGAAAGCAAGGGTAGCTTTGTAATCCATATATGAGCTTCCATCGCCCGCCCTCAATGACTCGCGTTGCCTGGGAATTTTCAGAACATGCATCTCTTATCCACAGGTACTGCATCTACCTCCTCCCATTTCTCGAGCAAAGCTTGCCGCTACCGTGATGGTGGATTTTCCAAATATGTCGCACAGAGATCACAGCTCCAGGCCGCACAGCAAGCCACCTCCGATGTATTCACCAAGGATTGAAGCAACCGGAGTGCACAGCGGCCGCAGAGTTTTACCTTCTCCACTTGGCAAAAGCACAGAGGAGCCACCTGTAGCAGGTTCCTCACCGGCAGTGGACTATGATGACGTATTTGGAGGCCCACCCAGGTTTGGGACATCGATGTTTGCAGGGTCATCGTCAGCAACCCTTGACAGAGCAACTGCTAGGACACCATCATTCAGATCTTCACCGCTGCCTGTGTTTGATCTCCCGGTCTTTGGGGATGATACCTTTGGCAGCAGCAACAGTAGTACATGTGATCCAAGGCCTGCGTCTGTCGCTTATGAGGATATATTCAAAGAAGAAGGACAAATGCCTGATGTTTTTCCAGTTTTCAGTTTGTATGGCAACTCTCTTACTGGCATCTCCAGGTCGAAACCGAGCTCTCGCTCCAGCTCTCGGCGCATGAGCCCTGTCCATCCCGCTGCTGCATTTCCTGGCCAGCCTGGACAGGATGAAATCCCAGTTGCAACAAGCTTGGCGACCTTTCTCAAGCCTAGGTATTCTGCCAGTTCACAATATCATTTTCAGCGGAATTTAATCTTTATACATGAGTTTGGAAAAAGAAGTTGGAGCTTGAAGCCCTGTTTTGCTATTGAATTAATCCAATTGATGGTTCATATCAGAGTGGATTAAATAAATAATTAGTTGTAGTGGAGTGCTGCTTTTAGTTAGTAGTTGAGTGATGATTTTAGACTTGGCTATGTTACTTACTGTTTGAATCAACGGCTGCCAGGCCAGGTGCTGGGAAGTTCCCAAGTCGGTGCTCATTCTCTTCATTGTCTTCCTTTGATGAAAGCAGAGGAAAGCCTTTGGATAGTCCCTTCACAGTTTTAAGAAGTGATCCTGTTACATCAAGCCTGCCCTCCTCACCACCACAAGCTGCAGGCGCTTGGGGTCATTTGAAGAGAGTCATGGGATCTAATAGCAGCAACAGTGTAAGAGCACCCACAAGTTTAGAAGTTGATGATGTATTTGGTGGTTTTCCCCAACGAAGTTATTCTCAACCATTGTCAGCTGTCCAATATGATGCTAAGGAGGCATTGAATGCATCGGAAACTGGCACTACAGGGCCTTTGGAAAAACCGTACTTGAAAAGTTTTGTCACAGGAAGCAAGGTTCGAAGTAGTTCTTCCATAACCCATAACTCTGATGTTTCTGAAAGTATAAATCACACTCTTTCCAGTTCCTCCTCTTTGAATGATGAGCAAGGACTGCATGATGATTTCATAGAGATCAGAATGGATAGACACAGTGATTCTTCAGTTTCAGAAAAGGTGGAGGTAACTGCAGGAAAAGCCTGGATTACAGTTAATGATTTGAGTCTCTTAACTCAGCCCTCACATAAACCACCACCAGCTAGGTCCCCTCCTGCCCCCGCAGCTCAACTGAAATTCAAGTCATGGAAGGATTGGGCTTCTGATTTCCCTGCCAGTCATTCAGCTAGTATATCATTGTCAGGTTTGACTCGTGATTCAGTTCTGGATGCAACAGCAGTAGCAGTAACTGGTACAGTTTCTGTTGAAGAGGAAGATCATAATGATGGAGATGCTGTACCTGGATTTGTCAAGGGCTGGGTGGAAACTCTTTCTGGCAAACAATCTTTTAATAATTTGTCAGCACAGCAATACCCTGGAAAACCTTCTGTTACTTCAGCTGATGGAAGTCAGGTAGAATCCAAGTCTGCAGAGGAAACTATTGAGATAGAAGAAAGGGAGTTGCAGGCTCTGTTGGCTAATGCTTGGAAGATCAATGAAAAGAGGGAGAAAGAAAAAAATGTTGCTAAGCTGTCACAAGAGGTGCCGAAAGCCTCAGAGGTAAAAGAGCAAGAGCCACACTGGAAGGAGCGGAGAAAGCATTTGAATAGGCAATCCAAGGCATCTCAGCCTCAACAAAGCACACAGGTGGGCTTCGAGGACAGAGAGGTCAATTTACACTGGAAAGAACGGAGAAAATATTCAAGCAAAGAAAGGAAGGAAGTAATGAAGAATGGTGGCAAGTCTGATAATTCTGCTACAAAGGCCTTCAATTTGAATGGTCAAGTCTCAGTCCAAGACGGTGTTGGAAACCTTGCAGGAATGAATGTTGTGTCTGAAGCTGAATACTCTCTTGACACAAAGGAGATCGTAAAGGTAGTTACAGAGGAAATGTCAACAAACTGTTATGTGGCATCGACAGGAGTATCAGCGGACGGATGGGCTGGTATAGATCCCAACAAAAAACTCAGCAAAGGAGTCTCCGGGGCACATGAAAATGCTGAACTTCCTGTTAAGGAGAAAGCTTCGGGAAGATCCAATAACCTGGATGGGGTTGCCAGCGGCCAAAACTCAGCGAATGGATCAGTACAGGTAGGCTTTAGTTCTCACAGCCACAGTACTAGAGTTTTTAACATAAAGGCTGTTTGTGTGTTTTGTTGCGAGTCTTTTCCCGCAGAGTTTGGTTTTAAACTTATTTTCCCCTCTCACATGAAGTGAATGGAGCTGATGGACAGGTATATGGGACGTTCTAAACTTTATATATGAAATACCTTCCTCCAAGTTGTAAAGTCCACCCATTTGAAGTTTTTAACTCCTTCTTTAAGTTTCTCACATCTTAACAAGGCTTTTAGGAGCTGACTTTCCACCTTTACTTGTTGACACTCCTCCGCGGCCCCCCCCACCCCCCCACCAAAAGCCCTAAAGAAAAACATCATGTATATTTGTAGAGCTGTATGGAACCTGCTTGCCGCATGTGGCAAGCAGGCAGGCAGCAAGCAGTTTTGCAGACTGAGTAGGGTCCAGGCTGGGGCGAGCAAGTTTGGCCGCACAATTTCTGGTGGGATGGCCTTTTTGCAGGAGGTTGACCAGTTGATCTGCTGTAGGGTGCCTATATAAGGGGCTTCCCACCTCCTGTCTCTGCCTTATGATTCATATGTTTGATTCCTGCTGCGAGTTGTAGTTATGCTCTTAATCTTAGCTGTTTGCTGAAACTGGATGTGACAAACACACTTAAGTGTTTGTGGAATGTCTTCTATTCCACATTGTTTGGAAAAAGAGAAGATATCTTCAAGATTTCAAGACTTTGTGCTGAAGGGGATAGTGTAGAGCAACTTAATGGAACTATTTATGCATATAAATTTTCAATCTATACACTTTTTTTGTCAAGATAGTATAGTAGAGATTGTGCGCTTTTTTCAACCTTGGTGGTCATCAACCTTTTGCCCTGCTAATGTATCATGAATTGTTTTTCTTCACTTTGTGCATTGGAAGTGACGGAACATACAAAGACACGGAGCAATCTTGTTGAAACAAACTCATTGAGATGGCCAACTAATGCATGTGAAGCTGACGTATTTATACTTTATGAAATTATTGATTTTTCAAAACATCGCGGTTTCTTAGCTGAGGGACGAAACCTTTCGAAACAAAACCCGAACAGCCTCGAAACAAAAAAAACGTTTCTTGTGACTATGATTGCACTACATTCCTTTCTGTTTGATCCAGTTAGAGCCCTTGATGAGGACATTGACAATGATTGCACTACATTCCTTTCTATTTGATCCAGGTAGAGCCCTGGGAACCATTCTTATTTTGGTGAGGCATTATGATAATTTTGCTTGATTAGATGCCACAAGTGGTTCAATCAAGGACTCTTAAGAAATTGAAGAAGAGAAGGTAGAAATTGGAAAAGATTGAAGACATTGAAGGATAGTGTATGAAGAAAAAGGGGAAAGAAGAGAGGAGAAGAAGAGCAAGGGAGAAGAAGAGGAGAGAAGAAGAGAAAGGAAGAAGAAGAGAGAAGAAGAGAATGAAGGAAGGAGGAGTAGAGGTGAAAGAAGTAGTAGAAGATGGAAAAGGGAAGGAGGGAGGCAGGAGAAGAAGAGGGAAGCAAGGTGATGAGGAGGATATGGAAGAAAAACAAAGATGAAAAAATCCTAGAAAAATCGGGGAAGGGGGAGGGAGGGAGGGAGGGAGGGGGGGGGGATTGAAATCTAGGTGAAACTGCCGTATTAGAGAGGTTTTGAGGCTTTTAAACACCGTTTCAAGGTTTCGAGGTTTCGAAAGCTAGAAACATGTTTTTTTGTTACTGTGATTTCGCGTGAAAGAAACAAAAGCGTGTGGACAACAACAAGGAATGCTCACAAATACGCTAGTCATGTGAACAAGGCTAGCAATGCACATAAACTCACAACGCGTGTAAACAATCACCAAGTTGTGTGAACAATGGTTTATAGGAGAAGTATGAAAAGGTTAAAAGGGGTAGAGGGTGTGAAAGACTAAGGAGTATGAAGAAACCAAAATAAACCCTAAAGTTTGATGCAAATAGGCGCCCTTTATTTTTTTTTCTCTCAAACAGTCTTCCTTCTTCCCGCGCTCACTAGCAGCCCCTGTAGTGACTGCAAGGTTGAAAGCTCAAAGAGCTTAATGATGTTGCTATTTTTAATTTTAATTTTTCTCTCTTGATAAAATGCCGCTTGGTTGAGCTTTCTGAGAGCTCCGAGCTCAATGAAGCAAGACGGTGGTCTGTGAAACAGACCTACGAAAGGGTTGTGGCACGGGTACTTACGCTTATCTTCAAGAAAACAACAATTTCACGTGTAAAACCTTGAGAAAACCTGAAAATAAACAAAAGAGAGAGGGAGTAGAGAGAGAAGACACCACACTAGGTGTCAAAATAGCCTTGTCCTGACTCCCCCTCCTCTTTCGAGTTATATTAGATAAAACTCCTTGGAGGAGTTCTAACGTTAGAGGAGGTGGAAGTGACAAAATTGAAGAACTACTTGTAGTTAACCCACTTAATCAACAATCACAAATAATAAAAGAAAGAAAGTAGGATTCAGAGAAAAGAGAAACGAGACCTTACTGAGAGGGGGACATGTCTCTCCCCCTTTGCAGGAACTTATTGAATCAAACCATGGGCACAAAGTGCTTGAATCTTTACAATAGATGAGAAATGCGTTATCCAAATGAAGAGAGAGTGCTCCAATTTTTAGGTTTGAGGCTTCAATGCTAAAGAGTAAGCTCTAAATGACAAGTTGCTACTTTAATTGTGAAGTGTTGACAAGTGTTAAGCTAAATTGACAAGTGTAAGGTGACATGACAAGTGTAGGGACACTTGTCTCATTCTAGATGCCACATGTCTTAATTTAAGAGGCGATTCTTCCATAACCTTCTATGCTAAAAATATCCCAACTCATAAAGAATTTGACAAAGGTGATTTAGTAACGCTTGATCCTTGCGAAAATACGGAGGTTCTGATATGAACAGAATTTCCATCAGTGTCTGCCAAAAATATCAACTCTCCTAGATTCTAGCAGTTGATGACACAATAGTGAGGGGAAGAGGGAGAGATGATAATTAACAAGATAATCAGTACAATACTAAAGGGATTGTGGGAGTACAAGATGTAGTGGAAAGCATAAATTCATTATACAAGTAGGTCCTTTTTATAGGAGAGACCTCATGACATATTCTAAGCATATGCTTGATTTGATGCTACCACATATGCTAAATAAGATTCCACCAAATATTCTAAGTATGATGCCACCACATATGCCTTTTAAGAGGCTGTTTTTACACATGAGACTTATACATACTAGCGGTTGTTCACACACATTGGAACCGCTTTATTTAAGGCATACATTCAATACTAGTTTATTCAACCACCTAGCACTTGTTTATTTCCACATTAATCACTATTAATATTTAACATTCCCCTCCATAGTGATAATGTGGCTAGAAAGCCCAATCATCTTGGACTTGGTTTACTTTATCTTTTGGCTGTTGCTTCTTGTCGTTGGAGGTAGAAGAAGCGGAATTTGTAGACTCCGCAACCATATCGCCTCACATGCAGCATAACAAACTACATGGTACTCCGCCTCGGTAGAGGAAAGTGCCACAGTAGGTTGCTTTTTTACTGCTCCAAGAAATGGCTCCAGACCCAAGTGTAAAAACACAACCACCATCTGTAAACCGGCCTGACGGGCGGTGAAACAAACATTTGCACATAAAACACTTCAACGCCATTGAAGACCTAGAAAAGGAAAACGCCATTGAAGACCTAGAAAAGGAAAACAAACAGGGGGAGCTAGAGTGCTCTTGCAAATAGTACACGGACACCGATTGGCCCCAAATCGCAGTGGCGCCCCTTGCGGTATTTCTTTAATTGATTATAAGAGCTTTGATTACAATATAAGGCTGGGAACTCAGCCGACACAGTAGAACTCGTGAAGCTTGCAAATGAACCTGCATCTGGCTGCTTGTCCACTCGGCATCCACAAACAAATCCTGCCATTGTTCACATCGAAAGACTCTCTCACATTGAGTCTGCATACAGAAGCTTTCTCCCATGATCAAGGCTGCCACAACCATCCATAGCCTCTCACACTATGAACAGCATCACACCCTGACACATCGAGTGCTTCTGTATCACAACACAGACTCCCAAACTCTCTCTCAAAAGAGTATCACAGCACAGCATACCATACAGTCGACACACCTGTACAAACCCTCTCTACCTTCCAAGGGTACTATCCATCTCTGTCATGGATTCCCTGTCCCTTGTCCAATCAGTAGCAAGGCTGTCATGGCCCTGTGAAAATGGAACAGCACAAGTGTGGGCATGGTGGTTATTGAGTCAGAATATATTATGATTCACATGGGGGGTGCCCGGACAGAGTTTAAGATGTGTGGACATCCCTAGGTGTGAAGGGGGGAACTAGAACATTAAACTTTTAATGTTTATAAAAGTTGCCCCTAGGCCTTAGTGGCCCCAGGGAACTTTTAAAGTTTGGGGCCCTAGGGATTATTTTGGGGAGGAGGGCCACTTCACTTTTGGAGTGTGTGTTTCTCTCTCCTCCCTCTCTCTCTTCCCTTTTGGGAGTCGTGGAGCAAAAGTGGGCTCTCATGCGTGGAAAAGCTGAGGAAACTCTGGTCGACTGCTGATTAGGGCTGTTGCTGCTGTTTTCTGTGAGCTGTGTGCTGGAGCAGGCCGTACAGCAGCCGTACAGTGCTGTACGACAGCAGGTATTGCTGTGGACAGAGATTGCGCAGAGCTGTGGGACAGAGACAGGCGGCTGCGTCTGCTGAATCCAGGTTGTACAGGCTGTACGACTGCAAGTACAGCTCTGTACTTTCTGCAAGCACACTGTACGGTCAGTTCTGGGGCAAGTACAAGTGCTGGGCAATACTGCTGCAGACGGCGCAGGCGACCAGCAGCAAATCAGCAGGCGACTACTTCTGGTTTTCTGCAGAAACAGCCCGTACCGTCAAGTACAAGCAAGTACAATCAAGTACATACAAGTACAGTGCTGTTTTTCAGATCTGTACATTCAAAGACAGCATAGAAGTGAACACAAGGAGGAGGGTACAGACAAGTACGTGCATGCGTGTGAAGCAAGGTTGTGGAAACAAGTGCCTGCAAGTACAGATTGGTACCGTTGCTTCCTCCAGTGCTGTTTCACGAGCTGATTTTGGTAAGCTCCTCATCTGTTCATCTATCTCTCTTTCCACTGCTTGATGTCAGTTGCAGATATGAGCTATCTGGGCCCTTGTGAGAGGAGGGGTATGGCAGATTGACAAGGGTTGAGGCAGAGTTTGGACAGCATATGTATGTATGAGCTGAGATGTTGTATCATGCACTTGAGTTATGCCAGATGTATGCTCATGGCTGCCCTGTTTAGTGGTCTTGGCTGATCAGAGGGAGGCACAGTGTGTTATTGTGAAACACAGATCTGTGTGCATAGATTCTCTGTGCTAAGAGGTATTGTGGGCCGTCAGATTGGACATACAGGTGTAATCTCTTGGCTGATTTTTGTTGTACTCAGCCATTCATATTTTTTGGAATTGAATAAAGAAATACCGCAAGGGGAGCAAGCTTTGGGGCCAACAGGTGTTGCTTTGTTTTCAGATTTGGGCACTCTAGCTCCAATCTGTTTTGTTTTCACATCTAGACTACAAGTGGACGGGTGACTGCTAGTCTACCGCACTCTGGTTTCTATCAGAGGCTGGTTTCAAGGTTCCGTTGCCGGGACCAATCATCAACTTTCTGAAGGGGGTGAGCCCGTGGTTGCCTCGAAGAAAGCCATCGCTGAAAATTCAGCAAACATGTCTGATACAGAGGATGAGTACTTCTATCATGAAGAAGAAGAGCAAGAGACTTCTCCTGAGAGAGATGTATCTGAGGATATTTTTGCAGGAGAACAGGCTGCAGATGTGGAGCCTTATGAGGATGTAACACAGCCAGAAGATGTGCATGGTAAAGAGGATGATGATGCTCGGTTCAAAGATCATTTGGCTAGTGTTATGGATACTTTTATGCAGCTCACACAGTGAGAGATTTGCTGAATTTATGAGATCTCGCACAGAGCCCCGCACAGAGCCCGAGAAAAAGAAGAAGAAGGTTCGTTGTAAGAATCTTCCACAGGGTCATAGTGGTGCCATCCCACAGGAACCATCTTTTGGCCAGTTTCGGAATATGCAGCATGCTTATGGTGCAAACTCTCAGAGTTCCTTCTATGGACAGCCACCTATTCCTCAGCAGAATATGCATCCAGGTTATTTTGGTGGTGGTTCGGTGTTCCAATCCATGACTGGGGGTTATCCTCAGGGAGGCATGGGTATGTACGGGCCTTTTGGAGCCAATTTTCAGCCTGGCATGCAAGGGAATATATATGGTGGTATGCAATCCGGTATGCAAGGAAATATGTTTGGAGGCATGCAACCTGGGATGCAAGGCAATATGTTTGGTGGTATGCAGCCAGGTATGCATAATGGAATGTTTGGAAACATGGCTGGAATGTATGGTATGCCTGGTGTGGGAATGGGAAATGTTGACCCAATGATGGGTATGAATGTTGGGGGCAGCAATCTTGCGAAACTACTTCCATATGATAATCTAATGCCTATGGGAAAGGCGAAGGATTACAAGGAAGGGGGAGCTGCAGTGAAGTTTGACACATTCAGTGGGACCAAGGATAAACTTAAAGCACTTACCTTTTTACAGCAGTTTGATGCTGCTTTTTCTGGTGGGAATTACACAGAGTCCTCTAAGGAGAGGAAAGCTGCCACTTTTCTCAAGGGCAATGCTTTGCAGTGGTGGTCTACTCTTCTTTTGCAGGGCATAGCACCCACCACATGGGTCCAATTCAAACAGGTTTTCTCTTCCGTATGGCTCACATCTACATTTGAGGTGGATGTTATGACCGCATGGCACAAATTGGATGCTTCAAAGTGTGATAGTTTGGAGGATTATAACAAGAAGTTTTGGGAAGCTTTACTCCCAGTGACTTCTTATCGTGCGGTGCCATTATCTGAGCAGGTAGAGAAGTATTGTTGTGGTAGTTTGGAGGATTATAACAAGAAGTTTTGGGAAGCTTTACTCCCAGTGACTTCTTATCGTGCGGTGCCATTATCTGAGCAGGTAGAGAAGTATTGTTGTGGGCTGCCCAAAGAGGTACGAGATTATTGTATAAAGACGAGTAACGAACATGTCACAGATGATTGAAAATGCTATGACAGCTAATGCGTTACTCACAGGTGGTTCATCTGGGTTTAAAGGCAGTAAGAAATTGAGCAAGAAAGCTGAAAAATTTGGGCATGCTTCTCGTGATGCTAAAGGGTCTTCAGAGACAAAGTATAAGAAGTTGCCAATGCCCAAGAGGACTTCTGAGGAAAGACAGGCTTTGAGAGATGCTCAAAAGTGTTTTTACTGTACTGAAGAGGGGCATATGTCATTCAATTGTCCCAAGAGAAAGTCCCAAAAGGACTCTGACATTAAAGGAGAGCCCAAGCCAAAGAAACCAAAGCCTTCTGCAGGCTTAGTTCCTGATCTTGTGGGGGAGCAGCTAGGTGGTGAAGCTACAGAGTTGTGCAGGGCATGGAGCAAAGTGAGAGATCAGAATGCTTTGATCTTCTTTGACACAGGTGCTAGAGCCAACTTCATTTCACCAGATTTGGTTGGCCGATTGGGGATTCGCGCAGAGGAGATGGGGCCGTTACATGAGGCTAATATGGCTTGTCCAGGGTATGCAGAACCCGTTACTCCTATTATTGGGAAGCTTCGGCTTCATTTGCAGGGTTATGTGGACAGTGAAGAGTTCTTCATCATGCCTTTGGATGGCTGTGATGTTTTGTTGGGGATGCCATGGTGCCACAGGGTACATGCGGTGGTGGATACTTACGATAGGAAAATTACTCTGACTCATAAAGAGAAAGAACATGTATTGGATGTAAAACTCAAAGGAGAATCTGTTCCTAATGTATCCGCTTCGGCGATTTCATCAGTAATGAAAAAGCATCTTTCCGCGTACTTGATTTATGTAAAGGATGCACAGGATGATGAGTCCAAGTCTAATTTGTCTATGTTAGATAAGGACAGGACTGATTTCTTATGTGGGTTTCAAGATTGTTTTTCCGAGTCATTGCGAGGAGAACTTCCTCCTGAGAGGCCAGAAGATCATGCTATTGATCTGATTCCTGGTAGTACTCCACCGAATAGACCGCCGTACCGTGTTAGTGCAGTCCAACAGGAAGAGATTATGAGTCAGGTGCAGGAGCTTTTGAATAAAGGGTTGATACAGCCTAGCTCATCACCCTTTTGCTCACCTGTGCTCTTAGTGCAGAAGAAGGATGGTTCTTGTTGGCGCATGTGTATTGATTACAGGGCGCTGAACAAGAATACCATGAAGAATCGATTCCCCATACCGAGGATCGATGACATCTTGGATCGCTTACAGGGCTCCACAGTTTTTAGTCGTATTGACTTGAAAAGCGGGTATCATCAGATATGCATTAGACCCGAGGATGTGCATAAGACAGCATTCCGAACCACGTTTGGGTTGTATGAGTTCTTGGTTATGCCCTTTGGTTTGACAAATGCGCCTGCCACATTTAACAGAATGATGGACATGATTTTCAGGCCTCATAGAGAGTTTGTGGACACATTCTTTGATGATATGATTGTGCATTCACGAACTGAGGAATAGCATAGAAGGCATTTGGCCATTGTGTTTGCAGAACTCAGAAACCATAGGTTGGTGGTTAATGGCAAGAAGAGTGAGTTCTTTTTGCAGGAGAGACATTTCTTGGGGCATATTGTGTCTGGTCATGGAGTCCGTATGGATACAACAAAGGTGGAAGCAATACTTAATTGGCCAGCTTTGAGGACCGTGCATGATGTACGCAGCTTTTTAGGATTGTGTTCCTATTACAGGCGTTACATACGGCACTTTGCTAAAATTGCTTTGCCTCTTCATGCTTTGACGAAGAAAGCAACTCCGTTTAGATGGGCTGATCGGGAAATTACAGCATTCAAAAAGCTCAAAGAAAAGCTTACTTCGGACCCAGTATTGGTGTTGCCGGACCTCCGAAAGGCTTTTGTTGTCCAGTGTGATGCATGTGGAAGTAGCATTGGTGTAGTTCTCATGCAAGAGGGACATGTGATAGCCTATGAGAGTAGAGTTTTGCAAGATGCTGAGAAGCATTTACAGGTGTATGAGAAAGAGATGTTGGCTGTAATTCATGCTCTTTCTACATGGAAACATTACTTGCTTGGGGCTGATTTCACTGTGCAGATAGATCATCAGACCTTGCGATATTTCCTCACGTAGACTAAGCTTTCAGAGAAGCATATGCGTTGGGCGAACTTTTTGTCAATGTTTCACTTCCAGATTGTGCATGTGGAAGGCAAAAAGAATGTAGTGGCAGATGCTTTATCACGCAAGCCACAGGTCTCTGCAGTTTCACTTGCTTATCATCATGAGCTTGATGAAATGAAAGAGCAGTATGCCCATGATGAGGACTTTGAAAGGTTGTATGATCAGATGTCTGAGGGTCAGTGGCATGAGCACTATACTCTCAGAGATGGGTTTTTATTGATGCATGGCAGACTGTGTGTTACCAGGCCATTGCGACTCAAGGTTATGATTGAAAGTCATGCTCCACAGTATGCAGGTCATAGAGGTATTGATGCCACGGTCAAAGCAGTGGAGACTTTCTTTTATTGGCCAGCCTTGAGAAGAGATGTTGATGCCTTTGTGAGGCAATGCATCGTATGTCAGAAGGTAAAGTTTGACCGTCAGAAGACACCAGGGTTATTACAGCCTTTACCTTCCGGATAGACCTTGGGAGAGCATTGCCATGGATTTTGTATTTGATCTTCCATGGACACAAACGGGAAATGATGGCATCTGGACTATCATATGCAGGTTCAGTAAGCAGGCTCATTTCATTCCCGTGCGGAAGACAATTAACGTGGATCATATGGTGAAGTTGTTCATGGTGAACATCTTCAAGTATCATGGCTTGCCTACGTCTATCATTAGTGACCGTGATCCACGGATGACGAGTTTGTTTTGGAGAGGGTTGTTCGACAACATGGGTACAACTCTCAAGTTTTCATCATCATTTCATCCACAGACAGATGGTCAGTTAGAAGAGGCTAACTCTACAGTGTTGGATCTTCTCAAGTGTTATGTGTCAGAGCACAAGCAACAATGGGAAAAATATCTTCCTTTGGTGGAGTTTGCATATAACAACACTGTACATAGCTCGACAGGCAAGGCGCCTTTTGAGATTGTAGAAGGAGGGAAGAAGGTACCACCCATTTTGCATACAAAGGATAAGATCTTTGAGGCTGATCAGTATGTGGAGAGCTTGGATGAAGCTTATCGGAGAGTTAAGTTGGCCCTCCAGAAAACTCAGCAGAAGCAAAAGAAAGCCGCAGACCGTCACAGACGTGATTTACAGTTTGCATTGGGTGATTGGGTTCTTTTGCGCTTTGAAAAGGCTAGACTCAAGAAGATGAAGGGTAAAGAGTGCTTATTCCCTAAGTTGAGCATGCGTTATTATGGGCCTTTTCAGGTTTTGGAAAAGATTGGTGAGGTAATCTATCGATTGAAGTTACCAGATCACTGGAGGATTCACAATGCTTTTCACGTGAGTCTTCTTAGACCTTTCCGTGGGGATGTGCCTGAGGATGTATCAGATGAGGCTCAGCCGGAAGTTGAGGAACTTGATGAGGTTCTGGTTCCAGAGCAGATACTGGCACATAAAGAAAGGAAGGTACGAGGTAAAGTTCCCCGTCGCTATCTTGTGAAGTTCAAGAACTATTCACCGATGGATGCGAAGTGGATGGAGGAAGGTGACTTAACAGATTCACCTCAGGTTTTGCAGCTTTATCTCGATGCCTTTGAGTTAGAGCTGACTCTTGTTGTGGCTCATTCAGGTTCAGCAGAGCATGGGTCTGGAGCATTACCTGATGCTCAAGAGGGGGGTAGCACCTCCACTCCCTTGATACAGACAGGCTCAGATGACATCTAGAGGTCACTTGGTGCAGTTTTTATCTCACCCGAAGGTACTGAGACTGACAGTACATCTGTTTATGGGACTTCTATGATATATGTGTACTAGTCACATGAGATTTTGGTGGATATGTATGGTTCACAGTGGCATACAACTTGGACTATTACTATGCCATTGGTTTGCAGTGAATGTTGATACATATGTATGGCTTAGAGAGATTGGGACGCTGATCTTGCCATATTGTATATTTCACTTTGGATATTTTGATGCATCACCAGAATGCAATCGAGGACGCTTGCCATTTTTCAAGAGAGGGGTATGTCATGGCCCTGTGAAAATGGAACAGCACAAGTGTGGGCATGGTGGTTGCTGAGTCAAAATATTTTATGATTCACATGGGGGGTGCCCGAACAGAGTTTAAGATGTGTGGACATCCCTAGGTGTGAAGGGGGGAACTAGAACATTAAACTTTTAATGTTTATAAAAGTTGCCCCTAGGCCTTAGTGGCCCTAGGGAACTTTTAAAGTTTGGGGCCCTAGGGATTATTTTGGGGAGGAGGGCCACTCCACTGTTGGAGTGTGTGTTTCTCTCTCCGCCCTCTCTCTCTTCCCTTTTGGGAGTCGTGGAGCAAAAGTGGGCTCTCATGCGTGGAAAAGCTGAGGAAACTCTGGTGGACTGCTGATTAGGGCTGTCGCTGCTGTTTTCTGTGAGCTGTGTGCTGGAGCAGGCCGTACAGCAGCCGTACAGTGCTGTACGACAGCAGGTATTGCTGTGGACAGAGATTGCGCAGAGCTGTGGGACAGAGACAGGCGGCTGCGTCTGCTGAATCCAGGCTGTACAGGCTGTACGACTGCAAAACCCAAAAACATGTTTCCTCGTCGAGAAACCTACGACCTGTTTCCACATGAAACCCTTAGGCCTGTTTCCCTTAGAAACTTCTGTCTTGTTTCCATACAGAACCATTCATGGCACCATTCAACAACAGTGCCAACTATGGCATACATCTAGTTACCTGTTCCCTCATGAAAACATCTGGCAACATAGAGATGCCCATATCTGTAGGTCCCTCTGTTCCTATCTAGCAGGAAGAAAACAATCTGCTCCATCAGCACGCAGCCATGCGAGCTTGCTTCACTCCCATTCCTAGAAACATAACCAAATGACCTGTACTTGCAGCCAAAAACCCAAGCACATAGCTGAATTTGCAGCCAAACAAAAACCGCCCATAAACAGTCCTGGAACTGATCTCAAAACAGTCCCGAACCAAAGCAAAGAGAAGCTGAAAGTTCCATCAGTTGAACGCCATCGACATGATGTCTATGTTCATGAAAAACCAGTCCCTCCTTTCTGCAAAAACACGGCATCTTCCAAAAAAAACACACGCCTGCAACCACCTATTCGAACAGGTCGACACCAGCAACCACCCGTACCAAATAGTGTGTAGCTGTCTCCTGTATCAGCTGTCGTACAGCAGCCGCCTGTACCAGCTGTACCAGTCCGTACACATATGCTTGCAGTCGAGCACCTGATTCAACGTGAGAGAGAGAGAAAACTTGTGGGTAAACTTGCTGTCTAGCCCTGCGCTCCCTCCTACAGTCCACGCCTTTGTGTCCAGCTCTGCCTGTATGGACAGCAGCGCAGCCAACCAGCTTCTTGCTAAAAGCAAAGGGGAAAGAGAGATTCAATAGGCGCCTGTGTGTACTGTTGCGCAGCAGCCAGACAACCTCCTTCCAAAAGCCACGAGAGAGAGAGGTTCAGTCTGCACCTGTGCTTTCTGTAGCGCAGCAGCCAGCCAGTCTTCTCTCCCCAAAAAGCATGCGTGTGTGTGATATTCAGGCAGTGTATAATCCAGCGCAGCCCGCTAGCATCTCCTCTCTTTTCCAAAAAGCACACACGTGGCCCCAAAATAGCATATGGGCCACGTTTTCTTTCATAAAAGGCATTAAAAATGATTTAAAGGTTTTTAAAACCTTTTAAGTTAAAATCTCTTTGCCCTCCTTCACACTTGTGGTTGTCCACACATGGGCTTCCTTTTTCAACTCCAAACTGATGCCATTCACACTGTCCACCATGTCCCCGTGCACACCTGCATACTGTCCAGAGAAAAACACAGGGTTGTAACAGACTGCATACTGTTCAGAGAAAAACACAGGGTCGTAACACCAGTGGTCGAACGTCGAGTATCTGGATCTCCAGCCCAGTCTGAATCAGACCATGAAAGAATGGCTGTAAATAAAAAAACAGCAAATAGATCTTGCAAAGAAACACATGTGCAAAAGAACTGAAGTAGAAAACTTGTTATCTGCTGAAGTAGAGCATGAGGGTTGCCCGTAGGTGCATACAACCAACAGCAATGGTTGAATAATGAAGTGCTAATGATGTAGGTTGGACAAGAGCTGGTCGGCCAATATAAAAACAGTGGGCTGGCCGACTATGCAAAAAATACTAAAATAATGTCTAAAAAATAGACAAAATAGCAGAAAAATATCTAAAATAAGATGAATGCATGGCCTCAAAAATCTGGCCAAATATAGCATGAAATATGCACATATATGCCCAATCTGGAGATGATAATGCCAACACCTCCTCTTCAGCGCGCCAGATGGCAGACCGACTCTAGCACATTGAAGAAAGACCTCCAAAGAGTCTGAAGGAACAACCTCCTCATAAAAGGCACAAAGCTCCCGAAGATATAGTACACCTGAATACCGAGAAGGTCTTCGGAAGAAGCCACGAGAAGATCGAGAAGATATCGAAGACGAAACAATAGGATCAATCTGAAGAGAGAAGCCCACAAGAGATGGAACCATAGATGGCACCTCCTCAGCATCTGCAACAAGTATCGGGACCGAAGTAGACTTCTCCTCTGAAGAAGAAGGAAATGAAACAACCATTGGAACAAACTGATCATTAGTGATAGTAGAAGTTGTTAGGTTCAAAGTAGGGACAGGCTCCAAGATAGTGGAAGATGCCTCCTCTGAAACATAGGAAGGAGAAGCAACTGCCAAAGTAGGAAGCTCGAGAATATGTGATGATATCTCGGCAAAATCATCCACCCGCCTAGTAGAAGAACCACTATCCTCCTCTGAAAGAGACGAGAGAAAATCTGCAATAATAGCATTAGCATGAAACAACACAAGGAAAGGGAGATACTCATCCAAAGGGATTAGAGGAACTGATAAGGTCTCTATCAGAAACTCCTGTAAATAATCCTCTGTTGCGGATAGGGCACTAACTTCTGAATCAGAAGTCTCCTCTGTGACCACCAGGATGAACTCATCCTGCTCCTGTGAAGATGAAAGAACAGGGGGATCATAGATAGCAAGAAAAGCCATCTTAGCATGAGACTTCATACCTTCCTCTGTCGTTGGTGAAGTATCTGAATCATTTGTCGTGGGTGAAGTGTCTGAGCCATCGGAGGAGGACTCCTGTTTTGCTTTAGCTTTGGCTTTAGCTTTGTGGGAAGCAGCTTGTCTGGCAAAACATTTGGCCTCAGAATGACCAAGTCGGCCACAAAACTCACAAGATTCCTTCATCGTGGAACCCTTGTCGCTGTCAGAATCGTCGTCGTCAGAAGATGACTTTGTGGTGACTTTCTACTTGTTGTTGGAGTTCGCTTTTCCGCCTTTGCCTTTGTCCTTGTCCTTGTTAGAGGCAACAAAAGCAGACTCTGACACTTGTCGCGGAGATAACTCACGACTTCCTCAAAAGGGGGGAGAGGCTCACGGAAGTAGATGTGATCTTTGAAAGAGTGAAAGGATGATGGCAGCTTACCAAGCAATTTATGGATCGGGTTGTTGATTGAGCTTCCATACTCCTCAAGCTGCCGCTTGATCCTTGTGAATTCCCCAATCTTATCAATGATATTATCTGAGTCACTGATGGTAGTCTTCTCAAGATCCGCCTCCAACTTAGCAATCTTCACGGAAGATACTCCCCCGAATCTCGTCTGAATCTCATTCCACATTTGACTGGCATCACTCCAAGAAGATATAAATTGTGCCTGGATAGATGGTGTCATACAATGGATGATGATGAGACGGGCCCGTGCATCTAGAACTCCACGAAACGCGGGATTCACCAAGCGAGGAGTGGTTGACAGAGGGCCACACACTTGCTCCTTCAAGAAGCAATTGCGTATAAAACGACCAAGTATGGTAGTTGGTAGTAGTCAGCTTCATGGAATCACTCACTTGAGGGGGTGAATACGATGGCACATGGGAAGGGGTTGGGATGAGGGTTTGTGGGAGGGGAGAAACAAGAGAAGTGGTGGTGGTGGGGAATATGGAAGGAAAAGAAACAGGAATTTGGGAAGAAGGCAGAGAAACAGGAAACTGGGAAGAAGCAGCCTGTGAATTTGGGGCTTGGGAGCGGGGAGAAGAAAATAGAATCCCCGAGTGAGAAGATTGACTATGACCAGAAGCCATATCTCTGATAACGCAGCAAAATCCTCCTCTTCAACAAAGCTGATCAAAAAATCAGCAAACTCCTCCTCGAAAGCTGAGTGCAGCCAAGAGAAAGGAAGGAGAAGAAGGGATGGGAGGGTGGGTTAAATGTGACATGTGAGGTCTTTGACCGTTGTAAACACAACCTTAGTCTAACTAAATTGCACTTAATGATTACTTAAGAAAGACAGATATATGTCAATGCAATGCAATGCAACTATATTAGATGATGAATGCGGTTACAATGAGATCTGAATAGATCTATGATGCTGAATATGCTGCCTATATGCTGAATATACTGATATGCTAAATGAACTGCTGTCCCACTGTCTTTCCCTTGTCTCCTGGGAAGGAAACGCTGAAGGGATGGCTTTGGGACTGATGCAATGCTGATGTGAATGCTGAAAACGCAGATGTTCTCCTGTTACCTGGGAAGGAAACGCTGAGGAGATAGATGCGATTGGCTGAATCTGCTGTTTACTGATGTAGATGCTGAACTGAATGCCTTGCTGGACTGAATGCGTTGAGGGCTGAAACGTTACAGTCAGATGTTATGGTGGACTAAAACGCTGAGGTCTCTATTTATATGGGGAACAGGTGCTGGTCGGCCAGCTTGGCTGCAGTCGGCCAGATGCACATGCCCACGACTGCCATATAATGCCATAAAAGGCTGGTCGGCTGACTTAAATGCTGTTGGCTGGTTTATACATGCTGTCGGCTGCCTCCACAAGCCCCAAAGGCTTGTGTAGATGCTAATGTGATGCTACAATGCTGAACCCAACCCATACCATGTGGTACATGTTGAAAACATTCATTTAAATGCCCATAAAATGCCTGATAAATCCTGATGATGTTTATGATGCTAAAATGATGCCATGTCACTGTACACCGGAATGGTGTGCACGTGACATTCCCCGCTGCTAAACTGTTGCTGGGTGGTATACCTGGCAACCTTCGACTCCTCTGGGGATCCTTCTTCTCCGAACCACTGTCCCTTCTGTCTTCTGCTGCCGATACTGAGGTCGTCTGTGTAGGAGTGGAATCCTTTGAGCCAAGACTCTATGTACTGCGGGAACTGAATGGAAAATGCTGCTAAAACTGCTTGGAAATACCTGAGTCACCCTTGACCTACTTGTGGAAACCTTTCACCTACCATCTCCGTCGTTCCTGAAGCTCTGAACCTCGTGAGGCGATGTTGGAGCAAGCTTCCGTCTTCAGTGGAAGAGAAACCCCCTGCTACTGCCAGTTGAAGTCCACAACTTATGTCCTCCTTTGATGATGGATGTCATTCTTCCCCAGAGAGTTCATGGGCAAACATGTATGCCTTGCAGATGCAAGACTGACTGCTAAGATGACTACTAAGATGACTACTATGCAAGCCATTTGCAACCCTATATGCTTTGCAACAATGCAGATGGATGGGTTACTAATGCATACCTAAGGGAAAATCCCTAAGGGCTTGCAAGATTTTGAGAATTGGGTTTAACTGTGCGGAAGCGATTATCATGATGTCTGACTGAATGATTGATGGAATGAACATGATCTAAGGCTGGTTACCCTGTAACGCTTTGATACCAATGTGACATGTGAGGTCTTTGACCGTTGTAAACACAACTTTAGTCTAACTAAACTGCACTTAATGATTGCTTAAGAAAGACAGATATATGTCAATGCAATGCAATGCGGCTATATTAGATGATGAATGCGGTTACAATGAAATCTGAATAGATCTATGATGCTGAATATGCTGCCTATATGCTGAATATACTGATATGCTAAATGAACTGCTGCCCCACTGTCTTTCCCTTGTCTCCTGGGAAGGAAACGCTGAAGGGATGGCTTTGGGACTGATGCAATGCTGATGTGATGCTGAAAACGCAGATGTTCTCCTGTTACCTGGGAAGGAAACGCTGAGGAGATAGATGCGATTGGCTGAATCTGCTGTTTACTGATGTAGATGCTGAACTGAATGCTTTGCTGGACTGAATGCGTTGAGGGCTGAAACGCTGCAGTCAAATGTTGGGGAACAGGTGCTGGTCGGCCAGCTTGGCTGCAGTCGGCCAGATGCACATGCCCACGACTGCCAAATAATGCCATAAAAGGCTGGTCGGCTGACTTAAATGCTGTCGGCTGGTTTATACATGCTGTCGGCTGCCTCCACAAGCCCCCAAAGGCTTGTCTAGATGCTAATGTGATGCTACAATGCTGAACCCAACCCATACCATGTGGTACATGCTGAAAACATTCATTTAAATGCCCATAAAATACCTGATAAATCCTGATGATGTTTATGATGCTAAAATGATGCCATGACACTGTACACCGGAATGGTGTGCACGTGACATTAAAAGAGCACACCGCCAATGCTGCTGACGGGGTTTGGATGAGAAAGAACTCATGTCATGTGCATAAGCAATGCCATGGACCTTCTCAAGGCTAAATCCAGAAGGGGCAAACAGATAAAGACCATGAACCAGTAGAAGATAGGTAGAACCAGAATGATTAGAGCTTCAGGTGTATCATCTGAAGTGGACGTGGAGCAGGACAAGTGGGATCATGGAAGGCAGCAGACAGCTGAAGTGCAGGATCCAGATAAGTGTAGTAGGCTGGCTGCAGAAGTGAGTCGGTTGCAGGACAGGAGGTGTCGGCTGCCCATAACAGGGTCGGCTGAACCAGCAGATAAGGGGGCAGCAGCATGCGCTGGAGGATATCCAGTCGGTTGGCTTAAAAAAGGCATTAATGAAGTATGAACTGGCCGACCAGCAGTCGGCCAGTTCCCCATGTAGTCCAAGGGGCTATAAATAGCCCCTCTTGCTCAAGGTTTCATTCATTCAAACCCACTAGGGGTTGGGATCACTAGAGGTCCCATAGGGGACAGGTTTTGGTGTTTTACCACCTTTTCAAGAAGGCAGCCAAGGGCTGCAAGATATGTACCTTTTTGTACCATAGTATATACTGAATTTCCAGCACTTCTTACTCTCTCTCTCTACTCTCTCTCTACCTGCGTTTTTGCATCAGATGGTGCGTTTTTGCATCAAAAGGTTTCCAAGAGTGTTTAGGGTTGAAAGAAGACTCCCCAGAGCTTCCGTGCGTTACAACTCAATAAACTAACTCTGCGAAGCATATGTCCAATCGGGAGTAGGTCAACCACACTAAACAACCGACGAGAACCCGATACTGTCCCTGATCAGTCCCTGGAGAAGCATCAAGTGAAGAAAGCTTCTCACCAATATCCATAGGAGAAGATACTGGTTTGCACCCAGTCATCTGAAATCTGTCAAGAATCTCCTGTGTGTACTTCTGCTGAGAGAAGGAATCTCAGGTAACCCAGAATCACGAACTGTCTGATAATACCATCCAGGCACAGATCTACTCGAACTCGCCGGAGGAGGAGCAGAGTCATCATCATCTGACTGAGAATCCATAGCTGGAGGTGTAACAGAAGCAGAGGGAGGAGGAGGAGGAGGAGGAGGAGGAGGCATAGACGGAGGTGGAGGAAGAAGAAGCTCACCACCCCCCTCTGAAGATGTAGGAGTCTCGTTGAACACCACATCACGGCTCACAACAACTTTGCCGGCCTGAGGATCATAAAGATGATATGCCTTGGACATAGTGCTGTATCCGAGAAAAGTCATGCGCTAAGACTTCGGATCCAACTTGGAGCGATGCACCTTAGGCACATGAACATACGTCGCACACCCAAATATCCGGAAATGAACAACGGAGGGCTTCTCACCATCTGCAAGAGCAGCAGTAGGAGACCTGTTCTGAATGTAGACAGCAGTGGAAGCCGTCTCAGCCCAGAAACGTCGAGGTAATGAAGAATGCTCAAGCATAGCACGGGCCATCTCCATAATGGTCCTATTTTTCCTCTCTGCAACTCCATTCTGTGATGGAGTATATGATGTAGTAAGCTATCTCGGAATGCCATGGGTCTTGCAATATTGCTTAAACTCCCGGGATGTGAACTCGCTCCCTCCGTCGGTCCTGAGAGCCTTGATCGAGTGACCGGTCTCTTTTGCCACCTCAGCTCTCCAATCATAAAAGTGCTGAAAAGTCTCATCCTTGGTCTTTAGAAAGAAAACCCAAGTATATCTAGTAAAATCATCCACCATCACGAGCATGTACAACGCCTTACTCAAAGACGCGGTACTCATAGGACCACATAAGTTTGCATGAATGAGAGCAAGTGATGTCGAAGATCTATGTGTTGCCTCCTTCGGAAAGGCGGCTTGGTGTTGCTTCCCCTGTAAACAAGAGGAACAAGCAGAAGACGAAGCCTTGATGGTCGGTAATCCCTCAACCAACCCATCCTTCGAAGCTCGCTTGCAGAAGCTGATAACTCAAATGGCCAAACCGAGTATGCCAAAGAGCAGAAGAAGCACCAGAAGAAAGCAGAGCGATCAATTTGTAGAGACCACTATCTTGAACTCCCTGAGCCAAGATGCTACTAGTCACCTTATCACGAATGGTAATCTCATAATGATAAAATATTGCCTCCGTACACTGAGCTATAAGAGCACTCACTGACAAAAGGTTAAAAGCCAAATCTGGAATATACAGAACGTCAGAGAAGTACCTCTTGTCCTTGGAAGATGGGTATAGTGCCATGTCCATGCACGGGCACGGAAGAAGAATCACCTAGAGTGATCTCGCCAGACCTAGCAGTGAAGTCCTCGAACCAATCTCGATGGGGTGTCATACGAGCAGTAGCACCGCTATCAACAATCCAAGACCGTGACTGAGAAGTCACAAGAGCAAGTATACGCCGAGTACCTACTAAGAGAAGGATGCCATCATCCTTCTTGGGTTGAGACACTGCCGTAGAGGAAGAGTTCTTTGTTGCTTCATCACGCTTCTTCTTGTGACATTGGGGTGACTTGTGACCCTTCTTGCCACAATAATGACATTCAATGTCCTTATTCTTTGAAGATTTGTTGTTGTCTTTATCCTTGTCGAAATCCTTGGAGTTCTTGTCAGAACTCCCTTTTCCTTTCTTTTGTTGATTCTTCCCTTTCTCTCACGCTGCCAAAGCTCCATCAGGGCCACCAGAGATGCCAGTCCGCTCCTCAAACCGAGACTCAATGTGCATAACGGAGGGGAGAACTTTCTCCCAAGTAATGGGAACAAGACGAGGAGAAGAAACAAGAGACTGAAAGTATGCATCAAACCTCTCGGGAAGCTTGGAGAGAAGCCGAATAGCCATGTCCTCAGTGGAGATGTCCTTGCCACAAACAGCAAGCTCGTCCTGAAGATCTTTCATCTTGGAGATGAAAGGAGATAAAGATGGAAAGGCAGAAACTGATAAGTTCATAAGTTGCTTTTCCAATGCCAAAATCCGACCCGGAGACTTAATCTCATAGAGATCTGCAAAAGCATTCCAAACTTCATGTGCATCATCTGCTGTACGCACATGAGAGAGAACAGAATCTTGACAGTTCAACATCAGAAAGGAGAAAACGCGTCGATCATTCGACTGCCAAATATCAATTTGTGCCTGAGTCGCACCACCAGAAGCAAGGGTGGGAGGGGTGGCATTGGCCGGTGTAACAAGCCAATCCCAAAGATCCACACCACGCAAGGCCGATTTCACCTTCACCTTCCATAGGGTGTAGTTGGAACCATCCAACTTTGCAGACTCAGCAAACATATGAAGAGAAGTCGATGGAGCTATCACAAAAGCTTGGGCTCAATCTCAAGAAATATGCACAAACTCTGAAGTAGAAGTGTCCTCCACAGGTACCAAGAGTGCCAGCAAAGCCTGAAACACCACAGACCCCCTCTGCAAAGGGGAAAGCCCACTGGAGAGAAAAACGCAGCACAAAGAAGGGACTGTCCTGAAAAAACAGGCTGCCTATGTCCAATCTCCACGTGGAAAAGAAAACGCTGATCAAAGAGTGCCTGATGGCTGTGTTGGTGAAGACAAACTGTAGGCGAAAAGGCCAGCAGGTGCTGTCCAGAAAACGCAGCAGCAAAGGGCTGCAAATCTGATAGAAAACGCAGAGGAGAGGGTGCTGAAAACAGGGCTGAATCTGGGGCAGCAAAGAGGTTGCTAAACTGGGAGCGATGATACCATGAAACAGTGCACAGAGCGGAAGCAAAGGGGCACTAGAGTGTGCTGAATAGAGAGTGCAAGAGAGAGAGATATGGAGCAAACTATGCTGAATATACTGAAGCAAAACAGTCCCAAGCAAGAGACACTACAAGTCTCATAAGTGAGGGAGCAGATATGTACAAGACTGAATGAATAATGAGAGGCCAGCACCTCCTATTTATAGTTGAGGTGAGCTGGCCGACTGGGGCAGCTAGAACTGGCCGACTGGAGCTAATAAACTGGCCAACTGGGAAAATGCCCAGAAAAATACAAAAAAAGGGGTGGCCAGCCCACAATCAAGGGCCATACAAAAGGGACCAAATGGGCACCGTAAATGAGCAGAAACTGGGGATGAATGTGCTAACAAGTTTGAGTTGCCCTTGATGTTGAGGCACTAGGAGTTGGTGCAATAGGACGAGGCTCTTGCCCCGTGACAATCTCCCATAGCCCTATGGCAATTAAGAGATTTTTCAGCATGAAACTCCATAATGAGTAGTTGGGACCATCAAGCTGATCTTCAGTTGTCATGAATGTACCAAATCTAGAAAGCTCAGTGGAAGTGGCTCTTTGCGACATCCTCACAATAGTACGAGATTTTTCAAAGTTGGAGAGAGAACTAGGAACAGGAAGCCCCCCCCTCTTGATGTTAGCTCATTCAAGTATACACCCTATTCTTGGTATACTTCCACGATCGCACCTTCAATCTCGTTATATCTTAGTGCCTTGTGTGTGCACTCTTCCGTAATTCTCGTTTCCTCGTATTTTTCCAAGAGTAACATGACACCGGGAGTAGTGCACAAGAACAAGAGTGCCTATGGATGCTTCCACCTTAGAAAACTTCCCCTTATGAACAAGAATCCGCAATTATGCAGCAAAGAGGCCAATAAATATATGAAAATGAAAGCCCCAAAAGAGGCTTGTATCTTTGTGAAGAAGATGCTGGTGAGCTGAGTTGCTTCTTCCCTCTATCCCTTCCTTAGACACCCACAGAGTTGGAGCCAAGAACAGAGGCTGGGTAGGTCGTAGAGCTGGCTGAGGCGGAGCTGAGTAGAGTGGCGCCGGCGCATGCAGTCGGCAAACATGGAGGCGGCGTCGGGTGCAGTTGGAAAAATCGGGCGCACCACCAGCTGAGGCGGAAAAACTTGGTGCGGTGGCGGTGGTTGAGTGGTGGTCGCTTTGCCCAGTTGGCCGACAGAGGTGGTGCGCTGGGTACTAGCACTGCCCGGTTGGCCGTCGGCGGCGGGCTCTAAATTGGTGGTGCACAGCTTTGAACTGCGGTGCACGACTTTGGGTCGACGCCTGGCTTTCAGACGGCGGTGGGATCTGGGCACAGCTCCACGGGCTGTACAACATTAGCTCTGATACCAATTGATGGCTAATGTCAATAGTGCAGCCACACAATAGTGAGGAGAAGAGGGAGAGATTATAATTAACAAGATAATCAGCACAATACTAAAGGGATTGTGGGAGTACAAGATGTAGTGGAAAGCATAAATTCATTATACAAGTAGGTCCTTTTTATAGGAGAGACCTCATTATATATTCTAAGTATATGCTTGATTTGATGCCACCACATATGCTAAATAAGATTCCACCAAATATTCTAAGTATGATGCCACCACATATGCCAAATATGATGCCACCACATGTCTTTTAAGAGGCTTCTCCTCCACAAGAGACTTATACATACTAGTGGTTGTTCACACACATTGGAACCGCTTTAATTAAGGCTTACATTTAGTGCTACTTTACTCAACCACCTAGCACTTGTTTATTCCCATATTAATCACTATTAATATTTAACATTTGCATGCTTTAGGTCCAGGAAGGCGTCGTCGTAAAGATTCACGTTGTTCAAATGATTTGAGCATCTGGTTTCGCCTTCGAAACCACTCCTCTCTCATCTAGGCGTTCTGGTCAATTTGACCACCCGAGTGCTAAACCAATCATTTGGGCATCTGGGCTATGGTCACCCGACTGAAAACTTTGGGCGTTTTGGCCAATGGCCACTCGTAAATAGAAATGAGCATTCTAGTTTAATTAGCCACTCAAAAGATATACAAATCACTATTCATGCTCCATGAGCTATCTGATAATTACCAACTCACATATGGAAGAGTTTTGAGCAAGACAATGATCAATTTGAAGAACAAAGTAGGAGGCTGGTTACATTCCTCCCCCTTGGAATCTATGTTGGCCTTTTTCTTTTGGGACTCTTATTTGTAAGACTTCCCAATTGTCTATGTCACAATCCTCCAGAGATTTGTGCCATGCGGAAGGATTTCTTGGAGCATGATGGATTCACTCATGTAAAAGTTGGTGACTTTAATGAGTGATTAGAGTTGGCGACTCTAAGTTAGTAAGAAGAGTTGGTGACTTTGACTACTGTAGTTATGCATTCATGCAAGGGTTGGTGACTCTAGTGTCGAGTTGGTGACTCTCTTTAGTGAGTATGTTAACTCATAGAAGGGAAAGTGAT
The DNA here is from genome assembly GCF_041138505.1 of Cibotium barometz. NCBI lineage: Eukaryota > Viridiplantae > Streptophyta > Polypodiopsida > Cyatheales > Cibotiaceae > Cibotium > Cibotium barometz. The sequence goes on along the minus strand of NC_141094.1, from coordinate 6,070,991 downwards.
CTTGGTGAGTTAGTTGGGCTTATGCAAGGGCAATGGCTCTAGTGAGTATAGCATTTGGATCCAGCATGGGTGGTGCCCGTGGTTGCGACAGTTTTTGTGTACAAGATGGCAAGTTGGGAGATTTAATCCAATCATCGCACACAAGCATTTGCCTGTGAAGTGCGCTTGCATGTGTGACTTGTTTTGTTTGCTTGGACCTTTGTTAGATATCCGTAATGCCGCTACGGGCGTTACCACAGGAGGGGACGGCCTCTGGCTCACCACCCAGCCATAGAGGAAGAATGAGGATTGCCCCTCATCCCCCAGGCTATATAGTGTGTGGCCTGCCGTCCACACTAGCCTGGCCGCCCATGACTCCGCACGGGCGTCCTCTCCCACTGAACCCCGGACATGGCTATCCGGTCTGCCGTCGGTCACAGGCGTTACAACCTACCTGACATTACCCCCCCCCCCCCCCCCTAAGAAGAGTTTTCGTCCTCGAAAACAAAGTGGGGAAACCTTTTGGAAATTGCACTACGGCGTTTCCAGGTAGCTACCTCCTCATCCCTATGTGTCCATTTAACAAGTACCTCCTGGTACACTTTATGTCGGGTTTGTCTATCACGATACTGTAGAATCTTTTCAGGTTCATGTGGTATCTTTGGTGGCTCTATCAAGTCCACCAAAATCTATGGAGAAACTGCATTCTCTAACCCGTGAACTGATTTCTTCAGTTTACTGACATGGAAGACAGGATGGACTTGAGAACTCTCCGGTAACTCAAGTTTATATGCTACGTCCCCAATCTTCTTAAGAATTTTAAAAGGACCACAATATCTCGGAGAAAGTTTATTACACTTTCCCGTTTTCATGGTTTCTGACTGCGCAGGAACCTTGAGGAATACAAAGTCACCTTCTGCAAAGGTCACCTTTCTACGTCCTTTATCCGCATAAGTTTTAGCGCGATCCTGAGCGCTACGAATGCTCTCACGTGCGGCTCTGAGCATATCATTCATATCTTCAAGGAGGTCCTTGACAGATTGAATTTTCTTCTTTTCTAGGCCTACGGCCATCGGAGATCTCGGCTGGAATCCATACATTAACATGAATGGTGTAAATCCAGTCGCTGAGTGCTTGGAGCTGTTATAGGCAAACTCCAATAAGGGCAAGTACTCTTCCCAATTAGATTGCTTCTTACTAACATAAGAACGCAACATATCCTCTAGAATTTGGTTAACTCTTTCAGTTTGACCATCAGACTCCGGATGATCTGCCGTACTCATACTCAGAGTAGTATCCAACTTTTTGAAGACTTCCCTCCAAAAATGACTGTTGAACTTTCTATCTCTATCCGACACTATATCTGCGGGCAGGCCATATAGCTTGTAGAGATGTTCAATAAAGAGTTTTGTCAACTCTGGCGTTTTAACAGTTTTCTTCGTGGCGATAAACTTTGCCATTTTAGTTAACCTGTCCACTACCACCCACACCGAGTCATTCCCTCGACTCGTCTTGGGTAAACCGGTAATGAAATCCATGGAAATGCTTTCCCATTTCCCTTGAGAAATCTCCAGCGAATGGAGTAGTCCTCCAACCTTAAGACGTTCATGTTTATTGACCTGGCACTTACTGCATTTCAGCACATAAGTCTGGACGTCCTTAAACAAACTAGGCCAATAAAACTGTCTTTTTACTAGTGCATAGGTCTTTTGAATCCCAGGATGACCCGCACTTGGACTATCATGACTTTCTTTAAGAATTTGGGCCCGAAGGTCACCAATAGTTGGTACACATACTCTACCCTTGTAGAGTAAGTACCCGTCGTCAATGGAGTAATTAGCATATTTCTCCCCCCGACGAAGTTTATCACTCCCCTTTGAAGCCGTGGCAGTCAAAGGTGATGAAGGGCCTACGTCAGAGCTCTCCGGTCCCAAACTATACCTAGAAGACACGACTAGTCTCTCTGGACTAACTCTCGCTTCCCTTCCCGTTGCACCTTCGGCCAGTATCTCCGGACTAGCAATATGTGCCAACGAGGGAGGTGGTCGCGTCTGTGAAGAAGTGCATACGCGTACAGCGTGCCAGACCTCTGTAAAAGATGGATCGTGTTCACATAAACCACGTAGTGATTCCAAGAAATCATTCTTGAAGACTGTGAAACTAAGTTCATTAATCTGTGGCATGCGACTAAGTGCATCTGCCACCACGTTATACTTACCTTTCTGGCAACGTATCTGAAGGTCAAACTCCTATAGAATCTCCGCCCACCGAGCTTTTCTACCCTGCAGTTCATTTTGACTTGAAAGCCATTTCAGACTTTCATGGTCCGTCCGGACCTCAAAAGTAGCACCATATAAATAGTGTCTCCACTTTTTCAGTGCATGAACTATCGCTAGTAACTCTCGCTCGTAAGCCGAGTAGTTACGCTGCGCACGATCTAACTTTTTACTCTCAAATGCAATTGGACGTCCCCATTGCATAAGTACGGCCCCAATGGCCTCATTACTAGCGTCTGTTTCCAAAACAAACGGCTCATTCGGATCGACAATAGTCAAAATAGGTGCAGCTGCTACGGTCACCTTGAGCTTATCAAAGCTCTTCTGTTGGGCTTCCCCCCAACTAATGTTTTTTGTTTTTGACCGTAACTGGTCAGTCAACGGGACTGCGATCTTCGCGTAGTCCTTCACATACTGTCGGTAGAACCCCGACATGCCAAGAAAAATCTGTAGTTGCTCGAGATTTTTTGGCGCTGGCCATTTAAGAATAGCCTCTACTTTTTCTGGCTCCATCCGCGTACCATCGGCGGATATAATATGGCCAAGATAGTGAATTTCTGTTTCAAAAAATTCACATTTGCTCTTCTTTGCAAATAGTTTGTGCTGTCGCAACAACTCGAACACTAGACGCAAATGCTCTATGTGTTCTTTCTGTGTCTTACTGTACACAAGAATATCATCTAGGAAAACTACTACGAATTTTTCCAGATATGGGCGTAAAATGCTGTCCATCAGCGTCATAAACGTCGCTGGAGCATTGGTTAGCCCAAATGGCATAACCAAAAACTCAAAATGCCCGAAACGGGTCCTAAATGTTGTATTCGCAACATCTTCTGCTTTTATTCTAAGCTGATGATATCCAGATCTTAGGTCTATTTTTGTAAAGTATCTCGATCCATAGAGTTGATCAAACGACTCATCCATGCGTGGCATTGGATACTTGTTCTTAATCGTTATCTGATTAAGAGCCCTATAGTCTATGCACATTCGCATAGATCTGTCTTTCTTCTTTACCAGAAGAATAGGCGATGCCCACGGACTTGAACTAGGACGAATGAAGCCTTTGTTCAAATATTCCGTTAATTGTTTTTCCACTTCCTGTGCCTCGGAGTGGCTTTATCTATAAGCAAGTTTACTTATAGGTTTTGATCCTAGCATAACTTCGATGCCATGGTCTACTTCTCTAGATGGTGGTAAACCATCTGGTAGATCATCAGGAAAAACATCCTGAAATTCTTCTAATAAATTCATTAAAGTATCTACGTACTTTTTCTTTAATGTCTCATTCACCTTGGATTTTTTCTTGTTTGAATCACATGCATGCCAAACAGGGTTTTCAAATAGTGGGTCTCGTCCAAGGTTATTTTGTTTTCCTTATTTGTCTACGCAAACATCATTTATCGTTTCATCCACGGAAACAAAATTCAAAAGAGGGTAACAAGCATATACCTCTGCTATCTGGTCTCTGCGGACCGCTGTACACAGCTCCATGGAGGAAATAAGTGGTGTGGCAGGGACAGTATGGTCGCCCTGCAGATAGGGCCCAAGCCATACAGCCACTCTCTGTCTAGATATACGTCTGCTCTGGCTAAGTGCATGAACTGAAAGTCAAGCGGAGCCTCGTAGTCCTGCATAGATAATGGGACCCCCAATACTACGGTATTCCATACCGTTTTGTCATATCCGTTGGCTAGGCCAACAATATACTCATGATCACTCCGGGTCTCAGTCAACCCCAACTTCTTGACTAACGAGTAGTTCAAGAAGTTGTGGCTAGCTCCATCATCAATAAAAACTATGACTCTACGGCCACCTATGGTGCCATACATGCGCACCATGTCATGCGGACCTACAGTAGGCTGCCACATCGCTGGTGTCACTGAACAAGCGTGATGCTCATCACAATGACACACTGTCACCTCTCTGAACTCTGCGGAACTGAGAGGGAGTCTCTGTACTGTATGCAACTACCTAGAAGATTTACCATCTTTTTTGGGCTCGTTGCCACTCGTGCTGGCTTTAGGCTTTGGACACTCAGCCTTCGTGTGCCCGACTTCATTGCAATTAAAGCAGCGATTTTCCTTTCGCGCTTTAATATACTGCTCTTTCTTTTGGATTTCGCTGTCTCTTTTCTTCTTGGATGGTCGCGGCTTTTTAGACCAATGACCACCCTGTCCTTCCTATCCTCTTGTTTATCATTGCGGAACCCTTTTCTTTTGAGGCCTGATCTCCTCTGTTCACTACCCTCGGCCCTGCTAGAACCACCACGCGCACCACGACGCTTGATGTCATCAAATATTTGCGCATACTTAATTACCTATGCTAAGTCTTTAGGCTGTAAGGGCTCTACGTACTCAAGGTAATCATCTTTGAGGCCTCTCTTAAAGCCTCGCAATGTTTGGAATGCATCGATTCCCTTTAGCTTGAGTACTATCTCCCTATAGTCTGAGATGTACTGAGTTAGGGATTTGTTCTCCATCGAGCACTTGTTCCATAACTCCCAGCTTTTCTCTGCCTCATTAACAGGCAAAAATTCTTTTCGAAATATCGTTTCAAACTCCGTCCAAGTGGCAGGACGAGTTGTCCAACTCATCCACCACTTGTACGCTTTGCTGGTTAATGAGAGGCTAGCCTCTACGGGCTGTATACGGCTAGTTTGCTGTCGCAGCGCGTGCAAATCTGACCACTTCGCTAGAAACATATTGACCGAGTCCTTGTTTCTTTCCTTCTCCTCGCCACCAAAACTAGGCGGCTTTAAGTCTTTTAATAACGACGAAGCTGTCGCTACGGACGGCCCCGCAGGCGCATCGGCCTGTACTCCTGCAACCACTGGCGAGGCTACGCTCACCCGTGCCGCAGGAGCTCGGCTACCACGAGGAGTTGGAGCACTAGTCGAGGCGGCTGTCAGTGCATCTAACCGTGTGGAGATGCTCTATAGCATCGTGACTAAATCAGCCTGGACTTTACCCATATTGTTCAATTTGGCATTAAGATATTTAAACAGTCCACTAGAGAGCTCCGTCTCTGTCAGGACATCAGCAGGGTCCAATAGGTGATAATCGTTGTCGTCATAATCCAAGAGGTCCTCCTCGATCCCCTCGGCGACGTCGGTGTTCATGTTCTCTGGCTCGTCGGCCATAAAGGGGTCATCTATCAATGCGGCCGCTACGGGCTCGTTGGGTCCTAAGGAGGGGTCAATAGACGAGGAGGGCGCTGGCGGATCACGCGTGATCGACGAGCGTACTCCGGACCGAACAACGGTCGGGCGTGTACGGCTTGACAATTCGATTGGGGGCAAATCCGCGATCGAGGACAAGAGACTGGAAAAACCTAGAGAAGTAGAAGGCGGTGGGGACACACTACGCCTAGCAGGCATTTTTAATTCTTGCAAAAAACAATGCGAGAACTCGGAAATTACTAAAAAAAAAACGCTAATAAAATGAGCAGTGGTGGAGAGAAAATAGTCACCCCCCTTTACGGTTGCCTGTGGATTTGTGTTTCCTGCGAGCCTAAACAGCGCCGCTTCTCCGGGATGCTCCGATCCGAGAGAGAAAATGCCTGCAACTCATAAAAAATTTAATTCGCTCGGGAAGTTGTGCCTGAAAAACTCGGATTATCCCTTGTCGGGATTATCCCTCCCCAGCTCCGAGAGAGAGGATCCGTGTGAATTTACTTTCATTTTTAATTTTATTAAAAATGAATAATGAAAATATATAAAAAAAATGAATTTTTTTTGTTCTCTTTCTTTTCTGGTGGCCGTTGATGGCTGGCCGGCCCCCTGGCCTGGCTGGCGTTGTGGCTGCGCTGGCTGCCGGCTTCTCTGGTGGCCGCCGCCTGGCCCGCCTGGCTGGCCGCCGCCCGGTTGGTCGCCGCCCGGTTGGCCGTCGCTTGGCTGGCCTGGCTGGTCGCCTAGGCCGCCTGGGCTGGCTGCGCCTAGTTGGCCTGGCCGCCTAGCCTCTTTAGACGGCACATGGGTGGTCTTCACCCCCCTCAGACGGCGCACACGCAAGGACACGCAGATTCTTTTCGCCTCTCTCAGACACACAGTGCTATGGCTGGCCGCCTTAGACTCTTCGCACCCCCCTTTACACGAGTTGCATTGCCACAGACTGTCGTGGGGCTGGCTGGTCTTCGCCCCCCCCCCCCCCCCCCCCCCCCCTTCCACACAGTGGCGACCTTTCTCTACACCTTATCGAGATTATGGTCTTCGCCTCCCCCTTCAATTTCGAAAGGGAAAAAAAAAACGAAATAGCTTACCTGCGTTTTTGCTTGCTGTGTGTGACGGGGAGAGAGAGAGAGAGAGAGAGAGAGAGAGAGAGAGAGAGAGAGAGAGTTCTTCCCTTCAAAAATGTCTTGGCCGCCTCCCTCCACACACTCCATCGTGGAGATAAGGGTGAGAAGATGAATGGTTGAAAACCATCGAGTGGGCTCCGGTCCCCCAGTCACGCGCGGACTCTGACGACCCAATCGAACCGACGCTCTGATACCAGTGTTAGATATCCGTAACCCCGCTACGGGCGTTACCACAGGAGGGGACGGCCTCTGGCTCACCACCCAGCCATAGAGGAAGAATGAGGATTGCCCCTCATCCCCCAGGCTATATAGTGTGTGGCCTGCCGTTCACACTAGCCCGGCCGCCCATGACTCCGCACGGGCGTCCTCTCCCACTGAACCCCGGACATGGCCATCCGGTCTGCCGTCGGTCACAGGCGTTACAGCCTACGTGACAACATTGCATGGTATTTTGCCTGTGAATGTCCATGGGCATCGGGGACGCTTAGACACCTTGTGGATGTGTGTGTGCACACCTGTTTGGGACTAAGGCGGTGCATTTTATGTGTTTTGTAGGTGGTAAGTGTGCACACTCAACCTTATTTAATTATTATTTCTTTGTTTACTAAAGTCTATGGTTGCAGGTTCACATTCATTAAAGTTTGGGCGGACAAACTCATAATTTATAAGAGAGTTGACATCAGGTTGGACTATTTTAATGAACCGGGACCATTTTTTAGGTTTGGGCACCCGGGCATGGACCAGAAACCTATGAGTTTCCAAAAGGGACCCTGGGGGCTATTTTTGTTAGACACGAGTTACTTTTCTGGGTGCTTGGCGTGTGGAGCAAGAAAAAGGCAGCCAAGAGAGCTGGTCTATTGCTTCTCTAGGGAACATAGGGCTGTTGAACAACAAGGAAGAGACCTGTGTGGCTGGTCGACTTCCTCTACTGCTTGTCTTTTGGCTGGCTATAGTGCATTACAGCAAATCTCAGCCATACTTCATGGGTTTCCTTGAGATGGAACCGACACAAGTTGTGCCAGGCTTCAACATAGCTTCATGGGATGCAAAACGATTGGTCTAAGTGCTGCTTTGGCCTGTTTGGAGCTGTTGAATTGCACAATCGTGTGGACAACCGTGAATAGTGACTGTTAAGCCAAAGCTGGTGACCAAGGGCTTGGTTTCATTGGACAGCAGTTGGTGATTGCTTTGGCCTTGGTTGGTGACTGAGGGTTGGCTTTATTTGGACAACAGTTGGTGACTGCTTTGGCCTTGGTTGGTGACTGCTTTGCTTTGGTTGGTGACCGAGAGCTTGTGTTATTTTGTTTTCCAGAGATTTGGATAAATTTGGTGTCGGTTGAGGAGTGGAACTCTCGAGCACTCGCATCTTGTACAAGAGAACATGGTGAATGTTATTTGTGGGCTGGCCAAAAGTTCTATCACCTTGGGAAAGTTCTCACAAGAGAAGACTTAGCTCTGATACCATGTAACGTGGAGCATGTGAAAGTGACAAAAATGAAGAACTACTTGTAGCAAGCCCTGAAGACAAACAGGGTTAGGGTTAGGGTTTACACAGGTTCAAGCAAGCGTGGAAAACAAGGAGGAGGAGTGAACACGACTGCTGTATTCTTCAATGATAGAAAAAATCAAGTACAAGCCACATGATAGTGACCCCTAAAGGATAAGTGTTCACATGTCCGGCCATAAATGTGCCGGGTGGACCAAAACACTTATAAACTGCATATAAGTGAAACTGAACTAAACTGGGAGAAAAAACCTCCACTAACTGAAGTAAAAAGTGCCCCAGTAACCTACTGATGATCACTAGCACTCCTCTGGGTGCATACACAGCATAAAACCCAACAAACCCCCCTGGAGTGATATGTGATCACTGTACATCATCCACCAAAAGGAAACAAATTCAAAGCATTGCGGAATGCTTCAAATTTCGGACGTGGTAATGCCTTGGTGAAGATGTCTGCCACATTCTGATCTGTAGGACAGTAGATCAGACTGATATCTCCTGCCTGGAGTCTCTCCCGAACAAAATGATAGTGAATCTCAATGTGTTTCGTGCGAGCATGAAACACAGGATTCCTGGCCACAGCAATGGCACTCTGACTATCAGTATAGATAGGTGTAGGCTCCTCCACTGAAATATCCATATCAGTCATAAGACGACGCAGCCAAACACACTCAACAGTAGTAGTGTAGGCTGCTCTGTACTCTGCCTCACAAGACGAAGTGGCCACTGTGGTCTGTTTCTTGCTTAGCCAAGAAATGCATGAAGCGCCGAGGAAGAAACAATTCCCACTAGTGGAATGTCTGGTATCAAAATCACCAGCCCAATCTGAATCACTGTAAGCGTGTAACTGCATGTCACCCCCCTCAGGATAAAGCAACCCAAGAGACGAGGTACCCTGCAAATAATGGAATACACGCTTCACAGCTTGCCAATGTGACAACCGTGGGCTGTGCATGAATCTGCTCAACTGAGAGACTGCATACTGAATATCTGGCCTTGTATTACACAAGTAAATGAGGCACCCAACAGCCTGAGCATATGTAGTGGCATCAAAGGAAACACTGTCATCTTGTAGTGACAGTTTCATCCTAGGCTCCATAGGAGTACTAATAGGCTTGCAATCCTGAAATTTAAAGTTCTCCAGAAGTTTAGCAACATAACGTGATTGCAACAACCCAATGCCTCTGTTATCCTGCACAAACTGTATGCCCAAATAGTAATGTACAAGGCCCAAGTCAGACATGTCAAATGTCTGTTGCAGTATCTCCTTAAATGCTGCAATTTCGTCATCATTTGATCCCATGAGCAAGAGATCATCCACATAAAGACTCATGACCAGCAGATCTGTCTCTTCTTTCTTCACATACAAAGGGGTCTCTGATGGACTGTTCACAAATCCCTGAGTGAGTAGAAAAGCATCTATTTTTGCATACCAAGCTCGTGGAGCTTGTTTCAAACCATACAAGGCCTTTTTCAGCCTGCATACTTTCCCCTCATGACCATGTTCTGCAAATCCCATGGGCTGAAATACATAAACTTCCTCCTCGAGGTCCCCATGTAGGAATGCAGTCTTTATGTCCAACTGGTGAACAACCCAACCACGATGTGCAGCCAATGCAATGACACACCTAAGTGTCGACATACGGGATGTAGGAGCAAATGTCTCCTCATAATCAATGCCCTTCTTCTGTGCATAGCCCTTTGCAACTAAACGGGCTTTGTACCTGTCAATGGATCCATCTGCATATCTTTTCAACTTATAGACCCATTTAGTACCAATGGCTTTCTTGCCTTTGGGCAGATCAACCAAATCCCATGTTTGATTCTTTTTAATAGAATCAATCTCATCCTGCATGGCTTTGTTCCAATGAACATTATCTCGTGCATCCACAAATGAATCAGGCTCATCATCATCCTGTAAACTGGCTGCCATAACCAGATTCAAATCCATGATGTGTGCATGCTCATTGGTCCTTGTCTCCCTACGAGTACGACCAGCAAGAGGACCCTCTAAATGGCTGTCCTGTAATGTCCTCAAATACCATCTAGGTATATGTCTGACCTGTGGTGCCTGCTGTCCCATATTTGGTTCAGCTTCTGGCTCATTTGGCTGCTGAATTTCTGCACCACCTACATCATTTGCTGGCTGTCCAGTACCCTCATGAGTTGGATCACCAACTGTGGAATGAAACTCCATGGGTAGTAGACCTTCAAACACATCATTTTCAGCCTGATTTGCCTCATAACCAGCCATGGATAATTCTGATTTTTCATCAAAAATCACATCCCGACTGATGAATATCTTCCTGGATAGTGGGTCATATAACCTGTAGCCCTTGCTCTCACGGCTATACCCAACAAAAATGCATCTTGTGGCTTTATCATCAAGCTTCCTCCTTAACTCTTTGGGTATGTGTGCATATGCAAGACACCCAAAGATACGAAAATGCGATACAGAAGGCTTGCGGCCATGCCAAGCCTCAAAAGAAGTAATAGAAACCAATGCCTTTGTGGGACATCGATTCAAAATATGACAAGCACACATTACTGCTTCCACCCAAAAGATATGTGGTAGTCTTTTTGCCTTTAGCATACATCTGGCCATCTCCATGAGTGACCGATTTTTCCTTTCTGCAACCCCATTCTGCTGTGGAGTGTAAGGAGTAGTATACTGATGTTTTATACCTCTACTCCCAAGAAAGGAATTCAGCACATGTGACATATATTCCCCCCCTCGGTCAGAACGGAGAGTCTTCACCTTGCATCCTGACTCTGTCTCAGCAAGTGCTACAAAGGCCAAAAATGCATCATATACCTGTGATTTCTGTGTCAAAGGATAGACCCAGCATATACGAGAGAAGTCATCAATAAATGTTGCAAAATAAAAGCAACCACCTAATGACTTCGTTTGCATGGGACCACAAAGATCACTGTGTATAAGTTGCAACTTTGCAGTTGCTCTTAGAGCCTGATCACGTGGGAAGGAAAACCTGTGCATTTTTCCCAAAATACATCCTTCACAAATGTGATCTGGAGGCTTCTCCATGAGAGGTAGATCTGTAAACATATTATGTCGCTGCATAAGCATAAGACTACCAAAATTTACATGCCCCATGTGAGCATGCCATAACTCCGCATCAACCATAGCTGGAGTAAGAGTGAATGCATGATAAGCAGACTGATCCACTGGCTGAAATGCATCCAACTCATAAAGTCCATGACATAATGTACCAGTAAGCATCAAGGTCAAGGCATTTGCTTTGTCTTTGACCATGCATTTATCATCATCAAAATGGACTTGCATTCCACAATGTGCTAAAGAAGAAATGGACAACAAATTCTTCTTTATCCCTGGTACATATAAGGCATCTGTAAGGCGGAGAATGGAGCCATCAATGGCTGTAAGCTGTATCTCCCCAATGCCACAAACTGGATATGAAGCATTGTTGGCACACTGAACAGTTTTGCCAACAGGGGCAGGGCCAACATGACTAAACAAATCCCTGCGAGATGTGATATGCTTTGAGGCACCACTATCAAAATACCAAGTACATGCATGCTCTGTCAAACTGAGTGCCTGTGAAGACCAAGAGGCATCATAGCTGCATGTAAAAAAACAGTAATCCCTGTCCTCAACAAAAGAAGCAGTCTCTGGAGGAGCTTTAGGAGCATCATTAACAGACATCCCAGCTTCCTTTGCCTTCTCTTTGGCAATCCTCTTCCTACATTCCGTGATGTAGTGACCTGGCTTCTTACAGTAATGACATTTGCCCTTCTTCTTGGGCTGTCCATCACCTTTCTTGGTATCCTGTGTGAAGAACCACCATCACTTGAATTTTGATTTGCACTCTTTGGCTGAGATTTCCCTTTCCCCTTTTGACCTGTAGTAAATGCTTGTTCAGCATTTGTGTTCATATTCATATTCTTCCTCATTTGCTCCTCTTGTAGTAAGAGAGCAACAAGTTCCTGATACTTGAGGGGTTCAACAGCATTCCTCATGCTGAGGTTCAAAGAGGTATGGAAAGCCAAGTAAGATCTTGGCAAAGAGTGCAAGATGGTGGACACAAGCTGTGTCTCAGGAATAATCTCATCCACATTGATGAGTTGCTCTCTCAAATCCTGCAGCTTGTTTAAGTGGCTAGACATATCATCTCCTTCATTCATTTTCTGATTTTCCAGCTCTCTTTTCAAAAATGAGATCCTAGCCTCATTACGAGCAGCATACATCTGCTCCAAAGTCACCCATGCATTCTGTGAAGAGCCAGCTGAACGAATATGAGGTATAATGGACCTCTGAACTGACAATGCAATGAGTGACAAAGCTTGTGCATCCCTGGCATCCCATGTCTTTTGAGCATTTGTTCTCTGAACAGGCAATGGCTGTCCTGGAGCCTGTACCCGTTGTCCTCGTCCACGAGCACCCCCTTGGGGAGGAGTCTCTGGAGCCAATGGACCTGGACGTGGTTCATCACCACTAACAAAATCCCAAAGACCTTTTGCCACAAGCACATTTTTCAGCATAAAACTCCACAAGGAGTAGTTCGTGCCATCCAATTTGTCTTCCTTAGACAAATATGTGAATACATCACTTTGCTGTTGATTTGCCATTATGCTTTACGCACAATGTTGTACCTGTTTACCAAAAAACCAATAGCAAAAACCCTGATAACAACTGTACTCCACTGAATACAGTTCACCCAAATCTGCCTGCACTCTCAATCCTCTGAATGTGCAGCTCAATGCACCAATGACTGAGTAGAGCAGCAAATGGCGTACACAATGCCAAAATGCCCCAAAAATGCCCAAATTTGCTGCACCCAAACTGTGCAAAAAACCTGTATATTTTCTTGCTAGAAAATCTGCCTGTTGTGCCTGTATATTTTCACAGAGAAAATTAAAGTGCCCAATATTCAAAACTTGTAATGCTTACCAGCTGAGATTTCAACAGGTACAAGTTGACTGTAGTGTGCAGATACGTGGACTGTTGTACTGTGCAGGTACTCGTAGCAAGTACAGTCGACTGTATGCAGGTACAGTACGAGAGCAGTCCTTTGTAAGCAGGCAGGTACAGTACGGGTACTGAGGCGACCACAGTACCGTACTGACAAAGTTGACCAGAGCTGTGCAGGTACAGTCGGCGCTGAAGGCGTATGGCTGCGCAGGTGACAGTCGGCGCTGTCTGGGGCTGCAGGCGGCGTCTTGCAGGTGGCGCTCAGGTACACGGGCTGAATAGCAGAGTGAAGGCGACCAGGCACAGTTGGTACAGGCGTGCAGTACAGTACTGCGCTGTCTTGTACAGTTGGCGCAGGCAGGTGATAGTCGGCCCTTACAGGCACGTAGGCTGCAGTACAGCGGCGCTGTCAGGTACGGAGGCTACAGTACGGCGACGTTGACAGGAACAGAAGCTGCAGTACGGCGGCACTGTCAGGTACGGAAGCAGCAGTACGGCGGACTGGTACGGACAGACGTACGGGCAGATGTACGGGCAGTTGATAAAGGTGAATGTGTACAGCAATGGGCAAAGGCAAAGCTTCAACAGCTCTGATACCAATTGAAGACAAACAGGGTTAGGGTTAGGGTTTACACAGGTTCAAGCAAGCGTGGAAAACAAGGAGGAGGAGTGAACACGACTGCTGTATTCTTCAATGATAGAAAAAATCAAGTACAAGCCACATGATAGTGACCCCTAAAGGATAAGTGTTCACATGTCCGGCCATAAATGTGCCGGGTGGACCAAAACACTTATAAACTGCATATAAGTGAAACTGAACTAAACTGGGAGAAAAAACCTCCACTAACTGAAGTAAAAAGTGCCCCAGTAACCTACTGATGATCACTAGCACTCCTCTGGGTGCATACACAGCATAAAACCCAACAAGCCCACTTAATCAACAATCACAAATAATGAAAGAAAGTAAGTAGGATTCAGAGAAAAGGGAAATGAGACCTCACTGAGAGGGGAACATGCCCCTTTATTGAATCAAACTAGGGGCACAAAGTGCCTGAATCTTGACAATAGATGAGAAATGCGTTATCCAAATGAAGAGGGAGTGCTCCAATTTATAGGTTTGAGGCTTCAATGCTCTGGAATGGAAAGAGTAAGCTCCAAATGACAAGTGGCTACTTTAATTAACAAGTGTTAAGCTAATTTGATAAGTTATTGACAAGCGTAAGGTGAAATGACAAGTGTAGGGACACTCGTCTCATTCTAGATGCCACATGTCCTATTCAAGATGCCACATGTCTTAAGCAATCCTTCCTGATCGCGTACACTAAGATTGGAGCCAAGTGGAGTTTAGTAAATCAGTTGAACAAGTAGAATAACTGAATTGTGGCTGTAAATAGCCTGGACCGAACTACCTTGCTTTGGCCCTTCCTTTGGCTTGTCTACAGCCCTTGGAATTTCAGCTCTCGTAGGTTTATGAAATGGTTTATCCCTCTTGCTGCCCATTCCTTATATGGTGCCAGTATATACTAGTCGGTTTGCTTATGAGGCTATCGGTCTGTTTAATAAGCCCACAACTTGCATAATTCAGCATTAAATGGTGCCTTTCACAGGTGTGATCATTTGTGCTGGCCATGACCTCATGTGCTGGACATGCATGTTGAATGTTTTGAGCTCCGGAGGCTTGAAGAGCTTCATGGTTAGGGCTGTGTGAGCAGTAGAGAGAGGGAGAAGTACATAACTCAATGATGTGACTATTGATTGATTTCTTCAATGGAGTACAAAGGTTTCCCCAATGACATCACTGCTTATGTCAGGCACACGAATATCTAGATCTTATTGATACCCCTCTAAGAGTGGGCTCACACACAAACAAGGCACTTACACACTACCACCCTCTAGGAGGTGGTTCACACACACACACACAAGTAATACCTTGATCCCTTAAACTCTCCCTCAAGGGAATGTCTCATATTGTGTCAAGGATAAATCTAGGTTCATGGTTTCTCATGCGAGTTTTCATGGTTACGGATAAATCACATGGCTCTAGTTTCACATGCTGGTTATGGGGTCCCAAGGGTAAGGATATACAAGAGATCCGGTCACGCAAAAGAAAACAACACACACAATGGACTTAAGAAACCGAATCATCTATACAAAAGTTCGCCTCTTGTGTGGAAGGCTCTTCAACAATATTAGCAATGTTCTTCTTGGAATAGTAATCTTTTTCAAGATGATTGCTTTTCCCACTGATATCACAAGGATTGCTTTTCCCATATAATCTGCAAGGCTTTCCTTTGACTTGTTCTTTGTATTAGCCCTTGGCTTTGCACACCTGACCATGATCCTCTACAATGAATCCCTGGCTGACTTTTCTGGGATAGGGGCTCACAAAGGGCTAGTTACCACTCTAAGACTTCACCTTTTGTAGGGATATGGCCATGTGGCATCCAATTGCAGGATGTGATAAAGTTCCACAATGTGGAAGCAAAACATAGGGGGGGGGAGAGAGAGAGAGAGAGAGATCAGACAATGAACATCTTTATTATGTAGCAAGAGGCTTTACAATGGCAATACTAGCGAGCAGATGGTGTAGAACAATTGCCTGTGAATGAGTGTTCAATGAATAACAAGTGAGGAGGGAAGAGGACTTTATATAGGGAGGACTGTAGTTGGCCAATTGCCCTCAAGGAGCTGGCCGAAAGCAGCCCATGATTAGTAAATCCTCATGACTAGAGAAAATATGAGAAAGTACATAGTGTGCCAATAAAAGACCAGATCCCACAACACAATAGATGCGCAAATTTTAACACCCCCTTTGCAGCTCAGTGTGTGCAAAAGTCTAAAGAAGATAAGTTGATGAAGATGCAATCATGGACACTCTAATACTGCAGATACCAAATACACCTCAAAAAGAGCACCTTCCAACCTGACTCCTCGAAACAAAATGCTGCCTTGAACAACAAGGAAATCTGCATGGCTTCTGGTATAGTATTATGAGTATGTGGAAAACACTGCTGCCATATCCACCAACAGTGGTGGACGGTGAACACATCACGTCCAAAAAACCTCGAACAATGAACTTGGAACTCATCCAATCCATAATCTCTGCTACACGAAGCAATAGACTTGGAACACATCTAGTCCATAGCTACCAAAAATGAGCTTGTCTCGCCAGATATTTTACTTGCTTGGAACTCCAACACACTGGTCCCATGCACCAAAACTTAGAGCTTGTGATAGTCCCTCTCCCGCCCACAAGTCTCCTCTGGCTGGAAGCACACGGGGGAAACTGTCTCTATAACTATAGAAGCTGACCATCCAGCACCTCTCTGGCTTTTGCAGCCTTGGGGGCACTAGAAAAATATCAGATTCATCATCCTGTATATGATCATTGCTCTTCTTTAAAAACTTGTTCCTAGCCTTGGCTTTACTGTTCTTCTTGCAATCCTTGGCCAAATGACCTTGCTTTCCAGGAGTAGCAGTGACACTGTCTTGTCTTTTGCACTGTAGCAAGTGCCTGATCCTGGCCAGTAGGAGGGAACCTTACCTTCTCCGTAGAAATAAGGACAGATTCCTCCAAGAGGGAACCCATATCCACGGCAATAGCAAACCTCTGCAAGCAAGCCTTTGTGCCACCGATGATCTCAACACTCCACCAATCTCCAAAACTTCTTGAGCAGCAGGAACCACAAGGATCAATCATCCCCCTCAAAAATCTAAGATAGAGAGCTGCTGGACAGCAGCAAAACAGTCCACAAAAATCCTCCAAGAAACACCTACCGGGAGGGGAGGGAAGCCGGGGAAGAAGATGAATGGCAAGAGCCACTTGTTGGGCTGCACCACAAGCAAGAAACGTACCTATGCCGGCTGTCCAAGCTATAAAAACAGCCCACCGATCACCAATGAAGCCCCCCCTCTACATTGCTCCTTGAACTCCGCAAGGAAAGCACAGGGCAGGAGCACCAGAAGAGAAAGGGCTGATGAAGAAGGAAAACGCAGCCACCTTCAAGCTCCAGAAACGCACCGCCACGAGGTAGGAAAAACGCACATATGGGCAGTCAGGTACCTAGCCAGCAGATACCAGCCACGAAAAGGAAAGCACCCGGAGAAATGCTGCTGAAGGAGTTCCTAAACTCGCAAAAACACTGCTGTAAACACAGCAACCAGCCACCTCGCCTGCTCCAAAGTCCACCAGAGAATGCACTAGTGCTGGACAGCCACCTGAAGCCTCCAAGGTGGGCGATTTGCAGAAAAAAACGCAGATGGAGGAGAAAGGACAGCAACAAGACGTCAGAGAAATGCGCGGTCAGTAGGGAACCTGGGCGATGATACCATGATAAAGCTGCACAATGTGGAAGAAAAACATAGGAGGGAGAGACATCAAACAATGAACATCTTTATTATGTAGCAAGAGGCTTTCCAATGGCAATAACAGCCAGCAGATGGTGTAGAACAAGTGCTTGTGAATGAGTATTCAATGAATAAGAAGTGAGGAAAGAAGAGGACTTTATATAGGGAGGAGTGTAGCTGGCCGACTGCCCTCAAGGTGCTGGCCGACAGCAGCCCATGACCAGTAAATCCCCACGACTAGAGAAAATATGAGAAAGTACAGTGTGCCAATAAAAGACTAGATCCCACAACATGAGATCCACAATTTCTAACAGGATGCACGTTACATTGGGACTGCGGTACAGCACAACTCGTAAATCATCACTCAAGGCTGGCCCATACTTGTTTCGAAACATCACATGGGGTTAACGCCACGAGGACATAATGGTGTGTGACAGACTTGATTCAGCCTGACAAGTCTCCTTGATACCTTGAAACCCCTCCGGCAGGGACTGTCAGCACCATATTGGAGAATCCTATTCACGCTTTGTGGCTGTGGAGAGTCCTATAGGGCAACTTGCAAGCTCTGTAGGAGTGGACAGAAGCTTTGATGCATATTTGGAGCCCAGGTCATTTGTTGACTAGAATCTCTGATGAGCTTATGGTGTTACAAGCCCACGAGTGTCCCATGATCCATCTCTCCTCCACCTGTCCCTCTCTTTATCCTCCCAGCCCACAATGCACACTATTTAAGCTCTAGGAGAAGGTCAGTTTATTACTTAAAGTTCACAAAAATGTATGCTCTCTAGTGCAGGCTTTTTCTTCTGATATTAAAGGTGTGGCTAGACATATTAAATATCTGATAACATGGTCATGACTCATAGTAAACAAATTAAAGTAGAGCTGTTTGTGACGACTTTATGGGTGCCTTACATTGCAGGATTTTGTACAATACGATGAGCAGCTTGAAATATCTTTTAGTGAAGGAATGGAGGATATAGAATGCTTCTTAGGTTGGTTATCTGTTTTGTGAACATTTAGATTCCAGGTTGAGTTGGTTTGCTGCCATTTACAATAGTCTGCCACCTTGTGTTCAAGTTAAGAGTTTTTTCTTGTTCACTGCTACTTCAAGCATCAAGTACACAATTCGATTTATTTTTTGACAGGTCTTACCTCTTCCCTGGATGGGTTTCAAGAGATAGAAGGAGAGTCCTTGGAACGCAGGAAATCAAGATTGGAACGCCATGTGCGGGCCAGAGAGCGTGCGGTAGGACTTGTGTGGTTAAATTTTTTCAACTTTGTGCATAGAAATGGAATTGAAAGTTGCATTTGAATGCAACAATTTGGCTCAACTTGTTCTTGCAGGCAAAAGCTTTGGAGGAGATGCAGCAGAGGGATGCAGAAGTGCAGCGCCAGCAGGAAGAGAAACAAGTAAGTTTCCAAACTTGCTGGCTTGTCAGGGCCATTTTTCCACAAGTACTTTTATTAAGCAGAATGTTTCTACTCACAGGATTTCCTGCATTATGGTAGATGAAACTCAATGCTAGAGATAAGTTAAAGTTTTAGATGCTGCAATTAAGAGACTACCTTCTGATTAGGAGCCCAAGTGCAACCTAAAATGCTAACTGCGATTCTGGATTGCACAGCCTGTAATTCTGGATTGCACAGCACTTTTAAGGTAATGCCTAGCAGCTTGTTCTGTATGAGGTGCAGTCACAATGCGAAATCTTACTTAAATCCTATAAATTGGAAGAAGTAGAAGACGTGCATCTTTTTCCTTAATTGATCACCTTGGATCGCTTACTGGGGTCCACAGCCCTCTTGGTTGTGATAGTGAGGCCAGTGGGGTTGCTACTGTCCACCAATGTCATGTGCACAGCCGTTGACATGGCCAACCCCAGATCTAATCCCCAATTTAGGCAACAATTTAGGAGAAGCCTAGGGCACTTGCAGGCTCAGACAAGGATAGAAGAAGCCCTACATGGTCAGTGGAGCAGTCGGCCAGGTGGACAGTAGCAACCAGATAATATCGGCAGCATTTAATGCTTGTGTAATTTGTCCTCTGCTGGCCGACAGCA
Source organism: Cibotium barometz (assembly GCF_041138505.1). Taxonomy (NCBI): domain Eukaryota; kingdom Viridiplantae; phylum Streptophyta; class Polypodiopsida; order Cyatheales; family Cibotiaceae; genus Cibotium; species Cibotium barometz. The sequence goes on along the minus strand of NC_141094.1, from coordinate 6,051,584 downwards.
GACGGCCAGTTTACAAGGGTATTTTCAGAGCCTATATAAGGCAAGGCCAGCATACAGCATAAATCATTTGATCCCATCTTGGGGCAGGTAATAGTTCATCTCCAGGCAGGTCATAGTCAGTCCAGACTCCATAGTCAATCTTTTGGTCAAGAATTCAGTCTCTTTTGGAAGGCTGAAGGCCATAGAAGTTGAAAAGACATATACATCTTTTTGTACCATATCAATGAAAATACAGTTCATCTCTCTCTCTCTCTCTCTCTCTCTCTCTCATGTCTATTCATTGCTATTGCATTAGTGTTCCTAATCAGTAGGCTTAGGGCTGGATCAAGTACAGCAAGGCTTCCGCGCACGCAACCTTGGTATCAGAGCATTCAGGCTCTGCTGTCTAAGCAATCAGCCATCCCAAGAAAAGGTGGAGAGATCCATGGAAGAATACATCCAGGGTAGCATTTATGAGGTGTTTGCAGAGCCAGAGGAAAGCATTCCTTGGGACTTGCGTTCTCAAAGGAGCATACCATTGGCTCTTTAAGATCAAATCCGAAGGTGGAGCAACAAGCATGATCATTCTTAGCAGGAGACCATAGCGGGAAAGGGATTGCAAGCATGGGGACAAAGTGGAACAGATGCATAGTTCTTAACCTAGACTTGTAGTGGAGTCAGAGGAATGACAGGGTTTTCAATAAAAGTGTCAAAAGTCAATCAAAGTACAGAGTCAGTAGTCCAGGGAGAAAGGATGACAGTTTTCCACCCCATCATCAAATTTAGTAGGAGGGAATGTCATGTGCACAGCCTTGGACATGGCCAAACTCAGATCTAATTCCCGATTTAGGCAACAGTTTAGGAGCAGTCTAGGGCACTTGCACGCTCAGACAAGGGCAGAAGCCCTTGTCAAAATATGCAGCGGAGATGATGACAAATTATGAGAACACAAGAGCAAGTGCTCTGTAGAAAAACACAACAATGGAGAAGGAGAGAGAGAGGCGTGTAACTCTGCTCTATATACACAAGAAAATCCCAAATAACTGATACAAGTGGGGGGCCATTTTATATGGCCCCACATGTGTAGTCGGCCAGCAGTAGGACAGCCGACAGCAAGCTGAAGGCCCATGACTAGCACCAGCTCCAGTCGGCCAGCCCCAAAGAGTCGGCCCTCACCATTGTGGAGTCGGCCAGCATCTGCACCAAGTCGGCCAGCTACAGCAGACTATCTAGGGGCAGCAGACTCAGTTGGCCACCATAAGGATCAGCCTGGAGCCAAAAACCAGCCTACCACATCCGGTAAAAAATAGGGGAAAATATGGAGAGTGGGGAAAAATGAGAAAACATCTAATCCGGGTGGGCACACCCACAACAAAGGCCCTGGTGTAAATATAAGACAGGAGATGACTGCTAACACCCCCTCTCAGCTCTTGGATGTGAAACCAACCCCAGGGAGTTGGAGTGCCGTCGGAGCATAGCCAGAGATAGAGACTTCGTGAAGAGGTCCACTGCATTGTCCTCCGTCGAACAGAACTATAGCAAGATGTCATCAGCAACAATCTTTCACGAACAAAATGCCTCTGGATGACCATAGGTTCCTCCAGTGGAAACCCAATCTTGCCAAGTAACCTCTGCAACCTCACCACCTCGCAAGCAGCACCACAAGCAGCCTAGTACTCTGCCTCTGTCAATGACAAGGCAATAGATGGTTGCCTCTTACTGCTCCATAAAATTGCTCCAGAGCCAAGGGAAAAATTGTAGCCTGATGTCAAGGTCCTCGTGTCTGGCTCTCCTTCCCAATTTGAGTCACTCCATTCGTGGAGTCTGACTACATCCATCAATCCCCCTCCTGTGTAAAAGAGTCCAGGATCCTTCGCATGCTGCAGAAACCACAAGATACGCAATCCTGCCTCCCAAAGAGTCCTCTGCAAACATGAGCTCAACAGCCTCATCAGGAAGCTCCCGTCCAATCTGGTATGCATCAACCAAATCAATGAACCATTTTACTTCCGAGTCAAAGAGGCATCATACTGCTCACAAGGATCAACAACTGTTACGGTGGGATGCCAAGTCCTGGAAACCTGCTAAAGACCATTCAAGGCCTTCGTAAACCTGTAAACCACCCCCTCTGAATCCGGAACCACAAAGCCTGGAGAATGTGCAACATCCACCTCCTTCTGTAAGTAATCAACTGTCACTTGCCTGGCCTTCCGATAGGTCCCCGTGGAAAGAACTTCCTCATCTATAGGAGTTTCTTTGTCCCGAATGCTACGAGACATTAGAGCGTAGGTTACCTGTAAAGTTTCCTCTGATCGACGAACACAAGAACTACCAACATCTGTACTCGAAAGTTCCTACCAACTGTTGCCATCATCTGGCAAGCCATCCACCATCTGGTCCAGGAAAGCTTGCACCTACAACGTATCCTGAGGACCTGGGAGAGAGAGAGTGCTGAAAGTTTGTAAACTCCATTCTCGAGAGTCCTGGCTTAGTTTTAGTGCTAGCACGTATAATCGGCTTCACACTATAGAGGTTTGTATATTGAAAATTGCAATGTGAAGAGATCAGATTGAGGTTTATGGGAGAGATCACTCACAATTCATAGGATGGGCTCCAATTTTCACCATTTTTATAATCCATATACGTGGATTTCCAATCCAGTGACCACCATTGCATACCAAGACATGTCAAACAAGAGACAAGCCCTTAAATCAAGGCATGCATACTTTCTTGGAAAGGTAAAGAAATGCACAAGATTCTTTCCAATGCTTCATTCAAATGCTTCCAAATCCATCAAATTACCTCCCACATATCAAATTATTGCAACGTAGGCTCAATCTTGCATGGATTATTCCCGAACTACTTGGCCTGTTGCCTTGTCCCGGAGAGCAGCAAAATGCTCATCAAACTCCATCCGTACGCCAGTCTTGCAAACCTGATGCACTAACAACAGATGAAAACCAAGTGACAGAACATACAACACCTGGGAGGAATACTTCTCCCCTCTGCCATCGGGAACTATCTCCATCCTGCCCTCACTGTGATCTGGGATAGTGCATGTATCCCCAGTAAGAATGTGACAAGAATAACTGCAAAGATCTTGTAAAGCCGAACGGGAAGGAGTCATGTGCTTGGAAGCACCACTGTCTAGAATCCACTCTCGAGTATCCGTAGCGGAGAGTCCTCCAACCTCTTCCCTGCTAGAAGAAAATGAAACATCGGTGTCCATCACCTCCAGGTGCACAAAAGCTGGAGTCTTCATGGTTGCTGCTGAGGATTCTGCACCCTTCTTGGTGCTCCGCTTGGGACACTGCCTCCAATAGTGGCCTTTCTCGCCACAATCATTACAGGTCCTCTCTGCCTTGAGTTTCTCATGGTCTAAGTTGGACATCTTCTCAGAAGACTTCTCCAATGAAGCCTTCCCTTTGCCCTTGTTGTTACGGCCTTTCGACCGTTAGCCATTTAAGGCCTCCGAACCTCTGCCCTGTTTAGGGTTCGTGAATCTTTTCTCTTGGTCCAAGACCAAGGGCACAAGCTCCTCCCATGTGATGGTGCTGAGCCTGCCATTGGAAAGCTGAGTACCGAGAGGGCAAATGTGACAGCAACATGATGGCCATATTCTCTGATGATATCTTCTTCCTAGCCTGAAGAACTTCTTGCTGAAGAGCCTGTAGCTTGTTAATGTGCTCCCGCATCGTCGATGACTTTGCAGGATTCATAACCCGCATCTGTACTTCCAAGGAAATCCTCTTCATGGGCGATACCTTGTTATAAAGAGAAGCTAAATGCTGCCATATACCTCTGGCCAGCGTCATATGCTTGATATGATTGATTACTTGCGGTGTGCAGTTGAGGAAAATGAAAGAACAGACCCTAGCATTGACACGATCCTATAACTGTGCCTGTGCCTCACGTTCCTTCCGAATCGAGGGTAACTCCTCTTCCTCTAACTCCGGCCGTGGAACCCCAACAACAATGAAATCAGCAAGGTCGTAAGACTCCAACACAGATTCCATCATTACCTTCCATATGCCGTAGTTGTTCCCGTCCCACAGGGGACGTGGGGAGTGTCGGGATCTTCACATGCCTCTCAGCCATCTCAAGTAAATCTGCCATTGCGGGGGTGTACCTGAAAAGGGTGGGTGGGTGGGAAAAAAGAAGAACTTAAACCTGCAAGTGGCTGTCCAGCAAATCAGCCCGTCTTCCTCTTGCTTCTCCTCTTCCCGAACAGTCCACCAATCAGCAACAAAACAGTCCCCCTCTTGGTCACACAGTTCCTAAGATCTATCAAGAGCCGAGAGCTCTGATACCATGTTAGAATATGCAGTGGAGATGATGACAAAATCTGAGAACACAAGAGCAAGTGCGTTGCAGAAAAACACAGCAATGGAGAAGGAGAGAGAGAGAGGCGTGTATCTCTGCTCTATATACACAAGACAATCCTGAATAACTGATTCAACAAGTGGGGGGCCATGGGGCCATTTTATATGGCCCCATATGTGCAGTCGGACAGCCGACAGCAAGCTGATGGTCCACGACCAGCACCAGCTCCAATCGGCCAGCCCCAGAGAGTCGGCCCTCACACGTGTGGAGTCGGCCAGCATCTGCACCAAGTCGGCCAGCTTACAGCAGACTATCTGGGGGCAGCAGATTCAGTCGGCCACCATAAGGATCAGCCATGAACCAAAAAACAGCCTCCCACATCTGGTAGAAAATAGGGAAAAATATGGAGTGTGGGGAAAAATGAGGAAACACCTAATCCGGGCGGGCACACCCACAACAAAGGCCATGGTCTAAATATACAGACAGGAGATGACTGCTAACAGCCCTATATGGTCAATGGAGTAGTCTGCTAGGTGGACAGTAGCAACCACATAAAGTCAGCAGCATTAATGCTTGGGATGGCCGACAGCAGTCCAGCAATGAGTCACTTTACAGGGTATTTTTGGAGCCTATAGAAGTCAGCAGCATTTAATATTTGTGTAGTTTGTCCTCTGCTGGCCGACAGTAGTCGGCCTATTTATAGGGTATTTTTGGAGCCTATATAAGGCAAGGGCAGCATACAACATAAATCATCTGACCCCCATCTTGGGGTTAGACAGTAGTTAGCCAGTTTACAGGGTGTTTTGGAGCCTATATAAGGCTAGGGAAGCATACAACATAAATCATCTGACCCATCTTGGGGTAGGTCATAGTTCATCTCCAGGCAAGTCTTAATCAGTCCATAGTCAGTCTTTTGGTCAAGAATTCAGTCTCTTTTGGAAGGTCAAAGGCCATATAAGTTGTACAGAGATATACATCTTTTTGTACCGTATCAATATACTGAAACTACAATTCATCTCTCTCCTCTCTGCTGTCTATTCATTGCTATTGCATTGGTGCTCCTAATCAGTAGGCTTATGGCTACCAAGGCTTCCGCGCATGCAACACCACTTGATATTGTACAGATAGAGATGAAGTTTTTACCCCTTTCAGGCTCAGGGTCTGTGGTAGATTTCTTGACAGTGTGGGACCCAAATTATCACATAGCATTCCATGGAAGTAGAGGAGCCAAACATTCACTTCTTCAACTTGAATTTGAAACTTGTAACATGCAACGGAATTATGCGTAATGAAGGATCCTGTCACACGAAGTCTCACACCGCCTTCTTTATCTTGAGTTTCGCGAGTCTTTAGCAATCCACTTTTATCACTTCAAACTTTAAGAGATGAGAGAGAGAGAGATAGATGTGTACACCTTATTGGGTCCCAAATTACCCACTGAAGGGCCCCCTCCTATTGTTATGAGTATTTGCTTTATTATCTTTAAAGAGAATGAATGAGGACTGACTTTGGACTGTAGATAAGCCAAATGCAAGACCTTTGAAAGACCAAGAGTCGGTCCAATGGAATGTAGGAAGGCTGCAAATCTGAGGCTGAGAGAAAGGGTTGATTGGGACTGTTCTAGGCTGTGAATGTATGCCGAAAATGAATGTATGAATGCATTTTACCTTCACTAACAGGGCTGTAGCAAAACGATGATATTTATGGATGCTGAATTCTGCATGAAGGCTGAAAACGCAAGTTCTGTAGCGCTTCCTTCCTTGGTTGAATATGGGCTGATGCGTTCGGTGAAGTATGCTCTATATGCTCAAGCGATGAAGCTCCAAGTGGCTGAAGACTGAAACGCTTGAAGGCTGATGATTATAAGATGATTGAATGATGGGAAACAATGCTATTTATATGCACTTTATGGGTTGGTCGGTTGGCTGTAAGCTGGCCGACTGGCTCCCTAAAGCTACACGACTGGATAAATAGATTAATAGTGATAAAATGTTGGAAAATTATGGAAAAAATGCCAAATAAATAGTGAATGATATCCTGAGGCTTTTGCAATGGTCTAGATGGTCTATATGCATATAGGATGCATGCTATGCAAAATGCAAACATGTTTTGATGCAAACCCTAAGACTTCTATGACTCTATATGCATGAATGATTCTCTCCAAGTGGGTTAAGGGACTTTGACTGAGTGACTAACTCTCTAAGGTTGAGGAATGACCTACGTAGCTCGTGCCTGACACATCCTAGGCCAAGGATTACAAAGGGGTCATGATGTACGACAAATATGAAATCCTAAAGGGTTCTACTGTTGTACAGTGTTGCATTGATGATGAGCCATCTTGTCACCATGCACTATAGTGCAGAGTGCATGTGACAAAAGTTAAAACCAGGGAGTTGTGAATGACTCACTCGCAAAATCCAGTTCAACTAACTCGCTTTTTATGTGGGAAAGACTCTAGTGTCAAGTGAGCAGTTGGAGGGATGCATGGAGACTACTTTCCAGGTGTGACCATCATCCATGCCTTGCAAACATTCATGAAAATTCTCTTGTGATATATTCAAGGTCTATGGATCCAAACCTATTATTGAATTGTGGTTTAGGATGAAAAAGAGTGGGTGACACCGTGACTGCACGTTGTGATGGGATGGAATCCTTGGTTAGGATTGTCAGGATTTTTAAAATGTTTAAACAGCACAGTGTCTACCTAGTAGAATACAACCTCAAGGGTGTTGCGAGTTGTCTCGCTTGTTCTTTTCTCAAGGGTTCTATGTAGGTGAAGCAGTGAATAGTCTGCTTCTTATATGTGAAATCTAATGCCAGTGTTCTTACTTACAGCAACTGGCAGAGACGTCAGATCGACAAATAAAACGTTGGGCGGCTGGGAAAGAGGGGAACTTAAGGGCGCTTCTTTCCAATCTTCAACATGTAGGTTTTGGATGTCAAGCTATTTGCTGGGTTGAATGCTATTTTGTTCTCAGAGGTGGGTTTTCTGATTGCATCTGTTGCTGTTTACAGGTGCTCTGGTCCGAGAGTGGATGGCAACCAATTCCTCTAACAGATCTGATAGAGGGACCTGATGTGAAAAAAGCCTATAGGAAAGCAACACTGTTTGTTCACCCAGATAAGGTGCAGCAGAAGGGGGCAACAATGGAGCAGAAATACATTGCAGAGAGGGTATTTGACATTCTTCAGGTAAATTTGCCCCTTTGCATTCAACCCCTTTGTGAGAATTTTTCTCTTGGCTGTTGTGTCACAAAGATGGAAGCTGAAGTGGCCTCTTTAAATTCAACCCTCTTGTGAGAATCTCCTCTTGGCTGATGTGTTGGACGGTTTTTGTGTGTGTGTGTGTGGTCTCACCATGGTTTGGTATGCATTCCTGCTTTTTACAGGAAGCTTGGAAGACATTCAACATGCAAGAACTCTTTTGAGAGTGAGGCATGTTTTCAGCATTCTTACAAGTTCATTTGGAGCTTCATCAAATTCTTTCCTTTTTTTAAAATTATATTCTTTCTGGGTGATGTAATCAGATGATAGTCTACAATTCCATAGGAAGGTGTAGGCAACAATATGCCCTAGTCAATTATAAAAGCTCTCCCAGGGAGAGACGATTATTATCATTTCTGAAAGGTGTGCTTCCGAGTAAGAATAAAGGTGTACATAGTCTTGGAGTCCGTTTCATCAAAGTCAATGATTTAAAAGCTTCAAGAATCTCATATATCAAGGTTTTTTGAAGTTTGGATCTATGCCAATCAGGGTATATAACATAGATAATATCAATGATATAAACCCTCATCTTGTGTTATGAAGCACCAAAAATGGTAAGCAAGTAAATACTCATGTAATCATCAGGAAAATAAAAGGGTTGAGGGTTTAGAGGAAATGGAGGTGTGTGATTGTGCTTGCTGCATTTGCAGTGATGCTTACAAAAAGGTGGATATTTGTACATGGAAGTAGGTCCTTTCAAGGACTCGGACACACAAGAGTAGATGAGCATGCACACACACATTTTGATCTCACACACACACACACACACACACACACACACACACACACATTTTGATCTCTCACTCTCTTCGTGCTGCAACACATTAGGGCTATCACACTAGAGCTGTCAGCCCTACATCACAAGAGTAGTGTACAAAACTTGTTTTATTTGAATATTCAACCAACGTTGAAAAAAGAAGCCTATTGCAGTGGACTACAATGTCAAAGCAACAAGTAAGTCCTTTGGTCTATTAATGAGCGAGCTCGAATTATTTACTTGTGTTCATTTATCATAGTTACGAGGATCCTTGTGTGAAAAGAGATAATGTGCAGCTTAGTTCTGGACACTTGAATCTTCTAATTTGCACAATGTAGTTTAGGTGATTTGGACACAAAACAATTTAGGTGGTTTGGACATGAATCTTGAGATTTGCATAGGGCAAAATACTATTGTGAAGGGAGCTCCAAGTTAATTGAGTGTGTTGAGACCAAGAAACTACAATCAAATATAGGTTGTATACTTGTGCATCATGGTTTCAGACCTTCAAACTTGTGTTGGAACTTGTGCATCCTGGTTGAAACCTTTAAGCTTACATGTGCCAACTGATATTAGGACCAGATTGGAACCAAACGCAAACACGTGTTTATTGATTACTCTACAAAAAGCAGGCATACATATGGTTTAGCCTAGCCAACATCAAGTTGTAAGCTAGCCAGCATATGGTGTAACCCAGTTAACATTAGTATTTGATGAACAACACTTGGTATCAATTAGATTCATATGAATCACATCACTTGTTGTAACCCAGACAACATATGTTGTAACCCAGTCAACATTAAGTTTTATACCAATAGTATTTGATGAACTCAACAATCGGTATCAATTAGAATCATATGGATCACATGGGTTCCATGGCAATGATGAAATAGAATCAAGACAAAGAAATGACATAAGGCGTATAGTGTAGATGCAAGGAGTAGTAGTACATGTTTAGGAGCTAGAGAAATGGTGGATGTGTTAGATGACACCCAGTCATGGTCAGGAAGGTTGAGGTCGACTAGAGCGATCATGTGAAGCCCATTGGAATAGGGTTGTATAGCTAATAAGACCAAGTTAAAAATATGACTTGTTTATAGTGAAAGAAATCTCCAAGTCCAACGAGTCTGAAAAGATGGTTGAAATACACTTTTTCTGAACTTTGGTGCACATTTTGAACATGTCAATGTCAAGCCTCAACCCCAAATGTAATTTATGGGTTCCCCAAAAGATCTTGTACAAGTGGTACAAGTGGCAACAAAGCACAAAGAAACTATAAATAATGTTTGGGATGGCTTAAACATGGGTTTTATTGATGGGATTAGTGTCTAACATGTGTATCCTATATGGATTTTAGATAAAACAATAGACAATTTGATGAGACAACTTTTAGAAGGTCCAATAGAATAAGGTGTTTGTAGGTTTGACCTATTATAGTTTTATATCATGCATACGTGGAAAAAATGACTATTGTACAGATTTGAATAAGCCATTTGAACAAGCAACGCGCCACAAAGAAAGAGCAAGTCTAACACCTCTAGTGAAAGAGCGTAAAGCTTGGCTATGTATCGATTCACATAATTTTTGTCCTCAAAAGGCTAGGTTCCCATAGCTACATTAATTTTGGGTAATTCAAGCTTGTGAAGGTTATACATGCATCTAGTAGGAGGGCTATGAGGAAATGCCTCTAGGAATGTAACGTAAACGGCAATTGAAAATAGAAATAAATGATATCTCAACAATGGAAATGGCTTGAAACTAGGAAATAGAAACAACTAGGAAACGACACGCCTCTTTATGAGATGTGAATGTAAATGATGTGGGAAAAGTTGAGAGAAAAAGAGAAAAAAGTTAGAATATATCATAATTTAAAAGAGACTTCTACCATTTGGACTATCGGTTTGAGTTCCTCCCTGAGGTCGCGGGATCGAATCTCCTGCAACAAAACCGTGAGACACCTAGTTGTAGGTTGTGTGTATTTGTTGTGTGTTCAATTCAAGTTATCTCGAATTTTTTTTTTTAAAAAAAACAAGAGACAAAACAAGGAATATGGGAAAAATTCGGTGGTGGATAGTGTGGGAAAACTCCTTAGATGAGATTAGAAAATGGGGAACAACAACAAAAATAACACCTCCGAAGAAATATGAATTTTGCAATTTTGGCTCGTAAACATAAGTCTCGTGTTTCTATAGCCTATAGGACCAATATGATGATTAGAGAGCTTGTGTCTAGCTTGATGTGGATGTGTTGAGACATGGGAGATGTAGGATAAGAGATGCCCACCATGAGTGCCTCCAATAATGGAATAGTCCTAAAACAACCTATAAGATTGATGGCACATGAGATTTAAAAGACATTATTTAAGCTATATTGCTAGATACAAAGATAATGAAGCAAGATACTGTGTTAGACATTCTGTAATTTGAGTTTTAAAGTTTTGTGCTATGAAAGATCTACTTCACGTGAATGTTCTCTAGTATACACACTGCACATTGTAACATCTTATGTGTAAACATTGTAAGCCTTTACTAAGATATCTATTGGCATGAGGATAAAAACGAGGCCAAAAACTTCTTATTTGCATAGAGAAAAGACCGTTTTTTTCCTTTGGCAGATGGGCTTAGGTTGGGAGCCAAAAGTGCCTTGGTAAGGCTTGGTGGTGGTGTACCCATCTTTTGCATCTATGACCAAGGATAGCATACATTCCAAATGCTACTACTAAAACTAAATTTACTCCAATTACTCTAAATGAGAAAGCATATGTATGCTTCTCAAATCACTGCTTAATTTTTGAAGGAAGATATTAATAGAATACACATGAAGAAGTATTCTCATAATCAAACAAGGGCATAAAGTCAATTTTGTGACCAATCTACAAATATGTGAAGAGGCCAAAAAGAAAGAGGCCACGAAATAGGAAAGTCAATTTTGTGGCCATGATATACAAGAATATGAAGAGGCTACAATAGAACAAAAAGAGGCCATGGAATAGGAAAGCAAACAAAGTAGGAACGAGAAAGGCTTAACAAGATGTACAACAAAGATGCCTGAGAATCCACCATAGATAAACACCCTCTATGAAGATGAGGAGATTCATGAGGCCAAGGATAAAATTCCCTTAGCTAATAAAGTAGTATCGATCACTCACACAACAAAGGTCACATTATGTACTACATATTGCAAGTTGGTAAAGTAGTATCAATTGCTCACACACCAAAGGTCACATTATGTGTACATAGTGCAAGTTGCATATGTGATATTCTTGAGGATGGAAACATCTCATCCAAGCCATTTGTTGTGCTAAAGACCATCCTAAAAGGGATTCTTTGGACTCAATCCTTATGTGCTACATAGTGCAAGATTCCTTAGATGACAAATGAGGAACACTGCTGGTGGTAAGCTTGGCAGGGTGCACTCCCAACTTGATAAAATAAAATAAGGGAGATAATTAAACAACAAAAAATTTTGCTCAATGGTAGGATTTTAAACTTGCCAATGGAAAAGATACATCGACCACCTATTGATACACCAGCTAGTAGAAGATCAATGGAGATTAGAGAACCTCACATAGTACATGTCAATAATCTTAAGAAGAAAGTGAAGGTAAATCCCCATGCCATAGTGGTTCCATTTATTATTTTGGTAGATCCCCAAGATTGTTCCAACAAAAATAGAAGAATGTCAGAATTATAACTATTATGTCATGGGGGCTCACACTTTGCTAATGATAGGAGGGATTTATTAAAGGAAAATCTAATCAGTCCTTACTATAACACTGTAGATTGCAAAATCTATCAAGGCTATATGTTGGAGACCTTCTTCTTCTCACTTTCTCACTCTGTCACACACACACACACACACACACCTCCATCTCACAATCTATCTTTGATCTACCATCGCCACCATCGTGTGTGAGACATGTACCATCATGTGTGGGATACGATGTACATGTGTCCTCGTTGTGATGTACATTCAACTTTTATCCTCGATACCTCTCCATGGAGGTTAAGCATATATTTCTTAAAAAATTCATGCATTTAATTGATTGGTTATCAGATCAAGTAAAATTTATTAAATTACATGTAAATATATAGATAAGAGTTTGTAGATACATATGATTTAGAATATTATATAGTTAATTGAACAATTTCAAAAAGTTATAAACCAAAGAATAGAGTGAACAAATGGATGTATATATATATATATATATATATATATATATATATATATATATATATATATATATATAAATGATAAAAAATATACAATACACATCTATGCATGATTGATCATGCATTACAAAACACTCATGGCATGAATCCATGGCCATATATGTGTTAAAAAAATAATGGATATACATCATCATGAAAAATCAAAGTGAAAAAACTGTGTAGATGATGAGAATAAAACCAAAGTAGGTCCTATACACTATAGCTACTATTAATCTAATGATCCCCTCATCATCCCTCTCATCATTTCTCATGCCATCATTTCCATGATGCTTGAAGGAAGGTGACAATCAGGACCCGAATCATATAAAAAAATCATTATACATAGCTTATTATTACTACATACGTTCCACATTACTAGATGAAAAGTAAATAATAACTGCATTGTAAATAATAAGACATTAATTTACCACATACCTCAGGTAGTACAGGCTCCACTCCACACCGAGAGAGCTCTATTTGTAGCCACTCTTCATGCAATTTTCTTAGTATACCACCCTTTAAATTGAATTGCACATACATTTACATAAGATTGAAGGCTTATAAATATATTATAATCTATTAAAATCTACACATGCACACATATATGCACATGCGTGTATGCATGTGACAATCTTAATGGAGCACTTATAGGCCTTGACTGGGTCTCCTTGCTCCTTGTTGGGAACTCATACAAACATTTACATGCATTTCACATAATATATGAAAATCTACTATGGATGCTATTATATTCTTGATCATCTAAAAAACTAGCATATGTTAATGAATGTGGTATTACATGCCCTTTTAATTGTGTTGTAGCTATCTATTTTATTATGATAGCAAAAGACTATGTTTAGTTATGCTGCTACAAAGGGCACTACACATCTTGGGATTCAGCATGATCCACATCATTTCACACTTATGATATATCAAAACTCTTCTACCACACGACTACTAATCATGCTTATACTGAAAAATGGTTACCTATCATGAGAATATGGGAAAACAACTATTAAATAGTTGGAAATTTAGGAAAACCATGGAAAATGTTTCTTGGGAAATTTTGGCATTAAATGAATTAGTTTGGTGGTGTAGTGACACAAATGAGCTTCTGTGGTCCTACATATTCTTGGGGAGTATGGTCTCGCAACTTACTCACTATGTGAGATCTTAGCATGTCCGCATATGAGATGTACTCCAATGTAACATCCACATAGTAGAGAGAGAGCACACATCCAATAGCGGGGTTTCGTATAGGGAGCATACTTACATAGATAGTCACCCCCTTATACACATGGGAACATAGCAAGATTGATAAATAATAGTAGGAGGGAGAGCTAGAAGTGCATGCGAATTGTATTTTTGAGGAGCATATTGGCAATGAACAACACATGGGAACATAGCAAGATTGATAAATAATAGTAGGAGGGAGAGCTAGAAGTGCATGCAAATTGTATTTTTGAGGAGCATATTGGCAATGAACAACACATGCTAGGATTAATCACTACCTATGTTAGTAGTTACTATTACTAGGAGTTTGTGAGTTGGGGAGGAGGTGTTGGTGGTGAACGATTCATTACTCCTGTTTGCCTCATAGACATGAGCAAGTAGGATTTCCATTACATGTTTGATTGGGATGCCACAAGAGGGTGTGATGATTGTACACATATATTTCATGCTCAGATACTTTTACACTTAGATGATTGTACACATATTTTTTGCTCAGATACTTTTACAATCAAATGATTGTACACTGTATATATTTTATGCTCAGATACTTTTACACTTAGATGATTGTACTTAGATATTTTTGCACTCAGATGATTATACTCCTCCACAACTTTGACCATGAAAAAATCCACCACAGGCAAAATCCTAAAACAAGGAAGAAATTAAGAAGTTATATAAACAAACATAAAAATCTTGAAAGAATTTCTTATAATTTACGCACCCATCCTTGTGGCCATCTATCATAATCCCAGCAACATGTTGATGAGGAAGGGGTGCACACCAAAGAGGTGGCTCTGTAAATAATGTAAGTTATATATGTCATGCACTAAAAAATCATAAAAAATATGAATAAATACCAAAAAATGGATATAAAGTTGTAAACCTTCAACCCTCGACTCCAACATATCCAAAGTGAATAGAATGTCATACATGATTGTCCCTAACACAAAACAAAACTTTTTAGAATATATACTTAAAACAAAGAACAAAGAGCCATGGAAACTACTTTTGGCATGCATCCTCCTCTTGTCATACGGCAGGGGAAAGGACGTGCTTAATAGGAAAGATACACATGCATACAAAAAGACACATACAGAAAATTAGAACACATAACTTCAATACGATACCTAAAATTATTACCCATAAGCATCTAAGATCTATGCATAAACAATGTTACTTATATATGTAAGCCAAGCAATAAGGTGGATATCCTCCCCCAAGTTAGAGACCATAACTGAAAGGATGTTCTGGTAAAAAAACTATAGCTATCAAATCAGGTCAATCACATACACACTGTCTCGGAAGTAAAGCATCTAAAACCTCTTACCAGTTTTGATTGCATGCAAAAGTAATAAATAAATCAAGTTTGCCCTTGGAATGGATAACTGCCATTGCATTTGATATATTTTCCAAGTCCACCAATAAAACTCGATGGTAAATGGTGACAATTAGCCATGCAACAAATTGCTTCTAGGTAGTTCTTATTGCCATATGCAAAACTTCCTTATATACAACATTAGTAGTACAAACCGTCTCTCGACCACTCACAGTAGGTAGTATCTTGAAGAAATACCTTGACAGCATTTGATGATCGCACACGTGAGAAAGCAACATATAACTGTCCATGACTAAATACTAGAGTTGCCAAGTATAATCATAAAAGAGACATTGTTTAGGCTTGTGATTTATTTATTGTCATGGCAAATGTGAGTCGAACAAGGAACTGCCTCTACCTTATATCAAATGGAAGCTGCAATATGAAAGTTATTCTTGGAATGAAGACCCTATCTCCAATGTTAGTCCCAATAATAATTTTTGCCTCTAACACCTTTGTGTGAAATTCCTTGTATCTTAATCGAGTACCATTGCACAATCCCTCTCGAGGATTTAGATTACGCAATAAAATTATTGGAGCATTTCTTTTCAGAATCAGTTGATGAGGTGGATAACCACCACCAAGATTAAGACTGTTTAGGTACTCTGTTGCATATAAAAAAGATCCTTCACCCCACTGTTATTAACTGAATCTACAATCAAGTACTCCTTGCTCTCCCCCCAGGCATGGCATCAAGTGCACTACTATTGATCGCATCAACTTCAAGGTTTCGAGGTGCAAGAATAGCATGCTCTTTAAAATACGATGCATAATCTACAACACTGAGAAGCCCTGTATACACCCATTTAATCAAGTCCTCCATAGACCCTCTCTCTAAAAGCATTTTTGATGGAATTGACACAATATCTTCTTTTATTCCCTCCCTCTTTGTTCTGTTTTGCCAATGTCTAAAACCTACTGTATGAATTCATGCTCTGTTAAGTTATTACCATTTCGAAGTACCTGCATGTTCTGTGTAAGCTTCAATACTGTAGTGTCTCTTCATATTTGTGAGTGACATAATGTGGCATTAACAATGTCCTCTTGTCCTCCCTTTGGAACAACTGGCAAGATCTGCCTAAAATCTCCACCAAACAATATGACCTTTCCACCAAAAAGCTGATCACTGCCCATGATGTCTCTTAATGTCCTGCCCAAGGCTTCAAAGGCATATCAATGGGTCATGGGTGCCTCATCTCATATTATTTGCTTAGCTAGCTTCACAACATCTGCAAGCTGATTGTTAACCTTTATGTTATAGGTTTTAGCTGCATGTAGGTCCAATGGTATTTTAAACCGTGAATGAGCTGTGCGACCATTGCCTACTAGTAGCAAGGTTGCAATGCCAGAAGATGCACACGCCAAAGCAACATGCCCGTCCCCACGCAACCGAGAAAGCAAACAATTATAGAGAAAGGTCTTTCTCGACTCTCTTGGACCATCGAGAAAAAACACTTCACCAACACCTGCATATACTGCCTCTAAAATCCGATTAAAGGCCGCTAGTTGACAATCATTTAGAGTTGTTTTCATTCGATAAGCAATTTGTGCCTGCTGCTCAACATTAAATATTCTCTCTTCTTGTAATAATCCATTTGTAACTATGGACACAATTGGTCTATCCACATGAGGCATTCCCTCAAACTCAACCAACCTCATGTTGCTGAAGAATGCGCTCTAAATGCAACAGAGCCTCATTCTTTGCCACTACGTGACTTTCCAATAAACCTCTAGCTATGCATGATCCCTTGAAAGTAGGATAGACTTGCGCATCAAAACTACGCAAGTCATCAAAAGACTTACAACCTTTGCAAACAGTAAGCAACATACGCAAGAAATATTGCTCACCAGCAGGCAAGATGGAGAAACATTGTACATGCGACCGATGCTATTGCCTAACTTTCTTCTAGTCCACTTCTTAAGACTCGTGTTCCAAAACCATCGGCTGGGAAAGTCACTATAAAGCAAATCTTTTGCATCATCGTGCAACTCGTTACATGCAAACCACTCTGTGAGGGTAGTTTTTTCGTTTCTTTCTCTATCGATTATACTATGCAAATCATCATCATCTCGAAACATGACATTATTATGTAGGGAAAGATAAACTTGTAATCTTTGGACATCGGGATTTTCTTCATGCATGTTATATTCATAAATTCGTCAGCATGCTTCTAATGCTGACACATAACGTGCATCCAAGTACCTACTGACCTCATCCACCACAGCATTAGTTGAATGTTCTAATTCTCCTTGCCTTTCTACATGATTTACAGTTTGCATTCTGATTGTTGCTCTGTCATGACCCTTGCACACATTTTTATACAAATATTTAATTGCTATGATTATGGAGCATACTTCAACATGTGTGCCTTGTATTTCATGGAGAGGAAAGGATTAAATGGCACTCTCGCTAACGATTATCAATGATAGCTCCTTTCAATTGTATGTTCTTGCCATCATCTCGATGCATATAAATAGGATAGCCATCGCTACCCACCACAGTAGATTCAGAGAAGGCACGCGGATAACGACGACTACATTTCCCATTAGTCATGCATGGAGCATTGGGATTTAGTGCACCACATGGGCCATGAACATTACATTGTCTAATAATCTCATGTAACTCAAAAAACATTTCCCGATCAGGAAGCTCTGTACATACTAATCGATCATAATGACTAATCTCAGTTGCCTTAAATTCATCTGCCAAAAATCAATAATATGTGAGTGTGGCAAACCTCTCTTTTGGAACTCAATCACACAAACATAACCAGCCACTTTTCCAAAAAAATTATCCTTTGTAATTGACCTCATCATATCCTTATGTTTTTTATTAAACACGAACGCGGGTTGTCAAATCCGATCGATCATGCGCACTCTGACCCAGGAAGCAATGCTTCAGATATTTCAAACCATTATGGATTGCAAGTGAATGTAACAAATAAATCTGGCTTACCCTTCTTCCTTACAATTGCCATTGCATCCTGGTATAGCTGATACATATACCATGGCCCTCCTGTAAAAGAAGATGGTAACACAATTCTACTTCCCACAGTGTTGCCCAGTATAGTTCTTGTACCATCAACTGCATTAACCATGTCTGATAATCCTTGATACACTTCTGCACGCAAAGTTGTTTGATTATTATGTATCCATACCAACTTCGATTCCTCCATGCTACTATATGCATCTACAATGTACTGTTGCAATAATCTTCCCCCACGTAGAAGGCAAGCATTGGTATCAAATCTGATTTGCAACAATCGATATGCATAATATTATCTTTGAGTAACACATTTTGAGCTTTGAATCTCATGCAGTGATGCATGGGCAGGAAATGTATATATGCCAACCATCCTCCCCTCGTGGAAATAAAAGAACATATAAGAGTGGCATATATGATCGATGCAAATTAGATATTCTTCTCACAAACCCATTGCGCAAATTTTTTTTGGATATCTCGATAGCCGACATCGGCATCATCTCCTTGCCCTGGCATGATAGCAGCAACCTCGCTAGCTGTGGGCACCACGTATTGTCTAGAGGTAGAGCAGTTCTCGCAAATTATCATCTTTAAATCTGCATGTGGATTGCTTCCCAATGCTACGGTTCACATTGCATTCTTGGTGAGCACGTTCTTGTGTTCGATATTGCTCCCTCTGTTCTACATTTCTAGGTGGCTATTTTTTTTAAAATATTGTTCTTTGCCTTTCAACATTACGTCATTCTTTGCACGTTACGTGCCTTGGTATTTGTTTCATAAAGCTTTACCAAGGTGTCCCACGCCTCCTTGGGGGACTTGGCATCTTGAATGTGCCCAATCATGGTGTCCTGTATACTAATGGAGAGCCAATACATAACCTTCCTGGCTCCTTGGTTCCAGTCTTTAAACTCTTTCACATCTGCAGCAGTCGGATTTATATCCGGTATCTCCGGTGCCTCTTCATGCTCACCTTCTATGTAGTCCCAATAGCCTTTTCCCATCAGGAAGTTTGTCAACCTGAACCTCCAAGCATGGAAGTTATTGTTATCAAGCTTCTCAGCCACAATCTGAGTTATCCCATCATTTGACATCTTGCCAAACACACAATTTTACCAGAAACTGCACTCTGGTTTTTCTGCACAAACTGCTGTATTTTCTGCACAGCGGTACTGTAGTACTCTCAAATGTCACAACCAATGACTTCAATGTGCATACATACACCCAATGGCAACTGTAGACCTCTTTACAGCACCCACAGTGTCTACACAATCAATCTGTCTTCCTGCAGTTCTTAAAACAGAGTTCTGCAGAGAATCGATGACTTACCCGCAGTGCTCGAAATCGCCTGCTTTCTAAAAAACGGAGGTCCAGACGTGCCCGAAACGCATTTCCGGCCCGAAAATCTCAGTCCAATAGGACTATATAGTTGCCCTATAGCTTTACTCCCGCGAAGAAAGCTCCTCAATCAGAGACCGTTTGTCGGTGCCTCCCGTAGAGCTCCCGATAAGGGTGTAGTCACCAACACAATAGGGAAGAGTAGTTGAAGCTCTTACCCTCGTACCGCTTCCTGTGGTTCTCTTGCTTGCAGCTCAGCCCTTAGCACGAACCAGGCTTTGATACCATGAAAAGATGCAAGGGAAAGAGAGCTTGAGCTCTTGTAAGCACACACACACACTCACAAAACCCTAATAGAGAACACACAAGGTGAGAGGTTGAAAATCTTCTTCTTCGCTACTCACTCAACACACACTATACAAGAATAAGAGTACTCATAATATGAAAGATACTCAACCAATACATACACGGGTTCTCTATAGTGTGAACCCGACTAAATGAGCTGGCGCTATAACTATGCCAGTCTCTAGAATGGCTATCACACAGCCTGTCATCCCACTGGCCGTATATCACCCAAGATTTCACCAACCATGCCAGTGGTGTAAGTGTGGGGCCTATCCCCCAGGCGGGTCATCAGTGTCCATCGCCTCACTAGATGAGCTCGATATCTCAATAGGCCATAGGTCCAATTTTGAGGGGACTCTCTAAGGTCACGACACATTAGAAACCAGATTAATGGAATGCACATTGTAATCAAATGTGCTTTGGTGGTAGCCAAACTTTTCAAGTATGTATATATGGACCCCACCCTCACTCTTGCAAAGTTTGGTCACCATTGAAGCACTCTTGAATGCAATGTGCAAGCTAAAGGTCCAATTTTGAGGGGGCTCTCTAAGGCCATGACACTTTGAAAATCGGGTAAATGGCATGTACATGGTAACCAAATGTACTCTGATGGTGACCAAACTTTGTAAATGTGCTCTGATGGTGACCAAACTTTGTAAATGTGTATACGTAAACCCCACCCTCACTCTTGCAAAGTTTGGTCACACCATCGTCAAAGCACATTTAGTGGCCATGTGCAAGACCAAGGCCCAATTTCAAGGAGGCTCTCTACGGCTAATGATACATTAAGAACTGCACATATGGCATGCACACTGCAAGCAAATGTACTCCGGATGGCAATCAAAATTTATAAGTGTGTATATGTGTATATATTTTGGTCACCATTGGAGCACATTTGGTTTTGCAATGTGCGAATCAAAGGCTCAATTTCAAGGGGGCCCTCCCAGGCCATGACACATTGCACATTGTAACCAAATATGCTCCAATGGTGACTAAACTTTGCAAGTGTGTATATAAGGACCCTACCCTCACTCTTGCAAAGTTTAGTCACCATTGGAGCACATTTGGTTGTAATGTGTAGGCCAAAGTTCCACTAAACAAATAGAGACCAAAAGAGACAAAACATTAGTGAAAGAAAAAGACATGTTTGGATAAGTTTGTGTGTGTGTGTGTGTGTGTGTACATGTGAATATTTATGTGTATTATGCGTGTACTGTAAATATTTGTGTGTATTATGTGTGTACATGTGAATATTTATGTGTGTTATGTGTGTGCATGTGAATTTTTGTGTGTGTTATGTAGGTGCATGTGAGTGTGTGTGTGAATGCGTGTGCATTATAGAGGTACATGTGAGTGTGTGTGTGTGAATGTTATTGTGTATGTGTGCAGAAAGAAAGAATGATACACTTCTATGGAACTAAAATGGTATAATGTATAAATATAAGAGAATAATACATAGGATAAATTATGAAACTACAACAAAACGGTACTAGCCCAGCTACGTAAAAAAGTTATTTTTTTTTTCATTTTTTGAATTTTTTGCGTAACTCGACAAATTTACGTAACTCGGTTGAGTTACCTAAAAAATTTTGCTTTTTTGGAAAAAAATAAAGAGAGATTGATTTGTTTTCTTTGAAATGTTGTCGGTGCATGTTTGATGTATATGATTGCCATGGGTTATTTAAGTAACTCGACCGAGTTACATATTGGGCATCCATGTAGGAAGCTCGTATATCAATCAATTTTCATGGTGGATGTCCACGTAGGTATCCATGTCAGTGCATGTTTGATGTACATGATTGCCATGGGTTATGTAAGTAAGTCGATCGAGTTACATATTGGGCATCCACGTAGGCAGCTCGTATATCAATTGATTTTCATGGTGGATGTCCACCACATAACTCGATCGAGTTATGTGATACCTACATGAATGTCCATCATGTAACTCGTTGGAGTTATATGGATGTCCACCTCCTACCTTTATTAAATATACGTGGATATCCACCATGTAACTCGATCGAGTTACATGGTGCGTTTGTGGATGTCCCTACCATGTAACTAGATCAAGTTACATGGTGCGTTTGTGGATGTCCCTACCACCACGTAACTAGATCCACTTATGTGGTCATTGATAGTATCCCAGGTGGCAAGGGCGGTAACTCGATCGAGTTATTTCCCAAACATCTAGTGTGACTGCCACTTAGGATGATGTAATTGGAAGTATAACTTGATCGAGCTGCTATGTCAACGGTTTCCCATCCGCATGAAACGATATTAAAGTGAGGTTCCTTATTGTACCACCACCCAGGTACCCATGGGACAAGCACTCAAGAGCTTGTCTCTCCATCCAAGCCCTTGACCAAAAATAAATAATAAAGAATATACTAATCTAAGGGAAATAAGAGAAGAGAGGAAAAGTGTAACAAGAGGGAAAGGAGCCTAATGGAAATGCAACACAACACACTTACACTCACCTCAACACCACACTCACACTCACTTCCACACCACACTCACCTCTCACTCACATGCATAAGCTCAAGAAAATGAGAAGGACATGGCGGCAAGATGAAGGCAAACTCACACAAGCTCTCCACCGCAAACCTCTCACACATGGGGAGTGCTCAAGAGTGAGTAAGCCACACCCTAACCTCCACTCCCAAGAGAATGAGGAGGACATGAACTCACTCAACTCAATAATCTAAGAAGGAATAAAAAGATGGACGCCACATCTTGGGCTAGAGGGAAATGAGATCTCCCTCACCCATGCTCTCCTATATATATTGAAAAAGGTAGGGCTATCACATATGCACAATGCCATAGGTGAGCCCTCAAAAAATCCATGTGACCCTGGAGTAATAAAAAACTGTGGAATGCCATAAATGTAAGAAATATCATTACCTCATCTAGTGAGATGACCATGGCTCGTGTGTCATGACATCAGCTAAATTCTCTCATACATCCTTAAGAAACAGAAAAATACCCCACCAATCCTTGTACCACCTAAGTATGTGCATGAAGCTCATGGCATGGGAACGCTCGCATGGTGGTGGAAGGAGTCAACAACATGTGCTAAATGATGTGCATGATCCTAAAAGATGTGCATGGAGTGAATCAAGGCACTAATACACATAACAATTGGGATGGTGTGTGTAAAAATAAACTTGTTTCTTTTTTGGAATTTAAATTTTTAGCTTTTTTGTTATTTTCTTTTTCTTTTTCTTTATTTTCTTTTTTAACTCTCTTTTTGGTATTTTTTGGAAAATAAAATAAAAGCCATGCAATGGCGGAGGGGTACTGAAAAAAGGAGAAGAGTCAACACAAAAAGTGCTAGTGAGGGGGAAAAATCACAAGAAGTAAAGAGGAAAGGTAGTTCAAAAAAGTTAGAGGGGAAAGGGAGGTTATAAAAAAATGGGGTTTTTTATATTTTTATATTTTTTTGGAAGATTAAAATAAAAAGAAATGCAAGGGGGAAGGGTTAGGTAGAAAAATAAAAGGGAGGAAGGGAGGCGTATATATATATATATATATATTGTTAGACCTCCATGCAAGGCAACCAAGATCTTTGTATCTAGCCTCATGCAAAAAACGCGAGGGGCCATATGTGGCCACAAGTGTGAAAATCCAGGATGCTAGTGCACCGTGATCCTAGTTTGATGTCCGATGGCCATGAAACTTGGCAAGCTAGTGCAAAGGGTCACCTCCTAGCCGCTTGCTAAGTTTCATGGCCATCAGACATTGCATGAGTGTGGTGGTGCACTAGAATCCCATATTTTTTATATAAGGCCATATGTGGCCCACAAGTGCGAACAATCTGGGATGCTAGCGCACCGCAACCCCAGTCCAATGTCTAATGGCCATGAAACTTAGCAAAGTGCAAAGTGTCACCTCCTAGTTGCTTGCGAAGTTTCATGCCATCCGACGACGTCGCAAGAGTGTGGTGGTGCGTTAGAATCACAGATTTTTTATATGGGACCATATGTGGTGGGCGACAAGTGCAAAAATTGGGAATATTAGCGCGTTAGAATAATTGATTTTTTATATGGGACCATATGTGGTGGCGACAAGTGTAAAAATTGGGAATATTAGCGCACTGTGACCCCGGCCCGATGTCCAATGTACATAAAACTTTACAAGCTAGTGCAAAGAGTAGTTTTTAAGCCAATTTGATATTTTCCCAAATAGACTAGATTTATTTTAGGTTTATCTCTCAAGCTTTTCTTAATCCAAGCTAATTAGGCTAATCCAACGCTAAGCTAAATGTCACTTTCTTTCATTGCTATCAGAGCTCTTGGCTTAGATCCTTACTTAGGGAGTGATTAGATGATAATCATTTTTAGATGTCACTTTCTTTCATTGCTATCAGAGCTCTTGGCTTAGATCCTTACTTAGGGAGTGATTAGATGATAATCATTTTTAGATTATTCTTAATCTAGTTTTTAGAGTACATTTTCTTGATCACGATAGTGTTAATAATTTTTGAATTACTGTTAATCTAGTTTTTTTCAGAATGCATTTCCTTGATCATGATTAGTGTTAATCATTCTCAGATTAGAAATTTTTGAATTACTGTTAATCTAGTTTTTTTAGAATGTATTTTCTTAATCATGTGATTAGTGTTAATCATTCTCGAATTAGGAATTTTCACAGTTTTTAAAATGCATTTTCTTTGATTTTGTTGCATTTCTTGATGTTCTTGAAAATCTTCTTGATTTTCTTGAATTTTGGAAAATTTTTGCATGAATTAGAGTCTATTTTCGTCAAATCTTCACACAAACCCTAGTTTCCTACTATCATTTGTTGCAAGATCCTTTGAGTTCTTTGCATTTTTGGGGAGACTCTTGGTTGTTGTGTAGTTTTTGGTGAAAGATTCATCAAGAAAGGTATTGGTTACCAAAGATACCTCAATTTCTTCTCCCCTGATGATCCCAACTGGTTGAACTCTTCTCTAATTAGCCATCCAAATCTAGAAAGGAGTAGGTTGCATGTTTATGATTCCTATCTTTTTGGATGGCCTATTTGATATTATATTTACTCCTGATCCTCCATCCAAAATGACACCGTCTCCCCTTTGATCTTTATGGTCACTTTTGGAACGGATGTGTCACAATCCTAGACTGTTTCCATATTCTTGTGCTCAGCGGCGCCGAATTTTTCGTTTCCTACACCGGGCATCTATGCCAATATTTCACTTGGCACTATGGCATGGAGAGCAGCTTTTACCTGTAGTTGGGAACTAGATTCAGCATTTGATCCAATGTGATGTTTAGCTTCATCTTGCTGAGATCCTCCCATAGGTCATATTCCTTCATGTTGCTTCTTTTCTCCTTGTCAGCAGAGCAGTAAGCATATTTTGGCCTCTGTACACTCTTCCTTCTCCCTCCTTTACTTCTCTTTCTTTTTCCTGACCTTCCCTTCTAAGTTTCCTATCCGGACTTACTCTGGATTTCTTTCCATTTCCTTTTTTGGGACACTTCCACTGCTATTGGTTGTAATGGGCTCCAGTTGGAACTTCATCTTCCTTTCTTCATTCGTTTTACTAATGCCTATTGAAATTCCTTCCCTCTTCTTGACTAGGCTTATCCTGTTTGGATCCGCGTCACCGTGCTCACTTAGGAGCAAGCTTTCCTGCACTATCCGCACCATCCCTTGTACACTCTGCACCAACTTGGTGATTTTTTCTCAGACCCTCTGCTGCCCTATCCACTATTCTGGCTTTTGTTTCTGTTATGGCTTAAAATTCTTGCCTGTCACTGTCTTGACAAGTCCTTATGATTTTGTCATAGCCATCACTACTACTGGTGGCTTTTCTTATTGTCTTCCTGCCCATTGGTCCACTTTTACCATATTCATTGGTGCATCAATTCCTATTGGGTTTGCCTCTCTTTGTGGCATTGCCTCTTGCAATTCTTGCTGACGGCATTGTAATATGGGGTAGTCATTTTGTCTATGCCCTAGGGCACTATAGTAGTAGCATATCATCACGACTCCTCTCTATCCAAATCTTCAACCTCCTCTTCCATACGGTATCTTGTTTTGAGGCTCCGGTGGTAGCTGGGACCTGTTTTGTAGGTTGATGCTGCTTGCCTTTCCACCACTCTCGAATTCCTATTCTGAGTGTTGTAAAAACATGTGTCAGTTGTGTGCTTTCTCTATCTGCATAGATAGTGCATGGCTATTGCATGCTTTTCATCTGGCACTCTTCCTTTGTGTGACCCTGGTTGTTACACTACTTTGTGCACCAAACGTCCGGTCTCATTCCGGATCTTGTGTTTCCTTCGGCAAGCGGGGCCTTTAGTTCTTAAACATCCATTGCTTGCTTTAAGCCTTTCTTCTTCTAGAGCTTTCGCTCTTCGGCATCCGACTCCAGAGACTGGAATCTGGTTCTGAGGTATCTTCTCCAGAATTCGACTCCAAAGTTTTTTCCTCCTCCTCCTTTATTTTGTCCCTCTTTTTCTTTTTAGAGTCTTTACTTGTCTGCTTCAAGATTTTGTTCAAAGGTGAGAGTCTCCAAATTAAATGAGGCCACCACCATCTACAGCTTTTACCTCAGTCCTCTCATAAACCATTGACTCAATGTGGCTAGGGCAGGTTTGTAGGGCTGATTCAGACGTATTAGCAATGCTTGAAATTCGGTCGCATAATCCTCTGTTGGCCTCTTCTTCTGAGTTAGCCTCTGCAGCTTCTCCAGTACTTCTGTGATAATCTTGTCTGTCCTGAATCTTTTTAGGAAAGCTTTCTTCAATTCTTCAAATGTGCTTTCATACCATATTGTGCATACCAACTAGTGGCTTTGCCACCTAAAGTTATCGCAAAATGCTCTGTCTTTTATGGCAATGGAGATCAGGTGGCCAAGAATGTGGTCTCGAAGGCAAAGACGTGAGCATCTGAATATTCCTCACTCTTGCCCTTAAACTTTGGGTATTTGTGAGAGACATCATTCCCACAGCTATCAATTCATCTTCTTCTTAATCTTCTTGCCTCTTGTTTTGAAGCTCCTGGTGCTCTCCCTCTTGGTTTCTTAGAGGTTCCTGATTCTATTGTTCTTATGTTGGTGCAAAATTCCTTTCGGAAGTCTTCTTAGACTATGCAGTTTCCCTTCACTTCTTAGACTATGCAGTTGCCCTTCACTCCTTGCAGCTTTGAGCTATCTATGGCGATACCGCATTGCTCTATTTGAGCTCTCTTTATTCTCCATGCATTTTCCATTGTATTCCTATGACTCTCTCATGAACATACCCGAAACAAGTATGTGCACACTTCCTTTCTTGATCTACCCCGACTAGCTTTTCTATTTGGACTTGTTGTGCAGGAAACCTTAGAATTAGACTCTACCTTTCTACTCCCCTTCCTGGCATACCATTCCCAAAAGTGTTGATGTGCAGTCACTACCCAGCACTTACATGGTTCCGGACCACCTAGTTGTCTCCTCAAGAGTGGTGACTAATGCAATTGTCCAAGAAACCCTTGGGGGGTTCACCTAAAAATATGTAAGTATACCACGTGAGTTCAAATGAAGGGGTTTTTTAATTCAAAATTTTAAGGTAAATTTACTTTTACAGAAGGAGTTTTTAAATCAATTTTGAAAAAAAATCTATAAGTCCATGAAGAAAAAGGGGTCATTTTATTCATGAAAAATTTACAGGTAAGGGGTTTTTTAAATACCCCTTGAATGCACATAATACATAGGTTTTCTTAGTAGTGCACCCCCTGAGAAGAAACCGTTACAAGGTTTACAAAGAAAGAAGGCTCAAACCGTAATAGTTTATTATACAATGGGATAGTCTAGGCAATGACATGGGCGGCGGCCTCAAATAGGTCGGTTGGCCGCCAACAATAGTACTAATCTATACAATCCGGGTCCAAGATAGGGTCACTTGTATCAATCCATGATCAAGGCCTGTTGTAATAGTAGAGACATTGAGAAGCCCTTACGCCATAGAAAGAATGCAAGGAGACAAACCAATGTCGTGGGGATTTTCCCAACCACACTCAAGAGCATAAAAAACTCAACCGAGAACCAAATTACTATTGCCTAACTAGCACACAAATTCACAATCGGGATGTGCCACTCACCTTGTTAAAGCTTGATGCCTGGGATTCTCGTAGGAGACAATGTTACCGCATAGACGCACCCAAAAGCTCCACTCCAACATTTCCGCCGCCACCGCACTCCAAAGGAAGATCCACCCTCGTCTCACCACTTAATCTCTCACACTCACTCTCTCACATGCAAGCAAGTAAGCAAGCATTCATAAGAGCTCTCAGATAAGCAAGCAAGAAATAGCATGAGATATTAGATAGAGAAGAAGGCACTCTATTGAATTAGCATAAAAGAATGAGTTATGAGAGTTACATTTTGCCTCTTATGTGTGGTTGCTAGGGTTTACACTCTTGGGTGTGGCTAAAATTAAAATTAGGTCCTAGGGCTCATTTGGCCACTCTAGCTTGTGTAACACCTAATCCACAAATAGTACTCGCTACCTAAAATCTCGTGGTGTGCCTTTAAAAGACAAGCGCAAGCATACACGTAAAATATGCAATACATGGTTTTCAAGTGAATTTCGACCATTTCGGTGCTAGTGGCCCAAAGGTGGTAAAAATGAAAAAGAAAAAAGTAAAAGAGTACAAAGTTAAAAATAAAAAAGTTTTTAAAAAAAAGAAAAAAGAGAAAAAGGAAAAGGAAAAAGATAAAAGCCTACCTTTAATATATATATATATATATATATATATATATATATATATATATATATATATATATAATTTTTTTGAAAAGTGTACATACAAGTTTGCCTATTTATAGGTTTTAGGCTGTTTGTGATCATTTTGGTGCACTTGATACAAAACCTTAACAAAGAAGTGAGAATCCTAACCAGGCCTCACCAGTTTGTCTAACTACTAATCCTTATGAGTGACCACGTAGCTAGCTACCTCAGAGGTTCGGCCTACCATGCTACCTCTGAACCAAATCTTACTACATATTGACCACACAATGAAGGGGTTGAGGTAAACTTTAGAGAGACACCTAGTGTAGTCTCATCATTACAAGTAGGGAGCGTGCGTCTACCTCAAGAAAGAGCTACGCTTGCAAATCTTGAACCAACATCTTATCATAGATGAGTGGGAGTATGACACATCAATAGAGACTCTTATGGATGTTAGAATACATGAATTTAGGGAGGCTCATAGCAAGTGATTAAGCCCATATAATGAAAAAACTAAGAAAATGCTAATATGAGATTAAGATAAAGATTAATCAATGACAATGGTTAAGTCACAAACTCCATAATCTCATTGCATTAGCTTGATCCAAGTGCATCCTTTTATAGCTCTCATGAAGCTCCCAACTCACAAGATGTGTGCACCCTAGTGCCAACCATGTGCCTATAAATGATCACACTACATGTGCTCCCTTGCACTTTCCATGTGTTACCTTTTTGACCATTGACTTTAACTTTTACAAATGACTAAACAAATCAACCTTTGCCAATGTACCCTTAGTCTATTCCTCTTTCTAATGTGCATGGTCCTCCCCTTTCTCTATTTATGTTGCACCCTCACACATTGTTTTTCTCAACAATGGATTTTGCTACAACCCAAGCTTATGGTGTTAGTTAGGAAGGTATTGTCCAACCAATATCTAGGGCCACAATAGAGGAGAAACAATTGTAGGGCATCTGTGGTTACATAAGTAGGATCATTGAACATGAAAGAATCCAAAGACCTATGGCGCAAGTCAGGACGTCCAAACTAAGAAGGCCCAATTAACGAAATGGTAACACCTCTTGCGAGCCCAGTGGATGCTAATTTTGTAGTATCACCTGGCTACATTATGCACCAAGCCCCAATTGTTACTATTGTTCCTCTAGGCTACACAGGACTCCAAGAATCTACAAGCACAGACTTCACATTTCGAGACCGTAGTAGAGAGGTACCAACCCAAGATCTTGTTAGCACAATTTTAACTTTGTGGTAATATGTACTACACCACTCATAATAACGACACCACCTATGACCACCAACCACGCAGCGTTTCCCATTAGTTTCATGCCCTCGGTCATAACTATGGCAACCATGGTTGCAATCATCCCCCCAACAATGGCTCCATGCCTAGTTAACGCATCCATATCATCTACTAGGGCCATACAAGGAGAAACCTTCACATAACATCCTCAATTCCTTGTGTCTTCCTCTACTTTACCAATACAGCCTAGAGCAAGGGGGACATCCTCACAAATGACTAGACCTGTGGTGCCCTTGGCTCATATGCCATCGACACCTATGGGAATTCTTGTACGACCCTCTACCCGCAAAGGTTACACACAAGTTTAATGGAGTGGGAAATCCTAGAAGACATCTTGAGGTCTTCAATCAAGTTTGTGAGGCCTTAGGTGGGAGGAATGAGCTTGCAAAGACCAACGCCTTACACTAGATAGCAAGGTACCCAACTCTGAGAGTTGAAGAGTGTCTAAATTTTACTAGGCTTCGAAGGTTATTCTTCCTAAAGCAATTTGTGCATGAGGAAGCTTTGTGGAGTGTGGCTTCATAGTTGCACAAAGCTGAGAGAGAAGAAGAAGATGATTCAGTGAGAGATTTTATTAGTCATCTCAAGTATTTAAACTCTTGATGTGGTCTGCATGAGTGCTTCTCCAACAATCAACTACTTGATCGATTTATCCACGAGTTTAAACATGAAGATATCCATAATGGTTTGGTCATTAGAGGTATCACCACTTGGGAGGACGGCACATCAACAAGTGGTCGTAGAACCACCATTGCGAAACTTGTAGTAGCTAAACGTAATACTTTAGTGGAAATAACTTGGACTGGCTTCTCAAAAGCCCTTCAAGAGAAAATGAAGGCTACCAAATCTTTGAACAATGCGCACATGTACCCGAGGAGAGAGCTACTATGGTGTTCCATTTGCCATTTCAAGGACATATTACTAGCGTCCAATTTTAAGAGCTCATTACAATGGTAACTATAGCTTTTGTGGGCACTATGGTCATGAAGCTTGAGACTGTTGAACACGCCTACAAGCTATTACCAACACAA
The DNA here is from genome assembly GCF_041138505.1 of Cibotium barometz. NCBI lineage: Eukaryota > Viridiplantae > Streptophyta > Polypodiopsida > Cyatheales > Cibotiaceae > Cibotium > Cibotium barometz. The sequence continues at coordinate 6,020,730 of NC_141094.1, read as the reverse complement.
TGAGACCATAGCTAGCCTTGCCAGAACTGTAACAAACACTAGCCCTCAGTCCTGCAAATTAAGCAATGGTTGAGCATCCCCAGGAAACAACTTCTATCAAAGGGAATGCACAATGCACCCAATGTGCCATTACCTTTGCCAGTATTAGGACCACAACCACCTCCACCTCCACCAAGAGTGACACTTCTTAATCAAGTAAGCTTTGAGGAGTCTATTGATTACTAAGAATATGAGGTGGATGTACAATCCAACCCATACCTCTTTGAGGACCCCACAAATCTTCATATTGATATGTAGTTGATGGGAGAGGGGGAGTCAAGCCGATTTACCAACTTGTTGGGATGGGAAGGGCCCGGGACATTAATGCAACGGGAAGGAGAAATTGTCTCTAAATTTTTCTCAACTCAAACATGCCACCGGCCACCTATAACAGTTGTGGCATATATCATTGGATTAAGGACTGTCCCAACAAGATTGTGGTGACAAGTACACAGACGAGATCCATCACCACACCCCTAAACATGATTGGGGAAAGTAATCAAACTTAAAGGTAGATCCTAAAAAATCAAGGTTAAACACATTTGAATGCCACTGTCTAGCTACAAGCCCAAAACCAACATGTTCTCGAGCAATGATTTGTGGCCTCGATAGTAGAGTCTAAGAAGAAGAAGGGCCATAGGAGAAAGAAGTCGATTAAGAATGGAAAAATTAAGAAAACCAAAAAGACAAATCTTGAAATGCCTCAAGAGCCAGTCTCCACCATTAGGGACCTAGATGAGGACTTAGACCCCTTGGGCACAAGGGATGATTTTGAACTTGGTAGGGGAATACCCTCCAAAACCAAGAACACGAGGAAGGAGACCCCACGGGAACCTTTAATTCCTAGAACTAGATCACACATGACAAAACTTGGCTCTTATCCTGACCCTCAGCAGAAGGAGATTGAGCAAGTCCAAGGATTTAGTTGCAAAACCACAAGAGGAACTTGAACCAAAGCCCAAGCAAGTGAGAGTCTCCTAATCTAAAGAAAGGTACGAAGTTCTTCAAAACACCAAGGAGAATATATAAAAATGGCGGAGACATAAATGCTATGTAGCCAATCATCATAGAAGGCTACAACCACCTAATGGCTACAATATGTGGGTGCATTTGGTGCACATCGCAAGTTTATCAACAATTGGGGAGAGGAATTACAAAAAGTTATGTATTGCAACCCTCCTCCCACTAAGTTGATAGCCAAAATCGATGTCATAGATGAACCAAAGCTTAATTGTTCCGTGAGACAAAGGAAGAACAAAGAGTTGGCCTAGAAAGACAGGGAAGTGGAACCTACAGCTAAGGCAGTAGAAGAAAATCAAGAGCCAACACCTAACTTGCGTGCTAACCCAGAGCATTATAAATCTTTTACAATTGGGGATGGCAAGCTAGTGTTTGATAACTCCACATGTAAACCAACAAGTGAGGCAGAAGGAGTTTATGATGGTCCTACTGAAGTAAAAGTAGACTTGGCTAAACCTGGAGAAGACCCTAAGCCAATCTTTATAGCCAAAGACCTCACTCCAAATCAAGAAGCTGAACATATTTATCTCCTCAAGGAATATAAGGATTTCTTTGAATGGACTTACCATGATATGAAGGGAGTACCTGCTAAGGTTGTGTAGCACATAGTCCCCATCATACCAAACATTAAACCTATCCCATCACTAACCTTATCCAATGAATCCAAAGTATGCTAACATTGTTAAAGAAGAGATTGACAAGCTTATCGAATGTGGATTCATCTATGAAATTGAACATTCGGACTGGGTGTCACCCATTGTGGTTGTGCCAAAAAAGAATGAGAAATTACAAGTATGTGTCAATCTCAGAAAGGTCAACACAGTAACAAGACAAGATCATTACCCCTTGTCGTATTCAGAACACGTACTCGAATGAGTAGTTGGCAAGGAAGCATACAACTTCTTAAACGAGTATTTAGGATATAACCAAATTTTCATTGCTCTCAAGAGGATCAAACAAAAACTTTTTTTGTCATAGATTCTAAACACAGAGTTTATGCTTATAGAGTTATGCCATTTGGCTTAATAAATGCACTAGCCACATTCCAAATGGCTTATGAACACTGCCTTTAAAGATTTTCTGAGGACTTTTCTTGAAGTTTTGTCTTAGATGATTTGTGCATTCATTTGTCATGGAAAGAGCATTTATCCTACTTACAAAAGGTTGTCAATAAGCATGCGATGTGCATCAACACCACCCACATATTACAGCCATTAGGCGGTGGTTGTTCTTACTTGCAGCTTTCTATGATGATTGGTTGGTTGCTTAAAGCTTTCTATGATGATTGGTTGCATAGCGTTTACGTCTTCACCATTTTTGGAGACGCTCCTTGGCTTTTTGAAGAACTTCATCCCTTTCTTCAGATTGGGAATTCGTATCACATTCATAACTACTCCCTATAGTTTCTTTTAATGTTGTCAGCTCTGTTTTACTTGTGGTAAACTAAGGAATTGGTGTCACTTTCAGTCTCTGTTTCAGACTCCCATCACCACCACCATTGCTGCTTGTGCTTTAGTCATCCCATGTGGACTCATGTTCACCTATAACCAATCCCCTCGGGATCAGAAGGTAAAGCCCAAATCATTTGTAGTGGCACAACCTTAGGAAGCACCATTAGGTGTAACCCATATAGATCCTTGTTAATCCTGTTTTGGATTAACAAACATGATTCTCCAATTGAGGACATTAATAAGTGTTATGAAATGTCACTATAAAAGTTGTACATTATGAGGTATTGGCCACCCAAGACCTAGTAAGTAAGTTTTGGGCACCCAAGTGTGAATAAGGGCCAAATGTATTTAAGGCATTTTCTCATAATGAAAAGACACAATCCCCTTTGTGCTATAGAGAGCTCTCCCTTGTGTCTTGAGAGAGATTGAGAGAGAGAGAGAGCATTATAGCATTGTTCCTCTTTCATGCTTGTGTGAGAGACTGAGAGAGAGAGAGTGATTTCCTTATGCGACGGTGCGAGCGACTCTACGATGACAGCATGGAGGTTGGAGCTTAACAAGCGAGCTTGGAGGCCTCAAACAAGGGACTCAAGCTTGAAGCATTGGTAAGTGCCCTACAACAATTGTGATTTATTGGTGCATCCTTTAGGTGAATGTGTTGAGTTCCCTCTTGGAGGTGTGGTAGCCCATAACATTTTTGGCACCGTTGTCGGGGAAACACCTTTGTTTCTTCCATCCTCTTGGAGTTTCAGCTCCCATTGCATAAGATTCATGATTTCGCTTGCATTCTGGTAGTGCATTGTGTAGAAAATGAATGGATAAGATTTGTGTGTGGTAGGAAGAAATTGTGAGAAATTGGTTGTGATGTTATGTATGTTTGTGGTGGATAGAGTTTCACTGTTTTTTCCTGTTAATTTTGATATTTGCATCATTGGAAGCACCAACGTGAATGAACAGGTTGGTGTTCTTTTTTTCTTCTTTTTCAAAAAATTCACAAAAATAAAAAACCAAAGGAGCCATTGACTGTGCCAAAAACTTGAATTCCATTCCTTAGGCGTGGCACAATCAATTTGGGATCAATTGGATAAGTATTTTGCACCCAAAATCATAACTTTTGACGTAAGAAGTTCCACGTAAAACTGTAAAAAACGTTCATTTTCTACAACTTCACGCTCGTGAATCGCTCTCGAAATCAGATTGTAATTAACGTCGTAAATCACGGGATTGCCTTGCCAAAAATAGGTAGCCTCGTGTGACACCTCTGACGCCACGAAGTCTGCCAAAATTTTGACCACGTGAAAGTTTAGCAAAATGTTCACGACGTGAAAGTTCAACAAAAGGTTCACGACGTGAAAGTTTCTAGAAAATCTTCACGGCATGAAACCCTTTTGAAAATCTTCACGGCGTGAATCCTTTTGTGTTCACACGTGAACTTTTTCTACAGGCTCACGGTTTGATCCAATCCATGAATAGTCAGGCCAAGGACACAAAGGTCGGTAAGGGAGGGCAGCCTATAACAAAGAGAGGGAGGGGGTCTGCTGACCCGAAAGGCAAAAATCTTTGAGCACGTGAAAGTGCAGAATAACGTTCACACCGTGAACCTTTTTTTGACTTTTCACGTCGTGAATCATTCTCTGCAGTTTGACGGCTTCAAAAATAGAGTGATAGAATCGGAAGTAAAATCGAATTGGGTCGACAACGTAGCTTATCAAATCGTACATACATGCACTTAAGATGTGGAAAACTCATCGTAGACGATCTTACACCTGACAACAGTGCATCGAATCACCCAGGATCTTCCTATCAAAGAAGTGTGGGATCAGAACATTCCGCAAGCACACACCTGAGTGTTTTAAGAAACTTGACCACTACTAGCGAATGAAGAGTCCATGGAAGAAGGACTAAGATACACTGGGTTTGGGGAAGAGGAGGAACCACACTCCCCAACCAAGTCCAATGGTATCATTGATATCACCCGGGGATTTTTTGTTCTCCAAACCAGTCATGAGACGAAGAAGCGCAATCTACGAGCATGGGTCCGTCAACCAAAGCTGGACTCGGTCCACGACAAGAAGTGCCCATCCAAATGTCGAATTCTAGACTGTCAAAATACGGGCACCCCCCGAATAAGACGGGACATGGAAAGTACAGCCAATAGACGGGTCAAATATTCTTCCTCACCACCAAGGAAGTGGAGTTAGACCTCAAACGTATCGAGGTGGAACGACAGCTACGAGAATTGAGCATAAGGAAATAAGATCTCGATACTTGAAGGGCGAGAGCTGAGCAAAACGAAACGAGAAGTTTAAACCCACTCCAATCATGAGGGAAGGAACTAGAATTGGTTATGGGAAGAAGTGAGGGAGAAATTCCAAACTTGGAACCCATAAACGAGGAATCCAGAGCGGAGGAAGGGTTTACAACCATAGAAGAGGAGGATAACCTAGCAAGAGTGGCGGGTGAAGTAGAGGACCGTCTGTACACCAAAAAGGATATTGAGCAGATGATCAATCACCCTATGTTCCTACAAGACATGGAACTTCTGATTCTGCAAAGACGTATAGAGGTGACTAATGATAAGCCACTCCAAGGTACAGTGGCTGGACCATCCCACAGGCCAGAAATGCCTAGAAGAGCCAATACAGGAAGGGGGCGAGGTCTACGAAGGGGAGGGATAAATTCCTCAAAGGCCAAGGATGGATCCAACCATGGACCTTAATGCAATCACAAGGACATACCTGCTAAATATGGCAGCAGAGATGGGCCGAGGGATGGTCAGAGAACTAGGCATTGCTCTAGAATCTCGACCCTCCCAAATGAAACCACATATTACTTCCCAACTTGTCCAAAACTTCTATGGGAGGAGATCCTATCCAACATGTAGAGATTTTTGAATCCACATGTGAAACCTGCGGGCCTGTTAGTGATCTGAAAATGATTCATGCCTTCTCATTGATCTTGGAAGGAAAAGCTCATCAGTGGTTCTGAACCCTCAAGCATGAGGATAAGGTTAACTTCACAAGACTCAAAAATATTTTTGTGCCTAGTTTTGCCCAAAGTGGTGACAGATGGAGCCCTATGGCACAGGTACATAATATCAAACAAAATTGAGTTGATGAGAGACTATGTGTCTCGTCTTAAGCACTTAAATTCAAGGTGCAAACTTTAGGAGAGGTTAACTGATGATCACTTTTATTGCCTTGCTTCTGGAGAGGGGTTAGAGACCACAAAATGCATGATTACCTGGTACTAGCCCAACTTTTGCTACTCTTGATGCATGTTGCAAACTGGCAATCAAATATGAAGATAATATGTTGGAATTGCTACAACAACCGAAAGATGTCAAAACATCTTCAGCAACTAACAACTTTGCGTGTATCGAGTTACCAAGAAATTGGAACTCGAAGTAACAGCAAGTCGGAAACATGACAGTGGATGAGCTCAGTAATGCCATATTAGAGAAATTGAAAGTAAAGGAGGGAAGAGAAACATGTAGGCATGCGTATAATCATCTTTACCCCCGCACAGGGAATTGGTGTGGTGCTCTATGTGTAGATTAAATCACACTACCACCGAGTGTCCATAGTTAAGAGCAAGGCCATTACTCTATTGTGCCCACTATGTAAAATTAGAAAATCATGACACTTCAATGTGCAGATATCCAAGATTTCAAAATGTTGCACAACTACCAACACTTAGAGTTCCATTGGCTTTACATGCGCCACTTGTACAGATCACCCACTACTATTGGACAACCCAACTCTTTCCACTTACCTAGGGGGATGTTTCGGGTATAAGACACTTCACCTCTGCCACCACCAATTCTACCACCACAACCACTGCAGGCAAAAATCAATCAAGTATTGATTGAAGAGCCGTCAGAAGATGTTGATATGGTGCAAGAAATAGAACTTAGCAGAGAGTACTACGAAGAAACGACGGAGGTCACGCCGTCGGAATATTATGTCCTACACAGAATAACATGCCGCCAGTACCTGTGTTTCAAACCACGGTACAATGGAAGGGCAAGGATATGAACTTGAACCTGAGAAGAGGACCACTACAATTTTTTGGCTACGGAGGGCTGCATTCAAGTCACCGAGTGTCCAAACAAGAATATGGTTCATACACGCCAACCCCAACAAGTGGCGGCTATGCCCAATGACATGCCAGTACTCACCTGTACTAAATGTGGGATTGATCATTTGATCAAGGATTGTCCATACCGCGTCAGTGGTTTGACTTCTACTGCCAATTAGGCCACCATCCGAACCATTAGTGTATAGCCTGGGAATATCACACCACTCAATATCCTAACAAGATCTCAAGCTCAATTAGGAGACAAGGGAAAGAACTGAGCGGATGCAACTATTTCCAGAATTGGCCACAAGAGAAGAGTGAAAAAAGTGGGTACGGTGACACAAGGGTCACAATCCAAGAGGGATCCAAAGAAGATACAATCGACACCGGATCTACCCAATCAAAGGAAGAGGGGGATCAAAGGGATCAATCACAAGGGGTCGGACCAAGAAGAGCAAAGGGAGAAACCAACAACTCCTAAAGGGGTCCGTGAATACCCCAATGTCGACGAAGATGCCAGGGTCTTAGTCGAAGAGTGCCAATGGCTTCATGAAGCAAGGCTAAGGGCTAACCGGGTCAGGGATACAGTTTATCCATGAAACGAGCCAACCAGGGGGGATAGAGAATTGGACGTGCCTACCCCAATTCCGAAAGAAACATAAGAGGAGTCCCAAGCAAACACACTGTCCAGAATGTTTGAAGAAAATGTGTTGGAGGAGTCCATCCATTCCTTCCCTATGGAGGAATATAAGGCTCATACATGGGGAGAACCCTCTATCTCAAGGAACCCAGAGACATAGGAAGTCTCCCAGCTGTGCTGTCCATGCCTGTACAAATGCCATTAGGGCAACTGTTACGCAATTCACTAACCCTATGGACAGACGTAAAAGAATGGGTAGAAGGCAAACTACAGCCGATACTATAGATGAGACTCTGCCACCTCTGGCAAAAAGGACCTTGAGACACACAAGGAAAACCCGAGTCGTTAAGATACCAATTAATCAATTGGGACGCTACTACGAAAGTGATGACACAAATGCTACAATTTTGATTCATCATAATGGGTACTAGCACTCGCTATCCTGGATGGTGGGGCAGGGGTTAGCATCATCACAAAATGTTGCTGGGAAAACTTGGGAAAACTTAATCTAAAAAAAGCAGATCTAATCGTTAAAATGGCTGACGGAACATCTTCAAGGCCCATTGGACTTCTGGAGAATGTTAAATTCAAACTCTTTACAGTTCGCTACCATCATGCATTTGTGGTCATGGACTTCCTGCGCCAACCTGATTCATATGACATAATATTGGGGAGACCCTTCATGAGGGAATCCAAATTGGTGCATGATTGGGCCTTAGATCACGTGTATGTACGTAGGGATTCACAAATCTTAAAGATTGATCTGAGAACATGGAAAGCGCACCCCATGGAAGGGCAATTGTTCGGTAACGATTCAGTCACAACGGAACGGACCACCTCTGTACAAATATGCCAGCCCTCGGTGGGAGATCCCAAGGATGAAGAGGAAATGGAAATGTATGTGTCACTTCCTCCTCCGGACTTCGGTGAAAACTGGATGCATGTGTTGGCCACCATAGATGTGATGCAACCCAAGGGGACCCAATATGTGGAATCTGGAACCGTCCCCCACAACCTCTATCTGTATGGTTAATTGGTAGACCATTGATGAAGCATCAGAAGAGGAAACATCGAGTTGTACAGAAGGGACCATAGCACAAGGCCGTACCAGTGCTCAATGCCTCAGACAGTGGCGAAAACAGAAACGATATATAACCCGACGAAATGCCCTATTACAAAGAAAACCCACAGATGCCCAGTGGCTGAGATACCTTGAGGCCACTAAGGTACACGATGAGTTCTCAAAGGATTGGGGTGAGGAGTTGAGTAAGATATCACTGGAGGGAAGACACAAGGAGAAAGTCTTCAAAACCTATACTATTGGCGAACAGAAAGTGGTCCGACTGACAACAACAAGGGTGAAGGAGGATGGACTGTCCACATCATACGATGGCCCGGTAGAAGTCAAGAAGTGGACATTATGGGACTAGGGGAGGAAGCTCAACCCATATACATTGCTAAGGACTTGACTTGAGCTAAAGAAGATGAGCTCATCGCTCTCCTTAAGGAATTTGAGGATTGTTTTGCCTAGAATTACAAAGAGATGAAGGGGGTACCACCTGAGGTAGTACAACATACGATTCCAATCATGGAAGGGTCGAGACCAACCAGGAAGAAACCATACCAGATGAATCTTAAGTATGCGGCAATTGTAAAGGAGAAAATAGACAAGCTCATTGCTTCGGATTTCATCTATGAAATCAAACATACGGATTGGTTGTCACCAATCGTGATAGTGCCAAAAAAGAATGGAAAACGTAGGATATGTGTTGATCTTAAAAAGGTCAACATGCAGCCACTAGGAAAAACCATTATCCACTGCCTTATATAGAACATGTTTTGGAAAGAGTAGCTAGGAAAGAAGCTTACAGCTTCTTGGATGTATTCTCCGGTTACAATCAGGTGTCCATAGCACCAGAGGACCAGGACAAGACAACTTTCAATACAATGTGGGGGACATTTGCATACAAGGTCATGCCGTTCGACCTCACCCCCAATGCCCCAGCAACCTTTCAACAGTTGATGTGCATAGCCTTCAAGGAGGACTACTTACAAAAGTGGTTAGAGGTATTCATTGACAATCTGTGTGCACACTCTCGATGGGCAGACCATCTAGCCTGCTTCAAGAAAGTGTTCGAGCGATGTCAATTATATCATTTATCCTTGAACCCTTTGAAGTGTCAGTTTTGGGTCAAACATGGTGTGATACTGGGACACATTGTCTCAAAGAATGGTATATCCACGGATGATAGCAAGGCCAAGCTTCATGTTGGAGCTGCCACCGCCTACCAACTACTACAAGGGTGTGCAAAGATCTATGGATCATGTGGGGTATTATCGCCGCTTCATAATTTTCTATGCTGAAATATTTAGACCCTTGTACAAGATCCTCATTGTCTTTGAATGGACTGAGGAGTGCCAGGAAGCATATGATCGACTGAAGCAAGCATTGGCTAGTGCGCCAATTCTACGACCCCCCAATTGGGATCTCATATTTCACGTGCATATTGATGCATCAAATTTTGCTATTAGTTACATACTAGCCCAGCCTGGTGAGTTCAAATTTTGCTATTAGTTGCATACTAGCCCAGCCTGGTGAGTTCAAATTGGACTATCTAGTTTGCTTCGCTAGTCATCAGCTAAATGATGCGGAGGTGAACTACACCACTATAGAGGGAAGGATTGGCCATGGTTTATGCCGTCAAGAAATATCGACATTACATATGGGAACCAAGCTCTAAAGTAAGTAACGGGAAAATATTGATATTCCCAAGCAGACAAAGCCAAAGATAGGGGGGATAGATTTAAGGAGTGAGAAGAAGTGCCATGGTGATGTAATTTAGCGAGATGGGTACAAACACAATATAAAGGAACTAGCGCTTAATTGTTTAATGGTGGAGATAGCAGAAAGAGGAATTTGATGAGGGTCGTGAGATTGTGCCCTATGCACTCCCATCATCATGAAAGATGAAGGGAAAGAGACAATTAAGTCAAACCCACATGGTCTTCTAGAATAATTACCAATGCATATCTCTCACGAGATTCCTAAAGTATCTCTTAGGAAACCTCGGTCTAATTATGTGGGTGATTATGGTGCAAAGTTGATAAAATTTGAGGTATCGAAAGGAAAGTCTGGTGTGATTGGATCTATGTTAGAAGGATCTCATTTGGGAATCTCCAAAATGTCTTAGTTAAACATCTAGGTGTGTTTGCATGGGCTTGTATAAGGACTTAAAGGGGATTAAGCTAGAATTATGTCAACACTATATTGACCTAGAGCCAAATGCGCGTCATGTCTATCAACGACAAAACAAGACGAATAGAGCTTGTTAAGGTAGAAATTACTAAGTTACTAGATGTTGGGTTCATCTATCCAATGTCTTATAGTGAGTGGGTATCACCTATTGTGATAGTCCCTAAAAAGCATAAGAAGATTCGTATTTGTGTAGACTATCGCGACAATTGAATAATAAGGCAAAGAAAGACCGCTTTCCTTTGCCATTTATTGATCAAGTTCTAGATAAAGTCACTAGCTATGAGCTTTACTCTTTCATCATGGATGGTTTTAGTGGTTATAATCAAGTGTTGATTCAGCCTGGAGATCAACCTAAAATTATGTTTGCTACTGAGTGGGGAAAGTTTTCTTTTAGTGTTTTGCTCTTTGGACTATGTGATACTCTTGCTAAATTTCAACGTGCAATAATATCCACCTACTATCAAGAATTTTTAAGGAAATGGATGGAGATTTTTCTAGATGATTTTTGTGTCTGCGGACTCGCAAGGATATGCCAAGGAAGTTGGATCAAGTGTTTGATAGGAGTACAAAAGCGAGTATATCTCTAAGCCCACAAAAGTGTGTGTTTGGGGTGAGTAAATGTGCTCTCTTAGGTCACGTGGCATCCAAAGATGGGATCTCTCTAGATAGTAGTAAAATACAAAATATCAGTGAGTTATCACCTCCTCAAAACCTTAAACAATTAGGTGGATTTTTAGGCGAGGTAACCTATCATCGACGGTTTGTCACAAACTTCATAGTCATTGTATTATCTTTGACTATGTTGCTACGGAAGGATAATCCGTTTAGGTGGGCAGATACATGCCATGGGGCTTTTGAGCTTCTTAAGCAGAGATTGGAAGCACCAATCTTAATACCATCAGATTAAACTAAGGAATTTCATATCCATGCAAATGCCTCGATGATGGTAGTAGATTCGGTATTATGCCAATCGGATGATAATAAGGTGGACCATCCTATATATTATGAGAGGAGAAATCTAGGTGATGTGGAACGTAACTATACGACGACGAAAAATGAATGTCTCTTAATGGTGTTCTCCATTGAGAAATTTCGTCACTATCTTCTGGGAAATAAATTCATATTCTATATCCATCATGAGGCTTAGAAATACCCTCTAGATTGTCAATGAGGTCTGAGATCTCATCTATGTAAAGTCTAAAGAGGGTCAAAGATAGTGGGCATCCTTGTTTCACTCCGATGGTGCTAGATACCTCCTCAGATAGTCCTTCTGAGAATCTCACCCTGCTAATAACTAACTCATATAAGGCAATGATAGCCGAAATCATGTGAGACGAGACCCTAAGATGTTGTAAGCGCTGTAAGAGACGAGACCGAGGCACTCTATCAAAAGCTTTGCGAAAGTCCACAAAGCAACACTATAATCGACATGTGATTGCCCAAAAAAGAAGAAGAAGAAGCAATCACACACAATGGCCCCGACCCCCATCAACCATCTGCCTTGGCATGCCCGATGATAGCCCGAAGCATGAATATGTGATCCAACGTGGAGAAGGTCCTCCTGCATCCTACTTGCCCTGGTGCCCTATATCGTTCTCTTTGTCAGTGTGTTGAGCAGACTCAAGTATAGATCCATAGAGCTTTGCCAAGATATGGCCGATCATGATGGTTCTGTAATTATTAGGATTCGTGAGGTGTCCCGCCTTATGGATAGGCACAAATAATGTGTGATGACCAGGTGGGGGAAAGCCTTTAAGAGGACCCTATTAAACATATGGGCTAGGAGGGGTGCCAGGGTGTCGCCTGCATAAAGGAGGTGCTCCACCAGAAGCCCCTCGTGATCCTAAAGCCTGCGTATAGCTTTGACCACCATGTCTCCTATGAAGGTGGATGTGGTGGAACGTGTGAGGTGGATGTGGGAGCAAGGTTGGTGGGGTATGTGGTATAATGCATGTGCATAGATGTGTGGGTCTATGAGGAGTGGGTAAGCGTCGTTCCCAGATCCTATGCCAAGCCTCATCAAAATTTTCGCTTAGGAAGAGTTGGCATAAGTACTCGTGTTGTTTATGAGGACAAGGTGCTCGTTTCTCAATGAGTAAGGTACCAGTTAGTTCGTTTAGCTTCACGCTTCTAGATTCGACGATAGTTGACTCACACAAAAAATGTGCACGTGATACGACGCTTGTCATCATACCAACAATTTGAGGCATGGTACCTGTGCTAGCTTTGGCGGTGGTGTGGAAAACTCTTGATAACAGAGGTGTGGATGGTTGCTTGGTGGTGAGGGGTGCAAATGGGTCTACATCCAAGAGACGACAATAGAGCTGATCTACATAAATAAGATCACAATCATGGGTGAAATGGATCAAGGCATGACAAGATGGTAAAGTCAGTTATCAACGAGGATAGTTCCGATGATCCCATTAGATAATCGACTATGTTGGTGCCCCCTTGTACAAAAACCTGGTTAAGCCCTCCTGCTATATCAATGTGCCATCCCGTTATAGTTAGCAAGGTTGTGGCGCGAGCCAAGCTATTGGAGGCATTTCCCACAAAAATAATGGCTCCATCATCTAGTGAGATCCATTGTAGCCATGTGTCATCCTATAGCCATGGGCCACCTACAACCTAATAGGGTCCTCAAAATCATACATCTATATCTCCTCGCTCTTGGTCCTAGCATTTAAGTCCCCAAGTAAGAGTACCTCGCCAGTCCCAAGAAGCCACTAATACACTCAAAGAGAGCTATGTAAGGAGACCCCCTCCGGTCATGTGGGACATATCGTGAAGAACCCGGGATGAAATCGCATATTGCCACATAGATGCATCTCCAGGTTGTAATCTGTAACCGAACCCACATGTAGGGGGTAGATGCATCTCGTGGTTGTAATCTATGACCGAACCCACATATAGGGGGCCGCCTCATCCCTCCTGACTATGTTAACCATGGGTTGTAAGTGTGTTTTGAATAAAACCGCTCCTCATCCTGATCCCCTCACCCCTCATGTTGTTCGGGTCTCCCCCCTCACCCCTCATGTTGTTCGGGTCTCCCCCATCACCCCCTGGTAAGCTGACTTCCACTGGCATCCTAATACATGTGGTAAGTCTCCTCTCTTCACTCTAGTGCACCTATGATGCCTCATCCTGTGAAAGTCTCCCTGAATCCCCATTGCCAGACCACAAAGTCCCGTTGCAATTCCGAACTACCATCCTTAGATGTGTGGTCCCATAGATGATGTGCTTGCCATCTCTCTAAAGTGCCCACTTTCCCGCCTTATGTGCTTCAAGCACCTGCAACATGCTCATTTTCCTATGTGGGAGTGAGGTTGTCACTGAGATTAATTTTCTCACCTTTGAGGGCTGCTCTATGATCCAAGAATGCTTGCCGGCTTGTGGCGTCCTTGAATTTGAGGAGTAGTGGGCGGGCACGTGTGGTGTCCTTACCTACTTTCCATGCATCCATATATGGTGTGCCTTCTATGCCCATTTTGAGAGAGAGAGAGAGAGAGAGAGAGAGAGAGAGAGAGAGTTAATTGTTAACGCTCAAGCTTGTGCCCACGTATGGATAGGTATTTAAGGACCTTAATAATAAATCTTCCACATACTTGTCATACCTCTAGTACCATCCCCTTCACAAAGAAATTCATATTCCATCTTTCACACCAATAACTACTCTATAATATCATATCTTAATATTAATATACAACCATGGAATGATCCAATTCCATAAAAAAGGCTATGGAATGCAACAAAAAAACAACCATCATATGATATCAGCACCAACATCCACAATGGCTTGGAGAACAAGAGAGGAAATTATCTATAAAAGGGAAGCTCTTGGTTTGAGAGGGGGAGAGAGAGCTTATTGACGACTTAGAATAGACCACAAGGGTCTATGATAATGTCAAACAGCCAACATGCACATTGGCATGGAAAGAACATCAGAATTGAACACAACAAAAGTACGCATGCCTAGGTATGTGGAATGATAGCCATGAGTGAGCCCTTGTGGATGCATTTGATATCATGAGCAGGCAACATCACCTGTATGAAACTGTAAGGACACTGCTTTGAGCCTCTACAGTAAGTGTCTCTGGATCAAGTGAGAGGTATGTGGTTACAAGATGTATCCTTCAGATCTCAACCGTGCGCCCTTGTGAGGCTATCTTAGGCCCTTTCATTCCAGTCACTCGCCTCTATCACTATACATTAATCCTGACTCGTTTGGGAAGCGGCCTCCAACAAGGGTTTTCCAGAATGCCAATGCCCATAATGTCATCAGAAATCCTAGTCTACCAAGAATAGGATCTTGATTGGTTATCTATGCTATGGTGGAAAGAAGTCCGGACCCCTTGTGGCTGGCCACTCACTTTAGTACCCCTCAAGTGACCCTTATGTCGTCTTGTCTCAAAAAGGACAAAGCCTGTACACCTCTAGTCTCTGTACTGATTGAAATATGGTCAGAGGTCCAAAACCCATCTCTAAAGACAGTGTCCCCCTTCTAGTCTCACAGTAGACACAACACCTGAAAAAGATGCTTTTCTGGGAGACACACCGTTCATAATCTGTACTGATGGAAAGTTCACATTATTTCCCAATCTTCATAAAAATCAAAATGAGTCTACTCAAAAAGCTATCCCTTTCATAAGCAAGCTGGAGGTATCTCAAAATAAGATGGCAAAACCTCACAACTTGAATTATACAAAAGAATCACCATACAGTGTAAACCATCTTAGATCGCACAAGTACTTTCATGACAACAGACCATACATCAAGCTGCTATGCAACTGGCTCTCAATGCATGGGTAAATTGGGAAAAACAAGACCAAAGCCATTGCATTTCACCTATTTTGCCCAAGCAACAGCATCTATTTCATCTCTTGCTTGCTTGTACAGCTCTAATCTCTTTGCACATGCCGCTCTACGCTCCATCAAAGCTGGATCCTCATCTAGTAACATAGCAAGCTGTCGTCCCTGCTCCATCCAAAAGTCGAGCATATGTTCACGTTTGCAATATCTCAGAAGAAACATTCACCATTTTCAAACCAGAAAAACATAGGGAGGACATACCTCTTTTTTCCCAACTAAAGTATAGAAGTGATCCAACAGTGAGCGTTTAGCCTCCCGCACTTGGCAGTGCACCACGGCCTTGGGTATAGAAATTCTTAATGTCTCACAAACCATACCAATATATGCTGATACATTCGAGCCTAAAAGACAAAAAGATATCCCAATGGGTTCAGAAGGCTTCCAGATTTCAGGCACAATGCTCAAGTAATAAGGGAAAGTTGAGCTTACCAATCCTCCTGAGATGTCCCTCCGTGTACCGATCAGTCGTCGTAGATGATGGATTCCCACCTTTATCCAATTCTTGAGGGAGTTTTCTGAAGAAATCTACAGTCAAGTAGCTCGCCTCCATGTCTACCATTCGCAAAGCTGTCTTGCGACTATCATCACGGAATTTCTCCAATGCTTCGGTTGAGGCAGCTGTTAGCTCTGCTTGAAGGGTAGGGAATCGCTTTAGTTCCTGAAGATTCAACACCCAACAGAAGTGCATATTTACACCATATCTAATGAGAGGCTCATTTGGCTCTCTCTCTCTCTCTCTCTCTCTCTCTCTCTCTCTCTCTCTCTCGCAGGGTCTATGAGACCAAACACCAAGGTTGGCAGTATGGAACTGCAATGGCATCCTGTGGTTGACTCCAGGAGGTCTGAGAGAGATTTTCACAGGCAGGTCATTTTCTATACAGAGACTCGTAAGAGCACTGAGAGGGGCTTACCATACATAGCCGGGTATGCGTGGGAGTCAGCTTTCCGAGGCGAGAACCGCACATCAGGAGGAGTACTCCTACACACACTATCATATCCCCCATCAGCCACCCCTACCCCCACCACCAGATCCCCACCCCACCACCTCCACCTTCTTCAAAAAGGGCATGATCCTCGAGGCCATTCGTAGACTACGTAAAGGATCATGAGGGACTCACTGCCAAGTACATCTTGCATGCCGATGATACCTTGGCACCCCTACTAGCCTACATGTTCAATAGATCCGTTTGTGAAGGATTTCCACCCTCTTGGTCCACCAACACCATCACCCCCATCCTCAAATCCAGAGATCCACTTGATCCTAATAATTACAGGACGATCATGATTGGCCACACATTGGCCAAACTCTATGGATCGGTGCTAGAGGCGGAGCTTAATTCATTTGTAGAGAGACAGGGATGCAGAGCCTCAGGACAGGCAGGTCCACTCTACCCTTGACCACATTTTCATCCTCCTTGCCATCATCGAGGAGGGTAGAGCATGACATCAGAGGTTTTACTACTGTTTTGTGGATTTCTGCAAAGCTTTTGATACTGCAGCCCGAGCCTGCCTCCTACACCGTCTATAGGAGATAGGAGTCCCATCGGACATGGTTTGGAGCATCATCGCCCTCTATGAGTCCATCACCGGATGAGTGAGAGCCCCAGGAGGTACATTGCAAAAGATTTCCAGCACTATTGGGGTGAAACAGGGCTGCCCTCTATCACCCACACTTTTTGGCCTCTACATTGATGAGATCTCGAGTTTCATTGACGGATTAGGCGAGGCTGGTCCCACACTGGCAAGCATACTGATCCCCTTACTACTTTTTGCACATGACAGCATCCTCTCAGATTCAGCCAAGGTGCTTCATAGACAATTGGATGCCTTACAGGACTTCCGCACTCAGCGGGCCCTCTCTGTTGTTAACCTTGGTAAAACCAAGGTAATGGTCATCAATACTTCTCGCCCCTTCACATCCAAATTGATCTTCACATATAGAGAGGATCCTGTGGAG
This sequence comes from Cibotium barometz, assembly GCF_041138505.1. Lineage (NCBI taxonomy): Eukaryota > Viridiplantae > Streptophyta > Polypodiopsida > Cyatheales > Cibotiaceae > Cibotium > Cibotium barometz. Next base: position 6,003,418 of record NC_141094.1, on the reverse strand, counting down.
ATTGTCTCATCCTATCTCTACCTTGGTGTCACTTTCAGTGGCCCACGCTTCACCATGCTTCCCGCAGCACATGCCAGAGTGACACGGGGATATGCAGCCTTGAGCTTACTTGAGCCGCACATTTCCAAGAGCCTAGGACGAAGGGTTGGCTTTTTGACACCCTCGTCACACCAGCCTTGATGTATGGAGCAGCCTTCTAGGACCCGGATTTATCCAATGAGGATTGGCAGCGAGTTGAGCGGCCCCAGGTCATGATGTTCTCCCGTATGATCCACAGGAAACCATCAGTCCCACACCAAATTATCCAGGCAAAGTTTGCCGCAACCCCCGATGGTAGTGGATGCACTCTTCCAGACAGTCACACACCTCCATCGCATCAGTCACATGGATCCCCACATGTATGATGTACCTGAGGCTTGCCCCGGAGTCCTCGAGATAGCTAGCACTTGAGGGCCACTCTGGAGTATGGTGTGCATTAGTTTCCACTTGGTTCTTAGTATATGGGCTCTGCATGGACCACCTACCACCCCTTCAATACAGTTTAGACTCCCCTTTTCTCCGGCTCGCGAGGATACCAACAAGTTATCCGGTTAGATCTTCTCAGCCTCTACACCCATTGCACATGGATCACACCTCTGAAGCTCCCAACGAAGATGCACTTCTACAAAGATCACTTCCTCACGCTCACTGAGGATGAATTCATCCAGCAGCCAGCCTCTATTTCAAAGCCTTTCATACGTAAGAGAGCATTTTGGTGGTAGTCCTTTGGAACTTCCGACAGCTACCTGAGTGTTCACATGTCCCCTGCCATGCAGATTGCGATTGGCCAGATACGGGTTTCATCCCACTGCCTCAGAGCGGAGACAGGTAGATTTGAGCACGTCTTCAGATCCGGGAAGCTCATACAAAGACCCAGAGAGGAGAGGATCTACCAATTATGCCACACAGAGGTTGAGATGGAGGAGCATTAAATATGCCACTTCCCAATATACTATGAGATCCGCAGGAAGTTTCATTGTCTGTTTCGTCAGGGATTTGGTCCACTCTCCAGGATCATTGACTTCCCAGACCAACGTTGCCTAGGCCTCTTCCTGCTTGAGCTCCGCAGACACAGGGACGCTTTCTTGAGAGAGCTTCGGCCCCAGCCACCCTGCCCCCTCCCTCGCCAACCAACCATCACCACTTTCTTCCAGACCCAAGAGGTGGAGGACACCGATATAGTGGATCTTGTGGACCCACCACGAGCTACTCCGAACCCACTTCGCCGAGAGGAGTTACCTCGGACCGGACCTTCGCACTCCAGCATGCCCGACGCCCCCGACCGTCAGCCATGATCCCCTCATCAACTTCAGATCGAGGACATGCTCCACCGCCATTGAGCTACCTTTCCACATGACATCGCTGAGGGAGATATCTCGGCCACACTCATTAGCCCCATGCTTGATATTTTGGAGAGTGGTATACCATCTACTAGGGGTTGATGCTGCTCTCATGTTTCTATGTTCCTAGCATTCCATGATGAGCTTCCATGGACAGTTTTGTAACACCCAAGTGAGATAGATATGTTTATGTTTTGTTTTTGTTTTATTTTTCATTCCATGATGAGATATGCCATGGACATTATTGTACCACTTAGGTCTCATAGGCCCATTGGGTCTTTAGTAGATGCTTAATCTCTCTCTCTCTCTCTCTCTCGTCTACACTTTTTCGTGTCTCTCGCATATTGTGAGATTCGAGGGCGCTACCATTGCCTTTTCAGAGAGGGATTTGGACCACTGGCTAGAGTCATGGACTATTGTGATCAGCGATGCTTGGGTTTTTATCTCCTGGAGATCCACAGGCTCAGAGAGTCCATTATCAGAGCAGACGCCCAATTGGCAGGGAGTCCACACAGAGACAGATTACTGACTTCTTTAGAGGGACTACCCGGGAGGACACACAGCCGACAGCCCAACAGTGGACACCCCGTGGGACTCTAGTTGAGAGAGCTATCCAGTTGGGCAGATCTAGACGCCCGAGGGTTCGCGGATCTACACATCGGAGACGGTGCCTACACCGGAGGATTCAGAGCATCATTGCGAGGCATCGGGCTCGTCCGACCAGGCATCTCACTATGGCAGATATCCAGGCCATCCGGCAGAGACCCATGCTAGAGCTCCTAGGATGCTTACGACTACAACCATATACTGTTGTACTCACTGTCACTTTTGTACTCCCCCATATTCATGTATTCATGTATCCATGTACTCATATACCCCATTTTGACTAGTAGCATTAGCTTCCCCCTTACAGATGTATTGTGGGGCTATCTCTTTTCTTTTCCAGACAGTGTATCAGATGTCACATGGTTGTAACTTTGGTCTCATAGGTCACTTTGGCCTTTTGAAGACGTTAATATAACATTTCATTTACATTTCATTTCATTTCTCTCTCTCTCTCTCGCCTACACTTTTTGGTCTATATGTTGATGAGATAGCAGCCTTTGTGCACAACGTTGGGTGCAAAGGCTCACCTCTGGCTCGGGTAATGGTGTCCACATTGTTGTATGCAAATGACATTGTCTTGATCTTAGGGAGTGGTGCCCATATTGTTGTATATGCAGATGACATTGTCTTGATCTCAGATTCAGCTAAGGGTTCACATAAACACACCTTGGCAAGACCAAGGTCATGGTCTTCAACACATCCTATGATGTTACATTACAGCTATCCTTCTTGAACAAAGATGCCCCAGTGGAAATTCTGAAGAAGGGTGTATACCTCCAAGTCACCTTTACGGGTCACCACTTTTGCATGACCACAGCCGCCACTGATCAACTAGTGAGAGGCCACGCCTCCCTAGCCCATCTAGAGAGTTTCTAGGCCCACTTCCAGGAGCCTCGTACCAAGTGTAGGTTTTTTGACACTTTCCTATGCCCAACAACTATGTATGATGCAGTTTTTTGGGGACCAAGGCTAGGTAAGGCTACAGGAACAGCATAGCGAGGCTACAGGTGATGATGTTGTCATGCATGATCAAAAGTAAGCCATCGATGCCAAATAAGGTTGTACTAGCAAAGTTTGGGGTGGCCCCACTAGTCATAGATGCCCTCTTCCAAACCATCACCTATATCTAACATGTATATACCTCAACAGGGATCACCTACCAAGGCAAGCACACTAGTCTTCTATGTAGTTACATCAAGAGAGGGAGAATGAGTTGCTGGACAACTCTCCTCATCATCAGCACCATCACCATCATTATCCTCGCCAGCATGGTACTTCAAGGTAGTTGAGTGGTTTGATGCACACGGCCTCTAAATGGATCGTCTCCCCCCTTTTCAGTATAGTACTGACTCTCACGGCAGGAGATCAACAGGATTATTTAGTTCGATCTACTAAGGGCTTCACATACATCGGCCACGGGTGTCCCCTTCCTCGGTGCTTCGCTTGAAATCCCAGTTTTACAGCTCGATCTATTCTATAGGACAGACGCCCCAGACCTAGAGCATCATGATCCTCCACCCGACAAATACAGATCCAGGAGGCTATTCCACGGCTTCCATCATGGAGGCCTCTCTTGCCCATCTAATCGGTATTGGCTAAGGTGGGCATTACCATTAGTTGATCATGGCTAGTTTACCTCATACACAGGATCATATGTTGATGTCACATGTAATTGGCCTTCATATCTATGGCCATTTGGTCCCAGAACTGCACACGTGATTCAAAAGATCACAATGGCCAACACCTCGACTCTCATGCCAGGCCTGATAAGAGGCTTGATGTAACAGGCCTCTATAAGGGTTGTGGCATGGGTACCTTTATACATCATCATAAGGCCAGATGAATCTAAACTTATGAATAATTTTAAAAGAAAGAAGAGAATCACCAAAAACAAACAATTTTTTTTAAAAAAAAGGCTCAATAGAGACACCCGAGAAACAATAATAATAATAATAGTAATAATAACTTGCAAAAATAGACAAATACATAACTAAATCACACACGCCCACATACACACACACAAATTCTTTATTGAACCACAACAAAAGAATTTCTAACAAACAAGCTAAACAAATTTTTAATGACTAATTAGCAAAACAAACTTTAAATGACTAATTCACTAAAGCAAAACGAGTAATACAAAAAGTGTGAACTTTACCTCAAAGATTGTCCAATCAAGAGTATAAGATCATCAACTTCATCATGCATAGCATGGACTAGGTGATACGACATCCCTACTCACGTCATCAATGCCCTAGAGTAGATGCAGGTTTACATATAAAAATTTATGTCCTAACCAAGAGGACGCAATTTTTATACAAAGACCAACAAGCTGAGTTTCTCTCACTTCTCCGGAGGTGAAGAGCAGACTCAGCCATGATTAAGTGACTCATGGGTTATTATCATTATGGCTTGATAGTTGGTCTTTGCCTAAACCAAGAGTTTTCATATTCCTACCGTCGACATGGTGGATCATAGATAGTCTTGCCGAGGGCGTGTATATGTAGGCGCTGGTGGTATGGATGCTAGGGTTGAATGGCATGGACATGTGGAGTGATAACCTTAGCCCTGGCTCGGGGGAGTTCTGTGCAGGCGCGGACCGTGGTTGGGTGGTAAGTCTGCTTGCACCCTTGGTATAGTTTCATGAACGTGGATTGTCTATACTAATGCTGCATTGCACAGCATCTTTATGTGCTTGCTTGCAATTGAAATTGCATGTTGTTTTCATGCTTGCCTGACAAATGTGCAGTTCCAGGTAAGGGAGCGCCCGCTCGTGAACCGTAATCAATTTCCTATTAAAGTAATGCTTAAGCAAGGCTAGAAAAAATGATAAATAACAACTAAGAGCTAAAATGATCTAAACAGAAAATGGGCTTTTAAGCTCCCCATTTTTATGAAACTTATTACGTATAATCTTAAACATTCCAAAAGCAGACATCTCAAAGATATATCTACTTCGATTCAAAAAGCAACGAACTTTGCTTAAAACCTTTTTAAAGCAATAATCCTTTTGCACAAGCAAATTGATGAGTCGGCAAACTTGAAAAATAAAAGCAAACTTGTTTGAACAAATATGAGAGAATCTGAATAACTGAAAAGAGACAACACCATATTTAGTTATTTTAGAAATGTTATAAGTGAAGTGAGGCATTCTTATGATATTTAAGTTGGAATACTCGGGTTGTAAACGTTTATCATATATATCTACATCTAAACCAACACAAGATTGAGAAATCTTAAGGTCCAAAAAAAGGACAATGGTCATTATTTGCAATGCAATTAAGTTCACAAAACTCTTTGGGATGAATTCCTCCACCTAGAGAGGTAGAGTTTAAATACATAAAGTCTTGGAAATCAGGAATATTGGGAACAAAAAGATCATCAACAAAACGTCTCACTTGACAAAGGTTGTGGATAAAGACAGGACACGTATCAACGGAAACTAGGCATTTCCTAAATTCAAATTCATATATAAAAAGATAAAAGTTGGCCAAAAAAAAAAACCCCCCGACACAGTTAGTACCCATAGGAATACCAATGGTTTGTTTAAATAAGAAATCACCTAAGGTTATATAGAGGTTATCCACGAGAAAATCTAACCAAGACATAATATCATCTTGGCCTATAATCTTAGTGTATCTTTTTTTATTCTTGGCTATGTCTTGGTTTTTGTTTTTCAACCAACAAAAATCAAAATGACTATCAACAAAGCTTTGTATCTATTGTGCTCTAGTTTGTAATGAAAGACTCCACAAATCAGAGATTTAATTCTACTATGCAAGTTTTTTTTTTTTCCCGAGAAAAGATCCTTTCATTAGTTATATAAAAAACGCCCGTAGGGCTACAAAAAATCTCTCCTGCTCATAAGAGAAAAAGAGCAGTGAATACAGCATGGCAGCCCGGGAGACTCTCCCTAGGTGCTGCAAAATACACGCATCAGCACAAAGGACTGAGAGGCTAAATCATACAATAGGGGGGGGAAGAGCCAAACAGGTGGCCTGTAGTGCCAACGGGGGAATCCCGTGTGTAAGGTGTAGAAGGGGCCACAGCGCCAAGTGGTGTGAAAGGCCTGGCGCCGCAAGATCGCCTCGTCCGAGTCTCCCCGGATGCGGTCGTACTGTCCTCGCAGGGTGTGGATCAACTCCTGCCAAATCCCCCGTACAGTCTCTGTTGGTGGCTCCAATCTCCCCTCCAAGGCCGTGAAGCACCGGGCCCTCCAGGTGAACCAGATGGTGAGGCTGCTGAGGAGCTCCCATCGTAAATCCCTCTCCTGTGTCCAGCTGGCGAACGAGAAATCCGGTGCCGGAACCAGGCGAGGCTGGCCCCTAATAAATCTAATGGCCTGACTGCCCTGCTCCATCTCATAGCCCATCGCAAGCCCTGACGAGGTCGACCAAGCAGCGGCACCCCACGTAAACATACCCTCTGGAGAGAGGGGAGCCAGAATACGCAGCATCCGCAGCCAAATCTACTGCGCCTGAGGGCAATCCCAAAGGCAATGTCTCTGTGTCTCCATAGGGTGGCCGCATCGGACGCAGGCCGCCTGAAGACCGCTGTAAACAAGCCAAGTGCCAACTGCTGAGCCCCTATGGGCGACCAGCCACTGAAAAGTCGAGATCCTGCGGGCCTGTCGACTAGCCCAGAGCCGAGCCCAAAAATCCTCCAGGAACTCCTGTGATTCTACTATGCAAGTTGTTTAAGTCCAACTTAGTATAAAGAGTAGTGAAATCAAAAGTTTGAAGGCACAAAGAAGAAGACTTCTCAGTGAGACTACGAGAAGAGTTTAAGAATATAACAACAGGAATCACTCCCACTGAATCTTTTAAGATCCAACTACGATCTATAGGTACATCCTTCTTTCTAAGCAAATTTCTCCAAAGCTCATGGACACTCGGCAAAATGGCTTTAAAGCCATTAATCAATCATTTTGAGACCGAAGTTAAAGAGGTATTACTAGAGGCAGCTATAAATCTAGGCTTCTTGGGATGTTTATGAAACTTCCAAATAGCATAAAGAAAGGAATCTTATTGCTCAAACCTTGAAACCAAAAGATTTGCAAAAATCTTGGTGTTTTGCTATAACCTCTTGAGACGAGAGAAAGCTATTTTCATACCTTTAGGTAGAAGAGTTAACTTCTTTCAAAAGACATTCTAAATAGAACTTTTTGCATGTAAACACAAAATTATTAGAACATTTATCTACATAGGAAATTACAAAATCTCGATGAAACTTACGAAGAGAAATTAAGTCACTTGAAGATAAAGAGTTGCCATTAGAGCAAATAGTACTTGAATGGGATTCCATAAGTTTTAAAGAGACCTTTTTTAGAACCGTAGCTTTCCAATGAGAAAGAATGCCTTGAACTCCAAGAGACTCTTCTAAGTTATTGACAAAATTTGAGATACCCTTATCAGAAGCTTTCAAAAGACAAGAGTCAACCAAAGAGGAGAGAAATTAAGTCACTTGAAGATAAAGAGTTGCCATTAGAGCAAATAGTACTTGAATGGGATTCCATAAGTTTTAAAGAGACCTTTTTTAGAACCGTAGCTTTCCAATGAGAAAGAATGCCTTGAACTCCAAGAGACTCTTCTAAGTTATTGACAAAATTTGAGATACCCTTATCAGAAGCTTTCAAAAGACAAGAGTCAACCAAAGAGGAAACTCTAAATTTAGTGCCTTTCATAAACAGCTCTTTAAGCGACATAGAAGGATGAATAGAACAATTAGCTGTAACTATATGCTATAAAGACTCACCCACAAAAGATGAGAAAGCGGCCTTGTTACAACAACATTGACTATTAAGACTGGTTGATTTAGTAGGCTCCTTCAATTTCCTGCCAATATCTGAATAATTAAAGGCTTTCTGTCCTAAGGTTTTTACGTACTTGAAGGCCACTACAGGATGAATCCACACCTTCTTGACACAAGAAGGAAGAGAGTCCATAACTTCAGATAAACGCAAAATGAAGCTCAAACCTATCTTATCTAGATCAGGAGAAGTGAACACAGTAATCAGCAAATCCTTTTTCACAAGAAAAGAACACGGAGCAGAGAATTTGGACTTAAGATACTTACCTAACAAAAGCTTCAATTGAATGCTATGAGATCTACTAATCCCCAGATCCTCAAAAGAAAGGTTTTCTAAAGTATAAGTATAAAGAATTTTAAAGAGATTTCTAACATTATACATGTCAAAAATTTTATAAGAGAAAAGGCCCGAAGTCATGATCCTATCTAAGTGTCTCTCGAAGCAAAAACTCTTTTGTTTGAAGCACTCACAAACTCTACCTCATGGTTTACTATATCTTCAACTTTTATGTCATGATGATACTCTTGTTCTAAGGTGGGATGATGTTCTCCATTTACATCAATAGGGGAATGAGAAAGAAGAAGGGCAAGACCAAGAAGAGAAGAACTATAAGAGACTTTAGGCATCTAAACCCCTCTACTAGAGTGAGAAGACATAAGTAAAATTTTCGGTTTGGGATGATTTCTCCACATCAATGGAGTTTTACGAATTTTTTGACTTTTACGAGATGAGGATTTGCCTTCCAGATTATATCCTCATGGGTACTTAGCTTATCTTCAAGAAAACAACTTCTTCACACATAAAAACCTTGAGAAAAATCTGAAAAATAAACAAAAGAGAGAGAGTAGAGAGAGAAGACACCACACTAGGGGTTAGAGTAGCCTTGCGCGCGCCTCCCCCCCCCCCCCCTCCCCCCCCCCCCTTCAAGTTATATTAGATAAAACTCCTTGGAGGAGTTTTGAGCATAGTCACAAGGAATGGGCATTTATAGACTCAGGAATGTTGGGAATGGCAGCATCTTCCCGTCCCATGCCACTCTATAGTCACATGGAATGCGCCCCCCCCCCCCCCCCCCCCCCCCCCCCAAGTTATATTAGATAAAACTCCTTGGAGGAGCTCTAGTTCTTAGAGCTAGAGAGCTCTCTTGTCTTTTTGCATGTATCAACAATGAGAAAATAGCTGAATTTATAGTTCTTGCCCAAAAGCACTTCAGAAAAGCGCTTTAAAACTCACTCATGGTTCAAAAAAGCATCTTTTTAATAATAAAAAGCTCCTCTTTTTAGTATTTAAAAAGCTTGTAATCTTTTGCTTTCCAAAAGCTAGTCGCATCATTCCAAGCCTATAAGGTGGCCCCACGCTACTATCCTACCACATGTCATTGCCACATCACCATCGCCACATCATCTCTATCACTTTTTTTTTAAGAAACTTTTTTTTGCACTTCGCATTTTTGCATATCAACAACTTCTATTTTGATGCTTCGGTGACACTTGACCACACATGATATATGTCAACCATCCTAAACTACCCCCCTTGACAAAAAACAAGAGTAAATTGAAGTACTGGAGCCTTTTATAACACAAGGCGATTACAAACAAATATAATCATGTTTCTGGGGACATCCCGGGTAGAGAACCCTTATTGACAATCCTAAACATTTAGAATGCCCAATCAGTATCTATCTCCGAAAGAGACAAATCCAAGAATGTGGTAGTGAAACATTTTTCAAGTGTTCATGTAGAGGTTTCCGACTTCTCTAGAGCATCTTCAAACTCTTCATCTTCATCTACATTTGTAGCCACTAGGTTGGCATGATTCTTCCCTTGTTTCTCTGCCATTCTTTTGAAGACCATTCTTTTGAAGAAACTATCTTCTTTGTGACCTAGCTTCTTGCAGAAGGTGCACTTGACAGCTTTGGTTTTTTTCCTGCCCTTCTGTTTTGTGAAGAAACCACCTTCCCTAAGTCAATGTTGGTAGAGCTTGCACTTGAAGTCGCCTATCCTCGTCAATGAGGATAGCCACCATGTTTTCATACAACATCTCCCTAGATACCCAAAGTGTAGATAGCACTTCTTTGAATCTCTCAATCTTTTCTAGGCTAGAGAAGAGTACTGCCTTTTTGTCATCTTCGTCAATATTGGCCTTTAAGACCCAGTTGTTGCAAGAGAGCCTATGGTGCTGAGGTGCTCTTGAAGAGAATGGTGCTCTTTCATTTTAAGATAGTAGTATTTTTGCTTGAGAAAGACTCTAGAATTGGTTTTGTTTTTGGACGGTTTCTGAGGTAATATATGTAATTATTATTGATCCAAAAAAAAAAAACAAATTCTCAAACTTATCCCATACCTCCTTTGAAGTTTTGTCGAAGTCGAGGTGATGTTTAAGATTGTCTGCCAGTCCAAGACCTATGTGCCAAAGCTTGGTCGTTCTTGTCGTTCCAGGCTTGTACGGCTAGGAATGTAGCAATGCCTTCAGGTTTCTCCTCCGCTCCATTGATGACATTTTAGAGCCCTTCCCGCATCAGTAATAGCCTGAACTTGGTTTGCCATGTGGGGAAGTTGTTCCCGCCGCTAAATCTTTCAAGGGCTAAGTCACCTTTGTTTGACTCTATCATACTCTATTTTGAAAAAAACCCCAATTTATATTAATGCTGGAATATTTAAATAGATGAATATCAAGGTGGGGGAGATGGCCTAGCGGTAAGGCCTCTTGCCCTACACTGCAACAGCCCGAGTTCAATAGCCGCCCCCTTCTCCTGCATGCCTAATGGCATGCAGTCCGTCAATTTCGTCTCTAAAATAACCCTCGCAATACACCAAAAAAAATAGATGAATATCACCTCATTTGTGAAAATACCCAATCTGAATCGATACCGGAAAGGTACAGTGAATTGCTGATGACAACCTCAATGGCAGCAGTGATGAGGAGCTGGTGGTGTAGCTCAAGGCACGGCAGCTGGTGGCACAACCGGTGTTAGAAGAGATGGCATTGCAGAGACAAGACGGGTTGCCGATCTCAGCAGCTTGAGGCAGATAGGAACAATCTGCGACACGGCAGCTGGAGTGGAAAGCAATGTGCTGCATCAAACCTGACATGCAGCAATGGCAGCAGCTTGGCAATGGCAGCAACAGCATGCGAAGGCGGCAGCAGGCAGAGAGCGGTGGCGGAAGCGGGAGCAGAGCGGCGCTGCAGGTGTAGCAGGCAGGCGGTGGCTGTCAAGAAGCGGGGACAATCAGATGGGAAGTCATTGACATCAACAGCAGGAGTGACGGATAGAAAGTGCAGGCGACATAGAGAGCTGTAGCTCTGATGAGGTGATGCGCGTGGAGTAGCAACCTAACCTAAGTGAAGCTGCAGGAAGTCAGCCCCATGTTCCAACGCAGGCATCCCGCTCTGATACCATTTGTCGTCCTCCATCACACAGGTGCAGCACTAAGGTGGTTGATGGAGAGCCATGCTGTATGTGTGGTGGTAGAGAGAGAGAGACACAAAACTCAAGAGAGACAGATGTGTTGCACGACTCAATGATATTGATTGATGTCATGTGTAAGAGCTTCATCAAGTGCAATGCTTTTATACCCTTACAGGCTCAACTAAATGACATCACTGCTTATGTCAAACAGGTATAATATCTATATATTTATTCTAACCACTCTAAGAGTGGATTACACGTACATGATGGATACACACACACAAGGATACGCACATACGAGACTCCGAATCCCAACATGGACTTGGCGAATCTCTCAGCACTCAGACTCATCTATGCTAGATATTCTCGATAGATGAGGATGATGACATCACACCCACATAAGCCCTCCTTTTCTTGTACCAACTTGGAGATGTATCCTCCACATGTATTTTCACATGTTCTCACATGCTCACCGTAGTGCACACCATGCTCATGATGATGATGATGAGATAGACACACAGCTACTCCATCTTTTTGTATGAGTATTTTTTCAGTTTTGTTAGTCTTTTTCCATGGCCCAATACCACATGGAACTCTTATACCAGTTTTGGTCTCATACACCCGTTGGGTCTTTTAAAGACGTTTACTATAACTCTCTCTCTCTCTCTCTCTCTCTCTCTCACACACACACACACACACCATGCATACGTACATTTGAACAAAAGTATTGACAAAATAGTGATTACAAACACACAAAATTAGCATTGATATTATGTGCACGTCTCTCACCTGGGTCTCATTCAAAGACTTGCGGACAAGCTCTCGCAAAACAAAATGCACCTGAAATGAAAAGCACAGAAGCACAACTCATTACCAAAGAATCGCATTTGCAGCTTTGAAAGATAGACAGCATTGCACAGTTTCCTTTTCTCTAATGGTTCTCAAATTACAAAGGAACAGCAAGATGCTTACTGCATCAACAACTGCCTCTGCTGGACCCCTGAAATACATGAGAGCACTCTCGATCAGCCTCCTGTAGCCTTGCTCCGGAGCAATCAGATGCGGCTGATACCCGTCTGCTTCAGAGACGATCTTTCGAACATTTTGTAAAGACAAGTGTCTGTCAAAAGGCAGTTTCTTTAATGCAGCAGGAAACTGATTATCAAAGACTCCATATATGCGCTCCCCACCAGGGCGTCTGCACCAGAGAATGGAAAATTAGTATATGAAGGAGGAAATTTATAATGATACTATAAAAACACACTGCTTAAAAGTATAAGGTTAGCCCGCCAAGAGGACCTCAATTTATGCACTCTCTTAGTATTGGTTGTGCTAAACATTTCAGCATTGGAGACCATGAAGACTTGGAGGTGATGCAAGGGAATGGCCAAACCAGTAAGAAGTTTGCAAGTTCACAAAATACTAGTATGCTGGCTGTATATACGTAACTATCTGTGCCATTTTTTTTCCCCTTGAGTACATTCTTCTGTACTCGCAATTTAATACCTCCCCTCCCCAAGTCCCAAGCCCACACCAGTCGGCTACAAAACTTTTTTCCTTTTTTTTTCCCATTCTACTGTATTACTGCCCCAATTCTTTCATCCATGTCTTAAATTGAATCTCCTGATGCAGAATTTTGAATAGTATAAATGCACTTTATTTGGGTCGGGACTCAACAAGTGAAACCGGCCTTCAGAAATCTAACGGGCAGTGGAACAAACACTCGCACACAAAACACTTCATCACCCATGGGAACCTGGAAAAGGAAAACAAATAGGGGAGCTAGAGTGCTCCTGCAAATAGTACAAGGACACCGATTGGCCCTAAAACGCAGTGGCGCCCCTTGCGGTATTTCTTTACTTAATCAAATATGAGTACAAAGTACAACTCGTAGAATCCTCTACCAATAGGATCCTTTAAAGCTTTTCACCCAAGACTTTCCAAATAAGAACCCTCACTATTACAGCAAAGCATTCCATAGAAAAGGCACACCTGTACGACACCTCCTTGCTAGAAAAGGTCTTCCCCATCTCTACAATGGATCTCACAACCCTTTCCCAAGCAGCAGCAGTGTTGAACCAAACCACATGTAATTCCTATAGTCACAGCTTGCATGTAACCTCGAGAAAACTAGAACCTGTTCACATGAATCCAAAGACGTTCTTTCCACATGAAACCAAAGACCTGTATCCATAAACCATAGGCCTGTTTCCTCGTTACCTAAGTCCTGTTTCTTCTCGAAAAACCAATGTCTTGTTTCCATGAGAAAAATCCACATATGCACCATCCAATCACGGTGCCAAACACCTAGAGAGAGAAAGATAGAGGGCGTGTCAAGCAAACCCTGAATACACATAAGTCCAAGATGAAGAGCAACACACATCTCTTCCAGAACATCATCCTGTGCATCTTAACTTGATCCTCTGTATCCAAATCTCGTAAACAAAGCCTGCTTGCGAAGAGAGAGAGAGAGAGAGAGACCCCACGGTTGTTAGCCCCTCGGTGCCTCCTTCAACTCGCCTTTTTCCAAAAGAGATAGAGAGAGACCCGCGCTGACTGCTTCCACACATGCAGCCACCTGGCGTAGAGGGCCTCCCATCTGATGCCCGTCTGGCTGCAGAGAAACTCCTGCCTGACGCCTGCCTAGCTGCCCATTGATGGTTGCCCGTCTGGTTGCCTGTTTGGCTGCCATATGCTGCCCACTGCTGCTCGGCTGTAGTCCATACGCAGTAGCAGCACACCCGACGGGGGCAGCAGCAGCATCCGGCAGCGGCGGTGGCGGCGGCGGCAGCAGCAGCTGCTGCCCATGCGCAGCAGTACTCCAGGGGATGCGCCCGTGAAGACCATCCGGTGACCACCACGTTGATGATCCATATGGCGACCTTCCCTTTGATTCCGCCAACCTACGCCTTATAAAGAGATGATGCGCTTTCTCAAAAAAACACCAAAAGCAAAGATTTAAAAAAACACATGCTCAAAAATAATAATAATATTTAATCATCAAAGGTTATTAAACCTTATAAACTTAAAAATCCCTTTTGTCCCCTTTCACACTTGGGCTGGCCACACTTATGAGTTTTCCTTTTCATATTAAACTGATGCCTGACCACACTGTCCATCCCGTGCCCGTGCCCGTGCCCACCTGCTTGTTGTCCAGAGGGAAAAACACAGGGTCGTAACTGCAAGTGTACTCACCTAAGCTTATTACCAAATGTAAATTCACATGCTTTGTGGTTCAATATGAGGGCCCCAACATAGCAACAAGGGGGCAAAACTCTTTCCATCAGAGGTGAATGGAGGGGGTAGATGAAGGGGGACAACTTTCAGATAGCTCTAAATGGGCCCTTCCTGTAGTAAAGGATGAAGGTCAAGGGAGAGGAGACGTCTCAACACAATGGCGACTAAGGCTGCATGGGGAGGTGAAGACAATAAATAGGCTTTTGTTTGAGAACGCAAGGGAAAGGGAAGGGAGAATTTGTCTTTTGACTCTTACCAAGCTTAGCTTGATCAACGGCCTTCCAAGGCTCCCCATTCGGTTAAAGACTGCAGACAATACGTTTCAGAGGAAGGCTCTAGAACCCACAATGCACTATTCCGAATTCCTCTGAGGCATAGTGATGGTATCTTGGGTGACTTTAGCTCGAGCATCATGGTTGCCATATTTCAATGTACTGCTGTTGTTGCTTTGCTATGAGGTGCAAGATTGCATTTCATACACATATGAAATTGTATAGTCCGTACAGACGAGAGCTTCTTGGCTCACAAAAAGGGGGTGTTTTGGCCAATGAGGTGATAGCTATAGTGGTGAAGGTGTTTGTCTAGGACAAGAAGGTCCTAGGGTCAAAACCCCACTAGGTGCTTCCTCGGCGACATCGCCTATGGGCCGATGAAAAAAGAGTCTAGGGGGAGTGAAAAACGGTAACTACCAAAGGATCTTCCGCCTAATGCTAGTCGTGTTTCGCTACTGCCATGATGCATCCACAAAAAGCCACAAGATTTCCCTCGATGGATCGTGGCATATCTCCAAGCTCATGCACATCTAGTCCATGTAATTAGCTTCTATAGCCGCATCTCATATACATATTCCTAACCTGGTGATAGTCATGTAAATCAAACTACCCACTATGCACCGCATGTGCATAGTACCGTACTCATGCCCTGGACATGCCAGATCACAAGCCGTCTTGTGAGGGTCCCTTAGGAGAAGCTCTAGTGGTATGTGTAACATGTGGAAACTTACAGAAAAGGATTATACTTTGATAATACTTTTAGCCCTTTGTTCTTGACAATGAATAGCACAACGTAGAGAAGATGAGAGTGCAAAGAGAGAAGAGAGACAAATACACAGTATTGGGTTCCAAATACCCTCTCAAGGGCCCCCACCACGTATGGTGTATTTGCTTTATTAAATGAGTAGACTAACAAACTAATGGCTATAAATAACCAAGACTGAATAGACTTGGATACCTTCCCTTGGCTTAGAATCGAGATAGCATTCAGCCTTAAGGTAGTCCCTTGATCTACACTTTCCACCTTCCTTGGCCCCTTCTTGGCTTGTTCTAGCCCTTGGACTTAAGCATTTGCAGAGAGAATATGATGATTTATGCCAAATGCTGTCCATCGCTTATATAGGCCCCTTCTAAGCTGATCGGTTTGCTACAACAGTTGTCAGCCTGCTCACGACTGGATAAATCACCAATCATTGCAACACTTTTCGCACATGTGAGCCTTCCTGTCCCATGTGCTATGGGCTGGCCTAAGGCCTAGGCTTGGCCATGGTAGCTCTTGGACAAGCCTTCTATGGCCATGAGACAGACTCCTATAGGGCCCATCTCCTGACCTAGACTAGGGCCCGTGCATCCGGCGAGAAGCCTAATAAATGTTGGTACACCTCTACAATCAGAGGGTTACAGACGTGCGGGACATGCATTGACTTCATGTGTGGGGCATGCACACCTAACCATGACCCTCTACAGTGGATCCATGGCTGACTTGTCCCGGACAAGGACTCACAAAGGGCCAATTACCACTGTAAGACTTGCACCTGTTGTACAGATATGGCCACATCATCCAAGTGTGGGGTGCATGTGACATCCCCTTCTGCTTAACTTGACGGAAGTTGCATAGCCTCCAAATAATCCGTCAATAATGCCGGATAATCTTCAAAGAAGTTTTTGTTAAGCTAAATTGCTTCAGGCATCCCTCGGTCCCAAAACTTCATGAGGAATTGAGCTCTTCACGGCCAGAGCCATGCTTGAAGCGGTGCAAAAGGATCTCTTCTGGAACCATCACTTCGAAAGAAGAAGCCTTTTCCAATTTTATATCGCCCAAACAAATACGACGTGGAAGCTATGTTCAAACTCTTGGTACAATGTGTTTAAACACATCATGCATGTTCCACCAAGAAGACAACTTCAACTTCATAAACACCTCGTTGATCTTCATCAGAATGGGATAAGGACTCTGAAATCTCCTGATAAGGCTTAGTCAATCGGTTAGCGTTAGGCTCTGAAGACGATGTTTTGGTCAATAACGACTGGAAAGGTCTACCAAACTCTGCCGCATATGGAGCCTTGCCAATAGCTGAAGAAAAAGAGTCATTCAAAATAGCTTGAACCAAAGGCAAAAATTGTTCCCATTTATGTTGATGATCATGGACATAACACTCCAAAATGTCGAATGCCAATTAATTGTAAATCCCTGTCTGGCCATCCTTCTGTGGGTGACACTGGAAACTTTATACCAAAATTATCAAACAATGCCCACCAAAAATGAGAGATAAACTTGGCATCAAGATCTAATACAATGGTCCTAGTAGGTATGCCACCAATTGGGTACCAATTCCAGATAAACAACTTTGCAACTTCTTCAACATTAACATTAGCCCTACAAGGAATAAACTTGTAAAAACCATCAACAACCGTCAAACACTGCGTGTTACGCTTACCTGGACTTGGACTAGGACACATATTTGTCACAAATCCATAGAGATATCCTCGAAAGGGCCGTTGGGAATTAGCAATGGTTGTAAAAAACCCACCGCCTTCACCTGCGATGCTTCCACCTTTTGACAAATTGGACAATGTTGCACATATGTGAACACGTCCCGCCTCATTCTAAGCCAATAAAATTACCTCTGGATTTTCCCCAACGTTGAGTTCATGTCCCTATGTCCATTAGTGATGGCGTCATGGGCATCATGGAGAATAGTTGCCCTAAATTGCTTCAAAAATCCCAACCAAAATTTTACATAGACTGGTTTTTCACTGGTTCAAAAAACTGTTTTTTTCTGACGTTGATTCCTAGCCCTTGCCTTTCAGTCAACCAACCCATGTAGCCTAGGCCATGCATTCGGCCAACCCATGTGGCTTGGGGTCCAATCGGCCAGCACTTGACCAGCCCCACAACAGCCGACTAGGCAATTGCTACCAGTCGTGGGCTTTACACAGCAGCCGACAAGCATTTACTGCACCCGACCAGGTATTATAAGCAGCCGACTGTCATTAATGCAGTCGTGGGTAATTGCAACAAGCCGACAGCCTTTTCTGGCAGCCGACCAACAATGGGAGGCCATATATAAGCGTGTGCCTCAGTCCCATACAAAGCATTCAGGTATTCAGCAAAGTACACACAGTTTGCAGCATCCAGTCAACTCCAGGCTAAAGAAGGAAGCTCCTCTTCACATTCAGCTAGCATACGTGCAATCCTACAGCTATCTAGACTTGCATCAGTGGCCAAGGAGAGTCTTCAGCAAAGCCTCGGACTAGATGGATACTCAACCGACGTACGGTCTTCCTTGTCCTTGCGTTGGGCATTCATATCACTTGTACTTAGCATTGTACAGCATTTCTCCAAAGAATAATATAAGCAAATACTCCGGCTTGTAAGGGGGGGGGGGGGGTGTTCAGTGGGTATTGGGACCCAATACTGTGTCGTCTTCTACATTCTCATTCTCCTCTCTCTCTACTCTCTAAAGTTGATGCTAAAGATTCTCACCACATAAAGGTATAAATAAGGTCCAGTTGTGCGTTATCACGATCAAGCTCAGTGCATGTAACACACGAAGTAGGTGCTTTTTTAGGTTTTGCTAGCAAGATAGGATTCATGTGGATTCTAAGAGGGGAGAGAGAACAGGGAGATTTGTATGCATGCGTGTGGGTGAAATTGTCCCGAGAAACCCATGTTTTTGACTGGAACCCTCTCTACTATGCAACCGTTGCAGGTTGTCTGTGTCTTCCCTGCATGTGTGCAGTAGGTGTGCGCAGCAGGCCATCGGGTCTGAAACAGGCCGTACAGGTCAGCAGGTGGCTGTAAAGACTGGCACAAATGGACAGAGCAGGTAGACGGAAGGGCAGCACACACACAGAAAGAAAGAAAGAAAGAAAGATATATTAACGTCTGCGAAAGGCCAAAGTGGTCTATGAGACCAAAACATAGTACACAACTGATGGTGTCTCATCAAAAGTAAGACAAAAAGGACTAAAAAAGTCCTAAAACAGTCCTAAACAGCTATGAAAGGAAAATACTCCTACTGAGGTACAACAAAAGTGTATAATATCTACAACTAGCATAAGATTAGTGTAATCTGCTCATCTCAGTATCTCTCTCATGGGGTGCTGTAAGATAAGAGAAACTAAAGTGGCAGGGCAGTCGTCTCCTATGGCGGGTGATGATGGCTCTAATCCACCGGTGACGAAGCAGCCATAGACGAGGTCCTGGTAAGCGTGGGCGTCTCGCTCGACAAAGTGCTATGGCTCTGTCAAGGGTGACTCCTCCTAAAGGACGTCTATGGGATGTCTAGCTTGCCGAGGGGGTAGTGGAGGTCTTGGTCGTATCTGCCGGGGTGGTCTTCGCCCTGAAAAAATCTGTCATGGCTCGCTGGCGGGCTGGATCCTGGCGTACTGACCTGGCTCGTAGGAGAGCCTCTCGATGGCATCTGAGCTCCAATAAGAAAAGCCCCAAACACCTCTGATCCTCAAACTCCATCACATGTCGTAATGGTCCAAAACCCTCTCAGAAGACACCAGTATCTCCCTCGTATCTCATAGTACATAGTACATCGGCATATGTAGTGCTCCTCTGACTACACTTCCTGGTGACATAGCTGACAAATGCGGTCTTCTGGCTTCATCCCCTTGTATCTGCCAGTCTCTACCCTCAGCTGATGTGATGAAGTGTGGATCTGTCCAATGGCGCCATGTGAGAGATGGGTGTCCATGTATGTAGACCATGTCACAAAGCCATATGGGGAGAGATGTAGAAAATGGTCCCGATAGGGGGGCATCTTCGTGCCTAGAGGTAGGGGCGGGCTGGACCATGTCCTTTCTGCATCTAGCCTCACGATGACCATCTTGATCACCCTATTCTGCTCAAAGCGACTAAGGTCCAAGAAGGGGCAGTCCAGGTTGTAATCAAATTGGAGGGAGTGCATCAATCATCATGCCATGTAATCTCAGCCAGGTACACATCTGGGCATACCAACATCGTGTATTGTCGTCTGCTACTAACTGCTCCAAAGAGATAAGTGCTAGGTGTGGGTATCTCTGTCTGGGGAGCTCCCATATCCTCTGCAAAAATGTCATTGACTAGAACTGGGCTTCGGTAACCACTGTGCGGCTCCTATCTCTGCTCTGACAATCTCATGAGGTACCGATGGTTTGCTCTGAATCATGCGTGCGATCATAGTCACCGGTCGTTTCTCTAGTACTTGCCATCCATCATAGAAATCTCTCTCTGGTCCAACCTGGTCGACAAGCGGCTCCCTCCTTGTGTGCTAGGGACTTGGTCCCCATATGGGTGAGCCATATAAGAGGGTAGGTGTGACCAATGTGTCAAACAACCAAACTGGTGTGCGGCTCCTGAAACTGAATGTAGGCACATTGTCTCTCTAGTGCCCCTATTGCTACATATCCACGTGCCAATCTGGCCTCTGCTGCCTGCCTCATAGAGAGTTGTGGTCCGCTGAATGTGACTCCTAGGTACACATATGTACTCCACTGATTCACCTCTAAAGGTGAACTGATGGGGGCCAAATCTAGTCACCCAGGCCTGTGCGGTATTGAAGACCATAATCTTAGGCTTCCCAAGGTTCACTCTGAGGTCCCTATCTGCACAACACAACTGCAGAGCATCCAAATGCTGTTGCAAATCCTCAGGGGAGTCTGCAATAAGTACAATGTCATCGGCATATAGCAGTATGGGTATCCAAACCCCTGCCAGACTGGCCCCCTACCCCCCCATCCTGTCAATGTAGTCGGATATTTCATCAATGTAAAGTCCAAAGAGGGTAGGTGACAGTGGGCATCCCTGCTTCACCCCAATGGTGCTAGTCACTGTATCCGACATGCCTCCGGGAGTCCGTACTCTGCCTATCACCGCCTCATATAATTCATAAATGCCCCACTGCATCTCCTCGGGAACACCAATGTCATGCAATCTCCTCATGAGTCTGGCACATGGCACCGTGTCAAAGGCTTTGTGGAAGTCCACAAAGTAGCAATATATCCTCTTCCCCCGTGCTTGTCCCTCCTCAATGAGAGCCCTGAGGGTAAATATATGATCCAAAGTCGTGAAACCTCGTCTGAAACCTGCCTGCCCAGGTGCTCTGAGTCCATGTGTCTCAGCCCATCTACTCAGCTCTCAATCCAAAATAGATCCGAATATCTTGGCCAAGCAATGGCCAATCATAATGGTCCTGTAGTTCCCTGGTATCATGGGGTCACCACTCTTAAATAGAGGTACAATAGTATGTGCCCATAAAGTCTGGGAAACCTTCGCAAATGGCCCTGCTAAACATGTGTACTAGCAGTGATGTCAATACATCTCTGGCATGTGAAAAATGTTCTGCTACCAAACCATCCTGGTCTTGGGCTCTTCCATTATGTAGTCTGTCAATAGCATCCAAAACCATCCGAATGGTGACAAAAGTACTATGATCCGGGCAGGTCGCTGACAGATGAGGGGTGGGGGGCCTGCCCTGGTACTTCATATAAAGTTCTTGCATATTCATGCCATGCCTCACGTTGTGACATGTGAGGTCTTCGACTGTAGTAAACACAACCTTAGTCTAACTAAACTGCACTTAATGATGTTTAAGAAAGACAGATAGTGTCAATGCAATGCAGCTATATTAGATGATGAATGCGGTTACAATGAGATCCAAATGAATCTATGTTGTCCTAGATGATGTCTACCCCTGGAAGAGAGGGAAACATGCTGAAGAATGATGAAGGATGGCTGTCCTGATTCCAATGTTGAGTTCCACCACTTGTATGCTGGTATCCCTCTATGTAGGAGTTGGGAAGATGGCTGAATATGCTGATGCGTGGCTGAATTGCTGCTCCCAAGGCTTCCTGGAGGAGAAACGATGGAGAACACTTTGCTGAAAATGGACTTGAATGCTGGAATGATGAGGCGCCTGCTTATATAGGTAGGAATGCTGCTGGTCGGCCAGCATAACTGCTGTCCGCCAGATGCAAATGTCCACGACAACTGAATAAACCTTTTCCTGCTGGTTGGCTGCCCCATAAATGAGCCTAAAAATTGCCTAAAATAAACCATGGGATGCAGATGATGTGTACACTATTGTAGGTGCCATTCCAGCCCCATACAATGATGTACAAGCTGAAAACATTCATTTAAATGCCCATAAAATGCCTGATAAATCTTGATGATGTTTATGATGCTAAAATGATGCCATGTCATTGTACACCTGAAGGGTGTGCACGTGACATTCCCCGCTGCTAAACTGTTGCTGGGTGGTATACCTGGCAACCTTCGACTCCTCTGGGGATCCTTCTCCTCCGAACCACTGCCCCCTTCTGTCTTCTGCTGCCGGGACTGAGGTTGTCTGTAGGAGTGAAATCCTTTGAGCCAAGACGCTATGTACTGCGGGAACTGAATGGCAAATGCTGCTAAAACTGCTTGGAAATACCTAAGTCACCCCTGACCTGCCTGTGGAAACCTTTCACCTACCATCTCCGTCATTCTTGAAGCTCTGAACCTCCTGAGGCAATGTTGGAGCAAACTTCCGTCTTCTGTGGAAGAGAAACCCCCTGCTGCTGCCAGTTGAAGCCCAAGACTTATGTCCTCTTTTGATGATGGATGTCATTCTTCCCCAGAGAGTTCATGGGCAAACATGTATGCCTTGCAGATGCAAGACTGACTGCTAAGATGACTACTATGTAAATCATGTGCAACCCTATATGCTGTGAAAAAATGCGGATGGATGGGTTACTGATGCATACCTAAGGGAAAATCCCCAAGGGTGGCCTGCAAGATTTTGAGAACTAACTGGGTTTAACTGTGCGGAAGCGATTAACATGATGTCTGACTGAATGACTGATGGAATGAACATGATCTAAGGCTAGCTACCCTGTAACGCTCTGATACCAATGTGACATGTGAGGTCTTCGACCGTAGTAAACACAACCTTAGTCTAACTAAATTGCACTTAATGATGTTTAAGAAAGACAGATAGTGTCAATGCAATGCAGCTATATTAGATGATGAATGCGGTTACAATGAGATCCAAATGGATCTATGCTGTCCTAGATGATGTCTACCCCTGGAAGAGAGGGAAACATGCTGAAGAATGATTAAGGATGGCTGTCCTGATTCCAATGCTGAGTTCCACCACTTGTATGCTGGTGTCCCTCTATGTAGGAGTTGGGAAGATGGCTGAATATGCTGATGCGTGGCTGAACTACTGCTCCCAAGGCTTCCTGGAGGAGAAACGATGGAGCACACTTTGCTGAAAATGGACTTGAATGCTGGAATGATGAGGCGCCTGCTTATATAGGTAGGAATGCTGCTGGTCGGCCAGCATAACTGCTGTCGGCCAGATACCTTTAAGCCTAGTCCATGCCTCATTGGCTGAAGCAGCACTTGCTACTAGTGGTATTTGTGTGTCATTCAGTCCTTTGATAAGGAAGGCTAGAGCCTTCATGTCAAGTGCTTCCCAGACTTTTTGTGCCTCTGCATCCCTAGTTAGTTTCTTGTAATCACCCTTTGTTATGGTCCAATAGTCCTTCTCTACCATGGCCATTTGCATTTTTATGGACCATGTGTGATATTTTGTACCATCAAATCTGTCACACTTCTCAAAGAAGTCATTCCCCATCTCTAAGGTTTTGAAGAGCAAGATTAAGCAAAATAATTCAAACAACTTTGGCTATATAGAAACAGCTGAAAGATTAATACAAGTCAAATGTTTAAAAAAATGTTTCAACATGTATTCAGAGTCCATCACCACACCCATAGAGCTCCAAATTAGCAGCCAAGAGATCTCAAGGCCTTGAGCTACGGCAGCCTCGTAATACCACGGCTTATCTTTTCTACTTTTTCCTTGTATGATTCTCTCTTGGTTGACTGCTCCCTTTTTGAATTTTGATAGAAAGGATGTCTAACCCAAAGTGGATCACAATGCCTGGTCCTTTTTCTGGCAGTTTGTTTCACTCTAGGAGTCTGCTTCCTTCTTCTGGATGTGACCTCCTCTGTGCCTAGAGCCAGAGCTTCAAAGTACTCCCTCTCGATCCTTACTTGAGTGTTTGGAAACTCAACAGATGCGTCTGAAGATACTTCCACAATCCCTTGTATTCTTGACTCTTTGGTATCTGACGAAATCTCTATTGTGCTCATTTCATCATACCCAATGAGTTATTAATACATGTGATTTGCTCCTTTTACACAAAATTGAGTGATCAAAACTCAAAGAAAAATTGCCCAAATTGACCTTCACATGGATACTCTAATTTTGACTCAATATTATTGATTTTCACCAAAATTATTAATGGGAGATGCTCCAACGCGTTTAGATTTTTTTCGATTTTAAACTTATATATTTGAGATTGACCACGTGTTCACCAACTCACCTCTGTGACTTTCACTGATTACCCACCACCGCCTCCTTGTTAGTCGGCGACTTACGAATGGTCACCACACTCAGCACTTCCTCCCCAACTACCTTGATAGACGGCTTGATGCAATCTCCTCGACTACCTGTAGGCCACTCTATGGGCTATCCACAGGTGTCACTCATTCCTTGGTATGTGCCTTGGTAGGCCTAGATATTATCAGTTAGGACCTATGGTACAATTAGTACTAGTTCCAATTGGGACACCTAGTACATGTATGACACCCAATTAGGGGTTCATCATATTAGGTGTATCTTTTGTACTCTTTATCACTTTAGAAATACATCTACAGCAGCTCGCTTCCTTCCTTGCTCCTGCCTCCATTGCTTCCGTTGTCCACTCCACCCAACACTACCTTGACAATCGGCTTGATGCAGCACAACCGCCTTCTCGACTGCCTTTACAGTCGGTTTGATGCAACACAACCGCCTTCTCGACTGCCTTTACAGTCGCTGATGTCTAACAGCTGCCTTCTTGACTACCTTTATATGGCCACCATGCTTACCCTCGCTTCCACTAGACAAAGCGCTTTAGTGCTTTGTTGGCCACGGCGAAGCATTGCTCCTCGATAGTTCGTGGTGGTGAACCAAAGCACACCAACCTCAAGCTTAGTATTGCATCTCTGCCAACCAAAGCACACGCTCAACCAATCGGCCACTATGCTTAGTAGTGTTGGGTATGATCAACAGCTACACTTTAGGGATAACTTCAGCACCTGTCGCAATGGCCTCAACAGAAGAAGAGTATGTAGATGACCAATCGAAGAAGGAAGCATAGCAGAGCACTTTGAAAATCTCCCTCTTCAGAGAAAACCCACCATCTTGTTTGTCACTCCCCCCCTCTCTCACTTGTGAAGCTCCCTCTCTCTCTAAAAGAAGCTACCTCTCTCTCTCTAAGAGTAGATCTCTCTCTCACTGAAAAGTCTCACTCAGAGTATATTTTTTTTCACACTCTCTCTCTCTCTCTCTCTCTCTCCACCGATCCATGATGATTCATGGTTGTATCCAGACACATGCACACTTTTTCTTTTGTTTCTTTTCTTCCGATGACCGGAAGAACACAATTGTATTATTTTTTGTCTCATAGGCCGACTTTGGCCTCTCGTAGACGTTAATATATCTTTCTTTCTTTCTTTCTCTCTCTCTCTCTTTTGCATTCAGAGAATCTCAAATGCCTCACATAGAAGCCTCATCCAACATGATGTTGACTCTCACAATAGAGATTAGCTAATATAATATTAGCACTTCTCCCGCTTTCTCTCAACAAGGTTTAGAGAATGCTTAGTAGAAGATTACCAATAATGCTTCTAATTATATAAGCCTCATAGGATTAGAAAAGCATGATTAGAGAAACATGAATCATAATGTAGACATAAACACTTAATTAGCCCCACATAGGATACTATTCACATAAAGATAAATCCCCCTCAAAGTATAGACTAGGAGCTTAACACAAAGTTAACTCCTATCCAAACAAGCATCACAAAGAGGTCAACCACAAGCTAGACATGCTCTACAAAGGACTTGACCAAGAGCTAAAACAACTCTTCACATAGAGAGAGTTCCCATGAAGGATGGCTATGATATTATATTGGAAATAGAGAAGCATAGCAACGGGCAAGAGAAAGCAATGCGAAACTCCAACAACAAGTCACGGGTCACAGCCGCTCCCACAGGTACCGCGACTCCAAGCGCAAAGATCATTTCATGGAGCCGCGATGTCCAAAGCTCCTACCTTATTTATCTTGCAACGAAATCAAATAGAGTTTGATGTCCTTTCACCACCACTGGGGGAGGGAACCTTTGCATACGCCACCAAATGCAAGGTTCATGACAATAACTTCCCTGAATAGTGGTATGTTTGCAAGGTAATCAAGATTGATGAAGAGAATGTAGGAAGAGACAATGCAGCAGCTGTTGAGGCCACCGTAGTGGATGCCATTCATCGCAGCATAGTTAATCCTCTTGGACTATGCCACGATGAAAAAGAACCCATGATCATTTTTTATCGCTAGAATGGCGGTAACCTCCACAATTGGATGTGGGTATGCACCGCAGATGGCAAAAGAGCTCCCCCTAAAAATTTTGTGAGTTTAGCTAGGGATCCCAATGACAAGCGATGCGTCCAAAAACATATCTTCCACATTATTAATGCCCTAATGCGCACAATGGAATATATGCATAGCATGGATTTACTCCATAACGATTTGCATGCCGGCAATGTCTTCATTCACTTCTCGACGACAAATTATGAAGTTTATGCTGGTATCGGAGATTAGGGAAGGTCTACACGGTCCCTAACACGCAAGCATGAAGTTCCCTTGAATCAAGGCACTGCCCTAGCAAAGGCAGAGGCCATACAAAATTGGCCTTGGATGGCACCTGAGAGGCTGTGTATGCATCCACCTCCCTCCAAATTGTGCCAAGCGGTTTCTTTCCCGCCATCTGATCCAAAAGAGGTTTCCTGAGACACATAGAGCTTGCGTGTGAGAGAGCCACCGATGAAGACCCAAATAAAAGGCTGACGTCCTATGAGTTGGTGATGTGTTTAACCAAAGCCCCCCAATATGATGCATCTCTACCTCGCCATGCTGGTCTACGTCCTTTCGAGTCTTGACTAAGTCAATTGTACTTTGTAAACAAATCTAGTAATTGCGATTTGGATATTGGTTGTGTCATGTCTCTTTAAAGTGATTCAATTTCCGGTGAATGTGTAATATCTCTTTCATGTTTTTCATTTTCCGGTGAATGTCTAATGTCTCATTGATTGTCTATTGTCTCATTGCTTGTCTTTTGTCTCGGTGAATGAAGAGAAAATCTCTAATTGTCAGTACAAGGGTTCTCATTCTAGCTCTCTATTTTGTTTTTTCAGTGTACCCTGTCACCTTGCCAGACTTCATTGCAATGGAGGCGAATCAAGAATGGGAGGATTTAGAGGACATCCCCAATGTTACAATTCCGTACCTACTTCTTGCTCCAGAAGATTTAGACCACAAAGAAGCAAAGCACATCCTCAAGGACGAGGATGCAAGGATATCTAGCAGTGGAT
Organism: Cibotium barometz; assembly: GCF_041138505.1. NCBI lineage: Eukaryota > Viridiplantae > Streptophyta > Polypodiopsida > Cyatheales > Cibotiaceae > Cibotium > Cibotium barometz. Next base: position 5,976,253 of record NC_141094.1, on the reverse strand, counting down.
TACAAGGTGGTTTCAAATATGTGCAACCTCCAAGAGAGGGACTTGGGGGAGAAAACTAAAACGATGCCAATAATCATCAAGTGCCCCTATACTTCATCCAGCAACTTTTTTGTGAGAAGTTCCTCAACAAGCAAGTCAATTGGGATGATAAGCCACCACAAGGGGGTGCAGCTCAAGGTCGCCCCACTGACAAAAAGAAGGCAAAGATGGAGGGGAGAGAAGTACAATGAACAAAGCCTCTTGTGCTCACACCTCATGGGCACATGAACATTCAATATCTTGCCGTCGAAGGAGTTACGCTAGCAACTCAAGATACGATAGCGCAACAACTACCGCAAGACTATGAAGCCTTGCGAAGAGAGAACGAAGAGCTAAGGAGATGCAAGAGGCAAAGCTCTTGTTGCGGTATGAAGAAAAGTATGGAGCATTGCCACCATATCACATCACATCCACATCTATCCATATCTCATCACATCCATTCACATCTCATCACATTCATCCACATCCATCCATTCATTCACATTCACATCTATCCACATCCATCCATTCATTCACATTCACATCTATCCACAAGACTTCGTAATATAATGTATATTTGTTAGTTGTGATTTATGACGATTAAGCTCGATGTTTGCGGGACACTCGTTAAGAAAGCATCAATGCAGGGGTTCGCAAATGTTTTCTCTCCTAAGTTAGGTTGTGGTCTTCTAGTTGGACACTTGGTTGATCACAAGATTGTTTGGATCTCAGGGTCTCAGCCTCAAAGAATGAGTCAGCTGGGGGAGGACGAGATTGCCTAACATCAGTCGGAATATCTCACGATTGGAACAGATCGCATGGTATAATTCCATGTGGGAACTCCATTAGGACGAGAGTTGTCACATGTGTTGACATCTGTGAATTATTTCATTGTTATTCCAATGGTTTACCTGTAGGACGAACCTGGGTGGAGGTGTAGTACACCAAGACTTAGTTGGGAAAAGATTGATCACCCGGACTCGGCTTAAAAAGACTCGAAAGGAAATTTTATGTGGTTTGTATCCTAGTGGTATGGTATAACTATTTGGCCCTCCTATCTATATTTCACATGATGAAACCCATGCTTGGACACCAGTCAAGTGGAAGAAGACATGGGGACAGGGTCCATAAGGTTTGATTAAGAAAAAGCACCAATCTTGGTCAAAAAGCAAGAATAAATAAAAAGTCAATGCCCCTAAGTCACGCCATCTGCAGCCATCCAGTCACCCTGTGCAACCAGTGCTGCAGCCAGCTAGCTTGCGCCAGAATCGATATTTTAGGTACCTGGCCGCCACCAACTCCTACTAGCCACCATCAACTCTGCCAGCTCTTCCGCCATCTAGAGGTGCTGTCCAAGAGCCGCCAGCACCTACTACTAAACCTGGCCACTGCTATCTACTCCTGGCCACCACAAGACACACCTAGCTGCCACTGTTGTACAAAAGCTAACCAACGATATCTGCTGGCCGCTGCCCCTAGCCATTGCCTGACCCACATTTATTGAGGCAACTGTATGAGTTGTTCTACATCTTACTTTATGATTGCTGACTAGATACTACTATGAGACTACGAGTGTTGGACTCAGTTCATACTCCCTTATTTGGAATTTCGTGACCTATTTCTATCTCAGGATTGGGCAACAAGCTTACAGCTAAATCACCAAAAACCTCGTCATTAATACACATCTATTGTACACTTCGTGTATGGACTTGGAACTTGAATTTGGACATGGATTGGAACTTGGGCTTGAACTTGGACTTGGATCTGGAACTTGAACTTGGACTAGAATTTGAACATGGATCGGAACTTGGACTCGAACTTAGACTTGGATCTGGACTTGGACTTGGACATTGGATTGGAATTTGGACTTGAATCTAGATTTGGATCTGGACTTGGATTTCGATATTGGATCTCGTACTAGCCTGGTGAGAGATTCTTGTGGATCATCCCTGTAGTGTGCTCAGCATCAGAGATCTTGTGCCTACATCGACATCAACATCAATTTGGATATCCTACATTGGCATATCTGTTTGTTTTGTATTCATTGATTGTATTAATCCTGGCCAGCATGCCCGTGGATTGTTCCTGAATAAATTCCTGAAAGAGAGCAGGGCCTGTTCCCCGCTTAGTGTGGTGTACTGTGCAAGATCCCTATTCCCTTCTCTCTCTCTCTCTCTCTCTCTCTCTCTCTCTCTCTCTCTCTCATTATCTTTTAGATACATGGTTGAGTCTGTCACAGCACACCCGTTGGGCTTACATATGGGACGCTAGGATCTCAGACGTAGAGTTTCTCGGTGTGTGTGTATTTTCTACCTTGCTATGTCATATCCTTACGAGCGGTAGTTACCCTACGGTAGACACGGTTACACAAGACTTGACAAGAAAATCAGAAGGGTAATTTGGATGGGGTTGCTACAATTCGGAGTGAATCTTTTACCCAGTTTTGTGCTAACTTGTATGATTCCTTGAGAGGGCTATGTCAGGCCGATGAGCATTTCATTTGGTATTGGTAGTAGGTCCAAGCAGGGAGCTCCATTGATGAAGACCAAGACTCGGGAATAATTCCATTTGTTAGGGTGGAAATTATACCTAGATGAATCCAGGAACATGCCCAAATTCACCTTATAAGAAAGTGCAATTTATAACCTCATGGTAGTCATCCACAAGACAATAAACCATCAACTCCATCATGCATAGTATGGACTACATACTACAACATCCCCACTAACATCATCAGTGTCCAATAGTGGGTGTAGAACTTGGTATCAATATATGCTCCCACACACACACCCCACGTACGCACACACACACACATAAGAGCATACATTCATACAAAGCTCTGTGTACTAAGTTTTTGTCAGAGCTCCGGAGATACAGGGCAGACTCAACCATAATGAAGCCTAGTACTAAGTATCATAACAAATAGAAAGAATTATTACAACAAAAAGGTAATTGATAGGGCATATGCACCACTAAAGATAGAAAGAATTAACACAATATCAACAAGCTACAACTTGGACGAAAACTTCACAACGTGAAATTTGCATGTCCGCTAATACAACAATGAAGATATACCTAGATGAATCTAGGAACATGCCCAAATTCACCTTATAAGAAAGTGCAATTTATAACCTCATGGTAGTCATCCACAAGACAATAAACCATCAACTCCATCATGCATAGTATGGACTACATACTATGACATCCCTAATAACGTCATCAGTGCCCAATAGTGGGTGTAGAACTTGGTATCAATACATGCTCCCACACACACACACATACTCCACACGCACACACACACACATAAGAGCATACATTCATACAAAGCTATGTATACTAAGTTTCTATCAAAGCTCTAGAAGACTCAGCCATAATGAAGCCTACACTAAGGATCATAACAAATAGAAAGAATTATTACAACAAAAAGGTAGTTGATAGGGCATATGCACCACTAAAGATAGAAAGAATTAACACAATATCAACTAGCTACAACTTGGGCGAAAACTTCACAATATGAAATTTGCTTGTCCGAAGGTAGTCAGTACCATATTCGGAACCATTTGTTGTTCCGTGATGATTTAGTCAATGTACCGGATTGTGCTGAGATTAGGAGAGAGAACTCTTATAATTATCATGACGCTCCTATAGCAAGTCATCCAAATATTCACGACTGCTATTTTTCTCATCATTCTCAGCCCAATGGGCAAACAGAGAGGGTGGGATCCAATCTTGGAGAGTATGCTTTGTGCATCTCGCTCCAGGCGACCATTTTATAGAGAGAGGTACATCCCTATGGTCGAGTTTGCCTATGATACTACTAATCACATGGTTCTAGCAACAGCTAGAATATGTTTGGTAGGAGTTGGGTTAAAACCTTGAATCCCTCAGACTTTGATAGCTTGAAGGAGACACAGTTGTGGTGCTTTGATAGTTAGGAGTCTCTAAGAGGGAGGTAAGATATCCCTAGGTATGAGGATTTACCAGATCCTAGAAAGGATGGCTATTATGTTGCAACTAGCACATATTTGTCTCGACAATTTCAGGTTTCCAATTCTTTGAGGAGTTGGAGGATTGAAGGATAGTTTATGTTCTTCAAGGACTCGAAAAGGTTTGGTTTTTTTTGTCTTGTTTCCACAAGTCATATGCCAGAGGAACATCAGCTTCAGTTGAGTTGGTTCCTTGATACGTGGACATGTGGATTTGATAGATAGGTACAACCCTGATTTCAGAGACAGTTCATGTAGGTAGCTAGTTTCTCCTTCATTTATTTCCAAGAATAGAAATGTCCTAAGTGGGAGGAATGTTACGTACCTAGCACTAGCCCTTGGGGTCAGGGACTAATCCAACAGAGTTAGGAGAAGCCCTGAGATTAGGGAAAGCAAGCGGATTCGTGTGACTAAGGTTCAGATTTAGTAAATCCAAGGTTATTGACTATTTATGACTGGACTATTATTTATAGCAACAATAAGCACTATACACATAGTCACAAGGGACGGGGGATAGTGACGGGGGACGGCCATAAGTAGGGAACGGGGACGGGGGAGAGAACGGCACTCAAAAAATACTTTTTTTTTAAATTTTTCTACTCTACACTTATTCTACTTTGGAAGTACATCAAAATGAGCACAAATTTACACTAAAATGGTAAGCTTTTGAGTCATATTAATAATTAAGTAGATACAAAATGAGTCATGACTCAAGAGTCAGGACTAAGCCTTAAGGAGGCAGAATACATGGACGGACTCAAATGAGTCAATGACAAAAAAGTGTTTAAGACTAGAGGCTAGAGACTAGAGCTAAGTAGTAAGGTCCATGAATCATGATCCATGAATGATCATCCACGTGAAGTGCTCGCCTCATGGTCATGGGTAGCTTGTGCCAAAGAAGCATCAAGCTCATCCTCAGTCTCATCCTCACTGGCATGCTGCTCCTACACCTCATCCTCTTGTTGCTCTTCTTGTTGACTCATCTCCCACTCGGTGAAGGGATCTGCCTTCTTGGTCACGCTCTTGCAAAGCATTCGCAAGTTCACGCTGACGAAGACAAGGTCATTGGCACACTCTACCCCGAGTCGGTTCCTCTTCCTAGAGGCAATGTGGCTGTAGGTACTCCAAAGTTGCTCCAAGCAAGAGGAGCTGACGGCCTGGCTAGCTATGCGGATGGCAAGCTATTGCAGCTCCGATCCATCCCAACCAAAGTCCTCCCACCATAGAGCAGCACCAACTTTGGAGCGGTCAACCTGTGCATCATGACAGCCATAGGAGCCATGAAATGACCTGTACATCGAAAGCTGGTCCCTGATCTTGCGCCCAACCGATGCATCAGGCACAAGACGATCCAAGATGATCCTCCATCTAGCGCTCACCTCCCGGTCGCTCTCTTGCTTGTTGCCTTGGAATTCTGGGTCCACCACATAAGCTGCTGCATGCAATGAAGAGTAGTAGGAATTTGTCACGATTGTGACTTAGTTCATTATACACAGTCTCCTCATGGTTACAGATATTGAAGTGACATGATTACAGAGGACCCCTACACTCAGAAGGTCACGACTATTCGCTCTAGAGACATGCCTCTTCATCAAGAGCCACACTCCTTCGACAACTGGTCACACCCCTTCGCTCTAGGGTTGCAACTCTTCATCCAATGGTTGCAGCTATTCGTCCAAAGGATGTGTCTCTTCACCTAGAGTCATGACTATTGGTCATGAAATGTGTCTTTTCATTCGTGTCTCTTGAACTCCTATATAAGGAGCCTGTTGTATCACAATTTCAATCAATCAATCAAACATCTGTGTTCAAGTCTACTTTTAGTTTCAGTCTTAAATACACAGATAGTGGATGAAATACTAAGTAATAACACTAATCCTCACAGTGGTATCAGAGCAAAAAAAAATTTCCCGGGCCTACGGTTGTGAGCCTCTCACCCTCTCCGCTCTACTCCCCTACCCGGCGTTGTATGGAAGCAGAAGAAAGATGGAACCTACATCTACGAGTATGAGGTAACCTAAACCTTCTCTCTCAATTCACATATAGAAGACAGATGCACAGATGTGTGTGGCGTACCCGGTGAGTGCGCAGAGATTTCCGGCTGGTAGCTCTTCGTGTGCCTCTTCATCGGGTTGTGTGCCCTTTCATGTATGGGTTCGCATCCCTTCACACGAACGATGGCACCACGAGATAACACCTCCTCGCATGGCACCTCTTCGTTGATCCTCACGGCTGCGCACCTCTTGGGCGCCAGCGCATAAGCGCTACGTTCAACAATTCAGCCTTCGTGGGTTTAATAAACGGCGCAGCCCTTCGTGGGTTTAATAAAACGACCAGCCGGCCACCCCATTAATAAATTTGGGCGGCCCTTTTTTTATTAACCCACGTACCCTTTTGTTACATCAAAAAAAAAAAGAGCGACTACGGGGCCAGCGCAACGAATTCGTTCGCCGGCCAGCCCATTCGCTTCACTCGCACGCCGTTCCAGGAAAGGTGCGCTCCTCTCACACGCTGCCACGCCAGGGACTTCTCTCCACTCTGGCACACATTCCCATTCTCAACAAGGCGTCCAATGGAACCCAACAGAAATCAGCCCGCGCCTTACATCTCGTACATAGACGAGGTCCCGGAGGCCATATTGCCCGAAAATCCTCGCCCAGCCCCAGAAATAATTATTATACCCGATACACCCACACCGGAGCCCGCCCCATTACCCGAACCCGAACCTATTCCGGCTCCAGTACATGTACCAGGTCCCCTGGACTTTTTATTATACGTCAGTCACCGCCACGCCACTCAGTTTCAGGCGTGGGTGATCTGGCATATTTACTTGACGTGTCCAACACATCATCTTGCTCATTACGAGTTTATTTTGGGACGGTATCCACATCTTGCATATTTCCTGGACGAGTGCCGTGTGGATGCAGTAAACCGGATCATCTCGCTTCAGCCCTTGGTTCGAGTATACAGCGAGCTCATTGTGCCAGATTACACTCCCTTAACCCCTGCAAAGACACCTCCTCTCGACGAGGTGGAAGACTTCGAGCCTTCGGAGTTAGGCTCCAATTTCTTAGCAGAATTGGGAGACGATTCACTGTCACTCTCTCCTCCAGCAGTACCACATATTTCACCAGCTTCTCCGCGCTACTCCCTCTAGCAGATCCAACATGCCATCTATCTCAGAGGAGGAGGGCCAGCAACAAGACGAGCAAATGCAGGCCATTACATCATTACGCGAGCAGATGGAGACACTTCAGCAGACTTTTTCGACAAGTCTCTCTACCATCAGCAGACGACTCGACCAGTTGCAGCGGCCCCATCCAGCGCGCACACCAACCAGTGATCCACAACCATCTTCTTCAGAGACTTCGGTAGCAGAAAATGAAGATGAACCAGATCCAACTGCCGAGGTAAACAATGCAGAACTCCAACTTCTTTATAAAATATTAACTGCTGCACAAAAAAAGAAACTCGATGTCAAACTGCCTGCCCCTTATAATGGTCGCCGCGACAAGCGCGTGCTTGACCAATGGATATTCAAAATGGAGGTATATTTGACCAATACCGATTTGGTCGAAAGCAAGAAGGTGGCTTTAGCCAGTTCCCTACTCAAGGATACAGCACTTCTATGGTGGCAACGACGTGTTGCAAATGGTAAGCACACTCCTACTTGGGATAAATTCCGGCGCACCCTCCGCAAGGCCTTTGAACCTGCCAGTGCGGACTACCATGCCCGGTCTGCTCTCCGCTGCCTGAGGCAAACAGGATCCTCAGCCGCATATATCACAGAGTTCCAACGTTTAACTCTGGAAATTGAGAGCCTCAGCCCCGCTGACAAGCTACACAGCTTCATCGATGGGCTTGAACCCAACTTACAGGAAGATGTGCAGAAGTTTAACCCTCTCACCATAGATGCTGCCATTGCCTATGTAGAGCGCCTTGGAGATCTACGACGACAACCCAGGACATCCTTCTTTGGCAATCGGTCCTCAAACAGTGCTCGTTTCTCCCAGCACAATCGCAGAGGAAATTTATCTCAACCTGAGTCTCAATATTCCCAATCCTTTGGTCAGCAATCTACTCGGCAACAGCCCTTTCGACCTAGATTTTCAGGTCAGGCAGCAGCCTCACAAATAGGATCCTCTTCCAACAACAACAATCGGAATCGAGGACGTAACTGGCAAGGTCGCCAACCCAACAATCGCCGCAATTTTCGCCGCGATACCTCAGCAGGTCAGCAAGCCTCTACATCGGCACCTTCAACCTCTCAAGCCAACCCTTCAGGTCTTTGCACCATTTGCTATGGACCACACAGGTGGTATGAGTACCTAAAGCGTAATTCTCGCCAGAATTCCAACATGGAATGTTTCCCAGAAGGTGAACATGGACATCATCCTTCTACGCCAGAAAAAGGCAAGCAGGTGGTTCATGCAGTGCGAGTTTCTAAAGTTGTCAGTGCTTTAATGCTGAATGCCCACAACCATACTTCAGTGCCTGTTAACCTTTCCAATCAAGTTTTGAGCTTATTGGGATTTATTGGCCAGCATCCTATCAATGTTCTTGTTGATAGTGGATGCTCGACTAATTTTGTGGAAACTACTCTCGTCAGCAAGTTGCGATTACCTACTCAGCAGAGTGCGGAAGTTTTCCAAGTGGAACTTGCAGATGGTTCTTTCTTGCATTGCAGCAAACGGATTCAGCAGTTGCATTTTCAGATTCAGGACTATCAAGATCAGCTGAATTTCTCTATTATGCCTTTGTCACACTATGACATGATTCTTGGACAGTCTTGGTTATATGAGTATGATCCTTTGATCAGCTTTCGAGATCATTCCATTTGACTTTATCATAATCATCGAGAAATGGAATTACGAGGTCTGTTTAATTCTAAGCCGATTACTGTGGTTTCTGCTATGCAAGTCAAACGCTTAGTGCGTAAACGCGACAGCACTTCTGCCTTAGTTATGTTGCGAGAAGCAGAAGACAATACAGTTGACCAATCGGAATCCTCGCCATCAGATATTTCTTATTTACAGCAGCCCTTCTTTCAACCTTATAAGGATTTATTTCCTGACGAGCTGCCAACGACATTGCCTCCTCGACGTTCTGTAGATCATACGATTGATCTAATCCCTGGACAACCACCGCCAGTTCGAGCTCCTTATCGAGTTTCTTATTCAGAATCTCAAGAAATTCAGAGACAATTGGCAGAGTTGTTGGATAAAGGTCATATACGTCCAAGCAAAAGTCCTTTTGGTGCTCCAGTTTTATTGGTCAAGAAGAAGGATGGATCTATGCGACTTTGCATTGATTATCGTGCCCTTAATAAGCAGACAATCAAGAATAAGTTTCCCTTGCCTCGCATCGATGAGCTCTTTGATTAGTTGCTTGGTGCGAAGGTATTTTCGAAGATTGATCTGAAGTCAGGCTATCATCAAATCAGGATTCGAATTGGAGACGAGTATAAGACAGCTTTCAGAACAAAGTATGGACATTATGAAATTTTGGTCATTCCTTTTGGGTTAACCAATGCCCCAGCTACTTTCATGACTTTGATGAATAACATCTTTGGTCCTTACTTGGATAAGTTTGTCATCGTTTATCTGGATGACATTTTGGTCTTCAGTAAGACTTTAGCAGATCACAAGCAGCATTTGCAGATTGTCTTCGACGTACTCCGTACGAATGTCTTGTACATCAACAAGAAGAAGAGTCAGTTTTTCAAAGATCATGTGGAATATCTTGGACATATCATCTCTGGACATGGTATTGCAGTTGATCCTAAGAAGATAAAGGTCATTGTTGATTGGCCTTTGCCACTTACAATTTCAGATGTGCGATCTTTCTTGGAATTAGCAAATTTTTACCACACCAAGGTTCACAAGTTCTCAGATATTGCTGCTCCTTTGACGGCCCTTACAAAGTTAGATAAAATGCAATGGTCACTTGAAGCTGAAAAGTCCTTTAATGATCTTAAGCATGCGTTGACAACTACGCCTGTTTTGGCTATTGCGGATCCAACTCAGCCGTTTGACGTCATGACTGATGCTTCGGATAGAGCATCTGGAGGCGTTCTTATGTAGAATGATCGTGTTATTGCTTTTGATAGTCATAAATTTTCGGCTATTCAAATGCGATATCCCGTTTATGACAAGGAATTTTTGGCAATTGTTCATGCTTATAGAACGTGGAAGCATTATCTTCTTGGTGCAGATTCAGTGGTTAAGACAGATCATCAGTCTTTGACTTACATCTTTACTCAGCCAGTGATGAATCCTCGTCAAGGACGATGGGTTGAATTTTTGGCAAATTTTCACATGGCGATACTCTATGTTCCTGGATTACAGAATGTGGTAGCAGATGCTTTGAGCCGCATGCCTCGAGCTACGAACTTTGCTATCTCAAATGTGCAGATGGAGATTCCTACGTGTTTTAAGCATGAGTATTTGACAGATATAGACTTTGGAGATGTCTTTCGAGCTCTCAAATCTCTTCATCCTACTGTTGCAGAAATGAATATGTTTGCCGCGTATACAATTGCAGATGATTTACTTTATTACTTAGATCGCATTTGTGTTCCTCACAATGCATCTTTGCGGAAACTCCTTATTCAAGAGCATCATGAAGTACCCTTTGCAGCTCATCCTGGAATTAACAAGACATATCGTCTGTTATCAGCAACATACTTTTGGCCTCAGATGCAACAGGATGTTATTAAGTTTGTTAAAGCTTGTCACTCTTGTCAAATTATGAAAGCTTCACGACAACTTCCTCAAGGATTGCTTCAGCCTTTGCCAGTTCCTCAGGAAAGATGGGAAAGCATAAGCATGGATTTCATCACTACTTTGCCGCGATCGCAGAAAGGCAATGCTCAAATTTTAGTAGTGGTTGATCGGTTTTCCAAAATGGCACATTTTATTCCTTGCAAGAAGACAGTTTCTGCTCCAGATCTTGCAGCGTTGTTCGTACAGCATATTTTCAAAATCCATGGATTGCCAAGATCTATTGTTTCTGACAGAGATCCGAAATTTACTGGACATTTTTGGACTTCCCTAGTCAAATCTCTTGGTACGAATCTCTTGTTCAGTTCTGCTTATCATCCTCAGACAGATGGACAGACAGAAAGAGTAAATCAAATTTTGGAAGAAATGCTTAGACATTATATTCAGACACGATTAGCTTCTTGGGAAGAATATTTGCCTCTTGTGGAGTTTGCTTACAACAATTCTCCGCATTCAGTCACTGGAATGACTCCTTTTCAAGCAGCATATGGTCACACTCCACTTGTGCCTACAAACTTTGTTCTTCAACACAAGGTGGCATTAGCAGATCAGTTGATTCAAGAAATGCAAGATATTCTTGTGCAAGTTCGAGACAGACTGATTCATGTTCAGCAGAAGTATCAGAAGTATGCGAATAAGCACAGAAGGCATACTGAGTTTCAAGAAGGTGACTTGGTTTTGCTTTATGTTGCACCGCATCGATATAAGACAGTAAAGTCAGTCTTTCCGAAGTTGCGACCGCGTTTCTATGGTCCATTTAAAGTTATAAAGAAGATTTCAGTTGTCAGTTATAAGTTGGATCTTCCACCATCTTGGGGAAAAATTCATCCGACATTTCACATCTCTTGGCTCAAGGAATACATACAAGGAGATTCATCTATTCCGGAGTTATCTTCTTATGTTCCTGAGATTGAAGATGATCACATTATTCTTGTTCCTGAGAAGATTCTTGACGTTCGTCAGAACGAAACAAGACGGAAGATTACTACAGAATTTCTTGTTAAGTGGATGGACTTGGATGAGTCAGATTCTACTTGGCAGACAGATGAAGAAATGCAACAATATCCTCAACTCCTCCAAGAATTCTTTGGCAGACGACCGACTCTCATTTAATCACATGGGTTTTATTTTAAATGGGAGGGAATGTCACGATTGTGACTTAGTTCATTATACACAGTCTCCTCATGGTTACAGATATTGAAGTGACATGATTACAGAGGACCCCTACACTCAGAAGGTCACGACTATTCGCTCTAGAGACATGCCTCTTCATCAAGAGCCACACTCCTTCGACAACTGGTCACACCCCTTCGCTCTAGGGTTGCAACTCTTCATCCAATGGTTGCAGCTATTCGTCCAAAGGATGTGTCTCTTCACCTAGAGTCATGACTATTGGTCATGAAATGTGTCTTTTCATTCGTGTCTCTTGAACTCCTATATAAGGAGCCTGTTGTATCACAATTTCAATCAATCAATCAAACATCTGTGTTCAAGTCTACTTTTAGTTTCAGTCTTAAATACACAGATAGTGGATGAAATACTAAGTAATAACAGTAATCCTCACAGAATTCCACCTTCCTAGACACAAGGCATGGATCTCCTCGTATCTGTCTTCGTCAGACACGAAGTCTTTCAACTTCTCTATCATGCGATCCATGGCCTTGTAGACCTTGCCTATGCATGGTTGCATAGCGTCTACAATCCTCAATAGGTGGACTATGGCCCTCACCGTAGCATCTGTGGTCTTCACACACTTCCACCAAGAGGCGTCATCCGCCCGTAGCCTACACTCTTGGCCAGTGTTTGTATGGGACTCTTGCATGGCGACAAACTCGTCGCTAAGGAAAAGCCCTCTCAAAGCACCGCTACAATCCTTCAACCGGCCCAACATAAGAAAGTTGTCGGCCGCTTGCTCTACAATGCGCTTCTACTTCTCGAGCAATGTAGTGCGCACGCTCTCGGATGAGGGGGGCGTATAGGTTGAGCCATACTCCCCAATCTTCTTAACCATGACCTTGAAGTATTCCGACCTATTCAAGAAAGTAATTTAGTAATGAGAAGGGGACTAGGATGATGAAAACATGAATGATGAATTGGCAATGATCGATTGCACTTATCTAGCCGCTTGAAAGGCCATGTGGTTGTGGAAGAAGAAGCGGGCCACCACCATATCCACCTCCTCCTTCAACTTGGGGTTCCAATTCTCCCCAAGTGTAGATTGTCGTCGTGGGCCACGTAATGGTTGAGAGGCCATGGAGATGGAGGGTGCCGGCGTCGTGGATGGAATAACATTCCGACTTGATGGTGAAGGTGATGGTGTGCATGATCCCGATCCACCACATGACTCCATTGTAGAGGCTTGAGTTCCTCTCCCCATCGTCGCGAGATCCACGGCCACTCGTGGTGTCCTTCTTGTCGCTTCGACTGCCTCGTAGACGCTAAGCTTGTCAAGAAGTTCCCATCTCTTCTCGGGCGTGACATTCGTGCAAAACCTCACCTCATGCCCACTCTCATGCAAGAGATGGGCTCGCACTTTGTCAGCGCCACCCGTTCGCCGGAATGGGCAAAGCTTGCATACCCATGGCCGAGAACCGCCTCCATGAGCGGATGGGGTGTAGTTAACCTCCTCCCACCATGTCCATCCCGTTGTCCTTCTACGGGAAGCCCCTGCACGTGAGGAGGATGCCATGGTTGAAGATGGCTTGACTCTTGAGCCTTGAGGAATGAGAGAGAGAGAGAGAGAGAGAGGCCTAGAGCCTAGAGGCTTGGAAGTTGGAAGACCCAAGACTCAAGAGGCTTGAAGGGAGAGGGAGAGAGAGAGAGAGAAATGAAATGAAATGAAATGATATATTAACGTCTTCAAAAGGCCAAAATGACCTATGAGACCAAAAAGGTTACAACAATTGGTGGATCTGATACAATGTCTGTGTAAGAAAAGCTAAAAACAACTAACTGAAACTGAAATAACTATGAGGAAAAGTACGGTACTAGGAGCTCTTAATGGATAACATCTGGGAGGAAAACTCCAACAACAAAGGTAAGCATCATACACATCACTATCCAAAGAAGTCTCTCATCGGTCGATGGCGGATATCCTCAATGTCCTCCATGGTGAGTACTCTCACTGGACGTCTCCCATGCCGTGCTAGTATGGTCCTGATCCTCTGTTGTAGTCTCAAGAGGCTTAAAGGGAGAGAGAGAAAGAAAGAAAGAAAGAAAGATTTTATTAACGTCTTCGAAAAGACCAAACTCGGCCTATGAGACAAATCGGAGTACCTGTATGGGGTATCCTCTGTCATCCCAACAAAATGAAAAAGTACTAAACAAAAAAAGCTGAATTTGGGTGTGCAGGGGATGGAGCTCTACTACTAGGAGAATGCAAAGCTATATGCATGGAGTATACAATCATGATATGCAACCTAGCTAGCTCCATCCTGTACCATACTGGGGGTATAAAATGGTATACATCAGTGAAGGGGGTGTCCACAACTCCCTGAAGAACATGCCTGGGTGTGCTCTGAAGCGAGCCAGTCGCTCCACACCCTCTCTGTGAAACTGAGCTCTGATCTCTGTCATCTCTCTCTGGTATAGGCGTGGTGTCCGAAAGCCAGGTGTCCTCTGTCTCCTGCGGGCTCTAAGTGTCTCTGCTCTCTGGAGAGTAATTCCCTGCCGTGTAGGGGCTGGGAGGGGGATGGGTCTCTGAAAAAATGTAGTAATCTGTGTCTGTCGCCCCCCCTCTGGAGCTGTCTGAACCTGTAATAATGTCTCTCTGTGGCGCTGTATGTCTAGAATGTATCTCCCCAGTATGCGCTGGTCTGCTGCCTCAAAGATCTGGCATAGGGAATGTGGCTCTCTGAATAAAATGGGATATCTCTCTCTGATGGCTGTATATGCTCTGCATCTGCATACATAATGCTCCTCACTCTCCACCTCCTCTCTGCACAGTCTGCATACCCTCTCCTCTCGGGGGATCCGTGCTGCTCTTCCAGTCTCAATCTCCAATCGATGTGATGAAACTCTGGGCTGACCAATAGCCACTCGAGAGCCTAGAGGCTTGGAAGTTCGAAGACTCACGACTCAAGAGGCTTGAGTGAGAAATGAAATGAAATGATATATTAACGTCTTCAGAAGGCCAAAATGACCTATAAGACCAAAAAGTTTACAACAATTGGTGGATCTGATACAATGTCTGTGTAAGAAAAGCTAAAAACAACTAAACAACTAACTAAAACTGAAACAACTATGAGGAAAAGTAAGGTACTATGAGAGAGAGAGAGAGAGAGAGAGAGAGAGAGAGAGAGGCCTTGTGTGAGAGGCTTGGAACTTGGAAGTTGGAAGCTAGAAGAAGCTTGAAAGCTTGAAAGTTGTGTGTGCTTGTAGCCTTGTAGAGGCTTGTTCTTATATAGATAGGCAAGAGAGAGAAGCAAGCCAAGCTTGAAAGTTGTGTGTGCTTGTAGCCTTGTAGTGCTTGTTCTTATATAGATATGCAAGAGAGAGAGGCAAGCCTCAAGGGCAAGAGAGAGAGAGAGGGCCAAGCCTCAAAGGCTCAAGGGCCAAGGCCCAAGGCCAAGGCCCAAGCCATAAACGGCCAAGCGGCAACTGCAACGGCTAGAAACGGCGAGCGCAACGGCAGAAAAACGCGCAATGGCTCCCTGCCGTCCCCCACCGGCGTCCCCGTCCCCGTCCCGTGTGAGTGACGCTTCTTAGGGGACATCCGTCCGTCCCCTGCCGTCCCCGTCGCCGGTCCGTCCCGTTTTGGCGTCCCTCCGTTCCAAGCACTCATCCCTTCCGTCCCCTGTGACTAAGTCTATATAAGTGAGTCTTGGGTTATTATTGATTCATTGTGGTCTAGACCTCGACCAAGAAGCTTACTCCAGCCACGGACATAGCGGATCACACGTAGTCTTGCCGAGGGCCCTTGTGGGCAGGCACTAGTGGCCTTGTTTTCAAGCTTCGATTTCCAAGGGAGCCACTATCGGAGGCTTCTTGCTGATCTAGGAAACAACATGGGAGATCATCAGATGGTATATGCTGATAGAACTATCCCCCAACACCCCCCCCCCCCCCGCCCACCCCACCCCCTTCCTTTCCTTCAAGGAAAGTGTGTCTTCCACCTTCAGTTTCACGCATTAGCTTTTACACAAGAAAAGGTAGCGTTTCAATCAGATGCGGAGACAAAATTTCCTGAAGAGAAAATCATCCCTTTGAGCAAGCTTCCCGTCTTTTCAAAAAAAAAGATTAAAATGACGAAGCTTGAGTGAGTACCCTCCATCAAGATGTTCTTTAAACACTCGATCGAAAGCTCGGCAAAGCTCCAATATAGTGTAAAGCTGTGCCTGCACATATGGAAAAGTGAACAATTCAAATCCATACTTGAATTATCCATCCACCTGCTCCTTAAACATCAGTGGTACAAAGCCATCCAAATTCTCACCCCTGCATCAACAGCGATCGGTCTTCCTAGCTGGTTCATTTCATTTTCAAGCTCATCAATGCTTTTATTCACCAATGATAAAATACTTGGAATGCGTGCCTTTATCACTGCCTCTAGATACTGCAAGGACCAAAAATTGAGTTTTCATGAACATTCAAAATCAATGATGATGGGTATAATCCTTGGCAAAAAAGCACTCCAACATGAGTTCAATGCACTCCCACCTTTGACAACATCTTTCCCAAGTACTCTGAGCCCATTCGTCCAGCTAGGTGTGAATAGTCAGGACTGGTTGCAAAATACTCACGCTCCCTGCGTCTAGCAGCTATCATGTCAACGTTTCGGTTTATGTCTGCTTGTGAACGATTGACAACTCCAATCCAAGGATGCTTCAAATGGTATGCACGACCTTCAAGCACCTGCAAGGACCTATGCATTTTGAATCTTGTGTTTTGGTGATGCATTCTTTCTTTGGAGCAAGAGAGCAAACAAGGTTGACAATTACATTACGAAATGCAACATCAACAAATGATACACGAGACGAAAGAAGCTTACGTCTATCGCATTGGTGCCCTTGTCCATTAGATCGAGCTTTGTCAAAACACCCCAAGTGCGCTCACCTGCACAAGGCACAAGATCATTCAACACACAAAAAACAACCTCACTTTTGGAAAACCCATGATTAGAGCTGTGAACCCCTACTAGCAAAAAGTCTACCAAAAACATTAGCAAGTTTGGCGAATATAGAATGAAATGGACAACAATCACCCTTTTCTTCCGAAGTACCATAGTTCTCACCTTCATAACCATTCCTTATGAATGCCTAAACATTTTAAAAAGCATACACAAACGGCTCACACTTTCTTCCCGGGTGGGGGGGGGGGGGGGGGGGTTGGGGCTTTTAGTTTGGCAAATATAGAATGAAATGGACAACAGTCACCCTTTTCTTCCGACGTACCATAGTTCTCACCTTCATAACCATTCCTTATGAATGCCTAAACATTTAAAAAAGCATACACAAACGGCTCACACTTGCTAGTGCTTTACCTGTCACCAGATGGACACCTTTTGCCAGCACTACACCGCGACACCCAAGGCATTCGGACCTTCGGTGCCCCAATGGCCGAGGCTTCAGGTGCAAAGCCCCCACCCCGCCCTGCCCTCCCCTCAACAGCCCCCTCTCTCTCTCTCTCTCTTCTCTCTCTCGCTCTCCCCCAAAAAAAAAAAAAAAAATCCTCAGGTGGTGCCTCACCACAAGGGGAGCCGGACCAGGGGTGGCAGACTGTTGGCAGCCGCAACCCCCAGCATGTCACAGACACAGTGCTCACTCTTCCACCGCCAAGGCGATCCCCCAGGCAGAGGGCCCACACCCCAAGGCAACAGTCACTTCAGAGAACCGTTTCCGGCCGTTAGCAATGATATCTGGAGAACATCATCAACAACCATAAACCACTACCAAAAGTGTGCTACACTGCCATTTCAATTCCTAACAGTCTACCAGGAATGAAGCACAAAGCTTTTGATCCTAATTTGATGCTGGTTTCTGGTTGAATCTGGACTCCAATTGCTGCTCCCTATAGCTGCTATATTGGGCTGAGGGCTGAGGGGGGAAACCAAGAGGATTGGGTGCTATATAAAAAGGCAATTCCCCGCGCGCCACCCCCCCCCCCCCCCCCCCCCCCCCCCGGGCGGGAGACTGCTGGTCTACCACAATGAGCCGAATTTGACCATTGTCCAGAAATTCTCAAATTTGAATTTACCCTGATCAAATTTCAGCCCATTCATCATTAAACGGTTTTTTGGTCTACCAACATCCATCCTGCTGATCTCTCCCATACAAAAGGGAACCACCACATAAGCAACCCAAAAGGAAATCACCTCTTGCCTTAAATATATGGCTGGGAGGCTTCTCCTACAGCACCCTTGAGCATGTGGTTAGGCCAACATCAAACCAAGCTCTGAATCCAAACCTGTGTCTCAGACCACTAGAGCCCAACATCCAGGTTTAAGGATACTACTTAACACTCACCCTCCCTGTTAAAGTCACTTTATACCCAAGAGGATGTAAGCCCAGCGGGGCATACAGTGACAGACTCAACCACGTGTCCAAGAGATAAAAACATAAAGAGAGAGAGGGGAGAGAGAAAAGAGAATGGGGATCTTGCACAATACACCACATTGAGCAAGGAACAGGCCCCGCCCCCTTTCAAGAATTTATTCAGGAACAATCTACGGGCACGCTGGCCAGGATCAATAGAATCAATGAATACAAAACAAACAAATATGCCGATGTAGGATATCCAAGTCGATGATGTCGACACACAAGATCTCTGATGTCGAGCATACCACGGGAATGACCCACAAGTATCTCTCACCGGGCTAGTACAAGATCCAATATCCAAATCCAATGGATCCCAAGTCCAATGAATCCAAATCCAAGTCCAAGTCCAAATCCCAGTCCAAAATCCAAGCTCCATGTCTAAGCTATGTGTTCCATGTTCATGTCCGAGCTTCATGCCCAAGCTCTATGTCCAAGTTCTTCATGTCTATGCTCAAATTCAAGCTTCCATGTCCAAGCTCTAAATCCACTCGCTCATCCCATGAATAATCTCCACAATTCCTGTAGCCTTGTCGATGATGAAAACCTTAGAGAAGCTCTTTCTGGCAAGAAAACTGATATAAAACTGGTTTCAATGGTTTTCAAGCGATAAAAAGCAATTTTTAGGGATTTTTGAGCTGTTTTAGGGTTTCTGGAATTTTTAAGGTTTTTGGAATTTTTTGTCCGTACAGTCCGTAGCTGTACGGATCCGCACAATCGCATGGAAAGATGGTGACGTGGCATTGCAATTGCTGGAGGCACTCAGAATTCAGCAGGTAGTGATGAAAAACTCCATGATTTGGTTCATACATGATGATGAAGAAGATAATCTCCACGCGTGAATGAAGATGGCAACGCGATGAAGAGGTTCTTCTTCAACTTGATGCTCAAGAGAGGCTCATGCTTCTTTTACACTTGGGAAAGCCTTGCTTTTTGCCAAAAAGTAATGCTTTTGCTTTCTTTGCTTTTGTCTTGTTATTAAATATTATTAATAATAGTCAAGGTTCTTGATTTGTGCTTTTACAACTTCAAGCCTTGCTTTTTGGCCCTAGAGTTGCTTTTTGAGAAAGCGGCTTTTAGCTTTTTGGTCCAGCTTAGTCTCCTCTTTCCAATGGTGCCCTTGGCTCGTGGTCAACCCTGTTTGACTTTTTGCTTTTTCTTGCTTTTTGACCAAGAATGGTGCTTTTTCTTAATCAATCCTTATGGACCCTATCCCCATGTCCTGTCTGGTGTCCAGGCATGGATTTCATTATGTGAAATAGAGCTAGGAGGACCAAATAGTTACATTCCCTCTCTCTTACATCGCAGTTATCCTCAACTGCGGACTGCAAGTGTTTCAAGCACATCCATATGTTCCATGTATATCCGTGTGTTCCAAGTACATGAAGTACTTCCATATGTTTGAAGGTACTAGTCTCATTTGGTGAGCTTATGCATTTGGTCTTTCCCCATATATGTGGTGTCATTTGCTCATCTCGCATTATCTCAATGCCTTTTCTTTGACCGATGTCCTTGTTCTTGATGGTACATCTTCATGGCCTGTCACATGTGTTAGATAAAATAAATGCATACTTACCTCCTGCAAAAACTAAACACAAGCTAGTCAACAAACAAGTATGCATCATTCGCATCTACTCGGCATTCCAAGTACTGGCCAGGTAGTCTAGAGCCTAGTGGACTATCACATGCCATAAATCCAAGCATTGTCCATACAGCAAAAACAGCACACAAAGTCAAAGAAATTCAGACATACATCAATATGCAATGCACAAGTAATGATTCTCCTATTCATGGATTGTCCTGTCTGGTTTCATCGAAACCATGCTGAGCCATCTGGTCACTAGGACCGCTCAAACTTTTCCTCAAGGCCATTTGGTCACTCGGACCGCCCGAGAGTTCATCAATAGTCATCTGGGCCATCTGGTCACATTGACCGCCCAACTATGAAATCCAATACAGTCATCTGGGCCATCTGATCGCAATGACTGCCCGACTGCGAAATCCAATATATCTGGCATCGTTGCCATCCAATGGGTCATCTGGCATCGTTGCCTCCCATATACAAATCTCGTTCGGATATCGTTGCCATCCAATGGGTCATCTGGCATCGTTACCTCCCATATACAAATCTCATTCTGGCTTAGTTGCCGTCCATATATAAATCTTGCTCCTTGGGCTTTCTCGATCATTGCCACCCAAACTAGAGCATGTCCAAATAACCATTATAAGTAGTATAATGATCAATTCCAGTCCAATATATATACAGTGAAGAGGGCTAGAGGTATGATCCCTCCCTCTTGAATCTGTCTTGATCGCAAGACATTCATATCTGTACTTCAAATACATCTCGATTCTCGACCAACCACTTCCTCAATGCTCATAAGCTCAAAGTATATCTGGATAGTCTTAGAAGTACTCCTCTGGCATCCATTCACGTCCAACAGCGAATAACTCTTTAATTCCAAGAGGAACTTTCTGACCATTGTCTTTTCTCCTTTTCTCATAGAATGAAACACAATCTATTCTGGATCTTCCACCCCTGGTGGATCTTCAAAACAAGTTCCTCTGAGGATAACCTGTACATGGTTTCAGTAAACTGTCACGGAAAACATTATATATCTTCCAATGATCTGAAAGGTCCAACTCATGACATACATGGTTGATCTTCTTGTTATCTTGAAAGGGTCATATACCATCATTCCCAGTCCAAAGATAAAATCCATAGCAATATTCTCCCATACATCATTCAATGGGTGCAAGAATCTTACTGGTGTTTGTCGATTAAACTTGACCTTCTAGCAAACCAAACAAAAGGTAGCTCTCCAAAGCTTTAAGTGTAGTCAAGGTGTCTCTATGCCCCATGTATGGAGAAGCATGGCACTCTTCCATTACTTTGGCCTCAAGTCCTTGTGTTATACATGACCTGGGTTTGTATCATAAGAAAACTCTTCTTGATGACATAAAAAGTCACCAAATTTCTATTCTGCAATCTGTTCCAAAATATCTTTGAAATCCTCTTTGGTAGCATAAGGATCCTTAATCAAAGTGAAATCCATATGGTAACCCATAGAAACCCCATGGCTCAAGGGTCTCCGAGATAATGCATCTGCTTCCTTGTTGGCTTAGACATTCATCGGCCACAACATGGCCTGCTTGGTTCAAGACTGCTCCAATGCAATCTCATCATGTTTAACCACAAAAAAAGGTCTAGAATATCCAACACTAATCCTTTGCTAGCATAAAGTCTCAATGCTTCAAAAGGATTCTGTTTCAGCTTTGTTCCACAAAGATCCCATGGCTTTATTTGTCGAAACATGCAATGGGCTAAGCACCGCTGCAAACCATTTGTCGAACTTCCTGGCATGATGTCAATCTGATAATTTTCCGATCTCTCTGGCTTCTTTGCCTTGCTTTCCCTTACCTGTCCTGAAGAAACTACATCTAAAAGAGTAGGCCTAGGAGTAGCTTCCTTGTCTCCTCCATGATAAATAGAGCAGGTAGCTCTAGATCCTTCTGCAATGGTGACTCGAAGATAGGCTTTAGCAGCTTCAACTCCTTCGGCTTTAATGGCTTAATCCTTGATGAAATTTGCAAACATTTGAGCCCTTCTTTGCTCATGTTCTCTTTTGGTTCTCCAAGAAATAAATTCTTCATCTCTGAGAGGTCGCCTGAACTGCTGAAAGTCATGGTACTCTTCTAATGTCGTGGCCGTGATTCCCAACAAGAATTTCTGTAACAACCTCATGGTTGTTCCCTTCATGAGGCCCACGGTCTTTCTTTAATCTCGACATGGCTCTGTCACCCCAAGAAAGTTTCTTCAAGAGAAATCTTGCTCTGATACCACTGTAAGCCCAGCGGGGCGTGCAGTGACAGTGACAGACTCAACCACATGTCCAAGAGATAAAAATATAAAGAAAGAGATGGGAGAGAGAAAAGAGAATGGGGATCTTGCACAGTACACCACATTGAGCGGGGAACAGGCCCCGCCCCCTTTCAGGAATTTTTTCAGGAACAATCCACGGGCACGCTGGCCAAGAACAATACAATCAATGAATACAAAACAAACAAATATGCCGATGTAGGATATCCAAGTCGATGTTGATGTCGACGCACAAGATCTCTGATGTCGAGCACACCACGGGAATGACCCACCACAAGTATCTCTCACCAGGCTAGTACCAAGTCCAATATCCAAATCCAACGGATCCCAAGTCCAATGAATCCAAATCCAAGTCCAAGTCCAAGTCCAAAATCCAAGCTCCATGTCTAAGCTCTGTGTTCCATGTTCATATCCCAACTTCATGCCCAAGCTCTATGTCCAAGTTCTTCATGTCTACGCTCAAGTTCAAGCTTCCATGTCCAAGCTTTAAATCTACTCGTTCATCCCATGAATAATCTCCACAATTCCTATAGCCTTGTTGATGATGAAAACCTTAGAGAAGCTCTTTCTGGCAAGAAAACTGATATAAAACCTGTTTTAATGGTTTTCGAGCGATAAAAAGCAATTTTTAGGGTTTTTTGAGCAATTTTAGAGTTTCTTAAATTTATAGGGTTTTTGAAATTTCCTGTCCGTACAGTCCGTATAGCTGTACGGATCCGCACAATCGCACGGAAAGATGGTGACGTGGCATTGCAGTTGCTGGAGGCACTTTGAAATCAGCGAGTAGTGATGAAAAACTCCATGATTTGGTTCATAGATGATGATGAAGAAGATAATCTCCACACGTGAATGAAGATGGCAACGCAATGAAGAGGTTCTTCTTCAACTTAATGCTCAAGAGAGGCTCATGCTTCTTTTATACTTGGGGAAGCCTTGCTTTTTGCCAAAAAGTAATGCTTTTGCTTTCTTTGCTTTTGTCTTTTTATTAAATATTATTAATAATAGTCAAAGTTCTTGAGTTCTGCTTTTACAACTTCAGGGCCTTGCTTTTTGGCCCTAGAGTTGCTCTTTGAGAAAGCGGCTTTTAGCTTTTTGGTCCAGCTTAGTCTCCTCTTTCCAATGGTGCCCTTGGCTTGTGGTCAACCCTGTTTGACTTTTTGCTTTTTCTTGCTTTTTGACCAAGAATGGTGCTTTTTCTTAATCAATCCTTATGGACCCTGTCCCCATGTCTTCTTCCACCTATCTGGTGTCCAGGCATGGATTTCATTATGTGAAATAGAGCTAGGAGGGCCAAATAGTTACAGAGGATCCCATTCAGAGTCTTCTATAGATGAAAGCCTAACCTCATCATATAACCCAGAGACTGATGATCCAGTGGGACATAACACATGGCAGGCCAAAAATTAAACCACAACATTAATCCTCTTTTGGGATAAACTCCTCACTAAAGACACAACTCCTCACTAAATTAAACCACAGCATTAATCCTCTTTCGGGATAAACTCTGAAACCAGACGGGAACTCAAATGCAATGGACAGTCACTTTAGATGTCTTTATGAAAAACACAGCGGAAGAACCATAAACAATATAAAAACATTGCACTAAGCCAGAACGGCCGGCCCCCCCTAGGAACTTCTTTATTCACACAGAAGCTTTTACAAGATACCAAGGTGCGGGTGCATACAGCACCGGATTTTCCACAAAGCATCAGCACAGATCTTGTCCAGGTTTCTATCCAGTGCCAAGATAGAAACATCCCTAGGAGCTGTCCAAAACTTTCCCAAAACAGTCCTCAAAAAACAGCTCATAAATCAGCCCGGTAAAAAACAGCTCATAAATCAGCCCGGTACGGAGCCAAAAGCTGCCCCGAACTCCGTGCCCAAATCAGCCCCAAAACTGGGCCTCAAATCAGCCCCCGAAGAGCTCTCAAATCAGTCGCAAAAACAGTCCATAAGCAGTCCATAAAAACAGCCAAAAATACACCTTTGCTGTTGAAACCTGTACCGCCTTCTGTACGGTTGCAACACAACGGTATACCTGATGTACCATCCGTACAGTCAGCGTAGAGAGTAGAGGAGGTGCTATACAGCCTCTGTACGGCCTGTACAAGAGGGAAGACAAGGCTGTGTGTTGTACGGCCAACGCAACAGAGAAGAGAGTCTGTAGTCGGCCAGCCCTGTCAGCATCTATGGAGGAAGTCGACCAGCCCTGTAGCATCTTTGGAGCAAGTCAGCTAGCAGAGAGAAGAGAGGAAAATTCCAAGAGGGATGCGCATGATGATAAAACAACCCAAACCTGCTTTAATAGAGTCGACTAGCTCTATTTTTGAAGTGCTTTTTCCCTTTTTGGCTAAAAGTGGCTGAACCAGCCCAAAATATCCACTTTATGCTTTCTTTGGCTTGTATTCCAAGTTCTGGCCCAAAAATATCAACTTTATGCTTTTCTTGGCTTGATGCCCAAGTTTCATCTAGGCGCCTGCTTTTGTCCACCTGTCCAAGGCCAAAAATAATAATATGTCCAGCCCATCATTAATGATATGTGAACACACTAACTTATAAATATTATAAGTCACTTTGATAAATAAAATCCCATGTTGCTCATGCTGTATGGCCATCTTTCAGGCCAAACCATGCCGGTAAAATGCTCTAGCTTTCTTCTCTGGAAAATCCCCATTCACACCTTGGTTCCAAACAGTATGTGAAACACTACTCAAGATTGGTGAGGGGAACAAATTGGTGACATCCCCTCCATCTTATAAGACAGTTGTCCGCAACTGTATAAGCCTGATACCATTGAAATATCCTTCAAATATAGCAGATCCACTGCCCATCAGTAGTATTCCAAATCCACAATCCAAACTTAGATACGAGTACAAGAGCCAACCGTATCAAGAAATTATTTCCATATCCTGAGTCAATAACTCTGATAATAACCAAACACATGCACAAGAGCCAATTGTGTCCAAAATATCCATAAAGCCATAAGCCGCTTTTCTGAATGTTCAGGGATGCTGAATCCTTCCCAAAACAAAAGTACGAAGTGAGCACCGGGATTGCTAGTGCTGAGAAAAATTACACCATGTTAGGCTGCATTTACCATACATGTTCTACAAGAAAAGCACACCATGTTAGGCTATATCTGTCATACATGTACTGTCATGTCAGGCTCCATAAGCCACACATGTTGTGTTATGTCAGGCTTCATAAGCCACACATGCTCTGTCATGTCAAGCCTCACAAGCCATACATGTTCTGTCATGTCAAGCCTCACAAGCCATATATGTTCTCTTGCCATGTCAAGTCTCACAAGCCACACATGTTCTGTCATGTCAAGCCTCACAAGCCATATATGTTCTGTCATGTCAAGTCTCAGAAGCCATACATGTTATGTCATGTCAAGCCTCACAAGCCACACCTGTTCTGTCATGTCAAGCCTCAGAAGCCATACATGTTCTCTTGCCATGTCAAGCTTTAGAAGCGACACATGTTCTGTCATGTCAAGCTTCACAAGCCATACATGTTCTGTCATGTCAAGCCTCAGAAGCTACACATGTTCTCTTGCCATGTCAGTGGGCTCACACCAGAGTCCTTCTTGGGATCCATCCACATACATGCAAAAGATCTAAACTCCTATTGACATGTCAGTGGGCTCACACCGGAGTCCTTCCGGGGATCCATCCACATACATGAAAAAGAGAGAAACTCCTGTTGACATGTCACTGGGGGCTCACACCGAAGACCTTCCGGGGATCCATCCACATACATGCAAAAGGAATGTGCCATGACAATGGGCATGATTGATGTGAGAAATCCTTCTTTGCAAAGTCGCCAAAATAAGCCCATGTTTACATAAGCCAGGGAAGCTCAATTGACACTTTGTTGTCGAGGACAGCCCTGCATATCTTTGACCAACATACGAGCATAGAATACCTTCCATGTTGGTTTCAAAACACCTCATAGACTAGAATCAGCCAATCCATGATACTGATAAATAATTCATAGTTTTATAATCGCATATGCGACATATTCTAGCGTCCCATACAAACTAGAATATTCTCCATATGAGATCCTTGTGTAGGTGACAATTCTAGCATCCCATACTGCTAGAAGCCTCCAATACACAAGACCAAAACCATAAACTATTCATCAAAACCATAGAGAAGCCTTTTCCAAAATCAAAATGTTTTCCAACGAAAACGCCTTTCAGAAAAGAACTCTCCTGAAACACATCTCAAGATAGACATGAGAAACACTCTCCACTTGCATCAGCAAGGGAGTTCAACATGTACAAAATTCCAAAATATTGGCAAAAAGCATCAACTTGGTAAAAATCAAAGTATACTTAGCTTTTCTTTGCCAGGTTCGTGTCAGAATGCGCAGCGGAAGACTAACGCACGTAGGAGACGCATCACCATCGAGCACCACGAACACCCCCAACGGGCATTGCAGCATCCCTCCACCGGGCTCCCATCTCCCGGTGAGCTACCTCCCAAAACACCGGCCGGAGGAGATGACTATGACAAGGTGCCACTCTAGCCTATATATGGCTCTTCAACTTCCCATGCTTCCACTTATGGGATAATCCAAGGCACCTTCTAGCCATAGATCACATGCTCGAAATCGCCAACCTTCCAACACCCTCCCTCAATTCGAGCTCCACAAGCCACCGAGGCGCGAGGGGGTCACCCAGGACCACACACGCCTGGGCCGCCCAGGACCACACTCTCAGAATACGCAGCGGAGATGATGACCAGATCTGGGAACACGAGCAAAACGCAATGCAAAAAATCACAGCACAAGAGAGAGAGAGAGAGAGAGATAGAGGCGTGTAACTCTGCTCTATATACACAAAAGAATCCCGGAATACTACAATGATGACAACGGGGCTGGGGGCCATTTTATATGGCCCCCCAACAACAGTCGGCCTGCTGTAGGGCAGCCAACAGGACCACAAAACCCCACGACTGCTGAAATGCACAGTCGGCCAGCAGCAGGGGGGGCCTACCAGCATCAAGGAGGTCCACGACCTGTGCAGAGCAGTCGACCACCTCCAGTGTCTCCACAGATGAAGTCGGCCAGGTTCAAGGTCCTCCTGCCACTACAAGACTGCCTCCCATGCCACAAAAAAATAGGAAAAAAATGGGGGAAAAATACGGGGAGTGAGGAAAAATGATAAGACACCTACAAAGGGCAGGCACACCCACAACAGAGGCCCTGGTGTATATGTACAGACAGGAGATGACTTCTAACACCCCCTCTCAACTCGTGGCTGTGAAACCAACCACAGGGAGCTGGGGTGCTGCCTGAGCAAATCCTGAGATAGCGACTTCATGAAGAGGTCCACCGTACTGTCCTCCGTCGAACAGAACTCTAGCAAGATGTCATCAGCAACGATTTGTTCACGAACAAAGTGCCTCTGGATGACCATGGGTTCCTCCAGTGGAAGCCCAATCCTGCAATGCACCCTCACCACCTCACAAGCAGCCCGGTACTCTACCTCTGTCATCGACAAGGCAAAAGATGACTACCTCTTACTGCTCCATAAAACTGCTCTTGGGCCTGAAGTAGATCCCCTCGTGTCCGGATCTCCTCCCCAAACTGAGTCACTCCAACCGTGGAGTCGAACTCCATCAATCAATCCCCCTCTTGTGTACAAGAGTCCATGATCCTTCGCATGCCACAGAAACCACAAGAAACGCAATCCTGCCTCACAAAGAGTCATCCGCAACCATGAGCTCAACTGCCTCATCAGGAAGCTCCCGTCCAATCTGGTGTCCATCAACCAGATCAATGAACCATTCTGCTTCTGAGTCAAAGAGGCATCACACTGCTCACAAGGATCAACACCTGTTACGGTGCAAAGCCTAGTCCTGGAAACCTGCTGAAGACCACACAAGGCCTTTTGAAACCTGTGAACCACCCCCTCTGAATCCGGAACCACAAAGCCTAGAGAATGCACCTCCTTCTGCAAGTAATCAACTACCACCTGCCTGGCTTTCCGAGAGGTCCCCGTGGAAAGAACATCCTCATCTACAGGAGTTTCTTTGTCCCGAATACTACGAGACATCAGAGCATAAGTTACCTGTTCAGTTTCCTCTGATTGACGAACACAAGAACCACCAACATCAGTACTGGAAAGTTCCTCCCAACTGCTACCATCAACTGGCAAGCTATCCACCATCTGGTCCCAGAAAGCCTGCACCTACAGCATATCCACACTTAAGTGGCCATTACCAGACTGGCACTCATCACAAACCTGAGGACCTGGGAGAGAGAGTGCTGAAAGCTTGTAAACTCCATTCTCCACTCCGCCTTCCCAAACTACCTAGCCTGTTGCTTTGTCTCGGAGAGCAACAAAATGCTCATCAAACTCCACCCGTACGCCAGTCTTGCAAACCTGATGCACTGACAATAGATGAAAACCAAGTGACGGAACATACAACACCTGGGAGGAATGCTTCCCCCCTCTGCCATCGGAAACTATCTCCATCCTTCCCTCACTGTGAACTGGGATAGTGGATGTATCCCCAGTAAGAATGTGACCAGAATACCTGCAGAGATCCTGTAAATCAGAACGGGAAGGAGTCATGTGCCTGGAAGCACCACTGTCTAGATCCACTCCCGAGTATCCGTTGCGGAGAATCCTCCAACCTCCTCCCTGCCTAAAGAAAATGAAACATCGGTGTCCATCACCTCCAGGTGCACAAAAGCCGGAGTCTTCATGATTGCTATTGAGGAATCTTCACCCTTCTCAGTCTTCCGCTTGGAACACTACCTCCAATAGTGGCCTTTCTCGCCACAATCATTACAGGTCCTCTCTACCTTTAGTTTCTTGCGGTCAGTAACGAGCTTCTTCTCAGAAGACTTCTCCGATGAAGCCTTCCCTTTGCCCGTGTTACGGCCTTTCCACCATTGGCCAGTTAAGGCCTCCGAACCTCCACCCTGAGGAGGATTCGTGAATCGTTCCTCTTGGTCCAAGACCATGGGCACAAGCACCTCCCACGTGATGGTGCTGAGCCTGCCACTCGTAATCAAAGACGAGTAAAATGCTTAGTACTGAGAGGGCAAATGTGACAGCAACGTTATAGCCATGTCCTCTGACAATATCTCCTTCCCAACCTGAAGAACTTCTTGCTGAAGAGCCTGTAGCTTGTTAATATGCTCCCGCATCATCGATGACTTTGCAGGGCTCATAACCCGCATCTGTACTTCCAAGGAAATCCTCTTCATGGACGATACCCTGTTGTAAAGAGAGGACAAATGCTGGCATATACCTCTGGCCAGGGTCATATGCTTTACATGATTGATTACCTGCGGTGTGCAGTTGAGAGAGAGAAACGAACGGACCCTGGCGGACACGATCCCACATCTGTGTCTGGGCCTCCCGGTCCTTTCAGATCGACGATAACTCCCCTTCCTCTACTTCCGGCCGCGGAACCCCAACGACGACGAAATCAGCGAGGTCGTAAGACTCCTGAACAGATTCCATCATAACCTTCCATATGCCGTAGTTGTTCCCGTCCAACTGACGGTCCACTGGGAACGTGGGGAGTGTCAGGATCTTCACATGCCTCTCGGCCATCTCACACAGATCTGCCATTGCGGGGACGTACTCTAAAAAAGGGTGGATGGGTGGGAACAAAGACGAACTTACACCTTCAAGTAGCTGTCCAACTAATCAGCCCGCCGTCCTCTTGCTTCTCCTCTTCCCGAATAGTCCCGAACAGTCCATCGATCAGCAACACAACAGTCCCCTCTTGCTCACACAAATCCCAAGAACTATCTAGAGTCTAGGCTCTGATACCATGTCAAAATACGCAGCGGAGATGATGACCAGATCTGGGAACACGAGCAAAGCGCAATGCAGAAAATCACAGCACAAGAGAGAGAGAGAGAGAGAGAGAGAGAGAGGCATGTAACTATGCTCTATATACATAAAAGAATCCCGAAATACTAAAATGATGACAACGGGACTGGGGGCCATTTTATATGGCCCCCCAACAGCAATCGACCTGCTATAGGGCAACCGACGGGACCACAAAACCCCACGACTGCTTACATGCACAATTGGCCAGCAGCAGGGGGGATCGGCCAGCATCAAGGAGGTCCACGACCCGTGCAGAGCAGTCAACCACCTCCAGTGTCTCCATAGATGAAGTCGGCCAGGTTCAAGGTCCTCCTGCCACTACAAGACTGCCTCCCATGCCACAGAAAAATAGGAAAAAAATGGGGGGAAAATACGGGGAGTGAGGAAAAATGATAAGACACCTACAAAGGGCGGGCACACCCACAACAGAGGACCTGGTGTATATGTATAGACAGGAGATGACTTCTAACACACACATGCCCGGGCTCTGATACCATGTCAGAATGCGCAGCGGAAGACTAACGCACGTAGGAGACGCATCACCATCGAGCACCACGAACACCCCCAATGAGCATTGCAGCATCCCTCCACCGGGCTCCCATCTCCCAGTGAGCTACCTCCCAAAACACCGGCCGGAGGAGATGACTATGACAAGGTGCCACTCTAGCCTATATATGGCTCTTCAACTTCCCATGCTTCCACTTATGGGATAATCCAATGCACATTCTAGCCATAGATCACATGCTCGAAATCGCCAACCTTCCAACAGTTCGTCGTGAAGCCAAAATAAATATCTCCTCAACATACACATAAGCTACCTTGAGCTATAGCTCCATATAACTCGCTTGAACAAAATTTGATTCAAAATCCAGAATAGTCTATATGGAACAAGTGTTGAACATGGACATATAAAACTAACTCCATACTTTGAGGATAAATTCTGTGAATCCATAAATCCTTATGCCAACTACTCATGCTCTAGACAAGTGACTGCTTCCATAAGCCCAATAGCCAAACTGTTCATCAATGTAGTCCCCACTTCTGATCTTTTCTCTTTCTCATTGTTAGAAGGAAGCCTCTGCTTCCGAGAAAGCCTAAGCTCTGATACCAATGAAACCAGACGGAAACTCGGATGCAATGGACAGTCACTTTAGATGTCAACAAAGATATGAAAACACAGCGGAAGAACCATAAACAATATAAAAACACCGCACGGAGCCGAAACAGCCGGGCCCCCATAGGAACTTCTTTATTCACACACAAGCTTTTACAAGATACCAAGGTGCGGGTGCATACAGCACCGGATTTTCCACAAAGCATCAGCACAGATTTTGTCCAGATTTCTATCCAGTGCCAAGATAGAAACAGCTCTAGGAGCTGTCCAAAACAGTCCTCAAAAACAGCTCATAAACCATCCATAAATCAGCCAGGTACGGAGCCAAAAGTTGCCTTGAACTCTGTGCCCAAATCAGCCCCAAAACTGAGCCTCAAATCAGTCCCCAAAGAGCTCTCAAATCAGCCGTAAAAACAGTCCATAAGCAATCCATAAAAACAGCCAAAAATACCCCTTTGCTGTGGAAACCTGTTCCGCCTTCTGTACGGCTGCAACGCCACTGTATAGCTGGTGTACCATCCGTAAAGTGAACGTAGAGCGTAGAGGAGGTGCTGTGCAGCCTCTATACGGCCTGTGCAAGAGGGAAGACAGGGCTGTGTGCTGTACCACTAGCGCAACAAAGAAGAGAGAGTCTACAGTAGTCGGCCAGCCTTGTCAGCATCTATGGAGGAAGTCGACCAGCCCTGTAGCATCTTTGGAGCAAGTCGGCTAGCAAAGAGAAGAGAGGAAAACTCCAAGAGGGATGCGCATGATGATAAAACAGCCCAAACCTGCTTTAATAGAGCCGACTAGCTCTATTTTTGAAGTGCTTTTTCCCTTTTTGGCTAAAAGTGGCTGAACCAAGCCCAAAATATCCACTTTATGCTTTCTTTGGCTTGTACTCCAAGTTTTGGCCCAAAAATATCAACTTTATGCTTTTCTTGGCTTGATGCCCAAGTTTCATCTAGTCTAGGCGCCTGCTTTTGTCTACCTGTCCAAGCCCAAAAATAATAATATGTCCAGCCCATAATTAATGATATGTGAACACACTGACTTATAGATATTATAAGTCACTTTGATGAGTAAAATCCCATGCTGCTCATGTTGTATGGCCATCTTTCAGGCCAAACCATGCCAGTAAAATGCTCTAGCTTTCTTATGTGGAAAATACCCGTTCAC
The DNA here is from genome assembly GCF_041138505.1 of Cibotium barometz. Lineage (NCBI taxonomy): Eukaryota > Viridiplantae > Streptophyta > Polypodiopsida > Cyatheales > Cibotiaceae > Cibotium > Cibotium barometz. The sequence continues at coordinate 5,943,916 of NC_141094.1, read as the reverse complement.
ACCTTGGTTCCAGACAATATGTGAAACACTGTTCAAGACTGGTGAGGGGACCTTACACCCTCAAATGGCCTTCAAAAATCATCACAAGACCACCTCCATACATTAATCAAGGACATACCATAAACGTACTGTGTTTATGGCCATAGTGGGGACGTGGACAACCAGCTCAGAGACTCCATCTCAGCCAAAATACAAAGATAACATTCTGATTACAAGAGAGGCAGTTACTACGTTGACTGACAAAAGGGTACAGCAAAAAAGTTTGTACCAGAAGGGTCTACTTCTCGGGCCAATTTAATGGCATCAGAAGTTGCAATATCTTGATTTGCAGGTGATATGGCTAGTATGATCGTGTTTGGCTGCATCCATGAAGAAAAATATTAGCAATAAACCATTTACATTATACACAAATGTGATTTTTTAAATTATAATAAATAATCTTAAAATCTGCTCCAGCAGGGAACCAGGGATGGAAGGATTAGAAGAGCTTCCCAGGCCTTGTATGAGAGAGCTGTATCCAATCTAGAATTTAACTTACGAACTGTAGGAACATCATAAAAGCAGAGTAGAGCTAGCAGCCTGCAACAGATATCCGAGAACAAGCAGAACAATTATATAGGGTTTCTGTTCATGGATGCCAAGCTGCAAATTAGGGTATTTGAGAGCAGGAGACAGGTCAATGATGAAGAGAGAGGGTTCTACATTTACAAGCTAGAGTAAGGTTGTAAGGTTCATAATTGTTCTGATACCGCTTGTAGAACTACTTGTAGAATTGTGTTAGGGAACCAGCTGCCATAGTCTTGGGGAGGCAGCTCTGATGGAAGTGTGCAAGACACAAGAGACATGTCAACATTCTATGCAGACATTCACAGGTAGTCACATCCGCTGGTACAGAAGGTTAATGATGATGATCATAGGGAAGTACAGGAGATGTCAATTCTGCTTTTTATTGTGGGCTCCACGATCCAGATCTTTCCTATGCTGATCCACAACTGTGATGATTGAATAAAGAGAAAAGAGCTAAGTTCAGTGCCATACCTTATCTACGTACAAACGAACCATATTCTCTATGTCTGTTACAATGCTCTCCGGTTGTCCTTCTGTTAAAAGCATCTTGAATCAGTCCCTTGCCAGAACTTAGGTTTGATAATTGACACTCTTCAAAAGTCTGAGGTGCAATGCCAAAATGCTTACCGACGGCAACTTTTGTTAAACCCGGCAGGTCAATTAGGGTCAAGTTTACAACTGCAAATCAAGCAATATCAACACATGAAGCAAATGGTCTTCTATAATATGAATCACAATAAGCCTCTAAGCTAATAGTTTACATCAATTAGCAAAGGCCTACGAGGCATAGTGTGCAGATATTAGCTCTAAATTTTTTCAAATTTGATCCACTAAATATGAGTTAACAAAAAAACCTATAAGCCAAAGGTAACGAAATGCGCAATCATAGTGCAATATCCATTGAATCGAAAATTTGGGGCCCAGCAGCGTTGAGAACACAGTACTCTGTCATTGAGCTGGAATGCTCCACTTTTGCTTACCATGCGGTGAGTAAATGCTCAAATGAATTGGAACCGGTGATATCTGCTTGTTTCTTCCTGTTATTCTGTCCGTCTCATCTTGGATTTCTTTCCTCACAGCAGCTGCAGAAATTCCACAAGCATTAGCAGGTTACGCACTACAAAACTCTCACAATATGTAGCCTTTGATTTTGCTGAGAAGAGAGATCAAGCCATGCAATCATTATACCCAAGAAAACAGTGGTGAAACTTATCCTCTAACAAGCTGGAATGCCATCAATAGAACTTACATATGTACATATGTACACACACATATACATGTACTGGATGGATCTGTGTATAAGTGTTTGTGTAAATATGAACGTGTGCATGTACATATGTATGGATGTATGGATGGATGGATGGACGTACATGCGTGCGTAAATGTATGCACGCATGCATGTGTCACGTGCACACCTGCAGTACTAAGGTGCCATGTGGACTTTCTGCTTGCTTAGTACATTTAGGATACCTGTTCTGAAGGGCCAAGAGCACACTGTGAGCCCTAGTCCAGAAACTTATCTCAGGCACCCTCTAGGTCAATTGGGGTAGGTCAGGTCATGCCCATGGCACAAGGTCAATGCAACCCTCTTTGCAAGGTGTAATGTTTGTACAGGCACAAGCAGACACTTATTAGACCATGACCGGGTGTCTAGGAGAGCCAAGTCATGTGTCAAGTCTTTGTCCAAGTCCCGGGAAAATGTGTCTTGACATGTGATAATAGCAATGGGCAAATTAGGGCCATGGAGCAGTGGACAGCCCATGGGCACCCCAACACCAAGGTTCAGACCCTCTGCAGTCAGACTTGAATCAAGCACATAATGTTAATAATTTTAAGGCATTCCTTTCCAGGCCCTATATCGCTTTGGACTGACTTGCGATAGATTCTGGAGTAAAAGATTTGCCCAAGCTTCTCTCGGGTTGTAGAGTGCTCTCACCGCCCATTTAGCACTCAATCTATCTGCTAAGGTTTTTATATCAATTAGACCTAATCCCTCCACTTCTTTAGGCACACGAAGAATACTTTGTCTTGCATTATTTAATTCTTCTTTCCCCAAATAACTCCTCCGAGTACCTAACTTAGCCTTTCAATTTAATTGTTAAGAAAGCCTCAAGCAGCATAGGAAGTATTTGACACTGGACAAAAGGATTTTATTTAGAAGGATAACTTTCCCTTCCATGTTGAGCATTAAATCATACCAAATGCTACCTTTTTTGGCTATAATTTCAACTAACCCCATAACCACCTTTCAGCATTTGTCACACCACATCCCTACAATTTTGATGATGGTCCCTCCTGTAATTGTTGTGAAAACCACATTCTGCACAAGCTCATCCACCTGGCAATTTAGGACCAAATCGCGATTTTGGCTAGGGATCCTAAAATCATACAAAAAGTTTATGGCCAATTTTCATGCTTCTTTAAACTGGTCAAGTGTTAAGGCAATGTCATCAACAAATTCCAGTAAATGTTTTTGGTCATTGGGAAGTTAAACATACCTCAAATTTTTTTGCATATCCCATCCAAGGGCACTCATGGCTAGGGGGTCAAGTGACTAACACTTCTCCTAAGCATAATCAGTTGGGATCATTGGCCATGTATGTCTATGCTAGAAATTGAGTCTTTCATTAGCACTCCGGCCGACCTGATAAAATATAGAGCCAGGTCAATCAGCTGCATCATATCGATAATAAATTCATCCTATCATTGGCTTTATCTAGATCCACTTTCAAAAAAAATGTTTTCTTGATTTGGTTTGTGGATCCATTCCTTATTTTTCCACATGGTGATTATTGCATCTAGGATATATCTGCCTTTGAAAAAGCCTCTATGTTCCTTTCAGACTATTTCTTTCATCCAGTCCGTCTCAAGGCAAGGGCTTTTGCTAAAATATTATATGATACATTCAAGAGCCTCATGTTAGCAGTCATCTCCTATAGGGAATGAGGGGCTCTGCTGTGGGTGTGCCCGCCCGGATAGGTGTAGTCTCCATTTTTCCTCATGTTCCATGTTTTTTCCCTGTTTTATCCGGCCGTGGGGGCTGTCTATTTCTGGCCGACTTGTCCTGTCTTTGGGCGACTGTTGTGATGCTGGCCGACTGCCATTTTATGCTGGCCGACTGGTATTTTCCAGTCGTGGAGATGATTGTGCTGCTGTCGGCCTGTTTTAGGCTGGCCGACCAGCAGCCCAGGGTGGTATAAATACTACCCTTGCCCTGCACACCGTTCTTGTACCGGATCTTGTGTATATAGCAGAGTTTATACAGCTTCTCTCTCTCTCCACTTCTGCGTTTTCTCTCTCACAGCAGAATGAACACATAGAACCATAAATGTATGATATCGGCATGCCAATAGCATATAAAAATCCATACCGTCCTGTTGCAGCATATAATCCATAAGCATTTGCTTGAACATCCATCATATGAAAGAGCATAGAAAAATCTCCAAGAATAACCGCATGCCTTGTTACCCATCATAGGCAACAAGCTGAATATATCTCTTGTGAATATCTGTAAACCCACTTCTACAAATCAACCCTCCATCACATGGAAAAATCCATCAACCGACGAGATTACACTCATCTGCAGGCTATAGATAAAAGAAGTTTATCTAGAGAATGCCCACACTAATTGAGAGCTTGAGGGTTTGCTGTTTTTGGGTGCTGATTGGAGAATTTATGGGCTGTTCGGGACTTGGAGAAACAAGTAGAAGGCGGCCATCATTGCTGGACAGCCACCTTGCATAGGGTTTGCAGCCTTTTCTTCATTTTTTTTCCCACCCACCTGTCAGAATATGCAGCGGAAATGATAACCAAACTTGGGTAGACAAGAGCAAGTAGACTGCAGAAAATAGACAGCACAAGAAACACAGAGAGATAGGTGTGTAAACTCTTCTCTATACACAAGATCCCACAGAAAACTGAATGAGGAAGTGGTGGGGGCATGGGGCCTATTTATATGCCCCATGTGAGCAGTCGGCCAGCACTGGTGGCCCTCCACGACTGCATGAGCAGTCAGCCAGCAATAATGAAGCCCACGACTGCATACATCCAGTCGGCCAGCAGTACAGAGGTCCACGACTGCTGTTGGGCAGTCGGCCAGTCACATGTCTACTGATGGGCCAGTCGGCCAGCCACTCAGTGCTCCTGCCAACCTTTGGCATCCCTCCACACCACTGGAAAATGGGAAAAAATAGGGAAAAAATACGGGGAGTGAGGAAAAATGCTAAAACGCCTCATAAGGGCGGGCACACCCACAACAAAGGCCCTGGTGTATAAAAGTAGATAGGAGATGACTTCTAACACCCCCTCTCAGCTCCTGGCTGTGAAACCAACCCAAGGGAGCTGGAGTGCCGCCTGAGCGTAGCCTGAGGTAGAGACTTCGTGAAGAGGTCCGCCGCATTGTCCTCCGTCGAACAATAAAGTAGCAAGATGTCACCAGCCAAGATCTTCTCATGTACAAAGTGATACTGTATCTCTATGTGCTTGATCCGGGCATGGAAGACCGGGTTCTAAGCAATAGCTATACAACTCTGGTTATCGCACTGGATGACTGTGGGCTCCTTCTGTGGAAACCCAATCTCGCCTAGCAGCCTCCGCAGCCACACCACCTCACAAGCAGCACCACAAGCAACCAGAAGAAAGGGCAATAGTTGGCTGCCTCTTGCTGCTCCAAGAAACTGCTCCTGAGCCAAGGGTGAAACTGTATCTTGAAGTAGATCTCCTCGTGTCTGGATCTCCTCCCCAATCTGAGTCACTCCAACCTTGGAGCCTGACTCCATCCCCTCCTGTGTAAAAGAGTCCTAGATCCTTCGTACTTTGCAGATACCGCAAGATCCGCAATCCTGCATCCCAATGAGTCTTCAATGACGTCTGCATAAAAGAGCTCAACAGCCCCACGGAGAAGCTCAAGTCCAATCTGGTGTTCAACAACCAGATCAATGAACCAACCAACTTCCGGTACTGCGAGGCATCAACTGGCTCACAAGGATCAGTAACGGTTAACTTCGTGTTCGGGTCCATCGGCGAAGTAATAGGCTTGCAGTTCTCCATCCCAAAGGCCTCAAGCAACTCATGAACATACCGCTGTTGAGAGACGAAAAACCCCCTCTGGGTCTGCCAGATCTCCAATCCCAAAAAGAAGTGGAGTAAGCCTAAGTTGGTCATCTCAAACTCCTTTGACAAGGCAGCCTTCGTCACTCTAATGTGCTCCACATGACCGCCGGTGAGAATGAGATCATCCACATAAAGGATAATAAGCATGACCATGCCGCGTTCCCGAAAGAGATACAGGTTTGGATCTGCAACCGATCTCTGAAATCCAGTCCGAATAAAGAAGGAATCAATCTTCTGATTCCAAGCCCTGGGAGCCTGCTTAAGACCATACAAGGCCTTACGTAACCTGTAAACCATCCCTTCAGATCCTGGAACAATAAAGCCTGGAGGCTGCTCAACATGCACCTCCTCCTGCAGGTCACCATTAAGGAACGCAGATTTTACATCCATTTGATACACGGGCCACCTCTGAGAAGAAGCAAGGGCAAGAACGGTCCGAATCGTGCACATCCGTGCTGTCGGTGCAAAGGTATCCTCGTAGTCGATGTCTGGCCGCTGAGCATAACCTTTAGCCACAAGTCTGGCTTTGTGTTTGTCCACCGACCCATCAGACGCATATTTGGTCTTAAAGACCCATTTGACACCAATGACTGATCGCTTCGACGGCCTCGGTACCAACTCCCAAGTGTGGTTCTTCTCGATCGCATCAAGTTCCACCTGCATGGCTTTCCTCCAAGTATCCTGTGAAAGGGCTTCCTTTACGGAAGTGGGCTCTTTGTCCCGCATGATACGAGACATCAAAGCATAGTTCACCTGAAGAAGCTCCGCTGTGTTGCTTTTATCTCGGACTCTATGTGATCTTCGAGGGCCGTCCTCTGTGGTCCACTCGGAGGGTAGCTCCGTGACACCTGACTCCCGAAGGGTGTCTAACAACCACCTAGGTACTCGAACAGATCGTGGAGCCTCCTGTGATCGCGGGGGCTCTACTCCAGCTGTGGGCTCAACCTCCTGTGATGACCGAGGTTGATCAACTGGAATGATAGTCTGGGAATCATCATCAGACTCCTCTGGATCTCCAAGAAGTGGCAGCTCCTCGACAGTGGATACTGGAACATGCTCGTCAAAGACCACATCCTGGCTGACAACAATCTCGTTCCTGTCTGGATCATACAACCTGTATCCCTTGGAAAGAGAGTTATACCCCACAAATACAAGCTTGCGGGACTTGGAGTCAAGCTTCCCCCTCTGCTTCTTCGGAATATGTACATACGCGTCACTCCCAAAGACACGGAAGTGCGAGACATCAGGTTTCCTCCCAAAGTATGCCTCAAATGGTCATATGGGGTACTGAAGTCGTCGGAGATCGGTTGAGGGTATGGACAGCCGTTGCCACAGCCTCTCCCCAAAGTGGACGAGGAAGATCACGATGCTCCAGCATGGTCCTCGCCATCTCCACCACAGTCCTGTTCTTGCGTTCAACAACTCCATTCTCCGAAGGCCATCCAGTTGAAGGCAATGAAGGGTTAGGGTTAGGGTTTACACAAGCTCAAGCAGGCGTGGAAAACCAACACACAGAGAGAACACGACTTTAGTGTATTGCTTGATGAAAAAGTGAAGTACAATAGCCACATGATAGTGACCCTAAAGATAAGTGTTCAGTATAGATAGGTGTAGGCTCCTCCACTGAAATATCCATATCAGTCATGAGACGACGCAGCCAAACACACTCAACAGTAGTAGTGTAGGTTGCTCTGTACTCTGCCTCACAAGACGAAGTGGCCACTGTGGTCTGTTTCTTGCTTAGCCAAGAAATGCATGAAGAGCCAAGAAAGAAATAATTTCCACTAGTGAAATGTCTGGTATCAAAATCACCAGCCCAATCTGAATCACTGTAAGCGTGTAACTGCATGTCACCCCCCTCAGGATAAAGCAATCCAAGAGACAAGGTACCCTGCAAATAACGGAATACACGCTTCACAGCTTGCCAATGTGACAACCGTGGGCTGTGCATGAATCTGCTCAACTGAGAGACTGCATACTGAATATCTGGCCTTGTATTACACAAGTAAATGAGGCACCCAACAGCCTGAGCATATGTAGTGGCATCAAAGGAAACACTGTCATCTTGTAGTGACAGTTTCATCCCAGGCTCCATAGGAGTACTAATAGGCTTGCAATCCTGAAATTTAAACTTCTCCAGAAGTTTAGCAACATAGCGTGATTGCAACAACCCAATGCCTCTGTTATCCTGCACAAACTGTATGCCCAAATAGTAATGTACAAGGCCCAAGTCAGACATGTCAAATGTCTGTTGCAGTATCTCCTTAAAAGCTGCAATTTTGTCATCGTTTGATCCCATGAGCAAGAGATCATCCACATAAAGACTGATGACCAGCAGATCTGTCTCTTCTTTCTTTACATACAGAGTGGCTTCTGATGGACTGTTTACAAATCCCTGAGTGAGTAGAAAAGCATCTATTTTTGCATACCAAGCTCGTGGAGCTTGTTTCAAACCATACAAGGCCTTTTTCAGCCTGCAAACTTTCCCCTCATGACCATGTTCTGCAAATCCCATGGGCTGAAATACATAAACTTCCTCCTCGAGGTCCCCATGTAGAAATGCAGTCTTTATGTCCAACTGGTGAACAACCCAACCACGATGTGCAGCCAATGCAATGACACACCTAAGTGTCGACATACGGGATGTAGGAGCAAATGTCTCCTCATAATCAATGCCCTTCTTCTGTGCATAGCCCTTTGCAACTAGACGGGCTTTGTACCTGTCAATGGATCCATCTGCATGTCTTTTCAACTTATAGACCCATTTAGTACCAATTGCTTTCTTGCCTTTGGGCAGATCAACCAAATCCCATGTTTGATTCCTTTTAATAGAATCAAGCTCATCCTGCATGGCTTTGTTCCAATGCACATTATCTCGTGCATCCACAAATGAATCAGGCTCATCATCATCCTGTAAACTGGCTGCCATAACCAGATTCAAATCCATGATGTGTGCATGCTCATTGGTCCTTGTCTCCCTACGAGTACGACCAGCAAGAGGACCCTCTAAATGGCTGTCCTGTAATGTTCTCAAATACCATCTAGGTATATGTCTGACCTGTGGTGCCTGCTGCCCATATTTGGTTCAGCTTCTGGCTCATTTGGCTGCTGAATTTCTGCACCACCTACATCATTTGCTGGCTGTCCTGTACCCTCATGAGTTGGATCACCAACTGTGGAATGAAACTCCATGGGTAGTAGACCTTCAAACACATCATTTGCAGCCTGATTTGCCTCATAACCAGCCATGGATATTTCTGATTTTTCATCAAAAATCACATCCCGACTAGTGAATATCTTCCTGGATAGTGGGTCATATAACCTGTAGCCCTTGCTCTCACGGCTATACCCAACAAAAATGCATTTTGTGGCTTTATCATCCAGCTTCCTCCTCAACTCTTTGGGTATGTGTGCATATGCAAGACACCCAAAGATACGAAAATGCGATACAGAAGGCTTGCGGCCATGCCAAGCCTCAAAAGGAGTAATAGAAACCAATGCCTTTGTGGGACATCGATTCAAAATATGACAAGCACACATGACTGCTTCCACCCAAAAGATATGTGGTAGCCTTTTTGCTTTTAGCATACATCTGGCCATCTCCATGAGTGACCGATTCTTCCTTTCTGCAACCCCATTCTGCTGTGGAGTGTAAGGAGTAGTATACTGATGTTTTATACCTCTACTCCCAAGAAAGGAATTCAGCATATGTGACATATATTCCCCCCCTCGGTCAGAACGGAGAGTCTTCACCTTGCATCCTGACTCTGTCTCAGCAAGTGCTACAAAGGCCAAAAATGCATCATATACCTGTGATTTCTGTGTCAAAGGATAGACCCAGCATATACGAGAGAAGTCATCAATAAATGTTACAAAATAAAAGCAACCACCTAATGACTTCGTCTGCATGGGACCACAAAGATCACTGTGTATAAGTTGCAACTTTGCAGTTGCTCTTAGAGCCTTATCACATGGGAAGGAAAACCTGTGCATTTTTCCCAAAATACATCCTTCACAAATGTGATCTGGAGGCTTCTCCATGAGAGGTAGATCTGTAAACATGTTATGTCACTGCATAAGCATAAGACTACCAAAATTTACATGCCCCATGCGAGCATGCCATAACTCCGCATCAACCATAGCTGGAGTAAGAGTGAATGCATGATAAGCAGACTGATCCACTGGCTGAAATGCATCCAACTGATAAAGTCCATGACATAATGTACCAGTAAGCATCAAGGTCAAGGCATTAGCTTTGTCTCTAACCATGCATTTATCATCATCAAAGTGGACTTGCATTCCACAATGTGCTAAAGAAGAAATGGACAACAAATTCTTCTTTATCCCTGGTACATATAAGGCATCTGTAAGGCGGAGAATGGAGCCATCAATGGCTGTGAGCTGAATCTCCCCAATGCCACGAACTGGATATGAAGCATTGTTGGCACACTGAACAGTTTTGCCAACAGGGGCAGGGCCAACATGACTAAACAAATCCCTGCGAGATGTGATATGCTTTGAGGCACCACTATCAAAATACCAAGTACATGCATGCTCTGTCAAACTGAGTGCCTGTGAAGACCAAGAGGCATCATAGCTGCATGTATAAAAACAGTAATCCCTGTCCTCAACAAAAGAAGCAGTCTCTGGAGGAGCTTTAGAAGCATCAAGACATCCCAGCTTCCTTTGCTCCCAGCTTCCTTTGCCTTCTCTTTGGCAATCCTCTTCCTACATTCCGTGATGTAGTGACCTGGCTTCTTACAATAATGACATTTGCCCTTCTTCTTGGGCTGTCCATCACTTTTCTTGGTATCCTGTGAAGAGCCACCATCACCTGAATTTTGATTTGCACTCCTTGGCTGAGTTTTTCCTTTCCCCTTTTGACCTGTAGTAAATGCTTGTTCAGCATTTGTGTTCATATTCATATTCTTCCTCATTTGCTTCTCTTGTAGTAAGAGAGCAACAAGTTCCTGATACTTGAGGGGTTCAATAGCATTCCTCATGCTGAGGTTCAAAGAGGTATGAAAAGCCAAGTAAGATCTTGGCAAAGAGTGCAAGATGGTGGACACAAGCTGTGTCTCAGGAATAATCTCATCCACATTGATGAGTTGCTCTCTCAAATCCTGCAGCTTGTTTAAGTGGCTAGACATATCATCTCCTTCATTCATTTTCTGATTTTCCAGCTCTCTTTTCAAAAATGAGATCCTAGCCTCATTACGAGCAGCATACATCTGCTCCAAAGTCACCCATGCATTCTGTGAAGAGCCAGCTGAACGAATATGAGGTATAATGGACCTCTGTACTGACAATGCAATGAGTGACAAAGCTTGTGCATCCCTGGCATCCCATGTCTTTTGAGCATTTGTTCTCTGAACAGGCAATGGCTGTCCTGGAGCCTGTACCTGTTGTCCTCGTCCACGAGCACCCCCTTGGGGAGGAGTCTCTGGAGCCAATGGACCTGGACGTGGTTCATCACCACTAACAAAATCCCAAAGATCTTTTGCCACAAGCACATTTTTCAGCATAAAACTCCACAAGGAGTAGTTCGTGCCATCCAATTTGTCTTCCTTAGACAAATATGTGAATACATCACTTTGCTGTTGATTTGCCATTATGCTTACGCACAATGTTGTACCTGTTTACCAAAAAAACCCAATAGCAGAAACCCTGATAATAACTGTACTCCACTGAATACAGTTCACCCAAATATGCCTGCACTCTCAATCCTCTGAATGTGCAGCTCAATGCACCAATGACTGAGTAGAGCAGCAAATGGCCCTGGTCAGTCTCTCGGTCCCGTAGAGCAACTGAATGCTCCTCAAATTCCACCCGAAAGCCAGTCTTGCATATTTCATGCACTGACAGAAGATGAAAACCCAGAGCAGGGACATAAAGAACACGGGAAGCATGCTTGCCCCCCTTGCCGTCGGGAATAATCTCCATCCGGCCCTCACTATGTATCAAAATAATGGAGTTGTCGCCAATAAAGATGCGACCTGACTGCCGTTTCAAATCCAGAAAGAAGTCACGGGATGGAGTCATGTGCCTGGAAGCACCACTGTCAAGAATCCATTCCCGGGTATCCTTCGCGGTGAAGCCCCTCCTCGCTCGAAGATAATGAAGCGTCGGAGTCCACCATCTCTAAGTGCACAAATGCCGGAGTCTTTGCAGCTGAGGCCGAGGAATCAGCACTCTTCCTTGTACGCTTAGGACACTTCCTCCAATAGTGGCCTTTCTCGCCACAATCATTACAGGATCTTTCGGCCTTTAGCTTCTCTCGTTCTGAATCAGGCTTCTTCTCAGAAGACTTCTCCGGTGAATCCTTCCCCTTGCCCTTGTTGTTATTCCGGCCTTTCGACCGTTGGCCAGTTAAGGCCTCCGAACCTCCGCTGTGAGGGGAGTTCGTGAAACGTTCCTCTTGGTCCAAGACCATTGGCACAAGCTCCTTCCAGGTAATGGTGCTAAGCCTGCCACTCGTAATCAACGAGGAATAGAAAGCAGAATACTGAGCAGGCAAGTGGGACAGCAAAGTGATGGCCATGTCTTCAGATGATATCTCTTTCCCAGCTTGTAGGACTTCCTGCTGAAGGGCCTGCAGCTTGTTAATGTGTTCCCGCATCGTCGAGGACTTTGCAGGGTTCATAACCCGCATCTGCACTTCCAAGGAGATCCGTTTCATGGGTGATACCTGTCATACAAAGAAGCCAAGTGCTCCCATATGCCTCTCGCCAGCGTCATGTGCTTTACATGATTGATCACTTGTGGTGTGCAGTTGAGAAAAATAAACGACCGGACCCTGGCGTTGACACGATCCCACATGTGTGCATGTGCCTCTCGGTCCTTCCTCGTCGACAGTAACTCCCCTTCCTCTACTTCCGACCGTGGAACCCCGATGATGATAAAATCAACAAGGTCATATGACTCCAGCACAGACTCCATCATGACCTTCCAAATGCCGTAATTGGACCCGTCCAACTGACAATCCACTGGGAACGTGGGGAGAGTCGGAATCTTCACGTGCTTCTCAGCCATCTCTAGTAAATCTGCCATCACGGGGAGTAAACTGAAAGGGTGGGTGGGTGGGAAAAAAAATCTGTAAAACCTGCAAGTGGTTGTCCAACACCTTAGCCCGCCTTCCTCTTGCACCTTCTCTTCCCAAACAATCCAAAACAGTCCACCAATCAGCAACCTAACGATCCCCCTCTTGCTCAGAAAAACTCCCAAGATCTATCATGAGCCTAGGGCTCTGATACCATGTCAGAATATGCAGCGGAAATGATAACCAAACTTGGGTAGACAAGAGCAAGTAGACTGCAAAAAATAGACAGCACAAGAAACACAGAGAGATAGGTGTGTAAATTCTTCTCTATACACAAGATCCCACAAAAAACTGAATGAGGAAGTGGTGGGGACATGGGGCCTATTTATATGCCCCATGTGAGCAGTCGACCAGCACTGGTGGCCCTCCACGACTGCATGAGCAGTCGGCCAGCAATAATGACGCCCACGACTGCATACATCCAGTCGGCCGAGGTCCACGATTGTTGTTGGGCAGTCGGCCAGTCACATCTCTGCTGATGGGCCAGTCGGCCAGCCACTCAGTGCTCCTGCCAACCTCTGGCATCCCTCCACACCACTGGAAAATGGGAAAAAATAGGAAAAAAATACAGGGAGTGAGGAAAAATGATAAAACACCTCATAAGGGTGGGCACACCCACAACAAAGGCCCTGGTGTATAAAAGTAGACAGGAGATGACTTCTAACACCACCCTCCCTTCACAAGACCTTGTGAACCCTTGAGATGGCTGATTTGCTTGAGATGGCTGAGAAGCATGTGAAGATCCCCACCCTCCCGACATTCTCGGTGGATCGAGAGTTGGACGGGACCAATTATGGCATATGGAAGGTAATGATGGTAAAACCGGTCTATGGACACATAAAGCGGTAATTCATTCACAAATAACCTGGACTTACTCAGACACACAATCACAGAATCCTCGCTCCCTCGCTCAACAACACATTGGCCCCGAAGTCCGACGCCCCTTGCGGTATTTCTTTATTGTTAAAAAGTTGGAAAATACAAAGCACGAGTGCAACAGAGCACTCTACTTGCACCAACTGAGTTTTACAAATTCTGGGAGAAATTTGCCAACATAACTGCACTAAAACTGTTCCATAACATCTCAGAATGAGTCCCAACTGACAGGCTCACTTCCATAGGCATCAGACTACCCAATGGGGTCCAAAACATCACAATTCAGCTTGCTGTAATTTTCTGCACAGACCTGTTTTCAGCTCTGTTTTCAGCCCAAATTAACCTTGTACTGTCCTGGAAGACTTTAGCAAAGTCCTACTGCATTCTGGCATCAACCGGGCAACATAACAGCCCAAAAACAGCACCTAAACAGTGCTGAAACAGCGTTGTATTGAAGAGGTTATTACCCTCTTCCGTCCCTGCTTTGGTGTAGGAACTAACTACACCGGTTCCTGTTCAAGGAGGCAACTAGCCTCTGCATATAAGCATGAAATTCACACAACTGTACCTGATTTTATCTGATGAGAGCATTACCATAGTCTGCAAGAGAGAGAGAGAGAGGCTTTGGGGAGCAAGCTCAACCCTCAATACATGAGTTGCAGGGCAAGGGAGTGCACCACAATAGCTCTTAACCTGCAACAATCCACCATAGCTGCAAATGAGCCTCATTCAGTCCAAAATCCCACGCTTCCCCCTTCCCAGTGTGGAAAATGCACATAAATTTGACACTTGGCACATTTTTAAGCCTTTTCCACATGCAATCTTCCAAGCTAAAAATCTCCTGACTGGTTCACACTCTCACAACAGTCCTTTGCCAGCTTTTGGTCCCCTTGACATTCTGCACAAACTGACGCGAAGACTTTTCAATTCCGACACTGCAAAAATAGCAGTTCCCTAGATTTTAGGGATGATGTCATCTGCATTCCTTCTGGTCTCCTGACCATCTTTGACCACTATGGTCACTTCAGAATTTGCTTAGAATTCAAGATACATTCACATTTCGGTGGCGGCCACTTACTAGTGTAAACCGGCCTATGCCCTCATTCAGTGACCATGCCCTGGACACTGTCATTCATCTTTCAGTGCAGTTCTCAGGCTTAGCCAACCACTGGTCCAAAGTCCCACTGGCTGACCCATTCTGACATTGCAATGGCCCAAGCCCTTCCAAGAGATCCCGGGGGAAAACAACAGCAACCAAAGAGAAAGAAAAGAAATATATATATATTTATAAAGAAATGTAAATAAAGAAAACAACTGCAAAAAGTTTCACCTCCCGGTGACAGATTGTCATGTGCATCACAGATGCCATGGACATGCTCAGGGCTAGATCCAGAAGAGGCAGCCAGATAAAGAGCAGAACCAGACAGAGCCAGGGATTGGAGCACAAGTGGCCAGTTTGGATGTGGAGAAGAACCAGGGTACAGTCGGCTGAGTATAGGAGCTGCTAGCTGTACCAGAAAGCATGTCGGCTGACGTGGCAGCAACAGGCGCATCAAAGACCAAAAGCACATCCAGTCGGCTGGATTAAAGGGGTATTAATGAACATGTAACTGGCCGACCAGCAGTCGGCCAGTTCATCATTTATTCCAAGGCCTATAAAAGGGCCCCCTTGCTCATAGCATTGATCATTCCACCCACTAGGGGTGTGGGTCACTTAGAGGTCCCATAGGGGACAGAATTTAGGGTTAGGAACCTTTTTATGAAGGCAGCCCATGGCTGCAAAGATCTGTACCTTTTTTGTACATAGTATATACTGAAATTCCAGCACTTCTCACTCTCTCTCTCTACTCTCTCTCTACCTGCGTTTTTGCATCATGGTGCGTTTTCGCATCAGAAGGTCTTCAAGAGTGTTTAGGGCTGAAAGAAGACTACCCAGAGCTTCCGCGCGTTACATTGGTATCAGAGCATCAGGCCCAGCCAATCTAAACACTGATTCAGTCCCATATGATGGTGTACAGGTCCAAGGTACAGGAAAGTACACGGATTCGAAGCCCAAGGCAGGAACACAGATCGAGAAGAACTCCCAGGAGGTTTGTTGGTGGTGTTCCACAGTGCCAGATGGGGATGGCAGTTCCGTGAGCCAGATGGGTTCTAAGGGAACGGTCCCAAGGGAGGTTGATCCTCCAAGGGTGATGTGAGAGTGCCAGACTCAGTTCCAGGAACGAAGACCAAGACAGTGTTCAGAGCCAGGGCAGGAATGGATTGTGGACTAGAGGAAGACCAGATGCATAGATCTTCATCAGAGACAGAGTGGTTTGGAGAACAGAACGGAGTTTCAGAGAAAAAGGTTTGCCAGGGATGGATGATGACAGAGGGACTTCGGAACAGGATTGGGATGATGACAGTCATCCAAGAGCAGGTTGGATTCCCGTCATCAAGTTTAGCAGAGGGGGATGTCATGTGCATCACAGATGCCATGGACATGCTCAGGGCTAGATCCAGAAGAGGCAGCCAGATAAAGAGCAGAACCAGACAGAGCCAGGGATTGGAGCACAAGTGGCCAGTTTGGATGTGGAGAAGAACCAGGGTACAGTCGGCTGAGTATAGGAGCTGCTGGCTGTACCAGAAAGCATGTCGGCTGACGTGGCAGCAGCAGGCGCATCAAAGACCAAAAGCACATCCAGTCGGCTGGATTAAAGGGGTATTAATGAACATGTAACTGGCCGACCAGCAGTCGGCCAGTTCATCATTTATTCCAAGGCCTATAAAAGGGCCCCCTTGCTCATAGCATTGATCATTCCACCCACTAGGGGTGTGGGTCACTTAGAGGTCCCATAGGGGACAGAATTTAGGGTTAGGAACCTTTTTATGAAGGCAGCCCATGGCTGCAAAGATCTGTACCTTTTTTGTACATAGTATATACTGAAATTCCAGCACTTCTCACTCTCTCTCTCTACTCTCTCTCTACCTGCGTTTTTGCATCATGGTGCGTTTTCGCATCAGAAGGTCTTCAAGAGTGTTTAGGGCTGAAAGAAGACTACCCAGAGCTTCCGCGCGTTACACAGATGGAGTCTATCCTAGAGTCTTATGATTTGGCTGATGTCATTGTGGTTAGAGTTTATACCCCCCTCTTGAAAGAAGCAAGCGACCTCGATTGCAAGTCCACATGCAAACGGATGACACAGGACAATCACAAGATTCCCCAGGTGATTAGTGTCATCGCATGCATCTCCTGTGAACAGATGACACAGGGCGATGATAGGAATTCCCCACTACCATTTGTGTCATCACAGGTTCAAGCCTTTCAAATACATGTTTCCGGATACAACACAGGGCGATAGCACGTGTCCCCGCACTATTAGTGTCACAACACGTATAATCATTCATTGAAGTGTAACAGATACAACTTCAAAGCACTGAAAGTTCATTCATTGATTAAGTCATTGACAACAAATGTCAAAACTGTACATTGCCAAACATATAATACAAATGTGCAGGTCATTCAAAATTCAGGTTCAAAAAGCAGAAATAACTGGGACAGACTCTCCTTTCAGCTTCACATCCAAAACATGAGTCTTGTCCCTATGTACAATTGTGATTTTCCTGTTGAAGGCATCCAACACTGCATGTTTCCTATGACACCATGGAATTCCCAATAGGACATCACATCCTTCCAAGGGCATGATAAGAAACTCCTCTGTGTCAACATAACTCTGTATATGCATGCGAAGTTTGCCAAGTATAGGAGTGACAGGAACTGAATGCCCAGGGCATGCCAAATCAGCCTGTCCAACTGGTCCCATCTCTTCAACACGAATTCCCAACTTGGCTGCCAATGCCGGTGAAATAAAGTTGGCTCGAGCACCAAGGTCAAAGAAAATCAGCACTGTAGCATCTCTGATTTTACCCCATGCTCTGCACAATTCTGTCGCATCATCACATGGCTGGTCACCAACCATGTCAGGTATCAATCCTACACTCAGCATTGTCTTCTTCTTGGGTGGCCCTTGTTTATCCTCCGCATCTTTTGCTGGCTGTTGTGGACATTTTGCAGCCATATGCCCTTTCTGTTCACAGATGAAACATTTCCCAGCTTGCATCAATGCCTTTCTCTCTTCAAATGACTTGCCATACAGTGGCCTCTTCTGTCCTTTGCCTTGAGGTTCCTTCTTCACTGTGCTCTTGAAACCACCTGAACCTCCATGAAGCAATGCATTAGCCATGTTTGCATTCTCAATTAGTTGAGTCATGTTGGAAACATTGGTCTTAATACAGTAATCCCTGATCTCTTTGGGCAAACCACAGCAGTACTTCTCTATTTGTTCAGACAATGGCACTGTCCTGTAAGAAGTTACTGGCAAGAGTGCATTCCAAAATTTCTTATTGTACTCTTCCAGATTTGCACAATTAGCTGCATCCAGTTTGTGCCATGCTGTCATCACATCCACTTCAAAAGTGTTTGTCAGCCATGCAAAAGAGAACTATTGCTTGAATTGGACCCATGTAGCAGGTGCCTGTCCTTGCATCAACAGTGAGGTCCGCCACTGCAATGCGTTAGCTTTCAAGAAAGTAGTAGCCTTCCGCACCTTAGAAGACTCTGTGAAGTTGCCTCCAGTGAATGCTACATCAAACTGCTGAATGAAAGTCAGCGCTTTCAATTTGTCCTGCATCCCACTGAAAGTCTCAAACTTCACTGCTTGACCACCTTCTTTGTAATCCTTTTGCTTACTGCTCTTGGGGGTCAAGTAATCATAGACTGGCGGCTGTAAGAATGGTAAATCCTTCTGCACTTTCTCTGCACCAATCCTTGCTGCCCTTTGTCCACTAGGCTGAGAAAATTCAGCCACATAAACAGGTGCTGCAGGCATCAAAACTGGACTGAAATGTGTCCGAAGTCCAGGCTGCACACCTATGTTGGCATAAAGAGGGTACACAAATTCTGTAGGCATACTCTTTTCTGCCGGGATCTTTCCTTTTTCCTTATCTGCCATGCTGTCTACTGAGCCCTCAAAGGAATCCTGTATCCAAAGAAAGATCTCGTAATCTTTCTCACCTGTAATCAGTTGTACCTCTCTGTGTGTGTCTCTTGTTCACCCAATGCAATCCGTGTCCGGGCTCTTGCAGAAAAGAGGACCCTGTCCCGGCAACGGAACCATAAAACCGGTCTATGCACACATAAAGCGGTAATTCATTCACAAATAACCTGGACTTACTCAAACACACAATCACAGAATCCTCGCTCCCTCGCTCAACAACACATTGGCCCCGAAGTCCGGCGCCCCTTGCGGTATTTCTTTATTGTTAAAAAGTTGGAAAATACAAAGCACGAGTGCAACAGAGCACTCTACTTGCACCAGCTGAGTTTTACAAATTCTGGGAGAAATTTGCCAACATAACTGCACTAAAACTGTTCCATGACATCTCAGAATGAGTCCCAACTGACCGGCTCACTTCCATAGGCATCAGACTACCCAATGGGGTCCAAAACATCACAATTCAGCTTGCTGTAATTTTCTGCACAGACCTGTTTTCAGCTCTGTTTTCAGCCCAAATTAACCCTTGTACTGTCCTGGAAGACTTTAGCAAAGTCCTACTGCATTCTGGCATCAACCGGGCAACATAACAGCCCAAAAACAGCACCTAAACAGTGCTGAAACAGCGTTGTATTGAAGAGGTTATTACCCTCTTCCGTCCCTGCTTTGGTGTAGGAACTAACTACACCGGTTCCTGTTCAAGGAGGCAACTAGCCTCTGCATATAAGCATGAAATTCACACAACTGTACCTGATTTTATCTAATGAGAGCATTACCATAGTTTGCAAGAGAGAGAGAGAGGCTGTGGGGAGCAAGCTCAACCCTCAATACATGAGTTGCAGGGCAAGGGAGTGCACCACAATAGCTCTTAACCTGCAACAATCCACCGTAATGGCTGCAAATGAGCCTCAGCCCAAAATCCCACGCTTCCCCCTTCCCAGTGTACTTGATTTTATCTGATGAGAGCATTACCATAGTCTGCAAGAGAGAGAGAGAGGGTGTGGGGAGCAAGCTCAACCCTCAATACATGAGTTGCAAGGCAAGGGAGTGCACCACAATAGCTCTTAACCTGCAACAATCCACCATAATGGCTGCAAATGAGCCTCATTCAGTCCAAAATCCCACGCTTCCCCCTTCCCAGTGTGGAAAATGCACATAAATTTGACACTTGGCACATTTTTAAGCCTTTTCCACATGCAATCTTCCAAGCTAAAAATCTCCTGACTGGTTCACACTCTCACAACAATCCTTTGCCAGCTTTTGGTCCCCTTGACATTCTACACAAACTGACGCGAAGACTTTTCAATTCCGACACTACCAAAAATAGCAGTTTCCTAGATTTTAGGGATGATGTCAACTGCATTCCTTCTGGTCTCCTGACCATCTTTGACCACTATGGTCGCTTCAAAATTTGCTTAGAATTCAAGATACATTCACATTTCAGTGGCGGCCACTTACTAGTGCAAACCGGCCTATGCCCTCATTCAGTGGCCATGTCCTGGACACTGTCATTCATCTTTCAGTGCAGTTCTCAGGCTTAGCCAACCAATGGTCCAAAGTCCCACTGGCTGACCCATTCTGACATTGCAATGGCCCAAGCCCTTCCAAGAGATCCCGGGGGAAAACAACAGCAACCAAAGAGAAAGAAAAGAAAAATATATATATTTATAAAGAAATGTAAATAAAGAAAACAACTGCAAAAAGTTTCACCTCCTGGTGACAGATGGAGTCTATCCTAGAGTCTTATGATTTGGCTGATGTCATTGTGGTTAGAGTTCCACGGCCAGAGTTGGAGGGTGAGCTTTTACCTTCTACTAGGAAAGAGTGGGAGGCTCATGCCTAGTTGTGGGATCGTGTCAATGCCCGTGTGCGTTCTTTCATCTTCCTTAAATGCATACCCCAAGTGATCAATCACATCAAACACATAACGTTGGCCCGAGGGATTTAGCAGCACTTGGCTTCTTTGTATAATAGGGTATCACCCATGAAGCGGATTTCCTTGGAAGTGCAGATGCGAGTGATGAATCCTGCAACTTTTCTAGCGCTTTGTCTTCAATACGTGGAAGGATAATGCACATTCAATGAGCAATTCGGTTATCTCCCTCGTAGCTGCTGCCACAACTTGCTTTTGGATGCCTCCTTTCCACTCCCCCTCTTCAATGCATTCACAATGGGCAACTTAGGTGGGCGTGATGGTGCACCACTAACAACATTTGCATGTGCACCAAACTTGAAGCCACATCTTGCCCAACTTGACCCGATCCTGCACTTTCCTCTTCCTGATCCTTTACCCTTATGGTCACACCTTGACCACTACCTGAAAAATCCTCAACTCCCTCATCTTAAGACTTGCAGCCATCTGTGCTCGCACCTGATTCACCACATCTTTGGGGACTCTAGGGCATATAGCAATGCCCTTCCCCTTAACCCGGCCAAGTGGACTTTGACACGGGTAGCCTTCCCTGTGTAAATGTCACCGCAATAATTGCATCTCCACCTTCCTTGGCCACTCTCATTGTAATTGGTTAGCTCCTCTACATGTGCATTCACTAGATCCGGAGTTCGGCCCATTTCAAGACTCAGGGGCAGATGGAGCAAAGGCAGGAGCAGAAGAGGGGACAAAAGGCGGGAGCAGATGGTGGGGGGGCAACTTGCAAGGCAGGAGCAGAAGGGACAGGTGGCCCGTGGGAGCAGCAAAGAGGTTACCCGTGGGAGTAGCAGATAGGCAGGACTCGGGAGCAGGCTGCAGCAGATAGGCGGGAGCAGAGGGTGTAGCCTACAAGGCAAAGGCCAGAGCAACAAGCGAGAGTAGGCGGCGGGAGCAGTGCAAACCATAGCAGCAAGCGGGACTCACGAGCAAACCAGAGCAGCAGGCAGGACTCGGGAGCAACAAGCGGGAGCAAATGCAGGCCCTGCGGGCAGAGAAGAAGGTGGCGACACTTGTTTCAAAGCATGGAAGGCGGCGGCAGCAAGCTCGAAGGAAAGTACAGGCGACGACAGCACGCTCGAAGAAAGTATGTAGTTCGATATCCAAAACGTGGGGTTTTTATTTTTTATTTTTTTAAAAAAAATAACCGCCAAAATGAAAACGTTCACGTTTTTCATTCTTCCAAAAAAACGTGTTTTTTAACAACTATGGTGATAAGCAACACAAGGAGTCTTTTTCAAAGCACGCTACTAGGGCTTCGAAACCTTTGGAGTTGGTACACACTAATTTGTGTGGACCTATGCAAACCCCATCTTTGGGACGTTCCTTGTACTTCATGCTGCTTGTGGATGATTGTAACAGGTTTACATGGATTTCTTCTCAAAAGAACCAAGCCTTTGCTCAGTTCAAGGAGTGGCATGTTATGGTGGAAAAGGAGTCTCGATTGCAGGTGTAGACTATTCGGGCTGACAAAGTAGGGGAGATTTCTTCTAATGCTTTTGTGCAGAACATGGCATCAAGCGAGAGCTGGCCAATACAGATCGCCTTCAGAGAATGGAGTAGTTGAACGTAAGAACCGGACCGTGGTGGAGATGGTGAGGACGATGCTGGAGCATCAAGATCTTCCTCGTCCACTTTGGGAAGAGACCGTGGCTACGGCTATCCATACCCTCAACCGATCTCCAACGACTTCAGTACCTAAGATGACTCCATAGGAGGCTTGTTTTGGCAGGAAACCAGATGTCTCCCATTTCTGTGTTTTTGGGAGTGATGCCTACATTCACATTCCAAAGAAGTAGAGGGGGAAGCTTGACTCGAAGTTCCAGAAGCTTGTATTTGTGGGATATAACTCTCTTTCCAAAGGCTACAGGTTGTATGACCCAGAGCGAAATGAGATTGTTATCAGCAGGGATGTTGTCTTTGATGAGCATGTTCCAACTTCCACTGTTGAGGAGCCGCCACTTCTTGGAGAACCAGATGAGTACGAGGATGATTCCCAAGCTATGGGTCCAGCTAGCCAGCCTCAGCCAGTTGTCGAGGTTGAGCCCGAGGTTGGAGATGAGCCCCAGCAGCAGCAGGAGGCTCCGCGTTCTGTTCCAGTACCAAAGTGGTTGTTGGACACCATTCGGGAGTCAGGTGTTACGGAGTATCCCTCCAAGTGGACCACAGAGGATGGACCTCGAAGATTGCACAGAGTTTATGATAAAAGTCAATAAGAGGAGCTATTACAATTGAACTATGCTTTGATGTCTCGTATCATTCGGGCCAAAGAGCCCACTTCCATTAAGGAAGCTCTTTCCCAGGAGACTTGGAGGAAAGCCATGCAAGTGGAACTTGAAGCCATAAAGAAGAAAAACACTTGGGAGTTGGTTCTGAGACTATCAAAACGGTCAATCATTGGTGTCAAGTGGATCTACAAGACCAAGTATACGTCTGATGGATCAATGGACAAGCACAACGCCAGCCTTGTGGCTAAGGACTATGCACAGCAGCCTGGCGTCGATTATGAGGACACCTTTGCACCGACAGCAAGGATGACCACGATTCGGATAGTTCTTGCCCTTGCCTCTTCTCAGCGGTGGCGGGTATATCAGATGGATGTAAAATCTACGCTCCTCAATGTTGACTTGTAGGAGGAGGTGTATGTTGAGCAACCTCCAGGCTTTGAGGTTCTAGGATCAAAGGGGATGGTTTACAAGTTACGAAGGCCTTGTATGGTCTTAAACAGGCTCCCAGGGCTTGGAATCAGAAGATTGATTCTCTTTCTTTCTTAGAAAGGGTTTCCAAAGATCAGTTGCAGATCCGAACTTGTATCTCTCTCGAGAATGCGGTATGGTCACCTTGATTATCCTTTACGTGGATGATCTTATTCTCACTGGCGGTCATGTGGAGCACATAGCTGTGATGAAGGCTGCCTTGTCAAAGAAGTTTGACAGATTTAGGCTTACTCCATTTCTTTTTGGGATTGGAGATTTGGCAAACCCAGAAGGGGTGCTTTGTTTCTCAGCAGAGTATGTTCATGAGTTGTTGGAAGCCTTTGGGATGGAGAACTACAAGCCTATTTCTTCACCGATGGACCCGAATACCAAACTTACAGTTAATGATCCTTGTGAGCAGGTTGATGCCTCCTGAGTCCTTGTATCGAAAACTTGTTGGTTCATTGATTTCGTAGTTGAACACCAGATTGGACTTGAGTTTTCCAATGGGGCTATTGAGCTCATTCATGCAGTCACCTTTGAAGACTCATTGGGACGCAAGATTGCGGATCTTGCGGTATCTGCAAGGTACGAAGGATCTTTGACTCTTCCATAACACAAGCGGGGGAACGACAGAACAAGTCAGACTCCCAAGTTGGCGTGACTCAGATTGGGGAGGAGATCCAAACACGAGGAGATCTACATCAGGCTACGGATTTACCCTTGGCTCAGGAGCTATTTCTTGGAGCAGCAACAGATAGAACTATTGCCTTGTCTTCTACAGAGGCAAGGTATCGAGCTGCTTGTGGTGTTGCTTGCGAGGTTGTGTGGCTGTGGAGGTTACTTGGCAAGATTGGGTTTCCACAGAAGGAACCCACGGTCATCCAATGCGATAACCACAGCTGTATAGCTATTGCTCGGAACCCGGTCTTCCATGCCCGGACCAAGCACATATAGATACAATTTCACTTTGTTCGTGAGAAGATTTTGCCCGGTGACACCTTGCTTATCTCTTGTTCGACGGAGGACAATGCAGCGGACCTCTTCACGAAGCCTCTACCTCAGCACATGCTCCGTCAGCACTCCAGCTCAATGGGGTTGGTTCTACATCCAGGAATTGAAAGGAGGTGTGCCCGCTCGGATAGCTGTAGTCTCCATTTTGTCAAATCCCCACCGGATCTCCTCGTGGAACGCTCCTGGTACGAGACTCAAAACCTGCAAACAAACAAACAACAAGGGGGGGTGCAAAACTAACTCACCTCCCAACCATGACAGCTGTGGGCAAGCCCACAGTCTTGGCTGTCCCCACCGAGCCACGAGCTGAGCTAACTAGGTTGACGTACCGACCAATCTCCACCTCGCGACGTCCCATACCGCCACGAAGCTACCCTCGCGGGTCTCGAGATTGCTACCGGCCTCGGCTGCATAAAGCAGGTGCACGTCTGCACTAGATCCAGGCTCCAGACCATAGCGCTCTCACAAATCACGCGAGACTCTATATGACTAATGACTAACCTTGGCCACCCTTTTATAGGCTCTTGACCGGTCATCGAGCGTCCACACTTGGGCGCCCGCCCCTCCATACTTGGGTGCCCGCCCGTTAGTCTATCCCTATCTCAGCTCGCCAATCAGCCTGCCTAGCTCCAAGCTTCCCCAAACCTCGAAGCTAGTCTTGTGTGCGTGTAGCACACGGTAGATACACACTGTACACATGACATACTCCCCTTCCTCTAAGAGCTCACTCCTGAGCTCACTAAAAAGCCAGGGTAATCTCTCTGAAGAGTAGTCAATGTCTCCCATGTAGCGTCCTCCTCAACACGATCCTTCCACTTGATCTTGTATTCCGTGATAAGCGTATTACGCAATCTTCTTTCACGAAATGCAAGAATCTTTTGAAGTTCGTGCAGAACAAATGTCATGTCCTCGACATCTATAATTTCTTGAGAAGTAACTAACTGGTCCGTTACACCCAGTACTTCCTTACGTCTAGTGACATAAAATATAGGATGAACTTTCACATGAGAAGGCAAATCCAATTTATATGCAACTGAACCAATCCTTCGTGTAATACAAAATGGTCCACAGTATCTAGGAGATAATTTCGGAGATCGACCTATCCGTAAAGTCTCGAAATCTTTCGGAACTCACAAATACACCATCGTTCCTTCAAAGAACTCTCTGGGTGAACGATGTTTATTAGAATAAAACCTATCTCGGTCTTGAGCACTTCTAGTAGATTCTTTCGCAACTTGTAACATTTCTTGCATATCTTGCAAAAATTACGTGCTGCATCATGCTGAAGTCCTGAGAATCCTACTGTAACAGGTGATCTAGGTTGAAAACCATACATAAGCATGAAAGGACTAAAACCTGTACTCGTATGCTTAGTACTGTTATATGCAAATTCTAACATAGGAAGATAATCCTCCCATGAACTCTGTCTTTTGGATACATATGCTCGAAGCATATCCTCCAAAATCTGATTCACTCTTTCAATCTGGCCATCAGATTGAGGATGATCTGAGGAACTCAAATTCAAAGTTGTTTTCAACTTCCCAAAAACAGGTTTCCAAAAATCACTCGTAAACTTAGAGTCCCTATCACTGACTATGTCCTACGATAACCCGTACAGTCTAAACAATTGCTCGATAAACTGCCATGCTAATTGCGTAGCTGTAATAGTGTTCCAGGTCGGTAAAAATCTAGCCATTTTTGTCAAGCGATCTACCACAACCCAAATAGAATCGTGACCTTCTTGGCAATCCGGTAATAAAATCCATGGAAATACTTTCCCATTTATTACCTGGGATTTGCAAAGGATGCAACAACCCAGCCTGTCTAAAGCGTTCAGCTTTATTTGCCTGACAAATTTGACACTTGAGAACATGATCTTCTACATACCCTTTCATCTTTGGCCAATAAAAAGTGTGTTTCACTAACGATAGTGTCCAGCAGAAAGGACGTCGTGACACTTTTTAAGAATCTTGGACCTAATGTCCGAGATCTGTGGTACACAAATTTTGTCATTACGGAATAGTAAACCATTCCGAATCATCCACTGGCCTCTTGCAGCCTGAATGGTAGACTGCTCAGTCATTAAGGCTTGGTCAATCAATGAGCTCCCATCCTGGATCTTCTGCCAAAATGGACCAAAATAACTATCAGTCTTGCAAAGCCCTCTCAATGACTGAAATAAGTCAGTAGAAATCTCGGTGAACGACAAAGTATTCACCTCTCGAATTCGACTAAGCGCATCTGCAACACTATTCATGAACCCTTTTCTATAACGAATCTCAAAATCAAAATCTTGCATTAACTCAGCCCAACGAGCTTTCCTTCCTCTCAAATCATCCACATCACACACATACTTGATTGACTGATCATCAGTCAATACCACAAACTTGGAGCCATATAAATAATGTCTCCAAACCTTGAGAGCATGAATCACAGCATAAAGCTCCTTCTCAAGGGTTGGCCAACGAGATTGAGTGTCGTCTAGCTTTTTACTTTCAAAAGCAACCAGTCTCCCATCTTGAAATAGAGCAGCCCCGATGGCATAGTCACTGGCATCAGTTTCAAGAACATAAGGCCGACTAGGATCGGGTAATGCTAAGATAGGTGCTTCCTTGACTTTATCTTTCAAAAGTCTGAAGAACATATCCAAATCGTTATTCCAAGTGATAGGCTGATTTGACTTACGTCCACGACCTTTCAATAAGTCGATCATCGGTAGTGTGAGCTGAGAGTACTCCCGCACAGATTTCCGAAAAAAAACAACAAAACCGAGAAAAGAACAAAGTTGTTTAACTGTTCGCAGCATAGGCCAGTCCAGAACCTTCTGAACTCGGTTATAGTCAATGCTCAATCCATCTCTAGTGATCTTGTGTCCCAAGTAAATAATGTCTGTCATAAAAAACTCACATTTACTTAACTTAGCATATAGTCGATTCTGTCTTAAAATAGATAAGACGAGGTGTCTAACATGATCCTCAAGAGTACGACTATATATCAAAATATCATCCGGAAACACCACCACAAATTTCCACAAATGGTCACGAAAAAGATCATTCATCATTTACTGGAAAGTGGCTGGAGCATTGGTTAATCCAAAAGGTAATACGAGAAACTCGTAATGACCATACCTAGTCCGAAAGGCGGTTCTTTCGACATGCCTTTCATGAATACGTATCTGGTGATAGCCAGTACATAAATCTATCTTCGTGAAATATTTCACTCCTGCTAACCGGTCAATCAGGTCATCTGATCTAGGGAGAGGATAACGGTTCTTAATTGTCAGCTTGTTCAATCTCTTGTAATCTATACACATTCTCCAGGTGTTGTACTTCTTTCTCCTAAGCAGCACAAGTGTACCCCAAGGTGATTTACTTGGACGGATCTAGCCCATCCTCAAATAATCTTCGAGTTGTTTAGCCAACTCATCTTCCTTAACTTGGCTCATCCTGTAAGGTGGAATACTGACAGGATGAGCACCAGGGATCAAGTCAATACGATGATCTACGGCCCGTTCAGGTGGTAAACCCGATGGCAGTTCCTTAGGAAATACATCTTGAAACGAATCAAGTATCTTCTGTAATTCTTCGCTTTCAAACACACTTAATTAATTGACATCCATGGAAGGGATGAGAAAGGAAGAAAGTGGAATCAATACACAATGGAAAGCGATATACAAAGAAGAATCCATTATATTTTCAAAATCAACTGTATTTACAAGAGGTCCCTGAGACATTGAATACAATCACCTAAAATACTATACTGGATGTTCTTATGCTGAAAAGAAAAAATATGACTAGACCAATCTATCTAGACTTGAAGAGTCTTAAACCACTCAATACCTAATAACAAGTCTACATTTTCTAGGTGCATAATATAGCATTCTAGAGTATCTTTGTAGTCTTGAATCTGGATTGAAAGCATCTCCACCTTTCGATCCCATACTTGCCTTCCCGCATATAGGCATACCTCATAGGTATGATCGCTGGGTGTCGTATCAAGACTCAATTTCTGCACAAGTTTGTAGTTAACAAAGTTGTGTGAGCTGCCAGGGTCTAGAAGAATGTGAATTTGATGGCCATTCACTTCTCCATAAACTCGAAGAAGATCATGCAAGCCAAATACTTGAGAGTTGAACAGACAATCAGAGCATGTACTAGGACGAGAAAGTACAGTAACTGACGTACCTGTCAAAGACAACTGGTTAGCTGCCTCTGGCTTGGGTCCTACGTTGGTCTTTGTACCCTTTTGCTTCGGGCACTCGTTACGCATGTGTTCTTTTTCGTCGTCTCGCAGATAAAACAATGTCCCTCCTTGAGCTTCAAAGCTTTAAGGAGTCGTTTCTTCTTCGCTGGTGTCGAACTTGAATTCTTCGAAGATTGGTCCGAAGACTTTCCTTCAGTCGTGTTAGCCATAGGTGCAGAGAACTTTCTTTTATGCTTGTTCCTCTGCTCGGTAACGGGTTTAGACTTGGAAGAGACCATTGTATCATCATAGATACGAGCTGAATGAATGGCTTCGTCCAATGTTTTGCATTTGTTATTTTTTACATGTAAACGGTATAAGTCTGGTAAACCAGCTAACGAAGAACTCCAAAAGAGTAGTGGGATTTATCTTTGTAGCTTTCATTTGCAAGTCCCTAAACTTCTGGAGGTACACCTCATAAGTGAGGTGCTGCGAGGTCATGGTCAAAGCTGTAAACCAGGCAACAATATCATAATCATCCTCTTTCTTGAGGAATTCCTTCTTGAAGACGTCTTCGAATTGTGCCCAAGTTGTTGGCTTTGGGTTGAGTTTCTTCCACCAAAGTAAAGCTTTGCCTGAGAGGAAACCTGCTGCTAGCTGGATCTTTTTTCCATCATCATATGGATGAAACTGAAAATGGACCTGCCACTTATGTAGCCATGTGTCCACGATCTCCTTGGTATGCTGCTTTTGCTCGCCCCTGAACGGTTCCAGAGTAATATCGGGGCCTAAAGCAGAGGCCAAGGTATCCATACCCGAAAGAGTAGAGACAGTAGTGGTCAAGAGACAGATGGAGTTCTGCAAAGCTTGGCGGCGAGTTCCGAAGAAGAAGCTTCGAGAGCAACTTTGAACTCTTGGAGATCTGATTTTGACACATAATCGTCAAAAAGATCGGCATTGGTATCTTCCGTAGTAGCCGGCAAGCCTTCGCGTTCGACAAGGAGCTCCAACTCCGATTCTTGGGTCGACATCGTGAAGAGGACAAGTGGAGAGAAAATTCGATCTTTGCACAATAAAAGTGCAAGAGAACTTGAGAGCTTGAAAACTTGAGAGATTTGTGGCAAGAAGCCCACTTAAGGGGTTTATATAACTGTCCCCAAAAGCTACTTGAGCTTTTGCTTTTGTGTTTATATATATATATATATATATATATATATATATATATATATATATATATATATATTATTTTTTCTTTCTTTCTTTCTTTCTTTCTTTCTTTCTTTCTTTTAAAAAAAACACCTTTAAACCTTAGAGGGGACCTTTAAACTTTAAATAGGTCTTTAAACCTTTTAATAAGGTTTAATCCAAAAAAACGAAAGCAAAGCGTATGTTTTGTTTTTTTTTTCCCCAAAAAAAACAAAAACTAAATTCGAACGCTGGTATGCTTTCGTGTTTTTTCTGTGCCCACCTGAAAATAGCACCACCTGCCACCTGCGTGGCGTGAAGTCGCCTGTGTGGGACTGAAGTCGCCGACGCCTGTGCTCATGCCTTGCCGTCTGCGCAAAGGCGTGGCTGCCTGCGCACGGCTGCCTGTCCACGCTGCACGCTTACGCACAAGCTTTGCCAACTGCGCATAGGCATGGCCGCCCGCCTGCCTGCGCTACATAGGCTTGGCCGCCTGCCTGCGCTGCGCACTGGAGATGCCAACCTATATGCCTGCGCCCAGTGCCTGCGTGCAAGTCCCGGCTAGCAGTATCCTGCGCATACAACAGTTGGCGATCCTTTCTCTCACTCTCTCTCTCTTTCTCTTTCAACAATAGCCGACTGGCTTTTTTGCTTTTTTTTCTCTCTCTCTCAACTGTTCATGCGATTGCACAAACACGAATCTTCAGCCTTCTTGCAAAGCAAATCAACCCTACTAGACCACCTTCTCCAACACAAGTTCTTTGATGAAAAAACACATACTAACTGAAAAAAACAGCAGCATGCATAAACAAAACAGCAAGCTTCTTGAACACATACCTTTCTTCGACCTCATCTTCTGAAACCGGCCTCTGATAGAAACCAGAGTGCGGTAGACTGGCAGTCACCCGTCCACTTGTAGTCTAGATATGAGAACAGAAAAGATTGGGGCTAGAGTGCCCAAATTTGAAAACAAAGCGACACCTGTTGGCCCCAAAGCTTGGCGCTCCTTGCGGTATTTCTTTATTCAATTCCAAAAG
This sequence comes from Cibotium barometz, assembly GCF_041138505.1. NCBI lineage: Eukaryota > Viridiplantae > Streptophyta > Polypodiopsida > Cyatheales > Cibotiaceae > Cibotium > Cibotium barometz. The sequence continues at coordinate 5,913,188 of NC_141094.1, read as the reverse complement.
TATGAAAGGCTGAGTACAACCAAAAATCAGCCAAGAGATTACACCTGTATGTCCAATCTGACGGCCCACAATACCTCTTAGCACCGAGGATCCATGTACACAGATCTGCGTCTCAAAGCAACACACTGTGCCTCCCTCTGTTCAGCCAAGACCACTAAGCAGGGCAGCCATGAGCATACATCTGGCATAACTCAAGCACATGATTCAACATCTCAGCTCATACATACATGTACTGTTCAACCTCTGTCTCCACCCTTGTCAATCTGCCATACCCCTCCTCTCACAAGGGGCCAGATAACTCAAATCTGCAACAGACATCAAGCAGCAGAAAGAGAGATAGATGAACACATGCGGAGCTTACCAAAATCAGCCCGTGTATTTGCACTGGAGGAAGTAACGGTACCAATCTGTACTTGCAGGCACTTGTTTCCACAACCCTGCTTCACACGTGTGTAAGTACTTGTCTGTACCCTCCTCCTTGTGTCCAACTCTATGCTGTACTTGACTGTACAGATCTGAAAAACAGCACTGTACCAGTCTGTACTTGTTTGTACTTGTCCTTACAAGACTGTACGGGCTGTACCTGCAGTAACCAGTAGTAGCCGCCTGCTGTCTTGATGCTGGTCGCCTGCGCCGCCTGCAACAGATGATGCCCAGCACCTGTACTTGCTGTTGTACAGCAGACACCACCTGTACCTGATTGTACGGCCACCTGTCAGCAGTCGTACAGGTGTCTGTACCTGCTGTACAGCCCCTGTCAGAGCCCACAGCCTCTGTACCTTCTCTGGCTGTCTGCACCGCCTGCACCCAGTGAAGAAACTGCAGCCGTACTGTACTTGCAGTCGTACAGTGCTGTACGGACTGCACACGTGGACTGTACGACTGAGTTTGCAGAGGAAAACAGCAGCAGCACACCTAATCAGCAGTCGACTCCTTCTCCCCTTGCTTTTCCACGCTTCCCCACAAGGGCACGTTTGCTCCACGATTCTTTTTCCCAAAAAGAAGAGAGAGAGAGAGGAGAGAGGAGAGAGAAGCACACACTCCAAAAGTGGAGTGGCCCCCTCCCCATAATAATCCTAGGGCCCCCCACTTTAATTATCATTAAAGTTCCCTAGGGGCCACTAAGGCCTAGGGGCAACTTTAATAAAACATTAAAATTCTAATGTTCTAGTTCCCCCCTTCACACCTAGGGATGTCCACACATCATTAACTCTGTCCGGGCACCCCCCATGTGAATAGCTGAGTTAGGGATAGACTAACGGGCGGGCACCCAAGTATGGACGGGCGAGCGCCCAAGGGTGGACACCCGATGACCGGCCAAGAGCCTATAAAAGGGTGGCCAAGGTTAGTCATTAGTCATATAGAGTCTCGCGTGATTTGTGAGAGCTCTATGGTCTGGAGCCTGGATCTAGTGCAGACGTGCACCTGCTTTATGCAGCCGAGGCCAGCAGCAATCTCGAGGCCCGCGAGGGTAGCTTCGTGGCAGTATGGGACGTCGCGAGGTGGAGATTGGTCGGTACGTCAACCTAGTTAGCTCAGCTCGTGGCTCGGTGGGTACAGCCAAGACTATGGGCTTGCCCACGGCTGTCCGGGGGGGGGGGGGGGGGGTGTGCAGGCCTGACTCACCTCCCAACCATGACAGCCGTGGGCAAGCCCACAGTCTTGGCTGTCCCCACCAAGCCACGAGCTAAGCTAACTAGGTTGACGTACCGACCAATCTCCACCTCGCGAGGTCCCATACCGCCACGAAGCTACCCTCACGGGTCTCAAGATTGCTGCCGGCCTCAGCTGCATAAAGCAGGTGCACGTCTTCACTAGATCCAGGCTCCAGACCATAGAGCTCTCACAAATCACGCAAGACTCTATATGACTAATAACTAACCTTGGCCACCCTTTTATAGGCTCTTGGCCGGTCCTCGGGTGTCCACACTTGGGCGCCCACCCATCCATACTTGGGTGCCCACCCGTTAGTCTATCCCTAACTCAGCTCACCAATCAGCTTGCCTAGCTCCAAGCTTCCCCAAACCTCGAAGCTAGTCTTGTGTGCGTGTAAGCACACGGTAGATACACACTGTGCACATGACACATTTTTCCTCATGTTCCATGTTTTTTCCCTGTTTTGTCTGGTCGTGGGGACTGTCTATTTCTAGCCCACTTGTCCCGTCTCTGGCCGATTGTTGTGATGCTGGCCGACTTGCTCAAGGGCTGGCCGACTGCCATTTTATGCTGGCTGATTGGTATTTTCCAGTTGTGGAGATGATTGTGCTGCCATTGGCCTGTTTTACGCTGGCCAACCAGCAGCCCAGGTTGGTATAAATACCACCACCCTTGCCCCCACACCATTCTTGTACCGGATCTTGTGTATATAGCAGAGTTTATACAGCCTCTCTCCACTTCTGCATTTTCTTTCTCACAGCAGTTCATCTCTTTTCCGCTGTGCATTCCAACACCTCATGTGTCTCCACTTGCTCAAGTGGTTTTTTGTCCTCCCCTTTGTCAAAAAACATAATGACTCCCTTGTTACAACCATTGGGTAGTTCATTATTTTCCACACAAAATTGGATCATTTGTCAGTAGTCCTCTTTGATAAAATCCCATGCCCATCTATACCATTTGGGGGTGAGCCCATCTGGTCCAGGGGATTGCTCATCCTCCAGTTCCCCTGGTGCATCATGGAGCCATCTCTGATGGAAGACGACTAAGCCCAGTTGGTTGACTTGTTGGCTGCCCTTTCAACGATCCTAAGGATGACAAGAAGAAGATAAACACCAAGATGATAGCAGTCGGATGATGAGCAGGATAAAGGTTGCAAAATTTCCGGTCATATAGCCGTCATTCTAGTTGACATAAGCAACAACGTTCTTGGTTTAAACAGCATCCCTCCTACAAATACCAGTCCAAGAAGCATGAGAAGCAGTAGCTGCATTCCCTTCCTGGGATCTTTCTTTCACTTTCAGTTCCCTAAAAGCTTCTCTGTTCCTCAGTCCATCTCTCAATGCCACGTTGAACCCCGAGCGGACTCAGATGTTAAAGATGCCAAAGATTAGTGGGAAGATGGATGGTAAGACAGCCACTGGGGGATGATTGCCACACTCTTTAGCTTCAACAGGATAGGAAGCTGGCTCCAATACTATTAGGTCGACAAAAGTAAAACTATGGATAAAGCATGCAAACAAACCCTTTCATTGAACTTCAAGCCCCATGGCATCATCTCTTAGAGACTTCAAGATACCAGACAATGTAAGTGTGTGTTGCTCCTCCTCTTATTAATATTCTATCATGCAATATGCACTTTTTACCACACATTTGATTGCTCTAAGGTGGTTTTTTGGGACTTCTGTAAGTGCTCACATCCACTAACGAGCCAATTAGTCCTAGGAGCTGCACAAGAAGATAATGGATTTCTTGAAAAACAAGTCAAGAATGAAATCAATCCTACCCGTTGAACATTGCTTAGGTTCGTGAATGCAAAATTCCAAAGCACTTCATGCATCCATAGACAGAGAACCTCTGGAGATATACTTACCAAAATCTGTAAACCTCCGTTTGGGCAGATGAAGAAATTCTGCATACTCTGGTCCATCATCTTGTTTGTGCAGTTGCAAGACAAGGGGTCTTCTTGTCACAATTCCTGCCCAAAAAAAAAACCCTCAAAGCATGGTTTAATCGTCACGAAAACAACCAAACAGAGAGCCAATAAGCCCAAAAGAACTAAAAGAATCAGAAAATCTGATGACCTTCATTAACCAACTAAAAGGAAAAATATTTTGGTTTTTCTGCCTTTGATCTACCTGAACCCCTGGGTAAGAAGTCCCTGCCCACGATGCTCTCCAACACGGAGGACTTGCCGGAGCTCTGCCCATGAGAAAACGAGGAGGTAGGTTAGATTCAACTGATCAGAAAGGGAATGAAAGACATTAAGAAAATTATGATTAGGGTTTCCATTTTTGGATGAACCTGCCCGCCAACGACCGCCACAGAGGGGAGAGCTTCCCACAGTGTGGGCAAAGCGCTGTCGCCCCCGTAATCGCCCAACGCAGTGCAAGCCCTCTGGATCCGATTGACCAGGCCGATCAAGTTCTCCATCGCTGGAGCAAATGCCCTCCTGCGTCTGCGTGCGCCCTGTTTGCAAGATCAACGGCTATTCTTACTCTTCTTTGTTGATGATGAAATGTTGTCTGAAGATGATGGCCTTCCGCGTGGAGTATGATTGCTGAACTGTAAATTCCGAACGCATATATATGGAGCAATTATGAAGAGCCTAAATAAAAAAAATAAGTACCCAAATTTTTTTGGTAATTAATTAATTAAAATAGTGCTCCCTACGTTCATGATTAATTTAAGTGAGAAAACTAAGAGCACACTAGGTTGCATTACTTTTTCTAACCTTAGGAAACATCACTCTGATTAATATTTTACATGCGCCTCCATGTGAAGAAACTATGGTTTTGTGTTGCTCTTCATTTTTGCATGCGCTTTTCATTGCCGCTCACGTCTACCCCATGTGGTCTCCACACTGTGTGACCTACACACCTCTTCATATCATATCGATTCTTCACTACTTGCAAAAGGGCATGGGTTCTGCCTCACCTTTTCTTCTCTCTCGTACATAGGAGTGCACCAAACTCTCTGTCTATCTTAAAGGTCTATCATGCATAGGAGCACATCAAAGGCCCCTCTCTCTAGTAAGTGCGGAGCTATGTTCATTCTCTTGCCTGCTCTCACATTAAGCAACAACACGCTCATATACAAGAGTGTCTTTACAGCCATCACCCTAGTTTGAGCTTTTGAACTATAGGGTGTTTTGTGGAGCTGCAATTACAGATGAAGGCATGGCTCTCTCTCTCTCTCTCTCTCTCTCTCTCTCTCTCTCTCTCTCTCTCTCTCTCTCTCTCTCTCTCTCTTCTTAGCAATAATGCTAATTGTGTTGTGTGCAAAGGGGGAAGCAAGAGGGGGAGGGGGGTGCTCTAGAGGGGAAGTAAGAGGGGGAGGGGGAGGGGGGTGCTCTAGAGGGGAAGTAAGAGGGGGAGGGGGTGCTCTAGCGAGAGGGGATGAGGTAGCTAGGAAATTATTAAGGACAAAACCTTATACGAATTAAATCTGAATATGCACACTTACAAAGTATCTAAAATATGTACCCCTCACATAAGTTTTTGTCCTCCGCTTCAAATAATAACAAGAGAATATTCATTGCGACATAGAACTCCTCCCCAAGATCTGGTTAATTTTTACGTAGCATTAAACTAGAATGCTTAGGTAGGTCAGATTATGGTTTTTGAGTTAGTATCAATTTTTATGATTTCGAGTAAGCTTGTTAAAATTTCATTTTACTAACCTTGATCATAAGCTAACCTAGATTGTTTTTGGAATAGAGGATTGGTTTTTTAGAGCTTATCTGGTAGTCAAGACGATATTGCTTTAAAGAAACATAGATGACATAATGGAATAAGATAAGACTACATTAAGAGAAAGTGACATCGATAGTTCATAACAGAGGAATAGTAAATATGTATCAAAAGTGCGCCCTACCAAAATTTGAAAAGTAATTATTGGGAACGAGGCTTCTGTTTCTCTTCATAGTGTGGGAAAAAAACCGTCCTTTAATGTAATTTTCATGGCTAAAATTTAGAAAAACTTATTGTAATTTTGCCTGTTTGAATTTAAAGATTCAAATATTTGAAAATGTAGTTATAAAACCAATTAGCTTATGCATTTCTTCAATAAAAACCGGTTAAGCTTGAAGGTCATCCACTATAAGAGAAAAAGTTTATTTCTGACACTCGTTCTGTTTATGCTTGCATTGCATGGTCTCCAAATGAAGACGAGCAAGACTTCCACAAACAAACCATCAAGGCTTCAAATAAAACTCAATGTTGGTTTCCATGTTTTTGGAAGCCATGCTTCCCAGCTAGCTTAGCCTCCATGCCTTACCTTCCATGATATCCACCCACACCAACCAATCTCCATACACTTCAACTTTTTCCACGAGCGACAAGGCTCCATGAATTCTAGTGTTGCCTTGTCCACCTTTATCTTTATTCCCACCTCAACCCATAATTTCCACAATTTCAACTCAATATGCACTTGCCAGCTTTTGACATACATGAAGCTATGATAAAAGAATCAGTCCATTTAGCTTGCCAAGAGAAACTCAACACAGCTATTAGTCTTTAAAGTAATGGACTCAACGAATGGACTTGGTGAGATTGAACTTGAGACATTGCTTTTTGTGTCTTCTTCTTCCTCTCTCTGAGCTTTCATGCTACCATGGCTTCTTCATCTCTTGTAGGCAAAGAGCACCCTTTGCTACCCACATTAAAGCTAGCCCAATGATGAGGTGGCTCTCGAGTCGAAGGTTATTCTAGACTTGAAGAGCTAAGAGAGATGGAGGTCATCCATCACGTGCTTCAAAAATAACTCTGATACAATTTGCTGAAAATTGCATAGAACTTTGAGAGCTACTCCTCTGAGTCTCATGAAGAGCACGCACGTCATCCATTGAGGACCCACTTGAAAGCCACCAATTATGCGGTTGATGCTATTGGCAGCGTATATGTGTAGTGCTAGGATGCTCTATATATGCAAAGTGTGCAAGGTAAAAGAGCACCTGGATTTGGTAGAAGTTGTTTTAAAAAGCTAAGCAAGTTGATAAAAAAGCTACCACGTAGGTTTTTGTACTTCCGTGATTTTTCTCGACCTTCGTATGTTGCCCAAGTAATTACAAGAAATCTCCCATAAATGGTATTTTCAACATGTGGGATGCAACATAGAGATTATAATCTCTTTGTGCTCTCCCTCTGACTCCCTCCCCATTGTAGAAAGTTATCTCTCTACAGTAAAACTAGTTTGATCATAATGGAGATGTTTCTCTCATTTATTTTTGTGTCACTCATGTGGGCAAAATTGAGTAGACTTTCCCTCTCTCTCTCTCTCTCTCTCTCTCTCTCTCTCTCTCTCTCTCTCTCTCTCTCTCAAGTTCTTAGAACTTGATGTGAGAAAAATGAATGGGGAAAAATATTTAATTGAATGCTTTACACCAAAGATGGGAGATACATGAGGTCCAAATTTGACCACCAAGCCACACACCTCTACCTTGGCTATTTGGTCATGTACACATAGTAACATGACCACACTCAAGCTGTCACGTAGCTTGTAAAAAAGTTACGTAGGGCTCAACCGAAGATGGTCAACCGAAGATGGAGCCCAATCACCGGAGAGCGATCGTCGAGAGTGCCCGAGGTTTAGGGGTGAGGCACCCAGGTTGGAGTACCACGGGCAACCGGGTAAGTGTTGTAATGCTCCTTGCATTATAAGCTTGAGGACTTGTAAGACTAGAACTTTAATTCTCCACCCAACCATATCCTAAATGGACCCTAAACTCATGGTTATATAGGCCTAAGTGATGCATGACATTCCAACTTCAATTGACCCCTTGACCTTTCATTGGTTAGGCATGGCCTTTTCATTCACCAATACCTCTTCAACTACCCCTAGAAGGGGGTGCCTACTTATGTGGCCCTTGGGCTTCCATTGTGCACCATTAAATTCCCTTTTACTTTTACTTTAATGCCTATTAACCATTGCTTTAGGTATTTTCCATTTAAAATCCCCTGAACCTTTTTTATATGCAAACCTTTTACATATAAATAATATTTTCTAGTATTACCTTTTAGTGTTTCTTGTCATTCTGATAACATTTCCTCCCCCTTGAAAAAAAAGTTTTCGCCTCGAAAACAAACTCAAGAAACCTTTTCTTTAGTGTAGCTACTCTTTCCCAAGCTGATCCTTCTTTTGGTCTATCTTTTCACTTTTTTAAACATTCTTTAAACATAGAATGTCTAGTTTTCTTTTCTCGACATTCAAGAATCTTTTCAGGCTCATGATTGAGGAAGAATAGGTGGTTCTCTAAAATCAACTATTGCTTCTTTTTGTCGTTGTTTTCCATCTTGTGTTTCAGTCTACTAACATGAAACACAGGATGTACTCTGGATCCTTCAGGTAAAGCTACCTTGTAAACTACACTTCCAATTTTTTTAAGTATTGCATAAGGACCACAATACCTTGGACTTAACTTTAGAACTTTTCCACTTTTTAAAGTTTTTGGCTTTTAAAAAACTTTTACATTAACTAAATCACCTTCCTCAAAATTAATTAGTCTTCTTTTACCTTTGCCATAATTAATTGAACAATCCTGCACTCTTTTAACATTGCTTTTTACAACATTTATAGCATTTATTGCATGTCTTTGAGAAAGGCTTTTACACTCTTCAATTGTTCTTTTTGTAACCCAATAGCTATGGGTGCTCTAGGTTGAAATCCATACATTAGCATGAATGGACTAAAACCGGTAGTAGCAGAATGCTTAGCATTATTATAAGCAAATTCCAATAATGAAAGATACTCATCCCAATTATTTTGCTTATGATATGCTCGAAGCATATCTTCTAGGACTTGATTAACCCTTTCTGTCATTGCTTTGTGGATGTTCAGATGTACTCATACTAAGTTTGGTGTCCAACTTTTTGAACATTTCTTTCCAAAAATGGCTTGTAAAAGTGTCTGTTAACAAGTACATAGGTCTTAGAAATTCTCGGGTGGCCCACACTTGGATTGTCATGAAATTCTAGTAAAATATTCTCATGAATATTTTCTTCTTTGGGTATACAAATGCAAGCTTTATATAACAAGTACCCATTATCGATGGAAATTTTTTTCCACAACGATTTTTTTTTCACTTATTGACCCTTCTTTAAGTGATTCCTTTTAACCACTATCTTTTTTCCACAACGATCTTTTTTCACTTATTGACCCTTCTTTAAGTGATTCCTTTTAACCACTATCTTTTTTCACTTGACCCTTCTTTAAGTGATTCCTTTTAACCACTATCTTTTTTTCAGTGACATCCTTTTATCACTAGCAGCTGCATTTTCTTTAACTACTCTCTCAAAATTATGCTTTTTTAGAAACTTACTAAGATTCGATTTTTTCTTTTTTAAAGGTTTCACTTTTAAAGAAAAAACCCTTCCTTTTTTTAGAGCCAAAATTTTCTCCATGAGACTTATATGAAAAATTCTTATCTTTTTCTTTACGATTACCATTACCCATGGTATCGTAATTTTTTTAACAAATCTTATAGCCTTATCCAAGTTTTTTGGCTCTTTGAAGCGAACTTCCTTCTTGTACTCCCTTTCATGCCTCTAATGAAGCCTCTTACTTTTTGAAAATTGTTTATGCCTTTAAGTTTTAAGACAGTTTCTCTATAGCAAGCTATATTTTAAGTGAGATTTAAATTCTTTTATTCCATAGAACAATTATCCCACTCTTCCCAATTCTGATCTTCTTCATTTTTGGGAAGACATTCCTTTAAGAAGAATTCCTTGAATGAATCCCAAGAATCGGATACTTTCCTAGCTTTCGCTAAACTCATCCACCACTTATAACCTTTGCCTTGTAAGGATAGGCTAGCTTTAATGGGGCGGTTATAATCAGGAACATTTCTTAAAAGATGCAAATCTTGCCATCTTCGTAGAAAAATATGGACTGCATCTTTATTTATCTCCTTCTCTTCTCCCACTAAAAGTGGGTGCCTTTAAATCTTTGAATACTATACGTTGGTCTCTAGTTTTGGGTCTCTCTTCAATTAGGTTTTCATTCAATCCTTTTTCTAGAGTTTCTTCCCTTCCCTCATCAATGTTACTTTTAGATATTTCTTTTACTCCCAATCCTTCCCCAAGGAGCCGAAGACCCATCATTTTCTCAAGTTTATTTTCTATATATGAGATTTTTTCTTTCATTTCCTTTATTTCTATATCCTCATTCTCATTAAGATCTAAATCTTGCATATCTATTTAATTTAGTTTTGTAATATCCTCTTCCATGTCATTGGGCACCTTGAGAAGCCATTTACTCTAACAATAAGCAAATGGAAAATTTCTTACAACGCAAAAAAAAAAAATGCAACACAATGACCTTACTTGGTTACATAATTATGAATTGTCTCTAATGATGTGAAGCACAATTCCGTTGATTCCTCCTTGTTAATATTTGCTTTAATGATTCTTCAATGTTGTCATGTATTCCACTTGCTCCAAGTAGAATCTCCAAAGTATACCCAATTTATTAGGCAAGAGGTATTTTATATGGAGAAGATTTGAGAAATATAGATACTACCTTATGGAAATGAATAGAAAAGAGATTAAGGAGTAGAGATTAGAGTTAGCCAATGAGTAGCTCAGTGGAAATATGAAAGAGAAAGAACTTGGATCTGATACCAATGTAATGTTCCTTGCATTATAAGCTTGAGGACTTGTAAGACTACAGCTTTGATTCTCCACCCAACCAAATCCCAACTGGACCCTAAACTCATGGTTATATAGGACTAAGTGATGCATGACCTTCCAGCTTCAGTCTCTTGACCTTTCATTGGCTGGGCATGGCCTTTTCATTCACCAATGCCTCTCCTAGAAGGGGGTGCCTACTTCTATGGCCCTTGGGCTTCCATTGTGCACCATTAACTTCTCTTTTACTTTAACTTAAATGCCTATTAACCATTGCATTAGGTATTTTCCATTTGAAATCCCTTGAACCTTATTTATATGCAAACCTTTTACATATAAATAATCTTTTCTAGTCTTACCTTTTAGTGTTCCATGTCATTCTCATAACAAGTGTGAGCAGGCAAGCCACTATATAAACCTGTGAGTGTGGATTCTTATCCACAATACAGCTAGGCAGTGAACAATAGCTCTCCTCTCCTCCCTCATCTTGGTGGCTATAGTGTCTTCCTGATGGGGCAATGCAACATTAGTATTAGAGCCACGTTCGAATAGGCTTTCCGTGCTCCAAAAAGAAGATAAGATTTTGTTTAATGGTTGAAAATCTCATCGTTTTTTTTTCGGGGTGTGTAGATAAGGTTTACATAGAAGGAGAAGGAGGTAGTATGTTTTTGGTTCTCTCTCTCTCTCTCTCTCTCTCTCTCTCTCTCTCTCTCATTCGAAGCAAGACTATGTCATGTCTCCGTGGCCTTATGTAAATTGGTTGGAACGACAAGCATGAGGGTAACTACCCCAACAACACGGCACACTGAAGCATCTCTTTTTCTGAGCAAGAGGCTATCCCTAGTGGGCGTCCTGCCCACTAGGGAGCTTAGCGTGAGCAACACAGGAAGAACGTGGCCATCAACCCATGCAATAGTTGAGAAAGGAAATCTGCACCATCTACCACTACTACTACTGCCTTAAAAGGGCTGGTCGGTTCTCTCATGCAGCCTTCCATACCCGTAAAAGTAGTAGGAACATAGATTCGATAGGAGTGAAAAGCGTAACGGGTAACAAAAGAATTTCCCAAACATCATCGAGTTAAATAATAATGGAGGCTTACATTAGGAAGGTGCTGGTGGAGTAGTGTGTGTGACTGGAGGCACATGTGCAACTATGCAAGAGGGCCAGGCTAGGAAGGACCAGAAGAAATGCAAAATCGACCATTCATGCTCTCTTTTGCAATCACCAAAGATCCACAATTTATTCTTCTACTTGATCCCATACGAAGCTAACATGAGCACCTTCTCTCTATCTTGCTCATTCACCTGCCACCTCCGTCTCAAAAATCTACAATTGCCATGGCTTAAGATTACATTAAAATGCCTTTTAAAGGCCTAGACTAAGGCTAAAATAGTGGTCAATATGGATAGAGAAGCCGAGGTGCCTGTGGTGGTAGAGGTCCTTCCAAAGGACACTGACGATAGCTCATCCTCAACATCGACATCGCATTGGGCTGGTACACTGGCAAGAAATTTGGTAATCTGACACGTGTTTGTTTTTGCATTAATTGTTTTGCATAATTTATCATTTGCACTCATGGCATCAAGTGATAGCCTAACCCCGACCCCAGGGGGTATCTTAGGGGGTGTTTCGAGGGTCTTGTCTCCTTTCTTCGGCTTGACACAAGCCGAGCTTGCTCGTATGTGTCAAGAAATACATGCACACCATATGGAGGCCATTTGCCCTCCTGCTTTAACAAAAACCCAACTTGGCATGCACGAGACTGGTAGTTCTCATGGTGCGACCCATACCTTATCATTGTCCTTTGACAACCCCATAAATTAGTTTGTAGTGTGGCTGAAGATGATCCACATTTGGGAGTAGACAACATAGATCTAAACACTGCCCAAATGAACTTAGACACGGACGAGGACCTCTTAGACATTGAGGAGACAGATGTCATAGATGCACAGGAGGTTTCGGAACCCTCTTGGAGTTGTTTAAAAGAACCTAGACTTTAGAGCAAAACCAACAAGATATCTTGAAAGTCCTTTAGGATATACACCACTGTTTGGGGGCCAGTCAACAACCCCACCATTTCCTGTTGAGTTCCCTCAACTAAGCAGAGTGTATTTAGGCTCTACTCGACAAGATTCCGTGTGATCAGCATGAAGGTAGTCTGGAGTAGCTGTGAACATCTTAAAAGATCTCAAAGTGTCACTCTTTGGGGGGGAAGAAAAAGAACGTAATAAGGACGTAGTGAATATTTTTTTACAAAAATGGTATGACCTACATAACCTTAGGCGTACACTTGAGGAATATAAAGTTGTTGAGACTAGCCTGACTTTGTCGTGCAAGGCATACAAATGGTGGATGGTCCTAGCCGATAGTGCTAGACAGCCTCGCACTTGAGTCGAGTTTGAGAGTGTATTCCACAAGGAATTTATACCTGATATACAATGATATATCTCGTCGATCTCGCAGTCAATTTTTAGATAACACTCTAGGGAGGGTGTGACATAAAAATTTAAAAGAAAACTTTTTTGGAGTCACAAGGGACAAGGGGGTCATGGAGGGCAAGAGAGCAAAGGGGGCCGCTTGACCAAGAGACATAAAACATGTCACAAAGAAAGGAACCCCGTACATGCAAAAGAAAGAGTAATATAAGAAAGCAAAAAAGGATAATCTATGCTTTCACTGCTTTGAACCCGGACATAGTAAGGCAGCTTGTCCTAAGCTGGGTGCTGGACATAATTCCAATGAGGCTAAGAACGATGCTAAGCCTTCTAGGCAAGTACACACAGTGCAAGTGTTGCCTCTCCAGATTGCAGAGTTTAGGGAGTTGATAGTCTATCATACTAATAGCACCCACACCTGTAGTGTTGCACATGCAATGTGGCAGCCATCGTTTAGGCCACATGATTTGATCTGAACGGTTTGATCAATGACCGCGTAGAGTAATCATAATGATCGATGACAAAGGGAGAAAGAGTGTCAGAATTCGCAAGATGTGGTGCATGTTATGCACGTAGAGAATGGAGCACACACTAAAATTACACAACATCACATAAGCATTAAATCTAATGCTTAGTTCCATCCATACTTAAATTTATATGTCCTACACACGGAATATTCAAAATCACCCAAGTGCCATGCTACAAACATAGTGGTAATTAAGCATCCCCAATTAACCACAGATGGATGGACAAACAAACAGTAACATCTCTCCTACATGGAAAAGCAACTATCCTCAATTGTGTCATATCAATTGGCCTATGTTTGAAAGTAAGATTGGACGAGGTTGGGATAGGCGCAGAAAAACCGCTCGAGCATCCATCGAGAATTCTCTTTGGGATGATTTTTAAAGGTCAAAAGGTATCTATTATACATTGTACATGTGCGTAGTGTTCTCATGGTCAATAATAGCTTCAGGTTAAAGCTCTTCATGATTAGTGTGGAAAACTTGATCAACACTGTTGCATGACAAATGAAGATCAATACAAGGATGCAACAAAAAAGACACTTAGGGCTCTTGAAAAGAGTTCAAAGTTGTAGATGAATGTGGGAGGGGGCTTGACAATAATCCCACATGGGAACTTTTGAGAGTTCTAGAATTTTTGTATAAAAGGTAGCTCATTTGAGAGCTAGAGGAACTTTTTTTGGTCATTTGGTTGAGAGGCTCATAGAGAGAGCTTGCTCCATAGCTCCTTCTCAAGTGCTCTCCCAAGGCTCTCCATCTCCATTCTTGTTTCAATCATGTACTTTCTATTCTTTACATTTTCAATGATATGAGGTTTTGGTCTACACTCTTGCTAATCTAGATTTCTTAATGATGTTTTGATTTGTGAGTTGTAGAGTGCTTGTGATGAAGCTTGTGCTTGAAATAATGTGTAGTTGAGGCTTGTGTGATAGCTCTTTGCATATTAGGTTCCTTGCATAAGTTGCATTTGTGTGCTTAAGTGTAGCCTAATCTTGATGCTTTGATTATGTAAGATTGATTGCTTGAGTGTTGAGAAGGATTGAGTAGGACTAGAGGTCATTAGTGTGTGGTTAACTCTTCTTCTCCCATTCGGGATAGCCTCTATGCGCTAACCGGGTTGCATTCACGGATTGACAAGTGTGTGGGTTGGAGTGTAGCCTCCGCTATGCTATGATGTCCCAAACAATGGCGCCGCTGCCGGGGAACGCACACCTAAGTTAGTGAAGGATGTTAACCATTACTTCTTACTAAGTGCTCCATTGATTGCAAAATCGTGGATTAGGGTAGATTAGAGTAGAGTTTGCAAGGGCATTGAGTGTGTGATCTCAAGGGTGCCTTGTGTGTTTTCGATTTTTGATTAGAAGCAAGAAAAAAAAAACAAAATTAATTAAAATCCCATTGCGGTAGAGTAATCCCGCCATTAAGTTGGTTCAAGTGATTTCTGTTTTTTTTTGTGTTTTCCGATGTAGGGACTGTAAGAGGTGTGTCGTTGGAGGCACCGCAAAGAAAAATAAAGAGATATATATATATATCTATTTATTCATATGTATATACCCTGTAGGCGGTTGGGCAGCCGGCTTATAGTGAAGGCTTGTGGGAGCTAGAACATTGGAGGCGACTTTTTAATATATATATATATATATATATATACACACTGTTGGAAGCGTAGCAAGGATATATTTATATATATATTTATATATGCGTTGAAGCAGCAGACGCAGCCAGAGCAGAGGCGGCTTTTAAAAAAAAAGGAATATATATATATATATATATATATATATATATATATATATATATATATTCCTTTTTACGTCTGACGTGGCAGCTGAGGGGTTCGGCTGTATCGAGCACTGTAGCGTGGGCGGCGTCTGCAAGAGAGGCGGCTGTGTGACGTAGAGGTGGAGGAGGTGAGTAGTTGGAGGCGGACTGTCGGAGGTAGACACAGGCGAGGAGGTGTAGGCGTTGACGGGGTTGGCCGTCTCTACCCCACCCACAGTAAAGAGAAGGCGAAGGAAGGCAGTAAGAAGGCGAGGTGTCTGTGCACAAGATCCCGCCCAGGAGCACGAGCGGAGGTAGACACAGGCGAGGAGGAAAAGAAGGTCGACGGCGGGGTCAGGAGGTAAGGTGGCCGCTGAAGGGCCGCGTGGAAGCAAAGGCTGGCTGTAGCAGAAGAAAGAGCAGGCTGAGCTCACTGTAAGCGGAGCGGAGGAGCAAACGGCGGCAGCTGTAGCGAGTGTGACGGCTGTGACGCTGCAAGAAAAAAAGAAAGCGAAGAAGAAGGCCGTTGCAGAAGCCGCGTGGAGGCAGCTGGAGCCGGCGGGAAATCCGGGAGGGAACGGCGCGAAGCGGTGGAAGAAGATAAGGTTGGTGGAATTTTTTATTTTTTTATTTTTTTATTTTTTTAAAAAATTTTCATGATTTTTATATTTTTTAAATAAAAAAAATAAAAACAATAAAACAATAAATATATATATATATTTTTTAAAAAAAAGAATAAAAAAAATAAAAAAAAGGAAAAAAAAGATAGGAAAAAAAAAAGAGAAAAAGAGAACAATTAAATATTAAAAAAATAGAGAGAAGAAAGGAAAAAAAAATATAAAATTTTTTTTATTTTTTTTGAGTCCATATTGTTTGCATATTTTTTATTTTTTTCATTTCTGTAATTTTTAGCATAATTAGAGTAATTTGCATTGTTTTAAATTTTTGAATTAAAAAAAAAAGACGAAAAAACAATTTTTACTTTTGTATTTTGAAACCATTGTTCATTTTTTCAATTTCTGTAAAGTCTTGCATAATTAAAGTAGCTTGCATTTTTTATTTTTTTTAGAATTTTTGTAAATGATGCATAATTAGTAAATTCATATTTTTTATATTAGGCACGAAATTTATTAGTTCAAAAAACCAAAAAAACAAAAAAAAAACAAAAAAAACAAAAAAAAAACAAAACAAAAGGAGAAAAAACAAAAGAAAACTAAAGAAAATTTAAAAAAACAAAAAAAACAAAATAAAAAAAAAAGAGAAAAAAAAATTGAGTATTTTTTAGGAGTCTACTTTTTTGCATAATTTGTAATTCTTCATTCTTTAATTTTTTGCATAATTAGTTTAACTTGCATTTTTTAATTTTTGTAACTTTGTGCATAATTAGTATCTTTTTTAGTGTGATTCATAATTTTTGTGTTAAAGAAAGTAAAAATCATAAAATCATAAAATCATTAAAAAAAAACATTTAAAAAACAAATAACAAAAAAATAGGATAGATAGTTACGCCACACAGACCCATTTTTAGTTACCTTTAGTGGTTAGGTAGGATAATATATATATATATATATATATACATATATATATATATATTTTTATCAAAAAAACAAAACACAAAAACCAAAACCAAAACAAACAAAAATAAAACAAAACAAAAACACATAAAAAAACCAAAACAAAATTTTGACCTTATGCACTTGCGGTCGGGACGTCGTGTAGATTCTGCCATAGGACCTAGGGCACCTTCTAGAGTACCTACGCAAGAAAGTGGGACCCAATCGGTAGGAAATTTGGCAGATATTGCTGAAACCCTTTCTGAATCCCAATCCGATACCCTTTCCTCTAGAACAACTAGTTCATTGTCCATGGACAATCTAGGGCCGACAAATAGTCATCCCGTAGCCCCAAATAGGACACCCTCAAGATCCTTTAATCCATTTGAAGTCGACACCATGGGGTTAACACTTAATGTGAGACTCCAATATGTCTACACAAATGCTCAAGGAGCTGAGATCTTTAGGGACCCACAACAACGATATCTTGTTAAGATCGCCGACATATTCTCAGAACTTGATAGAGCACCTCTAGTCAATGACCAGGGTAACATGTATATGGGTGGAGATGGTGTTCGCTACGAAGTCACCTACCATCCAGAAAAGGTAGACAAATTAGGGGAGCTCTCTAAAACCGAGTTCTTAGACTTATCAGAACTTTCCAGAGCAAGGGAGTCTAGAGATGACTGGCTCATTGAGCCGGACATGCCTGGACCATCCAATGCCCAGTCCTCAAAGCCATCCATAGATGATTTACTCCTTGTAGATCTAAATTTGGAAAGGGATAGGAAAGGCAAGAGCAAACTGGATCAGGGAGCTGAATGCCAATGGGAGTTTGTATGACAAATTCCTGTGACAAAGGTCTTACAGGATGACCCACTTCAAGAGGTCTATAAGGACTCGTTAGAGGGATATTATGCCACGACTAAATTGCCACAGCTAGATCTTCCTCTAGCTCATGTGGTGGTAGTTGAGAAGCTTGCAGGACACATGAACAGAATAGTTGATAAATGGGCCAATGAATACCGAACCTTAGATTGGAAGGAGATTCGGGAACTCACGTGGAAAGGACAACCATTATTTATGGAAGTGTTCTCAACAAATACAGCCAAACCAGGAGAGACAGCCTTTCTTGGAGAAACTGTTGCTCCTCCCCTACGAGAGTTCACTAGAGAGGGACCTTCAACATCTAAGTGGACCACTGCTAGTAGCCCAACTCTAGCACCAAGATATCGTCCTACACCAAATGTGCGACCACAGGTCACATCACACCAACATCTTTCTCACTATGACAATAGGAGGAGAGAGGAGCCAACTCGGCTTCCTATAAATGCACCTCCTGAAATGAGGGTGACAAGATCTTTGGAGGGGTTTGGTGAGGCTGGTAATAGGGTACCCACACCAATTTTGGAAACATATGGACCATCTTTCCAAAGAGAGGAACAATTCCCACTGAGAGTAAGAGGCCGTAGGCCCTATGATGAGTATTCACGACAAGTAAGGCCATCAACTCTTCAGAAACTGGTAAAGAAGTATGAAGGGTCGGGAGATCCATACGACGATGTAGCAGCTTTTAGGCAAGCAGTTCGAGCTGAGCAAGTGGCTGATAAGCATACTCAAATTGAAGGCTTTGGACTCACTCTTGAAGGAAAAGCCCTGGCTTGGTTTCAGGCATTAGAGGCTTCATACAAAACTTCTTTACGAGTTTTGGAAGAGAGATTCATTGCAGCTTTTTCCTTGATGGGAATTCAACATGACACGGTAGCACACATCTACTCTTTCAAGCAAGGCGAGAATGAGAGTGTTAGAGACTGTGTAAATAGAATGAAGCAGTACATTAATCGTTGCCCAGAAGATGAGAAGCCCGCCCAAAGTCGATTAATTTCTCTCTTCTTAAAAGGCCTTAAAAATTCGACACTGCATACACATCTCTATGCAAAGAAGCATACAAGTTTCAATGAGTGTTGCCATGATGCTATGGATTTCACCGATAACTTCAAGTTCCAAGATGGTTCTGGCCCAGAGGTGAAACCTAGAAATCAATGGGGTGATGACCAAAGTTCAGGGTCTAGCGCGCTAGTAAATCCTGACCAGATAGCCAACCTAGTGCTAAGGAGATTAGGACAAACCTATCGTCCACCCATGCAGCCACAACAACAGCAGCAGAGAATGAGGAGTGTGCTTCCTACAGGTCCTCATCTTTGTGGAGCATGTGGCGGTGACCATAAAACAGAGGACTGTAATACCTTTTTTCCTCTAGTCACAAACCAACCCACAAAGAAGTGGTGCCAAGCCTGTGCTTGGAACTTTACTCATACCACACAGGAATGTACTCGCATTGCGAGAATGAGACAGGAACGTGAGCAGCCGAGGGGTGGAGTGGCTCCACAAATGTATCAACAGTATACTAATTTTGAACGTAAGCCACCGATGGCATAAGAGCAAGCACGACCTGTTCTTGGTGCTCAACCTCCTGCTCCAGGGACTGCTCCTGTGAGGGTTGTCGACTATGACAATTCAAATATGTGTAGAGACTTGGTAAACCCAGGCTATGTGGAAGAAGAATACGCATCATATTCATCCAAAGATAATCTCTTTGAAAGTCCCGCATACCCAAGCCCAGCACTGGACGTTCAACCAGGGGAACAAAACTCTTTAATGTTGCTAGGCGGCTACCAACCTAGGACTCCAGGCCCCTCAGGTCAATGGCAGCCAAGGAAAGTAGAAGCCAAACCAATGGGCCCCTGTTATGAGTGCGGAGAACCCCATTGGGCTCGTGATTGTCCACATCGCTCAAGGCAAGCATCTCGGTCAAATACAACGTTGCAACAGTTTCCGCCGATTGAAAGATATTGTCTAGGGTGTTGTGTAGAACACTTCCCAAAAGACTGTCTGCTGAAACCACATGAGGAAGGCACCTCTCAACCAAAGGTCTCACTCAACCTTGTAAGTACAGTTCCATCACCACCTTCATCTGAGAATGAGGATGTCGTGCCACTTAGAGTCATGACTCGATCACAGACAAGAAACGCTGAAATACAAACTGATGAGACACCTCGAACTAGGGACGCAAAGACAAATCTAGTGGACAAGACCCTACAGTTCAATAGAAAAAAGACCACTAGGAGGAAGAAGAACCGAAACAAGCAAACTAAAAGTGCATCCACTAGTTCTCAAGAAGCCTCTAAACAAAACATAAGGGATAAAACTTTTACATCCCAAGAAGTGCATGAGGAACATCAACCTCAACCTGAGCCTAGTGCTAAACAAGATGAGGCTAGTACGACTGAGGATAGTTTTGGGGGATCTGTTTTTGTGGATAAAGTGAATGAGACTCTAGAGGCCATCATTGATGCTCATAGAAGTCGCATTGCAGCTTTATCTGAGCTACCCAAAAAGCTTCAAGAATACCCAAACCCTCGTGAGGAGAAGATCAATCTAGCTGTACATCAGCAACTCATTAGGGAAGCTCAGTCAAAACTTGAGGGACCACCACCACCTATCCCTCGGGGCCCAGCCTCTCTTAAGCCTACATTAGAAACCATACCGGAAGTGTCATCAAGTCGGGAAATGAAAAGTGAGCTCATTTCACAAGCTCATAGCGAAAGGTCTGCACCAATTGACACCCAATTGAAAGGGGGTAATCTGCCACCACCTAGCCTTGTCTTCCCATGCAATGATGAAGTTATTGATGCTAATGAGGACATGGCAAATGAAATGTGGGCCGCAGTAACTGAGAAAATTAATGAGAACATGTCTTCTATTAGTTCGCCTCCATTCTCTGAGGTGGATTTTACCAGGGGCACGGAAAACAAATTTAGACACCTGAGCATCCAGGAGGAAGTTCAAACAATTGTTTCTCCTAGAAGTAAGCATACAATGAAAACCTTACCATCATATCTGGGAGAATATGAGAACTGTTCTCAAACCTTGAGGATACCCTCCATGCATAAAAGGTTGACAAAGGAGAAGGATATGAGTATGGTGCAGGCTATTTTGTCAGCACCAGTGGCTTGTACCTTACCTTTGCTTGATTTGATAAAAATTTGACCTGAGTTGTGGAATGATATTGCCACATGTTTGTCAGAGCAGGTATTGCTACAAAAGGGTCACCATGAGTGTACTATACACCCTGAGACAAAGCATGTAATGCCAGTTCCTATCAACAAAGTAGGAAAATTTTGTGAAGACGATCAGGGAAATGCTACCCTCCCATTAGAAGTGCAAAAAGTATCTTCAACTGCAATACTTGATAGTGGCGCAGGAGTGGGCATTGTGACAAGGTCCATTTGGGAAAAGTGGGGCAAACCAGTTATTAGGAGTACAAGGATGCGCTTGCAGCTAGCAGATGGAAGCTTAGAACATCCCCTTGGGCTGCTTGAGAACATATTGGTCACCACATGTGGGATTGAATATGAGCACACCTTTGCAGTAGTGGATTTTGGAAAGCATCCAAACTATGAAGTGATATTGGGTAGACCATTCATGCGACAATTTCAAATGATTCAAGATTGGGGATACAATTACTTGTACCTCCGACATGATTCTGTCATCACAAGGGTCAACCTAAGGAATCACTCATATCGTGATGTAACAAGGTCTCCAATAGATGAGTTTGATTCTGCTTCATCTGAGGGCTCAAGAGTTACATTGTCAGATGGGCGAGAAGATCTATGGATGTGTGGAGCCTCATGTAGGGATTTCAACACTGAGAGACTTAAGGGTAATCGAAGTGTATCAGAAGAGGCATACATTCCACAACCCTTTCCTGAGCATTTAATTGATCCATTAGAATGGAGTCATGTCCTTGCAACATTATCAACATGTGCTTTACCGAAGCCAATTCAATTTTGTGACTCAGATGGATATGATATTATTCCTATACGAATGGTACAACCACGTGCCCTTCTAGATGATTTGTACTATAGGGATACATCCACAACAGCTCTGCATGTCGAGGAAGTCTCAGTAGAGGACTTGACACTCGAATCTGCTAATGATGCTGATAAGGAAGATGGATGGGACTCTGATTTTAATAATGAGGTGACAATCCCTGAGGAAGAGTTAGGAAAGGCACGCCTACTCTTGAGAGGAAGGGAGGTTCAGGTAGAGATCCCTAGAAGCCGACCTAAACGTAAATGCTGTAAGAGCCATAAAAAAATCTGTAGACAAGATGAGCGTGAACAACGTGAGAGACTGCAGAAAGAAAAGGAGGAGTCTAAAAGTGAAAACTCTCGACCACGACCTCACTTCTCAGGAAAGAACGGATATCTATACTATGTCCAAGCACAAGACAGTATCAAAGACCAAGTCAAACGATCAGATGGATTCCAAGCAGGGGAAAAGCTAACAACGGTTAGCAAAAATCGTAAAAAGACGAAGAAACAAAAACCAAAACTCACGTCTAAAACCGATTCAAAAAAGAGTGTGGGAAGCGCAAAGACAACGATTGAACAAAAAAATCCGATGCAAGATAGCAAAGGAGAGCTCAAAACCGCATGGTCTTCAATGAGTGAAGACTCAAGTGGACAAGAACAAGGTCTAAATGTTCCTCCCAATTTCACACAGTACACTCTTCAAGATCGGAAGATTGTTCTTCAACAGCCCATGCGACAAAAACCAAGCGTGCCAGGGGTTTCATACGATGGTCCAGAAGATGCAAAAAAGATTGATATTGCTAAGCCAGGAGAAGAGCCTCGCTATGTGTGGATTGCCACAGACTTGTCCTTAGATGAGGAGAAGTTATTAATACAAACAATAAAGGAGTATCGTGATGTTTTTGCTTGGAGTTATAAAGACCTCAAAGGAGTTGATCCAAGCATATGTCAGCATACAATTCCATTGCGAGAGGATGCAAAACCCTCCAAGCAACGTCCTTATACCTACAATGAAAATTTTGCACGGAAGATAAAGGAAGAAATAGACAAGCTCTTAGAGGCAGAATTTATCTATGAGATTGAACACACTGAATGGGTCTCCCCTATTGTAGTGGTGCCCAAGAAAAATGGAAAACTTCGAGTATGTGTCAACCTCAAGAAGGTAAATGCAGCTACTGTGCGTGATCATTACCCACTTCCAATCACGGATCATGTTCTGGAACGAGTTGCAAGGAAAAAGGCATATAGTTTCTTGGATGGATTCTCCGGGTACAATCAAGTGTCAATTGATCCAAAGGATCAACACAAGACAGCCTTTGCTACTGAAGATGGCATCTTTGCCTATCGTGTTATGCCATTTGGTCTAACAAATGCACCAGCAACCTTTCAGCGGTTAATGAGTCATGTATTCAAGGAGTACCTTAGGCAATTTCTTGAGATTTTCATGGATGATTTATGTGTTCACTCACAAGAGCGTGATGATCATATAGAACACCTGAGACTTGTGTTTCAAAAGTGTCAACTTTATCGTATATGCTTGAATCCTGACAAGTGCAAATTCATGGTAAGACAAGGAAAAATTTTGGGCCATATTGTTTCTCGCAATGGGATTTCAACAGATATGGATAAAATTGATGTCATTGTCTCATTACCTCGGCCTATCAACCCTAAAGGGGTACAAACATTCATGGGACATTGTGGCTATTACCGTAGATTCATCTACATGTATGCTGTCCTAGCCAGACCGTTATATGCTCTTCTTGTAAAGTTTAATTGGACGGATGAGTGTGAGGAATCCTTCGAAAAGTTGAAGCAAGCATTAGTGACTGCACCCATTTTACGGGCACCAGATTGGAACCAAATCTTTCATGTCCATATTGATGCTTCAAACTTTGCGATTGGATGTATTTTGGCTCAATCGGGAGAACACAATAAGGATTTCCCAATCTCATATGCTAGTCGACAGTTGAACAATGCTGAGAGGAATTACACCACAACAGAAAGAGAAGGATTGTCCATGATATATGCAGTGAAAAAATTTCGCCATTACCTTTTGGCAAACAAATTCATATTTTTTGTGGACCATCAAGCATTGCTATATTTGGTGAATAAGCCTTGTGCAACTGGCAGGATAGTAAGGTGGTTTATCATCCTTCTTGAGTTTGATTTTGAAGTTGCAGTTCGAAAAGGAACAACTCATCTAAGGGCAGATCATTTGTCTCGAATCACCTCTGGCGAAGCTCCTGTGGGTGTGGATGATGATATGTTAGATTCAACACTTTTCCTTGTAGAGACAGCTCCTAGATGGTCTGAATCCATTTTAGAAATTTTGACAAGTGGGCAAATACAACTAGCGGGTCCTAATGTGGACCTATGGCGACCATTCAAGCTAATCTCAGGAAGATTATATCGTCAGGGTAATGATGGAGTGTTGAGACTTATACCTAACCCCGACCAATATGAGGAGATCTTGGAATGGGCACATGCGGGTATCGACGGAATCCATGCATCAGCTACAACTTGTGTGCGACATATATCTCAAGATGGGCAATGGTGGCCTACCATGCATGCAGATGCTGAAACATTTGTTCGTAACTGTGCTTCATGTAAAATTCAGAAGCCAATTCATAATGTCACATTATTCCAAATTTCAACTACACCAAGTTGGAGTAAGTATATTATGGACTATCTTCAGCATGGTCATACGGATCAAACAATTCCTAAACATCGAAAGCAGGCTATTAAAATTGAAGCGGCAAACTATATGCTAATAGAGGGCCAACTCTACAAGAGGGGCAAGGATGGCAACTTACGCATGTGTGTATGTGAAGCTGACTATCTGAAAATCTTAACTCATGCACATGCAGGTGTTGGGGGTGGACACTTTTCTGGTAATACCACAGCTAAGTTGATTAGGTGGTCTGGGCTTTGGTGGCCAACCTTACAAATGGATGCCGAAGAATATGTGAAACGTTGTGACGATTGTCAAAGGACCAAACCTCCCATCACAAAGGACAATATGCCATTGCGGCCTATGTTAAGCACACGTGCTTTTGCAAAATGGGGTATTGATTTTGTCGGTCCCATTAAACCTCCAGCTCGTAACACGCATGCAGAATATATTATAGTCGCAACCGACTATTTGACCAAATGGGTAGAGGCAAAGGCAACAGTCAAAAATGATGCCAGAACCATAGCCAAGTTCTTGTATGAGTACGTGTTTACACGCTATGGCTTACCAATTGAGATCGTTAGTGATCAAGGTGTACATTTTGTAAATGAAGTCATAGAATTTTTGCTTCAAGAATTTATGGTAATTCACAAGCGTTCTGCACCCTATCATCCCCAGACCAATGGACAAGCCGAGAGTACTAACAAGATTCTCTGCACAGCACTCACAAAGATTGTTGAGGGACATAGGACTGATTGGGAGCAAAAGTTGCACTCAGTTCTCTGGGCATATAGGACAGCCTATAAAACATCTGTGGGCACAACCCCATTTGAACTTGCTTTTGGGCTAGATGCAATTCTTCCCATTGAATTTCTTGTACCTACTCTACGAGTAGCTAAACAATTGGATTGGACTGGTCATGAACTTTCATAACGCGTTGACGAATTGGAAAAGCTTGATGAGACCCGCTTATTGGCGGTAATGGGGATGTATGCTGAGAAGAGGAGACAAAAGCAATGGTATGATAGAAATGTAACAACTGGCCGATTCAAAAAAGGAGACCTGGTGCTCTTATACACACTTAAGAAGCATAAGAGAAAGCTCAAAAAACGTGGCTTAGGACCGTTTGTGATTAATGAGCTTACCCCAAGTGGTGCAGTGCGTTTAGAGACACTAGAAGGTGAGCAAATGCCTAACTTCATTAATGGAAGTCGTCTCAAGAAATACAATGAACCATTAACTGAAGCCATGCTTCAACAGATGCATGCTGCACAAACACGAAAAAAAGCACTTGACCTACTTAAACGTCAGGCTCAAGAGGAGGCTAAAGCTAGAGTTGCAAAAGCCAAGGAGCGTCGCAAAGCTTCTATGTTAGCCATACAGTTGGCTACGGATGAGCCATATGTCGAACCATTCAATATTCAAGTGGGACTTCATCTTCATGAGACTACCTACTTTGTCTCTGCCTTAATTGACTCTGGTGTAGATTATAATGTTCTCTCGTTTGACACCTGGATAGCTTTGGGTCAACCACCACTTGTGCAAATTCCTGTGGACCTACGAAGCTTCTCCGGAGAAGATAACCCTATAGAGGGAAAATGTGTCATTATGATGACCATTCAGGATCACCAGATGTCAGTGCCCTTTTATGTGGCACGTAAGTCCAAGGCAGTAGTAGAGGTTGTTCTCGGTAGATCGTGGTTAAGTGCTACCAATTGCTCATTAGATTGGAAGAATAGACAATACAAGTTGCAAATTAGTTCGGATTGCATCTTGGGATCTGCTACACCACGGGCTTCATCGTGTCAAAAGGGTAATGTTTCTACCTTACCCAACCCACAATCAAAATCCGCTCTTGAAGCTCCAAAACAAATGATGTGGATAATTGATGAGTACTCAAGTGAGGGCCATGGCTGGTATGTTCCAACTACTCTAGTTGCTGCTCAAAGAAGGCCGGGTAAGAAGGAATTATCAATGTGGCTACCCAAAGCTGCGTATAAACTTGTACCATCTAGTCCAGTTGCTAAGCCTCTTAAGAAGCACATCATTTCCAAGCCCAAACCTCGGATTGTTACTCGATGGGTCCCAAAAAATGTGCTCAAAGCACAAGGCTATTATGAGGGTGCAACAGCAATTTGGCTTCCAAAATGCCATGCTTTGACAGGGGTAAAAGAGTGTTTAAAAAAGATTCCAAAAGCCACAATTGATTGTCCATATCAGTGGGTGCAAAAGAAGTCAACACAAAATCTTCAAGAAAGGAAAGGTGGCTGTGATAGCACCTACAAAACTACTTGTGTTGATCTTCCTAAAACATGTATTGAAACACCGGTTGTTCCGATTTCTCCTTGTTTCACAATTCAACCAACAACTTGTGTACCTACGACAAGTCCAAATGTGTCTCATTTGAGCATAGATTCTAGCATTTCAATGCCTAAAACCTCTTATCTTGCTCAAATTCCAAGACAATTGCTAAAGTGTCCACCTCTTAAAAAGGATATACCAAAAACTAAAGATAAGGCATTAACACTACAATTAAAGCTCTTTGGTAAATCAATGTTTGAATAATGTAGTTCCTTATGCCTTTAGAAGATGTGTTTTCTTTGAGATAATCTTGTTTTTGATTGGAATTGTCATGATGGATATGAGTCTTCTAAATTTCATTGTTCTACGTCCAGATAACTCCTGATGGATATTTGGCGAGATACATGTCCACCATGCATTGACCCTGATAGTACTCGACCAGATCATCGCGGGGGTTATAGTGCTCCTCCATTTCAAACACATTCTAGGTACTTCTATGCTCCCTTAGGTGAAAGTTGCTGTGGGCATCACTTTGTCACATTATTCTATCAACAGCATCACCCATTTTCACATTGTCAAGAGTGTGCACGGCTTGTATTAGAAGAAGCTTCACATATTTGTTGGATATGCCGCTCTTACTTTAGACGATATGGCACGGGCTTAATGAAGCAAATTGTGGGAGTTACACCCCAACGCCATAATCTTCTTAATGTGAGAATACCAGAGAGAGGACCACATCAGCGTAGATTACCTGAGGAGGTTCAAGCACAACAATGGAGGGATACAAGCCTAAATGACTTGCAACCACCGATCTTGCAAGCCCTCCTTCCCCAAGCCTCCACATGTCAATATTGGATCAATATGAGTACCTACATTGCACAGTTCCAAAATCGAAACTGTCTGATTAACCTTCCCATAGAACCAATGCCATACTTTAGTGAGGAAGCACTCCTTCCTCTACCACCTTTTCCAGCGGCAGGTTTTTGTGAGGGGTTGTCTCTGCATCCTGAGGAAATTGATACCATCTTTCCAGCAGACGAGGACACGGATCCACCACCAGCGCAAAGGTAAGTGACTCCATAATAAGATCGACAAGCCAGGGCACTTTTATCCCACTGGGTTTTTCCCCTCGGCTATATTCGGTGTTTGGCACCAATGGCAAATTTTATTTTCTTTCTTTTCGTGTTTGTTAATAAAAATTTAGCAGAGATCTCCGTAAAAAACAAAAGCATCAAACACGCCCCAATAGTCCACCTATTGTGCAAACAAATTAGGAAGGGGGGAGACATGCTACGCTTACAAAGATCAAGGAGGAGCAATCTGCACAAAATCAGCAATGCATCAATGCAAACGAACAACATCAACATGGCACTACAACAGGTGTATTCAAATCTTAATCTTTATTTCTTTATGTGCTCTTATCTTTCGAATATATGGTTTGCATGTTCACACAATGTTGGCTGGTTTAAGTTTTTGATTAGTTGTTAAAATATGGTGAGTGAATTCTAGACTCATAGAAGACTTAGTAAAAGATATTTCTATCTAAAGACAGTGTAGGATATATACCAAGGGAGTATGCCAACTTCTTATGCTTTCAAGGTATATTAGTTATCCCTAGTGGTGGCTACCTCTTAGATATGGGCTAGGTGCTAGGAGGAATAAAAAATTTACGAAAATATACCCCAAAATATATATATATATATATATATATACAAAGTAAATTGAGACATGAAGTGTCTACCGCTGTGTGAAATGCTTGGTAGGACCTGGGGTTGTCTTAGCACCTTGGGGCCGATGCCTTGGTTTCTATGGAGTGAACACTAATGTCTAGAAGCTGCAGAAAAAGACCTTTGAGGAATCTATCGCCTTGATGGATGTTGGTAGGACTCTGGGGTACACTATGGGCCCTCGAGACCGATGCCCTCATCTTCATGGGGTACTCCTTAGGTCATAAAAGAAAGAAAAAGGGTCTGTCACCCTTGAGATACTTAGCGGTCTTTAGATTCTCTTGGCGGAGGTCTCTTGGCCATTGCTTGGGTCTCTTTGGGATAGAACCTTAATCTTTATCACCTTCTACACAAAAAAAAAAAGAAAAAGAAAAGAGAGTTCCAATCACCTTTGCTCAAATTTAGAAGTAGGTTTGCCACTTAGGAATAACTTAAATACTTGTAGGACATTGAGACTGCGGTCATAACCGACGGTGTACAAAGCACACTTGCCTTTGCATAGCATTATCTACCACTTAAGTCTCATTTGGACTAGTCTTTACTCACCTATTTTAGTACTCATTAAAACTTTAATCAGCCTTGCACTTGTATGCTCACGTGTGAAATTATCATTGCTGGTTTTTCTTTTCTTTTCTTTTTTTCAATAAAGGACTTTACTTGTATCCATTGTTTTTTTTTTTTTGTTGCAGCTCTTGCTACTACCGCGCTCGAGGACGTGCGCAAAATAGGAAGGGGGGAGTGTTGCATGACAAATGAAGATCAATACAAGGATGCAACAAAAAAGACACTTAGGGCTCTTGAAAAGAGTTCAAAGTTGTAGATGAATGTGGGAGGGGGCTTGACAATAATCCCACATGGGAACTTTTGAGAGTTCTAGAATTTTTGTATAAAAGGTAGCTCATTTGAGAGCTAGAGGAACTTTTTTTGGTCATTTGGTTGAGAGGCTCATAGAGAGAGCTTGCTCCATAGCTCCTTCTCAAGTGCTCTCCCAAGGCTCTCCATCTCCATTCTTGTTTCAATCATGTACTTTCTATTCTTTACATTTTCAATGATATGAGGTTTTGGTCTACACTCTTGCTAATCTAGATTTCTTAATGATGTTTTGATTTGTGAGTTGTAGAGTGCTTGTGATGAAGCTTGTGCTTGAAATAATGTGTAGTTGAGGCTTGTGTGATAGCTCTTTGCATATTAGGTTCCTTGCATAAGTTGCATTTGTGTGCTTAAGTGTAGCCTAATCTTGATGCTTTGATTATGTAAGATTGATTGCTTGAGTGTTGAGAAGGATTGAGTAGGCTAGAGGTCATTAGTGTGTGGTTAACTCTTCTTCTCCCATTCGGGATAGCCTCTATGCACTAACCGGGTTGCATTCACGGATTGACAAGTGTGTGGGTTGGAGTGTAGCCTCCGCTATGCTATGATGTCCCAAACAAACACATAATGCATATATGCAACGAACCAATCAAATGAATATATGTAAAACGAGTCCAAGTGTCCCATACCACGAAGGTGCATTCCACATACAGTTCATAAGATGGTAAAAGATAGAAGATATAAATGTATCTAGTGTAAGGACATGAAATGAATCTGATGTCCCATACCACCAGATTAATTCCATATATCAATATAAGTTTGAGACGGAGTGGCTAGTTCCCTCTGAAACTTAAATTCCGACACAAATTTTTCTTTATCTTAAATTTTTAATTGGGTGATAATAATTAATACCTAAAGTTCAAAAAATATTTAAAGTATGTATGCTAAAATCTATTCTTACTTGAGAAATGAATAATAAGCTAATGAATTTATTTTCAAAATATTATTGCAAAAGTAAAGATAGTTTTTAAAGAAAATATAAATTATTTTCCTGAATGTCTAAGTAGAAGCATTAATATGGGATCTAAATAGTTCTTTTGTTTTTTCAATTTGATATAATCTTAATGTTGAATGTATAGCGTGCTAGGGTTTACTGTTTAGGTCTTTAGATAGTAGAAATGATAAAATAAATACAAACGCGCACATAAACGTCTATGTCTTTACGCATGTTTGGCCAGATATGGTACCTCTCTAAAGCCTACATAGTGCCAAGAATTGCTCTATTATTTCTTTCTTATTGCTCCTACTCAGTTGTTTTAAAAGTTTCTTCTAAAATTCCTCTTAAAGTTCCCGTTCTATATATATAAGGATTCGCGTGAAGAGAATCAATCTATTCTTGTATTGTGGGGCATTGTGGTAAATCTCCCATAGCTGAAACTTAAGAAATAATAAATATTTTTGATGAGAAGAATGGTAGAGAATACATGTCTCATTGTTGTAATGTGGTTGAAATTATCTGGTAAAAAATATTTTTAACACTCCAAGAACATGTGAATCTATATACTTTCTATGCATACGAAATATAAACTTCTTAATTAAAAATTAAATATTGAAGAAAAAGAGAAAAATAACAGCTAAGGTTAGATTTTAAAGTTGCTATTGCAATAATTCAAGTGAAACTTGGCATCATAAAGTAAAATGTAAACTGATTATTAATATGAAGATAGGAGAAACTTATCTTGAGTTGATGAGTTGTTTGTTATTAAAGAAAAATGAAATTTGAAATGAATAAAAATGTTAACTATAATAAGTTTTACAATCCTCTAATAGTACGGATGTGATTAGGTACAATTACTTTCTCGAGTAATAACTTAGATTTAAGGTAATGAAGATGAGTAAGAAATTCCTGATTAAATACTACTGGGCCGTCCTCTATGCTATATCCCCGAATGATATTTATGTGTTTCATGATCTGACAAAAATGGATGTTCGGAGCAAAAACTTTGGTGTTGCAGATGGGTATCATGACGAAACATTCTTCGTGGTCACGTGAGTTCCAAAGGTGGATAAGGGTCATGCGGAGATGTTCGGGTCATGACAAAATAATTTTGGCGGTCATAACTTCTTTAGAATAGAGAATCCATGAGGATTTTAACTTTTTGTTGGTGTAGTCTCTTATGACTATTTTTGGTCTCAATTGGAAGGTTTTTGTTTTCGTTAGATTGTACTACTCCAAAATTTAAACATAATATAAACATGAATATAAATCAATTCTAATAACCTTGATTGATAAAATGAAAACACGAATTTAACTATTTCCCTGTAAGTCTCTCTTTAAGAATCAAAATAAAAAGTTCAAGTCATAGGTGCCAAATGACATTATTGGGGAAAGGTCATATGTGATTTCTTAAGGCCATAAATAAGGTCTCTAAACTAGGTAGGACTTTGGGTTTGTACAACCTTTCAAAGAAGGAGTTATGATCATGCACTTATGTTAGTAGAGTTCCATATGCGAACTCACATGTACACATAGAAGACATGATAATAATTTCTAATAGAGCTTCTATTATCTCTAATACAAACTAGGGGCCAAAAGAAATAAACTTGTACATGTTATAAACTTTGGAACATTACTACTTTATCCTTGAATAGTTCTTACGAGGATTGTCCCCCTATAATTTAACTTGCCTAAAACTAGACTACTGTCAAATCTAGTATTATTCTTTCTAGTAATGGACAAAATCTATGGCATAATTTCATTGAATTCTTGTAAAAGTATCTTCACAAGGTATATATAGGGCATGTGTGCCTCAAACTTGAAATTGTTCCACCATCTTTTAGTTTTAGTAAACCTTCTTCTATATATTTTATGGGCCTTACGCCCCCATGACACGTGTCATCAAAGAATGGGGGGTGTGGGTGAGAGATGCGGCACATTTGTTTGAGTCGCCTCGCCATGCAGAGTTGTAGAGCCGTGGCCCGCCGCCTCTCTAGACTCCTGCAACCTTAAACTTTGCCGCCTACACCTGTGCGCTTTTGCCGCACAGGTCGTAGCCGGGGACTTGCCGGACACCGTATGCGAGCCACGAATGGTTGCAAGCATACAACCAGGGAAGGAAGCTCAAACAGAATGCCAAAGGGTGTGTCACTCACCGCTCAACCGTCGCCTTGAAGGATTCCCGCGTCGCAGCCGTGAAGGAGGAGCCGCCGTCTCGCCGCTCTACCGCCTCGCCGCCGCCGTGCCGCTACACAATGCTCGATCGCTCTCTCACTCTCTCTCTCTCTCTCACACACAGGAGAAGGAAACCAAAGAGATAAGGCAAGAGCACTCTTGTATTCACAACACATGAGAATCAGGATTTTAGGGTTACATTTGACTCTTATAGGTGACTTGGTCGTTCACACTTGGGTGCCCATACATGGCCGGCCGACCCTAACCCTTATCCTACTGATATCCAAGGTGCGCCTCTCATCGGTGATCACCCAATCCCTTCATCCTTAACATATGGTGCCGACAAGCCCGGCCCATGACTCAGAATATTTAAATTAATGACGTAAAATATAGTACGTCGCAATGTCCGCCATGGGTTAACATGCCCCCCTTCCTGATGTAGATTCCGTCCTCGGAAGCTATGGTATGGTAAGCTCGAGAGGGTTGTTGTGGTAGACCGTCTGCAAAACAGGGAAGTAGAGTGAAGGTATGCTAGAATTCAAAAGATATAAAGTGTATAAATTCAAGCATGTGAGACCACAATGGATGTTGCTAGGAGAACTTAGTTTAAGGGTCACATGAGTGAGCTAGTGTAGCAAATTAATAGGAGTTTAAAATTATTGAAAGGAATTCAAGAGTTAGCAAGGTGTCAAAGGTTAATCAAGGTTTATAACTGGCCTAAGTCAAGGAAAATAACCAAGCTTAATAAATAAACAGATGACCACACTGTGTCTACTCTAAGAACAAGTTAATACCACGCGTCTAGGGACACAAGAAACATCAGAGTTACAGGAGCCTTTTGCCTTTTTTTTTTTTTAAATGTACGTGACAATTTTTACACACAATGGCGACCTTCCTAAGGCAAAACTAACATCGATCCTGGTACCATGTTTAACACAAGGCATTATCCAGGAATCTATTAGCTCACTTTAGGCAAGGCTACCCCCTACCAACCAAGGCATCGGTCTGGAGTAGAATACTCCTCGCCTACCAAGTATCAATAAGGCGATAGGCCAACATTAAAGCACATCATAGACTTGTATTGCCATTTATTGTAGGCTTTTTTTTTAAATAATCTATTTCTTTTGATTTTCGCTCCTGAACTATAATTTGTCTTGCATCCTTTCGACAAAAGGGGTAATAGCTATGTCCTAGAGGTCAACACACACATGGCCAGGTGTCAAACATTAAGATGGTTTGACCCTAGACCTAAGATAATCGTATTCCAAGGTTAACTAAAGACGTCATGCTACCTAGGAATATTTCCAATAAAGTTAAGCTCATTAATGATTTACACTAGCATGCAAGCAACTTCAAAAACTAAGTAGTACATTGACAATTTCCATGTGGTCATGCATTATAGTTTATGCAATTGATTGAACAGTAAAAACGAAAGAGAGTGGGTATGGAAGAATTACACCTGTAATTGGAGATCTCCTTGATTTGACGAGACAGCTTGCAATTTGATGTAGATATATTTTAATGAACGTTGCGGCAGTCTCAGGACTTGAAAGCGAACCCACCTCAAACTTTTCAACCTGTACCATCAACTAACAAGCACTATACCTCGAGAGGCACATCAGTGTGAAAATTTCAAGACTTGTTTAAGGAATCTAAACTAGAAAAAACTTGAAAACGCTAACCTACCTACCAGTCACCACACTACTACTAAGGATACGGTAAGAGGATGTTGTAAAGTCCTGGCTCTAGCCCTAAGGCTAAGCCTCTATCCGCATCATCCAAACAAATAAAGTCAACCTCAGTAGTGCCATGAGTTTCATCCGTCCATTCATCATTGTCAGATATTTCCTTTTTATTTTCCCATCCACATAAACTCATCAAAAATGTAACCATGCGAGGATAGTCATCTTGTGGAAAAGGAAAGCATTGGGCTATCGGGGATATGTCCGCCATTCTAATTCCTCAACATTTTCCTCTCTGGCTAGTACATCTATATGATCCCATTCAGTTTCAATTACAGGATAGCACATGTGGAATATCTGAGAAAGGTACAGATGATACCTCTCACCAAAGGTAGGAGTGGATGAAGTGTATGATGATCGGGCATCTGCCATATCTGCAAACACAGATATAGCATCAGTAGGTTTATGACACGACAATCTAGTTCTTGATTGTATACGGATATTTCTCTTGTTTTTGTGCTCTTGCTCTTTTTACTATTTTTTGTTTTTCTTTTCTTTGTTTTTTTTTTTAAAATGTATGAAGCTATATATATACATCCCCTTGAATTTGGCAATTACATGGTCAGGGGAGAAGGTTATAAGGAGGAAGCATTAGAATGTCGAGCGTGAGTACATGCTCCCCCTTTCCTTGGGTAGATCATATCTTCTGCAATGATGTTGCAGCCTCTTGGAACCAATTTGTCCAGCGGGTCATAAGTTGTGATATGGACAGATAGCTTTTTATGACCCTTGTGGCCACATCCAATTGCAGAGATGGTAGTGTACGCTCCCATTGACGAATGGAGGAAATGGTTTCCGACGATACTATTACAAGGGGAGACGAAGACTCATCGGTTTTTTGTTGGGTGTTGACAAGAGTAGGTGTAGAGCATGTAGAAACTTCTATATGAGTGTGTGCCTGGCATGAGGAGCTAGAAGCTTCATGTGGCTCCCCCCTTCCTGAGCTAGGTGGTAATGATCAATATCGTTTGGGAATCCAAACTAACTCTGGAAGAAGTGGTGCGGAGCACTCTATTACTTTTCCCTTACCACGGTCTTGAATTGTCATTGGGGTGGCAACAATTGGTTTGCAAGGTTTTACAGGTGATGTAGAGGGATTCAACTTATGTTTAGGGACCCAAATCTGGTCATTCCCCTCGTAGTACCCTTGGGCTACTAATAATTTTTTAGGGATCCATCGCGATGTTACATTGCCCTTTCTCGGGTGGGTAGCTGCTTTCCTTTTACGAGGCTTCG
The DNA here is from genome assembly GCF_041138505.1 of Cibotium barometz. Lineage (NCBI taxonomy): Eukaryota > Viridiplantae > Streptophyta > Polypodiopsida > Cyatheales > Cibotiaceae > Cibotium > Cibotium barometz. The sequence continues at coordinate 5,878,102 of NC_141094.1, read as the reverse complement.
TGGTGGCTGAACGAGATTGAGCAGGGGAGGTAGCTGTTAACGAAGCTTTGGGGACCCATTTGTATGTACTCTTTGGCATAGTAAGCGAAGCTTTAGGGACCACCTTGCCTGTTTCCACTCTTGGCGTTGAAGCGTTAGAGGGGTGGCCAACAATCGAAGATGGTTTTGCCACTGGACTTTGTGATTTTTCATTATCTAATATTTGAGTGGATGACTTAGGTGCGGGATTTTGAGCGGTCAGACCTAGTGTTGGTTCTTGCGTTGTGACTTGTCTGGTTGCCCAATCGATATTGCACTTGGTGGCCATCATCCATTTGCGCCCTAAGATTACAGTCCCTTCCATGGTACCAGCAGGCATAACCAAAAAGCTTTGAATTATGGTTCCCTTGTCATAAGCAACCGGAGTGTGCAGAATTCCTGAGACAGGGGTTTTCTTCTTGTTGATTCCTTGAACTTGGATAGAACTCTTGGTTAAAGGTGGTTTTCCCAGTTGACACCACACGCCATCTGATAACAAATTATGTTGAGCTCCTGTATCCAATAATGCATTATACAGCACCTCCCCGTAAGGACTCTGTAACTCAATTGGGTATCTTAGAGGTGGGTCAGATTCCAGTGCATCCTCCTCTGCTTCCTCGAAAAATACTTGCGTAATTCCCAAGTTGGCTTCTCGTTGTCTCCTAGCACGCTGTTGACGTTCTTTGGCTTCGACTCTCGCTTGTATCTTTTTAAGCTCAGCTTATTCTTTAGCGGCCTTCTTTTGATGGATTGCATGTAACTCCTCTTGGCTCAGGGGGTCATAGTATCTTTTGAATTTACTCCCATTAAGGAATCCAATGGTTTCAACTCCGTCGAGAGTCTCCACTCTAATGGTACCTTGCGGGGTAATTTCACATACTCTATACGGTCCCTTACCAGCATATTTGAGCTTTTTCTTTTCGTTTCGCACTCCATACATCAGGACTTTATCCCCAACCTTGATGTCCTTGTCCTTTAGGTGGCGATCAAACCATTTTTTCCTTCTATCCTTCTCCACAAGGGCATTGTACACAGCCAATTGTCTTTCTTCATTTAGCCGCTCAAGGATATACAGACGCTCTACTAAGGGATTACCATCCCAACCTTCTTGAGTAGCAACACGAAGACTAGGAATGACAAATTCCCACGGCATGACTGCTTCTTGGCCATATACCATTTTGAATGGTGTGCAATTAATAGCCACATTGTACGCAGTACGATAGGCCCATAAAGCTGTTGTAAGCTTTAGATCCCAATCCGTGCGATGAGCTTCAACTGTCTTTGTCAAAATAGAGATTAATGTCTTGTTTGTACTCTCGGCTTGGCCATTCGCTTGAGGATAGTAAGGAGTAGATTTATGATGGGATATCATGAAATTTGTTGTGAGCTCCTTAATCACTTCATTTATAAAATGCGTACCATTGTCGCTCACAAGTTCAAAAGGACAACCGAAGCGTGTGATTATATTTTCAAAGAGGAACTTGGCTGTTGTCCTCGCATCTGCCTTACGTGTTGCTTTCGCTTCAGCCCATTTGGTCATATAGTCAGTGGCCACAATAATATATAGCGAGATTGTGTGTTTCGGGCCGCTGGACTAATTGGACCTACAAAGTCTAAGCCCCACTTTTCAAATGGTTGGTTTACTTTGATCGGATGTAGGGGCATCTGATCTTTCCCCTGGGGTTTCTTATATCGTTGGCATTCATCGCAACCCTTCACAAAGAGTGATGCGTCTTGGAACATAGTGGGCCACCAATACCCTGATTGTAATATCTTTCGCGCAGTTAAGTCTCCTGAGAAGTGACCACCGGCTACATGGATTGGCTTCTAGGGACCTCTACTTTAGGAAGAGCATCGGAATGTGGTAGCTCAGTAGGGCCCTCATTAAACGAAGTGGGTAGAATATCCACATGGACACTCTTTGGGAGGGTAGGGTCTACATAAGATGTGAATGGCGAATCTACTACCCCTCCTTCCTCATTTACTTTGCTTGTCGCATGTTCAGAGCATGTAGCTCTACTAAAGGTCTCTATTAGACGACTAAACATGCTAGATCTAGGTTGTGGGGCCCACACTGGCATGTTTTGGCTTGTCTCCTCAGGGTTCTTGGTAGGGTGCCCTTCCATGGCTTCTGAGTCAGAGGATGAGTCACTATCCACTATTCGTGGATCTTGGGTTGCACTCCCTTGGGTTCCAGCCGAAGGCCAAGATGCCAACGTGGAGGGATGGTGTGAGCCTGCGTAGACTGAAACGCTTTCTAGTGGTTCAGGCTCTAGCACCGGACCAGAACGTAGATGCATGTGACGTGGGTACCCTACGTGCGTTGGTAACTACCCTTGAAACTCACACAAGTGGTTTCTTAGGTGTTTCGCACCCCGTTTTTACTTGTTTTTAGATTGTTTTTAACCCGTTTTTGACCCCCTTACTTACGGTCGAACTTGGACTAGGGCGTGTGATAGCTCGAAACGAGCGTATCGTTCAAAGGGTCCTAGTGTGCTTTACAGCACCGTGTTCGCCTATCTAGAGCTCCTGTAGTCCTCAAAACAGTCCGTTTCCCTTGGGGGGAAGGGGCAAAAGCCTATTTGCTTGTGGAGGAAAGAGTGAGGGCTTTATCCCACATGCTCACTTTACTCCTTGGGGAGTGGGCTACATATAGGGCACAACTTCCCATAAGCTCTCACTTGAAAGAAAGCTATGGAGGCTCACTCTCCTATATATATATATCAAAAGACCGAGACCCGAGACCGAGGTCGTGGGTCGTGGGTCAATTGGGGTTCTTTCTTTTCAAAATTTTTTTCTTCAATTAGAAAATCTTTCCTCTCCACATGTTTGGTTCTTTCTTCAAAAATAAAATTCAATTTTTTATTTTTAATTGTTTATATTTTTTTTTAAATTTTTATTTTCTGTTTTTTTTGGGATAAGTTTTCTGGAGTTTCTATCTAGGGTTCAGCCTTGGCCGCGGTGCAGTTCGCACACAGCACAGGTCTAGGGATTCAGAAATCCCCCCTCGCACGCAGAAAACCAGATAGCAGATCACACGCCCACACGCGGAGCGGAAAAATAACAAAAGAAACAGAAATGCAGAAGACAAATTGCAGAAACAGAGATTGAAAACCACCGAAACACCTCAACACAGACGCCTTTCCTACAATGTAAATTAAACTTCATGCAGCAGCCCGAGCTGCAAACTGGAGCTTGGTGCAGGGCAACTCCCCGGCAGCGGCGCCAAAAATGTGCACTTTTGCCGCACAGGTCGTAGCTGGGGACTTGCCGGACACCGTATGCGAGCCACGAATGGCTGCAAGCATACAACCAGGGAAGGAAGCTCAAACAGAATGCCAAAGGGTGTGTCACTCACCGCTCAACCGCCGCCTTGAAGGATTCCCGCGTCGCAGCCGTGAAGGAGGAGCCGCCGTCGCCGCTCTACCGCCTCACCGCCGCCGTGCCGCTACACAATGCTCGATCGCTCTCTCACTCTCTCTCTCTCTCTCACACACAGGAGAAGGAAACCAAAGAGATAAGGCAAGAGCACTCTTGTATTCACAACACATGAGAATCAGGATTTTAGGGTTACATTTGACTCTTATAGGTGACTTGGCCGTTCACACTTGGGCGCCCATACATGGCCGGCCGACCCTAACCCTTATCCTACTGATATCCAAGGTGTGCCTGTCATCGGCCAATCCCTTCATCCTTAACATATGGTGCCGACAAGCCCGGCCCATGACTCAGAATATTTAAATTAATGACGTAAAATATAGTACGTCGCAATGTCCGCCATGGGTTAACAACACCCTGCGCCATGGAGGCTTGCAAAGCTGCCTCGGCATGCAGAGTTGCAGAGCCGCCTCTCTAGACTCAAAGGCAGCCACCCTCTGGAGGAATTGTTGGTTTCGAAGGCAGCCACCCTCTCTCCATTGCGCAGGTGGTGAGTCCTCCATCTCTCTCTCTCTCTCTCTCTCTCTCTCTCTCTCTCTCTCTCTCTCTCTCTCATTCTCTGTATTCTGTATGTGTTCTAGCTTCGCTTTCTCTCTGTGCATGTCCTGTGTATGCTAGTTTTTCTGTGCGTTTTATTGTTATTGGTCTTTTCAATTTAATCGCTTTCAATTTAATCGCTTTGTCTGCACAGGTTTTTCTGTGCAATAAGCAATATACGAAGGTGAGATTTTGATGGTTTTACATGCTTTTCAATTCCTCCGTTCTTCTTCTTCTTGCTCCTCTGTGTGTGTGTGTGTGTGTGTGTGTGTGTGTGTGAGAGAGAGAGAGAGAGAGAGAGAGAGAGAGAGAGAGAGAGAGAGAGAGAGAGAGAGAGATGATTGCCATGCATAACTCTGCATGTGCGTGTAATGAAAAATGAAATGAGAGAGAGAGAGTAGAATTTGTCACACACGTGCACACACTCACCTACACACACACACACACCCCTACGCACACACACCTACGTGCACACACACACCTACACACACAAACACACACCTACACACACATGGCACAAACACCCTCACCTATACACACACCAACACACACCTACACACACACACACACCGACACACATGGTGCAAAAATGTTCTAATAATCTTAAATATGCTATGTGTTTGTGTGTGTGTGGTGAGAGGGAGAGAGAGAGAGAGAGAGAGAGAGAGAGAGAGAGTGTGTGTTTGTGTGTTTTTTTCATTGAAGGTGAGAGACTTTTTAAATGTTTTAATAATATTAAATGTGCTATTTTATTTGGCATGCATTAACTATGTGTGTGTGTGTGTGCGTGAGAGAGAGAGAGAGAGAGAGAGAGAGAGAGAGAGAGAGGGAGAGAGAGAGAGTGCGCTCAAGCTCGTTTCTGTGGATCCCCTGCTGGCATGGCGTCTTCGCCCGTTCCGAGTTTCCACCAGGAGACTCCCCCACCACCTCTTCGCCAGTTTGTGATTCCTGACCGAGTTATGGATGGAGCGGACTCCTCGAGCCGTATTTTCAGGGAACGAGCAGTTGTTGGACGCATCACAGGTCGCTCCATCACCCGTGCTGCCTTGCGTGATCATTTGCAGTCTGCTATGGGTACCCACCAGGGTCGTGTGCTGGAGGTCTCCTATCTCGGACGCGGGATCTTCATGGCCTTACTCTCCGCCGATGCAGCCTCAGTGGGCTGCTATTTGCGCAGTGGTCCCTATCCTCGCTGGGGGGCGTGCTTTGTATATCTTGCCTTGGTACCCTTCCTTCACTGAGGACGAGTTCGAGGCCAGACAGATTGCTCCACGCTTTCCGCTCACGCTCTCTCTGCCTTCGTTGCCCCGTCAGTTCGTACAGGAGGACTTTGTCATTGCCTTAGCCTCTGACTTGGGGATTGTTGTTCCAGGTTCCGTCCGTTTATCAGTAGGTCCTCCTCGTGTGCAGCTTTTTGCTTCTTCTGCCATTCCGGACTCTATTCTTGTTACAGGCAGAGGATCTTGTCGTTTTACTCAACGCCTCCTCGTCACTGGCCGACCTGGTCAGTGTCTTCGGTGCCATGAGATGGGGCACCTGGCTAGGCAGTGTCCCACTCTCCCGTCGCCTCGTCAGCAGCGTCCTGCCACTGCCCAGCTGGAGCACAAGGGGAAGACTCCTATGCAGCCAGATGTTCCTTCATCGAGTCGTCCACCACCCCTTTCTGCTCCTGCTCCAGTCGACGAGTGGAGGCCCGTTCAGCGCCGTCATAGTTTCCAGCAGAGGGAGCGGCGTGTTCCTCCAGTTTCGCCTACTCAGCTAATCCCTCCGGCTAGACCTCTTTCACCGGCTCTCTCTTCAGTTTAGGGCACTCAGTTTTCTCAAGATCACGGTCAGTAGACTCCACCTGCAGTGACAGGTCTTCAGTCCTCTCACTCCCCTCTGTTACCTTCGCCTCGGGCTTCCCAGCTGGCTGCCATGCAGGTTGATGGCCCACCCCCTGCTCCTCTGGCTCTTCCTGCGCCCCCGATTTCCATTCCGCCCCCTTCGCTTCCTCTTCCACCTCCACTGCCTCCTCCTCTGCCTTCTAGAGTGCCTCGTGCATTTCTAGACTTCAGCCCGCCAGCTTGGGGTGCAGCGCGTGCAGAATGCAGCGGCCATGGCTTAGGCCCTTTCTTGATCAGACTCTATGTCTTACAGCCATCAGCGAGAGTAAGTGCTGGTTTGCAGTTTGTTGGGGGCACTTTAGGTCCGATGCACTCTTTTGTCTTACCCTTCGGAGGCTCTGAGGTTTGGTCAGAAGAGAGTGTGTTACAGTTTGTTCGCTCCCATACTTTGTCCCAGTTGCAGGGTTGGCTTGGTGCCCGTCTTGACGCCGACTGGCTCTCTTCTCTGTTCCCACGCTGCTGTGGCGCGTTAGAGTGGTTGGATGCCGAGTCCTGCTTCTGCTTGCCAGTGGTTATATGTTTACAGGACTCCTTCTCGATGCCATCCTCTATGCAGATTTGGGGCATCAAGAGGGTGGCTTCAGTCTTGCGATGTGCGCAGACTGTGGTTAGTCAGTGGCTCGGGGATGTACGCTTCTTTGCAGAGGGGATGAGGATTCCTTGTTTACCTCCACAGGATGATGCTTTGGAGAAGACAGCCTCTTCCAAGAGGCAGAGATTGTGATGCAGTCATTTTTGCTGGCTATATTACATGATGTTTTTTGATGCTATGTTTACAGTTGTACATGCTCTTTCATGTTTACAGTTGTACATGCTATGTTTACAGTTGTACATGCTCTTTCAAGGGATGTATTGCTTCGGTCGGCTTGATGGCTGTACACTGTTGTGGTTGCCTTATACCTATGGTTTGGGGTCCGCTGACTCCTTGCTCGTGGGTGTTTGATTTGGATATACAGCTTTTTTCCTCCTCCTTGGTGCTATGCATATCCTCTCTTGGAATGTTAATGGTTTATGTACTTCGAGGATAGTTGGGAACAGAGCTTCCCGACTAAAGCGGGAGATTGCTAGCGCCACTTCGCCATCTGTAGACATCTTGCTGCTTCAGGAGCATAAGCTGGCGCATCCCTTTGGTCACCTCCTGGGATCTGGGTCCCGATCTTACTGGTCGCCGTCCATTGGGGACTCCGGTCACAGTTGTGGTGTTTGCATTTCTGTTAGCTCATCCTTTGTGGCTTCGGTACTTCGGCATGGTATTCTGGTACCTGGTAGAGCGATGTATGTGATTGTGAGGATTGCGGATTCTCGGATTGGCTTCTTGTCGATTTATGCCCCGACTCTTGCCAGAGCTCGTTCAGCTTTCTGGAGCCTCTTAGTGGATGCATTGTGTCCTCTGCTTTCCTCGGTAGATTCATGGGTTGTTGGAGGTGACTTTAACAACATTGAGTCTGCCCGTGACTTCCAGGCAGAGGTCGCCCCTGTGTTGACCTCTATCGCACCTTCTGAGCAGGATGCTTGGGAGAGGTTTCTTCTATGCATTCGAGCTGTTGACGCGTGGTATACGCCTTCTTTTGCCCGCCTGCCTTGCTCCTTGGCCTTTTCTTGGGGTCTACGCCGTCAGCAGGGCCGATTACTGGAGAGACTGGATAGATTTTATGTTGGCAATTGGGCCTCCTTCCTGGGCGGCTCCACTTGCATCTGGCCTGGCACCTTGATGTCGGATCATAGCCCTGTCTCATTGACTATTTCTTTTGAGCGGCCTGATGCAGTTCGCCGAGGGTCTCGCATTCCGGACAGGCTACTCTCTGGTAGCGATCTTTCTGCTTCGGTTGCTCAGATCTGGGGAGCCGATCCCACTTCGCAGTCCTCTGCAGTGCAGTACCTACATGCTGAGTTCCTTGCCACTTGTATCAGGGAGTCTAGTTTTTCTTGCCGGGAGACCGCCTCCGCTTGTCATCGTGAGGCGGCCCAGCGTGAGCGATCTTTGCTTGCACCATTGGCATCGGTGCAGCGTCTCTTGCAGTCCCATCCAGGAGATGCACATTATGCTGGTACACATGCACAGTTGCTTGATGAGATCCGGTCGGTTCAAGAGAGGAGGTCTGAGTTCTCTGGTCACACAACTGCGGCTCGTTGGGTAGCGCTCGGTGACCGAATAAACAAAGACTTCTTTGCATCACATAGAGAGCGACCTTGTGGGGCTGCTCTACGTGCAGTTTTGGATGACCATGGGCATTTACAGACTCACCCAGATAGAGTCCTGGAGATTGCTACAGCCTATTATGCTGATCTATTCAGTGCTGATCAGTTGACAGATGACATTCAGGCGGCCAGAGCTACTGTATGGTCCCACACGTGACGCTCAGTCACTGTGGACATGGCTCGTTCCCTTTGCTCTTTGTTCACAACCCAGGAGTTACGTGAGGCGGTAGAGGCTCTAGACCCTGCTTCTTGCCCGGGGGATGACGGTCTCTCTAGACATTTCTTCATTACTCATTGGGATGCAGTTTCAGGGCCCTTGCTGAGAGGGCTTCAGGAGATTTATGATTCTGGGACCATGCCTCAGTCTCTTTGCTCTGGGCTCATATCTCTTATACCTAAGGGGGGGGATGGCACGCTCCTGCGTCAGTGGCGCCCCATTACTCTCCTTCCTACGGTATATAAGATATTAGCTTCCATGCTGGCAGTGCGAGTGAGGCCCTTTCTTCCAGACATCATTCATGGATCACAGACTGCTTTTATCCAGGACAGATGTATCCTGGATAATATCTTTTGCTACCATCAGGCGGTAGAGTGGGCTCAGTCTACTGGCACTCCCCTTGCATTGCTTTTTCTTGATTTTGAGAAAGCATTCGACAGGGTGGATTGGTCCTTCCTAGAGGGTACTCTTGCTCGCATGGGGTTTCCGCAGCAGTGGATCACTGGAGTATCTGCACTTTACAGATCAGCAGCCAGTGCAGTGACTATTGGGGGTTTTGTTGGCAGATCTTTTGACATCTCTCGCTCTGTGAGACAGGGATGCCCCCTTGCAGTCTTTTTGTACTTATTTGTGGGAGAGGCACTTTCTGACTTTCTTCATGCCCGGCAGAGAGATATACAGGGAGTCACCTTGCCACTTACGGGCGAGCGTGACCTGATTGATCAGGAGTATGCTGATGATACTTTGCTCATGGTCCGTTATGCCATTGCTGTCCTTGATGTGACGCGTTCAGTTCTCGATGTTTATTGCTTGGCCAGTGGTGCTCGCATTAACTGGCACAAGTCATATGGTATGCTGGTTGGCTCTGAGGATGTCCCGACTTGGGGTGTGGCAGAGGGGTTTACATGGTTGCAGCGGGGTCAGTCCTGTCGCTATCTGGGTTTTCAGGTTGGACTGGATATCACTCCCCAGCAGCAGTTTGCGCCGGTTTTGCAGTCGCTTCACAGAAAGCTCTGCCACTGGTCTTCCCAGCACTTGTCTCTTGCAGGGCGGGTCCTTGTGGCCAATCAGGTACTGTTGGCATCTGTTTGGTACATTGCTTCCTGCTGGATGCTTCATACGGGAGTGATGCGGCAGGTTCGCCGCCTGATTCGCAACTTCCTGTGGAGTGGCTGTGATGGCACTGTTGACACTAGAGCTAGAGTCCGTTGGGAGACGATTATCCGGCCCATTGCAGAGGGGGGCCTTGGCATTATTGATCCAGAGATGCAGTGTCGTGCTTTGCTTACCAAGTTCATTGTCCGCGCCTTGTTTCCGGGCAATGAAACTTGGAAGCTTCTTTTCAGATCGGTTTTGCACACAGTGACCCCGCAGTTGGGAACCCGCGATGGTCATACTTGGGCTGCGTGTATACGCTATATTTTTTCAGATTCTCCTCTGCGTACAGCTCATCTGTCACCCTTCATGCGCTCCATTTTACAGATATGGATCTCCATGAGACAGGGCATGCATAGACGTTCTCCTGCCTCTCTGCCAGAGATTGAGCGTCAGCCCTTGATCTGGAATCCCCATGTGTTGGATATTGAGGGTCGCCAGCTTGGCCAGAGGACCCACATTGACTGGGCGGCTTGGGATAGCGGCCCGGCTGCTTCGATGCATGCTTGGTCACAGACACGGCAGCTTCCGGCTGATTTTATTGGGGAGGAGTTCTCCATAGGCAGGGGACCCATTTGTATGTACTCTTTGGCATAGTAAGCGAAGCTTTAGGGACCACCTTGCCTGTTTCCACTCTTGGCGTTGAAGCGTTAGAGGGGTGGCCAACAATCGAAGATGGTTTTGCCACTGGACTTTGTGATTTTTCATTATCTAATATTTGAGTGGATGACTTAGGTGCGGGATTTTGAGCGGTCAGACCTAGTGTTGGTTCTTGCGTTGTGACTTGTCTGGTTGCCCAATCGATATTGCACTTGGTGGCCATCATCCATTTGCGCCCTAAGATTACAGTCCCTTCCATGGTACCAGCAGGCATAACCAAAAAGCTTTGAATTATGGTTCCCTTGTCATAAGCAACCGGAGTGTGCAGAATTCCTGAGACAGGGGTTTTCTTCTTGTTGATTCCTTGAACTTGGATAGAACTCTTGGTTAAAGGTGGTTTTCCCAGTTGACACCACACGCCATCTGATAACAAATTATGTTGAGCTCCTGTATCCAATAATGCATTATACAGCACCTCCCCGTAAGGACTCTGTAACTCAATTGGGTATCTTAGAGGTGGGTCAGATTCCAGTGCATCCTCCTCTGCTTCCTCGAAAAATACTTGCGTAATTCCCAAGTTGGCTTCTCGTTGTCTCCTAGCACGCTGTTGACGTTCTTTGGCTTCGACTCTCGCTTGTATCTTTTTAAGCTCAGCTTATTCTTTAGCGGCCTTCTTTTGATGGATTGCATGTAACTCCTCTTGGCTCAGGGGGTCATAGTATCTTTTGAATTTACTCCCATTAAGGAATCCAATGGTTTCAACTCCGTCGAGAGTCTCCACTCTAATGGTACCTTGCGGGGTAATTTCACATACTCTATACGGTCCCTTACCAGCATATTTGAGCTTTTTCTTTTCGTTTCGCACTCCATACATCAGGACTTTATCCCCAACCTTGATGTCCTTGTCCTTTAGGTGGCGATCAAACCATTTTTTCCTTCTATCCTTCTCCACAAGGGCATTGTACACAGCCAATTGTCTTTCTTCATTTAGCCGCTCAAGGATATACAGACGCTCTACTAAGGGATTACCATCCCAACCTTCTTGAGTAGCAACACGAAGACTAGGAATGACAAATTCCCACGGCATGACTGCTTCTTGGCCATATACCATTTTGAATGGTGTGCAATTAATAGCCACTTTGTACGCAGTACGATAGGCCCATAAAGCTGTTGTAAGCTTTAGATCCCAATCCGTGCGATGAGCTTCAACTGTCTTTGTCAAAATAGAGATTAATGTCTTGTTTGTACTCTCGGCTTGGCCATTCACTTGAGGATAGTAAGGAGTAGATTTATGATGGGATATCATGAAATTTGTTGTGAGCTCCTTAATCACTTCATTTATAAAATGCGTACCATTGTCGCTCACAAGTTCAAAAGGACAACCGAAGCGTGTGATTATATTTTCAAAGAGGAACTTGGCTGTTGTCCTCGCATCTGCCTTACGTGTTGCTTTCGCTTCAGCCCATTTGGTCATATAGTCAGTGGCCACAATAATATATAGCGAGATTGTGTGTTTCGGGCCGCTGGACTAATTGGACCTACAAAGTCTAAGCCCCACTTTTCAAATGGTTGGTTTACTTTGATCGGATGTAGGGGCATCTGATCTTTCCCCTGGGGTTTCTTATATCGTTGGCATTCATCGCAACCCTTCACAAAGAGTGATGCGTCTTGGAACATAGTGGGCCACCAATACCCTGATTGTAATATCTTTCGCGCAGTTAAGTCTCCTGAGAAGTGACCACCGGCTACATGGATTGGCTTCTAGGGACCTCTACTTTAGGAAGAGCATCGGAATGTGGTAGCTCAGTAGGGCCCTCATTAAACGAAGTGGGTAGAATATCCACATGGACACTCTTTGGGAGGGTAGGGTCTACATAAGATGTGAATGGCGAATCTACTACCCCTCCTTCCTCATTTACTTTGCTTGTCGCATGTTCAGAGCATGTAGCTCTACTAAAGGTCTCTATTAGACGACTAAACATGCTAGATCTAGGTTGTGGGGCCCACACTGGCATGTTTTGGCTTGTCTCCTCAGGGTTCTTGGTAGGGTGCCCTTCCATGGCTTCTGAGTCAGAGGATGAGTCACTATCCACTATTCGTGGATCTTGGGTTGCACTCCCTTGGGTTCCAGCCGAAGGCCAAGATGCCAACGTGGAGGGATGGTGTGAGCCTGCGTAGACTGAAACGCTTTCTAGTGGTTCAGGCTCTAGCACCGGACCAGAACGTAGATGCATGTGACGTGGGTACCCTACGTGCGTTGGTAACTACCCTTGAAACTCACACAAGTGGTTTCTTAGGTGTTTCGCACCCCGTTTTTACTTGTTTTTAGATTGTTTTTAACCCGTTTTTGACCCCTTACTTACGGTCGAACTTGGACTAGGGCGTGTGATAGCTCGAAACGAGCGTATCGTTCAAAGGGTCCTAGTGTGCTTTACAGCACCGTGTTCGCCTATCTAGAGCTCCTGTAGTCCTCAAAACAGTCCGTTTCCCTTGGGGGGAAGGGGCAAAAGCCTATTTGCTTGTGGAGGAAAGAGTGAGGGCTTTATCCCACATGCTCACTTTACTCCTTGGGAGTGGGCTACATATAGGGCACAACTTCCCATAAGCTCTCACTTGAAAGAAAGCTATGGAGGCTCACTCTCCTATATATATATATCAAAAGACCGAGACCCGAGACTGAGGCCGTGGGTCGTGGGTCAATGGGGTTTCTTTCTTTTCAAAATTTTTTTCTTCAATTAGAAAATTCTTTCCTCTCCACATGTTTGGTTCTTTCTTCAAAAATAAAATTCAATTTTTTATTTTTAATTGTTTATATTTTTTTTAAATTTTTATTTTCTGTTTTTTTTGGGATAAGTTTTCTGGAGTTTCTATCTAGGGTTCAGCCTTGGCCGCGGTGCAGTTCGCACACAGCACAGGTCTAGGGATTCAGAAATCCCCCCTCGCACGCAGAAAACTAGATAGCAGATCACACGCCCACACGCGGAGCGGAAAAATAACAAAAGAAACAGAAATGCAGAAGACAAATTGCAGAAACAGAGATTGAAAACCACCGAAACACCTCAACACAGACGCCTTTCCTACAATGTAAATTAAACTTCATGCAGCAGCCCGAGCTGCAAACTGGAGCTTGGTGCAGGGCAACTCCCCGGCAGCGGCGCCAAAAATGTGCACTTTTGCCGCACAGGTCGTAGCTGGGGACTTGCCGGACACCGTATGCGAGCCACGAATGGCTGCAAGCATACAACCAGGGAAGGAAGCTCAAACAGAATGCCAAAGGGTGTGTCACTCACCGCTCAACCGCCGCCTTGAAGGATTCCCGCGTCGCAGCCGTGAAGGAGGAGCCGCCGTCGCCGCTCTACCGCCTCACCGCCGCCGTGCCGCTACACAATGCTCGATCGCTCTCTCACTCTCTCTCTCTCTCTCACACACAGGAGAAGGAAACCAAAGAGATAAGGCAAGAGCACTCTTGTATTCACAACACATGAGAATCAGGATTTTAGGGTTACATTTGACTCTTATAGGTGACTTGGCCGTTCACACTTGGGCGCCCATACATGGCCGGCCGACCCTAACCCTTATCCTACTGATATCCAAGGTGCGCCTGTCATCGGCCAATCCCTTCATCCTTAACATATGGTGCCGACAAGCCCGGCCCATGACTCAGAATATTTAAATTAATGACGTAAAATATAGTACGTCGCAATTGTCCGCCATGGGTTAACAACACCCTGCGCCATGGAGGCTTGCAAAGCTGCCTCGGCATGCAGAGTTGCAGAGCCGCCTCTCTAGACTCAAAGGCAGCCACCCTCTGGAGGAATTGTTTGTTTCGAAGGCAGCCACCCTCTTCTCCATTGCGCAGGTGGTGAGTCCTCCATCTCTCTCTCTCTCTCTCTCTCTCTCTCTCTCTCTCATTCTCTGTATTCTGTATGTGTTCTAGCTTCGCTTTCTCTCTGTGCACGTCCTGTGTATGCTAGTTTTTCTGTGCGTTTTATTGTTATTGGTCTTTTCAATTTAATCGCTTTCAATTTAATCGCTTTGTCTGCACAGGTTTTTCTGTGCAATAAGCAATATACGAAGGTGAGATTTTGATGGTTTTACATGCTTTTCAATTCCTCCGTTCTTCTTCTTCTTGCTCCTCTGTGTGTGTGTGTGTGTGTGTGTGTGTGTGAGAGAGAGAGAGAGAGAGAGAGAGAGAGAGAGAGAGAGAGAGAGAGAGAGAGAGAGAGAGAGATGATTGCCATGCATAACTCTGCATGTGCGTGCGTGTGTGTGTGTGTGTGTGAGAGAGAGAGAGAGAGAGAGAGAGAGAGAGAGAGAGAGAGAGAGAGAGAGAGAGAGAGAGAGAGAGAGAGAGAGAGATAATTGCCATGCATAACTCTGCGTGTGCGTGTGCATGTGTGTGTATGTGTGTGTGTGTGTGTGTGTGTGAGAGAGAGAGAGAGAGAGAGAGAGAGAGAGAGAGAGAGAGAGATAATTGCCATGCATAACTCTGCGTGTGCGTGTGCGTGTGTGTGTATGTGAAAGAGAGAGAGAGAGAGAGAGAGAGAGAGAGAGAGAGAGAGAGAGAGAGAGAGAGAGAGAGAGGAGAGAGAGGACTATTGCCATGCATAACTATGCATGCGTGTGTGTGTGTGTGAGAGAGAGAGAGAGAGAGAGAGAGAGAGAGAGAGAGAGAGAGAGATGATTGCCATGCATAACTATGCTTGCGTGTGTGTGTGTGTGTGTGTGTGTGTGCATGTGTGTGAAAGAGAGATGATTGCCATGCATAACTGTACAAGTGCGTGTGCGTGGCGTGTACATGTGCATGTGCGTGTATGCATGTGTGTGTGTGTGTGTGAAAGAGAGAGAGAGAGAGAGAGAGAGAGAGAGAGAGAGAGAGAGAGAGAAGAGAGAGAGAGAGATGATTGCCATGCATAACTGTGCGTGTGCGTGTGCGTGCGTGTGTGTGTGAAAGAGAGAGAGAGAGAGAGAGAGAGAGAGAGAGAGAGAGAGAGAGAGAGAGAGAGGAGAGAGAGAGAGAGAGAGAATTAGTTTTATGATATTTTATGTGGCATTCATTAACTCTGTGTGTGTGTGTGTGTGTGAAGAGAGAGAGTGTGAATTAGTTTTATGTAGCATGCATTAACTCTGTGTACATGTGTGTGTGTGTGTGAAGAGAGAGAGTGTGAATTAGTTTTATGTAGCATGCATTAACTCTGTGTACATGTGTGTGTGTGTGGTGAGAGAGAGAGAGAGAGAGAGAGAGAGAGAGAGAGAGAGAGAGAGAGAGAGAGAGTGTTTGTGTGTTTTTTCCATTGAAGGTGAGACTTTTTAAATGTTTTAATAATATTAAATGTGCTATTTTATTTGGCATGCATTAACTCTGTGTGTGTGTGTGTGTGTGTGTGTGAGAGAGAGAGAGAGAGAGAGAGAGAGAGAGTGTGTGTGTGTATTTATTTACATATACCCATGTGTTGTTTTTAATGAAAAATGAAATGAGAGAGAGAGAGTAGAATTTGTCACACACGTGCACACACTCACCTACACACACACACACACCCCTACGCACACACACCTACGTGCACACACACACCTACACACACAAACACACACCTACACACACATGGCACAAACACCCTCACCTATACACACACCAAACACACACCTACACACACACACACACCGACACACATGGTGCAAAAATGTTCTAATATCTTAAATATGCTATGTGTTTGTGTGTGTGTGGTGAGAGGGAGAGAGAGAGAGAGAGAGAGAGAGAGTGTGTGTGTTTGTGTGTTTTTTCATTGAAGGTGAGAGACTTTTTAAATGTTTTAATAATATTAAATGTGCTATTTTATTTGGCATGCATTAACTATGTGTGTGTGTGTGTGCGTGAGAGAGAGAGAGAGAGAGAGAGAGAGAGAGAGAGAGAGGAGAGAGAGAGAGTGCGCTCAAGCTCGTTTCTGTGGATCCCCTGCTGGCATGGCGTCTTCGCCCGTTCCGAGTTTCCACCAGGAGACTCCCCCACCACCTCTTCGCCAGTTTGTGATTCCTGACCGAGTTATGGATGGAGCGGACTCCTCGAGCCGTATTTTCAGGGAACGAGCAGTTGTTGGACGCATCACAGGTCGCTCCATCACCCGTGCTGCCTTGCGTGATCATTTGCAGTCTGCTATGGGTACCCACCAGGGTCGTGTGCTGGAGGTCTCCTATCTCGGACGCGGGATCTTCATGGCCTTACTCTCCGCCGATGCAGCCTCAGTGGGCTGCTATTTGCGCAGTGGTCCCTATCCTCGCTGGGGGGCGTGCTTTGTATATCTTGCCTTGGTACCCTTCCTTCACTGAGGACGAGTTCGAGGCCAGACAGATTGCTCCACGCTTTCCGCTCACGCTCTCTCTACCTTCGTTGCCCCGTTAGTTCGTACAGGAGGACTTTGTCATTGCCTTAGCCTCTGACTTGGGGATTGTTGTTCCAGGTTCCGTCCGTTTATCAGCAGGTCCTCCTCGTGTGCAGCTTTTTGCTTCTTCTGCCATCCGGACTCTATTCTTGTTACAGGCAGAGGATCTTGTCGTTTTACTCAACGCCTCCTCGTCACTGGCCGACCTGGTCAGTGTCTTCGGTGCCATGAGATGGGGCACCTGGCTAGGCAGTGTCCCACTCTCCCGTCGCCTCGTCAGCAGCGTCCTGCCACTGCCCAGCTGGAGCACAAGGGGAAGACTCCTATGCAGCCAGATGTTCCTTCATCGAGTCGTCCACCACCCCTTTCTGCTCCTGCTCCAGTCGACGAGTGGAGGCCCGTTCAGCGCCGTCATAGTTTCCAGCAGAGGGAGCGGCGTGTTCCTCCAGTTTCGCCTACTCAGCTAATCCCTCCGGCTAGACCTCTTTCACCGGCTCTCTCTTCAGTTTAGGGCACTCAGTTTTCTCAAGATCACGGTCAGTAGACTCCACCTGCAGTGACAGGTCTTCAGTCCCTCTCACTCCCCTCTGTTACCTTCGCCTCGGGCTTCCCAGCTGGCTGCCATGCAGGTTGATGGCCCACCCCCTGCTCCTCTGGCTCTTCCTGCGCCCCCGATTTCCATTCCGCCCCCTTCGCTTCCTCTTCCACCTCCACTGCCTCCTCCTCTGCCTTCTAGAGTGCCTCGTGCATTTCTAGACTTCAGCCCGCCAGCTTTGGGGTGCAGCGCGTGCAGAATGCAGCGGCCATGGCTTAGGCCTTTCTTGATCAGACTCTATGTCTTACAGCCATCAGCGAGAGTAAGTGCTGGTTTGCAGTTTGTTGGGGGCACTTTAGGTCCGATGCACTCTTTTGTCTTACCCTTCGGAGGCTCTGAGGTTTGGTCAGAAGAGAGTGTGTTACAGTTTGTTCGCTCCCATACTTTGTCCCAGTTGCAGGGTTGGCTTGGTGCCCGTCTTGACGCCGACTGGCTCTCTTCTCTGTTCCCACGCTGCTGTGGCGCGTTAGAGTGGTTGGATGCCGAGTCCTGCTTCTGCTTGCCAGTGGTTATATGTTTACAGGACTCCTTCTCGATGCCATCCTCTATGCAGATTTGGGGCATCAAGAGGGTGGCTTCAGTCTTGCGATGTGCGCAGACTATGGTTAGTCAGTGGCTCGGGGATGTACGCTTCTTTGCAGAGGGGATGAGGATTCCTTGTTTACCTCCACAGGATGATGCTTTGGAGAAGACAGCCTCTTCCAAGAGGCAGAGATTGTGATGCAGTCATTTTTGCTGGCTATATTACATGATGTTTTTTGATGCTATGTTTACAGTTGTACATGCTCTTTCATGTTTACAGTTGTACATGCTATGTTTACAGTTGTACACGCTCTTTCAAGGGATGTATTGCTTCGGTCGGCTTGATGGCTGTACACTGTTGTGGTTGCCTTATACCTATGGTTTGGGGTCCGCTGACTCCTTGCTCGTGGGTGTTTGATTTGGATATACAGCTTTTTTCCTCCTCCTTGGTGCTATGCATATCCTCTCTTGGAATGTTAATGGTTTATGTACTTCGAGGATAGTTGGGAACAGAGCTTCCCGACTAAAGCGGGAGATTGCTAGCGCCACTTCGCCATCTGTAGACATCTTGCTGCTTCAGGAGCATAAGCTGGCGCATCCCTTTGGTCACCTCCTGGGATCTGGGTCCCGATCTTACTGGTCGCCGTCCATTTGGGGACTCCGGTCACAGTTGTGGTGTTTGCATTTCTGTTAGCTCATCCTTTGTGGCTTCGGTACTTCGGCATGGTATTCTGGTACCTGGTAGAGCGATGTATGTGATTGTGAGGATTGCGGATTCTCGGATTGGCTTCTTGTCGATTTATGCCCCGACTCTTGCCAGAGCTCGTTCAGCTTTCTGGAGCCTCTTAGTGGATGCATTGTGTCCTCTGCTTTCCTCGGTAGATTCATGGGTTGTTGGAGGTGACTTTAACAACATTGAGTCTGCCCGTGACTTCCAGGCAGAGGTCGCCCCTGTGTTGACCTCTATCGCACCTTCTGAGCAGGATGCTTGGGAGAGGTTTCTTCTATGCATTCGAGCTGTTGACGCGTGGTATACGCCTTCTTTTGCCCGGCTGCCTTGCTCCTTGGCCTTTTCTTGGGGTCTACGCCGTCAGCAGGGCCGATTACTGGAGAGACTGGATAGATTTTATGTTGGCAATTGGGCCTCCTTCCTGGGCGGCTCCACTTGCATCTGGCCTGGCACTTGATGTCGGATCATAGCCCTGTCTCATTGACTATTTCTTTTGAGCGGCCTGATGCAGTTCGCCGAGGGTCTCGCATTCCGGACAGGCTACTCTCTGGTAGCGATCTTTCTGCTTCGGTTGCTCAGATCTGGGGAGCCGATCCCACTTCGCAGTCCTCTGCAGTGCAGTACCTACATGCTGAGTTCCTTGCCACTTGTATCAGGGAGTCTAGTTTTCTTGCCGGGAGACCGCCTCCGCTTGTCATCGTGAGGCGGCCCAGCGTGAGCGATCTTTGCTTGCACCATTGGCATCGGTGCAGCGTCTCTTGCAGTCCCATCCAGGAGATGCACATTATGCTGGTACAACATGCACAGTTGCTTGATGAGATCCGGTCGGTTCAAGAGAGGAGGTCTGAGTTCTCTGGTCACGCAACTGCGGCTCGTTGGGTAGCGCTCGGTGACCGAATAAACAAAGACTTCTTTGCATCACATAGAGAGCGACCTTGTGGGGCTGCTCTACGTGCAGTTTTGGATGACCATGGGCATTTACAGACTCACCCAGATAGAGTCCTGGAGATTGCTACAGCCTATTATGCTGATCTATTCAGTGCTGATCAGTTGACAGATGACATTCAGGCGGCCAGAGCTACTGTATGGTCCACACGTGACGCTCAGTCACTGCGGACATGGCTCGTTCCCTTTGCTCTTTGTTCACAACCCCAGGAGTTACGTGAGGCGGTAGAGGCTCTAGACCCTGCTTCTTGCCCGGGGATGACGGTCTCTCTAGACATTTCTTCATTACTCATTGGGATGCAGTTTCAGGGCCCTTGCTGAGAGGGCTTCAGGAGATTTATGATTCTGGGACCATGCCTCAGTCTCTTTGCTCTGGGCTCATATCTCTTATACCTAAGGGGGGGGATGGCACGCTCCTGCGTCAGTGGCGCCCCATTACTCTCCTTCCTACGGTATATAAGATATTAGCTTCCATGCTGGCAGTGCGAGTGAGGCCCTTTCTTCCAGACATCATTCATGGATCACAGACTGCTTTATCCAGGACAGATTGTATCCTGGATAATATCTTTTGCTACCATCAGGCGGTAGAGTGGGCTCAGTCTACTGGCACTCCCCTTGCATTGCTTTTTCTTGATTTTGAGAAAGCATTCGACAGGGTGGATTGGTCCTTCCTAGAGGGTACTCTTGCTCGCATGGGGTTTCCGCAGCAGTGGATCACTGGAGTATCTGCACTTTACAGATCAGCAGCCAGTGCAGTGACTATTGGGGGTTTTGTTGGCAGATCTTTTGACATCTCTCGCTCTGTGAGACAGGGATGCCCCCTTGCAGTCTTTTTGTACTTATTTGTGGGAGAGGCACTTTCTGACTTTCTTCATGCCCGGCAGAGAGATATACAGGAGTCACCTTGCCACTTACGGGCGAGCGTGACCTGATTGATCAGGAGTATGCTGATGATACTTTGCTCATGGTCCGTTATGCCATTGCTGTCCTTGATGTGACGCGTTCAGTTCTCGATGTTTATTGCTTGGCCAGTGGTGCTCGCATTAACTGGCACAAGTCATATGGTATGCTGGTTGGCTCTGAGGATGTCCCGACTTGGGGTGTGGCAGAGGGGTTTACATGGTTGCAGCGGGGTCAGTCCTGTCGCTATCTGGGTTTTCAGGTTGGACTGGATATCACTCCCCAGCAGCAGTTTGCGCCGGTTTTGCAGTCGCTTCACAGAAAGCTCTGCCACTGGTCTTCCCAGCACTTGTCTCTTGCAGGGCGGGTCCTTGTGGCCAATCAGGTACTGTTGGCATCTGTTTGGTACATTGCTTCCTGCTGGATGCTTCATACGGGAGTGATGCGGCAGGTTCGCCGCCTGATTCGCAACTTCCTGTGGAGTGGCTGTGATGGCACTGTTGACACTAGAGCTAGAGTCCGTTGGGAGATGATTATCCGGCCCATTGCAGAGGGGGGCCTTGGCATTATTGATCAGAGATGCAGTGTCGTGCTTTGCTTACCAAGTTCATTGTCCGCGCCTTGTTTCCGGGCAATGAAACTTGGAAGCTTCTTTTTCAGATCGGTTTTGCACACAGTGACCCCGCAGTTGGGAACCCGCGATGGTCATACTTGGGCTGCGTGTATACGCTATATTTTTTCAGATTCTCCTCTGCGTACAGCTCATCTGTCACCCTTCATGCGCTCCATTTTACAGATATGGATCTCCATGAGACAGGGCATGCATAGACGTTCTCCTGCCTCTCTGCCAGAGATTGAGCGTCAGCCCTTGATCTGGAATCCCCATGTGTTGGATACTGAGGGTCGCCAGCTTGGCCAGAGGACCCACATTGACTGGGCGGCCTGGGATAGCGCCCGGCTGCTTCGATGCATGCTTGGTCACAGACACGGCAGCTTCCGGCTGATTTTATTGGGGAGGAGTTCTCCATAGGCAGGGGACCCATTTGTATGTACTCTTTGGCATAGTAAGCGAAGCTTTAGGGACCACCTTGCCTGTTTCCACTCTTGGCGTTGAAGCGTTAGAGGGGTGGCCAACAATCGAAGATGGTTTTGCCACTGGACTTTGTGATTTTTCATTATCTAATATTTGAGTGGATGACTTAGTGCGGGATTTTGAGCGGTCAGACCTAGTGTTGGTTCTTGCGTTGTGACTTTGTCTGGTTGCCCAATCGATATTGCACTTGGTGGCCATCATCCATTTGCGCCCTAAGATTACAGTCCCTTCCATGGTACCAGCAGGCATAACCAAAAAGCTTTGAATTATGGTTCCCTTGTCATAAGCAACCGGAGTGTGCAGAATTCCTGAGACAGGGGTTTTCTTCTTGTTGATTCCTTGAACTTGGATAGAACTCTTGGTTAAAGGTGGTTTTCCCAGTTGACACCACACGCCATCTGATAACAAATTATGTTGAGCTCCTGTATCCAATAATGCATTATACAGCACCTCCCCGTAAGGACTCTGTAACTCAATTGGGTATCTTAGAGGTGGGTCAGATTCCAGTGCATCCTCCTCTGCTTCCTCGAAAAATACTTGCGTAATTCCCAAGTTGGCTTCTCGTTGTCTCCTAGCACGCTGTTGACGTTCTTTGGCTTCGACTCTCGCTTGTATCTTTTTAAGCTCAGCTTATTCTTTAGCGGCCTTCTTTTGATGGATTGCATGTAACTCCTCTTGGCTCAGGGGGTCATAGTATCTTTTGAATTTACTCCCATTAAGGAATCCAATGGTTTCAACTCCGTCGAGAGTCTCCACTCTAATGGTACCTTGCGGGGTAATTTCAAATACTCTATACGGTCCCTTACCAGCATATTTGAGCTTTTCTTTTCGTTTCGCACTCCATACATCAGGACTTTATCCCCAACCTTGATGTCCTTGTCCTTTAGGTGGCGATCAAACCATTTTTTCCTTCTATCCTTCTCCACAAGGGCATTGTACACAGCCAATTGTCTTTCTTCATTTAGCCGCTCAAGGATATACAGACGCTCTATTAAGGGATTACCATCCCAACCTTCTTGAGTAGCAACACGAAGACTAGGAATGACAAATTCCCACGGCATGACTGCTTCTTGGCCATATACCATTTTGAATGGTGTGCAATTAATAGCCACTTTGTACGCAGTACGATAGGCCCATAAAGCTGTTGTAAGCTTTAGATCCCAAATCCGTGCGATGAGCTTCAACTGTCTTTGTCAAAATAGAGATTAATGTCTTGTTTGTACTCTCGGCTTGGCCATTCACTTGAGGATAGTAAGGAGTAGATTTATGATGGGATATCATGAAATTTGTTGTGAGCTCCTTAATCACTTCATTTATAAAATGCGTACCATTGTCGCTCACAAGTTCAAAAGGACAACCGAAGCGTGTGATTATATTTTCAAAGAGGAACTTGGCTGTTGTCCTCGCATCTGCCTTACGTGTTGCTTTCGCTTCAGCCCATTTGGTCATATAGTCAGTGGCCACAATAATATATAGCGAGATTGTGTGTTTCGGGCCGCTGGACTAATTGGACCTACAAAGTCTAAGCCCCACTTTTCAAATGGTTGGTTTACTTTGATCGGATGTAGGGGCATCTGATCTTTCCCCTGGGGTTTCTTATATCGTTGGCATTCATCGCAACCCTTCACAAAGAGTGATGCGTCTTGGAACATAGTGGGCCACCAATACCCTGATTGTAATATCTTTCGCGCAGTTAAGTCTCCTGAGAAGTGACCACCGGCTACATGGATTGGCTTCTAGGGACCTCTACTTTAGGAAGAGCATCGGAATGTGGTAGCTCAGTAGGGCCCTCATTAAACGAAGTGGGTAGAATATCCACATGGACACTCTTTGGGAGGGTAGGGTCTACATAAGATGTGAATGGCGAATCTACTACCCCTCCTTCCTCATTTACTTTGCTTGTCGCATGTTCAGAGCATGTAGCTCTACTAAAGGTCTCTATTAGACGACTAAACATGCTAGATCTAGGTTGTGGGGCCCACACTGGCATGTTTTGGCTTGTCTCCTCAGGGTTCTTGGTAGGGTGCCCTTCCATGGCTTCTGAGTCAGAGGATGAGTCACTATCCACTATTCGTGGATCTTGGGTTGCACTCCCTTGGGTTCCAGCCGAAGGCCAAGATGCCAACGTGGAGGGATGGTGTGAGCCTGCGTAGACTGAAACGCTTTCTAGTGGTTCAGGCTCTAGCACCGGACCAGAACGTAGATGCATGTGACGTGGGTACCCTACGTGCGTTGGTAACGACCCTTGAAACTCACACAAGTGGTTTCTTAGGTGTTTCGCACCCCGTTTTTACTTGTTTTTAGATTGTTTTAACCCGTTTTTGACCCCCTTACTTACGGTCGAACTTGGACTAGGGCGTGTGATAGCTCGAAACGAGCGTATCGTTCAAAGGGTCCTAGTGTGCTTTACAGCACCGTGTTCGCCTATCTAGAGCTCCTGTAGTCCTCAAAACAGTCCGTTTCCCTTGGGGGGAAGGGCAAAAGCCTATTTGCTTGTGGAGGAAAGAGTGAGGGCTTTATCCCACATGCTCACTTTACTCCTTGGGGAGTGGGCTACATATAGGGCACAACTTCCCATAAGCTCTCACTTGAAAGAAAGCTATGGAGGCCTCACTCTCCTATATATATATATCAAAAGACCGAGACCCGAGACTGAGGCCGTGGGTCGTGGGTCAATTGGGGTTCTTTCTTTTCAAAATTTTTTTCTTCAATTAGAAAATCTTTCCTCTCCACATGTTTGGTTCTTTCTTCAAAAATAAAATTCAATTTTTTATTTTTAATTGTTTATATTTTTTTTTAAATTTTTATTTTCTGTTTTTTTTGGGATAAGTTTTCTGGAGTTTCTATCTAGGGTTCAGCCTTGGCCGCGGTGCAGTTCGCACACAGCACAGGTCTAGGGATTCAGAAATCCCCCCTCGCACGCAGAAAACCAGATAGCAGATCACACGCCCACACGCGGAGCGGAAAATAACAAAAGAAACAGAAATGCAGAAGACAAATTGCAGAAACAGAGATTGAAAACCACCGAAACACCTCAACACAGACGCCTTTCCTACAATGTAAATTAAACTTCATGCAGCAGCCCAAGCTGCAAACTGGAGCTTGGTGCAGGGCAACTCCCCGGCAGCGGCGCCAAAAATGTGCACTTTTGCCGCACAGGTCGTAGCTGGGGACTTGCCGGACACCGTATGCGAGCCACGAATGGCTGCAAGCATACAACCAGGGAAGGAAGCTCAAACAGAATGCCAAAGGGTGTGTCACTCACCGCTCAACCGCCGCCTTGAAGGATTCCCGCGTCGCAGCCGTGAAGGAGGAGCCGCCGTCGCCGCTCTACCGCCTCACCGCCGCCGTGCCGCTACACAATGCTCGATCGCTCTCTCACTCTCTCTCTCTCTCTCACACACAGGAGAAGGAAAACCAAAGAGATAAGGCAAGAGCACTCTTGTATTCACAACACATGAGAAATCAGGATTTTAGGGTTACATTTGACTCTTATAGGTGACTTGGCCGTTCACACTTGGGGCCCCATACATGGCCGGCCGACCCTAACCCTTAT